>NC_141371.1:5698959-7149157 GCF_963921425.1 Dryas octopetala
AGGGGTGAGTTTTTTTTTTTTTTTTTTTATGCAGGGGCAAAATGGACAAAAATGGGTAAAAATTTAAGGGGGTGGTCAACTCAGCACATTTGGGTGGTGTGAATAGCCCCCCCCCCCCCCCCCCCCTTATTTTTTCTTTTTATTTTGGTCAGATGCAGTCATTATTCATTGATTGACCAAGTTCGTAACAGTTGGCAATACCAGACAACTAGTAAGTTGGTCACGTTTGATTGTTTGAAAACGATCTCAGAAATTAATATATATAATTCATCTAAAATCCAATGGTGGTATATATAAAGTTTTATTGTGATGATAAAGTAAACACCAAATTACATATACTTTAATTCTGTCAACATTATTGCATTTTACTGATTGAAGGAGATTATTAACCTACAAATATGCAATTATCAACAATTACTGAAGTGACTGTTTAGAACCACTTATTGTAAATCCTCCATCGATACTGATAACTTGTCCAGTGATGTAAGAAGCTGCAGGGAGGCAAAGAAAAGTGACCAATGATGAAATTTCATTAGGCTCTGCAATGCGCCGTATGGGAGTTCGACCTATTAGCCGTCTAAAATCATCACTGAAATCATCACCATGACCATTCTGGTTCAAAAATGGAGTTTGAAATGTTAGATATATTAGATACCCCTAAAGCATATTAATTAAATTGGTAAAAAACAGGTTTAAACGAAGGGTGGATGAGATGGATATTTACATCATCAACTTTGATCCCTGTGTTGACAGCCCATGGTGCTACAGTGTTGGTGCGAATGTTGTCTTTTGCCCACTCACATGCCAAATTCCTTGAAATCTGGATCACTGCACCTGTTGAAATTTGAATCACAACAATATTACTTAAGATGCAATTTGGTTTTTCTAAACATATTAGTGGCTTAATTAATTACCTTTGGTTGCTGCATAGGCAGATAAGTTGGGCAGAGCTACAACACCAGCAATAGAGGACACAAATACAATACTGGCATTTCCTGAGGCCTTCAAGAGAGGGTGTGCAAGTTGACAAAGATGTTAGGGAGATTCAACATTGGTACCCATCATAGTCGAGAAATCTTCTAGTGTACATTTTGTAGTTTCTCCAAGTGTGCAAGTTGCAGCATTATTTACCTATATATAGCAGGAAAATCAAGGTTCCACAACAAGCTAGTATGATAATAATGCTGAATCAAATTAAGTTTAAAAGTTCAAGCCCAATGCAGGTCCAACTAGAATGGAAATTTGTGGCTCTTGTTTCAGGCCAGGGGAGAATTGAACATCAAAAGTCAAAACCCATCTTTATGTCTTGTAGCCTCTTAAGGCTAAAACATAAAGATGTGATGTCCAACTTCCAACTATATTATTTAGTCACAAATATTACAATAGAAAAACAAAATATTTAATTACAGAGGCAGTAAACAACTACAAGGATGCTGAGCTTGCCATCAAAAACAGAGGAGACAGTGTTTATGAGCTCCTCCCTTTGATCTTTAGATGTGAGGTCACAAACTGAACCACTCACTTTGAAGCCCTTACTCTCCCATTCTTTAACCCTCTCATGGAGCAGAGTTGGGTTACGAGCACAGGTGTGCACAGTGGCTCCAAGTCCTGCTAGCTCTTCGACTATGGCATATCTGATATATATTGCATGTAGAACACAGCAACAATGTTAGTGTGTTTGAGAGAGAGAGAGAGAGAGAGAGAGAGAGAGAGAGAGAGAGAGATGGCTAACCCGATGCCTCTGGTGCCACCAGTGACAAGGGCGGTTGTACCCTTTAGAGACCATCTTTGGCTGTTGAAAGCTGACCCTGTCCCAGCCATGTTTTGCTTGTGTTGCAAATTCTAATTTGTTCCCTTCAAAGACTTAATTCAAGTGATTAACTGGCAAGAGCTAGATCTGGGTATGGTTAAGCAGAATCAAATAAAATGTGGATGCCTGGAATCTGTGAAAGTTGTCACTTTATGTATATAAATACTCTTGCTGAGCATTGAAACCCAAAACTTGAAATTAAGGATGAAACCAACAAGCTATTACAAGGTGGCCCTCCTTGGGCTGAGTCAAGCTTATTGTTGAATTGGTATTCGTTGTGAGGGAGTGCGACTTGACTATGATGGAATGGGAGCATTAATTAGTACTTTAGTCTTGATCCAAAGTTAGAATGGGAAATCGAGAACAAGAAGCGGTCGTCGTCCAGCGGCAGCGAAATATACCCCCGCGGGAGATTGAAAGATCTAAACCACCCCTAAAGAAAATCTAAAGTCGCACGTATTACTAAAGGCCAAAGCATCTTTGATGTTGTATTGCTCTCAAGTCTCTAAACTTAACAATGAATATGAAGGGTTGGAGTGTGACCGCACCAACACAACGTGATGTTTTTAAGAGAGACACATGATTATACTTTTATATATTATATTAATAAATATATACGTGTTCTAATGGTAAATGAATAATATTATGTGACGGTGTTACAATCATACTAAAAAATTACTCGAAAGGCACTAAGCCTTGAAAGACTGAAATCCCCCGGCCACCAGGAGACCTGGTCTGTCTGTATGATTAGGACAGGAATTTCAAGCAGCTACCATTACCAAGTTTGTGCTGCTTCAAGACGGTTGGTTTGGGCAAGAAGCCTTACCATTACCATGCCAATGTTTTCTAGCAGCGACAAAGTTAGTCAACAAGCCTTACGGACTAAGGGTTACGTATGGTGGGTTGCAAGTTGCAACTGGAATTTATTAATTTGTTATTTGGTCCTGATTAGGAAGAAAAAAAAAACCAAAACTTGGATCATGAAATTTGATTTAAAGTTGTATTTATGTTAATGTGTCAGGTTAAATCGTTATAATTTTGATGTGATACTCTCAACCAATAAGGAAAAGATAAGCACTGACATAAAAGAGAAAAGAATTGGATAAGCTATGAATATGAGAGATTTCAAATCCATTTTTTCTTAAAAAATCTAGCATGAGCATTAAAAAAGAATGAGTCGAACGTGGAATAAGCTTTCTCTTATGTAATAAATAAAGGGAAAATTTTAATATCAAGACATCAACTTATATGTCTGTTTCAAACAAGTATACCACCTTCAAAGTAACCCAAACGAGAATTTTAACATTTTTTTTTACTCAAAGAATGATATACCATTAATTCTGTTATAATTTTCATCATTTTTAGAGACATATTTGTTATTTTCATCATTAATTAAAAATAGCTATAAAAAAATTTAAAAATAACTAAAAGAAGAAAAAAAACAAAAAAAAAAAAAGGAGGATGCAGAAACCCCTCCTCCCACCAACCTCACTACCTCCTTCGACCGGCGACCTCCCCCTGCGCTGGCAACCCCTCCACCCATTGCCAGTGAACCCCTTACCCCATGCCGGGGATCCCTTTTCCCTATATATGTTTCTCTCTCTCTCTCTCCTCTCTACCTAGTGCAAACCCCGTCGGACCCAAGTGTTTAATTTAATAATAATTTTCTTAATAATAACTATACAATCAGTTTAAATAATAATTTCATGATTATTTTGTGTGTTTAATTTCATAATTATTTTTTAATAATATGTAGAATAACAATTTTACCCCTAAAAATAACAGATGTTTTAACAGAAGTAACGGTATATCCTTATTTGAGTCAAAAATCAAGTTTAAGGCCTAATTTGAGTCACTTTGAAAGTAGTATCCTTGTTTGAAGTTGGCATATAAGTTGGAGTCATGTTGCCAAAATTTTCCTAAATATATTATGCATTATCCATGGGTCAAAGTCCTGTTGCTAAGTTGGAGTCAAATGTCAATTCATAAAATGTATTATGCATTATCCATGAGTGTTTAGATTATTTATATATTATGAATGTGTGTGTAGCTTGTCAATTGTCATGAATTCATTAAGAACTGTTAACCAACTATGTCAATTCAAACTTATAGGAGAAGGAATAATAATTTGTCTTGTTGTTAGTGAGAAGACATTTGAAATAGGTGCTTCTATTTGTACCAATTTTATTGCCCATCACACCCATTTTTCTAAAAAAACTTGCTTTCCCATTATACTTTCTTATTTATTGTTTTTTCAATAGTTTATTTTTTCTTTTTGAAAGGGATCAGCCGTGGTTGGCCATGGCCAACTGGGGAGGGAGACGAGACGGCGGAGAGAGAAGGGAGGTCAACTTCTAAAATTTTCTCTTAAATAATGGATAAATTTGGGGAAAATGGTAATGTGTTTTTTTGATATTTGGTGTGCTGAGCCCATTAGTTAGTGCAAAATAAGAAGGCCTATCTTCATGGCCCAATTTGTAGCAGACTTAAGGCCTTTCAGGCCTGTGCAAGGCACCCTGGGCCCCAAGCTATTAATCTTCTCGGGTCGATTATTTGGGCCATATTAAAGCTCTAACGTATTTTGCAGTGTTTAAGAAATTAAATATCACCAGACTATCTCTTACCATTCCTGATTTGTTCTCATCTTCATAATTAACATGTACTTCTAATTTCGTTTATTTAAGATTATATACATCTATAATGACCCATCTATAATTAAAATAGATTATGACCTATCGAATAACTTTGTGTTATAGTTTCAAATGTTTTTTTTAAAAATTCCTATCAATTTCCTTAAATAATACTTTTAAGTAGAATTTATGACTTGATGGTAAAATCATATTATCCACAAAGAATGATAAAAATTTTATCTCATAATGATCGAATCTCAAGATTTTAAACTTGTTATTAATTATAGAAAGAAGTTTGATGTACTAGTTTTCCTTTTGTATACTGTACCGGATCCATATACATAATGTACTTTTGTGTTTTAAGTTATCCACTAGCTTTATTATAGTTTATAATTCACATGCAACACATATGTCAACATTTTTAGTTCAATCAAAATATGGGAAATAAATGAGTTTATTGATGTATATGATAAGACGCGAGTTTATTGATGGGGATGCCTACCCAACAGCTAACAAATTTTATGTTTCATTGGTGTATGTAAAAATGATTCATATTTAAATATGGGAGATTGCAAAAACATATATTTCTTTTTTTGTTCTGTCGTCCATTTGTGATGCCTAGATACATAAGCAAACGACCTAGTCAGCATGCATGCCAAATTTTCTTTACTAATATTGTCTCTTTTCAGCTTCAAAGGTTTTGGTTCACCTTTAATTTCCAAATCATATTCGACAAACTTGTTGCTAGGTTGAACATGAAAGCCCAATTTGACTAAATACGGTCCATGCCACATTTGGCCAATGGACTTAACATGGCCCATACCACATAGATGGTTGGATCCAAAACCCATGGACCGAGCTAACAGACACATTGCTAACTCCGACTTTCTTTGTTTTTTCTTCTGTTTTGGTGTAGCTAGCAATCCTTTTCGGAGGTGGCAACATCGTATATAGGAAGTATATATGATATCTACTAATTTTTTTTGGGGTAGATTTTGTTAGTTCTGATATATAAAAACAAGAAATAAGAAATAAGCAGAGTACTATATCCGTTACCTAAATCAAGAATTTGTTACATAAATTCTATTTTCGAAATTTTGCGCAATTCTAGCCGTCAAAACTGATTAATGATGACATTAATTTTTGGCCAAAAAAAAATTGATGACATTAATTTTTTCAAACCGTGAGAGAGAAAAATACTTATATGCAATATGAAAAGGGAATTGGTTCAAATTAGTTCCATGGTTTTATGGACAAGTTGTTCTTTTAAATACTATTTTTGACCCAAATTCAGATACATATATACCATAATACCTGCAAACATGCTAGGCAGAGACAGACAAGACTCACAAGAGCAAAAAGTATTTGCAAAAAGAATAATGAAGGCAGGGATAACAATGGTTGATGATGACCATTAATTGCTACACTTGTTTTGAAAAAATAATTAAGTTTAGATGTAACGCATGAAACATGGATGAATATATATTTGCTACGCTTCTTTGCCGTTTAAGTTATTTTTGCTGAGGAATATATGCAATTTTTTTAATTAATGTGTCAATCAATGTCATATAAAGTTGTTTCAACAATCAAGGAGGGTCCTCTGTATCTCTCTCACAAGGCGACATATATTGATGGTGATATACAACCAAATACCCTCCTACACAAATCTTCTGTATAAATGAATGGTTATTAATTAAAAGAAACTCTTAAGCTAGTAAAATGGTTTGAAGAAAAGTCTTGTCATTAGTTAATATATAACCTATTATTATAACTTACTGCAAGTGATCTTGAGTCTTAAGAGTTAAGGGATCGATGAAAAACTGCCACACAATTACACACAAGCATTATATTCTTTTATTAGATATTTGACATGAATCAAGATTGCATATTAATAGGTTTACCACATAGCTTCTTGAATGATGATCACATGTATAATGTGTGCTTCCATTTGAACTGTCTGCACAATAGATCGATCAGATCGAATAGTCATACTATTAGTTTTGAACAATTACCAATTTTATCCTCAAGTTGATAGTTTAGGTCTAATGGAGTTCGGAAAAGCTCACTACATAAACTTATTCAGTGTGCGATTTAGGTTTAGTTTGGGATTGTTGTGAGAAAAAATAACTGTGAAGGAAAACAGCTGTGAAGTAAAGTCAGTTGTGAAGTTAAACAGTTGAGTATTTGGTAAACCATATTTTCAAAAGTACTGTGAGCACAAAAAGTAGTATGAAAGTGTTTGGTAAATTGTAATGTAAAACTGTTGTGGCTATTTGTAATGACTAAAATGAACATGATGCTAAAAGTGCCTTTCACTTATTTGTTTGGTAAAAATAAAATGTTTTTTTTACATGTTTTTGAAATTTTTGGCTACAAATTTGTATTAGCATTAATTTTTTCAAAGAACAACATTATTAAATAAGTATGCCTATTATTTTTTTGGGTATATTATAATTTTTAACGTACAAATAAAATATCATAATTAATGTTCACAATATTAAATATAATTAACAATTGACCTATTTTTTAATTTAAGATGTGATTTTCAAAAATCAATGAGGGTATTATGGGTAAAATAAAATTTTCATTGTTGCTGTGATTCACTGTAGCTTTCAAAAGTACCTACAAACCTGCTTTTTATTTTTACTGTGGGGAGTTGAGAATTGTGAGGCAAAGCACTTTTTCATTTTTTTACTAAACACCAAAACTGTTGTGGGTGATTGAAAATTGTCATCCACAGTAGCTTTTGGATCCTTCACAACAATCCCAAACGGGGCCTTAATCTCAAATGTGTCGACATTTTTATTAAAAAATCATACACATAAGTATATTGTTTGGTTTTTCTATCCAATGTAGGATTGGGACGACTAATTAAGCACATTCTCTGTAACCGCAACAAGGGGGAGGATTTTACCCACATTATATAGTTCGTTATTAGTGCCCAGAGAATAAAAAGAAAAAGACTTTGGATTTTGTGGATTATCTTCCAATGCAATCTATAGGGCAATATTTATAATTGAAAACAATACTATCTGCTGAGGATGCGTGTATTTTAAGTTATACTATAAAATACCCTACTACACCTAAACTTGTCTTTATTTTGTTTTAAAACAATAAAGTTCCAAAGATAATGACCTTACCAACAGTTCTCCATAATAATTTAATTATGAAATGGTTAGAATACTATATCTCAATTTCCATATACTTTTAGCAAGCAGACAGAAAGGTAAGTACACTCTTCCCTTTATTGCTTAGTTTTTGACAAACATTCACAGAGATGAAAGCTTTTCCCAACAACGGAGACAGTAAAAACAAATTCTTACAATATTCAAAGAAACAAAAGGTGATAAGAAAAATCTAGTAACTATATTAATTGAAGATGCCTATGAAATTATCTTTCTAGGTGAATGCTAAAGGAGTAGAATTATAATTCATATGCGTACGAACAATTGTCAGTCGTTGATGTATTTAGATTCTACGACAGATCTTACACACATCAAAAGTTAAACCGCCATATGTTGAAACCAAAACTTTTATTCTCTATTATCTTCTAATCACTTACTCTCATGTCATACCCAACATCTTCAAATAATTTCCTAACCTTCACCATCTATCTTCATTCAACTTTGAAAAATGTCCCCCCCTTTCAGCTATAATCTCTCTTTCTTTCTTCATTATTTTTATATGGATAGAAATCAGGTGGGCCTTAATTAAGATATGTATAATTACCAAGTTGAGAATGAGGACATTAATTCCGTAGAATCTCTTTGGATAGGACAATCTCACTAGTGTATTCGAACAATATTAACGAAGAGTCTAATTAGTCCTTCTAAAATTGTTTATTATTTTAGGGAAGGTAAATGTCCTTTCCTTTTTGTTTAACATCTTGGAACTAATGGATTCCCTGGGTTTGAATAATGAAGGCCATCCATCTTAGCAAGATGCACTTCAAGTTAATTCATCTGAGCTACAGGCATGTGACCTGCTCCATTTTATAAACCAATCTCTATATGTAATTCTTCCAACCCTGTGAATTGGCAACTTGTTTTGAAAAATAAACCTTCTTCCTTATATAGATGAAAAGTACATCTACCTAGCTAGTTATGTGAGAATTAATTATGCAAAGATTAATACGAGAAAATTCACATATAACTATTACATACAAAAATTAATTACTTTTCTGTACACTGCAGGAGAATCATAATTAATTCCAACGGACCTGGCCAAACCATTAGACCAATTAAAATCTTAGAATTTGACTGTGTACGTGGATGACTTCACCCGTATCAACACTGTCATTCTGGAAAGATAAAATCTTTTATATATTATTGACCGACTTTGTTGACATGGAAGTCTTGTAACTCCATTTTGAACACGCTCGACCAATATAGAGACAATAAGAAACGTTAATTGTAGGTCCACGTACAATTGAAGGTTAAACTATATATAGCAACCCAAATTTGCATGATGCGGCCATATATATTGAAGCTAACTACAATCGTAAGTTAAAGATCTACGGCTCATGATGCGGCTGCATATATATTATGCCTATTTACTATATTTTAGCTCTTGTAGTAATAGGCTTATAGAAAAAGAAAAGAGAGAAAAAAAAAAAAAAAGAGAAGGGGTTCAAGTCACTCAATACAACTTATCAACCAAGAGCGAAAAAAATATTTAATGGAAGCTCCTAAAAAGACCCATTTCATTAAGAGATTTCTCAAATAATTTTATTTGAAATAAATGATTTAAAGTTTATTTTACATCCCTTAATGCTAAATCAATCTTCCTAATGATTTCAAATGTTAAAAATGTCCACTTAATAATAAATAAACCCGCGTTTTAAAAAAGAGGCACTGCATAAACAGTGAAAAAAACCAAGCTCGCTCAGTAATTAATTTCCGAGCACACCTTTTCATTAAAGTAGGTCGGTCTATCACCGATTTTTTGAGGGTGTGCTGGCCTATCATGGTATTTTCTACAATGGGCTTTAAAAAAAAACCCCCTTTTATTAAATGATTTTTTGTGAAGTTTACTCCATATTATATTTTAACAATTTGAATCATCTATTTTTTAGTCTTTATTTAAAGGTCATTCATGCATACTATGTAAAAAATAAGAAAAATCGAAACCATAATTAAGATATCTAATTTTGTTCAAATAAATAGACGAACATAATATTTTCAATAAACAATTAGAATGATGACCATTTCATCAAACTTGTTAAATAATTTTCGATTGATCTAATGTTTTGCATGGATGATCCGTCAATGAAGACTGAAAAAATAAACAACTCTAATCATCAAAAGACAATGTGAAATAGGCCCCACAAAATATCCCTTATCGAATACAGTAGTGCTACATATACCACATTTTTATACCATAATTTCATACCACCTTATGTGGCAACTTACATGGCATTCATACATTGGATACTAAAAAATAAAAAGAAAAATCCAAAAAGGAAAAGAAAAACTTTGTCCAATAAAGTAATGACACATCAGATGGTATAAAAATGTGGTATAAGAATGTGGTAAGTATAGCATTATTCTATCGAATATTATTTGAAGACTTCTTTAATAAAAATTCCTTCTATATATATATACACATGTGCTCAGTTACAAACTTGGGCATCTTAGATATAAACCTTGAACACTTTAGTTACTATTTACTGGGCCTCTTCATACCATAGCTTTAAATTTAATTTTTTTAATATTATAATATATATATATATATATAAAATTGGGCCCTCCTTGATAGTGGGCCCTGGGCAGTCGCCCCTCCAGCCCTTGCTCAGGGATGGCTGTGCTTGCGGCCATATATATTGTTTTTCTGTTTAATTCTTTTCCCACTTTGGGTGTTATTATATATGTAAAGCAGAGAAGTATTGACTCATGTCTTGAATGGGGCATCATCATGTGTAGTGTACGTTCTAGTTTTCTAAAATGTGGTTGTCACTAGCTTTGCCAGTAGTTCAACAACGGACGGCTTTCTGTCAACCCAGAAGAAGACTACTAATATTCGTCACACGTGTATATATACATCTTTGGAAATTAGAGAAACGAATTAAAATAAAACCTGTGAATATAAAATTGTGAAGGCAGCTGGCTGTAGCCTTGCAGATCAGCTATCTGCTAAATACTCTTTTAGCCTCTTAAAATTTACTGCTAAATTAGAATTTGCTGAGGTATATTTATGTTCTATTTCTACTTAGCGCGATTGATCCGCGTGGTAACAAATTAATGTAAAACTGTCTTACAAGCAAAAGTTACTCACTAAGCTTAATTTATAAGGTAAAACAATGCATGAACAGTATCATCTTTGTTTCATGATGCATGTCTTGACCCTTTAGAGGCTATATCCCAGTACAAATAGAGCAATATCTCTTGGGGGAGATTTCAGTCAGATTTTTGTTCAGTTTGTCTGTAAGCACCCTAACCTCACAAGAGGGATCTAGTACTACTACTCATCTTCAGGACCCCACAACTGAGATTTATTATTATGCCATATATTGCTTCAATTCATCCCCCTCTCAAGAAAGAGAAAACAATACTTCTCATCATTTCACTGAATGCTGACTGAATAATATCAAAGCCAACCAGAAAAAACAAATTAAAAAAAGAAAAGAAATTGTAGCTACTACTCTCTGAGTCTGTGACAGGCAAGGTATAGAGTACCCACCACTTTACCTTCCAAACACCTCCCTAAGCAACCTCATGACTTCTACAGTCCATGTATACTACTACTTTTCAGTTTCTAATATATACTTACTTGAATATTTAAGACACATATATCACTCCTTCAGTTTCTTCTATATATATATATGCTTACAATTTTTCCTTTTTACTCAAGCTAGCCTTGCTGCAGATCGAGTACATCTGATCGAGGCTGCAGTACTAGTGCAATGGAACAAGCACGTTACTGGATGTGGGCAAAGCGCAAACACAACACTACTCTGAGTACTTCTCATGATCATCATCATCATCTTCAAGTACCAATTAGTAACAATCCTTCAAACAACGATGATTCGTGGGAAGAACAAGCTTTCGCGGAGGACGCAGCTGGGCCTCTCGGAGGGTGCATATGGCCTCCCAGATCTTATTCCTGCAGCTTCTGCAGGAGAGAATTCCGTTCGGCTCAAGCTCTGGGAGGCCACATGAATGTCCACAGGAGAGACAGAGCTAGACTCAAACAGTCATCTCCAAATGAGCACAACAGTGAAAGTACCCATCAAATTCCTCAGGCTCATCATTCTGTGCAAAACCATTTGTTCTCATCCTTGGGTTTTCATCAATACCCATCATCTCATCATCATAATCCAGTTTGTGCCTTGGTTTACAACCCTAACAACCCAACTACTCCTGATCATCATCATCCTGGTACTACTACTACTACTACTACTATTACATCATCATCACCAGCCTCACCTTCTAGGGTTTCAGCTCAATTTCCATGTAAAGAAAATTGTGGTGGTGATCAGCAAACCTTGATCCCTCCTTATTCTTCTTCGCCTCAATCCCGGTCAATTTTGGCCACAAACAGATATTATAATGAAGGGGAGAAGATTTCAATAATTAATGTGGAATCTGGGAGTAGGTCTAAGGGTAGTGATCATCATGACCATGTCGCAAGTAGTACTACTGATCATTTCTCTGTGAGTTTGAATTTGGTTGTTCGCAGTTGTGTTCGTCCACCTGTGTCGGGTGGTGATCATCAGGATGAAGAGATTAGTTGCAAGAGAAGAAGATTAACGGACAACAACGACGAGTGCCCATCACCATCAATACCTTTCTTCATAAAATCAGGATCTGTTGATAGAGTACATCATCATCTCCAATCATCAGAAGGGTTTGAACTTGGCCGCCCCAGCTCCATAGAAGACTTGGATCTCGAGCTCAGGCTTGGTGACCGGCCCAAGTTAAAGTAGTATATATATAAATATATATAGCAGAAAGCCAGAAATGAACCTCATCAACTGCTGATCATATAGACATAATAATATTACTTGAGCTTGTGTTGATCATGATTAATTCTTGATTTCTCTCTATTTGAGTTCTTCCTATCTTGTACCTTTTTCCCCCCTTTCATGATCTTTGAGGCCAAGGCCTCTTTGCTTAATTTGATTTGATATCTTGGCTTTCATTCTCTTGGAGTGCTTAGTTATGAATTTGTGTAGGGTGTAACAATAACCATATGGGAATCACAGAAAAAAAGGATGAAAGATATATTCGTATTTGTTGATAATCACAATACAATATTTCGGCTTATATATTCTGAATTTCAATACTATATATATAGATCATGACATTGTATTTGTTGGTTCCTTCTTGGCAGGATCATTACTAATTAAGTTCATTGAAACTTCAGAAACTGTTATGGTCATATATGATTCGCTATCTTCTTGAGTTTCAGTTAGAAAGTAAATTGAATTCTTACTTTTATGAGCAACAGTGTTTTACCAAGATATATCCACATGCTCTACAGCGGGAGCTCAAACTCCTTGCTGCTGTACTCTTATTGCCATTTACTTCACATAATTAAGAATTAATTTTACTAAAAAACAGAATTAATTTTACTTTGATCAGTGTACTTGAGCAATAATTATAAGTTTAAGCAGTAAATTTGATCAGATCACGATATCAGCCACATGCTGGTTGCAGAAAATGTTAAACAGCTAGAGCATTGTGCAGGCCAGAGTTTTAGGTTATAGGACAAATATCCTTGTAGTTAATTGTCCCAGGGAGAGAGAGAGAGAGAGAGAGTTTAGGTGAAGAGATTAATTAGTGTGATATGTGTATGCATGTGGGGTTTGAAGGGGGAAGAAACTGACTAAAAACTGCATGGAATATATATCGTGACTCTTTTTCCCATTCACTACCTCACTCTCACTGACATTCCATCAGATAGCTCGCTTAGATAGACACAACAACAACAACTAATTAAACTTACCCACAAAAAAAAAAAAAAAAACACTCAGAGTCTGAGAGAGAGATGAGATTTTCAAAGCCCACATAAAGTCAGATACTTCCCAACATGGATTCTCTTTTCTCTTGTATTATTATCATCACGTACCCTCTCAAGTCTCACCCATCGATCTCAGATCTGTTGCTCAGTTTCGGTATCCCCCCTCCGCTAAAATCCATTTGCTTGTGTTATCTGTCTCACCTTTTCTCTCTTTCTCTCTCTGTCTCTCTCAAATCTGTCCAAAATTGCCACCAACTCTATGGCATCAATCTAATTAACTATTGACCCTCTCATTATAATACCAACTTTTTTTAATTGAAAACAGAATATAATTATATCCTCACCACCTCTAGGCTGCTATCTAATAAGCATCTTTTGTTTCTTCTTGTATAGTATAATTTAGGCATACCCAATATATCACTGACAAACCCTAAAATAGATTGGATTTAAAATAAATATCAAAGTATATGTATTCGATCAGTACCTTGCTAGGTCCAATTAATTCCCCTATATATAAACCCTAACCCTAGCTAGCTAGCTTGGTACGTACAGTGCTTAATTTCTTGCAGGACACAAGGTGATCATTCTGCTGGGTGTTCTTTGATTTATGTTAAGTTATACCCTTATTATTTAATGGACTTGATTTGATATATAGAAAATTAGAAACTCAAACACTGAACAAGCTTGGACCCGGCCAGTACTCCTTTAATGAGTAGTAGTCCACAGGAAAATTCCAAGAAAGGGCAATTATTGGGAAGGAATTTAAGTCATACCCAGAAATTATATTCCACAAAAGGCTACGAAATGAAGATTGTTTTAATGATTTGAGGAGGTTTCGATGTGGGCCTTTGTTTTCTACGATGCATGTGAAAGGGAAAGAAAGAGAGAGAATATTAATTATGAAACAATGAATGAATGGTGTATATATATACAAGTGAGAAAGAGAGAGGGTTGTTTAGGGAAAGTGAGATTGTTTGCTTTGGCTTCTACGAAGTGCTACATGTGTGTAAAAAGAGTTTAATGAAGATTGGTTGGAGTTTGTCTTCTTTCATTAAGGTATGAGTTGGATGGGTCTGATGGTATATATACACAGAGAGAGAGAGAGAGAGAGAGGAGAGGAGAGAGAGAGAGAGAGAGGGGTCTTGGGGAAGTTTTAAGGGAAGTGGCAGTGGTGCACATGGGCTTCAGAAGTCGTTTTTCTCTACTATTTAAAGAAGACTAATAATTAATGTAATGCATATATAGAATTGAGTGAGAGACAATAAATGAGAGGGATATTATTCTGGGGCCTTGATCAGCTTGAATTGCGTGGGGTTTCTCTTTTAGGGGGTTTTGTCAAATCCAAGTCATTGTTAATTTAAAGAATATTGAGAGAATTTAATTTGAAGGAATAAATTTTGGAGTAATTAGGTTGGTATCTTGGGAGTAATTCTTTATAATTGTTTGACAGCTAAGGGTATATTTGTATGGGAAGGATCGAGTTCCGAGTTCCTCTCTCTCTCTCTCTCACGAGCTCACTTCAGTACTTCACCAGCTCACTACTATATATTTATCGCATTAGTAGTACTGTTTTACAAAGGTCAAAACCCACATGATGCATCTTAGGATCTTGCATTTGTAAGATATATGAAACATATATTTGCATTTGTAGTACTGTAGGTCTGACAAAGGTCACTACTATATGAGATCAGCTTATACCAGCTAATGAATCTAGGATCTTGCATTTGTAACATATATGAAACATAAGTAAGGATTAATAGCTTCTCCCTTGGCCAAAAAAAAGAAAAGGATTAATAGCTTCTCGAACCAAAAAATTTAGGTATTTATAACTTCAGTGGGTCGAGGTCACACAATATGTCAACTAATTTCTAGGCGTAGGATACTAATTATGGACTAAAAAAAGGAAAATATTTATACGAACACCCGAGATTAAAGATATATACCGACTAAATTCAAATCCCCTCACCAAAATCTATGTATTAATTCCTTTGATAGAGGATACAAATTAGGATATATGGAATGGATACATGACGGTATATTGGTTATACCCTATAATTTTTTTATGAAATAGAACACCGCTAGCTTAAAGACACCATAGCGGCATTAATAATAAAGCGCTCTTAATTCTACAAACAAATTAAACCATATATATATATATGGTATATATATATATATATCAGGATTAATTTGTAGAAAATTAGGATTAAATACCAAATCTCAATAATTTTTTGGTATAGCATGAAGACTATATAATATTTCAATTGAACTACCAAATTTAAATATAATTTTTTAGATTAAGTCACAAATATGTTGGCCCATTTTATTTGAATTTTTTCCATTTGACATTTTTATCCTTTAGCCCACATATGATGAGTGTTAGTTAAAATTTATAAGGTTTTGACAAAATTGCCCTTGAGGCTTTTATATTATCTTGAAAATTTGCTAATATAGTCTCAACTTCACATTTAGTTGTGACTGTATGACACTCATAATTTCAAATTTAGTTGTGGCTGAACGACAGTCACAGTTAAGTTGTGACTTAATTGAATTTTTTTTAGAGAAATTATACTACAATATAGTATAAATATATATAGGTCAAAACTATACTTTTACTCAAAATAATATATAGTATAGTTGTGTAAGTTGTGACTGTATTGATTTTTTTTTAATACAATATAGTATAAATTAATGTAATATTATTTTTATTTTTTTATTGTAGTGACATGTGATGTAATATTTGTAAATTCTAATACCTTTTACTTTATTAATTTGTTTGACTTTTCAACTAGTACCTAATCTAAAATGCTATTTAATTTTGGTACCTAAAGTAAAAAGTTATTGAAATTTAGTACGTAATTAAAATCAATAGACCTATTAATTTGTCATATGTTCATCATAAATTAACAAGTAACTATAAAGCGATAACATTCGTACTAATTAATTAGTATAATCATGATAAGTAATGATTAAGATTATGCATGACAGATTAAAGATTGAATATCAAAAAAAAAAAAAAAAAAAAACTATACATGTTCGGTTGACAGAGAAAGCTCTAATTCCCTTTTGTTGGGCTTACTCTATATTACTACTTTGTTGGTGTGTCACTTTGTTTGTATCATGTATGACACATATTTAAATTTACATGCATATATAATTTGATTTAATTAATCCCCGAAATCAATTTTGAACTAGTATTATCATGGATACCTAAGGATCATATATTCATATATAACTCTATTAATTAACCAGCTGAGCATGCAATGCAGCTGAACTAACGACTAGTACAGCAGCAAGCAGAAGATCATAACACAGCATATATTAATTGAACCCAAAGGCAGAGATCACAGCAACTGATGATCATTAGGATTGTCACTAGCTATAGCTAGCTAAAATTGTAAATAATATTGTTTAAGAGTTAGTTTAATCAGGTTTAATTAAGACTTGCATTTAAGCAATTGATTAGTGATCGTACGGAGTCTGGATCCCATATATATGGGCCTGAAATTAGTGTAGTAATTTGCGAGCAAGCTTAAGGAGTTTACAGGCCCTAACAAAATTTGAACAAGTTGGAAACGTATATTAACAGACTTCGACCAAAAAATAAAATATATTAACACACACCAATATGGGCCAAAAATTCTCAAATGTTTCTAATTAGAAGCCCATTTGTGCAGTGCATGCATGTTAATTAATATGGCCTAGTGTGTCATCTACCGCAGCAACTAGCTAGCTAGCTAGAAAATAAATTAACAAACAAACAAAATGCATAGTAGCTAGCTACTATTAAAATACAAATACAAACAACAACCACGAACTTTTTTTCTTTCAAAATTCATTATTCTTAATCTGTCTTTTGGAGGGAGGTGATGATAGTGGGTGAGAGGCGTATTAATTACTTGATCTTCCCAATTAATATCGTTTAGTTGTAGTACTTCTTGCTTCATATTGCATTAATTGAATTGGGGGGAAATTAAGAAGCTAGTTCAGCAAATAATTATTTATAATTAGCTGGGTGAAACGAAAATTTCACTCCAAGATGTGAAATTGACTAGTCATATTATACGATTAATGAATTTACAGAGAGCATTGGCAAAAAAAAAAAAAATACAGGGAGGATGAGAAAGAAGTTCTTAAAATGTTTGCTACAAGCAACATATATAAGTAAATATGGTTTATGATGCCATTTTTATTGCTTTACTTTGAGAAAGGCCAAGTAGCACAAAATTCATCACCTGCGCGCGTACTGCACAATAAAATTCAAGTCAACTAGATTAATTGCCAAAGTCTTAGCACAAGTACTTAATTTAATTAAATAACGTACTAATTATCAGAAGAAAATTAAGGTAAATCTACAGCATTCGATCAAAATACGTACTCTATTATGACAACCATCTTCATTCTTCAATATATTTGCATCACCTTTTCAAACATTCAAAAGACAGCCAGCAATAGTACGTTAAGAATGGACCCTTTAGTTAACGTCTCTATTCATCACCATGATGAAAGCCAAATTAAGCATCATCCATCCAGAAGACCCATTAGTGAATAATCTTAATCCTCAGTGAAGAGAGTTCTATTATAATTACTAATTAATTAATCAAGATGCATGTGATCTCATACGTACTTTGGTTAATTTTCTCTTTGCTAATTTAAATTAACCTTCTCTTTAGAGAGTAGATGTAAGGTTACCAATTGACCTATCTTCTATCCACATGCAGCTAGTCACATACTGATGAGGTCACTTTCTAAAAGTTTTGTAGCTAACCAACAAGGTCAGCTTGAAAAGCTATAAAATTAAATTAGTAAACGTCTAATGAACTATAAATAATAGCACTATATATATATATATATATATATCTATAACTCATGAAAAGGAATGCAAAACAGCTGTTAAGTTGTAAAGAGAACTGCACATTATAACATTGTAACATGATTCTATGCAATTAATAATTTTGACTCACAGTCTAATAAAAAAAACTAATATATCCCTAGGGTAATATACTATATTTATTGATTGATGATGAAATAGTTGGTTACCGGATCAGTTCATGTATGAATGTTCCCTGTACGTAGTCACGTTTTAGCTCTTGGTCAGAATCTATGATCAAATTGGACGGTGTTGAATGACTAATGTACTGCAATTTTACCAATATATATGAGGCACTTTTTGTTTGTTTGTTTATTTGTGTGTGTTGGTTGAGAGAGAGTAGCATATATGAGCACAAATTAAGAAGTGTCTTTATCGAACCATCGTCATTTTGTCATGCATGCGAAGCCACATTTGGCCGGAGGTGTTAGCTAGGCTCATGCACGTACGTAAGCAGCTAGCTTTCAACGAATGGCGATGTCCAACGTATAATTAATTAATTAAACCACTACAAGCTAGTCACTAATTGTCTATTCATTCATGTCGGTTATCAATCAAACTAAGACCACGTTTGTTTGCCTGTAATGTAAGAAAAGAAATAGGAATTGATCGAATTTTTTTTCCGGTCTATCTTGTAATGGAATGGTTTTGGTGTTTCCATCTTAACGTTGGAAGTACATATTAAGAATCGAGACTAGAAAATAGATTACAATTTAACACTTGTTCAAAAATATCCTTTCGTTTAAAATTTAAAATTATTTTAATGTCAAAACATAAACATTATCATATATTTGGTTAAACATTATCATAAACATTACCATCAAATCTTCTAGTCATAAAGAAAATTTTGTGTTCCAGAAAATTGGACGCACAAGTTGACAATCTGGTGTCTCCAGTTTTCTTTTGTTTGTTTATGGCAATTTTGTTTGCTTTTTCTTTCTGATGAATATAATAAAGGGTATTTGTCAGTAATTTTTCATTCCTTACTTACTATGAGGGGTATTTATATTCCTCCTTTTTAATAAAATTGGTTTACAGTGTCAATTCTTTAGTTTTGTTTCCTTTTCCCTCAATCGAACATCATGTATGTATTGCTAGAATGAAATTCAATTCTCATTTCAAATTTTGAATTACGGCCAAACAAACATGGCCTAAAGGTAATATGAATTATATAGTTTAGTCTCAAACTCAGTTCAAGGTTTATTAGCCATAGATATAGCCTGTATGTGCTTTTCTCATGATCATGATCATTAAAATGATAACTTAATAATTGGTCCTTATTAATTACATATAGTTTTGCCTTCTCCATATATTAAGATCATGGGTTTTGGTTCCTCCATGTAAATCTAAAAGGTTGAAGGTTTTGGCTCCTCTACATTGCAAGTATTTATCAGTTTTTCATTATAAAATCTTCGATGCCAACCAGTTCAATAAATTAACGTCTGGATTGTTTTTTCTGTTTTTCTTGATTATTTTTTCGAAAGAAATTAATTTTATTAATGCTCAACTCCTCAAGAAGAATTATACTGATCATTAAACAAGAGGTCGTGAATAAAATCAGGAGACTAGCTCCTCTAATTAATGTCTTGAATGTTAGGGGACACAATTGTCCATCCCTATTTGGGTGATTTAATTAAGGACGGATTCCTCAAATATATTAATTAATTAAATGACAGACTTACCTTATCTATGAAGAGCAGTTTTGTTCACCCCTTTTAACTAAGGTGTATGCTTAACTCTTATCTAAAATACTGTCATGTATTTAAAAAATGAACCATAAATTAATCTCAAAATATTTTATTATTTCTTTTTCATTTTTCATTTTTTTTCCCAAAAACCCGGTTCCCACTTCCCACTTCCCCCTTTCTCTTCTTTTTTTTTTTTTTTTTCTTCTCCTCCTTTCTCTCCATCCCCCGTGCTTCTCTCTCTCAGCACCTCCATCCCCAGCCCAACTCGCCGGCGCCGACCACCTGCAACCAGTCAACAACCCTCTCCTTATCCTCTCTCTCTCCCCTGCTTTCTTTCCCTCGTGCCACGCTGACTAACGCTTGATGAGGGAAGGGCCATAAATCTTTCTCTTTCAGCTTTGGGTGATGTTATTGCTGCTCTGATAAGGAAGTGAGGCCATGGCCTTATAGGTAAGTTATTAATGGTGTGCTTGTCAACTTTCGTTGTCTTCTTCTTTTTTTATTTGTTTACTGCAAAATATGTGTTGCATGTGATTATAACTTTCACTAGGATGGCCCATTTGGGTTTCTCTTTTACTTATTGATTCAGCTAAAGTATGATGGACTTACTTTAATTTATTCGGTTGTAGGAATAGAAAGCTTATTGGGAATGGAGAGAAAGAAGGAGAAGGAGAAAAAAAGAAAAGAGAAAGGGAGGAAGTGGGAACCGGTTTTGGGGGAAAAAAATAAAATAATAATAAAATATTTCTGAGTTAACTCATGGTTAACTTTTTAAATACATGAAAACATATTAAATGTGAAGTAAACATACACTGATACACCTCACCTTAAAAGAGAGAACTTAAAAGAAAAAGCAAAATTGCTCTCTTATATATGGTCTTAGCCTCTACATTAATTAACAAAAGAACCTACGAGTTTAGAAAGAAACAAAAAAGATAGGGTCAACTTAACTTGATGCTCGTCAAACGTTGACCAGGCCAACAATGGCATGCAGAGATAGTAATCTTTTATTATTGAGACAGAGTGTTGACATTACTAAAAGTATTCAGGACTTCCATTTCCAGCATTTAATTTCCGGTCCAAATATATATTGAGGATCCAACACAAATTAATTAATTGTTCGGGATATTTAAAAAAAAAAATTAGGATATTTTTTGGATACTCCTTCAGGTGCAACGTTGCATCATCGATATAATTTTTAGGATACTCAACAAGTCACAGATGCATCATCGCTCATCCAGCAGAAAAGAAAAAAGATTAATAACAATAAGAAGAAGATGAAAAAGAAAACGCAAGCTAGTGAAAATAAATGTATATAGATTAAGTATATACGAGAGTGAACATCAATTAATGGTACTGAACGGTTATGACCGGAGATCAAGTACTTGTTGAGAGTAATGTGGAGTAATGTCTCACATCGGAAAAATAAGGCTTACCATATGTGCTTATAAGTTTTGGGTCTCTCCACCCATTGCCAATTGGTTTTGGGTTGAATGCTCTAGTCCTATCAGTACTTTGGTATATATCTGATATTTAAAGATAGCAATTCGTGTATAATTAAGCGGTTTTCCAATCGTGTTAACATAGAGGTATTCTAAGAAATAGATTAACTAAAGTTATACATAGAGGTATTGGTTTATTAATTAACTCGTCTTTTATAACTACGATTGGTACCCATAAATTAAAACTTGTTAATTTCATATAAGTTTTAGGGTCCAAATGCATAACAAATTACATCAATGTTTAAGATTTGAATTATATTTAGAATATGTTCAATGTCAACGTTACGAAATTTAATCGGGCTTTTATTTCGTTGTAAACATTTAACTTCTTGGCTATATTTTTGTAGGACTTTTTGTCATAACTTTGTATTTTCTATGCTTCTATTTACTGTTTTAATGCAAGATTATTGCTTTATAAAAAAAAAATTAAAATTTGTATATACATAAATGTAACCGTACTCATACCTAACAATGCTACAACTTCATTTCATATTTTACTCTTTATCCTTAAATGATCGATAAATATAAAACTGATATTGAAAATTAAGTATAAGTAAGCAAAGAAAATAAAAACAAAGGATTTGAATTAGTAAGTTTAAATCGTATGTGAAGACGGCGTATAAAAAATTAGCATCCAAAATATATAACCAATAAAGTTGAGAAAGTGCATGTGTGCCTATATATCTATATATATAGCTAGAAGGTGAAGTCAATTTATCAACTTAAAAAATATATATAAATTCCTATATGCATGCAATTGATTATGGAGGATATAAGTTGATCGATGCAACAAGTTTTTTGTTTTTGTTTTTATATTAATTTTGATGTAACAAGTTAGATGCACCGAATCCACTAAATCGCTGTATATATATTTATATAGCATATATACTAATTATCAATAAATATACTCGATGAGTAGGGAATTATTAGTCGATCTCTATCTGCCGTTTCATTTTCTATATATGCAGCAGTAATATAAGCAGAAATTAAGTACCAGATAAATTTTACAGGCTCCTGGTTCCTATGAAGAGTTTAACTTGTTAAAAACACTAACCACTGAAAGAGTTTAAATTACAAAATACATTTCAGTTGCTGCATTAAGTTAATTTCCATTCATTATAATATGAATAAATAAAGTAACTTTCCACGGTTAGCAAGAATAAATTAACTTTTTGGAAAGTCTAAAAGTTGCGCAGTTTAAGGTTAATTTGTTCTTTTTACGTTTTTGGTCCAAACAAGAAAAACAAAAACATATGTAACATACAATAGACAATACTTATACAAATATACTCACATAGACACATATATATATATATATATATACAAGAATGCTCTAAAACTAACCAGTTAGTAAGTTAATACAAAGCTAACCACCATGTTGGGCCCACCACACAATGTAATCTCAAAATCCGAACCGTTTATTTTTTAGGCTCTACTTTAAAGATCATCCCTGTAAAAAATCTTCAAATTCGAAAATCATTTAGTCATTTGATTATAACAATAACTATTTATATGTTTTTATCGAAAACACTGATCGTTTATTTATTTGATCTCAATTAGATGACTAAATAATTTCTGATTTAGTTGATTTTTTGTAATGATGATTTTTAAATTATGACCTAAATAATTGATGGTTCGGATTATAAGATTAGTTATGTGGTGGTCCCAAAAGCATGGTTAGTTTCATATTAACTTACTAACTAGTTAATTTTAGAGCACTCCTCTATATATATATACATATATATACATATATATACATATATATACATATATTAATCACAAATAAAGACGACTTTTAGAAAGAAACAAAAACCACGATGTCACATTTCCATGCACAATTAGTATTAGTTAAAAAATAAAAATAAAAATAAAATTTTCTCGATATGAGTCATATGACCAAAAATAATATTATTTTTTCATGCATGTAATTAACTTTGTCTAGAAGTAGTAGTCCCTTATGAATAATATTGTTCCTCATCTCATCAGTGAAACGCGCGTACACACAACCGACCAGTTGACCACCTTACCTGTTCAATTTGTTTCTCTTTCTCTGTGTGTGTGAGTGTGTGTGTTTTTCCCTAGTAGTCTGAAATTGAGTATGGAGAGGAACATGGACAAGTTCGATCATCAGATAAAATGGAGCTCCGACGACCCGAGTGTTTTGTTATCTGGGCAGCAGGCAAAGTCTTACACCTGCAACTTCTGCAAGCGAGGCTTCTCAAATGCTCAGGCTCTCGGGGGTCACATGAATATCCATCGAAGAGACCGAGCCAGAATCAGACAGTACTCCGAAGATCAACAAAACCAGCACCAGCTTTCTAATTCTGATAATATTCATGCAGCTGTGAAAATCAACCCAATTTCTCATCATGATCATGATGAACTTGGTCCTGATTCGGAGGACAAAACTTCGTTTCACTTGGAAGTGAACGAACCAAACATCCCCAGATCAAAGCTGACATACCCTTTCAGTAGAGAAGATGGTGACATTAAGGGCAAAGTTGGTGCGATTCAAGAAATTCATGATCAAGTACAGCTTCCTAATTTGTTTCTTGATCAGGAACCATCACCAGCCAATATGATGATCACTGAGAATATAATTAATATTATAGCAGATCATGAAGAGATTAAGATGACTGAGGAATTGGACTTGGAGCTCCGATTAGGCCCCGAGCCTCCTGAGAGTACATCACCCACTTTGAGTACCAGAGAATTCTTTTGATTGAGATTACATATATATGCGGATTGGGATAAATTGGGATCGATTCACAGTTAAGGAGATCGAGGAGAGCAAGGTTATCTTTTTAAACCCACCTCCTCTTCTATTGATTACTGTTTAAAAAAAAAAAATTGGGACAATAAAATCAACAGTCGTACGTTTATTTTTGTTTATTGATTGTAATTGCGATTACAATCAACAAACAAAAATTTATCAAACCGATCGGTTGCTGCTATTGCAGCTAGTTTAATTTGTGATTCTTTGTAATTTGTTTTTGGGTCTTTTTTTTTCGGTGGGTTTATTGTTTTACTGTTCTTAATTTATAAAAAAAAAAAAATACTTGTAATTGTCTAAGCTTTTTAATTAGTACAATTGTTGTATGGTACGTACAGCCCGGAAGCATATATTTGGAGGATATATATATATATATGGTGTATATTTATATTATGAAATTCATGGATTAATTAAATATTATAAATCCTCATTCTATAAATCCTCATTCTCTCTTGCTTTTTGAATTGGGGAAATATATAATTTGATTGTTTGAAGCTTGTATCTATCTGACAGGAATTATGCATGCTTAATTACTAGGTTTCCTTAATTAGCAAAGCTATATATCTCCTATGCATTCATTAGATATCATAGTGCATTAGTGCTTATTGGCTATAATACATATTATGAAGTATTTCCAAACAAAATGTTGTGCTCTAATCATCTCATATACATATTGGATCTATATGGCTGGCTTGCATGAAAATATCTTGAATAGGAGCAATCGTACTACATATGTTGTATGTATAGTATGATCATTTAATATTATTGCGTTTATGTTCTATTTGTTTTAAAAAATTGAAAAAATTTTATTTGAAATAATGATAGATCGATGCCAATATACTTATAGATGTCACACCATTAAAGAATTTTTTGGCCTACACCGATCACTTCCCTTGTCAGCATCTAGCTCCGGCCTTTGCCATGCCATACATATATGCGTACGTATAAAGAAGAGGCTAGGTAAATGCCTATCCCAACGGTTGTGCTGGAAACCCTTGAGCATGAGGAAGACATGCAGAGCTGTAGCATTTGGCCCAAATGCATTTTCTGACAAACAATAAATTAAGTAAATAGAATATCAGTATTCGTATTAAGGGAGATATTAAGTATCATGCATTTCTTGGTCTGTGATTGATGTTACATGTTAATTGTTAAGAACCTTTGTGGAAATAAATAATGAGAAAAGGATCAATAAATCGTAGCTTTGGGCCTATAAACATTGCCCAGAGAGAAACGGAGCCTTTAAGGTCCATATTGGGTGGCTGGCCCACCCAGTCTGCCAGACGGTCGCTAGACTCACTACTCAAGAGTCCGTACAAAGCCTACAGTCTAACCTTTAACCAAATCGAACTCTTAGGTCTATAATAATTATTTTTTTTTTCTCATCTTCCTTCACTACTAATTACACTAATTTCAAGAATTTTTTAAAGTATATATATTTCACTATCTATTCCACCTGAGTTAAGAGTTAAGACTCATAAACACTTTAATTAACGTTATACTAAACATTGGCCAAAAAAAAAAACGTTATACTAAAGCAAGTATAAAAAAATTGAAAACCTTCTCGCTTGGGGTGCAAGAGGTCCACCCCAACTAAGTTAAATAAAGAGTGCTAATAAATAATAATATTAGCTTTAATAAACATTCAATATTAGGGAGTGCAAATCCTCTTCAAGATTTCAATTCAAAAACAAAAATCCCCTTCAAGATTTTTTATATCCACTAAATAATTTGGTTAATTAGTCCAAAGTTGAGAGTTACTACTTAGATTTAATTTCTTCAGTCAAAGTACAATAACTATTTTATACTATTGAATTAGGTTTCTTACCTAACAAAGGTTGTTGAGTTTATTCTCATAATTAATTATTTATGGATTGACCCTAATATTTGAGGCTTCAACCTTAAAACCAAAATCCTCTTTCTCTTCCTTTCTTCTTAATTTCTATTTGTTCCAGAAAATTATTTACCTGTGATTAGCTATATTTCCATAAAACTAATTAATTAATAGAAAAATGTCTTCAACAAGAAGAAGATCAGAAAGCATTGACAATCCCTTGAAATTCAGCTGGAAGTTTCAAAGTTTCCCCACAAATATTTTCCCTATCATCACTCTAGTTGTTTGCTCCATCGCTTCCATCTCCCTCATCTTCTACTTGGCTTTCTCAAACCAATCCCTTTGTAATGTTCTTGTACCCATTAAAACAGTGGCCAACTTTAACGACAGCAAAATAACCGTCGTTAATGACGAAGAGACAAATATATCCCACATTTTGTTTGGCATTGGAGGCTCTGTGAAATCGTGGAAACAGCGCCGTCACTACAGTGAGCTATGGTGGAAGCCTAACGTCACCCGCGGCTTCGTTTGGCTGGACCAAAAGCCCTCGACGTGGCCGGACACCTTGCCACCGTACAGAGTCTCCGAGGACACGTCGGGTTTCAAATACTCGTGCTGGTACGGCTCGCGGTCCGCGATTCGAATCGCCAGAATCGTGAAGGAGAGCTTCGAGTTGGGGTTGGACAACGTCAGGTGGTTCGTCATGGGAGACGATGATACAGTGTTTTTCACTCACAACTTAGTTTCTGTGTTAGCACGATACGATCACAATCAGATGTACTACATTGGCGGCAACTCCGAGAGCGTTGACCAAGATGTGGTGCATTCGTACGCTATGGCCTACGGTGGGGGTGGGTTTGCTGTCAGTTTCCCATTAGCTGCTGAGCTCGTGAGGATTTTGGATGGGTGTATCAATCGATATGATGAATTCTACGGTTCTGATCAAAAGATCCAGGGCTGTTTGAGTGAGATTGGGGTCCCCCTAACAAGGGAACCAGGGTTCCACCAGATTGATATACGGGGAAGCCCGTATGGTATCCTAGCCGCGCACCAGGTGGGTCCATTAGTCTCACTCCACCACCTGGACTACGTGGAGCCCATAATTCCAAACCGTAAACGGATTGACTCGGTTAAAAAGTTAATTAGGGCTTATGAAACGGATCCGGGTCGGACCCTGCAACACAGTTTTTGTCATGACTTGAGGCGTAATTGGTCCGTTTCGGTATCTTGGGGTTACACCGTGCAGTTATATCCGTCACTGATGACGGCTAAGAAGTTGGAAACGGCGTTACGAACGTTTAAGACGTGGGGAAGTCAAGTGGGGCCTTTCACGTTTAATACCCGACTCGTCGGTCCAGACCCGTGTGAGAGACCGCTTGTGTATTTTTTGGATCGGGTTGAGAGGGTTGGCGAGAAGGAGACCTTGACTACGTATAAGAGGTACATGGGCAATGTGGAAAAACATTGTGGCGGATGTAACTGCACTCGTGCCTTAGCAGTTGGGTTTATCAATGTCTCAGCTTTCAAGTTCAACCCTGACTTGTGGAATAAGGTGAGAAAAAGATAAATAGTAATTGGTCGTATATATGGTACTGGAATTGTTTTGTTTGGGAAATGATTGAATTAATCGGCATGTAGGCACCACGTAGGCATTGTTGCGAGATCATCAACGGTAGAGAAGGGGTTGACCACAGCGTGGTGGAGGTGCAGATTAGAGGGTGCAATCGCTTTGAGAGTGTCACTCCTCCGTAGAATTAAGGTACAACATATATGCCAACACACTTGTTTGAAAAGAAGTTGTGAATCAGACGAGTGAACTTCAATAATTAATTATCTTTGGCCAAATAAAAAAGGAGTTCAATATAAACTTATCGTATTTATTTGAATTCCCTAAGGGGCAATAGGATTAGAGCCTTACAAGCTTGTTTAGGGGAGACAAACATCATTTATTAGTGATAGTGATCATGATGAAGATTCTATTGGTCAGCTTGGCTCTTCATTGAAACAAAAACGATCGAGATGATTATCTCTTTACAATTGGAAAATAGCGATGAACCCAATTAAGAAAACCTATGCATATCTATAATTTATTAGTCTACGGTACTCTACACCGTAAAACATTTGGTAAAAATTTAGTTCACCAATTTGCAAATTAAAAATAAAGGGTTGGAACTTGGAAGGAAGATGCAAATTAATGAATCTCTTGTACATAAATTTAGTACAAATTAATGAAATATTATCATGACATCATTACATTATTATGGTCACTATGTACCCTATTACTCTAACCCTCCGAAAGTTACGTTAGAGTCTAGACTCTAGAGAAAATGTTGAAAAATGAAACCAAAGTACCAGATAGTCAGTGTTGAAACTCGGTCTTTTAGCCCATTTTCTTCCAAATAGCTACTATATTCAATGCTGTGTGAAAATAGGTTGATGAGTATGACCGTGCACTTTTTAGAATTTACGCAAACCACACATATGAATATTCCTTCTAATTTTTACCCACGAGGCTAAACTTGATAGAATTAGAGCATCCAATCCAAAATCAATTGGCAATGGGTGGAGAGGTCCAAGACTTATAAGCACATATGTTAAGCCTTAGTTTTCCGATGTGGAACATTGCTCCACATTACTCTCAACACGCCCCCGCACGTGTGGCGATATTTTTGAGCCTTACACGTGAACAAATTGTATTGGGTGACGTGGGAGCACGTGTGGCCGTTGGGCCTTACACGCGAATAACCAAGCTCTGATACCATGATAGAATTAGAGCATCCAATCCAAAACCAATTGGCAATGGGTGGAGAGGTCCAAGACTTATAAGCACATATGTTAAGCCTTAGTTTTCCGATGTGGGACATTGCTCCACATTACTCTCAACAAAACTGAGTATGAAGTTTTTGAGTTTTACCAAAATACTCGACATTGTGTGTCAAAGCTAGCCACTTTCCCCAACATCAACATCGTCTTTATTAATATTTTCGGGAATTATTTACCCAAAAATATATATTTTCAGGAATTTTAAGAGATAAAGCACCGCCAGTACGTCGATTTAAAATTAAAGGATAAACGTTTAGCGTCAAACTAGCTAGCTAGTATTGCAGCTCTCCTTAATTTCAACCCTTAATATATTTCAAATTCTACTACAACTCCTAATTAGAGATAGACTCCCACCCATCGACACCATCGTCCTTCTCCTCCTCTCTTCTTCATTTTCATTTCCCAACTATCTCTTTCTCTCTCTCCCTGAAATTAAATTATTTTGATCCATCGGGGTTAATTCATTTTCCTCCAAACTATGTCTTCTACAAGATCAAAAAGTAGCATTCACAGTGATCCATTTAAATTCTGGAATAATAATAATAATAAGTTGCTCTATTGCCCTTCAATGAGAGCCATAAATGTTGTGTCTCTCCTGATGAAAGCAACTGTAGCTGTTTGCTCCCTCGCTTCCATCTCCCTCATTTTCTACTTGGCCCTCTCAAACCACCACTCCTCCCATTTCCCCGACAACATCGTACTCCCCAACTTTACCCGCAGCAGCAGAACAACCGTCGCCAATGACGAAAACACAAATATATCCCACATTCTGTTTGGCATCGGAGGCTCTCTCAAGTCCTGGAACAAGCGCCGCCACTACAGCGAGTTGTGGTGGAAGCCTAACGTCACCCGTGGGTTCGTTTGGCTGGACCGCAAGCCCTTGCCCAAAATGACGTGGCAGGACACCTCGCCGCCGTTCAGAGTCTCCGAGGACACGTCGCGGTTCAAGTACTCGTGCTCCTACGGCTCGCGGTCTGCCGTTAGGATCGCGAGAATCGTGAAGGAGAGCTTCGAGTTGGGGTTAGACGACGTGAGGTGGTTCGTCATGGGAGACGACGATACGGTGTTTTTCACTCACAACTTAGTTACGGTGTTAGCGAAATACGATCATAATCAGATGTACTATATTGGCAGCAACTCCGAGAGCGTTGAGCAAGCTGTGATTCACTCCTACACTATGGCCTACGGCGGTGGTGGGTTTGCTATCAGTTACCCATTGGCTGCTCAGCTTGTTAAGATTTTAGATGGCTGCATCGATCGATATCATCACTTCTACGGCTCCGATCAAAAGATCCAGGGTTGTTTGAGTGAGATTGGAGTGCCCCTAACAAAAGAGCTTGGATTCCACCAGATTGATATACGGGGGAGTCCGTACGGTTTACTAGCGGCGCACCCGGTGGCCCCACTCGTGTCACTCCACCACTTGGATTACGTGTACCCCATATTTCCAGACTCAACCCGGATGGACTCGGTTAAGAAGTTGGTTGGAGCGTACGAAATGGATCCGGGTCGGACCCTGCAGCATGTGTTCTGTTATGACTTGAGGCGGAATTGGTCGGTTTCGGTGTCTTGGGGTTACACCGTGCATTTGTATCCGTGGCTGGTGACGGCTAAGAGGCTGGAAACGGCGTTGGAGACATTCCAAACGTGGAGGACTTGGGACATGGGGCCCTTCACATTTAATACCCGACCCATAAGTCCGGATCCGTGTGATGCCCCGCTTGAGTATTTGTTGGACCGGGTTGAGAGTGTTGGTGCGGGTGAGACCTTGACTACATATAAGAGGTACGTGGAGGACGAATCAGAGAATGCCAAGTGTCCCCGACGGGACCACACTCGTGCATTTGCTGTCAAGTTTTTCAATGTCTCAGCTCCCCAGTTCAATTCTGACTTGTGGAATAAGGTGAGCAAAAGTACCTTTATGATTGCGATAGTTGATTTATAAAGTGTGTCTTTTCAACATGCATTAGAGGCATTGACTCATGATCATAATTTGTTGACCATAAAGTAAAGCGTACCCCCATAATCTTCTGCAGAATTTGCTGTGTAATATTTGAGCGCAATTTGTGCCATATGTACTGAAATTGTTTGTTGGTTGTATAGAATATTTCTTGATTAATAATTTAATAGTGCTTAACGTAGCATTTGGGAAATGATTGAATTAATGGGCAGGCGCCACGTAGACAATGTTGCGAGATCATCAACGGTGGAGAAGGGGTTGACAGCGTAGTACACGTCAAGATCAGAGGCTGCAATCGCTTTGAGAGTGTGACTCCTCCATAGAAGCTAGAACATATATGCCAACTACGCTAAGAATTATGATCATGGTCAAATATTTAAGGTGGAACGTGGCGCGCTTTGATTGGAGAGGTTCCAACCAGGGAGAGAAGCATGCATCAATTACTCAGTTGAGTTCACATATTCCCTCTTCATAAGGTAATCAAATATATTGTAGCAGAGCTAGCATTATATATCCCTAGCTACGGAACAACTTTATAGTGCTTAAATTAATTATATGGGAGAGATGGATTAGAACGTTCAAGTTTGTAATTACCAAAAAAAAAAACGGATTAATTGAGTTTAATTATACTTTTTAATCATTTGAGCCCAACCCTTTGAGTCTCGAACTCAAATTATGCATGTATACCGATTGAATTTGGGTTGAACTCTCAAACTAAAGGCTCATGGTCTTTCCACAGTCTCTACTCTAGATAGGGACTATCGTTAAATTTCCTTTTGTTTTGTTGCTTTTGGGCCTTTGGCCAATTGGGCTCTACTATACCGAAGAAGTGAGCTTACCCATCCACTTTGAACCAGATTCTCAATTATAACAACTATATAGTCTATATGCATTTAAACATCATCGTATAAGGTGGCCAAAAAAAAAAAATCATCGTATAAGTAGTCAAATACATAATAGGTATATACATTTTATGTATCTATCTTTGATCGTGTGATTATGCTGTGATAAAAAAAATAGCTACACATATATGAAAGTTTTACTCCAAATATATAATGGATTATGCTAAAGATAACATGTTATATGTGCATGTATATTTATTAATACTATACTTTAAATTATAAACCTGTCGTTTAATCATGTAATAGCACATGGATTAATAATACACATAATGGTGTTAGAGGACATCAAAAAAAAAAATTCCATGTTAAGGAAGAGTAGGGCGTGGAAAACTCCATACTTATGAAGTAGTTGAAGGGCAACTTTCACTCCTTGAAGGTCGAGTAAGCCCATACACTGATCGCCCAATCCAGAGTATTCCGCCATATGGAACCATTTTATCTCCAAAAGCAGCTAGGATGATGAAAATGATATGTCTTGAACTCGACCTCGTGATGAAACGTCCCTATCCAACCAAATGGGACAGAAAGAAATTTTATATATATTGGTATTTGATTTTACCACGTAGCTTTGTTAATTTCTCATATGACCAACCAAAGAGGTTGGTTCTATATTGTCTTTTTATTCGCACCAAAAGTTTCTCGATTTCTATATTTTGCTTCCACAATGGTTTGGTTTGGTTATATGTCATGTCCCCAAAATATATTTCTTTATTTTTTTGGGTAGTGATTGGTGTACAAAGTAAGAAATCTATGTTCTAATCTTCTAATAGAAAAAAAAAAAAAAAATTATTGTGAGACCACTGCATAATTTTGCCTTTAATATATAGTTTAATGCATAGATGAGTTGGTCCTATCTCCAACTCTAGTTCTTTGCCTGCGGTTTTACAATACACTACATGGCACATGGCACATGGAGAAGGGGAATAAAACCCAGATTGATTTGAGTTGAACTATGGGCTCTACAAAGTTTGTTTATGTTGTAAGTGGACTCACACATTAAACATTAAAAGAAAAACAATGTAATAATCAAAGAATGTAAAAAAAAACACCCACTAAATTACCTTATTTTTAGCAATGATCAGAGAAGCTTAAACCCTAACCTCAAACCAATTGAGTTCCCAGAAGCCTCCATTTTGTTTTTGTTTAGTAAGGTTCGGACCAGAAGCCTCCATTTTGTTCCCAGGCAAAAACCCATGTAGCCCATACCACCCCACAAGTCCAAAACCAACGTCCACCTCAGTTTGCCACGTAATACCGCCAACCCCATCTCTGTGGCCGTTGGGAATTCGCGAGCCAATTCCCATGATTTCCATTTCAGATTCACTTTCACTCGTCACTCCTATAAAGCCTTCACCTTCTCTGCCTTCTCTCTATCCCAAGAGACAATTAACGCTCCATAACACTTTCAGTTTTTTCTGTTTCGCTTCGTCTTCTTCCTTTGATCGCAAGGTTCCAACTTGTTGTGCAATCAATGGCTGCTTCAGTCTCAACAACCATCGGGGCTGTTAACAGAGCACCGGTATTATGAATTTCCCTCCCTTTTTCTGACCAACCCAACTTTTTTTTTCCTTCGTTTTCATCGAGTGAACACTGGAACCTCATCAATTTGTAACCTTTTTACTCGCTCTTTGTTTTCATCGTCAATTTGATTTTTTGGGTCTGACCATTTGGGAGAACAAACCTTGTTCAAGTTCTATTTTTATCTCTGTTCTTATTTTCATTTGGAAAAGAGTATTCGATGTTTGAATTTTATGGTTTAAGGTGTTGGTAGTGGTTTTTTCTTTACTGGGTCTGGTTGATTTACTCCGAAAGCATTTGAACTCTTTAATTTCACTTTATTGGGTGTTAAGAAACGAGTGTTCTTGGTGCAGTTGAACTTCAATGGCTCTGGTGGTGCATCTTCATTTCCAAGCTCGGCCTTTTTAGGCAGCAGCTTGAAGGTGAGCTCCAAGATCACCCACCCAAGGATTTCCTCTGGGAATTTCAAGGTTGCTGCAGAATATGATGAGACAAAGCAGAGCTCAAAAGACAGGTGGGGAGGACTTGCCTTTGACACTTCAGATGACCAGCAGGACATCACTAGAGGAAAGGGCATGGTGGACACTCTCTTCCAAGCTCCTATGGGTACTGGGACTCACTATGCTGTCTTAAGCTCCTACGATTACATCAGTGCCGGCCTTCGCCAGTAAGTAATTCAAGTTTTGAATATATAAAGGATATATGTCAATGTTTTTTCAATTTTGATCCCATGTAAGTCATAGGGTACTTTTGAATTTTGTTTCAGATACAATTTGGACAACAATATGGATGGCTTCTACATTGCTCCAGCTTTTATGGACAAACTTGTTGTTCACATTACTAAGAACTTTTTGAACCTGCCAAACATTAAGGTTTGTTGGTTTTTGATCAATTTTAGGTCTAATCTTTTGGGTAGGTTATTGAAATTAGCTAATTGATTGGGATGTTTTAAAATTTTTGTGACAGGTTCCTCTTATTTTGGGTATCTGGGGAGGCAAAGGTCAAGGAAAAACATTCCAATGTGAGCTTGTCCTTGCCAAAATGGGAATCAAGTGAGTATTTATTTATATCTATATATGTGTTTGTGCCTGTCTTTCTTTCTTCTACTCGGCTATAAAATTGGGAACTTTAGGAGGCAATTAAAAAATTGTTTAGGAACAATTAAGCTGGAAGACCATGCCTAATTTAGAAAAGGTTTGAATTCAAATGCTTATTACTAAATTTTCTTATAATGACAATGAATACCACTCAGCCCTATTATGATGAGCGCTGGAGAATTGGAAAGTGGAAATGCTGGGGAGCCAGCAAAATTGATCAGGCAAAGGTATCGCGAGGCAGCAGACATCATCAGTAAGGGAAAAATGTGCTGCCTTTTCATCAATGATTTAGATGCAGGAGCTGGAAGACTTGGTGGCACTACCCAATACACTGTCAACAATCAAATGGTGAATGCTACCCTCATGAACATTGCTGACAACCCAACCAATGTCCAACTCCCCGGTATGTACAACAAGCAGGAGAATCCCCGAGTTCCTATCATAGTCACCGGTAATGACTTCTCCACATTGTATGCCCCTCTCATCCGTGATGGACGTATGGAAAAGTTCTACTGGGCACCTACTCGTGAAGACCGCATTGGTGTGTGCACAGGAATCTTCCGGACTGACAATGTTCCTCGGGAGGACATTGTCAAGCTTGTTGACACCTTCCCTGGTCAGTCCATTGGTAAGTTTTGCACCTTTATCTCTATAACATGAATATTGGACATGAGGCATCAATGTGGAAATGAATTTGGGACATCTATGTGGCCTTACAAAATGAACCCAAAACAAGAGACTAATATCATTGTGTTTGTGGGCAGACTTCTTTGGTGCCATCAGGGCCAGAGTCTATGATGATGAGGTGAGGAAGTGGGTCTCTAGTGTGGGGGTAGAGAGTATTGGGAAGAGGCTTGTGAACTCAAAAGAGGCACTCCCAACTTTTGATCAACCAAAGATGACTCTTGAGAAGCTCCTTGAGTATGGAAACATGCTTGTGCAAGAGCAGGAGAATGTGAAGAGAGTCCAATTGTCTGACAAGTACTTGAAAGAGGCAGCTCTTGGAGATGCCAATGAGGATTCCATCAAGAGTGGAAATTTCTATGGTTAGACTCTTGATCCTAAAGGCCTTGAAGATAGGGTTGCATCTGGCTTTAGGATTATAGTGGAACAACAATTTGGGAAGAAATATTAAAGGTTTTAATAATTGTTTGGATGCAGGGAAAGCAGCCCAACAGGTAAACCTTCCTGTTCCAGAAGGCTGCACTGACCCATCTGCAGCAAACTTTGATCCAACAGCAAGGAGCGATGATGGGAGCTGCCTATACCAATTTTAGACATGTACTTGTAAGGATTTGAGAGTATATATTAGAATAGTAAATAACATTTGAAAAAGAAAACAGACCATAACACCTTTTTTTTTTTCCACAGAATTGTCTTGTAATTGTGTCACATAGTGTATGCTTTCTGTATTAGATTGTTTCAACAAGATTTCCTGAGTAAGATTTATCAAAGTGATGAATAATAGTCATATGCTATGAAAATAAGAAATGGTGTGCAACTAAACTCTGCCAGCCGTTTACCACTGTGTACCAAAACAGCAGAGTATGAAAAACTAATGGAGGAATGCAATAATTGGGAGTCCAAGCCCATGGTTCACATGTTGAAAAGGGGCCCAGGTTCAATTAGATGACTCCTTCTGATGCCCAATCCTTCAATGGACCTAATCTTTTGTTTTGGGTGGTTTGGACCTGTTAGTATTACATTCTCCAGACAAAAAGAAAATGTAAAATAATGCCTGAGTGGTGCAACACTGTATAATACAACACGTTGCATAAAACAAAAACAAGACCAATGACAAAACAAAAAGAAAAAACACTATCTGTAAGTCTGTAACAGCCATATATATATATTAAGGCATCAGTTTATGAGAAAAAAGCACATGATGAAGTGTAATTGTGTCTTAATGAAGGTACCACTGTACTAACCAGAATCTGTTTTTAGGTGCGCCAGTGCGATCAGCAATTTATATTCCCATTTCCCAGTATATGCTAATACAGCATTTATATTGTACATCATCCATATGGTTACAACTTACAACTCAGAAGACGATAATGATTCATGAAGTTGGGACCTGTCGTAATGTGTGTCGCATTGCAACCAAATGTGCTGCGTGCCTGTGCCACACAACAAAAAGTTATAAAAAATTTGGCTAAATAATTGTCTTGGCATTTGTGTGTTTAGTGACTTTTGTCTTTCTTTTTCTTGTTTTATAACCAGATGAAGATATACTGGGTATATTGGTAATCAAGTCAGATCACTCTTATACTTATAACATGATGCACTAGGTAAATCACAAGATAATGTTATACTACAACCATCATCAAAATAAATCTTGAATTTTGTATAAAAACTGATATAGTCATGCTTTATTTTACAATATATAATATCTTGAGCATTTTCACTCATTACCAAAAAGTATTAAAATTAATATCCTAACTTTCACACATCTCATTTGGACATTAGTTAATTTCTAAAGTTTGAGAAAACTTTTTATGCATAGTATTATTGAAAAGATAACTTTCAAGCTCTATGGTCTATATCTCCATTTCATTTAAATGTTTATTGATCAAGCTCCAATCAGCACTTGAGTACTAACCCATTTGAAATCCTTTGGCATGTGCCTTAATTAATTCTGTTAAGGCCAGAATAGAATCATTGTGCCTTTTAGTTAAGACCATTAATTAGACTTTGCACATAATTATTTATAATCAAAGGAATTAAGGGAGGAATTATATATGAAATAGGTTCTCATCATCATGGCGTGCGCATGACATGAAAGTGAAGCCAAATCTATATTAATTCTACACCATGTTGCACATGATTTGTTTATTGCGTACATAGGAGGGTTCTTGATTTTATTTAATACCCATAGAATGAAGTTGTCCCGATACAAGTGATTTAGTGATCGACTAAATTATTATGCTATTAGTATTTGTATAATCCAAAAGTCTTGTTCCGTCAAGTTACATTCCTTGCCCACATTTTTGAAATATAAAGTGAGATAGTGGGTTTGAACTTTGAACTTTGTAGTAGTCCTTTATCTCCAATCATCTTTAAATATAACTATGCATAATTGATAGGATCCAACACTAGTGACTAAAGAAATTGCATAATGCCTGACACTGAATAATAAAGATTCCTTTCAACCTGCTGCTGCTACACAATGGTTTTTGGCGTTTGCTGACCTGTTATTCTCAAATTTTGTCTGCCCATTTGAGGCATAATATACTCTCTAATAAGGATGTTAATTATTGCAGCCATTGGAAGTTTGTTTCTTCACATTTCTTAACAGGTCAAGCATCACAATCAGAGTATATATCTCTTGTCTGAATATATAAATTCCTCAGAGTGATAATTCCTTTGGATGATTTTAGTTTTTCTGATCTGCCCATTTTAATGGCTATGGTAACCATCTTAAGAAGATTAATTGAAGAATGAAACATCTCGCATATATTAGAGTTTAATATGTACATCTTTAATCCAAATATGCTCGAATCAATTTGGGTTCGTAGATTGAACTTACGAGTTCAGTTCAACCTAATTAATTCAATAAATCTGAATTTAATCCAACCTCAACACAAATTTGGAAGATTATTAATGGATTGTACTTTGTTGCCTAATCCGATTGAGCTCGAATTCAAGACTTGAATTAAGAATCTCAAATTAAGCTAGAGGTGACTCTTTAACCTAGCCATTGCCCAAGATGCACCCTACCCACGCTACCTCAACAATATTGACTGTCTACCAAATTTCAATGGTAAAGAGAAAAAGACAAAACCAATCACTGAGTTCTTTTTGGTTTTGGCCAAAGTTCGTGCAGTTTGAGTCGTGTTCTAATTGGGTTTCTATATAGTTTTTGTTGTATGATTTTAGTCATATAATTTACAAATTATTACAATTCAAAAATATGTTAATATTTTCATTTATTAAATCATTACATTCGTTACGCTTTTAATTATGTACTTTACAAACCATTGTGATTTTAATTATGTGTTTTACATATCATTACCGATTTAATAACAAATTTAACAAATTAATAAATGAAAATACTAACATATTTATAATAAGACAAAAACTAAAACAATTGAAATTAAAAAAAACCAAAGTAAAACTTAACTTACATTACCAAAAATTAAAATTTAACTCAAGAAGAACACAAGACAATTCCATACAAACGTCACAAAATATGTCTTATTCAATTAATTCACCAGATAAAAGAAGGCCGAGGCTCTGTTTCTGCATGCCTGTGATGAGTATCCACAATCCACATCGATAATCCTGAGAATGAGACTAGTGAGACTAGTGAGACCGTGAGAGTCGTTCTCTTTTTGGCCCATCTTCTGTAGCTCTGGACCTGCAGATCACAATCTATAAATACATACAACAGAACTGCTCTATTAACCTGCTTTCTGTCACTCTCACTTTATCTATCGTCCATTCGTCCCTAACCTGATGGTCCATGTGAAATAATTAGCATACCATGCACCTTTCTCTTTCAGATCTCCATCACCAACCAGCAACCCCCCATTCAATTCAACAAAAACCATTTCCCATGTTTACCACACTTTACTTATAGAAAACAGTGCAATCCCACATTCCCACTAACCTCATTCAAAACCCTTCCAAATTAAATGCTTTGAATATCATCACCTGCACAAATGGCCAATCTTCTAAGGTTGTTCTCTGCTCTTCTCCTCTCAATCTCATCAATCCGAGTTTCCACATCCCAGGACATCAGTGAGATCTTCTACTCCAGTTTCAAAGATGTGGGTGCCAACCTAACCTTAAATGGAGTGGCAGAGATCGAACCCCAGATTGGCATTCTCAAACTGACCAACGACACCAGCAGATTAATGGGTCACGCTTTTTATGCCTCACCTTTTCGGTTCAAGAACTCCACCACTGGCAAGGCCTTCTCTTTCTCCACCCAATTCGTTTTCACCATAGTCCCCGAGTACCCCAAGCTCGGTGGCCATGGCCTGGCCTTCACAATCGCACCCTCCAAAGATCTCAAAGCTCTGCCGAGCCAGTATCTTGGTCTTTACAACGGCAGTGACATTGGCAACTTCTCCACTCACATTTTTGCAATCGAGTTCGACACAGTTCAAGACTTTGAGTTCGCAGACATCAACGATAACCATGTGGGCATCGACATCAACAGCATGAACTCAAACGACTCTGCTGCCGCAGCGTTTTACACAGGCTCTTCTACGAAACAGAGTATCAACCTCAAAAGTGGGAAGCCCATCCAGGCCTGGATCGACTACGATTCAGCTCAAAAAGTTGTGAACGTAACAATTTCTCCATCTTCTACAAAACCCAAATTGCCACTTCTTTCTTTTCCGGTGGATCTTTCACCGATTCTTCAGGAATTCATGTACGTTGGGTTTTCGGCTTCGACAGGTCTGCTTGCGAGCTCCCACTACGTTTTAGGCTGGAGCTTCAAGATTAACGGAGACCCCCAAGCCCTTCTTTTGGGTTCTCTTCCTTCGCTTCCAGAACACAAGAAAAAGCACACAACTCTAAAAGTAGCAGTTTCGGTTTCCACCATTGCTGTTGCTCTGTCTGCAATCTCCGTCGCCATTTACATCTTCGTGAGGAGGATCAAGAACGCCGATCCAGTAGAATCTTGGGAGCTGGAGCTGGGCCCGCATAGGTACTCCTACCAAGAACTGAAGAAAGCCACCAAAGGGTTCAGAGACAAAGAGCTACTCGGGCAAGGTGGGTTTGGTCAAGTATTCAAGGGCACGCTCCCAAATTCGAACACCCAAGTCGCCGTGAAGAGAATCTCGAACGATTCGAAACAGGGTCTGCGTGAATTCGTAGCTGAAATCGCCAGCATAGGTAGGCTTCGCCATAGAAACTTGGTTCAGTTACTGGGTTGGTGTCGTCGCAGAGGTGACCTTCTTCTTGTTTATGATTTCATGGAAAATGGGAGCTTGGACAACGCATTGTTCGATGAGCCCAAAACGGTGTTGAATTGGGAACAGAGGTTCAAGATCATAAAGGGTGTTGCTTGTGCGCTTCATTATTTACACGAAGGGTATGAGCAGGTGGTGATTCACAGAGACGTGAAGGCCAGCAATGTGTTGCTGGACAATGAGCTCAATGGGAGGCTTGGGGATTTTGGGCTCGCGAGGTTGCATGAACACGGGTCCATATCCAGTACCACGACCCGGGTCGTAGGGACTTTGGGTTATTTGGCACCCGAGCTCCCGAGGACGGGGAAGGCCAGCACGAGCTCGGACGTGTACGCGTTTGGTGCACTCTTGCTCGAGGTGGCCTGTGGGCGGAGGCCTATTGAGCCCAAGGCGGCGGCGGAGGAGTTGGTGTTGGTGGACTGGGTTTGGGACAAGTATGGGGAAGGAAGGCTGCTTGACGCGGTGGACCCGAGGCTTAATGGGCTTTACGACGAGGGTGAGGTGGTGTTGGTGCTGAAATTGGGCTTGATGTGCTCGAATCATGGGCCGGTGGCCCGGCCCAATATGAGACAGGTGGTGAGGTACTTGGATGGGGAGGTTGAGGTCCCAGACGACTTGAGAGGGTCAGGGCGGTTAGGTGGAAGGAAGGGTCATGATCGTGATCTGGCGGCTCAGGCTGGGTTTGATAACTTACTCAACTCGTTTGCCTCAACGTCGTCGTTTGATAAGATGAGCTGTTACTCGTCTACGGGTAATAGAGATATGGATACTAATTTTGCTTCCCTTTCTACTTCTCCTCTCTGTCTTCTCCACGGACAAACTAGGTAGCCTCCAATTTTTTTTTTTGTAATTCCTTTTAAGAAATTTTGTTGATTGAAATACTGCTTGAGACCACCAAAAAAAAAAAAAACGTGCATGCAAATTATTACCCAAGTCAATTTCCAAGGAACATTACTTTGTTCTTCAATTATTAATGATTACATCATACTTGAAAAACTTTCAATTTGAGAAACTTGTCCCCTGTTTAAGCAAAAGATTTAACAAAGTAATGAGGATTGCACCAGGTTGTTTCGATCACCTTTTCTTTTTCTTTTTGGGCGATATTTTTTGTCCTTGTACTTTCACAAGATTTTCATTTTGATTTTGTACTTTTATTTTCGGTGATTTTGGTCATGTACTTTCTATATGATAATAATTAAGTTTAAATAGTTTATATCGTTATACCCAATAAACTAGAAAACCTCAAAGGAGCACCAGGAACTCTGATTTCGATCAAGAACAAGCCATGAATCTGCCTCCCCAAAGCAAGTGAACCCATCCTCACATAAGTAATCAGAGTGCTGACCAAAGTCATCTCATCAGACCTCATAAACCCATCAGCCAGAATTTTATCAAACAGCCGGAGTGCATCCTAGTTGCGATGGCTTTGCAAGTACCTAGAAACGACATAGACGAAACAAGAAATTGGATCGAGCGCAAAAAGGATAGAACCAAAAAGAATTATGAGTAGAGAAATTAAGAGATGAATCTAGGGTTTGGATAGCAAGAACAAATAAGATAGCAAGAAATGATAGAAAAGGAAGACTGAGAAAAAGTGAATTCCAAAAGCGCAGCAAACTATCCAAATTCATCTAAGAAGCTTGAAGGATCGTCAATGGCGCTAGCCGATGACTCTGATATCATGATCACGAAATGAAAGGAAGCAAGAAAAACTTAAGAATCAAACAAACAAAGAAAGCTTGAAGAAAAGGCTCTGTAATCAATTGATCAAAAGTTACAGCAAAAGAGCAATACACAAAGCTTTATACCGTAAAAACCAACTAAACAGCATTCTAACCAACTGATTTCTTAACAATTAGAACCGGTAGGATCTTGACACCTATATCCTCAACAATATTGTCGACAGAAAATTCGACGTAGAAGCACGTGTTTCGTACATGAGTGACATTTCGAATATTTTAGTCCACTTTGATGCCTATTAAACTCATACTCACCATTTAACATATTCAATTTGGCGTTGAAACTTCTTATTTTTTCATACTAATTGCGTATAAGCGCATGTATGAGATTATATAGGCATCTAGGTGGAGTAAGATGTCTTAAATGCCACTCGCGTGCAATGCACATCAAATTTTTCATCTTCAATTTAAATGAGATTAACGATTTGAACTTAATTACTATCGTATTGGAAGTATATGACTGAAATTAGTTGCCAAAATTAATAAAAACATGATCAAAATGAAATTTCATGAAAATACATGGACTGAAAATATCATTTTACCTTCTTTTTTCAATTAAACGAAGAGTTCTAAGAGATCATGTTTGCTTGAACAATTAAGTCCAACTAATTAAGTCCGACATTTCAAATGATTGTTGAACTTGTCACATATATATCTCACTTCTCTCTTTGATCAATAGATGTATTAGGAGGGAAATGCATCACTTACTCCAATAATGTACAAATTAGATGTAATAGAAGATTAGTGAAATTAATGTATCAAATTACTGTATGGTTTGAATTATCGAGCGCAAAATTACAAAATATCTTGCCATACCATTTGGGAAGAGAACATTTTGGATATATTTTCAACTGAATCAACTTATATACACTGGGAGTGGGAAGGTCTAAAAGAAAGTTGCCAGTATATGGACTGGTGGAAAGATAGTGAAGTGGGGGTTGTTGAAGTGGGTGTGAAAATATTCCTTCCAAAATGCCAAGCTTCTGAGTTGTTCATTATGGACAAAACTAGGATTATTGTTGAGAATATATATACATGCATCTGAATTATTCTTTGTGCTCGATATAGTTGCACGATTACTACTTTTTCAGGCAACAATTAAAAACCAAGTCACTCAATGTTTAATGCACTGTGCATTTATAATTCTTATTATTTAATTTTTGTTGAACCCGGCTTGAAATTAAAGAATACTCAATCATATTCTATGCTAACATGGGCATTAGATCCTCTCTTTTGGCAATAGATTAACAAAAGTATGACAAAACCAAAAAAAGTATGGCAATAGATCCTCTCTTTTGGCACTCCAATACTTATTTTGGTTTCAAAATGACCAAAATAAGTATTCAAAGTTACAAATGAACAAATCCATTGGGGGTTTTGAACAAATGTTACAAATGAACTTATTGTATTTTGTGCAATTTGAAGGTTTCGAACTTTCTTGTGATTATCTTTGAGTTTGTTATTTTTGTCTCATGTTATTAATTTGCAATGCTACCATGCAAGTAGTTAAAATTACACTATGACAGTGCAAATTATTGTTTTTTATTTTGTCTTGATGCACCAATTTCTAGGGGAATTTTGTTTAAGGTTAAAATATTTTCGGAGATTTAGAACTTTAAGCCTGAACACCTATAAATTCTAGCCAAGTCTATTATATATAGATAAAACCCAAAAAATTAGGACCCTTATTTCCTTTGTATCGGCCATCCTCTTATTTCCTTTTTACTTTTAATCTCAACCCTTCCACCCCATTAACCAAAACCCTATTTTGTTGTATGGGGAAGATCTGTTTGAGTAAATTATACGCAAATGATCTGTGTGGCTCAACGAAAAGCTCCAACCATGAATACTATGGTGAACCCATAACTTCCTATGTATCATGTATGTAAATTGAAGAGTAGAGAACTAGAGATGCATGTAAATGGGTATTCAAGGAATTACATTCAATTATTGGTATCTACACTCACTTTCACAAAATACAATACCATCCCAACTCCCAAGTCCAAGAGACATGGAAAAGTGGTCATGAATCATGATTTGCACCTCAATCTGAACTCTAAAATATATAAGGTGTTAGTCCAAGGCCTGTCTACAAAATGGACCGGCGTGTGAACCACCCAAAAAGAAAAGAGTAAGTGGGTATTTTTAGTGACGGGCCAATCATAGTATCCAACATTTTATAACCCAAACCCAACCCCATTAGTGGTGTGGTGGAAGTTTTATGAACCAAGCCCAGGCCCGTTTTTGTGCGGGCGGGCCACTCCATGATCCAAGCTCGGATGCCCCACTCCCACTAGAAACTTTCCCTAATTCTGTAAAAAGGCGAAGAAGAAAGGGATAATTATAATAAAAAAAAGTGACTTTTACACCTATTTTCAGATTAGGATGCGACATTCAATTTGTTCAAATTAAAGATTTTACTTTTATTTATGTCAATTAAGGATTTTTTGTCAATTTTTTTATAATATCTGTTAAAAATTGATCATGTGCTTAGCATATGACTAATTTGTAGGGATAATTTTGTTATTTCCCTTAATTCTACACGATGAGGGAGTGACTTGTGAGATTCCAACTATATTTTCCTCAATTTTTACTATTCAAATTACATGATATCAAGTTATTTGACTTGTTTTTATTTTTATTTTTTATTTTATAAAATAATTAAAATGTATGAATATTAGTTAAGTTTCAAAAGAATAGTGGGAACAAACAGCATCTTCCAAAAAGAAAATTTCCACATCTCTCCAATGCTCTCTAGCCTGAATGCGCAACTGATAGTCTGATATACTCATTGGTCCACGATGGGGGGCCTGAACAGTTGACCAATCAATCACTATATATAGTAGATGACTTAAAACGAGGGACGCGAAAGTTTACAGAAGCATTTGGAGAGAATTAAGAACAAAAGCCATGTTTTTCAAGCTTGTAATACTCCTCCTAGTACTACTAAGCTTAGCAGCAGCAGCAGCTGAAGCTGTGAGTTTCACCTACAGTGGTTTCGGGTCTGCTAATCTTAGCCTCGACGGCAGAGCAGGAGTCACATCCAATGGTCTTTTGAGGCTTACAAACACTAAACAGCAAAAGGGCCATGCCTTCTACCCCAACCCAGTAACCTTTAAGAACTCATCAAATGCCTCTGCTTTCTCCTTCTCCACCACTTTTGTGTTCGCCATCGGATCAGAATACCCAACTCTCAGCGGCCATGGAATTGCTTTCGTCGTTGCTCCAACACCAGGGCTTCCTGGGACTCTTACAAGCCAGTACCTTGGCCTCTTTAACACCACCAACAATGGCAATGCCACCAATCATGTTTTTGCTGTGGAGCTTGACACCATCCAGAACAGCCAGTTCAATGATATCAATGACAACCATGTTGGCATTGATGTTAATAGTTTGGACTCTGAGAAGTCTGCCCCAGCAGGATATTATGCTCAAAACAATAAGGGGTTCCGGAATTTGACCCTCATCAGTGGTCAACCAATGCAAGTTTGGGTGGAATATGATGGCACCCAGAAGCGAATCAATGTCTCTTTGGCTCCAATCAATGTTGCAAAACCCCAAATTCCACTTCTGTCTTTGAAGTATGACCTTTCCCCAATCCTCAACAAAATCATGTATGTTGGCTTCTCCTCCTCCACTGGCTCAATCCACACATCCCATTATGTTTTGGGCTGGAACTTTGACATCAATGGCCAGGCTCAATAACTTGTTCATTCACAACTTCCCAAGCTGTCTCGGATAGGAGGTAAAAAAAGGTCTAAAACTTTTGACTATTGGTGTGCCTGTGATGTCTGTGAGTTTGGTTTTGCTAGCAATTTCAGGTGTAGTTTATGACATGAAAAGGAAGAGGAAGTTTGCAGAGGTGCTTGAAGATTGGGAGCTTGAGTATGGGCCTAAAAGGTTTAAATACAAAGAACTATATATTGCCACAAAAGGGTTTAGGGAAAAGGAGCTTTTGGGAAATGGGGGATTTGGGAAGGTCTATAGAGGCATATTACCCACCTCTAAAGTTGAGATTGCTGTGATGAGGGTCTCACATGGATCAAGGCAGGGGATGAAGGAATTTGTTGCAGAAATTGTCAGCATTGGCCGGCTTCGTCACTGGAATTTAGTACAACTCTTGGGCTATTGCAGGAGAAAAGGGGAGCTACTCTTGGTCTATGACTACATGCCTAATGGAAGTTTGGACAAGTACCTCTATGACAACCCAGAAGTCACTCTCAATTGGAGCCAGAGGTTTAGAGTCATCAGAGGTGTGGCCTCAGGGTTGTTCTATCTCCATGAAGAATGGGAACAAGTTGTGATTCACAGAGATGTGAAGGCCAGCAATGTATTGCTAGATGTGGAATTGAATGCAAGGCTAGGAGATTTTGGGCTTGCAAGATTATATGACCATGGAACAGACCCTCAAACCACCAACATAGCTGGAACACTTGGGTATCTAGCTCCTGAGCACGTAAGATCAGGCAAGGCCACAACCAACACAGATGTGTTTGCTTTTGGGGTATTTTTGCTTGAAGTTGCTTGTGGAAGAAGGCAAATAGAGAGACAAGGCCCGCATGAGGATGTGATTTTGGTTGATTGGGTTTTTTCTTGTTGGAACAGAAGGGACATTCTTGGGGCAATTGATCCAAATATGGGCACAGAGTTTGTTGCTGAAGAGGTGGAGTTGGTGTTGAAGCTTGGGTTGTTGTGCTCACATTCAGAGCCTACTGGTAGGCCAAGCATGCGCCAAGTTGTGCAGTATATGGATGGTGATATGGTTCTGCCGGAGAAGTCACTGCATGCGCTCTCTGCCAGTGGGTCAGCGTTTGCGCACCATGAAGTTTTGGATGACCTTACAATCTCATATACTTCTTCTGTGGGCAAGGAGGGGCCTTCACAAACATCATATGTTGCAGAGTCCACATTCCTCTCAGGTGGTCGCTGATCCAAAACAATTGGGGTTCTATCACAAAACTTGGATTCACAGCCATACACGATGCATATGAATTTTTATATGAAATCAATAAAATAATGCAAAATAACTTGTACGTAAGGTTTCTTGTTAGCTTGTCAATGTAATTTATATATGTATACTGATTTGTATGTATACTCAAAAGCTAGCTATCAGTGTCCTCTCTGTCTCCCTAGTATGTATGCATGCTCTATTATTAAACTCTTTTTCTCCCCAAACAATAAATGTCATCTTTACCTTTACTACCTTACCTGAACTTAATAATAATTTGATAAACTAATGAGTATTGACAATTTAATAATTACCTCATCCAAGTATGGTGGTATTTCTCTCTATTGGGAAATATTCATGTTCAAATTATCCATCTCCTACGGCCAAAAAAAAAAAAAATTCTCCATCTCCTAAATTGCTTTTGTCACACATATCTTATATTCTTTGTTTAATTTTTGTCAGAAGAAACTTCATTAAAGAGGAGCACAAATTGAACTATTGAAGTTGTTAGCGTAGCTCAGTTGGATGAGCCATTGAATTACTCCTCCTCCACATAAGTTCAATCTCCCCTCCCCTTAATAAATAAAGAAAGAAAAAAGAGGAGCACAAATTATATTCTTTTTTTACTGTAACCATCATCACATTAATCTCCATCTTGGCTCATATATATACATCTAGTTTTAATTATCAAAACTAACAATTATTAAATTCCGGACAGGACCCCAAACCAGTGGAAGCAAACAAAGCAAACGAACAATAATAGCCATGTTTTTTAAGCTTGTAATACTCCTCGACCCAAGTACTAGGCTTAGCAGCAGCTGAAGATGTGAGTTTCACCTACAATATATGGTTTCGGGTCCGCTAATCTCAGCCTAGACGGCATAGCAGGAGTCACATCCAATGGTCTTAGACTAACATGGGCACTCCAAGAGATTTTCTCTTTTCGCAATAGATTAACAAAAGGAAAAATGACCACAGTCAAAACCAATACTTATATATAGCTATAAAGTAGTGGAATATTCCTGGTAACACATCTATGTATATAGGAGTATTGGACGATGCGATTGAAGGTCATTCCATATATATAAATAATCCAAATAATTTGGCTATGTAATTTTAATCATCACATATTTACATATAATATAAAGAATGTTATGTTGTTCAACTATTAATGTTAATTAAAATCATTAATTAGTAAAAGAGCTTGAATCTATTACGCGATCCAGATTTGAATTATACACAGGCATGCAGAATATTTGGATCAATAGAATTTAATATGGTAGATAAATTTCATGATATTTTTCTGTCCAGTAATGCTACACTTACCACATTTTTATACCACAATTTCATACAATCTTACATGGCATTCATACATTGGACACTACAAATTAAAAAATAAAACCTAAAAAAGAAAAAGGAAATACTCTTCCAATAAAGTAATGACACATCAGGTGGGATACAAATGTGGGAAAAAAAATGTGGGACAACTAGCATTATTGTTTTCTGTCTTGTGCCAAGTCCCTTTTGGTCCTTAAGGATGTTTGGACTTTGGGGCATTACATGGATCCTAGACCACTCATCGTTATATGGGTTGCCAAAATAAAGGCCTTCTGTTCTACTGGGCCTAACACTGTCAAACGGTATATAAAAGTCTAATAGCATGTAGTAGATTGTTAATTGGAAGACTTTTTACACTTCCCCCAAACTATTATAAATGAAACTATTTTCTTAATAAAGTTGAGACCAGTGGCATAGGGCATGACAAAGAAAAAAGAGCAAATTTTACTTTACCCTCCTCAGGTTTGCTCATATTGTTAAGTTGTTCTTTCAAATTTCAATTTTGACAAATTGAAACTCAAGGTTTGAAATAAAAAATAATGTGATCCTTCAGTAAATCTGTTTTAACAATCAAATGTTAAATGCTTACTAGTAAGGAATTTTTTTATTTTTAAAATTTTACAGAAGGATGTGGTTATAGAGCATACATGAAAAAGTTTTGAAATTGCCCTTATGATGAATACAGACATTATAGGTCTCACATGTGCCACATAAGCATTTAATGTTTGACTTAACAGTCATGCTTACTGATGGGCCATATTGTCACTGATTTCAAACTTTGGGTTTTAAATTGCAAAATTTGAAATCTAAGAGAACAATTTGACAATTTGAATAAACTTCAGAGGTGCAAAGTCAAATTTGCTCAAGAAAAAAAGCTACTGAATATTCATTACAATATTTTCATTTATAATTATCAACAATGGGCTCCCATATTCTGAAATCCTAAAAGTAAGAGCCCAAAGAGGAAGAACGAGAGTGAAGCTCCAAGAACAAGGGTCATGTAAGTCGCTTTCACTTCACGCTATTGAAGACTTTTGTTTTATTGTTTTCATTTAAACTACTAAAAAAAAAACGTTGTTTTGAACGGATTCATTTAAAACAAAAATAAAAAATAAAAAATCTAAACAGCATAATGCGAGGTCTCTCTCTTTTATTTTATCTTAATTGATAGTGTGGTAAAAAACTATGAGGAAAAACCAGCTTATTAGGGTCGTGCGACCCTATTCTGTGAATGAGTAATGTCATCCTCCTTACTGATAGAGATGGAGGTGGCGCAAGCAATGCCATCTGTCATGATCGAAAATGACATTAGTTGACAAGTGGACATGACAATTAAACAAGTCTCAAATTAATCGAATAAAGAAATAAAATTTGTTATGGCGAAAAGTAATCAGAGGCCTGGTCCATATATTTTCTCTTGCAAATATATTTCTTATTTATTCAAAGATGCCCAACTGCAAAACTATAAATAAAGCAACAGCGTTTCCAATCTTGTATGGAAATTTCCAACATTTCCTTAGGTTTCAGTTTCACTACATTTAATCATTTGAAAAACGAATTTTGCAATAAACGTGAAGAATATGAGCCACGGTAGGCCCATCATAACTGAGCCATGGATTTGATTTGTGCTGAACTTGACCATAACGATGATAGTAAGATCGAATTTTGTGTAATAACTAATAAGTATTATTAGGATTATCTTGAGTGAGTCATGGCCAAAAATAGATTATCTTAAGTGAGTAAATGACTATTTAGTTTAGTCACTTGGAGGAGGTATTGAGATCTAATGAACGAGATACATGTTGATTAACCAAAAAAACTGACCTTATGTTCTACTATATCTCTAGAAATATGAAATACCATATGATTAGTTAAGAAAATATAAATAGTTTTATTTTTTCTGATTTGTATCTTCATCCAGTTACAGTGAATGAATTTTGAATCAATGGTAAACATAATATTTTAAATTTTAACTCCACGAGTGAAAGATGTTTAGATTTACCTGATAAAAGTGGTTTACCATGACAGCATGCCATTTATTCTAAAACCTTATACACCCTAAGTTGTGAGATTTACAAGAAATCTCCCTATCGGTCTCAAACCAGAATGTGCAACTGATATACTCGTTGGTCCACGATGGATGGCCTGGACAGTGGACAAACCAATTACTATATTAGGAGCTCAACTAGTTAGTAGTTGCGTACGGTGTTTGGAATTAGATAGCCTGGATCAATGTTTAGTACATAAAAACAGACTTGTTTCATTATTGTGACAATGACGGTCCAAGTGCCAACAGCTTACTCAATATTTCTTCTCGAATGTCGGCTGCGCGCAATGATGGATATAGGACTTGGATGCATATGCAAGACTTAAAATGAAGGGTATATATGTGAAAGTTAATGGCCAGAGAATCAAGAGCAGCCATGTTTTTCAAGCTCGCAATACTCCAAGTACTACTAAGCTTCGAAGCAGCAGCAGCAGCTGAAGATGTGAGTTTCACCTACAATGGTTTTGGTTCTGCAAATCTTAGCCTAGACGGCATAGCAGGAGTCACACCCAATGGTCTTCTGAAACTTACAAACGGCACTAAACAGAAACAGGGCCATGCCTTCTACCCCAACCCAGTAGCCTTCAAGAACTCATCATATTCCGATGCCACTGCTTTCTCCTTCTCCACCACTTTTGTCTTCGCCATCAGATCAGAATACCCAACTCTGAGCGGCCATGGAATCGTTTTCATCGTTGCTCCAACACCAGGGCTTCCTGGGGCTCTTCCAAGCCAGTACCTTGGCCTCTTCAACGGGACCAACAATGGAAATGCCACCAATCATGTTTTTGCTGTGGAGCTTGACACCATCCAGAGCAGCGAGTTCAATGACATCAATGAAAACCATGTTGGGATTGATGTTAATGGCTTGGACTCTAAGCAATCTGCCCCAGCAGGATATTATTCAAAAAACAATGGAGGATTTCGGAACTTGACCCTCATCAGTGGTCAACCAATGCAAGTTTGGGTGGAATATGATGGTATCCAGAAGCAAATCAATGTCACTTTGGCTCCAATCAATCTTGCCAAACCCCAAATTCCACTTTTGTCTTTGAATTATGACCTTTCCCCAATCCTCAAAAGAACCATGTATGTTGGTTTCTCCTCCTCCACTGGCTCAGTCGTCACATCCCATTATGTTTTGGGCTGGAGCTTTCAGATCAATGGCCAGGCTCAAGAACTTGTTCATTCACAACTTCCCAAGCTGCCTCGGATAGGAGGTAAAAAAAGGTCTAAACTTTTTACCATTGGTGGGCCTGTGATGTCTGTGAGTTTGGTTTTGCTAGCCATTTCAGGTGTAGTTTATGCCATAAAAAGGAAGAGGAAGTTTGCAGAAGTACTTGAAGATTGGGAGCTTGAGTATGGGCCTCAAAGGTTTAAATACAAAGAGCTATACATTGCCACAAAGGGGTTTAAGGAAAAGGAGCTTTTGGGAACTGGGGGTTTTGGGAAAGTCTATAGAGGCATATTACCCACCTCCAAAATTGAGATTGCTGTGAAGAGGGTTTCACATGAATCAAGACAGGGGATGAAGGAATTTGTTGCAGAAATTGTCAGCATTGGCCGGCTTCGTCACCGGAATTTAGTACAACTCTTGGGCTATTGCAGGAGAAAAGGGGAGCTACTCTTGGTCTATGACTATATGCCTAATGGAAGCTTGGACAAGTACCTTTATGACAACCCAGTGGTCACTCTCAATTGGAGCCAGAGGTTTAGAGTCATCAGAGGTGTGGCTTCAGGCCTATTCTATCTCCATGAAGAATGGGAACAAGTTGTGATTCACAGAGATGTGAAGGCCAGCAATGTATTGCTAGATGGGGAATTGAATGCAAGGTTAGGAGATTTTGGGCTTGCAAGACTATATGACCATGGAACAGACCCTCAAACCACTCACATAGTTGGAACGCTTGGGTATCTAGCACCTGAGCACACAAGAACAGGCAAGGCCACAACCAACACAGATCTGTTTGCTTTTGGGGCATTTTTGCTTGAAGTTGCCTGTGGAAGAAGGCCAATAGAGACACAGGGTCCAAACCAGGATGTGCTCTTGGTTGATTGGGTTTTTTCTTGTTGGAACAGAAGTGACATTCTTGAGGCAAAAGATCCAAATTTGGGCACAGAGTTTGTGGCTGAGGAGGTAGAGTTGGTGTTGAAGCTTGGGCTGCTGTGCTCACACTCAGAGCCTACAGCTAGGCCAAGCATGCGCCAAGTTGTGCAGTATTTGGAGGGTGACATTGCTCTGCCAGCGTTGTCACTTATTGGGCTCTCTTCCAGTGGGTTAACTTTTTCACACCATGAAGGTTTTGATGACTTTGCAATGTCATATACGTCTTCTGTGGGCAAGAAGGGGTTTGCACAAACATCATATGTTGCAGAGTCCACACTACTCTCAGGTGGTCGCTGATACAAAACAATTGGGATTCTCTCACAAACTTGGATTCACAGCCATACATACACAACAGATATGTTTATATTCATGTACCTTTGAAGTTTGAATGTTACCTGACCTCTAGTACTTCATTAGTTTTGGGAACTAAATCAGTACTGCAAAAACAACTTGTATGTAAGTTATGCTCTTGTACTGATTTGTGGCTGCTTAGTATGTAATATGTATGCATGCTCTATTATTAACAGAAACTCTCTTTTTCAACCATCAACAATATATGTCTGTACCGATAAAAATAAACTTGATCTTCAGGAAATAGTCAATATTCATAATATATGGAATAAGATAAACCATTGAAAATCCCCTAAAACCTTTTAGGAACTTCAATAGTGAGTATATATATTTTTATAACATGAAAGGATAAAAACATGTTGAGAGAGACTTGCGTATCAGTATTTTTATTATAACCGTGCTGAGTAATTTTTTGGGAGCACTGAGTGATCGACTGCAATGCAATAATAGTTGCAAGTGTTACTGCAGTGCAAAATTTCTTTTTCCCCAGTTTCTATAATTTTTTTGATATTTTTTTTCTTGTTGTTGGGTCTTATTTGATTGTGTTTATGTATAATTTAGTATGTTTTAAGAGATTCATAAAGTTAAGATCTATAACTATGTACAGTTTTCAAGGGATACATAAGTGTAATTGCACCGCCAAAATGTGCAAAAAGTGCTACTGAACAAATCTCATTAATTAATCGAATAAATAAATTCTGTAAGAAAAATCGAATATATAAATAAAAATTTGTTATGGCCTAGAAAATTCAGAGGCCTGGTCCATGTATTTTCTCTTGTCAAATATATTTCTTATTAATTCAAATGCAAAACTATAAATAAATAAATAAATAAAAGAATGGCGGTTGCAATGGCAAAGCATGGAAATTTCAAACATGTTTCCTTTGGCCTCACTAGACACTATCCATATAACAAAACAATTTTGCAATAAACGTGAAACTTAAGAGCCACCGTATCCCCATCATAACTGGGCCATGGAATTTATTTGACCACTCGTACAGTTGAACTTGACCATAATAGTGAAAGTAAGATTTTTGGCTGGTGGAAAAGAAAACATTACTCATCAGGAATCTTAGACCAATGATAAATTGAATTTATTTGATAAGAATGGTTTATAAAAATAGTTGTAGTCCAATTTTCATACTATTTGACATTTATTCTAAAATTTTGTACATGAAGAAGGGACTAGGGAGTGACTTTTGAGACTGCTACTATTTTTTTTTTCAATTTTTGTTTTCTAATTTATGTAGTATTAAATATTCGACATGATTTATCTTATTCTTTCCTAGTATTTTTTTTTTCTTATAGACTTTAATATTTAAATGTCAGGTAAATTATGAAAGAATAATTAAAAAAAAAAGTGTTGGGACAAATAATATCTTCTTAAAAACAAACTTTCCTCATGTCCCTATTACTCTCAAGTCTGAATGTGCAACTGATGTACTCATTGGTCCACGATGGTCCATAGAGGCCAATCACTATTGTAGATGACTTGAAGTGATAATATGAGATTCGCGTAAAACTTTGGATGGCAAAAAATCAATTAAGCCTAGTCAAAAAACATCCGCTGTATCTCTAACATCAATACACGAAGAAGTCAACACTCAACAACCATAATTTATTTTCTATCTAAAACTGTTCAACGTTCTGCATTGGTTTTGTATAGAAAGAATAGAAACAGAGCAAATAAGTATCCTATTCTTGCACTTCAATAGGAGTGGGGCAAAAGAAGACCTTGGCTTTGACTTCCAAGGTCTAGGTTCCTGTCATGGTGCTCAGTGTTCGATCAATTATTTTTGCTAGTACTAAAACAAGGCGACCAGGTTCTAAGAATGTGGTGATTCTGATGAAATACCTTATTTTCCCCAACCAAAAAAAAGTTCTAAGAATGTGGCTTCTATGCAAAACTGGAAGTGGAAATGAAATTCTCCTCCATAATTTCGAGGATACGGACTAATGCCATCCTCCTCAATCATTTCCCGTGATAGAGATACAAGTGGAGGGAACAATGCCATCTATAATGATGAAAATATAATTAGGTGAGAAATTATTGTGTATGATTGTAACAGTGCGTAGCAGTATGACTAATTTATTAAACTTATAATATGTGTACATTTATTAATATCCATAATTATAAATCCTAACTTTATAAACTCGTCGTCTACACAAATTATAACATGTAAATTATGTAACACCACATGATAATATTATGGTTACTTATAATAATTTTTCAAATTAGAGTAATAGACATAGCAATTAAAAAAGTCTCATTAAAAATTTGTTATGGCCTAAAAATTTCAGAGGCCTAGTCCATATATTTTCTCTTGTCAAATATATTTCTTATTAATTCAATGCAAAACTATAAATAAATAAATAAAACAATAGCGGTTGCAATCTTGCATGGAAATTTCAAGCATGTTTCTTTAGGCCTCACTGGACAGTAGTCACCCATGGAATCTATTTGGTCCACACGTACACGTGTTGTTGACCAGTGAGAAAGATTTTCCATTGTTCTTTATCCAGTGGGAAGATTTTCCATTGTCTTGATTCGACATTATTTATCTTTTTCTTTCGTAATTATTTATTTTTTTCCTTATAGAGTTTAATGTATAAATGTGGAACTGATATACTCATGGTTCACTATAGTAGATGACTTGATGCATATGCTATACTTAAAACGAGGGATGTGAAAGTTCACAGAGGCATTTGGAGAGAATTAAGAACAATAGCCATGTTTTTCAAGCTTGTAATACCCCTAGTACTACTAAGCTTAGCAGCAGCTGGAGATGTGAGTTTCACCTACAATGGTTTCGGGTCTACTATTCTTAGCCTAGACGGCATAGCAGGAGTCACATCCAATGGTCTTTTGAGGATTACTGACACTAAACAGAAACAGGGCCATGCCTTCTACCCCAACCCAGTAACCTTTAAGAACTCATCAAATGCCACTGCTTTCTCCTTCTCCACCACTTTTGTCTTCGCCATCAGATCAGAATACCCAACTCTGAGCGGCCATGGAATTGCTTTCGTCGTTGCTCCAACACCAGGGCTTCCAGGGGCTCTTCCAAGCCAGTACCTTGGCCTCTTCAATGAGGCCAACAATGGAAATGCCACCAATCATGTTTTTGCTGTGGAGCTTGACACCATCCAGAGCAGCGAGTTCAATGACATTAATGAAAACCATGTTGGGATTGATGTTAATGACTTGGACTCTAAGCAATCTGCCCCAGCAGGATATTATGCAAAAAACAATAAGGGGTTTCGGAACTTGACCCTCATCAGTGGTCAACCAATGCAAGTTTGGGTGGAATATGATGGCACCCAGAAGCAAATCAATGTCACTTTGGCTCCAATCAATGTTGTCAAACCCCAAATTCCACTTTTGTCTTTGAAGTATGACCTTTCCCCAATCCTCAACAAAACCATGTATGTTGGCTTCTCCTCCTCCACTGGCTCAGTCTTCACATCCCATTATGTTTTGGGCTGGAGCTTTCAGATCAATGACCAGGCTCAAGAACTTGTTCATTCACAACTTCCGAAGTTGCCTCGGATAGGAAGTAAAAAAAGGTCTGAACTTTTGACCATTGGTATGCCTGTGATGTCAGTGAGTTTGGTTTTGCTAGCAATTTCAGGTATAGTTTATGCCATAAGAAGGAAGAGGAAGTTTGCAGAAGTGCTTGAAGATTGGGAGCTTGAGTATGGGCCTAAAAGGTTTAAATACAAAGAACTATATATTGCCACAAGAGGGTTTAGGGAAAAGGAGCTTTTGGGAACTGGGGGATTTGGGAAGGTCTATAGAGGCATATTACCCACCTCTAAAATTGAGATTGCTGTGAAGAGGGTCTCACATGGATCAAGGCAGGGGATGAAGGAATTTGTTGCAGAAATTGTCAGCATTGGCCGGCTTCGTCACCGGAATTTAGTACAACTCTTCGGCTATTGTAGGAGAAAGGGGGAGCTACTCTTGGTTTATGACCACATGCCTAATGGAAGCTTGGACAAGTACCTCTTTGACCATCCAGTGGTCACTCTCAATTGGAGCCAGAGGTTTAGAGTCATCAGAGGTGTGGCTTCAGGCCTGTTCTATCTCCATGAAGAGTGGGAACAAGTTGTGATTCACAGAGATGTGAAGGCCAGCAATGTATTGCTAGATGGGGAATTGAATGCAAGGCTAGGAGATTTTGGGCTTGCAAGATTATATGACCGTGGAACTGACCCTCAAACCACCAAAATAGCTGGAACACTTGGGTATATAGCTCCTGAGTTCACAAGATCAGGCAAGGCCACAACCCACACAGATGTGTTTGCTTTTGGGGTATTTTTGCTTGAAGTTGCCTGTGGGAGAAGGCCAATAGAGAGACAAGGCCCAAATGAGGATGTCATTTTGGTTGATTGGGTTTTTTCTTGTTGGAACAGAAGGGACATTCTTGGGGCAATTGATCCAAATATGGGCACAGAGTTTGTTGCTGAGGAGGTGGAGTTGGTGTTGAAGCTTGGGTTGTTGTGCTCACATTCAGAGCCTACTGCTAGGCCAAGCATGCGCCAAGTTGTGGAGTATTTGGAGGGTGATATTGTTCTGCCGGAGTTGTCATTGCTTTGGCTCTCTGCCAGTGGGTTAGCGTTTGCACACCATAAAGGTTTTGATGACTCTGTAAGGTCATCATATGTTCCAGAGCCTTCAGTCCTCTCAGGTGGTCGCTGATGAACCAAAACATTTGGTATTCTCTCACAAACTCGGATTCACAGTCATACATACACAACGGATATATTTATATGCCCCTTTGAGTTTGAATGTTACCAGACCTCTAGTTCTTCATTATTTTTGCGAACTATATATAAAATCAGTACTGCAAAACAACTTGTCTGTACAATAATTTTTTTGGTTTTAATTTATCCTTTATCACATTAATATCTACCTATTTCTTTTTTGCTAGTTTGATGGAGGATTCGAACTTGCAATCTCTCCAACATTAGTGAGAGAAATTCTATTAGAGTAACAACTAGTTAGTAATCTCTACAAGCATAAAATGCGCTTGCGTACAATGCATTTAATTATTTTTTCATTAACTTTAGATATTTACAAAAATTAGAGAGACATATACTTGGGTAATAATTAGTTGGTTATATCCAAGGAATAAAATTTTGAGATTCGAGAAAATTTCAATGGAAATTTCGAAGATTTTTAAATTTCGACAGAAATTAGACGGAAACAACGGAAATTGCTATCAAAATATGAAAATTTTGAATGAAACTTTACCATATGTTTATTTAACATATTATCTACTACACTGATAAAAAATATTCAAAACCAAATTATATAATAAGTTTCATGTGATATAAGATGAATATAATGAGCACTAAAGACAAATACTGTTAAATAAAATTAGTATAATTAATAAATAAAATTAGTATATTCTTTATATTCTATAATCTATACACTAAATTCTAATACTAAACCATATATACCTTAATATTTTTTATACTCTATAATCTATACACTAAACCCTATATACTTTATAATCTATACTCTATATTGTTTAAGATATCGTATAGGATTAGAGTATTTTAATTATTTTTTATATAAAAATGTATTAGAGTTTATTGGTTTAGGGTTTAAAAACAATTAAACAAGGGAGCTGCTATTTGCACACAAGGAATGAAATTTCGAAAATTTCGCCGAAATTTCGTCGAAATTTTCGTTTTTTTGGGATCCCGAAATTTTATCACAGATCCGTTATTTTTCGTTAAAATTTCGACGAAATTTCGGTAATTTCGCCGAAATTTCGCTTAAATTTCGCCCGAAATTTCGAAAATACTCAAAGCACATTTTAGTTAAATTTCTCTAAATTTCGCCGAAATTTCGTCGAAATTTGGCGAAATTTGAGCGAAATTTCGCTGAAAGTTGGTTTAGAGACCGGAAGGAGAGAGGGCCACCATCGCCGGACGGAGAGAAGAGATCGGGAAGAGAGGTCACCGTCACCGGGGAAGAGAGGAGCTCCGGAAAAAAAGGAGATCGGGGAGGGGGAGGGGGAGGGGGAGGGGGAGGTAGAGGGAGGGAGAGAGAGGAGAGAGAAGAGATTAGGGAGACAGGAGGGAGGAGGGAGGAGGGAGGAGGGAGGGATTGGAGAGATAAAGAGAAGTGTTGTCTGCGTGAGTGAAGGAGGAGAAAAGAAAAGAAAATGAAGACCAGAGAGAGAAAGAGAAGATTGAAGAGCAGCTGAGCAGGAGAGGTCTGGTATTTTTTTTTTTTGGTTAAGGCCGGTTATGGTAGTGATTATTAATTCTCTTATTTTGATCAAAACTCCCATCCCAATAAACAGAGACACGTAGAGACCTGCCACCTTGTTTACTGTGACCTGAGCCCTTATCAGAACCAAAAAGTTAAACCATTTTTGAATAGGAACAGAGAAGATAGTGTGCTTGGGAAGTCAAGTGCATTCCCAATTCCCCCACAATATGATTTGGCTGATGTACTAGAAAATTAGAAACCATGTGGGAAATCAGAGCAACTGAAGGTGTACCTTTCTTATTATCTTAAAGTAAGGCCGATTATTAGATTCTCTGAGCTAAATAATCAACCTCATAATTAAGGCTAATTAAGAGGTTTAACTTGGCATGGAAGGTTGATTGGATTGAAGGAATCTGGTTCCAGACATATGGAAATTGCCAAGAAATTGAGCATGAGGATTGAGAAATATGCAAATGGTGACAAAAAGTTATTTTTAATTGACTGAATATCAAGATGAAGTAATGTATTTGTTTTTGGATTAAGATTCTCTGATGAATCAATCTCACCAATGATCCAATATATTTCATGATGCCTTTATGTATATGAGAAAGCTTGATCTTTCAATTTATTTGACTTGTATTCCGAAGAAGGAAAGAAAAAAAAAAAAAAAAAACACGTTTCATTTGCGTCTATGCGCTTGTTGACCCGAGACTTTTCCAACAAAAATAAAATCAAAACTGAGTTTTTCCCAATTTTTATTATTTCTCAATGTCTCGCCGAAATCACTTAAAATTTAAATAACTTACCAAAATTAACTTCGAGGTCCGAAAAATGTTCTGTAAAATCTCGTGAGCTCGTCTCGATAAATTTTATTTTTCTACAACTTCAAATTCATTTATTTCCTTCCAAAATTCCTCAGAAAAATTCTAATATCTCCGAATTAACAAGATAATTATCAATAAATCACTATTTACTTCAAAATAAATTATAAACCAGCTTTTCGGGATTTCACAATCTATTTAGATTGTTTTTGGTTATTGGATTAAGTGGTTTAGAAAATAACAATACATGTCATTTTCTTATTTGTCCACATATGTTTTAAGGACAATTGGATTCAAAATGATTAAATATCCCTTAAAAAGAGGTCATTTTTATGTAATTATTAATTAGTGAACTATTTTTATTTAACAGTATTTGTCTCCAGCGCGCATTATATTTACCTTATATCACATGAAATCTACTATATTATTTGGTTTCTTCAATGTTTTTTATCAATGTAGTAGATAATATGTTAAATAAACATATGGTCAAGTTTCATTCAAAATTTCCATATTTTTATAGCAATTTCCATCGTTTTTGTCCAATTTTATCGAAATCGAAATTTTAACCGAAATTTCCACGAAAATTTCCGTCGAAATTTCCATCGAAAATTTCCTCGAAACCGAAATTTTACTCCTTGTTTGCACACTCTTTTTTTTTCTTTTGCACACCCTCATTTTTTAATTAATGAATTTACAAAATTACCCCAATCTAAAAAGACCAATTCACACACACCATCTCTCTTTTTTCCTCTCTTCCTTCCTGGGTTCTTTTTTTCCTCTTCGTTTTTCATTGATTTCTTGGTTTTGATTTCTGGCTCTGGGGTGTTGTTTCTTGAACTGTAAATGTTGGGTCATTTTTTGGCTTCTTTGATTTGAGGTTGGCTGGCATGCTTGATATATTGATTTCAACAATGGCTGGTTCTTGAGTTTTTTTTTTTTTTTTTCCTTTAAAACTTGGGTTCTTGATCTTTCCGAATATGTTTCTGATTTTTTCTTGACCTAATATTGATGAATTTGATTTGTGGATTGGAGATTTGTAGGCATACTATATATCATTATTGTAGATTTGTAGTATTGGGTTTTGCTCTCTTTGGTTTTTTCAGTTATATATATATATATATATTTTTTTTTTTGCAATAGAGCTTTTTGTGGTTGGCTTTGTTGCTGTAAGTTTTCTTGTCCTTTTTCTTATTTTCTTTTTCCTGATTTTCGAAGCCTGGTTGGCAATGGTTTATCTTTCATTTCTGTGGTTTGATCTATGTGCTTCTATTATTGATCCGTATTTTTCAAATTTTTTTTTTTTGAAATGCAGTATCATATCTAGTTTGTAGGGAGAGAGAGAGAGAGAGAGAGAGAGAGAGAGAGAGAGAGATAGAGAGAGGCTGGGTGGGTCAGGTGAAGGGGGGGAGGTGGTCGGGTAGGGGAGGGAGGAGGGAGGAGGAGGAGGAGGAGGAGGGGGAGGGGGAGGGGGAGGGGGAGGGGGTGAGTGTGTGTGTGTGTGTTTTTTTTTTTTTTTTAAAGTTGATGGGGTGTGTTTATAGATATTATGGTAATTGGGAGAGGTGTGTATGAAAAAATTTAATTGTGGGAAGAATGTGGGGGTGTGAAGTGAGAAAAAATGAGAAAATGGTGTGCAAAAAGAAAATAAAAAGTGTGCAAATAGGAACACTCTTAAATAAAACCCCAAAATGGTCAAACGAAATCTCAAACCATTTTTTTTCTTTTCAATTGCCCAAAAGCCCCAAACCTCAATCAAAGAAAACCTTTAATTTTGTTTTCTCTCTTTTTTTTTCTTTTTTTTTTTGCCCAAATGACGATTATGCGTTTCGATTCCGAACCCTCTAAAATCGAAATTTTCGGTAAAATTTAAACCCTTAGTTATATCTATAAGTATTTTATACGCATGAAATGGGCATATGTACATTACATCTATTTTTTTTTATCTTAACTAAAAAAGTGAATCGAACTTTAAAATATCTCGTACTATTGTAGAGAAATAGTACGATGCATTTAATTAAAATTATCAAAATTAAAAATTATTAAATGATTTTTTTACAAATTAACTTAGTATTAGATTTTTTTTTTGGGTAATAAACTTAGTATTAGATTTGATAAAAGTATAAAACTTCAAAAACCAGGATAAATTGTGCTGACTTTTAATATTTATATTTTTTTTGTCGAAACTTCTAATATCAGTAGAGAAACAGATGATGAATAAACGGGTCGGGTTCATTTAGACAGGTCCGGACTCTGGATGGTGTCTTGGATTTGGCGTAGCGTTTGAGTCGCCTACTCTGTTCTGATCGAAATCAATTCAGAAATGCCGGTGAGAGTGGCGGAGACCTCCGCACCTTCTCATCTCTCAGGTACTTCACCATCGCCCCTTCTTTCTTTCGCGCCGAATCTCACATTAAAAGCGCTTTGCCCAATTCATGAAGTTAGGGTTTTGGCCGAAATCTGAACTGTTTGGTACATGTTGTACGATTGAATTCTTCAAGACGCTAGCTTTTCTGTGTTTTTTGCTTCCAATTATTTTGGGTCACCATTTTTTCTCATGAAAAATGTGATTTTAATATGCATTCATATGTGCATCACTGTGAAGGTTCAAATTGTGGACAGACCTCTCCCCCAGCTTGCACACTTCTAAGTGTTGGACAGGTAATTGTTGTATTTCTTAATGCCTTTCTGAAATTGAAATTTACATGATCTGATCCTCTAAAGTTGTAATGATTTTCGATTTTTAAGCATAGAGAATTGAATTGCCTAATCTATCTTGAGCATAGGCACCAAACTTTGAGAGTATAATTGTGTGCTACTGGTATGCCATTGTAGCATTAAGTTCATAGTTCTGTGGCAGGCCTTCTCCGGTACTCAGAATGTTTCTAGTATGCAAAAAGACGAAGCATGGAGAGTAAATGTTCGCATACAAGGGTGTGACCTTGAACATGGTTATCTATGTGGAACCATGGAGGCTCTCAATGTTCCTATGGCAGACACACCAGTAAGAAGTTTCTTCTTTTTTTTTTTTTTTGGATCATTTTTCACCATGTGAATGTTTTGTTTATCGGTTGGTATATTCCGGGTTTGTTTATCGGTTGTTTATCTATGTGGAACCATGGAGGCTCTCAATGTTCCTATGGCAGACACACCAGTAAGAAGTTTCTTCTTCTTTTTTTTCTGATCATTTTTCACCATGTGAATGTTTTGTTTATCGGTTGGTATATTCCGGGTTGATATTAGAAGGATATCTCATAAATGAATTAAAACCAACAAAAGAGCAAAGCAGCTGGTGAGTTTATTTTGGGAACTTTTCTTTGTAATATTTATTGACAGTTGCCTGGAAAGGAATTTAGTTAAACAGATTCGTATCCCATTTGAATTTTCCATTTTCATAGCGCTGAGATTGTCTATATTCCACATCGTGAAATATAACTATATTAGGTGCTCGACCTCCTATAGGGTTGAAATTTAAAGTTTTTATGGATATGGCAATCTAGTTATCTGCCCCCCGTCCCCCAACTAATTTTGATGTTTTGGTAACCTTCATTGAGTATTATCTTCGTTTTTTTCTTTAAATGTATGTTAGGTGGTTACCTTTTGGGAAGGGGAGATTGTTGACACCAAGAATTATACTTTCTTCACTGGAAAATGGGAAGCAACGTATGTTTCTTTTGCTCTTTTAATCTATAATTGAGCATGGAGGAGGCTATTTAGCTAATAGCGATTATGAATAACATTCTAGTGTTAATTTGTGTGACTCTTGACAGACCAGAGGATGATATAAGGCACTGGACCAAGTTTCCTTCTTTTTCTGCTCTACTGGTAAGGAGTCTTAATGTTTTCTGTAATATGTGAAAATTCTATGATCGCGTAGTTAATTCCAAATTTTACAGTGCCAAGTGGAGGTTGATGGCGGAAAATCATTAGATCTGAGTAACTATCCGTACATATTCATGGTAACTGATCTAAATGCTTTGATATTAGTTGGTAAAATTACTAATTAACTTCGGATGAAATGTTGACAAGTTTGTTGATTTGCTGGTGCAGAGATGGAAAGAGCAATACTTTGTGAATGTTGGCACAGACTGTGGGTTAACTATAGCTGGCTTTTACTATGTCTGTTTTTCTTGTAGTGATGGCTCCATAAATGGCTTCTATTATGATCCTAACAGCAGGTACTCATTCCCTTCTTCTTGCTATTGGTCTTATGCATTTGACCTAGTGTAACTCTGTTTTGCTTTCTTCAAAGTATAGAATGCTAGTGATATGTCCTTAATTTTTCATGGGGGTGTAAGCTTAGGAAGTAAATTGTCACTTTTCTCATTATGCACTGTCTTTCTGGTTTACTGTCTCACTTCATTGGACCCAAGGGACTGATAAATATTTACTTCAACCAACCTGCAGCCCATTTCAGAAGCTTGAGCTGAAATCCACCAACGAGGGAAGATCAGGCTTCAGTTTTTCATCATATGAACTGAGGTGAACATATATAGAGAGTGGTGAATGGCGATCTACTGGGAATTTCTCAAGTTGGGACAATGTGCAAGGGCACATGGCTCCATTTATTGAACAAGGATTGTAGAAGATGAGGAGATGTACTTTTGTTTGTGTCAGTAAAGGTACATCACGGAGCTGTGTAGTGTGGTGTTGTACATGGTGATTACCATTTACTAATGACTTTGAGATGATATAAATTATAAAACCATCTAGGTGAAGCCAAACCTGTTCAGTTTTCGATTCAATTTTTGAATTAGTGATTGTGTGATTACAATTGAGAAATATCCAGGCAAATAATACAGCAGCTTGAGAATTGGGCTGATGGTTTCACAGGCCATTATTGTTTCATGCTTAATTCATAGAAAAAGGAATTGGAGGAGAGAGGAAAATATAAAAAAATGAATTAAATTCCCCGTATTCTAATTTTGTGGTTTAGCTAGTTCTTACTTCTAAATTAAGAAAGAGAGAGAGTAATTAACTTTAAATGTTCTCAAAACTTTTTATACACAATATGTACTGAGCAGTCTGAGAAGCTGGAGAGTCATAAGAAGATCAGCATTTTTGGCCTCCCTTATTCTCAAGGTGACCCCATTGGGTAAGCAACAATGGGGAACATGAAGCCCCTTATAAAGAAGTTGGGCCCAGTAGTGGGCCCCCCACTCCCAGTCCAACTGTCAAATTAAGATTGAATTACAAGTTGATTCGCAGAGAACTGAGAGTTGGCAATGAACCATGATGAATCACCAAGCCCGCATGTTCACGTACGCGTTGAAGACGATCACGATTCACGCACGTGGGCCCCCACTCAAGTTGGAAATGGAAAGCGACGTGAAATCCGGGCCCACTTTAAGTCTGATCCTGAGGTTCAGTGCCAACCCATGGAACCACAACAACACATTGAACACAACCTTAGCTATTCATAGCTATCTCTCCTCCTCTCCCCATATTGAGTGCCTGAGTGGGACGATGAAACGATGATGATGATGATGGGGACTGAGAAGAAAGAGCATTTATTCAACTGTGTAACCCACAGAGACATCCTCGTGCATGCACTCACGCAATTGGTTACGGCGGTTAAAAATAAAAAATGCCAAACACCCAATCAACACGCACTCTCGCATTTACCCCATTTCATGAGGGACGTGTCCCTCTTTTTAATTATTTCACCCCCCTTCTCTCTCTCTCTAGCCACCCACTAACTCTATATATATAACTTCCCAACTTTCCTCTTCAAAGTACACAAAAAATTTAGAAACATCGATATATCTTCACTTCTTCATGGTCGGACCACCCTAATATTATTGATATTTGGTACCTATAGTTTCACTGTTTGGAGTGGCTGCTTCTCTAGTACTTCAGAATTGCATTTGGTATATATGGAGAGTTTGCTTTGTGATGAGGTGTGGCCTTCCAGCCCTGCACTCACTGATGGTATTGATCTTATGAATCATAAGCACTATTGTGGGTCATCATTGTATGCAACAACGACAGCAACTAAGGATGACTATGACCAGGCTCTTGCCATTTGCCTAGAAAAGGAGACCAGTTACATGCCTCAACCTAATTACGTGGACAACCTGTGTTCAAATAATTTGGCCATTGCTAGGTTTAAAACCATTCAATGGTTTATCAAGGTCAGAATGTTAATTTAAAGTAAAATTAATGACTACCCTTTCAATTTCATAGCAGTGCAACAACTACTATCTTATATGTGTTGAAAAGTTTTTTCCTGTTCGGATATATAATAATAGTTATAATGTATGAATGTTTTAACAATCTCTCTCTTTTGTTATGTTTCTTAATTAGTTGTTTGTGTTTCCAGTGTAGAAGTCGCTTGAACCTCTCCCTTGGAACTGTTTTCTATGCTGCAAATTACCTTGATCGATTCATATCTATGACTCATTGTATTAATGTAAGGAATATATATATGATATATTTATATATGTGTGCTACCTTAATTTCATGCATTTTCCATTTTCTTTAGTTTTTTTATTTGCACAGAATTAATTATCTACGAATTCAGAGCTCATATGCAATATATATATGATCGATTTTTCAGGGATGGAAATATTGGATGGTTGAATTGTTGTCTATTGCCTGCTTATCCATTGCCTCCAAGTTCAACGATACCTGCACTCCTACCCTGCTTGAAATTCAGGTGACTACCACTTCATTATTAATTGTATTAGTTGTTGTTTTTAATAAATTTATATATATGTGTGTGTGTGTGTCATCATTTTTTGCTACTGCGTAATTACTACGGTGATGTATTAAAGATGGAAGATCTGGACCATTCATTTGAGTCAAGAACAATCCAACGAATGGAAATGATGCTGCTACAAGCATTAGGATGGCGCCTTGCTTCTACAACAGCTCATTCTTACCTAGAACTCTTGACATGGACTCTTGACTCCTCCTTGAAACCTCAACTTCATGAAGAGTTCATTGCCCGAGTCAACAAATTGCTTCTCGGAGCTATTTCAGGTATGTCATTAATTGTTTCATAGTTATGCTTACAGAAAGTTGAACAGATCACACATATACATTTTTATCAATATGTCATTTTGTTCACCAAATGATATGTCCGTGTTTCATTTATTCATTAAACTTCATTCAGTTTTAACATGCAATAAGATATTGATACGTATACTGACATATTTGGTAAACAAACTTTGTGACCCTATCCTTATTGATATATTTGCTTACTGTATGCGTCTCTCTGATTGCACAAGAGAGATAATTGGCATAATTAGTTGTTTGATGGATCGATCATATGATCTCAACAAAAGAGTTTAATTAAATGGTACAGATTCGAAGCTACTGGAGTTCAGGCCAAGTGTGGTTGCCATATCTGCTCTACAGTGCAGTCTGGATATGGTACCTTCAACAGCATCTGACCTCACCTGTCTTACAAGTCTCTTGGATGAGGATCAAAAGGTTGAACATGAAATTAATATAAGTCCCCATTTTTCCCTTTCCTAGCTAATATATATATTATGTAATATTAATATACTGTTTTATATATTGATTGGTTTGTGTGCACTTAATTTAATTATAGGCTGAGTTGGTGAAGTGCCATAAGATGATGATGGAAGCGCAATCCGTGGAGGATTCCTTGTACAAGTTAATAGCTCACGGGCTCTTTCATTACTGTCCTTCAAGTCCCACAACAGTGCTGTTGAAGGAGCGTTTTAACTTTTGTGATTTTCATGTTGATTTCTCTCTCTTTAAGATGAGTAGTGGTCAAAATATCAATGCTGTGGAATCAACAAGGATCAAGAAGAGAAAGAGGGAAGGAGAGTAGCAAAACATTTTATTTTTTTTATTTTCTCTTATTTTGTATGTAATTGGTGTATCCAAAACAGTGAGATATATTGTCAAGAAAATCTTGGCACAAAATTTAACAGATTCCATGATAAGACAAGCAATGAGGAATTATGCAGTTTTGCTTCTACCTCCTGCATGCGTATTATTCCCACGTCCACACATTACTTACCTACCTCAGCCGAGTATCTCATCTTTATTAGTGATGTGAATCACAATGTGACTCTCACCAAATTATAAACCTAAATAAGTAAATACTAAATAGTACTAAAGGACACAATTGGAGATTTAGTCATTCTCTTTAAGTAGTGCACTTCTAGCTAGCTAGTTCAGCAAAATGAATATATGGGTCACATTTCAATTTCCATGGAGTTTGGACCTCAACTTCTTATTCTTATTCATACCCCATAAAGACACTGTGGGACCCATCACAAGAGCATATGTGTGCGTGGAAAGTTGTTTGCCAAGTGTTCTTTGTGGTCAAGTAGATAAGGAGAGTAAAGATTAAAGAAGCAATGCAATAGCATGAGCATGACATTATTGACATAGAATAGAACCAAAAAAAAAAAAAAAAAAGAGCCATGGCAACTTCATCTACCATATCATCATCTTCTCTCCACCCATCTAGACTTCTAACGGCAAATCCTGAAAACCAGCAACTCTGGGTTTTCTGCAGTGGGACTCTGCATTGCTCATCGCCCAAAAGGCGTGCCTCCTCCTTCAGGGTTCAAGCTGCCAAGCCTCCTGCTGGGGTATGCCTATTCTTCACTTCCTCATAGATTTGCTTCTTTCTGCAATCATATAATTCTATGAATGTTTTTACACTTTTGGGACAAACACATTGGTGAAAAACAAAAATGGGCATCCAAAATTTTCAGGTGGTATTGCCAAAAGTAGAGCCAAAATTTCAGGCCCCTTTTGCTGGGTTCACCAGGACTGCAGAGATATGGAATTCTAGAGCTTGTATGATTGGACTTATTGGAACTTTCATCGTAGAATTGGTAAATTCTTCTTATTCTTTTTCGTTTTTAGGGTCTAGTATTGGGAACAGAGGAAGGTTTTTCAGTTTTTTTTTTGGCTGACATGCTTTATCTTGGTTTCATAATTTTCAGATATTGAACAGGGGAATACTACAACTGATTGGAGTGGAGATTGGGAAAGGTCTTGATATTCCTCTGTGACCATTCAATTTGGATAAGAAAATGTAACATTCAGTGAGATGGGGTCTTTTAATACCGGTCCTAAACTCTAATTTGGAATTCATCTTAAGTGGGTAACTCTGTTTCTCCATTAATTCGCTCGGAGATCCGACTCTTGTAATATATGAATTATGATGCAGAAATCTCCATGTTTCATTTTCTATTACTTTCATTTCTCTTCACTTCGGGGTATTAAATTATTTTAAATTTCATCTATTCAAAATGATAATTGCAGGTTTTTTTTTTTTTTTTTGGTCTGAAATGATAATTGCAGTCTAGATGCAACAAAACAACCCGGATTGATCGATTAATTATCAAAATTTTCACCAGGCTCAACAATTTGGACCCTAGTCCCACAAGTCTAGAAAGACCACTACCAATACATAATATCAAACTCCCATAACATAATTTATTTTCCGAGGGATGGTCCATCAAACCTGTATAGCTACTGCCATAGATGCCTCTACATTATCAGTAGATAGGTACATAATTATACACATAGATGCCATGATGTCATGTCACATGACGTAGAGGTACTATATGGAGGGGTTTGGTGCAAGTCTTCTCATCTCTGCTGTATCATTGAAGAGTGCAAAGGGCATGATGGGATTGAAGTAAATCTTTACATGCCTTATGATTGTATCACCAAGGAACCTTGCTGGGAATGAACACGCTACAGAACCCTGCTGATTCGAGCATCTATTATTGGAACTTTTGGAGAAGTTTTAGATGCGTCCATTGCCTCTGCCAACGACAGCCGGCGGTTTCTCCATGCAGCCTCCGCCCAACTCTTCAATTTTTCTCCTTGATCCTTTCGGTTCTGTTGGACACAAAGTACTTCTGCATACCCACCTACACAAGCAATTACAATATCAATATTGATAACCAGTTTAAAATCTTTAGATTAGAAAAAATCATAGGTTTTCACATATCCATACAAAGAAATTTATATCAATGCTCAGATTTGATGAATTGGCAACTGGTGTAACATGTATGAATAGGACCAAAACGCATAAGCTGATTTTGGAAAAATGGCCATTGGTCAGTTATAATCTCTAAAACGCATGCTGAGAAACCATTCAGATACTTAGCCATTACCTCTTGCAAGGGCCACTATCTCACTTCTATATACCTTTGCTTCTGTACCTACACAATCCAATAAAGAGGGATAAAGCAATTATTAAACTTCTTTTATTTGAGAAGAAAATGATGGCACAGTTAACAAATACCGTCAGTTTCACATGGTGGAGCTTTCAGCAACTCTATTGCCTTTCTATAAAGTCCCTGTGATTTATTTTTACAGGGGATGAGAAGACTTTTACACGGTAAGGCATAGAGATTGAATAATAATAATAGCAAGGAAATGCAAGATTCCAAAGTTTGGAAAAATAAGTAGATAGGATCATACTAACCTCTTGAATTAAAAGGGAACTAGAATGCTCTTGCATTGCTTTATTTCGAAACATGAGAGCTATGCAGGTTAAAATAACACCAACCTTCGGATGATGAGAGCCTACATAAAAATCAATGAAACCACAGGAGCACCAACATATCAGTCAATATAATTCTGAGAGTACTTTTACACCACTCATAACAAAGGTAATACCAAAGCAACTCACCAAAATGTTCCTCCGTTTTAGTTAAAGCTCTTGTCAATATCTCCTCAGCATCACTAAAGTTCCTAAAAGAACACAGGTTAAACTCATGGTCAGTGCTAGATAGAAATAGCAAGCAGAAAGATTCAAGAGTAATCAAGAGCTTACCCCAAGTGAGCCTCAAGCTGTCCCAAAGAACATGTGGCTGCTAAGAAAACTTCCTCGGTTGACATATTACCGGCTGCTAATGCATCTGGACTGAAATCTGTAATCTTGGACCCCTCTTGAATAACTTTCTGGTATACCTCTTTTGCCAATGAAAAGTTCTGTGTGGCATGCAAGAATTCCCCATAGGATAAAGCAGTTACAGCAGTACTACCTACATAACTTTTGATAATCATATCATGTAGAACATCTTAGATGTGATGACATATAAATTGAACCTCACCGGTGAATCCTTTGTTGTCTCCAAGTCCTCGAAAGGACGATTCAGCTGTAGAGAACCCAAAATTTAGAATTTACATTTTCTTTCCAGATACTCAGTAATGTACTAGTTGAACCAAATATGAGACTATATTTAGACAAAGGATAAGCAAGCCTTTAGCTGTACCTGATTCAAGATTTCCATGGACGAGCTCAACAAGCCCTTTGACTGCTCTAGCACGAGCATTTACAACCTCAGAATCTCCACCACTAGATCCACATTCATTCTTCACCAACAGTTCTAAGCATTTTTCTGTGAGCACTGATGAGTTACCATCCTATATAGGGAGAACCATCAACATAAATTTAAACAATACAAGGAAACAAGAAAACATTGCTAATGTCCTTTGTGGTGATTTACCTGCTCTAACTCTAAGTGAAGTCCAACAAGAGCCTCCAACGCAGCAACTTTAACAAAACGCAGACAAATTTATCAGTCAGGACTCAGTAGGTCTTTCTATCAAGGAAAACAAAATAAATATATATATATAAGACCTATAATAATCCTACCCTTCAAACTAACTGAAGAGCAGATTAAATCTTGAATCTTTTGCAGTTTATCAATAGCTTCATCAATATTTCCTCTGAAAAGATTGAATTTGAAGTGACATAAGTTAATCTATCAAACATAGAACATAATTGGGTTTTCTGATGACCCCACAAAAAGAAAAGCAAACCTTTCAGATAATAAAGTGGACATGGCCATTAACACCATTCCCCTCGAATTATCACTAGCAGGGTCTTGCCCTTCACTTGGCTGAGTCGAAAGACACTGTTCCAGTACAAGCAGACCTTGTGCATACGATTCATCTACTTTTTCACATACCCAAAATTTAAAATGATAAGTAATTCGAGAATTTAATTTGAAAAGTCAAAAGAAAAAATAAAAGAAATTGAGAACCGGAGTGGTAAAGGAACCTGATTTCTGAGACCTGGCAAGAGAGAGACCGTAGTTGATCATCTGAAGAGCAACAGGGTTGGTGGCGTTTGAGCCGTTGATCCCATCGTGAAGTAGTCTGGACGGTGATGATCGTCCGAGCTTGGCGGTTCGAGCGACGGTAGCCGCTGCTCGAGATAGCCTAACTGCTGTGTGAAACATCGTCGCTGTTGATTGCTCTTCGTGAATAGGAATATCCAAAACCCCAATGGAAATGAAAGGGGTTTTAGACTTTTAGTAAAACGAAATTAGAAATAATAATAATAGCGAAATTGTGATATTTCTTGGTTATTTTGGCATATAGTTATACACCGAAAGGAAAACTCAATAAAATCTTGGCAAATTCAATTTCTTTACTTTTTTTTTTGTTACAGAAAATTTAATTTACTTGAAAACTAGCTTGTGTATATAAATATAGCTGTTATGTGTTCCATTCATTTGGTATCTTTACATGGAGTGGTTCTTCATATATCCAAAATTATTTACTTTTACCCTGTAAATTTTGAATACATTTAAGGGCAAGTGCCTTTAAACCAAGAGAGAAGTGACAATTCTTAGAGGTACTGAATTCCTCTTTCTTTTTATAAAATAATAGAGCTAATTACAAATTTAGTCCACTTATTTTATACTTCATTTAATTTTTGTTTATGATCTTTTTTAAGTTCAATTTTGGTTCAAATTTTTTTTTAAGTTATGATTTTAAACTTTTTTAGTTGTTTTTTCTTCAATTATAATTTAAGTATAAGTTATATTTCATCATTTATTAGTCATAGTAACTAATTTGGAGTATTAGAATAAAAAAGAATTGAAGTTTGAAAAATCTAAAATAATTTTAAGAAAAAATGGTTTTTCGTTATTTTATTTTGGGGCCAATTATCTTAAGTTTTAGAACTCCGATTTGAATGATTTTTATATGGTTGTAAATAGAAGATGCATAGCTTTAAAATAAGTATAAGTTTGTTGAATTTGGTTGAGATTTATAAGGTAAAAAACGGGATAAATTTGATAATACAAATCTGGATCTTTATTGAACAAGTGGAACAATTAGTGAACCAAACAGAACTTAAAAAAGATCTTAGACCAAAATTGAACTAGATATAAAATAAGTAGATAAAATCTGTAATTTTCCCTTAAATAATATTAAAAGAGATGAAAATTGAACTCGGGACTTTAGGTATAGGAGACTTTAGATGTATGAGTAAATGCTTTTAATCACTAAAGTAGCTTGCACAAATTCTGCATCCATAATTGTACCTTGAGGAATTCTACACCTCTACGCACCGTATATCTATGCCACCATAGCTATACTATAATTTTGAAAAATAAAAACAAAAATGAATGTGAAATATAAAAAAATTGGTAAAATTGTATTATCATTACCTAGAAATAATAAAGAGTGTCAAATGAGTAATTTTGGTGTTCAAATCAAACAGATCCATTCTTTTGGCATATGTTGTTATGGGTCTTTAATTTTTATTTTTGACTTTTTTTTGGGTTCCTAGGACTTAGGAGTATGAAAGGACTGGGATACATGAGGCAGCAATGCCTTCTGGTCCTGTCCAAAGCACTTCCAGATAGAAGGTGTTTTGAAAAGTCTCTCTACAGTTTAAGAACAAACTAATCAAACCTTTGGGAAACCTGGGTACTCAAATAAGATGCAGGACTGCAAGAGGCTATCCTTTAGGACCTTCCCTGGTCCATAATCTTTTATTTTCTTTACCCAAACCAAACTTTATCACTCACAAACATGCTTACCATCTGCTTCAGAGACACAAAAGAAGAAAGATCTTGTGATTTAACTTAAAGAAAGATGCAATCATGATTTTAGAAATCACTTTATCTTAAACAATGATGTAGATTATACTTACAAGTTGCAAATTAAAGTGAAAGCCACCAGCAATATTACTTTTGATTATAATTGCTGCCACTTCTAATTTAAAACAACAGTGATCATTGTCTCCTTTTTGTAAATCCTAGTACTTTCATAAACATTTGATTCACAGGAATAAATTGAGGATCAAGTAATCCAAATAAAAGTTCCATCAATATTCAATTTCACACATTACATGATATCTATCATCTCACTTCTCATTATGTGCACCACCACCGCTACAAGAGAAGAGGTCCCATTTTCCCTTTGGTGACCATGTCTTTGTTTATTCTTTCTTTATTTAGATATATAATTAGTTATAATATTTTTAAGATTGTTTATAGACAGACAGTGTTGGAGAAATTAAAGAAAGCCCTCGATGGGAAGCAATGAATATATGCCTTTTATCATGAAAGTGAAAGTGAAAAGAGGGTAGAGAAAGAAAGCAAAACAAACAGAAACAGCCATTAAGAGAGGATGCTCACCTTGTCTACAAACCCTTTCACTTAAAAAGCTTGCTGTTGTCTCGACTTATATATATGCTATTGTGGTGGTGAAGTATTTTCAAAGTACCTTAATCTCCTATTCTCACTCCTTAGCCTTCTCACAATAGACCCATCATTTCACTACAAAATTCAAGTAATTAAACTCTAAAAATCAATGCCAACTTCCTCTTTTCTCTTCCTATTCTGTCTATTAACCTCTCTCTCAATCACAAGTAATTCTCCATCTCCTTCTTCTATGTAACTATGTATTTGCTGTACTCTATTCATTAATGCTCTATTCTTTTTTCTTTTTGGGTTTTTAATTAATTGGGGTTTTTGTTGCAGATGGGGCTCAACTCATTCTAGTAAACAACTGCAATGAGAGTATATGGCCTGGTATACTTGGCAGTGCAGGCCTAGCCACTCCCCAAAGTGGAGGTTTCCATCTTGGCAGTGGTGAGGAAGTAGTTCTTGATGTGCCTGAAAAATGGTCAGGAAGGATATGGGGCAGGCATGGTTGCTCCTTTGACGGTAATGGGAAAGGAAATTGTGAGACCGGCGATTGTTTCGGCCAGTTGCAATGCCAAGGAAAAGGGGGTGTGCCTCCAGCCACCGTGGTCGAAATGACACTCGGATCATCAACTTCACCCCTGCATTTCTATGATGTGAGCTTGGTTGATGGCTTCAATTTGCCTGTGTCAATGAAGCCTGTTGGGGGTGGCATAGGCTGTGGTGTTGCTTCATGTGAGGTTGATTTGAACATCTGCTGCCCATCTGCTTTGGAAGTGAGGAGAGGAGGTAGGGTTGTGGGATGTAAGAGTGCCTGCTTAGCCATGCAATCCGCTAAGTATTGCTGCACAGGAAGCTATGCAAACCCAAACACTTGCAAGCCTACTCTTTTTGCACATCTGTTTAAGGCCATATGCCCCAAGGCTTATAGCTATGCTTTTGATGACTCTTCCAGCCTAAACAAATGCAGGGCTTCGCGGTATGTCATCACTTTCTGCCCTCCCCAATGAGCAACATTGGTAGAAGGGGATTGTAGACATGATTGCCATAAATATGGCTTTGCAATGAAGCCAATGGCTTTTGTATGTAGTAGTACTATTCTATACTTGAATTTATGATCTGTTTGAAGCAAATGGAGCAGTGTTGGGGACATTAGTTTCTTGAAGGGCTACTTGAATGTGTGTGCTCTGTGATGTCCTAGTTTAATGTAATTGGCCCAATTATATAAAATGACACTAGTTCAACATTTTTTGGTTTCCATTCTCTGATCCGATTTAAATAGTATATATATACTTTTTGGTTACGAGGGAATTAACATAATAGTATTGTTATCCTTAGAGTGTCCAAAGCAAAGTTGCAAAACATCCAATATGTAATACACAAGTAAACTAGACTCTTCTGTCGAACAGGCATAATGCCATTTAACATAATATTATGCAGCTAACATGTTATTAAAGTTGTATCTAACAAATTTAAAATTAAGATATATTTCTACCTAATACACTAGCTAACACAATGAAACAACATATTTCTCAGTTCTCTGCACACCCAAAAAAGATTTGCTAAAGCAACCCAACCCTCTTTTACATCTTCTCCTTATTCAATCCAAAATTAATTGGCTATACATCACATTATTATATATTTTAGAATATACAATGAAGCATGTATAACACCAACACTATTTTAATTATATTCTACATTTCTACCTAACACGTGTTATATTCAGACTTCTACCTAGCATGTACAAACACAATTAATGAGACAACACATATATAAGTATATAACCTCTTTCTCGCACCGCTGCACACCCACAAAAGATTCCCTGAAACAACCCAACCCTCTCTTACAGATCTCCTCTGCCTCCATTGAAGCCAACCCACCTGGAACAAGATCAAGAAAACATGAGTTCAAACCCTGATGATATGGCAATTGCCCCATCTCTTCCAGTAGTACCAAATGTTCAAGAACTGGTAAGGAGTGACCCTTTGCAGGTCCCTCAAAGATTCCTTATAAGGAGTGAAGAAGACAACTCAAAGAGTACTACTAATGAAAATACTTGTCATCTTTCTTCTGAGATTCCTATGATTGATCTTTCTCTGCTCTCAAAAGGGCACAAGGAGGAGATTCAAAAACTGGACCAGGCTTGCCAAGAATGGGGTTTCTTTCAGGTATTTTATCAATCATCATACAGATCGAACAGACAGTTTTCAAGTTAAAAAAACACTCTGAATATATACAGGTGGTAAATCATGGAGTGGCAACACAAGTGTTGCAGGGCATGAAGGATGCTGCAGCCAAGTTCTTTGAGCTTCCCTTTGAAGAGAAGAATAAGATTAAAATGCCATCAGATGACTTTCAAGGCTACGGGCACACCTATGTGGGCACCCACTGGACTGGTCTGACGCACTGTTTCTCACTCTTTATCCATCGCACCACAGGAAGCTCAAGTTTTGGCCAACCACACCAAAGGGATTCAAGTATGTTTCTAAAACTAATTCCTGTCGTATAGTGTTTTTTGGAGAGAGATTATTCTACAACTTTGGACTTCTCTTACATAATGTAGAGAAAAATATCATTAGACCAATAGAATAATACGAATAAGTTGAAATAAGAGAATCAAAATGAGGCGTTGCTATTATACCTCGAATTGGGATGGCATTTATCGAGTTTGATTCCATTAAAATGTCGACTAACTTTAAGAAATGAAAATGAAAACCAATTTGATTATTAAATAAAAATATTTTTCCACAAGTATATATAGCATATAATGTATTTATAACACAAGTGGAATATTTTTTCAAAAGAATAAATATGATACAAACATAGCATACATGCACACATAATCTTTCTCTTATCTGGAAGCAAATTCCAAAACGTGGATGCGGGTGCGATAGATCGAGAGTTGAAAATTTTGCCTCATTTGAGTGATCAACACCGTTCTATCACTTAATTTTTATATTTTAACTCTTATATTTTGAGCTATTGTCTAACCTAACATAGTTAAAACTTAAAATCTAAAAAACCTAAAAATTTAAGTTCTACTAGATATTCTACACTATAAAGAAAGCATCCTATTGAAAATGAGATAAAAATAATATATGACAAATATGTTGTTGATCGAAGCAACTATGTGCACAGTGCACTGAAGTTTCTGAACATCCAGAAGAAAGAGAATAATATTATATTATGTATATATATATATATATATGTATATATCTCTCTCTCTCTTTTTGATGGACGAGATTTTTGATTTTATATGAGGCCATGTGAGTCTCGTGTATATAATTTATTCTTGATTGCAAATAAAGTCTGGAATGGGTACGTAGGAGTGAGAATACTTTAGTAGTTTAATCCTGCCATTATCATTCCCAAGTCACTGACTTTTTAGAGGAATGGATGGATGACTAATAACCAACTAATTATGGGTTACTGAGGCATTCTCTAGTGATAAAGCTAGCTAAACTAATTATGAGTAAAGCTAGCTAAACTCCAACTTCCAATTAATTTATTGATAAATGTTGTGTTGGTGAAGGGAGGCTACTGAGGCATTCTCTAGTGAAGTTAAAAGAGTTGGAGAGGAGCTCCTAAGCTCTCTATCTTTAATTATGGGGATGGAGAAGGATGCTCTTCTTGGACTACATCAAGAAGTGCTCCAAGTTTTGCGCGTGAACTACTATCCTCCATGTTCCATGCCTGATAAAGTACTAGGTCTTGGTCCACACTCGGACGCAGGCACCATAACCATACTTATGCAAGAAGACGATGTTACCGGATTACATATTCGAAAAGATGGAGAATGGGTGCCGGTCATCCCAATTCCAAATGCTCTCGTCATCAATGTTGGAGATGCTATTGAGGTATTCATACTCATCCAACTATAATAAAAAATGTTAGAAACACCGACTATTATTTCAATTTTCACCTACTAATTGATGTGACACATAATTAATATATATTATTTTCTTTCAACTTCATTTTTAATATTACTGTATGACTCAGATATGGAGTAATGGGAAGTACAAGAGCGTTGAACATAGAGCTGTGACATCTGAAAGCAAAACGAGGATATCGTATGGATCATTTATTTTTCCACATGGCGATGTGGAAGTTGAACCATTTCAGCATCTGCTAGAGTCGTCAAGGTCCCCTCAGAGGTACAAGAAAGTCAACTTTGGTCAATATTTGGTTAATGCCTTTAAGGCGAAACTGGTGGGGAAGGCACACACTCAAATGGCGAAGATTGGAAATTAATCGATCAGATATATTTTTAATTTTCAAAACTCAGAAAAATAAAAATTAAATCAAGTGGGCTTGGTCACTTTAACCGTTTGGTTCACATAATTGGTTTCTTGGGAAATCAATTCCTTTATATTTTTCGGTGGGAATGAAATGTGAAATTCTCTTTCCTGTGTTTGGTAATCTTAGGAAAGTAAACTAGGAATTACCTTTTTATTTTCATTCTTATGTTTGGGTTGTGTAAAAATTAAAAATGAAAAGTGTCAGTTTTCTAATTATACTCTCATTTATTATTTATTTAAGGAATGACAATAAAGATAATATTTTAAAATAATAGCAGAGTTAGTTTGCTGGAGCAAGATTTTCATTTTCCCCTAATAAAGACATCAAATTCCTTTGGGCCAAGAATTAATTTATCTTCCATGTACTTACCTAGCTAACCTGGAAATAGACCTTCAAAACTTGAACCAAACTAATTGGGCTTGTTATTAATAACATATAACATAAAAACCCAAATCATGACCAAAACTGAGGCTGGTCTGGAAGGTATTTTAGCTGCTGATAAGGCTTGTGTTGCTGCTAGTAGGGCTGTTCCTGCTTAGTTTCTCTCTGTCTTGGGCTTAGGCCCGCCAATGTACCAAAAAAAAAAAAATATATATATATATATATATAAAACATAACTTCAAGCATGTTGTTTCTAGTTTCTTTGTCGCTGTAAGAAACAAATCCTATCACTCTTCTCTTTTGTTGGTTAAGTAAAATAATCTTTATGTATTTTGTACAACGAAGAGCAATACTAAACTGCCTATAGCTATTCAAGTAGCCAAAGCCCTAAACGTACCCTTAGCAATTATAAAATTATTAGATTGGAAATAAATCTGAAAAAAAAAAAAAAAGGCTTCTATTGTGGTATTCTATCTTGAATTGTGCTTATTTTGTTTTTCCTTCTTCATCATTGGAAGATGGCGTCTACTCTCTTTTATGGGATCTGTCACAATCAAATAATCAACGTTTTTTTAAAAGTCACCCACCATTATGACCTCATTTGCACTTCACCATTCAAATTAAAAATTGAATCAATCTTTCACCTGAATTTAAAAAAATTTGCAATATCACACCTCCATTCAATTATGTTAACTTTTCCGTCATTTTTTAAGAGTTTTTTCGTCATTCCAAGCCTAATGCTCATCTCCACCGCCACCACCAACCTCCAGTCACCCCAACCTCTCTCTCTCTCTCTCTAATCGACCACTGCGGCAATATAGAACTCGAATTGGGGTTCAGATCCAGACTTAAAATTTAGTCCTAGAAGATGAGAATGTTGGAGGAGAGCTTCTTGGATCCATGGCGTTTCCAAAAAAAAAAAGAAGGGTTAATGTGGAGGTAGAAAAGAGGAGGAGGAGGAGGAGGAGGAGGAGGAGGAGGAGGAGGAGGAGGAGAGAGAGAGAGAGAGAGAGAGAGAGAGAGAGAGAGAGAGAGAGGTTGGGTGGCTGAAGATTGGTGGTGGCAGTGGAGATGGGGATTAGGCTTAGAATTACGAAAAAAACTCTTGAAAAATGATGGAATTGGATGGAGGCATGACATTGCAAATTTATTTAAATTCATGATTCAATTTTTGATTTGGATAGTGAAGTGCAAACTGACTCATAATCTAGGTGGGTGACTTATAATAAATCCAATACACAATAATTTTTCCTTCACGGATTACTGGAAATCTAGAATGTGTCTGTAATATCCTAGTTAAATACAATAGGCCCAATTAGATAAAGGATAAATACCAAATAAGGACAGATGAGAGACTCGATACACTAAACGGCCCACTACTAAAACAAAGACATCAACCAGTCCATTGGGTCATTTAGATAAGTACACAACAAAGGAAGATTGTAGCTAAGGTGGCTGGTTTTAACTAATTTTTCTTTAACAAACCAAGGATAAAAGGGAATTTCGGCTTCCTTAAAATTAACAAACGGAAAACAAAAAATATGTCATTTTATCCAAATATACATCACCCTTGTTCAACAGAGTTTTATAATCAAATATATATCCTTGGTTTTTTCTGCCGGACTTGGAATAAGATTAGAATATGAAGTCCGGCATGTATACAATATTCTTTAATCGGATAAAAAAAATGTTTATTCTGAAATGTTATTAACCACTGTTGCCCTAATTAAGAATATAAAAAGACGCAAAGAATAAAAATTATAATTGCCATTGTCTGATCCGATCTTAACTGATCAAATCAACACAATAGCAGGCTAGGTGTAAGACCCTTACAAGTCTTGGCATGGGCGGCTGCCTTGAACCATGCCAAGATGTGAGCAAACGCAAGGCAGAGGCGCAGAGATGGCTTGTCAAGGTGCTGAAGAGAGCAGCACACGCATGAGGGCGTGACAAGTTGGTGCCTAGAGATGATGCATGGCGTAGGAAGCAAGGCCTAGCATGCATGGCAGCGGCGTAGCATAGGCAGCGAGGCCTAGCACGCAAGTGTTGCGCAAGCGTTGATGCAAGAGAGGTGCAGCAGCGGCGCAAAGGTTCTGGCCATGAGCGGACCATGGCTAGGTGGGCTTGACCAGGCGGGCTGAGTCCAAGGTACTAAGGTGGCATGTGAGAGGCATATGCCAACTTAGGTGGCGACATGTGCATGTCATGTGCTTCCAAGAGATCAGATGAGTGGCTGATGGAAGTGGGGCGCCATGTCAGCAGGCGGTTACAAGAGGTGGCCGAAAATGGGGGAGCATGCCTAAGAGAGTGGGCGGTTTCCTAGTGCATGGAAGTTAGCAGTGGTTGCTAACTTCCCATGATCCCAAGTGGCAGCAACCACCAAGAGAGTGGGTGGTTATGTGGGCTGCTTAGTGGGAGATAACTTCCCAAGAGAGTGGGTGGTTATGGCAGCAACCATCAAGAGAGTGGGTGGTTATGTGGGCTGCTTAGTGGGAGATAACTTCCCAAGGTAGTGGGCGGTTAAACCCAGCAAGTGGGGGTTGTCCCTTGCAAACTTTGTGTATAAATAGGTGTTGAGGCGTCAACACTTGGCAGTTCATTCTTGAGAGAAACACACCAAGGGGTTTGTGGCGATCCAACAAGTTAGGTTGTAAATCCTTGTCTTTGTGAATAGAAAGAAAGGTTGGGCACGTGGCCCGTACGCTTGTTGTGTGGTGATTGCTAGACAAAACAGTGTGTGTGAGTGCACTCAAGCCTCGGTGGTAGGCAGAGAGAGAAGGCTAACTTAGTGCAGGAGGTGCTAAGTGCCGAGCAAGGCGAAAACGAAAAATTAGCCTTGTTACACTAGGCACCATGAAATAATCCCCATAATTTGATTCTTATTAATTTTTTGTTTTTAGATATGAGTAATGTTAGATATTCTAAATTTGTGTATCAAATTTGAGTTCCAAATGATATGTCAATATGTCATGTACTACATTATCAATTTGAAGTTATTTAAAAATAATAAAACCTAAAATAATGCGGATGAACTCTATATATGTTGCATATTTCACGTCATTGGAACCCACATTTAGTACACAAATTTATTGAATTTTTAAATTTTCTTTGCGCTTGATTTTGGGATTTTGTATTTCCTTTTTTGTTTCTTGGGATTCTGTTTTTTTTTTTTTTGTCAACCCATAGGAAATTTATCCAAAGAAGATGTATAAGAAACTCATGTGCGTAAGCAATGACAACAGCAATTTATGCGTCTTAGTGCCATTGTTTTTTCAGCAGAGGGTATCATATCTCTAAGAAGCTAGTTACATGACTCTTTTGTTTGTTGTTTTAATTTGTTTGTTTATTTGTTTTTTTTTTCCTGGTTGGATTTGATCTTTATCCCAATTGCCGTCGATCTGTCTCCAAGTTCCTTTCCCGTTGGGGGTTTTTTAAATGGAGCTTCAGTGAAAAAAAAGAAAAAAGAAAAAAGAAAAAAGAAAAGAGAAATATATTAATAACTAGCTGGCTGTGTTGTGATGGTTGGCATATTAAGAAGGAGTTCAACTTTACCCTATGTTTCAATTCATGATTTGAATTATAAATTGTACTAATATGTTCCTTCAACTTTACTTTCGATGCTAATATGCCACTTGTGTCAACTCAGTTACAAATTTTGTCCAAAGCACTTTTTTAGGAATAAATTCATCATTTCACATATAATAAACATACAAAAAAGTCAAACCACTTCACGTACACGGCTCTTTTTTAAACGAAAATTATAACTGGACTAACAGAATGAGCAATTTGGCTTCAAAATTAATGTTAATTGAGCACATTAATACAACTCATAATACGCATCATGAATTGATACAGGGTTAAAGTTTAAGTCCTTTTTTAAAATTTTCTCTATTAAGAAAAATAAAAGCTTTCCCTTACAAGAAGTAAAAAATTCTATGAATTAGAAGTTGACTAGGGATTTATTTATAAGAAAACCTATAACAAAAGAATAAAAAATTTTAAATAAATCTACCTCAGATATTGAGGATATAACTAAATATTAGTTTTTATTATACACGTGTCATAATTTAAGTGCATTTGTAGCACTACTTTTGCCGTCACACAAATAATTTATCACCAAGCAGAAGGGAAGCTAGCTCCAATTGCTCTACAACAGATCGATCATGAGGATCTTTAAATCAGGGAATTAAGAAGAAGAAGATCCACCTCAACTTACAAACAAACCTAATTAAGCAAAGAGCATTTAGAGCACTGGTCTATAAAGCTCTGGCCTTAAAACTGAAGGGTCCAAGAATTAAGTTAAACATGGCATCAATGCAAGTGGAGGAAGCACCAACTTATGCCTCATCTCTGCCAGTACCAAATATTCAAGAAATTATAAGGAATGATCCTTTTCAGGTCCCTGAAAGATACCTTAGGAATCAACTAGCTAGACATCCCAAAGAGTGCAGATCATTGATCTCTCTCTCCTCTCAAGAGGGAACAAGGAGGAGGTTCACAAACTGGACCTGGCTTGCCAACAATGGGGATTCTTTCAGGTATTTCATCATAGAGAATACAATTATATGGCAGTATACGTGTCAGTATTTCACTTGTTATAAATAATGAGCTCAGAGTAAACTCATATATGAATCAATGGAATTATGCGACATCATTTGATACCTAAATTTGTTATACAAATTTGGGGTCCCTAGCAGTACTCATATCTTGAGTTCCAATTGCCTGATTGATGTTATATTGAATAATAAACTTTGCAGGTAATAAATCATGGAGTGGCAACAGAAGTGTTGCAGGGCATGAAGGAAGCTGCGGCCAAGTTTTGTGAACTTCCCTTAGAAGAAAAGAATAAGATTAAAATGCCATCAGATGACATACACGGCTACGGGAATGCCTATGTGGTTTCTGAAGAACAGATATTGGACTGGTCCGACATAATTATGCTCGTAGTTCACCCATCCCACTATAGAAAGCTCAAGTTTTGGCCAACCACACCGAAGGGGTTCAAGTATGTTTCTAAAAGAGTATTGTTTCTTGAAATTTGAAAATATTAATTAGTTGACTTTGGCGAGAAGTGTTAGCGTTAGTTGATTGATAATCGTTGATGAGTACGTGTTGGCTTCACAACCATCCATCAATGATTTAGGCCGGGTCACCCACATGTGTTTGGATGGCCGATCGAGCTAATTAAACTCTAAGTCTCTAACGTTCAATTTGTTGATTATTGGTGAAGGGAGGCTATCGAGACATATTCTAGTGAAGTTAGAAAAATTGCAGAGGCGATCGTAAGGTCTCTATCTTTGATTATGGGGATGGAAAAGGATGCTCTTCTTGGACTGCATAAAGAGTTGGTCCAAGGTTTTCGGATGAACTACTATCCTCCATGCCGCATGCCTGATAAAGTACTAGGTCTAAGTCCACACTCGGACGCCAGCACCATAACCATACTTATGCAAGAAGACAATGTTTCCGGATTACAAATTCTACAAGGACAAAAATGGGTGACGGTCAAGCCAATCCCAAACGCTCTTGTTGTGAATCTTGGAGATGTTATTGAGGTATATATGCGAGTACTATAATTAAGTAGATTAATTAAGAACTGTGCTTGCTTTACTAAGTAAATTGAACTGGACTATACTAAACTATCATTAAACTTCACATTCATTATTGGTATGACAGATATTGAGTAATGGGAAGTACAAGAGCATTGAACACAGAGCTGTGACAAACGAAAGCAAGGCCAGGTTATCTTATGTATCATTTTTTTATCCACATGACGATATGTTGAAGTTGAACCATTTGATCATATGGTGGAGTCATCAACGTCCCTTAAGAAGTACAAGAAAGTCAAATATGGAGAATATCTGAGAAATTCCTTGAAGGCCAAACTTGAAGGGAAGACACACACTCAAATGGCGAAGAATGATATCGAAAGTTAAGCAGATGTTCAATTTTTAAAACCCAGAAAATTAAATAAAATCTCAATCAAGTCTTCCATGATGATCAATGACTTTAAGTGGGTTTGTTATGAATAACATCAAGCATGTTGTGTTTTGGTTTCTTCTTCGTTGTAAGAAACAAATCCTACGTACTTTTCTCTTTAATTTGTTGGATAAGTTTAAATAATCTTATGCATTTTGTGAGCAGATCTTCACCATTAATTTGCGCCTAGAATTTTTAAGCTGATATTGAATTTTCAAAGGCAAAGGAATAGAGCAAAAATCAAGTCTTGCATCATGATTTTAAGTGGGCTTGTAATATAAGAATGGACAATATAACATAATTTTGCAATAATGTTTAGCATCAGAACATTGTAGTAGGAAAAATTTACTAGCGACAAAACAAGATAACACAAGGCTGAAAAGAATAGGCCCACATAGCAAGACTGCACAAGGCCCCAAAAAGGCCCTAAAAGAAGCCCACAAACCAACAATGGCATTGGGGGACCGATATTATTGGTAAGATAGATATTGACTATTCAGTAGTGGGAAGTACATGCGCTCATGAATTTGATCTCTGTGACTCTGTCCATGAATTTAAAATTTTATTAATAAAATTCCACCTTTTGAAAATGATTGAAAATGACAAGATACTCCTCACCAAAAAAATTGACAAGATACTACTCACCAAAACAAAATGACAAGATACTCCTGGCAACATGTCTAATAATCTCCATTTTTTTTTATTTGTAACATTATAATCTAATAATCATTTATGCTGCTCAAATTATATAAGAAAAATTCCACAATTTTACTACACACTAATAAAAAATAATTTTGTCAAAAAGAAATTTCATAAAAGCCCGAAGGCACAGGCCCAAAGGGGAGCCAAAACCCGAACAAACAAAAATGGAAACCAAAGAGGTAAACAGCTAAAATCAACAGCAGAAAACACACATAAAACCCAACCAACCAAACAAGTCTAAGCAAGATTAAGCAAAGAAGAAAATAGAGAAGGGTCAAAACACCAGAAGAACATGAGGACAAGGGAGGCCATCCCACACGTGAAGCAACAGCATCCGCCATCACACTAATAAAATTTATTTAACAATACATGCATTAATATGTACAACTCAAAAATCATGAAAAGTACCATTAGAAGGAATGTGGAGCACTACAAGAATACCATATCAATCAAATTGCACCAACAGGGAGAAAAAGAAAGAAAAAATACTACGTGGTGATGAGTGAGAGAGTGCTTTCATCATTTGAGTATGAGAATGATTTTGATAAGAGTATACTCAGTATGGTATGATAATTTAGTGCTACGTAGGCCAACACAGAACTGTTACCTGGTTGATCACTATGTTTATGCATGGCCGACAAAAGTAAGAACAGAGCATTATAGCACTGTTGATTAAGAATTTTACGTAACATGCACTGTTTATATTCAAATCAATTTCTACTTTAACACTAATTATTAACACAATGAGAGAACATATATGCATAGCTCCTCTCTCACGATCTAGATAAAGAAAACTGATAGAATTAGAGTATTCAATTCAAAACCAATTAGTAATAGGTAGAAATGCCCAAGATTTAAAAGTATATATGCTAAGCTCTAATTTTCCGATGTGGGACATTGCTCCACATTACTCTCAACACGCCCCTACACGTATGGCGAGATTTGAGCCTTACACGTGAACAAATTGTATTGGGTGACGCGGGAGCACGTATGACCGTTAGGCCTTACACGCGGATAACCAAGCTCTGATACCATGAAAGCTTAGCATGAAAGCTTGAAAAAGACAGAGAGAATTGTAAAGAGAATCATAAAAGTTTTCATCTGTATATTGAATGAATGAATGAATATCAGTTTTACAAGAGTGAACCGTTTATATCGTAATAGTAAAACTGATCCTAACAGAATCACAATAAGTTGTGACAAACTAATCAGAACATGACACCTGGCATGAGACTAACTGACTCTCAGCTAACAAAAACACTGATCCATATCTGAAACCCATTGGAGCGTTTAGAATTAACAAGAGCCAGGAAACATGAGTTGTAGCCCTGATCATCATGTGCCAGTATTAGCACCAAATGTTCAAGAATTGGTGAGGAGTGACCCTTTGCAGATCCCTCAACAATTCCTTATAACTAGGAATAATAATGTCAATGAAGAAGACAAGCCAAAGAGTAGTACTACTACTACTGCAGATACTTGCCATCTTTCTTCTCAGATTCCTATCATTGATCTTTCTCTGCTCTCAAGAGGCCACAAGGAGGAGCTTGGCAAACTGGACCAGGCTTGCAAAGAATGGGGATTCTTTCAGGTATTTATTTCATCATATATATTGAATATATAAAAATACAACTGTATCATATCTGAGTCCCAATTCTCTTGGACATTTTTAAAGTTAAATATATTGAAGTCATATAAGTTCAATTAAAATTGACAACAGTCTTAACCCATATTTGGTGTACCTAATAAGATTTCAGATTGGACTAAAATTTTGGATCTGAGTCTAAAATAGTTCAGCCCAATTGACCGGAGCTGAGACATGGCCGGGTCACAACATGACATGACTCTCACACAGTCCAGTCCAGTCTTATCTTCTCCAAGATATATAATTTGGTCCTATATTGTCCAGTCCAGCAACCAAGTCCTTATTCCATTTAATGTGGGACTGTGATGAACAAAATAAACTTGCAGGTGGTAAATCATGGAGTGCCAACACAAGTGTTGCAGGGGATGAAGGATGGTACGGCCAGGTTCTTTGAGCTTCCTTTAGAAGAGAAGAACAAGATTAAAATGCTATCAGATGACTTTCAAGGCTACGGCCAAGCCTATGCACTTTCTGAAGGGCAGACACTAGACTGGTCCGACGCACTGTTTCTCACTGTTTATCCATCTCACCATAGAAAGCCTAAGTTCTGGCCAACCACACCAAATGGATTCAGGTATGTTTCTATATAAGAATGAATTCGAGTATATATGCACTACTACAAAACAGTTAATAGAGGACAGCTAAAAAGCGTCCTGTATGATCTTAGAGGACACTCTTTAATCCTCTAAGTTTCGAAACTCTAACTTCCAATTAATTGATAAATGTTGTGTTGGTGAAGGGAGGCTATTGAGGCATATTCTAGTGAAGTTAAAAGAGTTGGAGAGGAGCTCCTAAGCTCTCTATCTTTGATTATGGGGATGGAGAAGGATGCTCTTCTTGGACTACATCAAGAAGTGCTCCAAGTTTTGCGCGTGAACTACTATCCTCCATGCCACATGCCTGATAAAGTACTAGGTCTAAGTCCACACTCGGACACAGGCACCATAACCATACTTATGCAAGAAGACAATGTTACCGGACTACATATCCGAAAAGAAGGAGCATGGGTGCCCGTCAACCCGATTCCAAACGCTCTTGTCGTCAATGTTGGAGACGTTATTGAGGTATATATAAATGAGCCTAGTTTTATTTTGTTTGTTTTTTATCAAAAGATATTGATCGAGGGAGGGAATATTCAAACTCGGAACTTTGAGTGTAGGGGTATGTGCTCTTAACTACTAGATATTCAAACGGAGTACAATTAATATTTTCTTTAAGCTTGATATTTTATTAATTTATTGGTATAACAGATATGAAGTAATGGGAAGTACAAGAGCATTGAACATAGAGCTGTCACAACCGAAAGCAAAGCCAGGATATCTTATGCATCTTTTCTTCTTCCACATGGCGATGTGGAAGTTGAACCATTTGATCATATGGTGGAGTCATCAAAGTCCCTTCAGAAGTACAAGAAAGTCAAATATGCAGATTATATGAAGAATGCCTTGAAGGGGAAACTCGAGGGGAAGACACACACTCAAATGGCCAAGATTGGAAGTTAAGCAAGAAAAAAAAAAAAGATTTAAATCAAGTCTTTCATGATGGCTCTACAATGAGCCTGTTATTAATAACATATATCAAGCATGTTGACATGTTGTGTTTTGGTTTCTTTGTTGCTGTAAGCCACAAATATTGTATGCACTTATCTCTTTTGTTGGATAAGTAAAATAATCCTACTCTAATGCATTTAATTTGTTACGTTTTATATAGTCCTTTTCCTCTGTTTTTCTCTCGAAGAATAGTAAGGTAAAGAACTATATTTTAAATTATTTGATCCGATTGAAACGAAGTAAATTTACATAGTAAAGTGTTATCCTTTGGAGTTTCCGAAACAATAGGAATAAGCCATGGTTATATATCTTGGTCATGATATGTTGGAATTCAACTGTCTTAGTGCTATTAATTAGTAGTGGATGACTCACTTATATACTCTAGATTGTTGTGTCACATTTTCTATGTGAGATTCCTTTCCACATGCATGGCTTGTATCGAGCCACAACTCCAACAAAGCTTCAATTGTTTTTATAAAGGTATCTTTAAATCATGGAAGAAGATCCACCTTAATTAGCGTACAAACAAAACTAAGGTCTATAAAACTCTTGGTGCTTAGAGTTAGAGATGGGGTTTCATTTTAACCAAACAGTGCAAGAAGAAAATTAAATTAACATGGGTTCAAACACAGGGGAGGTTGCAGTTGCACCGACTTATGGGTCATCTCTGCCAGTTCCAAATGTTCAAGAAATAGTAAGGAGTGACCCTTTGCAAGTCCCTGAAAGATACCTTCTTAAGAATCAAGAGGACATGCCAAAGAGGAGTGCAGATACGTGTCATCTTTCTTCTGAGATTCCTATCATTGATTTCTCTCTGCTCTCAAAAGGGCACAAGGAGGAGCTTCACGGACTAGACCTGGCTTGCCAAGAATGGGGATTCTTTTAGGTAATTGACATTGAATATAATTGTAGAGTCCTAGGCCTCGTTTGATGCATTGGGTTAGATTGAATTGGATAGGATAATGGCTAAATTCATGTATATTCAAGGAAGAACATTGACTAATCATAAGGGGAAACTTATTCCTTCCAATCTCCCAAAAAATAGTGGGATTAGTGGGGATATGTTTCCCCTTATGAATAATCCATCTTCTTCCTTCAAGTTAGAAGACCCCGCTGGAATTCATCTATAAGAGTTGCTTGCTCGGGAGTTCCCAGCTAAACCTCCAAATTCTTCCTTAAATACACATGAATTTAGCCATTTGTCATATTCAATCCAATCCTATGGAATTATGCATAAAACGAGGCCCTAATGTTCTCTTGGTATATGCTATGTTATCAAACTATTAATTTAGAACAACACGCAAACAAAAAAATGAGCATAATCAATGGTTTACATACAGTCTATCAACATAACATGTCAAACTATATTGTCTGAAAAGAAACATTTTTGTATAACTGTAATATATAATCTGAATCCAAACAAAGTACCACACAAAAAAGTGGCCTAATAGTAGAAACTCTCTTCATGGAATTACTTTTCAATTAAGTTGAATAAACTTTGCAGATGGTAAATCATGGAGTGACAGCAAACGTGTTGCAGGGCATGAAGGATGCTGCAGCAAACTTCTTTGAACTTCCATTAGAAGAGAAGAATAAGAATAAATGCCATCAGATGACATACAAGGATACGGACATGTCTATGTGGTTTCCGAAGAGCAGATACTGGACTGGTCTGACGCTCTGGTTCTCGTGGTTTACCCATCAAACTATAGAAAGCTTAAGGTTTGGCCAACCACAACAAAGGAATTCAAGTATGTTTCTAAAATATTGTTAATTCCTTGAAATTTGAAAGCACTAGTTGAACTCCAAAGAGAAATGTTAGTGTCAGTCGTCTACTCATGGGTAGGTGATTGATAGCCATTAATTAGAATCATCTACATGTGCGTGGACGACTGAAATTAACTTCAACTGACTTTGAATTTATTGATAAATATTGTATTGGTGAAGAGAGGCTATTGAGGCATATTCTAGTGAAGTCAAAAAAAGTTGGAGAGGAGCTCATAAGGTCTCTATCTTTAATTATGGGGATGGAGAAGGATGCTCTTCTTGGACTTACATAAAGAGTTGGTACAAGCAATTCGGCTGAACTAGTATCCTCCATGCCGCATGCCTGATAAAGTACTAGGTCTAAGTCCACACTCGGACAAGAGCACCATAAGCATACTTATGCAAGAAGACAATGTTACTGGATTACAGATTAAAAAAGACAGAGGATGGGTGCCCGTCAAGCCAATTCCAAACGCTCTCATTGTGAATCTTGGAGATGTTCTTGAGGTACTATAAGTGGCATCAAAGATGTCTAACTAATACTGTGAAAGTCTTCCTGAAAAAATGAAATTGAATGAAGTAAAAAGAAAGGGGATGCATAAGTGGTGCTGGGTTTAATTGAACTGTAAAAGACAAATTCATACTACTTATTTGCTATTGCAGATATGGAGTAATGGGAAGTACAAGAGCATTGAACACAGAGCTGTGACAACCGAAAGCAAAGCTAGGTTGTCTTATGCATCATTTTCTCATTCCACATGACAATGTGGAAGTTGAACCATTTGATCATAGGGTGGAGTCCCCAGGGTCCCTTCGGATGTACAACAAAGTTAGATATGGAGATTATGTGAGGGAATCCTTTAAGAGGAAAATGGAGGGGAAGACACACACTCAAATGGCAAGATTGGAAGTTAAGCACATAAGCAGATGTTTAAATTATCAGAAACCAGAACAAAAAAAAAAAAAAAAATTTAATTCAAAGTCTTCCATGATGACATTAAAGTGGGCTTGTTATTAATAACATCAAACATGTTGCTTTTGGTTTCTTTGTCACTGTAAGCCACAAATCCTATGCACTTTTCTCTTTTATTGGATAAGTAAAATAATCTTATGCATTTTGTTACTTTTATTTGTACAAGTAAACGTTTTACATAATCCTATTCCTCTGTCTTGGTTGAAGAATAGCAAGGTCTTTGAGCCTGCAGGGCCGGCTTTGAGGGGGGTCGAGCTGTGCTGTCGCACAGGCCCCCAATTTGGGAGGGCCCCAAATATTAAAAAAGCCTTAATAAAAAAGAAATGGTACAAACTACCAAGTACCAACAACAAGAAATGAACAAAGAACCACAGAGGGTAGAAACCAACGCTTCAACCACTTCAACCACTAAACGATTAAACACAATTGTAATTATTCTTCCAATACATATATTTAAACACATACTATGTAATAAATTGATATTAATATATTTGGATTTAATATATCAAGTTAACCTAACAATATTCTTCTTCATTTTTGTGTCACCACACTGCTCTCTCTCTCTCTCTCTCTCTCTCTCTCTCTCTCTCTCTCTCTCTCTCTCTCTCTCTCTCTCTCTCTCTCTTTTTCTCTCTAGCCCTCTTTGATCTCCTCTTTATCCCACTCTTTTTGTCGCGACTAAAGAGTTAAATTTCGAATGAAATTTCAAAAGAATTTTGTTTTTGTTGAAAATTTGGATTAAAACAATTGAAACTTTTAACAAAATTTCGACAGTTTCGATTCGGTAATATTTCGAAACCTCAAAAAAATGGAAATTTTTTAAATTTAATTCCATGGTCACGACACAGAGAAAGAAAATACTCTTTGATAATATATATAATTTGTATATGAAAGTTATAGGGGCCCTAATTTAATTTTTGCACAAGGCCCCAAATTTTTTGAGACGGCTAAAAAAAATAATAACAACTATAGTTTACATTATGTGATCCGACTGAAACTGAGTAAATTAACATAATAAAGCTGTCATCCTTTGGAGTTTCCGAAACAAAGTTGTGAAACATCCAATACGAATATGATAATTAAACACACAAGTAACTAAGTAAGCTAGTGTTCTTGTGCATTTGATGTCAAAACCAAACAGAGCGAAAGCTCCAATTGTTCTATAAATAAGGAATCTTTGCATCATGGAAGATGAAGATACACCTTAGCTTACAAACAAAACTAAGGTCTATAAAACTCTTGGTGATTAGAGTTACAGATGCGGTTTAATTTTCACTAAACATCCAAGAAGCAACTTAAACATGAGTTCAAACACAGGGGAGGTTACAGTTGCACCGACTTATGGGTCATCTCTGCCAGTTCCAAATGTTCAAGACATAGTAAGAAGTGACCCTTTGCAGGTCCCTGAAAGATACCTTATTAGGAATCAAGAGGACATGCCAAAGAATACTGTAGATCATACGAGTCAACTTTCTTCTGAGATTCCAATCATCGATTTCTCTCTGCTCTCGAAAGGGCATAAGGAGGAGCTTCACAAACTGGACATGGCTTGCCAAGAATGGGGATTCTTTCAGGTAATTGACATTGAATATAACTGTAGAGTACTAATGTTCTCTTGGTAGATATCTCATATGTTTTGTTGTCAGAGTGTTAATCTTGAACCGCACATGCAAGCAAAAATCAACATAATCAATGGTTTACATTGGCAGTCTATCAACATAACATGTCAAACTGAACTGTATGACAACAAACATTTTCATACAACTGTAATATATAATCTGAATCCCAAAAGTACCACAAAAGAGTGGCCTAAAAGTAGAAACTCTCTTAGTTGAACTTTTCAAGTTAAATAAACTTTGCAGATTGTAAATCATGGAGTGGCAGCAGAAGTGTTGCAGGGCATGAAAGATGCTGCGGCTAAGTTCTTTGAACTTCCATTAGAAGAGAAGAATAAGATTAAAATGCCATCAGATGACATACAAGGCTACGGCCAGATCAATGTGGTTTCCGAAGAGCAGGTACTGGACTGGTCTGACGCTCTGGTTCTAGTGGTTTACCCATCAAGCTATAGAAAGCTCAAGTTTTGGCCAACCACACCAAAGGAATTCAAGTATGTTTCTAAAAGTCATGGAAAAAACAAAGAGTATATAATGTTTCTTGAAATTTGAAAATACTAATTTTAAGTAGTTAAAGAGAAATGTTAGTGTAATTAGTCTGTTTATACACAGGGGTGATTGCAAATTGTTGATGAGTGTGGACTTCACAAACCATTAATGATTTAGAGTCGCTCATGTGTGTCTGGACGACTGAGCTAAACTTTAATATTAGCTTGTTGATTATTGGTGAAGGGAGGCTATTGAGGCATATTCTAGTGAAGTAAAAAAAGTTGGAAAGGAGCTCATAAGGTCTCTATCTTTAATTATGGGGTTAGAGAAGGATGCTCTTCTTGGACTGCATCAAGAGTTGGTCCAAGCTTTGAAGGTGAACTACTATCCTCCATGCTGCATGCCTGATAAAGTACTAGGTGTAAGTCCACACTCGGACACAAGCACCATAACCATACTTATGCAAGAAGACAATGTGACAGGATTACAGATTCAAAAAGAAGGTGAATGGGTGCCAGTCAAGCCAATTCCAAACGCTCTCGTTGTCAATGTTGGAGATGTTCTTGAGGTACTGTAAGCAGTATCCAAGATTTTTAACTGATACTGTGAAAGTCTTCCTAGCTTATTAAATGAAATATGATTCTAATTGAACTATGAAAGAGAACAATATTTTATTTAAGCTTCATATTTGTTATTGCTATGGCAGATATGGAGTAATGCGAAGTATAAGAGCATTGAACACAGAGCTGTGACAACCAAAAGCAAGGCGAGGTTGTCTTATGCATCATTTCTTATTCCACATGACGATATGGAAGTTGAACCATTTGATCATATAGTGGAGTCCTCAGGGTCCCTTCGGATGTACAACAAAGTTAGATATGGAGATTATCTGAGGCAATCCTTGAAGAGTAAACTGGAGGGAAAGGCACACACTCAAATGGCCAAGATCGAAAACTAAGCAGATGTTTCAATTTTCAGAAACCAGAGGATAAGAGAATAAAAAGATTCAAAACAAATCTTCCATCATGACTTTTATGTGGGCTTGTCATATAAATGTAACATCATCAATGCTGTTTTTCATTTGTTTGTCAAGTAATGCTACATGTACCATCCCTATTATAGATTTGTCCTGTCTCTGTACATTATTTAATCCCATTGAAATGGAGTAAATTAACATAATAAAATTGTTATCCTTTGGAGTTTCCGAAACAAAGTTGCAATACATCCAATGATGAAACACACAAGTAAGCTAGTGTGTGCTTAATGTCAAAAAGTTCAAAACTAAACAGATGGAAAGCTCCAATTGCTCTATAACTAAGGAATCTTAAAATCAGGGAAGAAGAAGATCCCCCTTAGCATACAAACGAAACTAAGGCCTATAAAACTCTTGGTGCTTAGAGTTAGAGATGAGGTTTAATATTAACTAAACAGTCCAAGAAGCAAACATGGGTTCAAACACAGGGGAGGTTGCTATTGCACAACTTATTCAAAACTAAACTTATGGGTCGTATCTGCCAGTACCAAATTTTCAAGAAATAGTAAGGACTGACCCTTTGCAAGTCCCTGAAAGATACCTCATTAGGAATCAAGAGGACATGCCAAAGAGTGTAGATAAGTGTCATCTTTCTTCTGAGATTCCGATCATCGATTTCTCTCTGCTCTCAAAAGGGCACAATGAGGAGCTTCATAAACTGGACCTGGTCTGCAAACAATAGGGATTCTTCCGGGTAATTGACATTGAATATAACTGTAATCTATAATCTGATCCGTTCATTTTCTATGTTCATAGTTAAAGATCATCCGTACAAAAAATCGGCTAAATCGAAATTCATCTACCCATTCGATGATCATTAGAAAAACCACGATCGTTCATTAATTCGATCACCATTATGTCACTTTTACATCTCCGATTGAGCTAATTTTTTGCACGAATTATCTTTGAGTGAGGAACTAAAATTTGAACGGTTCCGATCGTTGACAACACAATTGCATAGTTTGTTTATAAAAATATGTAACAAAATATATAATAAGACATATGTAAATTTATGTTTTATTATAGTTGTAATGTTGTATATAATTTTAAAAGTTTATTATTTATGGTATTACACTATTACTAACATAATAGTATTATATAATAACTTAATAAGCATATTAATAATTTATTGAAGTAAACAAACGAAAGAGCTATTAAATATGTTATGATTCACAAACTTGACAAATAAATTAGTCAGCTCAGTTGGTTGAGAGTTGAAGCTTCTTATGTGAGGTTTCATGTTCAAATCACAATATAGCCAAAATCCTATATTTTTTTTGAAGATATATATGTATCTAAATAGGCTTTGGGCCCATTTTGGGCCGCCCGTTCGGGCCTAGCCTGGCTTGGCCCTCCAAGCCCGCAAGTCAAAGCCCGATGGGCGGACCTTGGGCTTGTATATTAAAGCCCAAGCTCGGCCTGGCCCGGCCTGAAAGCTCTATTGGGCTTCTATAATTCAAGCCCGAGCCCGGCCCGACCCATTTCCGACCACTAGTTTTAGTAAGGGTAGATTAGGAAAATATGTTAGGTATATTAATAAGTTTTAATATTTTTTTAAATTAAATTGGGTAAAAAGAGTGTGTTGGGGCATTGATAAATAAATTTGGTCCTAATAGTGGCATCCAAATTTTGGCTTTCTACATTTGAGGAGTGAGAGTGGCTCTCTATTTTTTATTTTTTAATATGTTATATTTTAAGTTGCTTTATTTTATGTTTAGAAGTAAACTAATGCTTGTTTGAATTAAAAAAATAATTTAATATTTAATATTAGCTAGAATAGAAAAAGAGAATATTGTTAGAATAGTCACTTGAAAAGTGGCTAGCTAAAATAACATTTATAACTAGCAAGTTTAACTAAAATTTAGCTAAGAAATATAGAGCATTGTTGGAGATGCTCAAAAGAAATTGAGAAATTTTAATCAATAACTCCTTTCAATATTCCCTAAACTATTTTGACTCTCTAGTCCCAAATCTTATTTTTATGACCCTTTTGTTTTTTTTAGACCAAAATACCCTTATACAAATACATTGTGGCGACCAAACAGTCCTCCTGGCGACCATGTGGCGAGTCGAGTTACTGTAGCAGTCAAACCTTCCTCCATCTTCTTCTTGTAGGCTGCAGCAATCATAGAGAGCAACCTCCATCATCGGCCAACACCCATCATCTCCTCTTTCTATCTCTCTCCATTTTCTCTTAAATCAAATCTAAAAAAAAAAAAAAAAAAAAAAACCTAGATTTGGGTTTTTCTCTAAATAAGTTGAGAGGGAAGGGGGAGGAGAGAGAGAAAGACAGACAAAGATGAGATGTCACTGGGGGAGGTGGAGGATGGTGGTGGGCACCGGTCAGTGACCCATCATCTTCTCTCCCAACCCAAATCTTAAAAAAAATTTGAAAAATTTGAAAACTTAGATCTGGTGGAATGTGCTATAGCCAGATCTAGTTAAATTTTTGGTAGCCACATGGTCGAATTTGTGGTCGCCACATGGTGGAATATGCTATAGCCATGTGGCGACCACAAATTTGACCATGTGGTGACCACAAATTCGATCAGATCTGAATATTTTTAAAGAAAAATTTATTTTATGAGATTTTTTTTTGTGAGTTTTTCTAGGGCGACGTGAGTTTTTTTTCATTGGATTTTGCTAAGTTTGATGCTGCATCTGTTAGGTTTGTTGCATCAATTGGGTTTGCTGCATCTGCTGGGTTTACTGCAGCGGCGAGGAATGGGGGTGCTGACGGCTGGGATGGCGAGTAGCGCGGCAACGATGAGGCAATGGTTGGATGGGGAAGAGAAAGTGGGGGAAAAAAAAAAACTACAGTAAAATAAGAGGGTTTTATATGTAGGATATTATGGATATTTCACAGGCAAAAAGGCCATAAAAATAAGATTTGGGACTAAGGGGTCAAAATAATTTAGGGAGTATTAAAAGAGGTTATTGATTAAAATTTCTCAAAGAAATTAAATTAGATGGATAATGGAGACAATAATTAGTTTCTCCAGGGGCTACTGGAAATCTGGGACGTGTCTGCTCTGTAGTTTGCTAGTTTAATGCAATTGGCCCAATTATATAAAGGATCAAATGAGAGACTAAATACACTAACAGGCCCACTAAAAAAGAGACTCGATACACTAAACGGCCCCACCAGTAAAACAAGGATATCAACTAGCCCATTGGGTCAATTAGAGAAGTCCACAACAAACAAAAAAAACACTAAAATTATTAAAAATTGGAATATTGTCACCTGGCCACCTCAACTGCCAAATTGCCTTGATGCAATTGCAGCATTGCACCACATGCAATAAAAATTGTATTATTCTTTAGATTATTAAACACTGTTGAACTAGTTAAGAATATAAAAAAACAAAACAAGAAAAACAAAACAAAAGACCAAATGAATAAAAATTATAATTGCCATTGTCTGATCCGGTTTAAACAGATAAAATTAATACAACAACAGCATCCATGATCCATCCCAGGCATAAACCATGAAATTATCCCGGCCCATAATTAGATTCTTAATTATTTTTTGTTTGTTTAATCTGTAGAAGGAGTCAAACTTGAGACCTCTTTTAATATTAAGAAAAAAAATACCACTAAATCACAAATTAGTTGATTTTGATATCAATAAAACTGTCGCTTTTGAATTTCTAAGTTTTCTTTTGTGCTTGATTTAGAGATTTTGTGCTTTCTTTTTGTATTTTTTTTTTATTCGTCTTTTTTTTTGGGGGGTCAAATGATAAGCCAAAATTATTCAACAAAGAAGGTGTTACATCAGGCTCACAAAATTTTGATGCATATAAAGTCACCAATAGGCTTATTTGCGTAAGCAATGATAACAGCATCCAACTGCTCAGTAAAGATTCTCATATCTCTAATTCCAAGGTATTGGAAGGGTAGCTGTAAACCAAGAGACTCAAGTTTGAGTCTCCAGTTTGATCCTTAGAGCCAAGCTGCAAGGGAGATAAAATACCTTGTGAATTCTCTAGGCTCGGCATGAATTGTCTGCTTTTGGTCTAACAAAAAGATTAGTCTGGTGCGTGAAAGCTGGCCCCGAACACCCTTGGTTACAAAAAAAAAAAAAAAAAAAATTCTCATATCTTTAAAAAATTACATGACTCTTTTCTTTGTTGTTTTTATTTGTTTGTTTTGTTGTTTGTTCTTGTTTGTCGGGTTTGATCTTTCTCCCAATTGCCGTCGATCTGTTAGTAAGTTCCTTTCCCGTTTGGGGTTTTAAATGAAGCTTCATTGAGGAAAAATAAAAAATTAATAACTAGCTGGCTGTGTTGTGCTGGACCGCTGGTTGGCATATTAAGAAAAATCAAAATTTCCCCCTTTAAGTAAAATATTCTATGAATAAGGAGTGACGGGATTAATTTATAAGAAACCTAATAACAAAAGAACAAAAATTTAAACAAATCTACCTGCCATATTGACATATGTTATTAACATCGATCAGTCTTGGATTTATCACTGAGGATATAACTAGATAGTAGTAATTAATGTATACGTGTGATAAATTAAGTGCATTTGTAACACCACATTAACCATCACACAAGTAGAAAGGAAGCCAGTTCCAATTGTTCTACAGCAAAGGAATCTTTAAATCAAGGAAGAAGAAGATCCACCTCAACTAACAAACAAACCTAATTAAGGAAAGAGTAATTAGAGCACTGGTCTATTAAGCTCTGGGTGTTTAGCAGCTTATAAATACACATATGCAACTTTAAATAGTGTCGCTTGTAAAAACTGTTAAGAGTTTAATTTAATTATTAAGCAGAATAATTATAGTCTCATTTTACAGGAAGTCAGTTTTTCAATTACCTATTCCTTAGAGTATCGGTGAGCTTAGAAGTCATTCACTACAAGTAACTTTAAGTCTTTAAGTAACTTTAAATAGAGTTACGAAAACCCTTACCATCAATGAATTAAAACAATATTTTTATCTTTGTTTTCCTTGTATTTCCTTTTCTTTCCTTTATTGTGATCCAATTTGGTCACCATGAGAAGGTTTAACAGAGGCCCTAATGTTCTTTTGGTATATGCTATGTTATCAAACTGTTAATCTAGAACAACACGTAAACCAAAAAATGAGCATAAGCAATGGTCTACATACACTCTATCAACATAACATGTCAAACTTTACAATCTGAAAATAAACATTTTCGTATAACTGTAATATATAATCTGAATCCAAACAAAGTACTGATAGAATTAGAGCATCCAACCCAAAACCAATTGGCAATGGGTGAAGAGACCCAAGACTTATAAGCACATATGCTAAGCTCTAGTTTTCCGATGTGGGACATTGTTCCAAATTACTCTCAACACGCCCCTGCACGTGTGGCGATATTTTGAGCCTTACACGTGAACAAATTGTATTGGGTGACGTGGGAGCACGTGTGACCGTTGGGCCTTACACGCGGATAACCAAGCTCTGATACCATGATAGAATTAGAGCATCCAACCCAAAACCAATTGGCAATGGGTGGAGAGGCCCAAGACTTATAAGCACATATCCTAAGCCTTAGTTTTCCGATGTGGGACATTGCTCCACATTACTCTCAACAAGTACCACAATAAAAAGTGGCCTAATAGTAGAAACTCTCTTCATGGAATTACTTTTCAATTAAGTTGAATAAACTTTGCAGATGGTAAATCATGGAGTGACAGCAGAAGTGTTGCAGGGCATGAAGGATGCTGCAGCAAACTTCTTTGAACTTCCATTAGAAGAGAAGAATAAGATTAAAATGCCATCAGATGACATACAAGGATACGGACATGTCTATGTGGTTTCCGAAGAGAAGATACTGGACTGGTCTGACGCTCTGGTTCTCGTGGTTTACCCATCAAACTATAGAAAGCTTAAGGTTTGGCCAACCACACCAAAGGAATTCAAGTATGTTTCTAAAATATTGTTAATTCCTTGAAATTTGAAAGCACTAGTTGAACTCCAAAGAGAAATGTTAGTGTCAGTCATCTACTTATGAGTAGGTGATTGATAGCCATTAATTAGAATCATCTACATGTGCATGGACGACTGAAATTAACTTCAACTGACTTTGAATTTATTGACAAATATTGTATTGGTGAAGAGAGGCTATTGAGGCATATTCTAGTGAAGTCAAAAAAAGTTGGAGAGGAGCTCATAAGGTCTCTATCTTTAATTATGGGGATGGAGAAGGATGCTCTTCTTGGACTTACATAAAGATGTCTAACTAATACTGTGAAAGTCTTCCTGAAAAAATGAAATTGAATAAAGTAAAAAGAAAGGGGATGCATAAGTGGTGCTGGGTTTAATTGAACTGTAAAAGACAAAAATTCATACTTATTATTTGCTATTGCAGATATGGAGTAATGGGAAGTACAAGAGCATTGAACACAGAGCTGTGACAACCGAAAGCAAAGCTAGGTTGTCTTATGCATCATTTTCTCATTCCACATGACAATGTGGAAGTTGAACCATTTGATCATAGGGTGGAGTCCCCAGGGTCCCTTCGGATGTACAAGAAAGTTAGATATGGAGATTATGTGAGGGAATCCTTTAAGAGGAAAATGGAGGGGAAGACACACACTCAAATGGCCAAGGTTGGAAGTTAAGCACATAAGCAGATATTTAAATTATCAGAAACCAGAACAAAAAAAAAGATTTAATTCAAAGTCTTGCATGATGGCATTAATTGGGCTTGTTATTAATAACATCAAACATGTTGCTTTTGGTTTCTTTGTCACTGTAAGCCACAAATCCTACGCACTTTTCTCTTTTATTGGATAAGTAAAATAATCTTATGCATTTTGTTACTTTTGTACAAGTAAACGTTTTACATAATCCTATTCCTCTGTCTTGGTTGAAGAATAGCAAGGTCTTTGAGCCTGCAGGGCCGGCTTTGAGGGGGGGTCGAGCTGTGCGATCGCACAGGCCCCCAGTTTGGGAGGGCCCCAAAATATTAAAAAAGCCTAAATAAAAAAGAAATGGTACAAACTACCAAGTACCAACAACAAGAAATGAACAAAGAACCACAGAGGGTAGAAACCAACGCTTCAACCACTAAACCATTAAACGCTATTGTAATTATTCTTCCAATGCATATATTTAAACACATACTATGTAATAAATTAATATTAATATATTTGGATTTAATATATCAAGTTAACCTAACAATATTCTTCTTCATTTTTGTGTCGCCACACTGTTCTCTTTCTCTCTCTAGCCCTCTTTGATCTCCTCTTTATCCCACTCTCTCTGTCGCGACTAAAGAGTTAAATTTCGGATTTTGAAGAAATTTCGAATGAAATTTCAAAAGAATTTTGTTTTTGTTGAAAATTTAGACTATAACAATTGAAACTTTTAAAAAAATTTCTACAATTTCGATTCGGTAATATTTCAAAACTTTAAAAAAATGGAAAATTTTTAAATTTAATTCCATAGTCACGACACAGAGAAAGAAAATACTCTTTGATAATATATATAATTTGTACGTGAAAGTAATAGGGGCCCTAATTTAATTTTTGTACAGGGCCCCAAATTCTTTGAGATGGCCTTGGGTCTTTCATGTGTATTTCTTTAAGAGACTTATATTTAATGACCTAAAAAAAATAATAACAACTATAGTTTACATTATGTGATCCGATTGAAACTGAGTAAATTAACATAATAAAGTTGTCATCCTTTGGAGTTTCCGAAACAAAGTTGTGAAACATCCAATACGAATATGATAATTAAACACACAAGTAACTAAGTAAGCTAGTGTTCTTGTGCATTTGATGTCAAAACCAAACAGAGGGAAAGCTCCAATTGTTCTATAACTAAGGAATCTTTGCATCATGGAAGATGGAGATCCACCTTAGCTTACAAACAAAACTAAGGTCTATAAAACTCCTGGTGATTAGAGTTACAAATGCGGTTTAATTTTCACTAAACATCCAAGAAGCAAATTAAACATGAGTTCAAACACAGGGGAGGTTGCAGTTGCACCGACTTATGGGTCATCTCTGCCAGTTCCAAATGTTCAAGAAATAGTAAGAAGTGACGCTTTGCAGGTCCCTAAAAGATACCTTATTAGGAATCAAGAGGACATGCCAAAGAATACTGTAGATCATACGAGTCAACTTTCTTTTGAGATTCCAATCATCGATTTCTCTTTGCTCTCGAAAAGGCATAAGGAGGAGCTTCACAAACTGGACATGGCTTGCCAAGAATGGGGATTCTTTCAGGTAATTGACATTGAATATAACTGTAGAGTACTAATGTTCTCTTGGTAGATATCTGATATGTTTTGTTGTCAGAGTGTTAATCTTGAACCGCACATGCAAGCAAAAATCAACATAATCAATGGTTCACATTGGCAGTCTATCAATATAACATGTCAAACTGAACTGTATGACAAGAAACATTTTCATACAACTGTAATATATAATCTGAATCCCAAAAGTACCACAAAAGAGTGGCCTAAAAGTAGAAACTCTCTTAGTTGAACTTTTCAAGTTAAATAAACTTTGCAGATTGTAAATCATGGAGTGGCAGCAGAAGTGTTGCAGGGCATGAAAGATGCTGCGGCTAAGTTCTTTGAACTTCCATTAGAAGAGAAGAATAAGATTAAAATGCCATCAGATGACATACAAGGCTACGGCCATGTCAATGTGGTTTCCGAAGAGCAGATACTGGACTGGTGTGACGCTCTGGTTCTAGTGGTTTACCCATCAAGCTATAGAAAGCTCAAGTTTTGGCCAACCACACCAAAGGAATTCAAGTATGTTTCTAAAATTCATGGAAAAAACAAAGAGTATATAATGTTTCTTGAAATTTGAAAATACTAATTTTAAGTAGTTAAAGAGAAATGTTAGTGTAATTGGTCTGTTTATACACAGGGGTGATTGCAAATTGTTGATGAGTGTGGACTTCACAAACCATTAATGATTTAGAGTCGCTCATGTGTGTTTGGACGACTGAGCTAAACTTTAATATTAGCTTGTTGATTATTGGTGAAGGGAGGCTATTGAGGCATATTCTAGTGAAGTCAAAAAAGTTGGAAAGGAGCTCATAAGGTCTCTATCTTTAATTATGGGGTTAGAGAAGGATGCTCTTCTTGGACTGCATCAAGAGTTGGTCCAAGCTTTGAAGGTGAACTACTATCCTCCATGCTCCATGCCTGATAAAGTACTAGGTGTAAGTCCACACTCGGACACAAGCACCATAACCATACTTATGCAAGAAGACAATGTGACAGGATTACAGATTCAAAAAGAAGGTGAATGGGTGCCAGTCAAGCCAATTCCAAACGCCCTCGTTGTGAATGTTGGAGATGTTCTTGAGGTACTGTAAGCAGTATCCAAGATTTTTCACTGATACTGTGAAAGTCTTCCTAGCTTATTAAATGAAATATGATTCTAATTGAACTATGAAAGAGAACAATATTTTATTTAAGCTTCATATTTGTTATTGCTATGGCAGATATGGAGTAATGCGAAGTATAAGAGCATTGAACACAGAGCTGTGACAACCGAAAGCAAGGCGAGGTTGTCTTATGCATCATTTCTTATTCCACATGACGATATGGAAGTTGAACCATTTGATCATATAGTGGAGTCCTCAGGGTCCCTTCGGATGTACAACAAAGTTAGATATGGAGATTATCTGAGGCAATCCTTGAAGAGTAAACTGGAGGGGAAGGCACACACTCAAATGGCCAAGATCGAAAACTAAGCAGAGGTTTCAATTTTCAGAAACCAGAGGATAAGAGAATAAAAAGATTCAAAACAAATCTTCCATCATGACTTTTATGTGGGCTTGTCATATAAATGTAACATCATCAATGCTGTTTTTCATTTGTTTGTCAAGTAATGCTACATGTACCATCCCTATTATAGATTTGTCCTGTCTCTGTACATTATTTAATCCCATTGAAATGGAGTAAATTTTTAATTAACATAATAAAATTGTTATCATTTGGAGTTTCCGAAACAAAGTTGCAATACATCCAATGATGAAACACACAAGTAAGCTAGTGTGTGCTTAATGTCAAAAAGTTCAAAACTAAACAGATGGAAAGCTCCAATTGCTCTATAACTAAGGAATCTTAAAATCATGGAAGAAGAAGATCCCCCTTAGCATACAAACAAAACTAAGGCCTATAAAACTCTTGGTGCTTAGAGTTAGAGATGAGGTTTAATATTACCTAAACAGTCCAAGAAGCAAACATGGGTTCAAACACAGGGGAGGTTGCTATTGCACAACTTATTCAAAACTAAACTTATGGGTCGTATCTGCCAGTACCAAATTTTCAAGAAATAGTAAGGACTGACCCTTTGCAAGTCCCTGAAAGATACCTCATTAGGAATCAAGAGGACATGCCAAAGAGTGTAGATAAGTGTCATCTTTCTTCTGAGATTCTGATCATCGATTTCTCTCTGCTCTCAAAAGGGCACAATGAGGAGCTTCATAAACTGGACCTGGTCTGCAAACAATAGGGATTCTTCCGGGTAATTGACATTGAATATAACTGTAATCTATAATCTGATCCGTTCATTTTCTATGTTCATAGTTAAAGATCATCCGTACAAAAAATCGGCTAAATCGAAATTCATCTACCCATTCGATGATCATTAGAAAAACCACGATCGTTCATTAATTCGATCACCATTATGTCACTTTTACATCTCCGATTGAGCTAATTTTTTGCACGAATTATCTTTGAGTGAGGAACTAAAATTTGAACGGTTCCGATCGTTGACAACACAATTGCATCGTTTGTTTATAAAAATATGTAACAAAATATATAATAAGACATATGTAAATTTATGTTTTATTATAGTTGTAATGTTGTATATAATTTTAAAAGTTTATTATTTATGGTATTACACTATTACTAACATAATAGTATTATATAATAACTTAATAAGCATATTAATAATTTATTGAAGTAAACAAACGAAAGAGCTATTAAATATGTTATGATTCACAAACTTGACAAATAAATTAGTCAGCTCAGTTGATTGAGAGTTGAAGCTTCTTATGTGAGGTTTCATGTTCAAATCACAATATAGCCAAAATCCTATATTTTTTTTGAAGATATATATGTGTCTAAATAGGCTTTGGGCCCATTTTGGGCCGCACGTTCGGGCCTAGCCCGGCCTGGCCCTCCAAGCCCGCAAGTCAAAGCCCGATTGGCGGGCCTTGGGCTTGTATATTAAAGCCCAAGCTCGGCCTGGCCCGGCCTGAAAGCTCTATTGGGCTTCTATAATTCAAGCCCGAGCCCGGCCCGAATCTGAAAAATTTGGGTCGGGCTAGCCCGGCCCGACCCATTTCCAACCACTAGTTTTAGTAAGGGTAGATTAGGAAAATATGTTAGGTATATTAATAAGTTTTAATATTTTTTTAAATTAAATTGGGTAAAAAGAGTGTGTTGAGGCATTGATAAATAAATTTGGTCCTAATAGCGGCATCCAAATTTTGGCTTTCTACATTTGAGGAGTGAGAGTGGCTCTCTATTTTTTATTTTTTAATATGTTATATTTTAAGTTGCTTTATTTTATGTTTAGAAGTAAACTAATGCTTGTTTGAATTAAAAAATAATTAAATATTTAATATTAGCTAGAATAGAAAAAGAGAATATTGTTAGAATAGTCACTTGAAAAGTGGCTAGCTAAAATAACATTTATAACTAGCAAGTTTAACTAAAATTTAGCTAAGAAATATAGAGCATTGTTGGAGATGCTCAAAAGAAATTGAGAAATTTTAATCAATAACTCCTTTCAATATTCCCTAAACTATTTTGACTCTCTAGTCCCAAATCTTATTTTTATGACCCTTTTGTTTTTTTTAGACCAAAATACCCTTATACAAATACATTGTGGCGACCAAACAGTCCTCCTGGCGACCATGTGGCGAGTCGAGTTACTGTAGCAGTCAAACCTTCCTCCATCTTCTTCCTGTAGGCTGCAGCAATCATAGAGAGCAACCTCCATCATCGGCCAACACCCATCATCTCCTCTTTCTATCTCTCTCCATTTTCTCTTAAATTAAATCTAAAAAAAAAAAAAAAAAAACCTAGATTTGGCTTTTTCTCTAAATAAGTTGAGAGGGAAGAGGGAGGAGAGAGAGAAAGACAGACAAAGATGAGATGTCACTGGGGGAGGTGGAGGATGGTGGTGGGCACCGGTCAGCGACCCATCATCTTCTCTCCCAACCCAAATCTTAAAAAAAATTTGAAAAATTTGAAAACTTAGATCTGGTGGAATGTGCTATAACCAGATCTAGTTAAATTTTTGGTAGCCACATGGTCGAATTTGTGGTTGCCACATGGTGGAATATGCTATAGCCATGTGGCGACCACAAATTTGACCATGTGATGACCACAAATTCGATCAGATCTGAATATTTTTAAAGAAAAATTTATTTTATGAGGTTTTTTTTTGTGAGTTTTGCTCGGGCGACGTGAGTTTTTTTTCATTGGATTTTGCTAAGTTTGATGCTGCATCTGTTGGGTTTGTTGCATCAATTGGGTTTGCTGCATCTGCTGGGTTTACTGCAACGGCGAGGAATGGGGGTGCTGACGGCTGGGATGGCGAGTAGCGCGGCAACGATGAGGCAATGGTTGGATGGGGAAGAGAAAGTGGGGGAAAAAAAAAAAAAAAAAAAAAGCTACAGTAAAATAAGAGGGTTTTATATGTAGGATATTATGGATATTTCACAGGCAAAAAGGCCATAAAAATAAGATTTGGGACTAAGGGGTCAAAATAATTTAGGGAGTATTAAAATAGGTTATTGATTAAAATTTCTCAAAGAAATTAAATTAGATGGATAATGGAGACAATAATTAGTTTCTCCAGGGGCTACTGGAAATCTGGGACGTGTCTGCTCTGTAGTTTGCTAGTTTAATGCAATTGGCCCAATTATATAAAGGATCAAATGAGAGACTAAATACACTAACAGGCCCACTAAAAAAGAGACTCGATACACTAAACGGCCCCACCAGTAAAACAAGGATATCAACTAGCCCATTGGGTCAATTAGAGAAGTCCACAACAAACAAAAAAAACACTAAAATTATTAAAAATTGGAATATTGTCACCTGGCCACCTCAACTGCCAAATTGCCTTGATGCAATTGCAGCATTGCACCACATGCAATAAAAATTGTATTATTCTTTAGATTATTAAACACTGTTGAACTAGTTAAGAATATAAAAAAACAAAACAAGAAAAACAAAACAAAAGACCAAATGAATAAAAATTATAATTGCCATTGTCTGATCCGGTTTAAACAGATAAAATTAATACAACAACAGCATCCATGATCCATCCCAGGCATAAACCATGAAATTATCCCGGCCCATAATTAGATTCTTAATTATTTTTTGTTTGTTTAATCTGTAGAAGGAGTCAAACTTGAGACCTCTTTTAATATTAAGAAAAAAAATACCACTAAATCACAAATTAGTTGATTTTGATATCAATAAAACTGTCGCTTTTGAATTTCTAAGTTTTCTTTTGTGCTTGATTTAGAGATTTTGTGCTTTCTTTTTGTATTTTTTTTTTATTCGTCTTTTTTTTTGGGGGGTCAAATGATAAGCCAAAATTATTCAACAAAGAAGGTGTTACATCAGACTCACAAAATTTTGATGCATATAAAGTCACCAATAGGCTTATTTGCGTAAGCAATGATAACAGCATCCAACTGCTCAGTAAAGATTCTCATATCTCTAATTCCAAGGTATTGGAAGGGTAGCTGTAAACCAAGAGACTCGAGTTTGAGTCTCCAGTTTGATCCTTACAGCCAAGCTGCAAAGGAGATAAAATACCTTGTGAATTCTCTAGGCTCAGCGTGAATTGCCTGCTTTTGGCCTGCCAAAAAGATTAGTCTGATGCGTGAAAGCTGACCCCGAACACCCTCGGTTACAAAAAAAAAAAAAAGATTCTCATATCTTTAAAAAATTACATGACTCTTTTCTTTGTTGTTTTTATTTGTTTGTTTTGTTGTTTGTTCTTGTTTGTCGGGTTTGATCTTTCTCCCAATTGCCGTCGATCTGTTAGTAAGTTCCTTTCCCGTTTGGGGTTTTAAATGAAGCTTCATTGAGGAAAAATAAAAAATTAATAACTAGCTGGCTGTGTTGTGCTGGACCGCTGGTTGGCATATTAAGAAAAATCAAAATTTCCCCCTTTAAGTAAAATATTCTATGAATAAGGAGTGACGGGATTAATTTATAAGAAACCTAATAACAAAAGAACAAAAATTTAAACAAATCTACCTGCCATATTGACATATGTTATTAACATCGATCAGTCTTGGATTTATCACTGAGGATATAACTAGATAGTAGTAATTAATGTATACGTGTGATAAATTAAGTGCATTTGTAACACCACATTAACCATCACACAAGTAGAAAGGAAGCCAGTTCCAATTGTTCTACAGCAAAGGAATCTTTAAATCAAGGAAGAAGAAGATCCACCTCAACTAACAAACAAACCTAATTAAGGAAAGAGTAATTAGAGCACTGGTCTATTAAGCTCTGGGTGTTTAGCAGCTTATAAATACATATATGCAACTTTAAATAGTGTTGCTTGTAAAAACTGTTAAGAGTTTAATTTAATTATTAAGCAGAATAATTATAGTCTCATTTTACAGGAAGTCAATTTTTCAATTACCTATTCCTTAGAGTATCGGTGAGCTTAGAAGTCATTCACTACAAGTAACTTTAAGTGACTTTAAATAGAGTTACGAAAACCCTTACCATCAATGAATTAAAAGAATATTTTTATCTTTGTTTTCCTTGTATTTCTTTTTCTTTCCTTTATTGTGATCCAATTTGGTCACCATGAGAAGGTTTAACAGAGGTCCTAATGTTCTCTTGGTATATGCTATGTTATCAAACTGTTAATCTAGAACAACACGCAAACCAAAGGAGATTTATCATAAGTGATCAGTGAACCTGCATGGTGCTTATTAGTTCCGGACGTTTAACCGCGTTGGCGATCAACTCACGAAACCCCAAATTGCAGACAAGACGGCACTGATTGTTCTATAGCCGAAAGACTCAATGGGCATAATCAATGGTTTACATACAGTCTATCAACATAATATGTCAAACTGTACTATATGAAAATAAACATTTTCGTATAACTGTAATATATAATCTGAATCCAAACAAAGTACCACACAAAAAAGTGGCCTAATAGTAGAAACTCTCTTCATGGAATTACTTTTCAATCAAGTTGAATAAACTTTGCAGATGGTAAATCATGGAGTGACAGCAGAAGTGTTGCAGGGCATGAAGGATGCTGCAGCAAACTTCTATGAACTTCCATTAGAAGAGAAGAATAAGATTAAAATGCCATCAGATGACATACAAGGATACGGACATGTCTATGTGGTTTCCGAAGAGCAGATATTGGACTGGTCTGACGCTCTGGTTCTCGTGGTTTACCCATCAAACTATAGAAAGCTTAAGGTTTGGCCAACCACACCATAGGAATTCAAGTATGTTTCTAAAATATTGTTAACATCAAGCATGTTGTTTTTGGTTTCTTTGTCACTGTAAGCCACAAATCCTATGCACTTTTCTCTTTTATTGGATAAGTAAAATAATCTTATGCATTTTGTTACTTTTATTTGTACAAGTAAACGTTTTACATAATCATATTCCTCTGTCTTGGTTGAAGAATAGCAAGGTCTTTGAGCCTGCAGGGTCGGCTTTGAGGGGGGTCGAGCTGTGCAGTCGCACAGGCCCCCAATTTGGGAGGGCCCCAAAATATTAAAAAAGCCTTAATAAAAAAGAAATGGTACACACTACCAACAACAAGAAATGAACAAAGAACCACAGAGGGTAGAAACCAACGCTTCAACCACTTCAACCACTAAACGATTAAACGCAATTGTAATTATTCTTCCAATACATATATTTAAACACATACTATGTAATAAATTGATATTAATATATTTGGATTTAATATATCAAGTTAACCTAACAATATTCTTCTTCATTTTTGTGTCGCCACACTGCTCTCTCTCTCTCTCTCTCTCTCTCTCTCTCTCTCTCTCTCTCTCTCTCTCTCTCTCTCTCTCTCTCTCTCTCTCTCTCGCCCTCTTTGATCTCCTCTTTATCCCACTCTTTCTCTGTCAAGACTAAAGAGTCCAATTTCAGATTTTGAGGAAGAATTTTGTTTTCGTTGAAAATTTGGACTAAAATAATTAAAACTTTTAACAAAATTTCAACAATTTCGATTCGGTAATATTTCGAAACCTCAAAAAAATGAAAATTTTTTTAATTTAATTCCATGGTTACGACACAGAGAAAGAAAATGCTCTTTGATAATATATATAATTTGTATATGAAAGTTATAGGGGCCCTAATTTAATTTTTGTACAGGGCCCCAAATTCTTTGAGACGGCCTTGGGTCTTTCATGTTTATTTCTTTAAGAGACTTATATTTAATGACCTAAAAATAATAATAACAACTATAGTTTACATTATGTGATCCGACTGAAACTGAGTAAATTAACATAATAAAGTTGTCATCCTTTGGAGTTTCCGAAACAAAGTTGTGAAACATCCAATACGAATATGATAATTAAACACACAAGTAACTAAGTAAGCTAGTGTTCTTGTGCATTTGATGTCAAAACCAAACAGAGGGAAAGCTCCAATTGTTCTATAACTAAGGAATCTTTGCATCATGGAAGATGAAGATCCACCTTAGCTTACAAACAAAACTAAGGTCTATAAAACTCTTGGTGATTAGAGTTACAGATGCGGTTTAATTTTCACTAAACATTCAAGAAGCAACTTAAACATGAGTTCAAACACAGGGGAGGTTGCAGTTGCACCGACTTATGGGTCATCCCTGCCAGTTCCAAATGTTCAAGAAATAGTAAGAAGTGACCCTTTGCAGGTCCCTGAAAGATACCTTATTAGGAATCAAGAGGACATGCCAAAGAATACTGTAGATCATACGAGTCAACCTTCTTCTGAGATTCCAATCATCGATTTCTCTCTGCTCTCGAAAGGGCATAAGGAGGAGCTTCACAAACTGGACATGGCTTGCCAAGAATGGGGATTCTTTCAGGTAATTGACATTGAATATAACTGTAGAGTACTAATGTTCTCTTGGTAGATATCCGATATGTTTTGTTGTCAGAGTGTTAATCTTGAACCGCACATGCAAGCAAAAATCAACATAATCAATGGTTCACATTGGCAGTCTATCAACATAACATGTCAAACTGAACTGTATGACAACAAACATTTTCATACAACTGTAATATATATTCTGAATCCCAAAAGTACCACAAAAGAGTGGCCTAAAAGTAGAAACGCTATTAGTTGAAATTTTCAAGTTAAATAAACTTTGCAGATTGTAAATCATGGAGTGGCAGCAGAAGTGTTGCAGGGCATGAAAGATGCTGCGGCTAAGTTCTTTGAACTTCCATTAGAAGAGAAGAATAAGATTAAAATGCCATCAGATGACATACAAGGCTACGGCCAAACCAATGTGGTTTCCGAAGAGCAGATACTGGACTGGTGTGACGTTCTGGTTCTAGTGGTTTACCCATCAAGCTATAGAAAGCTCAAGTTTTGGCCAACCACACCAAAGGAATTCAAGTATGTTTCTAAAATTCATGGAAAAAACAAAGAGCATATAATGTTTCTTGAAATTTGAAAATACTAATTTTAAGTAGTTAAAGAGAAATGTTAGTGTAATTGGTCTGTTTATACACAGGGGTGATTGCAAATTGTTGATGAGTGTGGACTTCACAAACCATCAATGATTTAGAGTCGCTCATGTGTGTTTGGACGACTGAGCTAAACTTTAATATTAGCTTGTTGATTATTGGTGAAGGGAGGCTATTGAGGCATATTCTAGTGAAGTCAAAAAAGTTGGAAAGGAGCTCATAAGGTCTCTATCTTTAATTATGGGGTTAGAGAAGGATGCTCTTCTTGGACTGCATCAAGAGTTGGTCCAAGCTTTGCGGGTGAACTACTATCCACCATGCTGCATGCCTGATAAAGTACTAGGTGTAAGTCCACACTCGGACAGAAGCACCATTACCATACTTATGCAAGAAGACAATGTGACAGGATTACAGATTCAAAAAGAAGGTGAATGGGTGCCAGTCAAGCCAATTCCAAACGCTCTCGTTGTGAATGTTGGAGATGTTCTTGAGGTACTGTATATAGCTTAGGAAATGAAATATGATTCTAATTGAACTACATATTAAAGATAACAATATTTTATTTAAGCTTCATATTTGTTATTGCTATGGCAGATATGGAGTAATGGAAGGTATAAGAGCATTGAACACAGAGCTGTGACAACCGAAAGCAAGGCGAGGTTGTCTTATGCATCATTTCTTATTCCACATGACGATGTGGAAGTTGAACCATTTGATCATATAGTGGAGTCCTCAGGGTCCCTTCGGATGTACAACAAAGTTAGATATGGACATTATCTGAGGCAATCCTTGAACAGTAAACTGGAGGGGAAGGCACACATTCAAATGGCCAAGATTGAAAACTAAGCAGATGTTTCAATTTTCAGAAACCAGAGGATAAGAGAATAAAAAGATTCAAATCAAACCTTCTATCATGACTTTTATGTGGGTTTGTCATATAAATGTAACATCATCAATGCTGTTTTTCATTTGTTTGTCAAGTAATGCTACATGTACCATCCCTATTATAGATTTGTCCTGTCTCCGTACATTATTTAATCCCATTGAAATGGAGTAAATTAACATAATAAAATTGTTATCCTTTGGAGTTTCCGAAACAAAGTTGCAATACATCCAATGATGAAACACACAAGTAAGCTAGTGTGTGCTTAATGTCAAAAAGTTCAAAACTAAACAGATGGAAAGCTCCAATTGCTCTATAACTAAGGAATCTTAAAATCAGGGAAGAAGAAGATCCCCCTTAGCATACAAACAAAACTGAGGCCTATAAAACTCTTGGTGCTTAGAGTTAGAGATGAGGTTTTGGCCAACCACTACCCATCCCACTACAGAAAGCCTAAGTTTTGGCCAACCACACCATAGGGATTCAAGTATGTTTCTAACATATTGTTTCTTGAAATCTGAAAGCACTAGTTGAACTCAAAAGAGAAATGTTAGTGTCAGTCGTCCACTCATGGATAGGTGATTGATAGCCGTTATAAGTGTGAGTTTTTATACCATTGACGGTTTAGAATGGTTTAGAATCATCTACACATATGTGAACAAGTTAATTAACTAAACTCCCTTGACTTTCAATTTGTTGATAAAATTGTATTGGTGAAGGGAGGCTATTGAGGCATATTCTAGTGAAGTCAAAAAAGTTGGAGAGGAGCAAATAAGGTCTCTATCGTTAATTATGGGGTTAGAGAAGGATGCTCTTCTTGGACTGCATCAAGAGTTGGTCCAAGCTTTGCGGGTGAACTACGATCCTCTATGCTGCATGCCATAACCATACTTATGCAAGAAGACAATGTGACTGGATTACAGATTCAAAATGATGGAGAATGGGTGCCAGTCAACCCAATTCGAAATGCTCTCGTTGGGAATGTTGGAGATGTCCTTGAGGTACGTACTGTGAGTAGCATAAAAATGTTTCACTAATTCTCTAAAACTTTTCCTAAGAAATGAAAAATAGTAAAGTAAAAAAGAAGGGATACAAAAGTTTTATAGGTTTAACCGTTTAAGTGAAATATGATGCAATTGCTAATTGAACTATGAAAGAAAACAATATTAAGTATTTAAAGCATCATATTTATTATTGCTATGGCAGATATGGAGTAATGGGAAGTACAAAAGCATTGAACACAGAGCTGTGACGACCCAAACCAAGGCGAGATTATCATATGCATCATTTCTTTTTCCACATGATGTGGAAGTTGAACCATTTGATCATATGGTAAAGTCCCCAGGGTCTCTTCGGATGTGCAAGAAAGTTCGATATGGAGATTATCTGGGGCAATCCCTTAAGATGAAAATGGAGGGGAAGGCCCAGACTCAAATGGCAAAGGTTGGAAATTAAGCAGATGCTTCAATTAACAGAAACCACATGACGAGAATTAAAAAAGGATTTAAGTCCAAGTCCTCTAAGCATGCTGTGTGTCACGGTCCGCACTTCGAGTTGTGCTTCCGTGACATTAATATGACGTATGGAGGGCCAAATGCCAAGACATTGGCATCCGTTTGGCGAAGAGTGGCCGGGTTGCGCGCGTGGAAGGGTAATTTCGTAATTTGGCTGTTTCGGGATCTTCCGGTTGGAATTTGGGAAATCTAAAAATACCGGTAAATCCAGGAGGTCGAAACGAGTCCAACGCAACTGACGGTTCGTCAATCGGAGTTCGGATGAATTAATTATGGCCAATTATGACTCCTCGCGCAAGTTGATGTTTCCTCCTGTTTTGTGAATAAAGGCATAAAATGCTCTTTAGGGGGAGACATGGTGTCAGGCTCTCCACCACCCCCGGCGCCCACACCCATGGGGCGTTAAGCGAGCTACTCTAGGAACCTGTGGGGACCTAGGGGGCGGGCACATGACTTCCGGAGAGCGGTCATGTGTCTCTGTGGGACAGGAGGTCCCACGGACAGTACAAGCGAGCGGGAGTGCTTGTATTGCGCTGGGCGCGCGCAGACGAGGCTACAAGCGGAATTCCATTATGCCGCGCTGTATGCACACCACGCCCATTACATGTAAACTCCCGGAGACTCCACGGTGCTCATTGGCCATGTAGTACTCATCGAGGGCATTGGCTTGGGTTCGGCCATGCAAATACATGATGCTAACAGGCATGGGAGGGGCGACCCCGTGCCAACGAGAGAAAGCTAATGTGGGGCATCGGAGAAGAGTTGCTCACTCGGGTGGCATGCTTGCAGGTTGGCTTGCATGTTCAACTTGAGGAAAGGACTATGGGCGCGAGCTTGCCCTTAGTGCCAGCAGAAATGAGATGTGGGAACAAAGCAAGACTCGACATGTGAGAATGGAATGCCGGCGTCATAAGAACCTATCGATCGGGCGAGTGTCTAGGCTGAGAACCTTGACACAAGGAAGCAATCGTATAGTCGCTACGAGCGAGACTCGAGATGAGTAGTTCTTGTTGGCAAACCTCAAGGAGGCAATGAATGGGTCGAAATCGTGAAAGGAGCATAGAGAAAGGATGGGTGGCCTTGATTCAGAGGAATCTTGGCGCCGCACGGGCAAATTCCGCTGCTTAAAAAGTGAGCCCGTGACAGTTGGTATCAGAGCCAGGTTGGTCAAGAGTGGCCAAGTCGGGGATGATGCTAACTTGGATGGTGCTATCAGACGGAGATGTCGAGCGGGGCAACATCTTTAGTGAAAGAGAACCCCAAAGCCATAATGTGAGGCAAAGAGAAGCCCACGGAGGGCAGGTTGAAACAGGGAGATGGGCAACAGAGACACAGCCCTACGAACAAGTCAGAGAACAATGTGCAGAGGCACAAAACAAGCAAGAGAACATTGTGCGGAGGCACCAAACAAATGAAAGAACAGAGTGCGGAGGCACCTAATGAGAAAACGGGCTAGAGTGAAGCCCCAATGGAGAGACATGCTGAACGGAAGCGTTGACACCTATGACAGACTAGTGCATTGTGCAAGGAGGAGTCACAAGAGCTTGAGAGTTGAAGTTGCGCATTCTTCCTTAGATTCTTATAAGCCGTCGCAGTGGCGCATTGATCTATTGAAGCATGTAAGCCGCTAGAGGAGCGCATGGGTTCAGAGGTACCTTGTAAGCCGCATTGGTGGGTTGCTCTTGTGATAGTCGAGTTCATGTAAGCCACGACAGTTGTCATATGGTTGCCAACAATCCTATTGAAGTATTGAGACGAGCAAAGAAGCCAACGTTGTGTAAATCAGTTGAAACGAAGGCACCCTAGTGCGGAGGCACATAAGGGAGCAAGGAGCTACACAAGAGTGGATGAGCCGCATGAAAGTTGCAAGAGGCAACATACTGAGCACAACAAAGGTGAAGAGTCTGAGAAAGAGCAAACCAAGAGGCGAAAGAGCTGATATATGACCACGAGGGTCAAACGAACTAAAGCGAAGGCCATGAGGGCCAAGTACACTGAAGCTGAAGGCCACGAGGGCCAAATACACTGAAGCGAAGGCCATGAGGGCCAAGTATACTGAAGCTGAAGGCCACGAGAGCCAAATACACAGAATCTGAAGGCCACGAGGGCCAATTACATTGAAGCTGAAGGCCGCGAGGGCCAAATACACTGAAGCAACGGCCACGAGGGCCGAGAAAGCAGGGAACAATGAAGCGGACAGAGTTCAAGCTTACCCTACTTGAGGGACATGCGGTTGATCACTTGAGCTGTGTAAGCGGGGTGCTACAAGAGTGTAGTAGGTTAGAGAACCTCGCCCAGAGGGGCGCACTTCCTTCAGAACTTGCGAGACGGTTGCATGGACATTGAGTGGAGTTTGTATTGAGCTAGTCAAGCAGTCTATCGACAAGAGTGCTGATAGCAAAAGTGGGGGAGCCCACTAATGTCAACACAAGGGATGCACAGAGGTGCACGAGAAGAGGCAAATGGGGACAAGTACATCCCAGCTTAAGTGGGGGAGCCCACGAGAGCACATCGGCGTCAAACGCACAGAGGTGCATTACGAGAGGCAAATATACATCGAGGGACGAAAGAAGAGTGCTGGTAAGTGGATCCGCGAGGGTGAAACTACAACAGGGGTTGTTCAGCTCACTAACTTGTGCATGACTTCTGCTAAGGGGTCTAGTATGTGAGAGGACGAAGCCTTGTGGTACGACGATTGTGTCAAGGAGTTGACTGGTGCCAGCAAATGGGGCAATTAAGTGCCAAAGAAGACTAGAGAGCTGAAGAGGAGCCGAGATGGGGAAGGAACCAATAATGCAGGGGTGCAATGGGCCCTTTCCACTATGAATGAGCATGAGGGTGCCGCAGAAGAGTGCGGTTAGCTTTTAAGCTACACCCGGCGGGGTGCATCTCTCTGTGAGTGGAGTCAAACAAGAAGTACATGCGACTCCAAGTCCAAGAGTGGACTCATTGATGCTCAGAGGAGCCATCAAACAAGCTATGAGAGAAATTTTACGTCCAAGAGTGGACTCATTGAAGCTCAGAGGAGTAATTCGAGGAGTACGGCGAGTACAATCATATCCAAGAATGGACATATCCAAGCTCGGAGGAGCAAGCGGGCAATGGAAGTGGTGGAATCATATCAATATTGAGTTCAAGCAGAAGAGAATGAAGTTTGGGGGAATGCTTCAGTACATGTCTTTGGCCAAGTCCAAGAGTGGGCGCGAGAAGGTCGTCACAGAGGTGATTCTACAGAGGTAGAGGGACAGTACTCGTTGGTAGCAACCCTAATGGAGGAAGAAGACCTAAAGAGCATTTCGGAACAAAACTGGAGGCATGTCGATGAGGGCATCGACAAGATAAGTGGGGGAGGATGTCACGGTCCGCACTTCGAGTTGTGCTTCCGTGACATTAATATGACGTATGGAGGGCCAAATGCCAAGAGAATGGCATCCGTTTGGCGAAGAGTGGCCGGGTTGCGCGCGTGGAAGGGTAATTTCGTAATTTGGCTGTTTCGGGATCTTCCGGTTGGAATTTGGGAAATCTAAAAATACCGGTAAATCCAGGAGGTCGAAACGAGTCCAACGCAACTGACGGTTCGTCAATCGGAGTTCGGATGAATTAATTATGGCCAATTATGACTCCTCGCGCAAGTTGATGTTTCCTCCTGTTTTGTGAAGAAAGACATAAAATGCTCTTTAGGGGGAGACATGGTGTCAGGCTCTCCACCACCCCCGGCGCCCACACCCATGGGGCGTTAAGCGAGCTACTCTAGGAACCTGTGGGGACCTAGGGGGCGGGCACATGACTTCCGGAGGGCGGTCATGTGTCTCCGTGGGACAGGAGGTCCCACGGACAGTACAAGCGAGCGGGAGTGCTTGTATTGCGCTGGGCGCGCGCAGACGAGGCTACAAGCGGAATTCCATTATGCCGCACTGTATGCACACCACGCCCATTACATGTAAACTCCCGGAGACTCCACGGTGCTCATTGGCCATGTAGTACTCATCGAGGGCATTGGCTTGGGTTCGGCCATGCAAATACATGATGCTAACAGGCATGGGAGGGGCGACCCCGTGCCAACGAGAGAAAGCTAATGTGGGGCATCGGAGAAGAGTTGCTCACTCGGGTGGCATGCTTGCAGGTTGGCTTGCATGTTCAACTTGAGGAAAGGACTATGGGCGCGAGCTTGCCCTTAGTGCCAGCAGAAATGAGATGTGGGAACAAAGCAAGACTCGACATGTGAGAATGGAATGCCGGCGTCATAAGAACCTATCGATCGGGCGAGTGTCTAGGCTGAGAACCTTGACACAAGGAAGCAATCGTATAGTCGCTACGAGCGAGACTCGAGATGAGTAGTTCTTGTTGGCAAACCTCAAGGAGGCAATGAATGGGTCGAAATCGTGAAAGGAGCATAGAGAAAGGATGGCTGGCCTTGATTCAGAGAAATCTTGGCGCCGCACGGGCAAATTCCGCTGCTTAAAAAGTGAGCCCGTGACACTGTGTTTCATTTCTTTGTCGATTAATGTTGTATTAACCACATTCTTGTATCCCTTGTACCATATCATCAGCCTGTTATCCTTTGAATAAATTTTATCTGTTGATTAACGGCCATTCCACTCCACACCGTCGAATCACTAAGGCCACTACTAGTGATGTGATAGAAAATTCTATGTTTCTATATCTCTACAAGATACAAATTAAGGATGAAAGCAGATTTTGTAATCCGAATATGGCCACAATACTGAATTTCTGCGATATATATGCAACAACTAAAGCCTTGTTTTAATAATATGGATGCAAAACAAAACCTTCTGAATCTAATGCGAAATACAAGTAGGGGGAGATGGGGACTGACCAAAATTACAACAAATGAACAGGTTCCACCAGCTAATTAGAGAGAGGCAATAAAAACAGCCATAGCTATATCAGTATCACTGATTTGTCTGCAAGCTCCCATTGGGATCATCTCTACCACTAGAACTACCTTGAACATTTGCAGCCTCGGGTGGCGGACCTAGACCAAGCAGCAAAGGAGGAGCGTCTTTCTTCTCGGTACCAGGGTTTTTATCAGCAGGATTTGGAGCAAATGCTCTAAGGGCGGGTTCAAAATACTTGCTGGCAACATCAGGTGGCGGTGCATCTTCCCCGGGAAGCACAAGAAGCCCTTTCTCATGAAGAGAAGATGGCTCGTTGTAGGAGGCATTCCAGAGGGTGTCTACCAGCTGCCTCTCCTCTCTAGCTGCCCGAAGATCTTCAGGAGACATCAAGCTGATACCTTTAATTCTTTCTTGAAGAAGTTGCTTCAGTTTCTCGTCTTCTTCAGCTAATCTACCATTGACCCCATCCGTTTTGTCTTGAGCAAGCACAAGAAGGCCCCGGAGTGCAGCTTCTCGTACTTCTTGATCTTCGCTAGAGGCAAGGTGCATCATTATGCGTGGAAATCCTAGCTCACTTACTACGTTGCAATCTGAATTATTGTCGTGGAGTAGGAAATGGATCAAGTTCAGGGCTTTCCTGAAAAAGGGTTGATTTCAGTAAGAAGATCATAATTGGAGACACTAAGGAAGAGACAAAAAATAAGGCACAATAAACATCTGAAGATATCCAAATATATGATTTAATCCATTTCCTTGCTATCTTTTAATTTCAAAATATAAAAAATAGAACGGAACAAAAAGAGAACAGAAGTTATAACTAAATCCTATTACCTCTGAAACCTCACGCTTTCAGAAGCTAAAGCATCTCTCAAGGCTGCATAACCATTTGCTAGGCGAAATGCAGTGATACCCGGTTTGTTGTGCCGGATTAAAGCTGAAGATCATTCATGTGCAAAGCAAGAGCAACATCAACATCCTTTCAGAAGAAGGTCATCGGAGACTCCAAAAAGCTTAAACACAAGAGCTTGAGTGGCTAAACTAAAAAAAAAATTCATCATAGTGGCTAAAAAGAACTTACAAGAAATTGCACCGAGAGCTTTGGTTCGAACCGTCACATCAGGGTCGGATGAGAAATTAGTAAACAGATATTCGAAGCCATTTGCTTCCATAACCAGTTTCTGGCTCTTGGGATTGTTCTGAACAATAGTGGTCACAACTTCTGCAGCCTTTGCTCGAATATTGGCATGGGGATTCTTTAGGTAAGCAAGAAGAGGGACCAACCCGCCAATGGAGTGAAGATCTATAACTCATACAAACAACAGCCAATGAAACATGCCCAAATATCAATATGCAAAACAGCACAAACCAACTACATGATAGCACAATGTTTACTTCAAGGAAACGGGTAAGAAACTTACCATTGGCCATGTCAATGGACTCAACGTGCTCTTGCAATTCATCCAACAAATCTGCAGAGTCCCAAACAAAGTACCAAGAAGATTAATATGTTACAATTATAAAAAAATAAAAAACAAAAAAAGTAAAACCCTGAATTTGATAAAGAAGAAATACCTTCGATATCAGCAGGGGTCACTCCCTGAGCTTCCAAAACCTGCTCAGGAGTTTGCATGACAAGGGTTATCTCCTTCATGCGCTTTACAACGTCAAGAGTCTGCGCTTGCATCGCTTCCATAAACCATCTCCGATCCTCCTCACTACAAAACCCAACAGCACAAACCACTCAATTCGATCTCAAACATTCTCATACACATGTATAAATACTGGAACATGTATATCAAATAATAGAGTAATTAGTAACATTTTTGGAGGGAGGAGGGAGGGGGTGTACCTCAAATTGCGATTGGGGCGAGTGCCGTCAGAGTGTGCGAGGCTCCATTTGAGCAGTCCTTCCCAGTTGGGTCCTCCGTCGTTGGCCATTGTTGCTTCGTCTGAAAGAAAAGAAACCCTAAAAGCTCTGCCTTCACTCCTCTGCTAATTGATGAAGAAACAATAAATTATAGAAAAACAGTTTTAAAGCAGTCTTTATAGAAAGAGTAAATACACAGTACCGCTCAGACTTCAGGTTCCCGAAACCTCTTGATAGTTCTGGAACTTCAAGACTGAAAAGAACACACAGGGGCAGGGCACCGATGGGTCTTGGGCTTGCTAGTCAAATTTGGTGGGCTGAGGTTTGAAGGCCCAATGAACTGTGAACAAGGCTTTCGGTCTTGGGTAGGATGGCCCATTTATACTGAATTTAAAAGAACGATAATTACAAAAACACCCCCATCAACGACGGGATTTGCACCTTACCCATTAACTATTTTGTGACACTATACGCCTTATGTGCAAGGATAAAAATATTGGAAATTCTTTAAATATCGGTATTCAAATTTACGGATATATTGATGGATATACCGATTTCGATAGATATCGGTGTAAAGAAAGTTGAGTTAAATTTTATTCTTTTGTTGATTTATTGTTGATTAATTAGAATTAGTGGATGAGTTTTGATTTAATTAGGGTTGGATTTGATTTGATTTTATCTTATTCCTTTTTTCCTTTCCAAATTTTGAAATTTTTTTATACAATTATGTCGATATATACCGATATCCTACCGTATTTTGTCGATATATACTGATATTTTGCCGATATATCGATATTTTGTCAACATATACCGATATCTTTTTGACATATATTGATATTTTGTTGAAATATACTAATATCGAAGAAATATTGGTTACAGCCTATTTAAATATCGGTGGATGAAATTACAGATATCTCGGTGGATATATTAACAATATCGTGGATATTTTCATTTATGCCTATGTGACATCACGGGGCCATATTTCTAAGGGTACTTTAGTCTCATTTTTTTTGGACATTGATCTGAGGGCATTTTTGGTCTTGAAAAAATATGGTCACGTGCTGCCGTATAGAGTGACGTGTGTCATGTATACTTAACAAATGTTTTCAATTTTTCGACAAAATATAAATTCGTGTTTGACGGGTAATAATCTGTGGGCAAAGATTTCATAAAACAAAAAGTCGTGGATAAAGTGTCACAAATCATAGTCAAAGTCTCAAAGAGATCAATTGCAAAACCGGTCATAATTGGATAAATTGGTAATGTTTTTTAGTACTTTCAAAAAGAAAAGTGACCTCCAATTTCTAATTAAGTGCTTGGCTGTCGCAAGATATGTATCACAATTTATTTATTAAAGTCATCGCTCTCGCTAATTTGCGCATGGGCGGAGTATTATTTGGTAATACCATACTCTCTTGCTTGGTGTTAGCAATGGCCACTTCACTAGGCCAATAATTAAGCTCTAAAATTTAAAAAATAAAAAAATAAATGGTAGGGGAAACGTGGAATATTCTGTCTCCCACCAAATGTTGTCTTTTGGTATGTGGTAGGTGGAGTCCACCAGTCCCCTCGTCACTCTAAAGCTTTCAGTAGTAAAAAGCCTGTAAAATAAAAAAATAAAAAAGGACTTCGCACGACTTTTCAAACTTCCGGGCCGGGAGACCCAAACGTCAAAATCGGCGACATTCCGTTTCTTTGTTAATTTGTATTTTTGGGTAAATATTATTTATAAGATTAAATATAAAAATGATAAACGAACTTTATTTTAATTTTTTATTTGATTAACTAATTATAAAAAATGTCAATTTAATTTACGAATTTACAAAATTGTATCAAAGTAGTATAAATGTTAACTGCTATAAAAAAAAGTTAACGAAATTGGTCATAAGAGACTCATAAACTCATCTTTTCAGTCGAGCTCGGAGTCAGAATTAACGCGAAGAAGCAGCTCCAATAATGTTAATAATGTACAGAAACGACAAATCTATAAGATTATGTTTACTAACATGAAATTGGAGAGGAAAATAAATCAGAATAAGAAAGAATGGGGGATGGTCCATTACTACATGTAGCATTAATTGACAAACAAATGAAAAAAGCATGGATTGTTGGTATTGACTTTACAAACTAATACCAAATAAATGGGTGAAAAGTTTACAAACTTTATCACAATAGTCACTCATACTCAAAAATAAAAGAGAGAGAAAACAATTTATTTTATTGGACTGAATAATCAAGTCTAATTACTTAATCCAAACTTACAAACACATATCCCTTGTACAGGGAGCTTTCATCACAAAGGTCAGCAAACTCATTTATTACTAGTTGGTGAAATAGTAGAGCTAGCCTAGTTACATATAAGAAGTGTGAAAACATGTACGTGGTGTGCTGAAAAACCAGTTACCAACCCATGTTTTTATTCACTTATTTAATTTGCATGTGACTTCCAACATTTATAATATTACATTTATATGACAATCTAACCCACATAAATTAAAGTCATGATGGAAGATTTGATTTGAATCTTTTTATTCTCTTATTCTGGTTTCTGAAAATTTAGTTTCCAATCTTGGCCATTTGAGTGTGTGCCTTCCCCTCCGGTTTCCTGTTAAAGGCTTCCCTCACATAATCGCCATATCTAACCTTCTTGTACATCCGAAGAGACCCTGGGGACTCCATGATCAAATGATCAAATGGTTCAACTTCCACATCGTCATGTGGAATAAGAAATGATGCATAAGACAACCTCGCCTTGCTTTCGGTTGTCACAGCTCTGTGTTCAATGCTCTTATACTTCCCATTACTCCATATCTGCCATAGCAATAACAAATATGAAGCTTAAATAAAATATTGTTATCTTTTATATGTAGTTCAATTAGAATCATATTTATTCATTTCCTAAGCTATATACAGTACCTCAAGAACATCTCCAACATTCACAACGAGGGCGTTTGGAATTGGCTTGACTGGCACCCATTCACCTTCTTTTTGGACCTGTAATCCTGTCAAATTGTCTTCTTGCATAAGAATGGTTATGGTGCTCGTGTCCGAGTGTGGACTTAGGCCAAGTACTTTATCAGGCATGCGGCATGGAGGATAGTAGTTCATCCGAAAACCTTGGACCAACTCTTTATGCAGTCCAAGAAGAGCATCATTTTCCATCCCCATAATCAAAGATAGAGACCTTATGAGCTTCTCTCCAACTTTTCTAACTTCACTAGCATATGTCTCGATAGCCTCCCTTCAATAATCAACAAATTAATGTTAAAAATTAGTATTTTCAAATTTCAAGAAACAATATATACTCTTTGCTTTTTCCATGAATTTTGGAAACATACTTGAATTCCTTTGGTGTGGTTGGCCAAAACTTGAGCTTTCTATAGTTTGATGGGTAAACCACAAGAAACAGAGCGTCAGACCACTCCAGTATCTGCTCTTCGGAAACCACACACACATGTCCGTAGCCTTGTATGTCATCTGATGGCATTTTAATCTTATTCTTCTCTACTAATGGAAGTTCAAAAAACTTAGCCGCAGCATCTTTCATGCCCTGCAACACTTCTGTTGCCACTCCATGATTTACAATCTGCAAAGTTTATTTAATTGGAAAAGTTCAACTAAGAGGCCAGGTTTCTACTTTTAATTAGGCCACTCTTTTGCATGGTACTGTTGTTGGGATTCAGATTATATATTACAGTTGCATGAAAATGTTTTTTGTAAGACAATTCAATTTAAAATGTTATGTTGATAGATTGTCAATATAAATCATTGATTATTTTGCTTTTTATGTGCGGTTCAAGATTAAAACTCTGAGAACATAACATATCAGATATATGTATCAAAAGAACATTAGTACTCTATAGTTGAATGTCAAATATTACCTGAAAGAATCCCCATTTTTGGCAAGCCATGTCCAATTTGTGAAGCTCCTCCTGATGCCCTTTAGAGAGCAAAGAGAAATCGATGATAGGAATCTCAGAAGAAAGTTGACTCGTATGATGATCTACACTCTTTGGCATGTCCTCTTGATTCCTAATAAGGTATCTTTCAGGGACCTGCAAAGGGTCACTTCTTACTATTTCTTGAACATTTGGAACTGGCAAAAATGACCCATAAGTCGGTGCAACTGCAACCTCCACTGTGTTTGAACTCATGTTTAATTTGCTTCTTGGACTGTTAGTGAAAATTAAACGGCTTGTCTAACTCTAAGCACCAAGAGTTTTATAGACCTTAGTTTTGTTTGTAAGCTAAGGTGGATCGTTATCTTCCATGATGCAAAGATTCCTTAGTTATACAACAAAAAATGTGGGTAAAGTGTCACAAAACATAGTCAACGAAATAAATTGCAGAACTGGTCATAATTGGTAATGTTTTTTTATACTTTCAAAAAATAAAAGTGACGTCCAATTTCTAATTCAATGCTTGGCTGTCGTAAAATTTGTATCAAGATTTATTAAATTCATCGCTCTCACTAATTTGCGCTTGGGCGGTGTATTAGTTGGTAATACTATACTCTCTTGCTAGGTGTTAGCAATGGCCACTTCACTAGGCCAATAATTAAGCTCCAAAATTCAAACAATTAAAAAAAGAAATGGTGGGGAAAACGTAGAATATTCTGTCTCCCACAAAATGTTGTCTTTTGGTATGTGAATATGTGATAGGTGTAGACTGTGTAGTCCACCAGTCCCCTCTTCACTCTAAGCTTTCGGCTGTCAAAAAAGCTTGTCAAAAAAAAAAAACTTCCAGACGACATGTCGTGTCGGTGCGTTGATGTCTAACGACTTTTCAAACGCCCGGGGAGACCCAAACGTCAAAGTCGGCGACATTCCGTTTCTTTGTAATTATGGGTAAATATTATTTATAATTTATTATGAATTTTGCTTTCGTTTTGGGGGTTAATTACATGTGTAGCGTTAATACCACGCTTTAAACGAACAACGCGCTACCTTCACCCGTTAAAAGCTTTGTATTCTCCTTTTCACCTCTCTCTCTCTCTCTCTCTCTCTATCTCTATCTCTGTGTCTTCACTCGGTGTTCAATTTCTCACTGTACGATCTGAACTCCTGAGAGGTGAATTCGCCATTGGATTACATTCAAGGTTCAATTTACTTCATCAAGATTCAATCTTTTCTTTCATTTCCGGAAAAAGAAAGAAAAGGGAAGGGTCTTCGCCTTTTTGTTCAATTTTACTCTCAATTAGGGTTTCGTTCTTCGATGGCTTCGATGGTCTCCTCGTACTGGTGCTACACTTGCAGCCGCTTGATTAGGGTTCGGGTCCGGGCCCAAGATTCGATCCTCTGCCCCGACTGCGGCGCCGGATTCGTCGAAGAAATCCAGACTCCGACCCGATCTCCTCTCCACCACCCATTTCCCACCGCCGCGATGTTCCTCGACAACACCCCCATTTCGCAGAGCCCCAGCCCCAGATTGCGTCGAAGCCAGCGAAGCAGCCGCGATCGCTCGCCGTTCAACCCGGTCATTGTCCTCCGCGGCCCGCCCGATTCCGCCGCCACCGACTCCGACCCGGGTAACTTCGAGCTCTATTACGACGACGGAGCCGGGTTGGGTCTTCGCCCCTTACCCTCCAGCATGTCCGACTTCTTGATGGGCTCAGGTTTTGACCGATTGTTGCACCAATTGACCCAATTGGAAAACGGAGTCGGACGATTGGACCACCCTCCGGCTTCGAAAGCCGCCATCGAGTCCATGCCCACCATCAAAATCGCCGAGACCCACGTCTCGACGGAGTCGCATTGCGCCGTCTGTAAAGAGGCGTTCGAGCTCGACTGCGAGGCGCGCGAGATGCCCTGTAAGCACATTTACCATTCCGACTGTATCTTCCCGTGGCTTTCGATTCGCAATTCATGCCCGGTGTGCCGCCATCAGCTGCCGACTGATGTGCGTGGCAGTGGCAGTGGCAGAGCCTCGCCGGAGTCGGGTGTGGTCGGAGAGGAAGAGACTGTGGGGTTGACTATATGGAGATTGCCCGGTGGAGGGTTCGCTGTGGGGAGGTTCACTGGGGGCAGAAGAGCCGCAGAGCGTGAGCTTCCTGTGGTTTACACTGAGATGGATGGTGGGTTCAACACAGCTGGTGGTGCTCCTCGGAGGATTTCGTGGGCCTCCAGTGGAAGAAGAGCGAGGGAGACTGGTGGGTTGGCCCGTGCTTTTCGCAGTTTTGTCTCGTTCTTTGGGAGGCTTAGAAGCTCATCTACTCGGTCGAGCTCGGAGTCAGGGTTAACTCGAAGAAGCCGCTCCAGTAATGTGTTCAGTAGATCCTCGCGGAGGCGGAGCCAGCAATGGGCTTTGGATGATAACTGATGGAGGTTTAGTTTTTTTGTTTTTGTTTTTTGTTCTTATATATTTGATTGAAATTGTGCTAATGCTTTTGTTAAGGAAGGCAAAAATTTGTACATTTATCGTTTGTTTGGTGTAAATAGCAATAGATGACAGAAAACCAAAGAGTCTCTCAATTGGGGCTCTGTTGCAGAGATGGAAATTTTGAGTTGGTAGGGCATTAGTTTCCACAATGTGGAAGGAGGAGGAGAAGTAAGCTAAGGGGTTAGAGTGGTGAGCATTCGAAACTCGAAAGTTAATGGAACTAGAGAAGCCTTTGTGTTATTGTTTGCACTTTTGTTAGGACTTTAGGCCTCGCTTGTTGCAGACTTGGAGTGAATTAACTTAGAAGCTGATGGCCTTTTTTGGTCTATTGTTGTATTAGAATTGTTTTGATTGTTCTTGTTTAATCTAAAGTGATTACTGTCTCCCTTGTATGATGCTGTTGCATTTATGATCAGCAAGATTTGATTCAAGATGCCAATCTAAATTACAGTGGGGGGTCTAAAAGGGTCTGCATCTATTGTATTCTCCTTGTAGCATGTGATTAAATTCCTCATGTCAGAATTTATTATGTGCTATGTTTAATATAAAAGAAACTTCCAGTTGGCAATGGGGCCATCTTCATCACTCAGAAATTACAATTTCATCTAAAGGATTACAAGTAATCATTCTTGGAATCCAAATTTAGGTACAATTTCATGATACTTGATTAGTAGGTGCCATTTTATTGGATACGAGAGAGGATGTAGTGGTTAAGTATGCTCCTGTTATCTTTGCAGTGTTGCTTTGGTGTATGTGTTTAAGTATATAGGAGGAGTTTGTGTGTCATTCAGGAGTATCTTCCTGTCTAAGATGAAGCCACAGATGAGTTGCTTGCTTGACATTGCTGCCACTTGAGTAATGCCATTCAGGAATATATTCCTGGGTAAGATGAAGCAACAGAGTGTGTTGATTCCTTGATACTGCCACAGGTTTTGCATGAATAAAGTTTGCTATGGATGAGAGATTTATGTTGGGTTTTTCTCTTCCCCTTCTTTGGGTGACCACACATTTAAGTGGTTGTTCACTTGATACTGTAAATCCAAAACACGTTTTTCATTGAATAAAGAAAGAGCAATGTTTGGGACCAACCTTGTCCTTATAGCCAATCAAATGAGTCCATAATGGGGTTCACTATCCCAACTCTCTTCTCTCTTATGGTGGAACTTATTTATTTGGCCATGAGGAACCAAGCATTTTTCATAAAGAAATATGATGGAAGTAAAAGCATCATCTGGGTCCTATTCAAGCAGCTACCCCATGTATCATCAACTTCATAGGTTCTGCGCTTTGTACTGATCATTGTGTGATGGTAATTGCCTGTAAAAACATATTTCTTCATGACAACCCTTTTGAACAAACTTTCCACGCAGGCACATTATAATGTTGGCCCTGCTACACATAACTACACCCAACCAACTTGCCATCTCAGTCCACAAAAAGGAAAGAAAAAGAAAGGACCAGCTTGCCAGCTCCTTGTCTTGCTTTTGGGTGCCATGCCATAACCTGTTAGCATGCTACTGCATTGCTTCAGTCTTTCACCACAAGCCACAAAATTCCAAACCCTTTCAATTTGTAACAAGTGCACTCCACCCTTACCTTGCCTTGTCTATGCCATTACCCAGGGAGCTAACTTCATGCTTGAACCGGACAACTTACTCCATTTGAAGTAGGGGTGACAATTTTTTACATAAACACAACTTGGAATTATCACATTTGTATATAGTGTTACGTTCCTGAAACTTGATCCGAAGTAATCACATTTGTTATTACTAGTCCCCTACAAAAGTGAGGGGCAGGTAGATGTTGGCTTCTATTGAATCAGTGAGGTTCGCGGGACCCAAAGCCTTATCTTTAAAACCATAGAAATCTTGAGTTCTGATGTGGCCACCCTATCCATTTAGAATGAACAAAAATCCATACACCCTGAATACAAACCATAACAAAATGCCATTTTTACATCCTCCTCAAACTCCTGATATTCTCTCGTAGTTCCAAGCCAACAAATTGAAGGTTACCAAATTTCTAGGAGATGGGATCAATGTCTTCTCCTCTGAATATCATTTCTGCAGAACCACTGAAGCAATCAGTAGCAGTGGCCAGCCCCTCTCTCTTCAGAATGCACTCAGCTGGGACAACACCAGCAGGGCCAACAACAGCTCTGTTATGGAACAGAATTGGGAAACACAAGAAGAGACCATTGACTGTAGTGGCGGCGGTGGGAGATGTGTCCGCAGACAGCACCCCCTACCTGATTGCCGGTGCTGCTGCAGTGGCTCTGCTTGGAACTGCCTTCCCAATCCTCTTCTCCCGCAAGGACACGTAAATAATTAATTACCCCTCTCATCATTTCATTGCTCTCTTTTTTAGCTAAACTTGATTCCATTTTATGGTTTCTTCAAAACCCGAATACAAAATATTTGGCTTCAACTTTGTGTTTGATATGTTTGTTGTTTTAGGTGTCCTGAATGTGATGGGGCAGGTTTCGTTAGGAAGGCAGGTGTGACCTTGAGAGCGAATGCAGCAAGGAAGGACCAGGCTCAGATTGTGTGTGCTCGTTGCAATGGCCTTGGCAAGCTCAACCAAATCGACAAATCATAGAATTAAATATTCCTCTGTTTTGTAACTTCGATCTCACTGCTACTGTCAAGCTATGAACAACTAAGGTTGCATGCCCTTTAACATTGTCACATTTATTGTTTTCAATGATCATTGTGCAAATTTAATGCTACAGATACATCAATGTTTTCTTTCATAATTAATAAGATACACTTTGTATTGAGAGCAAATGAAGGCCTTGCAGTGTCACGAGCCCAAGGCTTCTGACACAGGGCATTATTGCTGTCCTTCATGTGAGTTGTGACCCACAGCAACTTACATCACACAATATTATTCAACCCATCATAGTGTAGTTGATCATGCTGATCGTTCAAGCTGCTGGATCTTCCGTAATCATCCCTTTACCTACCTCAAACTGCTGAATAGGTATGAGGGAGAAAAAGCCAACTAGGGAAGTTTAAAGAGGAAGAAAGACAATTGAGTAATGAGCAAAATCCTTTAGAAGTATCATTAATGCTCCCATATTTCAATGGTATTATGATTAATGACATTTATTTGAGAGATTCATCACCTTTACCACATTCAACCGGCCAGCTGCTTATATATAGTTATAGAGTAATGCTAGAGACCAAAGTTGTTCAAATGAGAGATAAATTTTGAGCCACGTAAGAGGCAATGCATAATAGTGTTATAGACATCAAAACATCACTCTAAATCTCATTTATTTCTACGTAATAAGATACTACCAATTCATCTGTACGATGACAAAATCTAAGAAAGTTTTGAATTTTGATAAGAAAGGAAAGCCATTAACTGTGGGGTGACTATGAGAAACCAAATTTGATTATAAATACAAGAGCCTGAAGTTCGGATCGTATCCTTCCCGGGCGCAGGAGCAGCCAATGAATCAAGTGACACGTGTATAGTTGCACAGGCCCTTAGCCGGGTGTGTCTCACTTGATCACGCGTACGCTTGATGAGGTTTCACAGCCACATTCATACAGCAAACATCCATGCTGTCACCTCCGAAAACCTCGGGACTTTATAACGTAGATGCATGAAACAACCTAGTCCGAGTCCTGACCAAACCAGAAATTAGCTCCAATCAATCTTATTGTCTTCTTTTGCATTAATCCTAGGTTTTTGCTTAGGCACCTAGTACTAGTGTCTAGTGATCGAGGAGTAGTAGATATTTATCAGTGCGATGAAGTACTACTGGAACGATGATCTTGGACCCAACCGTGGGGATCACGAGGACTTCCAAACAGACGATGAAGATAACCAAGAACATAGGGCTTCCGACCAGTACGAAGCCGACACCGAATCCGATATCGTCAGAGTTCCCTCACCAGACCAATCTCATGACGGCATTGACATTAACACTCCCTCTGCTGCGTGGCCTCAGAGCTATTGGTAATTAATTTATTCATTCAGTTGCGTGAGAGATAGATAGCGAACAATTTTGGTTCATATGTTACAATACTATTATTTGTATCATATTTATTGATCACATTTATGCAGAAATTTTACCCAAATCTTAATTTTCACTTTCTTTATTGAATGTTATGTGCAGGCAGTCGATGGATATGTACACTAGTGTGACGCCTCTCTCCCTTAGTTTTCTAACAGCAGGGGCCAGTTTCACAGGAATAAGCTCCCCTTTGTCCGCAAGTTACAAGAGGCAACAATACTTGTCACCCGATTGTGAATCTGCTTCGCTAAGTGCCAAATTACTCAATTCTGAAACAAGTTTAGACGACAAAGTTATTTCGGATAGAAGTTTAGATAGAGGAGTGTCTACCTTAACTGCCCCACCTGAGAAATTATCTATCTACTCTTCCTTCTCAAAATTCTCCGTCACTGAATTGCCGCCGGCAAAGGAACACTGCTGTTCATTCTCCCAAGCTCTACTTAATGGTAAAATAACAATCGCTCTTGGTTTTGTATTTGTCAATCGAACTCATGACGTACCTATCATAATCTTAAGGCGCGTGCAATTGCATTTAGAAGTTGAGATTCTTATGTGTCATTGATTATGCAGGAACGAATGTGCTATGTGGGATAGGACTACTTACAACCCCATATGCACTAAGAGAAGGAGGGTGGTTGAGCATCATAATGCTTTTCATGTTTTGTGTCATCTGTTGCTATACTGGAACTTTATTGAAGCGATGCTTAGAAAGCTGTCCTGGACTCCGAACCTACCCAGATATTGCCCAGGCTGCTTTCGGCCCACTTGGTCGTTTACTCTTATCTGTAAGTCTCTCATGGTCTCTAATATGTATATGAAATTTCCTATTTTCACACGCATGCCTGTATGCATATGTAACACAATGTTCTTTTATCAAATTGTCAACCTGAACCACATAATTGGTGGTCTAAACATAACATACTAGATTGTCTAATAAAAGAAAATTTTCGTGTATTTGTATATGGACTTATAAAAGTTGAAATTGTTTGATGGACACATGTAACAATTATGCCTGATTTCTGGATTTGCATCACAAAGTGGATATTTCTCTGTTTGAAGCAACACTGACACTAGGTTCTTGGTCCATGCAGGTAATTTTGTATCTAGAACTATATGTAAGTGCACTGAACTCTTAATTTCCTCTATATATGCCTTAATTTGGATCTGTTCTCTATCTGTTTTGCTTTATCATTCCCTCTTTTCATTATGCATGCATTGAAAGGTGAATGGGTTTACTCTTGTATAGGGTGCTTGTGTGGAGTTTCTGACTATGATGAGTGATAACTTGTCAGCACTATTCCCAAACACCACCATGTCAGTTTCTGGAATCCATCTTGATAGTAATCAAATCTTTGCCATCACAGCGACTCTTGTAGTTCTTCCAACTGTGTGGCTTCAAAACCTTAGTTTGCTCTCTTACCTCTCAGGTTTCATATCCTGATCACTTATCTTCTTGCAATCTTATGCTTCAATTTCATAATTCAATGTTGGACATCTAATTTATAAGCTCTAGCAACTGTATTATTCTACCAATGTTTTCAGTTGGAGGAGTGATTGCATCGATTCTGGTGGCACTTTGCTTGTTATGGGTTGGGGTGGTGAACCAGGTTGGATTTCATCACAGTGGAACAGCCTTAAACCTTGCAAATCTGTCTGTCACAATTGGTATATACGGTTTCTGCTACGCGGGTCATTCAGTTTTCCCAAATATCTACACATCCATGAGAGAACCATCACAATTTTCATCAGTTCTAATAACCAGGTGACCAAAAGAGGAATTCATTTTAATCTGCAGATGTGCCCAGAAGTTATATGCAGGACTAATTGCTTTGCTAATATATGTTTCTTCTGCTGCAGCTTTGCCTTTTGCTTTTTAATGTACACTGGGGTAGCAGTATGCGGCTATCTAATGTTTGGAGATGCAATCCAGTCTCAGTTCACTTTAAACATGCCCAAAGAATTTGTTGCTTCTAAAATTGCAGTCTGGACAACAGTACGATTTGAGAAACTTGCTTCTTTTTGTCAGAGTTTCTTTATCAAATTCCCAGTCCAAACTTCCCAATTGTTCATAGTTTTGAGAGTATTACATTTTGGATTGTGTAGATTGTGTGTCCAATGACAAAGTATGCCTTGACAATGACACCCGTGGCTTTGAGTGTAGAGGAACTCTTTCCTCAAGCTTGGATGGGATCTCACAGTCTCTCAATCTGTCTCAGAACACTTCTAGTTTTATCAACTTTGGTCGTGGCGTTGAATTTTCCATTCTTTGGTAAGAACATTTGCACTGCTACAATGGTTTAGATTAATGAATGAACAATGCCAGACTATAGGACAAGAGAACATTTTCGCTTAAATTAATAAGACAATACAAATTCTTTTGAATATCCATGAAAAGTGTGGTGTTTACTAAGCTGTTCATTTTGTCAACTGGACTGTAGGCTCTGTGATGGCATTTATTGGATCCTTAGTTGCAATGCTAGTGGTGAGTAATTTCTTCGTATAAGCATACACCTAGATGAATGCATGCAGTTCATAATGGATTAATTCAATTTTGTTTTCTACACTTCCTTGAGCACAGGCTGTTATATTCCCATGCCTATGTTATCTCAGATTACACAAAGGCGGAGTGACCAAGTTGGAGGTAAGAGACTAAGAATCTACCCATATCCATCATTATCATTGGTGTACATACTTCACCCCCTTTATCATATCAGAAATTAGCTTCTGTCATAATGCCTTTCACATTGCTTGTTTTTATTTGCAGATTGCATTTTGCATTTTGATTATACTTGTGGGGGTGGTTTGCTCTGTTATTGGCACATATTCAGCAATTACAAGAATATCTGACCAAATTGACTGAAGGGGGACAATATATCTCAACTCTACCTGGAACCTCCCTTTTGTTGAGTTCCAGAAGAAGCATGAGTTAATTCCCACCTGTATTATCTGATCAAAGATGTGCTTGTATATTAGCTCATTTGTTTGGCTGCTGATCAGGTTCACAACTTGCTTCAGGAATCTTCTTCCTTACTTAAAAATGGATGTATTCCAGTCTAATACTGAAAGGGCATCCACAACCTACTTAGATGCACACTGGGATTCTTCTTCTGAACAAAACTAAAGCCGGGAAGAACAACTGTGTGTCATTCCATCATTGGTTTGTTGCACCACGTTGTATCTAAGACTTAGACCTTGTTTTAATTAGGGTATGGCTTAACTATATAAGATACATTAATACCCTGCTGCGGCCTGCATGCATCTTCTGGTCTTTTCCTGTGTTTATCATACCCTGCATGCATTAAACTTGAACATCATTTCAGTTTAGTCTCCTGAGTGTAGATTAATCTAAGCCACTTCAAGTTTTCAGAGAAAGTGAATTCTAACAAGTCAGCTGCATCAATGACTGGCAATTGTCCCGTGAATCTCACGTACAGCAACATATGAGAATCGTCCACACGCTTATAAACAACTGTTGTTAGCAAAGAAGTCTAATAATTTCTAGCCCCAGCGCTCATAATTGTAACAGTTGGGAGTTAGGGGCATTAATTCTCTTAAGGGACAGGTTCCTAATCTGTCAATTTCGCATAAAATCGGATTGGAACATTCTCAGAATCTCAAACACTCAAACTACTTCTGTTGCAGAGCCAATGAACCATGGAAATGGAGGCCTTTTCGAAACTACATGATAATGATCTAACCATGTAAGACAGAAAAAATAAAAATAGTGTATGATCGAACTGACACATACAAAACTTGACAAAACAGTTTGTTTGTTCTGCTGTAAGTCTATCTTACATAGATCTCACCATCTGGAGATCTTTCTGATGCAAGAAAAAACTGAGGAAGTGAAGCTTCTTTGCTGAGATAAAGAGAGAGCCTGAGACTTATGCAGTACTCTGTCCCCGAAAAAAAGGACACTCCAGGTTCCATCACAATCTCCTCAGTGGAAGGGGTTTATGTATATATCAGTTATTTAAATTGGTAATCAAACAACACGACATAATAGATTGTGTAGCAAGAGAACATTTTCCAAACCCTTTTGAATATACACAAAATGTGTGGTGTCTGCTAAGCTATTCATTTTGTCAACTGGACTGCAGGCTCTGCGATGGCATTGATTGGATCCTTCGTTGCAATGCTAGAGGTGAGCAATTTCATCATACGCATATAAACCTAGATTAATGCATGCAGTTCATAATGAATTAATTAGATTTCGTTTTCTAATGTTCCTTGAGCACAGGCTGTTATCTTCCCATGCATGTGTTATCTAAGATTACACAAAGGCGGAGTAACCAAGTTGGAGGTAAGAAACTAAGAATTAATCTGCCCATATCCATCATTATCATTAGTGTGCATACTTCACCCCCCTTAATTTATCAGAAATTTGCTTCTGTCATAATGCCTTTCGCATTGCTTGTTTTAATTTGCAGACTGCATTTTGCATTTTGATTATACTTGTGGGGGTGGCGTGCTCTTTTATTGGCACATATTCAGCAATTATAAGAATAGCTGACCAAATGGCCTGAAGGAGAACAATAGCTTAACTCTACTTGGAAGCTCCCTTTTGTTGAGTGCCAGAAGTAGCATGAGTTAATTCCCACCTTTTTAAAATTACAACTCAATAAGAATTGTCTGAAAGATATGTGCTTGTATATTAGCTCTTTTTTTGAGCTGCTGATCAGGTTCACAACCTCTTTCAGAAATCTTTCTTCCTTAGTTAATTACACATGTTTTCCAGTCTAATGCTGAAAGAGTGAAAGGGCATCCACAAACTATTTTGATGCACACATGGATTATTCTTCTGAGAAAAAACTAAAGCCGGGAAGAATGATTATGTGTCATTCCATCATTGGTTTGCTGCACCACGTGATACAACCATTGTATCTAAGACTTTCTCCACGTACGAACAACTCAGTCTGTGAAATGCAGTGGCTTTAATTCTTGTTAAGTAGTAAAAACCACCTCATTTGCATAAGTGGAAATTTGGTCCTTTCATGTACTCACTAAACGGGATTAATTTCATTCCAACTTTCTAATTCACGAGCCAAACAGGGAAGGAGAATAGAACTAGTGCCCTAGTATCTCAATCATGTACAGTACAACAGTCCTGTTTCCTGTCCTCTCACAACTCAGCATAACATGTGCAACCGCCTGACAGTTCTGTTTATAGCATTCACAATTGCATTGGTTGCCTCACCACCGGTATTGGATTTGACAATTAGCACCAGCACATGAGTCCCTAATTTTATTTACTTATCCATTTTTGACAAACTATGTATTGATGAAAACAAAACACCCATCAGTCTTCAAATATGAGTTCAACAACCTCATACCTTAGTGATTGAGTGAGTTACCAATATGAATTTCTTATTTTCATTAGGGTGTGGTTTAAGTACTTACTGTTGAACCATATATGATACATTAATACCCGGCTGCAGCCTGCATGTATCTTCTGGTCTTTTCCTTTGTTTAACATACTTAAACTTGAACATCATTTCAGTTTAGTCTTGTAGATGTAGATTAATTTAAGCACTTCAAGTTTTCGTATAAAGTTAATGCTAACAAGTATGCTGCATCAATGACTGACAATCGTCCAGTGATCCAATCTCACATACATCAACTTATGAGAATTGTCCACATGTGTATAAATGATTTGCAGAAAGTTCTAGCTACTGATCATTTGAGTTTTGAAATTAGTAATTTAGTAGTGGGCTTTTTTGTTTGGTAGAGCAAAGGAGATATCAGATAGTAGATACCCATTATCTGTAGTAGACTGATTAATCCACCAAGATATCTGTGTTGTCTGAAGTGCCCTTATTTGTAGGACCAAAAAAAGAAAAGGAAGCCTTGCTTATTGGGACCTTGGAGGGGTATATGTCATATTGTCATGTGGGAGCTGTCCATCTCACAAAGCCTAATTGCCCTCGTCCCAAGGAGGAGAGTCATTACTCATCAGCCATGTGCAGCAGCCCCTTTAAATAAATTCTGAGTACAACCGACAACAAGAAAGGTTTGCTTGCTCACCATACTTTTAATTTGCACGAGGGTGTCATCATCACCATACTTCAATTGTGCCCTGTAACCTTGCAAGTACTCTGTAACTCTATGCACATTAAACCTGGTAAACCCTGCGGAGAAGAACAACCCAATAAGCAAAGGTTGCAAAATTTGGCTCTCTCCTTGGTGAGATTGGTCTTCCAATATATAGTCAAACCAACTTCCAGTATGAATGTTGGTATCCCCTTTTATCAGAGTCTTTCAGAGATGAATCACTGGATCCTTCAAATATGTATCTAACATACTATAGTCATTTGATCATTAGTATAGTGATGTAAACACTTTAAAAAGAATAAAAAAAAAATTATGAAATGCATTGCCTGGTTACTTTAGTAGTAAATATATATGTTAGGCAATTATTAGACTTAAAAACTTAAGTTATTAGAGAATAAGTCAATAATGTATATCAAGTTTAAACTCTCACTCACGTGCAGTCTCATCCTACATGTGAAAATTTAGACAATTATAAGTTGAGAAAGGATACAAGTGTAGTCCCACCCTATATCTTGCAAACCTATCAAAAAGTGAGAAATGATTGTTAAGGGTTTCGAACCCAAAATTTCATAGGAGTAAGACTACAATACTATGTTAAAACAACTTATGAATTAGTTGTTAGAAAATAGGCACCACAAGAATGAAATATGAAATAATAAATAATTGTTACAGCTGGGAGTTTGGGGGCGTTCTGATAAGGGACAGGTGCCTAATTAGTCCTGTCAATTACTCATAAAATGGGATTGGACCATTCTCAAACTAATTCGGTTGCAGAGCTAATGAGCCATGGAAATGCAAGGCTTCTTCAAAACTACACAATGACTAAGCTATAAAACCATGTAACTGACATGTACCAAACAAGACAATATAGGTAGTTTGTTCTGGTGTAACACTTGTAAGTATCATGTGTATGTAACCATACCAAACGACATCGTGGGATTTTGTCGTTTGACTCTCCGGTCTCTACCTCACACAGATCTCACCATCTGTAGATTTTTTTGTTTGTTCTGATATCTCCCCATCTTTTGAATGCAATAAAAAACTGAGAAGGTGAAACATCTTTGCTGAGAGAGAGAGAGTAGCCTGAGACTTATTCAGTACATTCAGACTCTTGAGTAGTCTGTCCCCAAAACACAGGACACTCCACATTCCACCATAACCTGCTCATTAATAGATCTCACTCACCCTCACGGCCTCACTCACCTATGACCATCCACTTCACTCACTCCTCAAACTACCATTTTAATTTCTTCCACGTTTTTGCTCACTTAAACCAGTCCATTTGAAGCCCACTATATTAAACCACCATGAAAGCCTGCACTTTCTGCAACTTCAAGCCAAACCCGTGTCTCAAGTTTCAGTCTTTTCTCATATTCTGCACTGTTGTTATCATTTGCTTCAGTACTGAAACCATACTCTGCTTCTCTAAAACTCCATTCCTTGTTTTGCCTCTCAAAACCCAAAAAATTCCATCTGGGTCCCCCCCAAGGTCCCCAAACAGGCTCCCTTTCCACCACAACGTCACCCTCACAGTCTCTGTCGCAGTGGGAACGCCTCCACAGAACGTTTCCATGGTCATAGACACAGGAAGCGAGCTCTCGTGGCTTCAATGCAACAAAACCCGAAACTTTTCCACATTCGACCCGACCCGCTCCTCCTCCTACTCGCCCATCCCATGCTCCTCAGCCACCTGTACGACCCGGACCCGAGACCTACCCATACCCGCTTCGTGCGACTCCAACAAACTCTGCCACGCCACTCTCTCCTACGCTGACGCCTCCTCCTCCGAAGGCAATCTCGCCTCCGATACATTCTACATCGGAAGCTCCGGAATTTCGGGTTTGATATTCGGCTGCATGGTCTCGAGCTTCAGCTCCAACTCAGAGGAAGACTCGAAGACCACCGGGTTAATGGGCATGAACCGCGGGTCTCTTTCCTTCGTTTCCCAAATGGGTTTTCCGAAGTTTTCGTACTGCATTTCAGGCTCCGATTTTTCGGGACTGTTACTTCTCGGCGACGCCAATTTCTCTTGGATCGCGCCGCTAAACTACACCCCATTGATCCAAATCTCAACCCCATTGCCGTACTTCGACCGAGTCGCTTACACCGTCCAGCTCGAAGGCATTAAGGTTTCCGATAAGTTGCTTCCGATACCGAAATCCGTGTTCGTACCGGACCATACCGGGGCGGGCCAGACCATGGTCGACTCGGGGACCCAGTTCACTTTCCTACTCGGGCCGGTTTACACCGCTTTACGCAACGAGTTCTTGAACCAAACCGCCAAGATTTTGACGGTTTTGGATGACCCGAACTTTGTTTTCCAAGGAGCTATGGATCTGTGCTACCGGGTCCCACCGGGTCAACCAAGACTGCCCCAGTTACCTTCCGTGACTTTAATGTTTCGGGGAGCCGATATGAAGGTATCGGGTAATCAGTTACTGTATCGGGTACCGGGTCAAGTTAGAGGGAATGATTCGCTGCATTGCTTCACGTTTGGGAACTCTGACCTTTTGGGTGTGGAGGCGTATGTGATTGGTCACCATCATCAGCAAAATGTGTGGATGGAATTTGATCTTCTAAATTCCAGGATCGGTCTAGCTCAGGTACAGTGTGATTTGGCGGGTCAGAGATTTGGTCTGAGTGTATAGTACTGCAATTGGACCGGTTGGATTATTGTGGAGCTAAAAACCATATTACAGTGGTCCTAAAAATATTTAATACGATTTTGTTGTCTTCATTCTGTGCCATACGATTATTGTATGGACCATTTTTGATTGGACGATAAGACTAGATTAGATAGATATAGGATAAAGATTGTTGCACAAACTTATTTTTGCCAATAATGTGTGATGGAGAGTTGATTTTGTGAAAAACAATTTAGATGTCACAGTTAAACCTAATATTAACAGTTTATTTGTGTTTTTTTATGTATAGTTTGTGTAATTATCTTTTTACAAAAATTGTTAAATGTTGATGTTAGCGAAAATATTGGAGTATCAAATCACAAAAATATTGACAAAATACTGAGGTAAATTAAATTGTAATTTTAAAACTCCAAATATATAAGTGTTATTGTACTTTGTAATATCATATTATCATGTTCTTACCTAAAAACACTCACGTGAAATTTTCAAATACTTAAACTCAAAACGTATAAGAGTAAAGTCTCACAGTAGTTGGTTCTTAAAATTTTGGTAGTCTACTAATGCTCAATTAATTTATTTTGTTAAATCTTGTGGTATTAGTTGAGATTCTAAGAAAGGAAAAACAATCGATTTCAGCATAAAGTTTATTGACACTTAAAATGGGAATTGAGCAACCAATGTGATGGTTGACAGCATCAAAGTGGTTCATTATTAGATATAGTACTTGGTTTGCTTCCTTCAACTTCTTATGTTTTTGGACCAATAATGGTTCATCACCACCCAATCTTTATGATTGGTGGTACAACAATAATTATGTATGGTAAAAGGCCGTTGTTTAGAACTTGCAAACATAATGCTATTCAAGCCCAATACTGCTGTAATTTAGACAGAGCTTAAGGCCCATAGCTGTTGTAATCTTTCTGTTGGTTTGTTTGTCAACAGCATAGTTGGAAGGCCCATTACTTGTTGTTGGTAGTTGGGACTTTTTTTTTTGGTCAATGGTAGTAAGGGTTAGTGTTGCTGTTTATAACTTTATAGATATGGATTTAATATCAATAATGCTAGTTGTTCCATATTTTTTTTCCTACATTTGTATCCTATCTGATGTGTCATTACTTTACTGAAAGGGTATTTCTTTTTTTTTTTTAAGTTTTTTTTTTTTAATTTTTAGTGTCCAATATATGAATGTCATGTAAGATGGTATGAAATTGTGGTATAAAAATGTGATAAGTGTAACATTACTGATTTAATATTTTCAAAGTTTAATCTAAAAAATTTATCTTCAAATCTCACCCCAATATCTACATGGTATCAGTAAACGTCCAACTTAATATATAAACTTTAGAATCTAACGTAATTCTACATCTTAAAATAAGTAATTTTGTAGATCACAATAAATAAAAGTGATAATCTCTTAATTTTATTGTTTGACGCAAAAGAATGTCTTAATGTAACACCCCTAGGATTAGATCTTTTGGCATATAATATTAGTTGTGGAGTTTCCTTTTCTTTATCTGTAACATTCTCAAACTTCATATTGATTGATCTGGTATGGCTGGCTGCTTTTCAGCTGTTGGCTTGGTTGGTGGTACTGGTAAATGAGAGAATATGGAATATTTTCTCGAAAAGGACAATGAAATTTGAAAGGTTAGAAGTATAACAAGGTCCATTAACATCAAAGCTGTTAAGATTGTACAGTAATGAACAAACGACAGCTAACAAGATGGTGTAACACACCTGCTGCTTCTTCTGCCTTGGTTTCAAAGTATCAACGGTAGGAGGTTGAAGGCTACCAGGCAACCATTCCCATTCTCCAATCAATCCCTTTTCTCACCCAAAAAATTAAATAATTTGACATAAATGCCCATTTAAAGAATTATAATAAATTTTTAATTGTATCAGGGGTAGGCTTTAATACAGATGAACAGTAAATAAACATGAATGTGGGTGTCGACATAGTGCGGACACAATATCGACACATGAAATTAAGATTTGCTGTAGCCAGTTGATGATGTGTCGACACCGTATTCGCATCATGTCAACGCTCATGCTTATTTATTATTTATCCGCGTTACAGGCTGATCCAATTGTAGTATATGTAATTATGCAGACAGTGACCTCAATCAACATTGTTAGTTCCTCTAGTCTGCAAGGGGCATTTCAGGAATTCCAATGATACCGTTAGAGAAACAATTAACAAACATAATCTGGCTTGACCAGCACTCTAAAGTAAAGCTTGACCAGACCAGCATGTAATTTGTTGCTGAAGGCATAGGTTTGTCTGCACCTGCAAAGTCATCTCACTCGCACATCTCAATCAATCACCTAATTAATAAAGCCTGCAGTGCATGCTAGCTTAATTTCTCACCATATAAAATGCCTCATCAGCCTGCTCTTTCTTTCATCCATACAACTCCAACTCAGCATCGAAAAGGTTCAGCGGTTTTAAGTGAGATTAGAGAGATGGATTCTAGTTCAATGGCTATGTTCTTTGCCGTTTGTGCATTTTTGTGTTTATTAATGCCCGACCTAGCACTTGCAAAACATGCAAGGGTCACCAGGCACTACACGTTTAATGTATGCATATATTGCATTAATTTTCATTTACAATATTAAGTGAAACTGACACATGTTAATCTGCTAGCTTGTCTCTGTTTATTGATTTGCACAGATCAAGTTACAAAATGTGACAAGGCTTTGTCAAACGAAGAGCATTTTGACTGTGAATGGGCAGTTCCCAGGGCCTAGGATCATAGCAAGGGAAGGTGACAGGCTAGTGATCAAGGTTGTCAATCATGTTCAGAACAATGTCACCCTCCATTGGTATACCAACTGCCCAATTCTTTGTCTTGTGGTTATAGCTAGCTTTGGTTGGTTAGTTTGCATATTTTTTTTTTTAGGGTTTTTTTTTTTCATATTTAGTATCTGAACTTTGACCATTGTCTTAATGTGGTACCTAAACTTTTATTTGTTCCAATTGAGTACCTAAATTTTTATTTTGTGTCTAATAGGTACCAAAATGAATTTCTGTTAAAATTATCAACAAAAGTTAGGGGCAATATAGTCACTTCAAAAAATTTATTTTTTATTTTTAATTTTTAATTTTTTTTGTTTGTTGTGTGTTTTTTTTAATAATTTTAAACATATAAAGAAAATAATTAAAATATACTTTGACTATATTGCCCCTAATTTTTATTGACAATTTTAACAAAAATTCATTTTGGTACCTATTAGACACAAAATAAAAGTTTAGGTACTCAATTGGGACAAATAAAAGTTTAGGTACCACATTAAGATAAGGGTCAAAGTTTATGTACTAAATATCAAATAAACCCTTTTTTTTTTTAATTTTAAACAGTATGCTGAGTGCTTGAAATTTGGAGAATTATTGCAGGCATGGAATCAGGCAATTAAGGAGTGGATGGGCAGATGGGCCTTCATATATCACACAGTGCCCAATTCAGACAGGGCAGAGTTTTGTCTACAACTTCACCATTACTGGCCAAAGAGGCACCTTGTTCTGGCATGCGCACATCTCCTGGCTTAGGGCAACCCTGTATGGACCTATTGTCATCCTCCCTAAAAGACATGTGCCTTACCCATTCCCACAACCCTTCAAAGAAGTTCCTATCATTTTTGGTAACTCCCTCTACTCAAACGAACATAACATGTCACATATCTGACAGGAGAACATTACCCAGTAAAAAAAAATATTCTCGATTTGATTTGTCTTTTAGCAATCATGAAACTTATGTTGAATTGCAGGAGAATGGTGGAAAGCAGACACAGAAACAGTCATCAACCAAGCCACACAAACAGGGTTGGGACCAAATGTCTCTGATGCTTATACCATCAATGGTCTTCCAGGGCCCTTGTACAACTGCTCAGCCAAAGGTCGTACTACTATTAACATTGACTAATTCAAAATTATAGCAATAATTTTGTGGTTTAGAGAATAGACCATGTCCAATATTAATAATTTCATGCTGCAGATACATACAAGCTGAAGGTGAAGCCAGGGAGGACCTATCTGCTCCGTTTGATCAACGCTGCACTCAACAACGAGCTCTTCTTCAGCATTGCCAACCACACCCTCACTGTGGTCGAAGCCGATGCAGTGTATGTCAAGCCTTTCAATACCAAAATTGTTCTCATCACCCCAGGACAGACCACCAATGTTTTGTTGAGTACCAAATCTAATTCCCCAAATGCCACCTTTTTCATGGCCGCTAGGCCTTTGGTCTCCGGCCCAGCGGCCTTCGACAACTCTACCACGACTGGTCTACTCGAATACGAGACATCTACTTCTGCCTCAAGCAACAAGAACAACAAGAACAAGAAGAAGCTCCCTCTTCTCACACCAGTGCTTCCGAAGCTGAACGACACGTCGTTTTCCATGCAGTACAACAAGAAAATCCGTAGCTTGGCTAATGCCAAGTTCCCAGCAAATGTCCCCAAAACCGTGGACAAGAACTTCTTCTTCACTGTGGGCCTGGGACTAAGCCCATGCTCAAAGAACCAATCGTGCCAAGGCCCAAACAACACAAGGCTTGTAGCGGCCTTCAACAACGTGACCTTTGTGCAGCCCAATTTGGCTCTTCTCCAGGCCCACTTCTTCAACCAATCCAAGGGCGTGTACACCACGGATTTCCCGGCAAACCCGCCATTCAAATTCAATTACACGGGGACTCCGCCAAGCAACATTGCCGTGAGCAGTGGGACTAAGGTGGCGGTGCTGCCCTTCAATACTAGCGTGGAGTTGGTTTTGCAAGACACTAGCATTATTGCGGCGGAGAGCCACCCACTTCACCTCCATGGCTTTAATTTTTTCGTGGTGGGGTTAGGATTTGGAAACTTTAATCCCAACAAGGACCCTAAAAATTATAACCTTGTTGATCCTGCTGAGAGGAACACCATTGGTGTGCCCTCTGGTGGGTGGGTTGCCATACGCTTCCGCGCGGATAATCCAGGTAATTAATTATTTATGTATAGTTTATTGCTCGAAAAGTACTGCTATTTATATTATCTTAACTTATTAAATTTCTAATACAATAAATTCATGTATAAAACATACTCAATTGAGATAATTATGGAATTTTTGTACGAAAACCCCACAACTTATAGACTATAGTCATTCAAAACCTCAAAAGCATAGTGCACCTTAACAAACTTTACTAACTTGGTCACTTTTAGACTTTATGTATCTCTTTTAGGCTGTAAATTATGATTATGCAATCTGACTAATTTGTTTGATCTCTATGCCTCTGGTGATGTAATAGGTGTCTGGTTCATGCACTGCCACCTAGAAGTGCACACTAGCTGGGGATTGAAGATGGCGTGGGTGGTCACGGATGGAAAGCGACGCAATCAAAAGTTGCCTCCTCCACCGTCTGATCTTCCCAAATGTTAATTTCAAATTTTGGTCATAGATTTGTTTTGTTTCATTTCATTCTCTTTTGTCTTGTTGCTCCTAGAAAAAGGGTTGTGCAAAAAAGGTCTTGAGGGTTTTAGGCTTATGATAGATTCATAGTATGTTCATTGTTCCTTTAGGGTTTAGTATTTTCCTACTCTATGAAAGAATTGGTAGGGTTTTGACTTGTAATGCCATTCAGTTATTGTATTGAATATAATAGAATATCATTTTTCTTTTAAGTAATATATTGTATATATCTTTTAATGTGAGAGTTTTTTAATTGGTATACACAAGGAGTAAAATTTCGGTTTCGAGGAAATTTTCGATGGAAATTTCGACGGAAATTTTCGTGGAAATTTTGATTAAAATTTCGATTTCGACAAAATTAGATAAAAACGACGGAAATTGCTATCAAAACACGGAAATTTTGAATGAAACTTGACCATATGCTTATTTAACATATTATCTACTGTATTGATAAAAAACATTGAAAAAACTAAATTATATAGTAGGTTTTATGTAATATAAGATAAATATAATGCGCGCTGATGGTAAATACTGTTAAAAAAATAGGTCACGAATTAATAATTATATAAATAACACCTCACATTTGCTCAATCTGACCTATGTACCCCATTGTAAACTCTATTATTTTATTAATCTTCAGATCCAAATACTAACTTGTTGTGTAGCCTGTGTTATGTCTTTTTTCGTTTTTTTACTAATATACCATATTATGTCTTTTTCATAATTTATGTTTACAATTAAACGAAACACCAAAATGACCAAATCAAACCCCAAATAAAATCTTAAATTTTTTTTTTCTTTCCAATTGTCTAAAGACTCCAAATCTCAATCTACCTTAAAAAAAAAAAAAAAATTCTTTCCTTTTTTTTTTCTCTTCTTTTTTTTTTCTTTCCTTTTTTTTCTTTTTTTTTTTCCTTTTCTTTTCTTTTTTTTTTTCCTTTTCCTTTCTTTTTCTCTTCTTTTTTTTCTTTCCCTTTTCTTCTCTTCCCCCGTGATTCACGCCTACCCCCCTACCCCACTCATTCTCTCTCTTTTCTCTCCTCCCTCTCTCTTTCTTTTTCTTTTTCTTCTTTTTTTTCTTCTTTCCTTCTTCTGTTCTTCACTTCTTCCTCCCTGCCCCCGTGATTAACCAGACGGTCCAGACTCCAGACCTCTTCTTTTTTTTTTTCTTTCCTTCTTCAGTTCTCATCTTCTCTTTCTCTCTCCTAGTCCCTCACTCCCTCCTTCTCCATGTTCTCTTCTCTTTGCTCCATCTCCCTCTCCCTTCCCGATCTCCCTCTCTCCCTCCCCGGATCTCTTCTCTCCCTCCTTCGATGGCGCGCGCGGCTCTGTCTCTCCCTCCGGCGATGGTGACGGCGGCGGCTCTGCCTTTTTCCCTCCGGTCTCAGCCTCCCCTCTCTCTCCGATCTCTATATCGAAAATTTCGGCGAAATTTCGGCGAAATTTTTCAAAATTTTTCAAAATTAATTTGGTATGGTGTTAAAATTTCCATACCCCTAAAAAACGAAATTTTCGGCGAAATTTCACTGAAAATTTCGAAATTTGACTCCTTGGGTATACACAATGTTACGTTTAAAGAGAATTAATTTACTCATCCCGTATACCAACCTACCATCTCAACACTATACAAAATATTTTGATGAGTTAATTACTCTTACACCCCCTGAGGTTTATCGTCTTTTCACATACACCCCTTGGGGTTTCAATAATTACACATACACCCCCTGAGGTTTCAAAACTATTGCATATAACCCCCTACAAGAGAAAAAAATAAATAAACAAAAAAGAAAATATTTGTATTGAGGTTGAACCTTACACCTTGAGTAATCTTATTAGGTCATTTTATCCCTTAGTATGCCTTTTTGCATAATTTATTATCATTTTTTGTCTCACTATAGGGGGTTATATGCAACAGTTTTGAAACCTCAGGGGGTGTATGTGTAATTATTGAAACCCCAGGGAGTGTATGTGAAAAGACGATAAACCTCAGGGGGTGTAAGTGTAATTAACTCATATTTTGATACATACTAGACTAGTAGACTTGTTAAATAAGTTAGGTCGAACCCTTAAAAAGACTACTTGACCCAAACTCTCTCTCTTTAATATTAGATATGAAAAGAAATGGAAACAAATGAGATTTGAAGAAGAATTAAAATACAATATTTATGAGTAGAAGAGAACGAACGAAAATATCTCATCCATATAGTTTTTCTCTCTTTTTTTTTTATGTAATTCATTTAGTTATAATATATATATATATCAACATAGAGAGATGATTTAATAATTAAGCTTTGCCCATCGTTGAAATTTTATGAACAGTTCACATGCATCTTATTTATTTCCAATCAATGCAAATTTCGGTCATTCGTCAAAATGTGTAAGCTGGTTATTTTTTGTTTTTGTTTTTACATATAAGTCTACAATTCAAATTATTAATTAGCTATTGGTCTACTTATATCTATCTCTATAGTATTAAAAGATGTTTTAAATTCGAATCTTTCTATACCCACATAAAAAAACCATAATTGAAACTGAGAAAATTTTCAAGTAAGAACATCATCTTTTGATCTACAATTCAATAATCGGAATGTTTATATTTTAGAACATCATTCAAAGATTACCTTTATTAAAAATCAACCAAATACTATTTAGCCAGTTTATTACATCAAACATCATTTCAATTTTATCTGTCAGACTGTATTTGTTTGCATAGTTTAAATGACTAAACAATTATTGATTTGGCTGCTTTTTTACAATGATGACCCTTGAGGAAGAATCTAAAACATGAACGGTTTCGATTATGAAATTGTAATGCGGGTAACAATGAGGGATGATGTTTTTATTTTAAAAAAAGTAAGAACATCCTTACTTGAACGGGACTGTTGAAACTGTTAGGTGCAGGCTTGTTGTTTAAATGTGAAGCAAAAAATTTCTGCAATGATATTATTGGCATGTTTCTGTTTGATCTGTACAGTGTTGTTATTTTATAGTTTCCTGGTTAGTTAGGGGTCTGGTTTCTTCTTTCTTCATTAAAAATGTTTATTTACCAAAAGAAAAAAAACGACCATGAAAAAACCGTATCAAAACGGCATTACCCGTAAAAACAATAAAACACAAAGGGTAATTCCGTAAAATCCACAAACAACGGCGCCATCGAGATTTACAAGCAAGCTCGTCACCAACCTCCAAAACTCTCCCATTTTTTCAGCTAAAAGGACCACCCTCCCAACCCAAACCCGGGAGACGCCGTCGTTTTGGCGCCGGTGCCTCCGAAAACGCGGTCGTTTCCAGACACAATGACGCGGCGAAGCCTCAGCTTCTCTCTCCCCGTAACCGTCGTCGTCCTCGCCATCGCCTACATTTACTTCTCCACAGTCTTCGTCTTCATAGACCGCTGGTTCGGTCTCACGTCGTCGCCGGGGGTGATGAACGCCGCCGGCTTCACCGCTGTGGCCCTCATGTGCGTCTTCAACTACACCGTCTCCGTGTTCCGGGATCCGGGTCGGGTCCCCTCCACGTACATGCCCGACGTCGAAGATTCGCAAAACCCTATCCACGAGATCAAGCGCAAGGTATATAATTTCGCACGCTGTTTTTATCGTGAAATTTGAGTTTATTGTTTTAAGGGTTTATGTTCTGTTTCTGTCATTTCTTGGATTTTTATGATTTGGGTCATGCCCATTCTTGTATATGTTTCAAGATTGTGGCTTGAATTTTGATTAAATATGCTTATGATAGCTTTTGGCCAAAAAAGTCAGGGTCTTTTGGTTTGGATTGACCTGTTAAACGTTGTTGGACCCATGGTGAGAGTAATGGTGACAAGGATTTATGAGTTTGTAGGATGTTATTTGGTGATTATTTTAGCTGAGCTGATTTAGAGTCAGAGGAATCAACAAAATAGCATGTTTGCGCTTGTGTATTAGTAGGCAATTCACCATGTAACAGTTATTGAGTAACTTTGGATCCTGGTTTAGTAAAATTTTGTAATCCTTGCTTACGCATTAAAAAAGAGTAGAATCATAACCGTAAAGATGGATTTAAAAGGAAAAACAATGATTTTGGTAGGCCGTGAGTGAACCTTTGTTCCTGAAACAGTAAAAAGATTTGAATTTCTAAACTTATAATGAAGCTGTCCAATATCCCTAGGAACCTGTAGATGATGAGAAAGTAGATAACTTGGATGAATGCTCCACCACCCGCTGTTCTCAAGGCTGGAATGCATGAATTTTTCATTTAAACACTTGGAAATTGGAATGTTCTGAAGATTGCAGTACATCCATGTTAAGGTTTTTAATGCTCATCATAAATATAGTGAGCTGCCGTTATATTGCATGTACATGATATCAGTCAAAGCTGTATCTGCTTTCACTTTTTGCTAAGCCTTGAAGGACATGTGGTTCCAACTTCCAACACTTGTCGTTTCCTGGATCGTTGAAGGGCATTGTCTTATGTCAGCTTCTATTTCAAATGGAAAGATCAGAAAGATGATTAACATTATTTGTTGTGACTCGTTATCCTTGATCTCCTACATGAATCTTCAACTATTGAATTGGAATAAAAACCAATCCAATAGGGTTGGCTTACCCTTAAATTTCTCTGAGTCTCCGTCACTTCCTCTTGGATATTCATATTCAATTGTTCTGACAAGTGACAACTGAACAATGTCTCTGTGTTAATTGAGTGGGGCCAACTCACCAGGCTGTCAGTACGCTACAACGCTTATATTCATGGGGTATGGTCTTTGTATAGATGCACTGAAATCAATGGTAAACATATTTTTGGAAAACTAACAGACTCTATCCTCAAATATTCACTTTTAATCTCTCATATTTTGTCCTTCAGGCCTAGCTGCTCCTAGTCAGTCAGTTCTTGCATAAAATGCCAACTTTTCTTAGGTACCATTAGTGGACATCTAAAGGTTTGGATTTATTTCGTTCAGGATAGTATGTTGATGTTAAGCTAGATTGTGATCATATTCCCACATGTACTTGTACTTGATTGTTATCTTATGATCAATCATCCTTAGGCATTAGCTAGAAGTGTTAAGGGAAGGGGTGGGTTGAGGTGGAGATAGGCCCTGGGTTTTTATCTTTGTTTCGGGAAAAATACTCATTTTATAGAATTTACTCTTCTTGTATTTTGTTTGCTAGTTTAATTATGTTCTGTAGGCAAGCGTGGGGAAGATACTGATAATATTTGTAAATCATGTTGCCTTTGATTTCTTTCAATGAAGATGTGATCTGAAATGGTTGTCCAACATTATTATCATTATTATTTTTATTGTTATTATTATAATCGTTATTACTTTTATATTAATAACAATAAGAAAAAAAAAACTATTAGGAACAAGTAATCCTTACTTGCAATGGAATAGAAAAGTGAGCTTTGATTCCTAGTCTCCTAGATGACTGTTGGGTGAAATGCTTTTGCAGGGAGGTGATTTGAGATATTGCCAAAAGTGTTCTCACTATAAGCCGGCTCGTGCACATCATTGTCGTGTATGCAGAAGATGTGTTTTGCGAATGGTATGCTTTATCTATGTTATCTTTAATGCCTTCTATGCCCTGGATAATGTGTTGAAGTGCTGCCTCTTGGTTGTAAGGACCACCATTGCATATGGATTAACAATTGTGTCGGCCATGCAAACTATAAGGTCTTCTTCATCTTTGTTGTGTATGCTGTGATAGCATGCACCTATTCCCTGGTAAGTTATTATGTTATTTAATCCAACTTGACTTATGCATTTTTCTTCCTTTTCCTGACTATTCCTTATACTATAATTGCATGCATTGACTTCCGGGTGTGTTCCTTTCAATATTTTTTGAAACAATTTGCTTTCCTTTATTTTAATTGTTTCATTATTTTCAAGTTGGTTCTACGCTTACAATTTTCAGGTTTTGCTTGTGGGTAGTCTAACCAATGATTTCCAAAAGGATGAGCAGCAAAGTGGAGACTCTTTTAGGGCTGCATATGTAAGGTTATGTGTTTGGTGTATGTTTGAGCCTTGCATATGAGACAGTTTACTAATCATTTTTATGTTCATTTTCAGGTCATTTCTGGGCTGTTGCTAGTTCCCTTGTGTGTGGCACTCAGTGTTCTTTTAGGTTGGCATATCTACCTCATTTTGCAAAACAAGACCACAATTGAGGTTATTAGGAATTAACAAATTGTATTTCATTGTTCAGCTGTTTGGTGGCCAACCTAACCTGATTTTGATATCTGGATTACTATTTCATTGGCACTTTTTTTCCCTTCCTTTCTGGCAGTATCATGAAGGAGTGAGAGCTATGTGGCTTGCAGAGAAAGGAGGGCAAATCTATTCACATCCATATGATCTCGGTGCCTATGAAAATTTGACGACGGTATTTCCCCTTCTTCTCCTGTGGTGTATTTGTTATTACGATTTTATTCTACTCATCCATCACATTCTATTCATGTTTGACTGCTTCAGGTACTAGGTCCAAATATCTTCAGTTGGGCATGCCCCACATCGGGACATATTGGATCCGGACTTCACTTCCGTACAGCCTATGATTACCCTTCTGGTGTATCAACGTCAAATTGAAGTTTCTTGGTTCATCATCTTGGTTTGCATTGGTGAGAACAAAACTTACCAGTGTGATGGGTTGTATAGTTCGGTCTTGTGATGATGTCTGGCAGTCATTTTGAAGTGTCCTCCTAAGAGTCGCTCCAAAGAAGAAAAGGTCTTTTCTTGTGCTCCTGCTAAATGAAATTCATGGTCTAGGAGTGCATGAAACTTTTCGAGTAACGGGATTTTAGGGAAGCAATGAGTATATAGGGTTCTTGTCAATAGCCAAAACTAATCGGTCTTTGAGCAACTAGACACAGGATGTGTGGTTTCATTTCTTTTTCCTTTTTTTCTTCGGGTAGTTACTCTGAACTATAGTTTACACTTTACAGCATCTTCTCAACTGATAGGTTTGTACAGAGAGAGAATCAGCATCCCAGCATACCAAACAAAGTAACCTTTTGAAGAGGAGACAGTGGGGTGGTTGTTTGTGTAACTTGGAAGAGTTGTAATCCTTTGTAACGTTAAAAAAAAAATAAAAGAAATGATGTTTCACTTTTTATTTACTGAATCCTTGGTTCAATTGAAATTAAAAATTTTGAGGATCAGGCAAAAATTGTCATCTCCAATGCTAGTGTATGTACATGTTCATGCCTACCCAAGTTCTCAGATGCTCTTTCATGCACATGAGGAAAATGAAGTGAGTCAAGTGACAATATCTCTGAGAAAACACAAAATATATAAGGGGCTTTGTATTATTGTGGATAAATAACGGGGCGTTTTTGGAAATTAAATAATGGGGTGGTCCATGTTGATAAAAGTGGGGCTTCAAAGCAAGGAACTTCGCGCCAAACCACGTGGAGTCGAAATGGCCCTATCTGAATCCGCTTTAAGTCATTAACCACGCGACGTCCGAGCAATCTTTAAAACGCGCCTTAATCAAGCGGTACAGATCTTGTCAGATCTTCTCTTCTCACGTTAATTTCACGCGCCATTTTTAAACTGTGTCAAGTTTGTATTGCAAACCAAAAGGAGGAGAGATATGTTTCTCGTATGTACTATATAGTATGGCAAATCATCAGTGTCAGAGCACTCGATATCATTTTTTTGTTTTGGATTCACTGAGTTGACTGAGTTGAGTTCTCTGTAAAACTCGTCGAGCTGAGCTTCTCTCTCTGTGGGTCGAGATGGAGGATTACCAGGAACGCCCATCTGAAATTGACAGGTTTTAATATCTGGGTTTCTATTTTCTGTTCCTTTTCAATCATTATAAAGATTATCGCCCTTTGTTTGATTTAATGAAGTAGCTGAATTGATCCCAGTGCGTTTAATTGAGTAATTATTTTTGGGTTTCATCTGCAAGTAGCCAAATTTGGAGCGTATTATTTTCATCTTGGATTGAATTTAATGCAAAATAGGTTGCCCCAAATAGAAGTAATTAGTTATTTGGATTTAAAGGGGGCGGTTATAAAGTAGAGTTAAATTGGATCTGTTTACTGGATCCAGACATCCTAGTACTATTTCTCTCACTTGATTCTTGAAAAAACCAAATTATACCAACCCAAAAACAAATTAAGTATAAACACGCACAACTCAATTGGAGCTCAAAGAATCAAATTATATCCCTGGCCTCAGTTGGTCACTGACTCAAATACAAAATTGAATTTCAATCATGAGTGGTTGTTACCACTGGGAAAGTTGTCATCAGACACTGTCATTTTACTTGACTGCTTGGTAAGTTGTGGCCTAAGGATTTCTGTTCTCACTGTTATTTATTTACTGAAGTGATTACTTTTGTGCCCTTCAGTTCTATGACTTTGAATTTGGGTTTAATATTTTGTGTTGTAATATATTTATTGGTCACTTATTTATCCAAGCTGTGCTCTTGTTCTTGATCTTTATGGCTTCCTTGTGAAATAAGCTCTTACTTCTTGATCAGTTTCATATGCTTAATACTTGGTGATTTGATTATATTCCACTTCATTTTGTCTTAGCTTAGGCTTATACTTAGATGGGAGTTGGGACTTAATGGGACTCAATAGTTTGTCAAAAGGCTAGCGAACCTGAAGTAGTTGGTAATTCTTGTTTGCCTAAATTATTGGTAATTGCAGTCCTTAGTTATCCTGTTACTTACTTATACGTGCAGATCCCATATTCTAAAGACAATCAGGAAAAGAAAATTTCAGGCTGAGCAATTGGGCTTGCCTATATCAAAATATAAATGCTGGGAACAGAACTTTCCTTCTGATCTACCTATCTCCATGTTTGATGAAAATCCTGAAGTACAGAAGAAGCAGACACACATAATCAAGGGAAAAGTGAAGGGACTAGCCCTGGACGATGGGTCTGAACTTGAATCAGCAAAAGATAGCAATAGTTTTACTGGAGATTCTGATTCTGTAATGTCAGTTTATTCCGAGGCTAAACTTGAACCTGCTTATGCAAAGACATACCCTTACGATAGGCCTTCCACTTCATCTGTCGATTGCATTGGAAATAGTTTAAAAGATACCAGCAACAGTTTGGAAAGTATAACAGTGGTGAAAGCGGCTTCTACCCATCCTGATGGTGGAATACAAGCATTTCACAAATTTGGAAACCAGGTAGATTACATTTGCTCAGAATGTGGAGATGACTTCATTGAGCAATGTACAGATAAGGAAGTTGAAGATATTCTCTACTCCAATAGTTTGAACCCAAATACTTATGTACTTTCATCTGGAAGATGGAGTGTAAATCAAGGTAATTGAGGTTTTGTATGGAAGTTTCTGTTTTAGGATTTCAGGATCAAGTATCATTGCATCATTGCTATGTAATATATATCTAATTACATGTAGAATCTCTGACAAAAAAATTACATGTAGAATCTTTGTTTTATCATTTACTGACTGGCGTGGCATTTTCATTCTTGTGTTTGCAGAGGCTCAATCAGCAAGCAGCCGGAAGCCAACCATTGATCAAGAATTCGAGCAGTATTTTTCAATGCTTATGATGTAGCAGTCATTGCTTGGATGTGAGCAGCAAATGTGTACAGTTTTTAATGTATCTGTTGTACGTGAATCATGTAACCAAGTAATATTTTGACTAGCTTTTTATATATTCTGGTTAATCCGAAAAAAAGGGGAGCGTTATTCTCGTTTCCCGAAAACTTTTGCAAATAACAACACCATTATGGCAGTGTTATCTCTACATTATTTTATTGGTAGGGAAAACTTCACATTGATGCTTCTGAGAAAATCCCTAGTTATATATTCTTTTGATGACTCGATCATGTCAACATAGTTTTAAAGTTAAATGGGAAAAATCAATACAAGATCACTCAAAAAGAGGAAAAAAGAAGGGAAATCCGGACGCATATATGGTCAGTCAAAGTCAACACTTTGGAAGATCAGACGGTGGTGGTAGCAACTTCTGATTGGGTTGTGGCCCATCCGAAACGATCCACGCCATCCTTAGACCCCAGCTTGTATGGATATCCAAGTGGCAGTGCATAAACCACACTCCTGAGAAACAGCATATCAAATAAAACCAGTTGGTTAAGGATAGTGGTAATTTAATTTGACATATTATCTTATTAGACTGTGAATTACATACCTGGGTTATCTGCGAAGAATCGAATGGCAACCCAACCGCCAGATGGAACACCTATGGTGTTCCTCTCAACAGGGTCCACCAGATTAAATCCAGCAGGGTCCTTATTGGGATCATAGTTTCCAAAACCTTGTCCAACAACGAAGAAATTGAACCCATGTAGATGGAGAGGGTGGCTCTCAACACCAAGAATGCTTGTGTCCTGCATCACCAACTCCACACTAGTGTTGAATGGCAGCACCACTGCTCTTGTGACATTGCTCACATTGGTGTTATTTGGCGGCGTCCCGGTGAAATTAAACGGCGCAAGTGGCTTGGTGGGAAAATCAGTGGTGTAAACCCCATTGGACTGTCCAAAAAAGTGTGCTTGAAGCATTGCTGTTGATGGCAGGGCAAAAGAGACATTGTTAACCGAAGCTGCAAATTTCAGGCCATTGGGTCCTTGACACGTGGAGTTTTGGGGACATGGGCTCGTCCCAAGTCCTACGGTGAAGAAGAACCTCTTGTCCACAGTCTGTGGAACATTGGCTGGGAATTGCTTGTTGCCCAAGCTACGGAATTTTTGGGCCAAGTTTTGAACAAATTGGGTGACGTTGACAAACTTGGTGGCGTTGATGGGTGGAAGGCTTGGTTTGAAGAGGGGAAGACTTTTGATGGAAGAGTGGGGAGTGCTTGATGGGTGCTCGTATTCGAGGAATCCAACGGTGGTGGTGTTGTCGAGGGTGCCAGCCCCGGTGAAGTAAGGCCTTGCCGCAATGAGGAAGGTGGCGTTGGGGAAATTGGGCTTGGTTTTGAGGAGGATGTTTGTGGTTTGGCCTGGGGTGATGAAAAGGGTGTCAGTGTCGAAAGGTTTGACGTAGACAGCATCCGCTTCCACCACGGTTAGGCTGTGATTGGCTATGCTGAAGAAGAGCTCGTCGTTGAGTGCAGCGTTGATTAGGCGGAGGAGGTATGTCTTGCCTGGTTTCACCTTCAGCTTGAATACATCTGCAAAACCCACATGAGAATGCATTAGAATGTTGCATGGTTCAGAAAACATTACTTTGCTATATTACGTAGTTAATTTGACTGTCAATTTCAATCAGAATAATTGATTATGTGAATTCTTCTTAAATTTGTACCTTTAGAAGAACAGTTGTATAATGGGCCTGGAAGACCATTAATGGTGTATGCATCTGAGACATTGGGTCCTCCTCCAGTCTGAAGAGCCTGGCGAATCACAGCCTCAGGGTCTACGTTAAACCACTCTCCTGTACACCCAAATCCATGCAAAGAAAAACTTGTTTTACACAATGTCAAAATATTCAACATGGTCCAAATTGTCCAAACTCTAGCTAGCTATAGCTGCTATGCTACATACCAAGAATAATGGGGACCTCCTTGTAGGGTTTGTCAAATGGGTAAGAATCATTGCGCTTTGGGAGAATGATGATGGGTCCATAAAGGGTGGATCTCAACCATGAGATGTGAGCATGCCATAGCAGAGTTCCTCTCTGCCCTGTGATGGTGAAGTTGTATGTGTATACCTGACCTGTCTGTATGGGACACTGTGTAATGTAAGATGGACCGTCTGCCCATCCACTTCTAAGTTGTTTAACCCCATGCCTACAAATCAAACAAACATAGTTGTTCAATTCCTTTCACTATGTATGCATGCATGCATATGCTAATTATATAGATATAGATTCATACCAGTGAATTGTAACATTGTTTGAGACATGATTGACCACTTTAACGAGGACTTGGTCACCTTCCCTTGCCACCAATCTAGGCCCTGGGAATTTTCCATTCACACTTATAATGCTCCTTGTGTTGCACAACCTCGTTACATTATGGTACTTAATCTATAAATCAGTAGCAAAATTTAGGAATTACATATACATATACATATATATACATATACATATAGCATCAAAGTCAAATTGTTGAGGCTCAAAGTGATGAATAAATGTACATTGAAAGTGTAGTGTCTTGTTATGCCTGCAGCAAACTCTGGCATCAGTGCTACTGCAACACAAAAACCAAACAGCAAAGCTGCCATTGAAGTAGAACAAGGAAAATGGAGGGAACCCATTAATGCTCTCTCTCTCTCTCTCTCTGTGTTTCTCTCTGAGGGAGACAATATTTTGGGGGCTAGACTCTGAACAATGAGACTATGAGAGTGCAATGTGCAGAGAGAGCTAGTGAAGATACCTTAATATAGGGGGTTGATTGTAATATTATATTGTTTTAGAAACAGAATTTTCATGGGAGTACGTACTTCATGTTTGCTGTTGAGATTGAGATGGTCTCTCCTTGTGTGTTCAGCTTTGCTGTTGGTCGAGCTGAATTTTAGAGTGTCTATTAAGTAAGATTCTACCTGTTTCATCTGCATTAATCTTGATTACCCCAATAGCCCTTCTGGTCAAGAAATGCCAAATTGGCCTGATTATGTAGTTAACAAGTCACTTAATTCATGGTTTACTAGCTAGCGTAGAATTGTTACCGACCTTAAATTTGTAGATTTCCCATTTTAGGAATGGCTTCTTATTTAATTTTTCCTTACTTTGAGAGCATTTACAATTAAACCAGTAGTGTGTGCAGCTTAATTAAGATTGTTTTAATTAGCAAGAGCATTGATTTACAATTAAACCAGTAGTGTGTGAAAACTGTGAAGTCCCCACACAACATCTATAGAAAGTTAGAAAGCAAATTATACTTGATAGCATTAGCTCACTACTAAATTTGATTGTTCCCGACTAACATAATCACTCATAGTCTAACACAAGGTGAGGTCACGAGATGAACCCATCTAGGTTTACGGTTTTATCTATAAAAAACTTAGTTTTGTATTCACTTTATATACTATAAATTATTGAATCATATTTTCGATGTAAGATCAAATTTTATCTGCAATCATGACTTGTATCAACCATACAAACCCAACAACTACAATAACCATGAATTCCAATCTCGTAGGTGGGGCATGCATATATCATCAATCATAGAAGTTACTTCTAGTCCACAATCAAGAATTTAGGTGGTGGTAGAAAACTAAGTAGTATTCGTCTTTTACCTTTTACGTATGCTCAAGGTAGTTCCTATTTCCCTTTATTTGCAGTCCTTATTTGGGCCTCCTCGTGGGCCTGACTCCAACTATTCTATCTTGAAAACTAAGAAATAAAATAATTAGATTTTTCACCATATGAGTCGATTCAAATCATCCACGTCCTCTCCAAGACATCCGTTGGTCATGTTGGTGAAGCTACCAAGCTGTCCTACAATACCAAGTGGTTCGGGGAAAGGGATGGGCCATCTGATCCATGCCACGTGTCAAACTGACTAATATGTGTTTGTGTTTTTTTCTTTTTTTCTTTTTTTCTTTTTGAGTAAACGATATGTTAGTGTTTGTGTAATCTGGAAATCCTAGTAATTAAGAAAAGGCAGAGAATTATAATTTCCTGAATGATGTGATGATTGTGGTCAACACTTTATGTCTTTATGATGTGTTTGGTCAAAAAACATCAAACGAGATCAAGCGCAGCAATTGCTTGGGAAGGAAGTGCATCAAACTCATTGGGTAATATGCCAAACAGCCTAGGACGCTCGCTAGGACCCAGTATTTGTTGACTGCCACAAGGCCTCTCCTTCATCTACATGCAAATGCAATGATCACATCACATTGGTACCAAATTCAGATGAAGCTTTTTATTGGGTTGCATTTTGCTTCATGTTCACTTGTAAAGAAATTTTCATAATGTGATTGGAAAGGTTTGCATCATCTTTTTCATCTACTACTACTTGTCATTCTCTTTTTTTTTTTTTTTTTTTTTTTTTTTTTTTATAACCGAAATTTTTATTGAAGCAAGCAAAGGGATTACAAGTCTGAGAGGAGATGAGTGGCCAAAAAAAAAAAAAAAGTCTGAGAGGAGATGATGCTCCAACCAAGGAGGAGCCTTATTCTCCTATACAATTCGGGAATCACAATGTAATGCAAATCTAGCTAAATTGCGAGCAACCATATTACAACAAACACATAATGAATTATAGAAAAAGCTAATAAAATCTCTTTAACCTACTCCAAGAGATGCCCGTCCCACGCAAGATCCTCATCCATCTATCTGCTTAAGCCGAAATTGTCATTCTCTAATGGCCAATTGGCAACGCACTTCTTTCCATTCTCTACAAAGCATGTATGTATTTTTTTTTTTTTCCTAATGTATTTGGGCATTTACAAAACATCTCATATAATATATCACAACAAAACATTTTTTTAAAAAAGATAATTGATATTTTAATAGAACGGGAGTGTATTTTTTAGCTCATTTTTTAAGCATTGAAATTCTGTCTTAGCTTATTTTCACTTAATTTTTATTTTAGTCATGTATTATAAAATAATTATTAAAATTGAATTCATATCTGAAAGTGTATGAGAAAAAAGGAAATGAATTATAACATGAAATCAAATTTATTACATTCATGAATTCATATGTCTTGAATTTGTAATATTTGACTAAATCGAAACAAATAATACATCGAGTAATCCAACATTCACTTGAGGTGAAAATGTGAAATAACATATGACCCACAACTTTTGCTTCTGCCTTTGTGGTATGCAATCACTATTTTCCATCTTTTCTTCATAACAAAAACTTGGAAAATCACAATCCCTCACAGAGGATCAAAATAAAAATAAAAATTATTAAAAAAAAAAAAAGAAAGAAAAGAAGAACATTATATATGTACCGAAGAAAACAAACGAACAAATCACCGTGTACGACAAATTCAACGAAAAGTGCTACGCACAAGCTTGAGTTCTCGGAGGCAGAGCAAACAGAGCATCAAGGTCCGGCGGCTGGAAGTACCCGTTCTTCGGTGGGTCCCGCTTCTTTTCCCCAACCGCTTTCTTCCTCGGTGGCGGCGGACACCGAAGCGCCTCCGGTATCCGACACTCCCGCCGCTTCGGCGTCGTACAATCCCCACCCTCCATTTCTCAAATCTCAACCGTTCGATGAAGCCGACAACAACTCCGTTGATCACACAAGGATTCCACAGTACAACAAGAGAAGCGCGGTTTTTATAAACGTTTTTTTACAACCTTATAAAATTGGTATGTGGGTGCGTGATCGTGTGTGGTTGGGTGCGTGACAGCTAAACATGAGGGGGAGGGACGACGTGTCCGATTTTTAATGGGTGTTTAGATCTACGTGTTCTTCCACGTGTTTGTATATTTTATCTTTTTTCAAGTTGGGGCGGCGCCAACTTTCGAGTCAGTGAAATGTAGCGGGAAATTTATTCGTTTGAAAATGGCTTTCCAACGTTTCGTTGGGCCAAGTTTAAAGCGGTGGGTAGTGAGGTTGGATCTACGGTGGAGATCGAGTGTGTGGTTCAGATGGAATGTCTAGGCCGTTGCTTATACGGCTAATGGGCCATATCACGTTTAAGATGAGTAGGAGTTATTTAGTGCTTTTAGGTTCATGAGCCCACCTTTCATTAAAATAGATTAAACGAAAGGATGGGCTTGGAATCTTGGAGTACCACAAGGCCCAATGAGGGTATATTGTTTAAGAATTAGGTGTGGGCATTAAATTTTGAACCAATTTCACTTTGCACTCTCGTGGTTTGCTTATATTGTCAAGTTGCTCACTCAGGTTTTAATTTTAGCAATTTAAAACTCAAAGTTTAAAATCAAAGACAATGTAGCCCCTTAGTAAATCTGACTATTAGGTTAAATACTTATGTGTTATATGTGGAACCCACAATTAATGTCTGCAATCATCATAAAGGCAATTTCAAAAACATTTATCTTGCAAGAGCACAGAAAAGGCAAAAGATCATGTGGTTGATTTTGTTGGCTTCCTGGGTTGTGATGGTAGTGCTGCTTTGTTGTATACTTAATGGCCGGAGATACTAAATCTTCTATTAATAAGTCAACAATTGAATTTATTTGAAGCAACCATCAACAATTAACTATATGGGTCCCACATGTGTCACATAAGCAATATTTAACATCTAACTATTAAGTTGGACTTACTAGGGGACCATATTGTCTTTAATTTCAAATCTTAGGTTTTAAATTGCCAAAATTGAAACCTGAGGAAGCAACTTGACAATTTGACCAAACTTCAGAAATGCAAAATGAAATTTGCTCTTAAATTTTTGGGTTATGAACTTAGGATTATAAATAGGTACATAACAAAAACTTTCATGAGATAGTCTTATACATCCAAGTCACATAATGAGAAAGATAAATATAAATTAATGAAAGAGGTAGACACATTAAATATATAGAACCGTCTCATGAAATTTTTTATCATAATAACACCCCTTGTATATTATCTCTAGTGTGATGCCAAATATTATTACTATGAAGCTGGCAAGCTGCCATTCAAATTGAATAGCTGATCCTCCTATTCTCTCTCTCTCTCTCTCTCTCTCTCTCTCTCTCTCTCTCCTCCTTTTTAGAACTTTTAAAAGTTTGGACTAGGCTGGTCCAGGCCTAGGAAAGAGATGGTGATGGCCGCATCGATCTTGGGCTTTTTTAGATCTACGAGTTGAATAAGTCAAGCTAAATCAATTCCATCTTAACTAGACTAGGCCCAAGTCAAGTCCAAAGACTTCGAAATCTTCGTGGCAATAGTTGGGCTATTGAGTCAAGCCCATTTGGCTCTACGAAATGCACTGTTTTTTTTTTTTTTTAATGAGAAATACAAAATGCACAGTTGGTGGGGCCATTTTATTCCACAATTTAATAAATGAGATTTTAACCTAAAATCTACTAGGTCCACACATCTTCCTTATGTCCCCATGAACCAAAAGATTGGTTGACTGTCGACAAATTAAATTCTATAAATATAAAATAAAAGGTATACTAACCCAAAATACAATGACAACACTTGATTGTCACTTTTTCAAAATACATTTTATTTGAATCATGCAAAAGGCCGAAGAATTGGGTAAAATAAGTGAATTTATCCAGTTGAGACATTCTTGAGAAAAAAAAGTTGTTCTTACCTTCTTGTATGAACCTATCACCTATGGGCCATTTAGGACAAAAAAGAAAAACAGAGAGAGAATAAGGCGGTAACCCTACGTCCCTACTCTTTTTAAAAACGGGTCAAACCAGACTCATTATAATATTGGACTAGCCCGACCCATACGGTTTGCCAACTGTAACCACCGCATGCAGCTGAAGAAAGAATATTGTTTTTGACTACTCGGGAAACACACCCATTTGCCAAGGACGATTAGGACATGTGCCCTTCCCGCAGAGAGCAGACCCAGTTTCTTTGGGACCCACCCCTCCTTCTCTTTTTTGTCCTACCCCCAAGGCCCCAAACCACTTTCATGCATCTTTGGTTGTTGCACCGTCATTTTTCGGATCCAGGGCTCCGATCCACGACGTCGACAGCTCCACTCGTGAAGTTCCACACCAGTGGGACCCCCGCTCTCACACGTGTCTCCACTCGCCGGCCCCACGCCCCAAAAGGGTTGACTTTTGAGAGCACGTCCAGCCGAGATTTGGTTTTCTGGTCTTAACTCATTTAACCTCCCCACCTCCTCTCTCCTCGCTAAACGACGCCTCTCGCTCGCCCGTTTCTGACAGTCAACCCCCCGTTTGTTTTTACGTGGTGGGGCCACGTGCTCCCGCTATAGACCCTTTTCTAGGATTCACAAAGTCAAAGCCACATACTTCCAAACCTGCCCTCACTTTGAAGCAACCACTCGGAATCGGATGATCCCCTTGTGCTCAAGATAAACTTGTAAATACGATGGTGGTTCAATAATACATACCATACCACCCTAGATTTTTCAAATTGTTTTTATCTTGTCCATTTCTTATGCGACATGTCGTTTCTTTCATAACAAGGACTCGTGACAAATTGTCAATGTACGTGGTTATAACTTGTTCCATTTAAATTCTCAATCCGAATGTGTAGGTTAGATTTACAGTCTCACACTGAAACACATAATATATATATGTATAATCTCATAATGAACGAATATATGTGGATGGATATTTAGTTACAAGAGTTAATTTGGTTTCATCTTCTAAGAAAGATGGAGGCAATTGTATATCTGTGGGCCAGTGAGTTGTAATTAGACATAGGCACTGACCAAAATTTGCACCACCAGTCCACCGACTACAAAAATGTACCTCTCTAAAATCCAAATAATGAAACGTAGAGATTTGGAAATCATGCCTTCTAGAGTGTGTTTAATACTTTAATATAATGGTTCTTCAAGCTCAAGCTACTCTTCTAGGAACTACTTTGGTTTGGTTTCCTGGCATTTTCCAATACTTAGCTTGAGAGCTCTTATGATCGAGTATTGGAGTATAGGTGCTTTAATGTTTATATTATCTGTGCTATAATTAGCATATATTCGATTGTTTGTAATGTTGAAAATGACCCAAGTGTAAATTCAAACATGATGTTTCAAAGTATGGTACCTAATATTATCAGTACTCATTTATATCTATTGATTTCATATTTATACCAATGAAGCAAGAAAAGAACTTTATGACCAATATATCAGCTGCAAAAGAATTTTTAATCTCTACACACGCAAACAGCATGTGGTTTAACACTTAAAACAACAGCATGCAATAGTAATAAAATTATGGTTTAATTTAATTGATCAAATGTACATCACTTTTGATGTTATAAGTTTAATTTAAACTTTTTTTTTTCTACTGTTTTTCAAATTATAATCTCTCACATCCATGGAGTGGAACCCATGATATATATCCAACCTGATCATTAAGAGAGCTAGAGAAAGTTGGGTTCTATAACTTGATCCCTTAATTGAATACTTTTTCTTTTCAATTCATCAAAGTTAATCTATTCCTAGTTTAAAAGTTAACTATCCAGCTAGCCAATTATGCATCCTTAAACAACTGAGAATGGAGTGATAATGAAGATATCAACTCTTTGTTTATTCGAAGAGAGAGAACAACTCTTCCAAAACAATATTGAAAAGGGTATATTTTTATTGATTCTTTAGTGGTTGACTCTTGCTTTGGTTGAAACAAAGGGTCATGGGTCAGGTAGCTTTGGTCCACCTTAAACATAATGCCTCTATCCCATCAAAACACAATATATAACTAGACAAAGGTACACCCTATATGAAAACACAGAGAATTAATGCATGAACAAAGCAACAAAGAAAGGAAATGACCCAGTGACTCTTGCTTGTGTAAAATTATGAGAAAGAAAAAAAAAAAAACAAAGAAAATTGTTTGTTTAACTTGATCCTCTTGTGGGCAATTAAATTACTTTGGCATATATGCACAAGGAAAAAGACTATGCCCCATCAAAATAATGAGGTGGTGGCCAGTGTTGAGTTTACCAAATATATATGTTACTGTGTTTGACAAGAATAGAAATCCTAGTTAAGTCAAAGTAGAATCCATACAAAATTCCCGCACACACACACCCTCTTACTTTTAAAGTCAAGAGGCAAACACGTAGACGTGACAACTTCCTCTTCATCTGCTCCACTTTTTGTCTTCTTAATTTATTTCTTCATCATATCAGAGTCTTTCTCTCTTCTTATATATCAATCCATTTCATCTCTGCCTTTTCTTCTCTTATTTAACAGCTAAGCTTCTTCTTCTAATGCATGACCAAGTTTACAATGGAGGAAGCAATGGCTGCTACTAATTGGTCAGATGGGTCGGAAGAAGAAGAGCTTGTGAGAGAGCTTCTAGACAATGAGTCTCCATTCTTTGTGCTACCAGAGGAGGCTGCAGTGGAATCGCAATTGATGAGCCTTTCCAATAAGGAGGCTATGAATCGGCTCATACCCCATGTCTATTCTGGCCCAACAATCCATGACTTTGAGAATGCTTTGTCAGTCACTACTGGAACTGTCCAACCCCAAGAACTTTCACAAGCCAGGTTTGTACTTGGAATTTGGGAGTACATCTATTATACGAATACTATGATATACAAACAGATAAAATGGTTCACGTACAAATTTATAATATAGAAAAGTGTGAACTTGTCAAATTTAAGGATTAAGAATGTATGTGTATGTGATATGCACATACACCAAAGAATTTTCAAAAATTTAATTGGGTTTTGTATTTTGATATAAATGCATGCATTATGTTATTTTGTTACAGACTTTCAATATTGGAAAGGGGTTTGAGTAAGGTTGAGCACAAGTATACTCTGAAGATCAAAAGCTGTGGCAATGGAACAATGGCTGATGATGGGTATAAATGGAGGAAGTACGGCCAAAAATCCATTAAGAACAGCCCAAATCCTAGGTAACCATTTTACTTAGCTCCTTCTTCTTCTTCTCCTTCTATATGCAATAAGAAAATGAAATATAGCATATTTCATAATCACTACGGGCACTCCCATCTTATCCTCTTTTGCCTTTTTTGGGCAAAATTATTTATTTTAATTTTTTAAATTTTCATAGAGCAAAAGTTTTTAGTGTGAGACGGTGTTATACTTCATCTTCTCACAAATATTCAAAATGAGTTAATTAATTTGAAAAGAAGATGTATATGCCTCGTCTAATTATTTTATTTGTATAGACTTGTGTAAAAAGTTTTAAGAGAAGTGTAAATAGCGATATCTTTTAGTTAATAGAAAAAAAAAAAATATAAGTTATTGTAAAAATGTGTATTGTAAATTATAACTCTAGTCATTCTAAGTGAAAAGTGGAAAAAAAAAAAAAAAAAAGAAAGAGAGAGAGAGAGAGTTAATAATAGTCACATCATTTGTTTATTAGGGACCTAAACCATTCAACTTTGCATTAAAAGCTTAGGATGATCCTAAACCACTTCATTATGTTATATGTCTTAGTAGGAATCCGCATGACTTAGACGACTTTAATACTAATTAAGCAAGACTTCACAACAATACTCTATACTAATTAGTGCAACATGACCCCAACTACCCTATTCATCACTTCAACCACATATATTATACATTTATACTTCAACCACATATATTATACATTTATACTTAAATATGCCCATGCAAGTAACTTTAGATGTTGTACAACCAAAAAAAAGAAAAAAAGAAATAAAACTTAGCCTAAATGGGGTCCAAGCCTAGGACTAGGCAACAGTATCAACTCTGACAAGACATTAAACAAGGTTGACACATTGCTACAAGCCTAAAGCCACCCCACCACCTTGTCTAGAAATTGTCCAAACCCAAATGCATAATGATATACAAATATACAATCATGCAATTTCAAGTATATCTCAAATTGATTTCCTTTTTTGTTTTTTTGCTGTACATTTTCTTACCAAGCCTTTTTCTTCTATGGGTTTTTTTGTAAAACAAAAAAGGAGCTATTACAGGTGCACAAACCCAAGGTGCAGTGCAAAGAAGCAAGTGGAGAGGGCCAGTGAGGACCCAGATACACTCGTCATCACCTATGAAGGGCTGCACTTGCACTTTGCATACCCATTTTTCCAGCTGAGCCAGGCCCAGAACACCAGTCCACCAACAAAAAAGCCTAAGAAGAAAACCTCGCAGACTGAAGCCCAAGACCAAGAACAAGAAACCCAAGAAAGCCCACGAAGTGTGACCCCGGACCTGGACCCTGAACCACAGCCCAACACATTTACGGACTACCATCAAGAATTTGTTGAAGAAGAGCGTGGCTCACAAGGGTTGCTTCAAGATGTGGTGCCATTTATGATAAGAAACCCATCAAGTGCTTCTTCAAATTCTTCATGCTCTTCCTATCGATCACCTCCAACCTCTCCTTCTTCTCTGTCTTGGCCCACTTGGTATTTTGATGTTGGGCTAAATCATATATAGCATTGGATGAGTCCATATATTTAGTTGTCTAGAGCCCAATAATCCTAGGACTTTCTATATATGTGAACTATATACAATATGGTGCAATAATGATATGCATGTATGTTAAAATCCAATGTAGAATTTATTAATTTATAGTCAATATGAGGAAGCAAGAAAGAATATTTCAGACTACAAGGTAATTATATAAGGAATTAAGTTAATTTTGTGTTATACTATAGGGACATTTGACATGTTAAGTTGATTTTGTGTTATACTATGCATAAGGGAAAGAGGTATATGGTCCTCCAAGGCAAAATTGTCAAGAAAAATAAAGTATTGTCACATTAATTAGGATCTAAAATTTTGAGATTTGATTTGGCTATTGTAATGTTACATTTTTATATCTCGTTAATGCACATTCTTTGCAATAGTGATTGTGAAACATTACACACTTTACAATTATAATTTTATTGTATTGGTAAAACTCGTGAAAAATCAGAAATGGAAAAAAATGCTAAGGCCATAAAAAAGTAGAGGTAATTAGGAGATTCAAGAAATTTACGGGCTATTTCATTGATGTCTTCAATTGTATTTTTTTTCACCGATATGTATTTATAGGTTTAAATGATATAATTCTATTTCTATCCAACAAAAAAAAAAATTATATAATTCTATTAACATGGGAGTGACTGAGTGAGATGACCAAACCAACCGTACATATTGCCATATTGGAACCCTCTTCAGGTCCCAAACTTGAAGAAACCTTACATACTGACAAAACTAACCTTTTCTAGCCACATTTCCTATGCCCCGAAAGCAAGGGTGAATACGTAATTTCATAATAAAGAGGCGGTTTCTGATTCTGGACATGAAAACATTTCCTTTCCCCGTCTCTGTTCTCCCAGTCCCAAACAATCCCGATCCCGGTAAACCTTTCTGGCGCTATTTCTCTTTCTCTCCATTCCATGCCCTTTAAAACTTTCGCAGCTGAAATTTTCTCGGCAACCAAACGGACCCGCAAGTTCTCTCTAGGGTTTCAGAAGCACCCGCCTCTGCCAGTTTTCAAGCCTCCACACCATGATTTTCTCAAGCACCGGACGCTCTCTCTCTCACTCGGCTCGTTCCACATTCCAAAGAGTGAAAACAAAATTAAACTCATATTTAAATATTTTTCTCTAAATTTATTCTTTTTTATCGGCTAATGAAAGCTGATATGTTGCTGTGTAGAACGTAAAATCGGGTACATTCAACGGAAGGACTGAACCGTTTTCGCCGTCGTCGACGCCACTCGGCAATGCGTGCATTTCAGGCGTTGATGGCGGGTTACGGTTTCTGAGGGGATATTTAACTTATAATGGAGCTGGGATGCAGCTCGTTTCGAATGCCTACTTGTCGAATTGGAAATCTCTTCTTGCAAACCCTAGAATGCGTCGCTTCTTCTCCAGCCAAAGGCCCGATAAGAAAAGTAAGAAGCTCTCTGCCCATTAAAAGAAAAACTTGTTTTTGTTTGGTTGTATACATTTGATGCTTAGCATAATGTATTTTATGTTTGTATTTTACAATATGGGTTATTGGTTTAGATTATGAGAATTATTATCCGAGAAATAAGAAGGAAATTCCTAAAGGGAATGAACAGAAATCCCGGTCAAAGACAAAAGGTGTGTCACATATTAATCTTTTTATTTTTTTCTCATTAATGTGTTGTGGGTAAGTGCAACATCATTTTACTATGCTCATTAGTTTCAGCTTTTCTTCAGAGGGATCAAGTGCAGGTGGTCAGGGGAATAGTAATACCCAGGGAAAATTTTCAATTCCGATTCAACGCATGTTAATCGCTCCTTCAATGTTCTTTAGCTTTGTTTTAACATCATTGTTGTTTAATCCTCATCAAGCGAAGCAGGTTATAACTACTCTTACAGAAATTTGTTTGCTGGTGTTTTTTATGTTTGGTTCTTAAATTAGTTTATTAGTGTTGAATAGATGGATAGGTCAGTTAAGGTCACACTGTTTGTGTATAACAGTCTATTTTCTTATGCTAGATAACACTTGATTTGTTGGCATCTGCATACATCCTTCTTGTTGGTGCTAATGAAATGTTGCTGCATTATGTTCACCTTAATATGACTGTTGTGGATTTCTGTGTTGGGGACTTAGAATGATACATATGGAATGCAAGCTTCGGTGCATTTTAGATTATTGTTATTCTGTCAAATTCACCCCAAAGGAGGAACCAAAGCACAAGTGTTATGGATATGGCATTTCTTAAACTCACTGGAACTAACATCTTGTAGGTCATGTGCCGAACAATGGTGGTAACCTAGCCATTTCACTGCTGTTATGTACTCCGATAAACTGCTATAATTTGTTGAAGTTTGAAACATTTTTGACCTTAGTACTTGTGCTTTTGCATTTTCCCCTGCAACTATGGAGAAATTATATCTAATTTTCTCAAACTTCATGTCGTCTGCTTTATTTTTCCCATTTTTTTTCTTCAATTATTTCTGTTTAAGCTGATTGATATTTTTCTCAGATAAGTTTTCAAGAATTTAAAAACACTCTACTTGAACCTGGGCTGGTGGATCACATTGAAGTTTCAAACAAATCAGTTGCAAAAGTGTATGTGAGGAGCTCCCCACACACTATAGATCAGAGTAATGATGATGCTGTCAAGGGTCCTCTTGATGGTTCTCCTTCAGGAGGAAAGAAAAGCCAGTATAAATTTTATTTTAACATTGGGAGTGTAGAATCTTTCGAGGAAAAATTGGAGGAAGCCCAAGAAGCTTTAGGGTTTGACCGTCATGATTATGTTCCTGTAATTTATGTATCCCAAGTCAATTGGTACCAAGAGTTGATAAGGTATGGGCCAACAGTGATGCTTTTGGGAGCCCTTTGGTTAATGGGGCGAAAAATGCCTGGCATTGGTGGTTCGGGTGGAAAAGGTGGCCGAGGAATATTCAATATAGGGAAAGCACCGATCACGAAAGTGGATAAGAATGCCAAAAACAAGGTTAAGTATGCATTTGTATCACTTGTGTTTGCCTTCATCATATTTTTTGTCTGAGTATTAAAGTGAAACTTAAACTGAGTTATTAACAACTACTGCACTAATGTTAACTTACGATTCAGGTTTTTTTTAAAGATGTAGCTGGCTGTGATGAGGCTAAGCAAGAAATAATGGAGTTTGTGCACTTTCTCAAGATCCCTAAGAAATATGAGGAGTTGGGAGCAAAAATTCCAAAAGGTGCCCTTCTTGTTGGTCCTCCTGGCACAGGAAAGACACTCCTTGCTAAGGCAACTGCAGGTGAATCTGGGGTGCCTTTTCTATCAATATCTGGTTCGGATTTTATGGAAATGTTTGTTGGTGTTGGGTCATCAAGGGTTCGAAGCTTGTTTCAAGAGGCAAGACAATGCGCACCCAGTATAATATTTATTGATGAGATTGATGCAATTGGCCGGGCAAGAGGGCGTGGAGGCTTTTCAGGTAGTCATGACGAGCGTGAAAGTACCCTCAATCAGTTGCTTGTAGAAATGGACGGATTTGGAACCACTGCTGGAGTTGTTGTACTTGCTGGCACCAATAGGCCTGACATTCTGGATAAAGCTCTCTTGAGGCCTGGTCGGTTTGACCGACAAATTACTATTGATAAACCAGACATCAAAGGCCGTAACCAGATTTTTCAAATATATCTGAACAAGCTCAAGCTGGATCGGGAACCATCATTTTACTCAGAGAGGCTTGCTGCTCTAACTCCTGGATTTGCTGGAGCAGACATAGCAAATATCTGTAATGAAGCTGCCTTGATTGCTGCAAGGAATGAGAGCGCAAAGATCACAATGGAACATTTTGAGGCAGCTATAGACAGGGTGATAGGTGGTCTAGAAAAGAAGAACAAGGTAACTGTTGCAGCCTGCATAGTTGTTTGACTCCTTTATGATTCAAAGATTAATAGCTGAGTATTAGAAGGTTTTGTATAGACATGCAAAAGTGAGATAATATCTTTGGCATCAATAATTCTTAGGTTGTACCTGAACAACCTAAAATAGTGTTGTAAACAACTATTTGGACATCAGAGACTTTCTATATTCTTTTACCAATATATTTAAATCTTACAGTTTTTTTTTTTTTTTTCCAGGTAGTAAGCAAGCAGGAAAGACGGACTGTTGCTTACCACGAATCTGGTCATGCTGTTGCTGGTTGGTTCTTGGAACATGCAGAACCCTTGCTTAAAGTAACTATTGTTCCACGTGGTACTGCAGCACTGGGATTTGCTCAGTATGTTCCTAATGAAAATCTTCTTATGACCAAAGAGCAGCTTTTTGATATGACCTGCATGACCCTTGGTGGGCGAGCTGCTGAGCAGGTGAAGTTACTGTCTCTTTCTTAGCCTGGTATATCACTCATTGAAGTATGACAAATGAAACTGAAATATGAAGTTTAAAATTCTGAAAATGCCATCTTGTTCATGACATCTTTCACATGAATGCTGAATCATAACTAATATGCCCATTTCTGTTGCAATGTCTGAATAGTTTGTGACTGCAGACGAAGTTTTGTTTCATTCTGTTCACAATTAATTTACTATTCATAAAATGATCATGCATGACGCTGTAGACTCAAAGGTTGAAGTTTACAAAAAGACATTAAGGGGTCTTTTGTAGCTCTTAAAACAGAGGGGTGAAAGCTTCTCTCTTCTTGAACTTCATTTCCTTTTGAAACTTACATAGAAAGGTGTTCACATTCTCATGATCGTCACTTACTTTCGCTAGTTCTGTGTGTTTACCAGGGTGTGTGTGTGTGTGTCTGTATCTGTGATCAGACATCTTAGTTTGTTATTTACTAGTGACAAAAACTTGTGGGTGGTTTAGCATGACGAGGTCCCTGTATCTAGAAAGTTGAAGTCATGGAATTGCTATGATGACAACTCATTCTAATTTAACACAGAAGATATCCTTGTAACTTCTGAGGTTTTATCAACTGACTTCTAATCAAGTCATTAATGAACATACTGCCCTTTTACTCTTGAGTAGGTTTTGTTGGGAAAGATTTCAACTGGAGCACAGAATGACTTGGAGAAAGTGACCAAAATGACATATGCCCAAGTTGCAGTGTATGGATTCAGTGACAAGGTGGGTCTTCTTTCTTTTCCTCAAAGGGATGATGCATTTGAGATGACCAAGCCCTACAGTAGCAAGACTGGTGCAATAATTGACACTGAAGTTAGAGAATGGGTGGCTAAAGCATATGTGCGCACTGTTCAGCTGATAGAGGAGCACAAAGAGCATGTAGGACAGATAGCAGAGCTGTTGCTGGAAAAGGAAGTCCTTCACCAAGATGACTTGATTCGAGTATTGGGAGAGCGCCCATTTAAGTCAAACGAGACCACAAATTATGATAGATTCAAGCAAGGGTTCCAAGAAGAAGATAAAGAGGCTAAAGAGACCACTGAGGGTAAGAATGTGGAGGATGGTCGGTCACCACCCATTCAACCAGATGTTGTCCCTGCATAGTGATTTCAGGGGATTATGTTTATATAAAATGGTATTCTGTTGAAAGGATGCCTCCTCTGTGCGAATTGATTGTAATAGAACAGTGTTGTATATGCAAAGAACATACTAGGTGTCATTTGGTTCTTGATCTACTTACAGTTTCTTGTTTTTGGAAATAAGGGATACAATAAATCCAAAAAAAACGCGGTTTTGGAAATATTGTAAATACAATCCAAAATCAGAAGAAGAATAAGAAGTTATTTTTAATGTTTCGAGTGGAATTGTTTGAGGAAAGTCAGAAACATTAAATCCTAATCTTAAGGCCTTAACTTTCAGATCTAGGCCTCTGAGCCCCAAAGGATCAACCCAAACCTTGAATTCTGAAACTTAAGCTTTGAGTAGCCTTGGACATTGGACCTTGAGTGCCTGAACATTGAATCCTAAACCCAACTTTGATTTCTGCAAATCAAATCCATAAGTTTGAACTCAAGCCTTAGACCCCGATTCCCTTTCATGGTTCGTGATTGCTTGGGGTATCGGTCCTATCAAACCTTGAGCCATAAGTCATGAGCTCGGAGCTATAAACCTTGACTTCAAACCTTGGGCCTCTGAGTTTGTAGCTTAGAATTCTCGGGCTGAGATTCGTGGCTTATGGCTCAAGGTCCATGGCTTGAGACATAGGGCTTAGGAATTGGGACTACTTGATACTTGGGGCTCAAGACATGATGGGCTTAGAACTTGGAAGAAATGAGTGATAGGGGGGTCAGTGTTTGATGGAGGAGGATTGATGGACGGTAGTGGCTTTTGTCTTTTTGTTTTGTTTTCTCCTTGGAATGAAGGGTCAGTCTTTTTCAAGCATCTAATAGTAAGTGAGTCAGTGATGATTCTGACTATCGGAGTTTGTTGCTTTCTCCTTTATTTAGTGGGAAGTGGACGTACGAAAGATATATCCTCTTTTAAAATGGCTTGGGAACTACTTTACATGTAGATTGTGATCACATCACAATGTTTGCCTCATACAGCTGTTTGCATTTTACTTTGGACCTTTCAGAGTAAAAGAAGTTTGATGGTAAATAATTAAACAAATATGTGGCATGCTGTAATGTCCCCAAACATGTCTCTCTCTAGGATTAAACTACTCTTCACTCCGAGTAAAGATTCACACGTAATTGACGAGTGTATACACTCTATGTGTCTACATACAGATGAACTCATGATTTTGATCTTGTAACAACAAACATACACATCATAGGACACTGAAAAGATGAAGTACTGCAATCACAGTAAGAAGCATTTGACCTCCTCAGTAAATATATAAAATCAATGAGCCAAGCTAGCTAGCTATAGGCTATAGCTACGAATCTCTTCTTTTTCAATCAAGCTAGTTCAAGAACGTGACCGCTGGGGACTTGGGGATCTGCATTTGTGAAAGCCACCCCACTCATGACTCATGAGTTGGATGGAACTCCATATACCTACATATGCATGATAGCTGTGGTTATAGAACTTTAGTTTTGTAGGGCTTTTAGATTGAAGATTGTAGGCCGTTGAACGGCTACCTAGAAAATCATAATGGGACAAACAACTTCGCTTTTGAGCATAAAGAACTAAAGAAGGTCTTGTCAAAATCCAAACACTAATGGCCTCCTTGTTGGAAAGCAAACAAGGCTCATGAGATCGATAATTCATCACCAATAATTTGTGGGGCTAGCAGCTAGTAATTGCTCCACTTTTTAAAGATTTAAAATATAAATAGTATAACTCTAGTGCCTAGAGTGGATTTTCAATAAATTCTTGAATTATAGACGATTCAAAGATACAATGATGAGATGCGTCTAATTTATGCATCTTAACCATTCATGTCTAATATAAAACTTGAAAAATATAACATAATTTGAGTTACATTTTATTCATTCAATCTTTTAATAATTTTTTTTTATTATATTAGAGAAAATCGAACACTAAACCTATCATAATCTTAACTTATTACTCCACTCACCTTCAACACTTGAGTTAACTTCGAAAACTCTTAACAATCCAAATTAACCAATTAATAACATGACATCATTAATTGATATCATCAACTATAAATTGACACACAATTACTATAAAACATAGTAAAACAATATGATCCATTTAGTATTACTCATTCTATTTAATGGCATTGAAAAATTACATATTCTTATTGAAGACCTAATTCATAAGAAATTCTATATATAAAACACATATATCTGGTGAATAATGGTACATGGTGTGGTTTAGAAAATTAAAATTGAATGGTTGAGATGCTTAGAATTAGTCATTTCTTGTGGGAGCACATCGTATGGGTTTGCGGCGGGCAAAACATCATGCATGGCATGCTAGCAGTTGCCCAACACTTGTTATATTATATGCATGATCATCTACCAACCCAACAATCAAAGTTGAGTACTTCAATAATAATTGGTGGACTAAAAAAATCCTTGTTTAATCAAGGAAAAAGTTTTTCATATTGGCCTGGGTAAACGTACGTGACCAACTTTCTTGCTAAATATATTAATTAAGCCTTCGGACAAAGTACAAAATGTACCAATAGCTAAATAATTTTTGGGATCTAAGAATCAATCCTCCACCAAACTCAATCAACCTTGGGATGTATATCTTATATGGTCTTCATTACAATGCAAATCACATGTTTGAGCTTGTTTTCGTTTTTGGATCTCTACTTAGAAAGACCATATAAGATATGAAGACCAAATCATATCTACAAGTTATTCGTTTATTATCTCACCGGCCGTTTAAATTTTTTAAGTTCAATAATTATTTGACATGATAACAGAATTCTAATTTTGACACAGCACTGGTGATGAATCACAACACACACACACACAAACTTTAGACTTGTTGATTCTTCTCTAGATTAAGAATACCAAGAACAAGGGGCCTATAACCTTGTTGATCCAAACGGATTCCAAGTTGATAGAAAGGTTTCCAAAGAAACTTCAATTTTTTATTAATCAGATTAAAATAACCTCTATTATATCTCACCAAAACGTCTAAATACCATACAGCCTTAAGCCATAAATGGTATATTTAACAACAAAAATAAATATTAAAAATAATAAAAGACAATTAAAAAGCCAAAAAACTGCAGAACAACTTTAAACGCGATTTCGTCGTTTCCATTCCAAAAAAGGTATGGTATGCAAAAGTCAGACACCAACTAATGGCTAGATTTGCACCTATTACTCTAAAGTCAATAATCATGTGCTATGCGTGCTGCATCAAATTTCAAGAAAAATTTCACCTTATTTATTTCTTGAACGATGAAGATTCCCCTATACTAATAATAATATAATATAGTTTGTCTCTTCAAAGATGAGACTGCAGGTGAAAGAGTGTTAATTAGTACTCTGTATGGGAGAGGGTCTTCAATGAGTGGGGCACCTCTCACATATAAGATTTACGCCTCTGTATGGTATTTAGACCAGGTACGCATATGTCTACGTCTGGCTCCTCTCATGATCTTATGCAGGCATTCAAATCAGACAAGAAGGCTTAGCTAGCTAGCAATTATTCAACGACAAAATACGACATTAAACACACTCAATCCAGATTGGAATTGTCATTAATTGGCCAAATATATATATATATGGTAAAAGCTTCAGCCCCATGTATATAGTATCTACTACTCAAATCTGTTAAATGTCAAATTCTCTTGTTAAATCAATATTAAACTACTTTTTACTTTAAAAACCAATGAACCACTTTGAGAAGCTTTCTCTATTGGTCTTGCAGTACAAAACTTGCACATCCTGTATAAAGCCAAAAGAAGAGCCTCACCAGATATTTTGGGGATGCTACCATTATTGGATTTGTACTCGTCTAGTACATAGACCTTTTTTTTAGGGAGTACATTTTTAGATCGATCACATATTACATTATGAAGTTTATTGATTATATCAATTATTATAATCCGTTATTAATAATACATATGACATATTACATGATATAATTTTGAGACTCCAAACTACTTTGTTTTAGATACAAATATAAAATAACATTAAAAATAAATAGTAGAGAATTCAATTCCATTTGCAATTCTGAAGTGAAACCAAAGCATGTTGAGGAACAAAAAGACCCAGTCCGTGAACCGTGTTGACTTTTATGCACCAAATTTCAAATATTCCCAACAACTCCTCCACTGCATAAATTAAAACCAATGTAACAGTAAAATATTGACTGCCAGATCATGATTTTAATTAAATATTCTCAACCTCACCAACTTGAGGCTAGGAGTCTGAAGAATAATACTATTATAATTAATTAATTAGTTAACTAAATCATAGTATATTAAATTGTTAATTAGCAGTAATAATAAGAACAATACGAGGGTCATGGTCACGGCCAGCCCAGGTAGTTGAAATAATTGAGGGGGAAGAGTCAGAAATGGTTCTTTCTTCAGACCCATCTAGTAGTGGTAGCCGCCACCACTGCAAATATTGTTTTGTTTTCAAATTATATGTAGCTATCTGCCCTATATTTTAAGGGTATGGTGAATGGGAAAGAATGACTATACAAGGGTATACCCATTTTCCATTTCGACCTTTTTTCATCTACTTAATTCTCTTGTAGTTGTACTTTTCCCTATTCTGTAATCTTTGGGCACCAATCATTTCCCCCGGCCAGTACATTTAATATAGCAAGCTGGTGTGTCATGCCCTATGTTATGGTGTCATTTGCACTTTATTAGTGGCGGCACAGCCTTCAATTTTAATTATAATTGCCTGTATTATACTATTATATATCTTAGATATATCTAGAATTTTCTTATCAAGATATTTGTCACCTTGTCAAACTATTCATTTGATATTAATAATTTACAATTAAAATGTCACGACAACATAAAATGCTTATATTTTGTGACAGATTTAGATGGGGTGAGTAGGGGTGGGCACGGTGCGGTCCGGCCCAGTTCTCCCCCTACACCGGCACTGCACTGTAGAGGGCAATACGGTGCGGTGCGGTGCCGGTGTGGGAGAATTGTTGCAGCAGAACTGGACCAAACCAAACTGTAACAGTTCCGGTCCGGTCCAGTGCACTGTTTCTGTTTTGGGCCTTACTGTTTTGGGCTTTTTAGTCTGAGCCCAATTAAAAATTTGGGCCAAAAAATAATCAACCATACTACTATACCATCCTGTCATGTTCTCACTTCTCATTTCATAACAAATTAACATGCACTCATAAGCTTTTCACTGCACCACAGTTCAAGAAACGACAGAAAATTAAAATCCAAGAGAAAACAAAGCCACAAGCTAGCAAATCAAATTGGTAACCAGAAACTAGACCATGAATAGCAGCTAAGGGCCTGCCAGACATATTATGGTCTACAATCAAACATACCCTGTAATTTGACACAATAAAACACAGCACAACACAATAAAACACAAATTTGCTTATACAGTATACAGATATGTAAAGAGGATTCACAATATGGATCAAAACAACCCATTAATCAATAATTACAAAATTTCATATCCCCCAGCCAGCAAACACCATAAATCACTCATTGTCTTCAAATAAACCTTGCCAGCAGCCATCAAATACACCATAAAACCCCTGCCAGCATCCATCAAATACACCACAAGACCCTTGCAAGGAAGAACCACAAAATTGCACATAAATTACAGAATAACCCTAATGTAAACCCTAACCCGAAATCAAACCCCAAATTAACTATAAACCCTAATTTAAAATCAAAATTGCAAGGAAGAACCACAAATTTGCACAAAAATTATAGAATAACCCTAATGTAAACCCTAACCTGAAATCAAACCCCACATTAAGTCATTAACTATAAACCCTAATTTAAAATCGAAATTGCAAGGAAGAACAAAAAAATTGCACAAAAATTACAGAATAACCTTAATAGAAACACAAACCCGAAATCAAACCCCAAATTGCAAAGAGATGACAAGATGAGAGAGTGAGAGATGAGAGACAGAGATGATAAACTGACAGAGAGAGACGCGAGATGAGAGATGAGAGTGAGAGAGATGGTTACCTGAGACGACGCCGACGAGATGTACCGAAACGGCTTTTGATTCGCTGCGACGACGCCGACGCCGACGAGATCAGAGACTTGAGTGGTTGAGTCAGCTGATTGCGATTCGCGAGTGAGAGTGAGAGATGAGAGACAGAGATGACTAGATGAGATCATGAGAGATGCGAGATGAGAGATGGTTACCTGAGATGAGTGTGAGAGCTGAGAGTGAGAGACAGAGCAGAGACTTGGCTGGCTGGCTGCGTGAGAGAGTCAGAGAGGCAGAGACTTGGCTGGGTGAGTGAGATTGGATGCGTGAGAGTGTGAGACAGAAATCAATTGGGGCTTTAGGGTTGGGGATCGGGGTAATCTGTAATTGGGTAGGGTAATTGCCAAAAATGGCCAAATGGGTAAATTGGTAATTGACTAATCTAATTAGTAATTAGGGTTTGACTTTTTGAGGGTTTCAAATTTTCAATTGGGGTTTCATTTGATTTTGGGGTTTCATTTAATTTTAGTGTTTTAATTGGGGTTTAGAGTATAGGGTATTTAGGGTATATGATATAGTCTTATAATAAACTTATAAACATATACATACAAAAATTATAAGTTAGGATATACTATAATATTATAAACTATATATTATATGGGTACTATCAAATATATAATTAGTGTTTCAAATTTTCAATTAGGGTTTAAATTGGTAATTTGTAATTGACTAATCTAATTGGGGTTTGAGGGTTTCAATTGGGGTTTCAATTGGGGTTTAGAGTATAGGGTATTTAGGGTATAGTCTTGTAGTAAACATATACATAAAAAAATTATAAGTTAGGATATACTATAGTATTATAAATTATATACTATATAATACTATCAAATATATAATTAGTGTTTCAAATGGGGTTTAAATTGGTAATTTGTAATTGACTAATCTAATTGGGATTTGAGGGTTTCAATTGGGGTTTAAATTGGTAATTTGTAATTGACTAATCTAATTGGGGTTTGAGGGTTTCAATTGGGGTTTAAATTGGTAATTTGTAATTGACTAATCTAATTGGGGTTTTAGGGTTTCAATTGGGGTTTAAATTGGTAATTTGTAATTGACTAATCTAATTGGGGTTTTAGGGTTTCAATTGGGGTTTAAATTGGTAATTTGTAATTGACTAATCTAATTGGGGTTTGAGGGTTTCAATTGGGGTTTAAATTGGTAATTTGTAATTAACTAATCTAATTGGGGTTTGAGGGTTTCAATTGGGGTTTAGAGTATAGGGGCCATAGGCCATTTAGGGTATAGGGTATAGTCTTATAGTAAACAATAATATATATAAAAAAATTATAAGTTAGGATATACTATAGTATTATAAACTATATACTATATAGTACTATATATATATAATATACTATATAGGCCATATAGGGATATATATAAAATATATTTTAGGGTCTAAAATATAACTAGGTTAATATTAATTTTATTATCTAAAATATATATAAATGTGTGTATAAAAATATAAAATGGTATAAATATATATATGTTTATACACATACGGTCCGGTCCGGTCCGGTCCCGCCCGGCTTCAAGGAAAGCAAAACCGGAACCGGAACCGTATAGGACCGGTCCGGTCCAATTCGGTCCAATCTTTGACCGGTTTTGGTCAATACGGTTTTTTAACCCCCGGTTTGGTTCGGTGTGTCCGGTTCGCGGTTTAAATGCCCACCCCTAAGGGTGAGTGAAGGAATCGCCTACATCGACATATTATTTAACCATTAAATAGGCCAACAACTCATTTTTACTTTGCTATTTTGCTTAAGGGTGCATGGGAGATGGGGTAAGATGTTTATTGAAATACTTCAAAGAAGTTGATCGAGGTAGGGGCAATTGACAAGCAAAGGAAACTAGTGTGCCAAGGATGCACATGAACCACTACTATGTTGTTAGATCATAAATTTGGAAACACACATTTGATAAAAATTAATATAATTAATAATCTATATTTATAATATGACAATATAAACATTTTATGTTAATCAACTCTCTGGCAAGTGGCAAGATAACAATTCCATATATATATCTATATATCTGTACATACAGATACATCATATAATTAAAAAGGGCAGAGATCAATAAAGCCAACTTAGAAGACGTTTTATTGCTGTCATGCATATCATATACTATATATTTGAATTTGATATATGGAAGCAAGATGGATCACAAAGTAATCAATGTATCTTGCGTTGGCAACTGGCTAAGGGCATTGTAAACTATTCCAAATTGACGTATTTCTGCAATATTGCAGTGACACCTGTATTATTTAAAGAGTGTGAACAATTATTCATACAAAATTATATATGATAGATACCAATGATATATATATCATCTATAATCATTAAAAATTGGATAGACTTGCCCCCCACCCCCCAATTATGGAGGCTATATATGCTCTAACAATCTCTGGTATATATATGATTCATAAAATTGAAGATACAGACATCACTTCCACAGTCCATTGAACACATTAATGGATTAGTTTTGATTTTTTTTGGGCAATTCCGCATCATACCAGTTATCACATTGTTTATATTTATATGCAGTACAAAACAAGTGCATTGTTCTGCATGTAAATGAGATTTTTTGGTTGATATACATCAGTTTAAGCTTTTAATCACAACAGCTATCTAACATGGTAAGAATCTTGATATAAATTACGCAATAGTGTTGAATCCTCCGTCTATAATTCTGTATGTTTTTGTTTGTTAGTATATGTCTGCTCTTCACCTGCAGATTGAGACTACATGTGAGAGAGGGTGTTAATTAGCACGTTAATTACAATGTTATTTTATTTCGTAATAGCTTAAAATTTTGGAATACAGTACTATGGGTGAAAAAATTTATGGTACAAACATGTATCAAATATATTCACTTTTTAATTTATACTAAAATAAAAATTTATAAACTATCAAATTTATTTGTATATCATATGATCTCGTGGAGCTACATGTTGGAGGTGGCCGGGACACTAATTATCTAATTTTCAAGCCACCCAATTAGTGTAGTAAGCATAGACTTAATATGTGTCGCGCTTCATTAATTACCACGATGTGCATGTCTTTGGCTACATGCAACAAGACACCTTGTTAGTTGCCTTGATCGAGTTATTTGGTTACATTTATTAGCAAGTTTACCAGGCCATTTTTGTACGTGTCAATTGTCTTAATGCATGATGGCCATGTATAACAATCACCAGCAAAACAATATATTATCTAGCATTTATCTTCATTCCACCACTGCATGGGGGTTCTTGAGTTGTCAATTGCCTAAACACAAGATATTTCTTTTCCTTTTGAGCTGTCAACGCCACATTCTTCCTCACCATTGTTCTAGCCACTTGTTTCTTTTAATTACCCACTTGGAGATGACATGCAAAATGTAATCTTCTATATAATCACCGATTTTTCCATCTCTGTTACAAGCTAATTTAAGAGAAGCAATTTGAAGATATATGGGAAGTGAGAAGGAGAGAGATGCTATAAGTCTTGAGGGACATGCTTTAAGTCAAGGTGAGTAATTTATGTAATGTTGCAAAATTTCTATATTATGTAATGAAGATGAAAGTCCTAATATTCTTATACATAAATTTTGTGTTTTTTTATAAAATATCTCTATATTTGAAATTAAAAATGTCTATTTTATGAAATATTGTTTTGCGCTTACCTATATATTTATGTGTTGTAAAAATAAAGAACTTCAGAGAGAAAAGTGTCTTTTTCATTCCATAGAGCCTCTATTTATAGGCTTCAAGTGATAAACATTTACATCAGATATACATCTTATGATAAATACATTATCACTAAGATAAATACAGGAAAATAAAATGAGTATTTATCTAGCTAATATTATATGATTATCTATGGAGATAAATACATGAAATGTGGTATGTAATTATCTGATGAGGACATTCACATTATCTGCAACAATATGTGGATTTGTTGAAAATTTTCATAAACAAGAGAACCTCAGTAATTTATGAGTTCACACGTACAGGGCAGTAAGGCCAAAAGGGTCACATGAGGGCCACTTCTTAAATCTCATATGAACCTTGAAGGGATGATATGGTTATATATATAATTCTGAATTTCTGATATAAGTATGATACTTCATTATTTTGTACGAGTGTGTGAATATGATATGTCGTGACATTGCCTAATTGACATATATATTACATATTCTATTCACTGCGCAATGATTTTGGCTTTGCCTTTGGTTTATAAACAAATTCTAAACTTCTGATGAGCAGGATAATGGTTAGGCGAACTGAGGTGTTAGCTAGGATGAATTTTATGTACATATATATAAGAGAATGATTTTGTTTTTACAAAATATTTACATAAACGTTGAATCCTATATGAGTTCTAAACAATCACAGTTTGATTCCTTCTAAAGAGTATTTAGCAGTTAGTTCTGGGGGTCAACCCAAATGATGAGGATAGGTTCAAATGATTTTCTAATTACTATTTCTGGGGGAATTACTAGTTCTGGGGGTCAACCCAAATAAAATGAGATTACTAACCCAAATTATTAGGTTAGGTTCAAGTTTAATTCCCTCCAACATAACCAAAAACAAATTAGTAATCTCATTTTATTTTCTAATTACACCTTGAATTTGGGAAATATTTTTAATTACCCAGTATCAGGGGGTGACAATCAAGAAATAAATTAATTAACACGCTCAATGATTGTTTACATGCATAAAATATGGGTCTTCGATCCTTTGTTACTTTGATGATTTGTGCTTCTTGAACTTGCCTTCTTTCCAAAAAAGAAAAAACAAAAAAAAAAAAAAATCATAAGCAATGACATGTGTCCAGGCTCATTGTTTAACACCAGTTTGTAATTAGGTAAAAAGATGTGATGAGTGGAAGTGAAGAATGAATGAGACCGTCCTCCAATGTGCTAATTTTTGTCCTTACTAGAGCTTCAAAGTTAAGAAAACAGCCCCACTTAGATGCTACATGTTTCCAGAAGAGTCCAGATTTTGGTAAATGGCCGGGTACCAAACCAAACATGCCCCTAATAATTTGTTTTAAAATTCAAATTTAATTTCATACATCAGATCATACATCTTACACAATTATGTTTGAAGTTATTAATTAAGTACAATTGTCTCACATCGATTAAGTAATTATCACACTCATCAAATGACATATTTTTCTTAATTACACCAAATTGTTAAAGACAAAACCTCACACCTATTCCTTCAGCGTAGTCAATTATTAATTAATATCTATGTAATATAGGACCACAAGAATAGGACCTCAACAATTAATTCAAATGAGTGGAGTTGTAACCAACTTATTTCCCAAATTAGCATTCAAAATTTCTTCTCTCACGGCATTTACCAAACTGTGTTCCACACGCATAGCATAGTGCATACACCTTTTAGCTAGAATGCTAGATTATAGATTTAAATTAGACTGAGGATAGTTATTCTCCATCTAACTCTCATCCTTGTCAACCAAAATTTGGAAACTCTTCTAAACTTGTTTATTTGTTTACATCTTAGCCTTGTATTACAAATTTAAGGGTTCTGAATATATGAATGTAATGAGGGACGGACCTAGAATTGTTAATTTGGGGGCTCAAATATAAAAATCAAACAGAAGAGGAACCACTATTAAATTTAGCATGACATTACATATTAATTATTCTAGTTTAATTTAGAGCAAGTTGTACTATATATTAGAAGGAGCTGTAAAAGGTGTGGGGGCCATGGCTGTGGCTTAGCCCCTGAATGTGACCCCAATACTCTAAAACAGTAGAGAAATTTTTAGGTGTGAATATATATAACACCATCACATAATATTATTAATTTACCTATATTATAATATATGTATATCTATACAGTATTATAAATTCATTTCCTCTTTTATCTCACACCCTTAACTTATAATATACGCTAAAAGCCTGAAACTACAAATCGAACATTTTTTTTTTTTTAAAAGTTCGATTTGTAGTTGGCATAAGCAAGCAAAAGAATCATCTTCATTAACAAGCAAAAGAATCATCCTCATTATAATAGTTGGCATCCACTTGTTTTTAACAACATGCCACTAGCTTTCAACTGCAAGGGTATTTATGGAATATTGAAAAACTAATAAGGCAAATCTGGACCAGGAAAGGGCAGTGAGGTGGTGGCAAAACTGGAAATTTGTGGACAAAATAAGAGAGTGCACAAAATACAACATTTTGTTCAACTTTGTCAACCTTGGAAACAACAGCGTGCTTTCCTGTTACCTTCGGCCTCTCGTTTCTTGTAATTTCTTAATCTCTTATAGATTTTTAAAGTTAACTGAACGTGATTAAGATGAATAATAATTAAAAAATAAGATGAATAATAATTGAATTTAAAAATTGAGAAACTCGTGGGAATTAAACAAACGGCTCGCCTATTTAAACCCACCTCTGCTCTTCTCCTTCCTCCTCCCACTCTCTCATTCTTCAATACCTTTAGCATTGCTTTCTCTTTTCAGAGTTCTCTCCTTGCAAGAAAGAAACCCTCTCTCTTTCCTTCTTTCTCTTCCTCTCTCTGTGGGTCATTTTGGTATTGGCATTTTAGTCTGCGGGTAAGTTTGATTAAACATTTTGATTAATGGACGTATATAGAATTTGAAGATTTGGGTTTTCATTTCTCTAGCATTTCCAGTTTCTGTTGACCCCAAAAAAATCATTTCCTGTCTTTATTGTAAAATTTGGGTTTTCATCACCTGATATAAGCAAGGTGTTCATTTCACATAATACCCACTTCCCACAAAGTTTTGGTTGTTTTATCATACAAAGTTTTGTCAAGGGTTGTCCACTTAAATGTGGACTTTGTTTCTTCATTGATATTATCTTGATCATTAACTTTAAGCTAAATTAAATATCATTCTTTTTAGTTCTACTTGGAAAGTGTTCTGAATGAGTTGTACTTGTTCCCTAAAGCTATGAAACACTGGAAAGTGCTTATAAAATCAGATGAACTTTGCTTAAATTACTTTTGTTGTGGTTTTATGCTTAATCTATGGATGTCATGGGAGTTCATATGTGGACAGCTGATCTTATAAAGTAAATACAACTTTTAAGCTATTAGCTTGCTAGGTGTATATCCAAGGTTGAAACCCATAAAGCCAATTGTCCACCTCTTCTTGATTCAATGTATAGTAGCAGTTTTGGATTCTCCATTCAGAAACTAAGAAAGCCTTATCTACCTAGCTCCTTGGTAATTGGCCTCAGATTGTGTCCACTTGTAGACCCTTTTTCTTCTTTTGGTAGTAATCTGAGTCAATAGGGGCCACTAATTATTTACCAGCCATGAAAAATTTTAGTTTGAGAATCAAAATGAAATTCCATATAAATTTGAGTGGATTTAAGCTATAATGCAACTTACTGTTCACTTTTTTTGTCCTTCTCCTGAAGGTTTCTTGATCAAAATGGAATTTGAAGGCTACAGGCAGGCTCAGAGGCCAAAATATGACTGTCTTCTGTTTGGTAAGCCTTTTTACTTTTAGAAATTTGCATGTCAATCTGAATTACCTTGGAGAACATCATCTTGACCACTTGTTTTTTCCAAATTGCAGATCTAGATGATACTCTTTATCCCCTTAGTACTGGGGTTGCTACAGCTTGCCGCAACAATATAGAAGGTAAGTTTGTATTCTAGACTTCTAGTTAGGCCTTGGAATTCACATTTATTTTTTCGTTTTGGTATTGATTTCTCTTTTTTTTTTTTTTTTTTTTTTTTCTGTAGATTATATGGTGGAAAAGCTTGGCATTGAGAAGAGCAAAATCCCTGACTTGTGTAACCTGCTGTACAAGAACTATGGAACAACAATGGCTGGTCTTAGGGTACGTTTTGATACTTCCCCATCTTTGTGGCATTTTTATTTATTGCTAAGCTTGTTAATGAATTATTTCTAAAATTTTATTGATACTTCCTTTGCAGGCAATCGGCTATGACTTTGACTATGATGAATATCACAGGTGGGAAGCCCTTCTGCTATTTGATCAGCCTTTTACATCTTGCTGTATTAACTAGTCCTCAAGGATTTGCTAACCTTTGCCTTTCCTATGTAACAGTTTTGTCCATGGGAGATTACCTTATGAGAACATAAAACCCGACCCGGTTTTGAGGAATCTTTTGCTGAACCTGCCTTACCGGAAAATTGTAAGCGCCTCATCACCAAATGATAGCCAAGGAAAGGCCAAAGGTTTTAAACTTTTCTTCTTTGTGCTAATCCTTTCTGTTTTCTATGTGAAACAGATATTCACAAATGCAGACAAGGTCCATGCTGCTAAAGCACTAAGTAGGCTCGGATTGGAAGACTGTTTCGAAGGGATTCTCTGCTTTGAGACCCTCAATCCTATTCACAAAAGCACTGTTTCTGATGATGAAGATGACATTGAGTTTGTGGGATTAAACACTACTACTACTACTAGTAGTGCTACTCCTGCAGCTGAAGTTCCTGCCACAACTACAAGCAACTCTCAAATTTTTGACATCATTGGCCACTTTGCCAAAACAAACCCTACCTCCAAATTGCCAAAAACCCCAATTGTGTGCAAACCATCAGAAGTTGCCATAGAAAAGGCTCTCAAGATTGCCAACATCAACCCTCAGAGAACTGTAAGATACATATTTCTCTCTTAGGATTTGGACATCAGGTTCTCTTAGATAATTAGCTACTACCATGTATAGTTTAATCATGCTTATCTGTGGTTGGTGTTTTTGGTTCTGTCAGCTCTTCTTTGAAGATAGTGTCCGCAACATACAAGCTGGCAAACGAGTGGGTCTTCACACTGTGCTGGTAAGCCAATATTGGAAAATCTATTACCCCACAAATAATGTGAGGACCGACATATATTCTATATGTAATGACAATTTGGTCACCAACTGATGCCTTGTATTTTGTGATTATTGAATGTACAGGTTGGCACATCCCAGAGAGTTAAAGGTGCAGATTATGCACTTGAAAGCATCCACAACCTCAGGGAAGCGCTGCCAGAGCTTTGGGAGGTTGACAGGAAATCTGAAGTTGGCTACTCTGGGAAGGTTGCAGTGGAGACATCGGTCACAGCTTAGGCCTACAACAAGCACTTGTTTGTATGTGGAAAGAAATCAATGTTTTTTTAGGGATCTTATCATCCCTTTTGTCCTGTCTCATTGTAATCACATATTAATTCATAATAAAATATTAGTCGTCCTTCTTTAAATGTTTTAATCTAATACTTTATATTACTAATTTATCAATCATAACCGAACATTCAAGTAATAATCACATAATTAATTAATAATTCAAATTGACAATTTAATAACACGACATGAATTAGATGACGTTAACCCATATCACACTCTCTTGAATTCTCTAATCACATTATTTGTCAATGGAGTCATAATTTATTTGCAAGTACAATTATTAGAATGGAACTCAATGCTAATCACGCGAGTCACAAGGTATATAATAATATGAAGGTAATGAAAGGGACATACTCTCATATATAATTGAGAATTGAAGTGCGAAGCATAATTGATGCGCAAGAAACACAGTGTGAAAATGATATCTCCTAGATCACAGGGTGATTATAAAAAGGGTTTAATGTTTTAAGCACACTGAGATCATATTCTATTGTCTCTACTCTCTAGACACTACACTAGCAGACACTTGTATTGGCATCATTGACTGAAAAAATGGTGATCCATCTCCATCTTTCACATGACTTTCGATCAACTATTGGCTCCCCTTTTGTATTTTCTTCACCTAACCTTGGTTACTTGCGTTGAGAGTTATATTGTATGTAAAGTTTCATCTTATAATTACTAAGGATCTTTGTTCGTATAACTAATCATCTGGGCATAACGACAAGTCACATAAGGCTTAACATTATGTCGTTTGGGCCTGGGCCTAAAGGATAAGCCCCTCCTAAGCTCTTGGGCTCTTAGCCCCTGACCTCTTAGGCTCCGGCCCTCTAGGCTCCGGCCTCCTAAGCTCCAGCCTCCTAGGCCCCGACCCGTGTCAACTCATTCGGACCCACGAGACTAGTGACACGTGGCGCTCCTACAGTGCGAATCATTACCAGGGACACGTGTCATCACCGGATTGGTTGACACTCTTCCAAAAGTATTATAAAATAGGTACTTTCTTGTCACAAAGGGACAACTGAATCATTATCATATTATTCACTCACTCTGCTCACAGATTCTCTAAACACTGACTTGAGCGTCGGAGGAGCTTCAGCCGGTACCACACCGGTGCCCTTTCCGCTCACTTTTGTGTACTTGCGCAGGGTGCATTGGATATTACTCTCTCTCCACTATTCACCAATCGGACCCAGCTACCTGTTCCTACCCCACTTCGACGTGTCATCCACTCAGGGGTGGTTTGACTCGACGTTGACTGCTTTACCATTTTTCAGCATCAACAATCTTGAATCTTTACTACGTTCATTTTTATTACTAAGATATTTCAATTTCTATTATGGTATAATATGCTCTCACGTTATTTAATTTTATTTAAAATTAAATAAAGTTGATGTATATATTATCTGTCTCTTTTGTCACACGAGGTACTAACAATAAAAAGAAGTTGACGTCTATTTTATGAGAAATTATTCTGTATAACCGATATATTGACATTTGGTATAATCAGTCTATGTGTTATAATATAAATGAATGTTATTAATATTATACCCTACTAATATAAATACATCATCCAATAATACCTTTACACGTTGAATTAATTATACTACATAACAGTATATCAGTTATACCTTATAATTTTTCTTATTTTATTTATCTCTCTCGTCCCATTCCAACATGTATAAACTTTTTATATATATTTTTAAAATTGAAATGCTGGATAACTTTTTTAAAGTGTCAATACCCTAAAAAAATAGCCTATTAATTTTGGTGGGATATTCTAAGATAACCCCAGTTTCTTCTATATGTGTGGCTACAATTACTGCAAGAAATTATATCGTACTGAGAGTTGTTGAAATGTGAACTTGTGGACATGGTTTTTTTGGGAGATTTTGTTTGAGATTATGCTAAGCAAATCCCAAAACTCATATTACCAGGTGACATTGATACATACACTTCATTATGGGGTAATGCATACGGCCCTGTCATATCAAGTGGGTGAAGAGATAAGGTATAAGGTGATAGAAGAGAAAACGGATAAGAAACGAACCAAAATCATCAACGGCTACCTCTTGCTCTGTTTCTCTTAGGGCGCTGGTTCGCGGATTTGGGGCGTTGCAATTGTGACCGAGGGGTGGATGGAAACTGGTCCGTACAACTAGCGTGTTGATGGCAACGGCAACACGTGTCCCCTTGGTGATCTCAAATAATTGTAAGCCTAACTACACCAGCGTCCGTCAATGTCATAAATGTAGTTGGGTGGCACATCCAGAAACTTCTTCGACCCTTCTATCTTTTCACTATTCCACTTCATTTTCTGCTTCGTCTTTGGTTCTCCAAAAAGGGGTTGTGAGAAAGGGTTTTAGGAGAGGAGTGGTCATAACAGCGATGGCGGAATTGGGTACAAGCACAGTCCTTGTCACTGGAGCTGGTGGTAGAACTGGTACTCTCTTACTCTCTCTGTTTTTCTTTTTCTTTTTTCCTAATTGTTAAATATTATGTTTTGTTTTGTTTTTATAAGAATTGTTAAATATTAAGTTGACCCTTTTAACTAATAGGTGTTTATAGGAAATGGGTTCACTTGTTTATGTGGTTTTGCTCTCAATTTTAGATGGTCCAATTTCTTGTTTTTCATGGATAATGATGGGTTTATTTGTGTTTATTTATTTTGAGTTAAAATCTATGGCAATGGACGTGAGAGAGGGCTTTTATTGCTCCTCTGTTTAAGGTAGAGTTTGAAATTGAAATATGTTGTTGATTGGTTCTTGGCAGGTCAAATAGTTTATAAGAAGTTAAAGGAGAGGTCAGACCAGTATGTTGCTAGGGGTCTGGTTAGAACAGAAGAGAGCAAAGAGAGCATTGGTGGAGCAGCTGATCTTTATGTTGGAGATATAAGGGATGCCAACAGCATTGTACCTGCAATTCAAGGTATTGATGCTCTCATAATCCTTACAAGTGCTGTGCCAAAGATGAAACCTGGATTTGATCCAACCAAAGGTGGGAGACCTGAGTTCTATTTTGAAGATGGGTCATACCCTGAACAGGTAATTTAAACCATTAATGATTTTAAGAGTCACAGTAAGTAGGTGGTTGTGAAATGATTATTATTTTTATGATTTTTGTTTATCCTCCTTGTTTTAATGCATGGTTTTGCATCTTAGGTTGATTGGATTGGACAGAAAAACCAAATAGATGCTGGTGAGAATTTTCATCCTTCTTTCCATTCATTTGGAATATGGTTTGTTTTAGCTTGTGCTGTTTGAATGATATTATAAATGTTAACAGCTAAGGCTGCGGGAGTGAAGCAAATTGTGTTGGTTGGGTCTATGGGTGGAACAGATCTTAATAATCCCCTAAACAAGTTGGGTGATGGGAATATATTGGTTAGTAATCGCTTTCTACACTTGAATGACCACCTTTTTTGGTAGCTTTTCAGCCTTCTGTATGTGGAAATGGAATTTCACTTTACTGATTTACTCCTTCCTGCTTATATGTTGAATTTAATTTTATAAGTCTTATGGAATCTGCTTGCCATGCAGGTTTGGAAGAGGAAGGCTGAGCAGTATTTGGCTGACTCTGGTCTTCCGTACACAATCATAAGGTTGGTCCGGTTATATTAATACTTATTCAAGCAATATATTCTTATTTGATGGACTTTTTAATATCATAGGCTGGTTCCGTTACCACTGATACATAAAAATTAAAGTGTTTTTATGACAACAAACTCACAACTGGAGCAGGAAGCCAGAGCATTGTCCATGCTACTTTGCATTGGGTTTTATACATGTATTCTTCAACAAAATGTTGGAGGTTTTTTGGTACCAAAAAAATGTTAAGAGGTCTTTTAAAACACCCACAGAGTCCTTTCTTTTTGTGACCCCTCATATCTGCTGATACTAAAACTTATTTGCTGGAGCGATTGACAAATAGAATTACAGACTGTGTGGTATGTGCATGTCAATCAATAGAAGTTCTTTTCTTCTTTATCAGAAAACAATACAAGTTCAAATTGCTAAATTTTGGTATCTTGTAATGCAGGAAACTAGTCATTATATAATTGATTATTCTTGTTATTCTTTTGATTATCCAATTAACCTAGACCTTTATGCCTGAATTAGGGCTGGAGGCTTGCAAGATAAAGAAGGGGGTATCCGTGAACTACTTGTTGGGAAGGATGATGAGCTTCTTAAGACAGAAACAAGAACCATTGCCAGGGCTGACGTCGCAGAAGTCTGCATTCAGGTATCGTGTATAGAGGCCATGCAAATAAACAGTTTCCTAGTTTCTTTTCTCTGCTTGCCTCAAAGCTTGCATGGGTCTTCTTGTTGTGAAGTATATGTTTTTTTTTGGCAATGGTAGTACATTCTACTGATTTGTTCGCTTTTTATATGCCGCTTTATTTCATCAGGCACTGCAGTTCGAGGAGGCCAAGTTTAAGGCATTTGATTTGGCCTCAAAGCCTGAGGGAACTGGGACACCAACCAAGGATTTTAAGGCTTTGTTTTCCCAGATCACCACTCGATTTTGATTCTCTACAGATACCTTGTTGGTCTGGGACAATATTTTGTGCTAAAGCTTTATTTTAGAGTATCTCCCTTTAGTTTTGGATTGTAATGCCACAAAGAAGATGAAGATCTCCCTTTATGCGTCTTTGGTTTGACTGGAATAGAACAACTTAAAAGCAACTAGTATATTGATTAAGGTGTCTATGCAGTGAAACAATTTTAGATTTGTATTCAAGGGGTCTCATCCCTGGGTTTATATGGGTGTCTGACATCTGAATTTTGGGTTGCCTGCACTTCTAATAATGCAAGTGGGCCAGAGCCTGTTTTGCCTTTTACTCTGCCTCTACATATTTAGAATGTTAGGCTGATTTTTATGTTGTATGAGTGTATGACCGGGAAATTTGATATTCCACTGCTCATATATGTGTGCAAAAGCCTGCTGCTGTGGTTTAGAAAGCATGGCAATCAAAATTAAAGATGCGTGCCAGTGAATGTACATTTTGGAAAAAAGAGAGAACATCTTTATTTGCTTTTAAAAAATAAACCTGTACATTCTATAGAATGAAAAATTATTATTTGTGATCGCAACATGACATGATGATGATAAATTATTCTATCTAATTGATATATAATATATTGTTACGTGGTAAAATTAACTTATGTGTCATAATATGAATGTGGTATAATTAACTTATGTTTCATAATATGAATGAATGTTATTAATACTATATCTTATAAATATAAATATATCATTTAACAATATTCTTATATGTTGGATTGATTATATTATGTGACAGTATATTAGTTATACCAATAATTGTTTCATGCTGATATATGGTTACCATTCCAATTATATTCCTCAAATGATGGATATTTTTCTGATTGTAGCCATGGATTTTTATATAAAAAAATAATTATAAGTGAGGAAAACCGTGGAAATGCAATTTGATGTTTGACTTGCAGATATAAAATTTGTTCAAATATCGTTGAAGTATTTACATTATCTATTGAATTAAAAAGCAAAACGACGTCGTTTCCACGACCCAAAAAGAAAATATCATAAGCTCGCTCGACTCAAGCGCAGCTGAAGATGGCGGTTGTTATGTTCGTTAACTACCATAAACCTCTGGATATAGTTATTCAATCTCAAAACCCTAGCTTCAATTCCCGCAAAATTTTCCCCAATCAAAACCATTACCATGCTTCGAGAGCTCGCCGTCGCCCAATAATCAATGAACTGAACGGAGACTCGCACTCCGACCCAAGCAATCCACAAGGTACTCTCCCTCTCTCTCTGACTCAATTTCTGTACACAATGAAATTGCTGACCATGTAGTTTTCTCGTAATCAGATAAGGAAGTGGACAATTTGGGAGTGAAAGCTGCATTGTCTCTGCTCAAGTTCTACAAAAGTAAGCATCTTTTCACTGAATTAAGAGTAATGGTGGGTGAGTTTAATGGGGTTAATACTAAATGAAGCAAATTGGAAAAACAGGGGAAATCTCACCTGTGTTGCCCAAGAGTTGCCGTTATGTTCCAAGTTGCAGTGAGTACTCCATGCAAGCTTACAAGAAATATGGGGTTGCAAAGGGTACCATCTTGACCGCTTGGCGTCTCTGTCGTTGCAATCCCCTTGGTAAAATTCATTTTCATAGCTTTCTTGGGATTGTTTTCTTTTTGGGTCTTTGAATTTATGTGAATTCATTTTTTAGGTGGGTCTGGATATGACCCTCCTCGATGGTTCGACGAGACAAGTTTTCGTGAAGAAGAAGAATAACACAATCCCATCTCTTAAAATGTTTGTATACATACAATCTATTGTATGAAAATATAATAATCATCTTTTCTTAGTACCAACATTTCTTGTATACAAGGTTGTTGAATTACTTTTTTAGTGCCAACATCATTTTTTTTTTTTTCAACTTGTTTGTAGGCATGATTTGGGTCGTTAATGCAAAATATTATGTTCTTTGTATCAGTACTGTATGACACAAATAGTTGATTTTTTTTTTTTTTTTTTAAGTTGGTACATAATGACTGTGCACTGAGAGGGTACAATTTTGTACAGAGGAAGAGTGTTTGATTATTAAAATGATGCATACCAAGAGATGTGAAAAGATGAGCCTAGATTGCATTATTTCATAGTCTGTCCCACAACACAATTAATTGATTGATTATAGTCACTACTGTCTCATCCATAATATATAATTGCTTAGACAATTTTTCTAATGTAGTACAAAGTCTAAAGGATTAATCAAATGGGGGATCGGTTAGTGGACTCATTGTAGTGGTCCAATGAAGAAGCACCTTGTCCTTGATCCCAAAGACTGGCTTCTTCTGCGCCTTGCCTGCCGAATCATTTCATTTCTATCATGGTAGAGTCCACCTCACACCCCAAATTGTTTAATTCCAGATGCCTCTGGATCACCTTGGACGGAGCATGACTTAAAAGCAAGAAACTTAAAGTTTAAAATCTGTAAGTGGGTACGAATAAGATTGTTTTCGAAACCACTTAATCTAATAAATAAGAGAAGAAATGCCAACTAATGTTATTACATCATTCAAGAATTATGTTAGTGAAGCTAGAGAGAGAGAGAGAGAGAGAGAGAGAGAGAGAGAGAGAGAGAGAGAGAGTAGTGACAAGTGACAAAACTCCAAAGAGCTTCTTTCATAAAAACACAAATCGTACAAAACAGAACTGCACAGTTTTTCTCTCCTGCTTGATGAATTTGAACAAGATGGTGCAAATGTGACAAAACTTTACCTTGCTGAATGCCTGTTGGGGGCTATCAGACTATAGTAAAACTCAAGTACATCACATCTTAGTGAGAAGAAGTGTTACATGATAATCCTGCAAGACTTCTACATGGTGACAAAGCACCACTGCAATGACCATCACTTGGCATGCACCCTTTATAATCAGCCATCAACAATTGAATCAGCTGCCCCATTTACCTGCCAGATTATCAACAAAAGTGAATATCACAAGAGAGAGAGAGAGAGAGAGAGTAAAACATTACCAAACATTTAAATCAAGAAACACAATTACCTTGAATCCCCGCAGCATCCCTGTTGAATGCCGAAGAACTAAGAAGCAGATTACAAGCACTAATAATTGTGCCTATCAAGTCCCTTAAACAGGTTTCCAAGCAGAAAGGGCAAAGACGGTTCGTCCCTTCCACCCCTGCAACAGCCAGCGGCCACCTTCATCAATGACAAAGTCCTTGTGGTAACTAGATCTCACTTTCTCAGTTGCCTTCTTCACAAGCTCTCGGTCTAAAGGTAGTTGCACAAACCCAGCCCTCAAGTTACGGACTTGCCACTGCTTGTATGTTTCTGGCCTTTCCACTCTCTCCCAGCCCTCACAAGCTATAACATTCAAAGCCTCCCTGCCAATGATCTCTTTCTCAATCAACATCCTCTCCCGATCCTCACGGGGTACGACTGTTTCAAGCATATCAAACATTGAAGAAAAATGAAATAAAGCCTCCCGGAACCTGGTGACAAAGAAAGGGGCATTGTACGCTCCATTAACAACTCCATGGATGAAAATGTCTGGACTAATTCTCCTTATCAAATCGAGAACCCTATTTCTTGCACTGTCCACAGTCACACTTTCATCAAGCAAGTTCTTACCGCGATATAAACAGTTAACAACAAGAAACTCATCCCTGTCAATCTTGAGTTCCTCAAGTTTAATGGTTTCCCATTTCTTTGCAATTGCATTGTACTCAAATGGCACTTTGAACTTCTCGGCATAAGCTGCCAAGCGACGTCCTGTTTCCTCCACTCGCTCAGCTGGCCGGAATCCTGGTTGGGGAAATTCAATTCCAGTAATCCGAAGCTTTGGGGGTCCACCATCCCTCCACGAGATCCGTTGAATAAGGGTCGGCCATTGGAAACCATAAAGGATGCCAAAATCAATGACATGGACCCTCGTTGCGTTTGCTGCCATATTCCTTATCGTCTTGTTCGAGACAAAATTAGATATTTTCTTAAATGGGCATGCAGCAAGTAATAGATGGTAAGCTTTCAAGACATCAGCAGCAGATGTTCTTTTGCTAACAAGGCCTTTATAAATCTGGCTACCAGTACCAGCTAAGCGTGCCTCAAGGCCATCAGCAAAGCAATGAGCCAGTCTCTGGTTCCCATCTCCGAAAGGAGAAGAATGCTGTCTGACCTTCTTTAGCAGTTCATTTGCGCTCCTATGATCATCAGCTGCAACTGCTTGTGCACAAGTAATTAGGAGAGTTCTCAAATCCACCACCTCTTTTTTAACACTTTGTTTCTTACTGCGACCTTTTCCTCCATTTGCTGCTTTGGATTGCCCATTTTGTGGCACACTTTTGCTCATTCCATTCTGCAAGGCCTCACGAAGAGATTCCAAGTGATGCAGACCCTTCCCTTCACTACAAAGCAATACAATATCAAACATCTCGGACCGCAGAGTAGATTCCGTAGAAACAGCCGCTTGCTTGCTACTCCTCCTTTCCTCCATATCTTCATCCTCCCTAAACAGATTCTTCCTTCCCTTTGACCCACCAGGAGAATACTCCCCTTCATCCTTTTTCTCCACCTTGACAACTGCCTCATCAATCCCAAACCTTGGCACTTGAGCCAACAACCTATTTTCCTCCAGATCAACAACCAACTTGGTCTCAATAGGAAGAAATCTACTAGCCTCCTCAACCCCCTTCTTGAACTGCCAAACAGATTGGCTCTCGGTACTCAGATCTGGGACCTGAAGACTACTACTGGGAGAGTCCAACAGCCCATCCAGGGTACAGAACCCAGTTGAAGAGTTATAAGATGATTGAGATGTGCCATAAGCTGGAAGACCCTGTAATTGAGACAAATATCCATCTGGACTGTGAATCAAGGTATCATCGCCGAAATAGCCACCACCACTGTTACAACTACTAGTGATATAGTTACTGCAATTTCTAGAGAAAGTATCATCTGGGCTCTCACCATATTGAATGGCATAATCCCGGTTTAGTTTTGGGGAAGGGGGATATTTCTTTCCAAGGACCTCATAAAATGACTTCTCAGCCGCTTGAAGTTCCAAAGACTCTTGAAGCATGCAAGTCTTGTCCTCCATGTCTTCTTCCATAAGCATCTGATTTATGTATTTCAAGACTGCATCCGAAAAGTCACAATCTTCCAGTGAATCTTCTTCAGGGCTCACACTTGAGTAGGAGGACACACTATTCGGGGTTAAACCGGGTTGAGGGTAACTAAATTCCCTATAGTTATTATCTAAGAAGGTATTACTATCGAATTGGGATCGGGGTACAATGTTCTGATGTGAAAGAATGGATAAAGGCTGGTTGCCCAATTGGACTCCATTGAAAGAATCAGTGAAAGCCCTAAGACGATGATCCATTGTCATCAACTTTGTAATTACTCAACAGTCTCTACAAAGAAGAAACACAACTAAGAGAGAGAGAGAGAGAGAGAACCCAAATCCAAATCATTTAGTATTGTTATTCAGAAGCAGCAGAATCTCCTTCCAATTACTTTCCTTCTTCAACCCTAAAAAGCCATTAAACTACAAAAATGAAAATGAAAACCTCCATAGGTAAATCTATAAACATGGAACCTTCAAAGATTCACAAACTAACACGTCTTGAACAAAAATAAACTATAAATTTCAGAAAACACTCACAGACAAACACTGAAAAAAAATATATATATATATATATATATAACTATATAAGCAAAAAAGCTAATTTCTTTGAATTATAAAATAGCATTAGTTAATTCAATATGAAGGTCAACTATGTACAGAAATAACTTCAAGAACCAGGAATGCAAACAAACAAAACCTCCAAATACAATTTGGTTATATTGAACCACAAAATAACACAAAGAACTTACCTTTGAGTAGCCCTAGCTTTAGCTCACTGAGAGAGAACAGAGAGAGCTGAGAAATGGGAACTCAGAAGTGGATGTGTTGTTTTAAGGTATTCTATTTCTGGGTTAGTGGACGAACAGTAACCGTTGATTTCACGTCCGTTAAAATGTCACCGGCTATTGCCTGTCCATATCATTAAATCGACGGTATCGACCGCTTTTATCTTTTGTTTTTTGTTTGGTCATGACCGGTTTTATCTTTTTCTTTTTGGGCCCCCTGTGGACGGGTTTTATCTTGTCTTCGGATACTTATGGTCCTTCGGACTCCGACTACGCTACCTATACCTGATGGCCACGTGTCCAACTGAAAACGAAATATAACACGTGAATCATTACAATTTTTTCAAGAAAATCTCGGTCTCCATCACCTACTTATTCGTTAGTAATATTTTCCCCCGATCTTAAAAATGTCTCAAATTCGACTCTCCTTTCTTGATAAAAAAGAATATCAAAATCATTCTCTCACTCTATGAGAGTCGTGAGTTTACAAAAATATATTATGCTGTAAAGTTGCGTTTGTTTTGCTGGATTTGAATTTTGTATGTATTCTTTAAATTGTGAGTTTTTTTGAAATTTATAAAATCTAATATTCTCATTCAAATGTTTAAAAAGGTTGTGAATGAAAACAGTATTAAATATCAACAAAGTTTTACTTTTTATAAAATGTTCATTTTGTAAGATAAAAAATAAGTAAAGTCAGCTGCGGAAAATAAGTGGGAATAAGAGTTTGATATGTCAAATATAACCTCTTGAAACTAGAGTTTTGATACCATAATACAATCAAAGTTAAGCGGTTAAAATATAAATAAGCAATAAATCAAGTTAACATCTAACAAGTTATATTAACAAATTATTAATTTCGTAGATTTTTGTTTAGATAAAGGTTTTGGATTGATATTATAAATGTATGGCAAAAAATGGAAGGGAAAGGAGACGGATGATGAAGGGATGAAGGGATATTTCCATAAATAGAAGGAGCCACTAAGGTAAGGACGAAATTTCAATTGGAATTGAGAGGGACAAGTCTTCGGACATCAACAAGGATGTCCATCATAGGTTGACTCATTCTTTGGGTGCACTATCATTATCATATTCATGTCTGTGTGGTTGTGTGCTGTCTATAATTTTTGCTATGGGCCACCAACAATCAACAATGAATTAGAAGTTAAAGTTGAAGACATCAATTCATTTGTCAAGAACATATTAGGCATATTCTGCTAATTACTTTATCAAAGTTGTAATTTCCATATTAATGCATTATTTGATAAATTATTCACTAGTGCATCGACCAAATACATACACTTTTTTTTCCCTAGTGCAGAACTATTCCTCTCCATCTATATTTGAATGGGAAATTAATTCTTAATTATGGATCCTAAAAGATATGATGCTTGTATTAAGAGTTACTGAATCCTCTCCAAGCTAAGCACATGCCTCTACCACAACCACCATGAGAAACACAAAAATGAATTTCTTCACATGCTCCTTGTCTTCACCGATTACTAAACCATGTGTTTAGTACAATCTCATGAGGCTTCCAGCTTATAAAGCTTAGTTATATACATAGTACGATGTGGGGCCCAATTGTGTGAACCAATTCCAGTATGTGGATGCACTATCTGCTCCATAACCAACTTAGAACTAGAGCATCTAACTCTAAAAATAAACTTTGGGCAGTGCACTCAGTATCAAAATCAATTTGTTAATGTTTTGGGAAAATTTTAGCTAAAAGACTCAAATTATACTCATGCCTCTATTCAAGACATAAATTTCACTTTGTGTCAATTAAAAACTGTAAGTCTGAAACTTTCATTTTGTGTCAATTAAGGACCCTATTTTTTTCAGTTTTATAAAAAATTTGAAAAAATTGACTTCTAAAGAGAATCCTGCAGTGGCATAAAATCTTGACGGAAAATCAAACAATTGGTAATATATTATATATTCCATGTGATGTGGTGATGCCATTGCTGGTGCTTGTTATCACCACAGACTCAGGAGCAGCTTCCAAGTGAAAGTATGGAGAACATGGATTTTTTTGATGTGCTTGTTTTTACCCACTTCAATCTTCATGTGTCACAAACCGAAATATTCGCATTTGATTCTACACATATCCAAAAGTGTTACGAATCCACCACTATTTTACTTACACTCTCTTAAAATTTATAATACACTGCTAGAATTGGAAATCAAGCAAACCAAGCATACAAGAACCCAACAGAGGATATTAATCAATGAATTAACCCAACACACTTTCAATTCCATAACATTATAAGCTGAACACTGCAAACAAGATTACTTGATATTTTCAATGCTAGAAACAAAACATTGGGAAATCAACATTGGGTTGAATGAATTCTCTGAGCATGGTCTTGTTGCATACACAATCATTTACATACCACAAGACTCTTAACTGGGAAAGTTACAATAAGTCCCATTTACATGACACTTTCCTATCAGTAATCTTTACATATGAAAGTTAGGAAAATGCGAGGTCTGACTGCAAGCATCATCATCATCATCATCTACCTGCTCCTCCCAGTTCTTTTTTACAAAGCCTTAGGCCTCAAACCGCTGCTTTGACAAGTTGCTTGGCCTGCCGCTGAGACCAGTAGGCATGGGCAGCTAGGACCCTGTCCAAAAGCTCTTGCGGAACAGGTTCTCCCCTCCTTTGCTGAGGGGAGATCCTTGCTGTGTGCACCAATGTTTTCCATTTGTCCTGCACCATTTCCATTTTCCACATTTTGTTAGGAGGACGAAAATACATTTTCTAAGGCCACGATCCATATAAAAGATGACATGAATACAAGGCACCTGCTTTACTGCTTTAAAACTCAAAATGGAATAGTCAAGGTGCACAGGGTGTCTAACACTACTCAAACAAGACAAAAACTTGATCCCAACTACAAGAAGTTGAAAAAATGAGTGGACAAATTCAGGGCAAAAACACTAAACGGATAAAACTTCTAGTTTAAAAGTTAAACGCAGAGTCGCAGATTAATAAGGAATCACTTAATGAAAGTGGGGAGAAACATCATATAAGCAAAAGAAGCACAACAATTAATTGAATGCATTCAAAACAAACTATTCAGGAAATTTTGTGCCACACAAAGTGGAAACACTGGTTTGGCGGAAAAAAAATCCATTTTTCTACTCGATGAATATCAAATAAAACACTCACCTTCAAATCCACATAAGTTCGATGTTTTGCAGTGTCAAAAGCACGCAATTTAACATCACGCCACCTGCAACCCAAGAAAATTCTCACAGTCTGAATCATGCTACTAATATTCCTCAACCATAGCAAAGAGGTAATAATCAAACCAACCTTCCTGTTCCAAGTTTCTCAACAGCCTGAACCAATGCTTCAACTTCTGAAACAGAGAAAGGTCTCCTGATCCGGCGCTGTACATACTCTGGACGCCCAGATTTCCGATGAAAAGGAACCATAGCCAATGGCTTCATGCTAATTGGTGGAACTGAAACCAGAGCTTGGGATGCTGGTGAGGTTTTGTCAGTCGATGTACTAGCAAGAGAGGGAACTGTGTTGAAGTAGTCTTGTTCAACACAGCCACCCGAATTGGTTACTGGAGGATTTAGGGAGACATTTGAAGTCTCTGGTTGTGACACCAAAGATGCAGAATGCCTGATAACAAAGCATAATGGCATAAATATAAGGCAACACTCTTTGATTACTAAACTAGGAATAATGAGAATATGAGCAGCAAGAGTGTGAATGAACCACTAAAAGATGTTCCAATTCATAAGCTAACACTTATTACATGGTTACATGGTTACCTGGTTAACTCCTGAGGTCTGCCAGATAGCAAGGAAGGATCTTCGCTGCATGGAGAATACGTAAGCTTTGCATGTTTGGGTTCCAAGATAAAACCCAAATTATGACGCCTGTCATCCTGAGAAATCCCAGTCTGAAGTAGAGTTTTGTTGTCATCTCTGACCTTTTTGCCCTGAACCAGAATGCCAACATGTAACCCATCTCCAAGTATAGAGGTTACTGCCTCCATTACTGTCCTCTACAGAAAAATTACCTATCAGATATCACCAACTAAACACAAACAAAATAGTAGCATGAGTTTTCTTGAACCGAATTTAGAGGTCAAATGAAATATGCAAAAATGGAAAGAATGTATGACAGAGAAGGTTGCATACCTTCAGTATATTTTCAAACTTAATTAAAAAATTACCATTTCCAGCTATAAACTACCAGAAAATAAAAATGTCTCCCGACTCCTGAATCTTGATAATGGTGCTCCCAAAAGTACAAACCCAGGGATGAAACTAAACATTCCAACTAACCAACCTTGCTTGGTGTAAGAAATTACAATCACCTAAAAAGTAATCCAGCCTAAAAAGTATCAAAGGAATGCCAAAAAGCAACATATTACATAAGTTGAAGTAACCAGCAATGGCTTGGGTATAACACATTTGCTTTGACTAATGTTTTCTATGAAATTCTAAAAACCACACCATATTATTATTGTTTCCCCTCCTTAAGTTAGAATTAGGCCTTAAGGTTAATTTTCTTCTTGAAAGCTGGGGGAAGAATATGGAAGCAAAGTTAACATATCAACAGCTAAGAAAAGGCAATAACACATTAACACATACCTTCAATGAACCAACAGTCGCAGTTGCAGGAATTTCAATAAAGAGCTCAGGAACCTTGAAGGATTTAATACTAAGCTTCACTGATAACAAAAGGAAGAGTGAGTGATAAAACTATATAATAAAATGACAAATATGAAGCAGAATTGCAGACCATTTGATCACAGATACTCTTACCATTACAATCGTTAGACTTGAGAGGTAATTGTCGACCTGCTGTTGAGGATGATGGTCCAATTGCTGCATGTGGCTAGGATTAATCAGCCAAAGTTGAATACATCTCTAAAACCTAAACCCTGAGTGTAAATGGAGAATATATACAGAAAATGGAAAGCAGACAGCATGCATTATCGAACCTGCACTGCAGTTGTCACCATTTACTCTCTTGTCAGGAGAATTAAATATGCTTTCACAGTTAAACCCTCTATCAGGTGTAGTCAACGGACTCTGACTAAAGAACTTTCTCTTCTTGAAAGGATAAATCTTCTGTGATCTTTGATGTATGTAACAAGTTCTCCCATTACGGTAAGCTTGCCTTATTTTCCCATCTAAGAGCATCAATTCAAAATCAAAGTTAATATTTGTCCTAAAGAACATAAAAATCCCAGAAAGGTTCAACCCTTACACTAAAAGGACACTAGAAAAAGAGTGGTTCATGGAACCCAACAGACTAATCATAGCACCTACAGTCTACTTTACATTCAGAACGAAAATGCATTATAAAGCCAATTACCGGTTCTAGAATAACCCCCAACCCTTATATCTGGAGCTACTCTCAAGTGACTGGATGCAGAGAGATTCTTAATTTTCCTATCACCAACATCTGGTGTGTGCTCAAATTCCTTTACCATGGTGTGGGATTGGGTGTACCCAACAGAGTTTTCGTCATCATCTCTACTAACTACTTTAACATTAGCACAATGGCAGACTAAAGGACCATGAATTTTGCAGTCCCCGGAAACAGACGCCTTTACATCATGTCCATAACTGACAAGCTCAGGAGGCTTTCCTTCCATTTTGATTGGATCATCTGAAATGCCTAAAACCTGGGTTCTTCCATCCTTTACACTTGTATCCTGTGATGGTTCAGCCTCTACTTTCCTCTTACATACACCCTGTGCTTTTTCTTCAATAGGACCCCCAGATAAGGGAGACTCACTGACTACTTTGTTAGAATAGCTTCCACAAGAATTTCTGCTATCAACTGTACTCAAACTTTTAGCAAAATATATCATCCCTGCATGATCAAAACTGGTTGATGCTGAATTGATCTCAAAACTAAAGTTTTCTTGAGAATGTGAAATCCCATTCAATGTATCACTTTTTTGGCGCCCTTGCAATCCACCCACACATAAAAAAGTTTCCTCATTACAACTTCCCCACTCACAAGGGTCTTCCTTCAACAATTTTCCTTCATCCTGTTGCTTGCATTTAGTGGTATCATTGAAAATGTACTGCTGATCCTTTCTACAAGAAGCATTAGTAGGGAGAGGTTTTTCACTCTCCTGCAATAATTTACCAGCAACACTAGCCAAAATCTCAAACGCATGAATCCGATTGCCCTCAAGTTTCTTTCTGATTGGTCCCCTCCCCTAAACCAAGGATAACACATAATGAGATCAGGACTTACTCCTTATACACACACCAAAAAAAAATGTCAAGAGGCAACCGTAAAATGGGACATGGGAGCCTTTATTTACCCTAGCTGATCTAGAAGCTCGAGGAACCTCAGGCACCTGGTAGCCATTGAAGCCATAGTCCAACCTCCGTTGCAATACCATATCTCAGACATTCATCACAAATAGAAAAAGTCATCTGCTTTTGTTTCGTTTCCTGCAGGGCAAAGGTTCAAATGTTCAATGCAGTTTCATTTATGACCAAACATCTTCGTTATGACTACTTCTAGATCATCAAAGTCTAAGGAATAAGAATATATATATATATATATGTAGGAACGAAATATTATCTATATTATCTATAATAAAAAATAAATAAATAAAATCTAATGCAGAGATGAGGAGAATAGTATGTCTGTGGTAAAGCAGACAAGAAGGCTTACAGTTAAAAGGGTAATTGGAGAACCTCCAATTCATCCCATTGCAGCATACAATAGTTGAGCCTAGATTAGACCCTTCAGTTTCTGCAAAACAAAACAAAGATAACACTTTTTTTTTTTTTTTTATGTCACAAAGATCAATTGCAAATTATATTGATAAATATATTTTAATAAATCAATAAGAACCAAACGTTAAACCCTGACAGAATGTAAAACAGCAGATCCCAAACACAAACACCTGATGGAGACCGACCCTGACTAACCCATATATTTAATGCCAGTCGCCATAAAGTTAACTAGTTCAAACATCATATGTATTTATTATTATTTTACACACCCAGAGAGAGAGAGAGAGAGAGAGAGAGAGAGAGAGAGAGATTCAAAGAAATCATATATTTTAAAGGAAATGAAGGAATTTCAGTTCCACCAGAGAGTAAGTTAACATGAGATGGACATGGGAATTTGGAAAACAAAAACTTGAAGAAAATAAAATTACAACTAAATGGACAAGCACAGAGAAAGACATCACAACAAACAAAAAAAAAACTAAACCAACAAAATCTGAGATTTTAGAAACATAAATGCAAAAATTCGATCTGGGTTCTCATTTTCATGAGCTAGTACCTAAAGTCAAATCGATCAACACAAATAGAAATCTCGACCGCAAAAGAAAGAATTATAATTCTTTTTCTTGAAAGAGACAAAAAAGAAGGGCAGTGCTCAAAAACACAATATTCTCTCACCTATCAAAATGGGTTCTGTCTGATCACCAAAAACCCCCTGAAAAACCACCCAACTTCTTTCTTAAACCCCCAACTGTTTATAAAGTTTGAAGTTTGAACCTCATCCTCATAATTGAGCCAAGCGGTAACATGTGGGAGTTTACCGGATACAGTAGTTAAACAAAACCACTTGGACCAGTTCCTACGTTTTGGGCACATCAGTTCTGTAGTTGACACGTGGGAGACTCTCCATAATTTTGGGTTCATCTTATCTCCTTCACATAAACACACGTTTGGCTGAAATTGTAGAGGATATGTGCTGCACGTGCTGAGGATGACCAAAATTAACGACCCAATCAAGTGTCATAGTCATAGGCGTAACTAGGGTGTGTAACTGTGTAAGTACTCCTAAAATAAGTACTCATGTGTATAAGTGTATTAGCCATGTTTGATGGCTTATTCACACCCTTGCTTATTATAAAATACATTTTTTCTCACTTTATCCCATGAAATTTAAATTTTCTCAAATTACTATTTGAACTTCACACAGTTATTGTAAAAGACCCTATACCGTTAACTTTGTCAATTTTTCTGTTAAAATAGCTGACGTGACACCTATATGGCATGAGTGAGACTCTTTTTTAATTATGTAAGATCCATGTGGATAAAAAAATAATAAAAAATAATTTTAAAACTAAAAAATAATATTTTTTATAATTTTTAGTGTCTACATGGATGTTACATAACTAGAAAATGGTCTCACCTATGCCATATAGGTGTCATATCAGCTTTTTTAACGAAAAAATTGACAGAGTTAACGACATATGATCTTTTGCAACAACTGTTTGAAGTTCAGGTGGCAAACTGAAAAGATTTAAGTTTCAGGGGACAAAGTGAAAAAAAAAAATGTATCTTATAAGAAATAATGGTGTGAATAAACCATGTTTCATTGAAAAAGAGAACAGTTGGTAGACCAGTTAAAAAGTTGGTGGATTCACAACATTTTATTTGTTGAAAAATAGCCCGAATAGATACCAAATTTCGGTGTCAATAGGGTTGAGAATGTAGAATAACCCGTCTTAGTGATGATTCAACAAATATATCATGTGTTCAGATATAAGAATGAATGACTTCTTATTGGTAATGTTTAATATTGAACAAAACTAATTTATTTTGAATGATAAGACTATTTTTGGTGTCGTATGAAAATTCTAAGAATAAAGGCATCACTAATATACCAAGAGGAATCTCTCATTATGTGCCAACCTTTTGGCCACATACATACACACGTGCGGACGTGCGGGGTTAAATGGTAAAATGCAGAGTCCAATAAATGGGCAAAGATGGATGGTTTCCAAAATTATCAAATCCCAAACGAAGCATAAGGACCATGTGTTTGTCTCTAAGATGAAAAAGTTATAGACATGTCTCTTCTTTTTGGGGTGGTTGGACAAAAATTTATGACATGAAAGCCATTGTAGCATCCAGTCAATGACTATTATTCCAAACCAAAAATAAGTAAAAACTAAACCAAACCCACATCCACAGTAGCATGAGGTCCATGACCCCACGAGTCTATCACAGGCAAAGAACGATAAGTTAGGGATACGGGTGGCTGATTTTTGTGGTCAGATAGAGAGTGGATAAGGGAGGACCAAGTGAAAAGTGTCCGAAAGGGTCCGAGAGACTGAGAGTACGAACAGGGACACTTAAAACGCCACGTGGCCCACCACAATTTTGCCTTTTTCTCCCACATGCCTGGAAAAGTGGCTCGCCAAGAACTTTGGAAAGCAGCTCCCAGCCTTACACGTGCAAGCCACCATGACTCATGTTAACAGAGTTATGTAATTTCTATCACACATACATGATTTGTTGAAAATCTCATAACAAAGAACCAAGTCAGACTTCAAACTTTGAACTGCTTTTCATATATGATTGCAAAAGATTCACGGTAAGATATGAATGTCATAGTCAGAAAAGCCTATCCCGTCTTATAATTCCATCACGATACAGGCTCTAAAGGAGAGCCAAGGTAAGAAGAATATATAAACAACGCAAAAGAATATTATACAAGCCAAACAATCACATGATACGACCTCATGCAGCAGCCAAATTCTCGTATTGCCAGGGGTTGAACTCTATTGATTTGATGTCAATGGCTTCGACGCTATCTGAGTCATCTATTGCATCCCGATGTTCAGTGTATTTGCCATTATAACGGTACACTTGCAAGTCCTCCCAAGTTGTAGGATATATTTCATCTGTTCGGTCAAACCATCTTGGAGTAAACTCGTGACCCTTTTCCTCTCGATTTTTCTTCTCAGCTCTCTGCCTCTCCTCAAGACTGACAAAAGCGTAGGTAGACATGTTTAAGATGTTAGTTTCTTCATCCAGGTTGTCTTATAACAGGTTTTAAATCATTAAGTCCAACAACAAAGTATCTACCTTGTTTGCTTAACGGCACATCAGTAAGGTGGATTTTTGCCAACCTTTACCAATGATTTTCATATATCAATTGAATATTCTTACTGTATTATGTGATCTGCATGTGAGTGTGTGTGTGTGTGTGTGTATGAGAGAGAGAGAGAGAGAGAGAGAGAGAGAGAGACCTGCTCTTTTCAAAACCAGCTTTGGATAGGTCACCCTGCTCCAGTGCATATCTATCAGGACGCAAGCGAGAATCTGATGCCAATAACTTCTTAGGAGCCGTGTCAAAGCTATTTATTTTATGCGCAAAATATGTGTACTGGAATTTGTCATTTTCTGGAACATCAGCAACTCTCCAAGACTGTAATGAAACATTAGAATAATTTCCCATGAGCTTAATGAAAGGAACAAAAAAAGAAAAAGAGTTTGTTTGCTTGGTCACCGGAAATGGAGAAAAAAAAAAAAAACTTCTACCACTACTAGGATATTAGTCCTGATGTGAACAAAAGAAGGGAAGAAAGTAAAGTAGTTAACCAATATTCTCATAGTCTTTTGCCAGATCAATAGCATGGTGATCATGATAATGCACTTAGAACAACATTCAAAACTACAGGACATGAAAACATTAGGAATGCCAGTGAACTCAAAAGATTCATTGATTTCTACAACTTCGTATGCCAACTGGACACCAGACGCATAAAGGGGAAATATAGCTTTCAATGCCCTCAGGACATGCAATCCCACTTGGCAAGACAGATACAGAAGCCTACCCGAGGTTTTCCTAATTTCCGAAATAAGATTCTATAAGGTGCAAGGTGTAACTGGTAAAACTAACCTCTTTCAGTTCAGTGCCAGGAAGTGGTTCCCCTTCTGAGTCGCAGGGTTGATAACTCATCGCCTCATTCCATTTTCCAGTCATCAATATTTTGGGTTCCTCAGTAGAATTATAAATATATCCATCTACTTCATAGCGACCAGATCTGCAAGCACAGATGTACATCAGATCAAATGTGAAATCAATATAGAGCAGAGTTGCAGACACTCGTTCTTTTTTTTTTTTTTGGACTGAGAGCAGACACTAGTTGCTAACAAAAGATTAAAGTCCCTGAACCCAAACTAGTCTTTATCGTAAAAGATTGGAGTCAGCTACTAAGCTTTTTCCAAACGAGTTGCAATCTTCAACCATTGGATTTTTTTCCCCTGCCACTCAATCCTGTCTAAAATCTTAGTGTTATCAAATTTTAGTTTCTGATCATTGCACCCTGTGCATATAATGTGCCCATCAGTTATTCTCTAAAGATACCATGATAAAACAAGCATTTGCATATCATAGCCTCAACCGAAGTAAGACTACAGGTATACAGCTAGTCTCTTCGTAGCCTGTTGGTTAGGATTTATAATCCAAACCAACAGATCCACCACTCGAGTGACACCCACCGCATAACCCTCTGAAGACTACAGGTATACATGGTGTTAGAAGCCTGTTCATAGACAACTGTTCATATGAGGAGTAGGTGCTAACAGTAACAAAACAACATCAAGGTAGTTTTACAAATTTAGAATAACTTCTGTGTTAGTAGAAGCCTAGAAGGTAGTTTTAGACCTGAATCGTTGCTTGTATGACCAAAATACCCTCCCACAAGAAGTTACTCAATAATCATTCATAGCACTCTTCAAGATAAAGGTAGCCATACCCAAACCAGCTGCATGGTTGAAAATATAGCACAACTTTGTCCCCTGTGGTCAAATTGGTCAGGACCATATCTCCTGGTGAATCAACCCATGTTCGTCCAAAAATTAAGTTGTTAACTTTTGTTGGAGGGGGTGCCAATTCCAGGACTACACCAGATTTTTTGAGGGTCAAACGTGTCCTGCATTGAAAATGTTCTAAAGGTTAAGCAAGTTATTAATAAAGAGTATGCTTAATATGCACTTTCATGTCTCGCTTAAACGCGAGTCATTAGATGAGGGGGATGTTTTTATTTCAAATCTCATAATAAAATGTCCCTCTGAGTTCCATAGAAGTTGAGAAGATAAGAAATCAATTATTAACACATTTATATCCACAGAGAAAGATCAAATAAAGTTTACCTTCCGACTGGATAAATTTCAAGTGAGTTCCCCAAAAATTTGGTTTTCACCTTCGAGGTTATGTCATAAATAAAATGCTCATTTTCAGCATGAGCAGCACTCATAGGAGGGTGATGGCTAACCTGAAAGGAATATAAGAAAAATATAAAGTTATTTTATAATATAAAATGCAGCAACGACTATATGATAATTCATAATCGTAAACCTACCAGTTACTATCAAACAATTTGAGATTCATATAAAAAAACATTTCCTTTTATTTCCATCCCAGCACAATAAATCATAACTATTCAGAGATCTGATAGGTTTGGTGCTTAGAATTCACCTGTTCTGCTACAAATGTAATGCCACCATGATTAACCATTTCATAAGTCTCACCGAGTATTGGGTTGAATGGCTTCCAGGTTCGTTGGAAGGCATAGTAAACAGATATGAAAAATGATGCTGCAACCAGCAACTGTAAGTTAGTCACCAATGCAGTGCATGCATGAACAGAAAAAGGAGAGGGAGGAAAAGCGGAAAACAGGCGCGCAGAGAGAGAGAAGAGAGAGAGAGAGAGAGAGAGAGAGAGAGAGAGAGAGAGAGAGAGAGAGAGAGAGAGAGAGAGATGCTTACAAGCATATACCAATCTCATGTATGGATCCTCACATTCATCTGCCAGATCTAACAGATGAGAGTATTCCATCAGCTGTGACAAAATGGGACAATTGTAAGATTCACTCAGAGAACAGGATCAGATCGAACAAAGCTTCACAAAATGTCGTTCAATTACAAATAACACAAACCTCTGCCATTTTCTGTAGCATAGTCATTGGCTCAAAAATAAGTACTGGAAGGGTCACCATTGATGTGACGTCAGCACCTACATACTTCTGCATCACCTTCCAGTAGCCATCCCGATCCTGGAAAAAAAAAAAAAAAAGCAAGAGGAAGAACTTCTTAAATGAGTATGCACGAAAACATCAGAAAGTATGAAAGAGATAACAATTATTTTCAATATCAATACAAAATTAAATTATCTTACTATCACTATAAGCAAAGCATCTGTTTCTCGTTAATCTACAGAAGCATGTAGCTGCCAGAGAAGAAAATGACATCTTACATGCTTTATGTTTTTCTGTTTGGATTACTAGACTTGGCAAGGCTAAGCTGGAAAGCTTCTAAAGGCCAAAAAGAGAATATAGTGTTTTGATGGAGAAAGGAAATACTGCCTGAAACATGCTAAGTAGATCTAATGATGGAAGGTCCAGATGAGGAGAGCCTGGTGGTATATCCACCAATTCTCCAAGGGTATATTCCAGGTTCAAGCTCGGGCCATGTCACTTAGTTTAACTAGCAAAAAGAAAGATCTAACAGTGGTAGGCCGACTAATATCTGTGACATTCTCAGTTTTACAGTGTCGAGAGCTGTCCAGTTCTCAGTAATATTGTGGTATGCTTTATGGTAACTTTTTCTCTATAATCGTACAGGCGAAACAGAATTGCCATGGCAGAAAAGTAGTGTACCTCCTGCTTCCATCTTCCTTTCCTTGCTTCATCTTCAACATCATCTGTGCCTCCATCTGGATTGATAACTTCCAGCCCCTCATAACCCACTAAGCTGTACAGTGAAAATACCACGGATTGTCATAATCTGATTCTTCAAAACACATAAAACTAGTTTCACACCATGCATTTCGAATTCAGTCAAGTGGGTAATACTAATCCATTGAATTTACGAAACCGCATATAGCAACCACATAATATAAACCTCACTCTGCAGACATTAGATTTAGAACTTGGAAACACTATCGATAAGCAATTAAATACCAAATAAATTACACATCCAACTAGAACCAAAATTATCACGAACCAGTTCACCAATCCATGAATGAATTCCACACTAACAAGAATCTCAAACTAGTGAAGGATCAATTTCAACCCCAAAATAACATTAAAGCCAGATTCGCCGATTCAGAGCTTGTAGTAAAAGTTAACAGTGCTTGAATTGAGAGCAAGAGCAGCAGAATTGGACAATTTCAACCCCAAAATAACATTGAAGCCAGATTCGCCGATTCAGAGCTTATAGTAAAAGTTAACAGTGCTTGAATTGAGAGCAAGAGCAGCAGAATTGGACAAACATAAATCCAGTATCCCCACAAATCGCAAAAGAATTTAAGCAGCTCAAAAAATTAAAATTAAAGAGAGAGTGAGAGAGAGAGAGAGATTTGATACCCGTTGACGGATTTGGTCATTACGCTACCAAGATTAGACAAAGTCGAAGCCATCGAGGCGAAGAAGCCTCCGGTTTGCTTCGGATCCTTGGGAGCCATCTCCGATTATTAAAACCCTAGTCTCAGCAACTTCTGAAGAACAATAAGAGCGAGCGAAAGAGCGATCGAGCAGAGAGAGAGAGAGAGAGAGAGAGAGACGGAGACGTTAATTTAGAGAGCAAGTGAAGAGGGCGAGGTGGTAATTTCGGATTTTGAGTATTTTATAGAGGGAATGACTGGGTGTGAGCAACAGCGAGGACCAGCAACGATTCTCGTTGGCGCTTCTTCTGTTTGAAGTCAAACAACGGGAGGATATTTTCGGTTTGAATTATTGAATTGTGGAGGCCACGCGTTGGGATAAGCGCGTGGGGTGCGAGAAAAATCCATAAAGGCGGCTAACGCAGAAGCATCGAATCCAACTAAGTAACTAACTAGAAGCAAAAGCCGGCAACGCAAGCAAGGAAATGTCCATTGTGTATGCTTTGTGTTGTACCGTTGTGTTGTGCATGTTCGACGCGTAAGCAACGCGTTGGCCTTGGAATCCTTGGCCTCGTTGTCCATTATCACGGTAACGTGCTATTTGTCCATGTGGCACCCACTTCCACTAAGCTTTCATTAATTATAATCCTACCAAAAAGGCAAAAAGGAAAGGTATAATCATAAATCATAATTATACTACTAGGCTTCTTTAGTAACATTATCAAAATTTATAGAATCGTCACACTTGCAAGGTCGATCAATCGGTACCCTTTCTTTTCTTTTGCTTTTGCTTATTTTGATTCCTTACGTGACAATGTGGTGGTATTTCCACAATTTGTCGATTAAATCGAAAATAGAGTATTCTAATTTCAATCAACAAAATTTTGAAAGAAAATTTTAATTTAGATTTTTTGAAAGAAAATTTTAATTCTGATTTGATATTTTTGGAATTCTCAAAGCTTTCAAAATTTTAATGTTTTCAGAAACACAATATAGTCCAAATACAAACACATTTTAGTTAAGATATTTAGTTAAGGTACAAATTCAATATAGTTAATGTACAAACACAATCTAATCAAGTTACAAACACAATTTAATCAAGTTAAATACAATTTAATCAAGTTAAATACAATATAATCAATTTACTCCATGTACAAATGAATGTAATTAAAAGCACAAATTGCATTATAGTTAAGGTACAAATGCAATATAGTGAAAATATATATGTTAGGCTTATTAGCACATTTGTCCCCTGATTTTTAGGTTTTTTCTCACTTTGCCTCCTGACATTTATTTGTCTCATATAACCCCCTGAATTTTTATGCCGTTTCTCACGTTGTCCGATTTCGTCAACTCCGTCAACTCCGTCAACACCACCGTTAGAAATACTGACGTGGAAGGGTAATTTTGTCATTTCAATTGTAAAATATATTTAAAACAATATTTAAATTAATAAAATAATAAAACTTTAAATTAAAATAAAATCTTTAAAATTCAATTAAATTAAAAAAAAAAAAAACCAAACATTTCCCTCTCCACCCATTGCGCAGGCTGGCCACCCCTTTTTTTCCACCCACTGCACATTCCGGCCACCACTCCCTCTCCACCCACTACACATGCCGACAACTCTCTCTCTCTCTCTCTCTCTCTCTTTCTCTCTCTCTCTCTCTCTCTCTCTCTCTCTCTCTCTCTCTCTCTCTCTCTCCCTCCTTCCCTCCCTGCACATGCCAGCCACACCCTCACCCATCCCCAACTCCACGCAGCCCAGCTCTGCCCCTCCCCGCCCAGCCCCAGCGTCATCCTCAGCCCTGCCCCGCCCAGCCTTGCCCCGTCCAGCCTCACCCTCCCCCAATCTGCGCGCCCCGCCCTCTCTCTGCCCAATCTACATAGCCCAGCCCAGCCCCCACCCAGCCCCACCTTGCCCTGCCCCGCCCTTGCTCTACTCCGATCAGCCCCACATAGCCCAGCCCAGCCCCGCCCTGGCTCTACCCCTCCCCGCCCTACGCAGCCCAGCCTCTCCCCGCCCAGGCCCATCTTGCTCTGCCCTGTCCTCGCTCTGCTCCGATCAGCCCCACGTAGCCTAGCCCAGCCCCGCCCTGGCTCTACCTCTCCCCGCCCTACGCAACCCAGCCCCTCCCCGCCCAGCCCCAGCTTGGCCCACCCCCACCCAGTCCCTCCCCCACCCCCACCCCCACCCAGCCCCTCCCACACCCCCTCCTCCGCCTCCCCCCTCCCCCTTCCCCAGCCCTATTGCACAAGAGAAACTGTTTTTAAAAAATTAAAATTTTTGATTTAATTAAAATTTCAGTTTTATATTTTTAAGTAAAAAAATGTGAGAGAGTTGCCAACATGGCATATTGGGTCCCACAAATTACCACATGGCACAAACATGGCAAAGATTGGTCATTTGTGGCTGAAAAGATGAAATTACCCCGCCACGTCAGCATTTCTAACGGTGGTGTTGACAGAGTTGACGGAATCGGGCAACGTGGGAAACGGCATAAAAGTTGAGGGGGTTATATGAGACAAATAAATGTAAGGGGGCAAAGTGAGAAAAAATCTAAAAATCAAGGGGCAAATGTGCTAATAAGCCTATATGTTAACTTAAAAATACAAGTCATGTTACAAATTTAATTTAATCAAAATACAAAAATGCGCACTTTATATAATTTGCTTGATTCTTTAAAGAAAAATCAATAAAGTTGGGGGAATAATAACTCAAAATTAATGTAGGAAATCAATGCAATTTTGACAATAAGATAACAAACTGTCCTTCATGTTTTTAATTAATGTAAGGTTGGTGACCAAAGAATACTTGCTGCTTGATTTTGATTTGTCAAACTCAAACCTCAATTTAAAGGAAGAAATATTCGTCCATTATTCCCCTTATCTGTAATATTATTCTCTCCAATGGTTGATGACGAACTGAGCCAATGAGCGATTGACACATGTTGCAATTAGTAATGCTGCAAATCAATGACTAAGCTATTAAAAATGAGCAAGGTAATCGGGTGTAGAAGGGTCCATGCTTGTAGCAACACTCTTCGTGTCTAGCAGCAATTGCCGTTTGTCAGTGCGTGCTTCGCATATACGATTTGGTCCCTGCTGCACATCCCCTTCAACCAGTATTGTCCATTTTCATAACATAATTTGGGTTAAATTATTCGATAGAATACTTAATTTTTTATTTATTTTTGTGTTTTTAATTTGCTCCACAGGGTTTGTTGAAATAGTAAGTTCTTTTATTTAATCTTATTATAAAACTTAAAGTCCAACTATTTTATTTATTAATTACAAAGTATATGTCACTATCTCGATCGATTGGTTCAACCGGAAATCTCCTAAAATGCACTCATGCTCGATATAAAATGCATTGGATAATTCTCACTCATTTACCTTTTCTGCATGGAATTATTCTCTAATATTCAATCTCTTGACGCGGCAATAATTTTCATGACAATGAAATGAGGTGGCACTAAGGTTCTGTTTGCAGTCAAAAAATGCAATTCTTTCCAGAAATTATTGTCCCACTCAAAATAAGTGTCATAAACTAATTGTTTCCGTAATTAACACAACGTCAACAGTCCAAACAAACAATGCCTTAAAGGTAAAGAATTGGGTACGCGCCACGTATGTGTCGGCCAAATGTGGCAGTTCATTTCAGGCCAGCAGCTCCCAACTGATGAACAACGTTGACTAAGCAGCGTCGTTTTCTGACTTTGTGCTGTAAAGCACTCCTCTTAATTCACTCAATCTCCCTCTCCCCATTCACATTCTGTGTGTCCAAACCTTCATCAGCTTCGCTTTCAATGGCCGGAGAGACTCAGCCAGAGACCCAAATGAGGGTCAATTCTCGGCGGAGCTACAACGTGGTTCACCCAGTAGACGTGGAAACACCTCCATTAACGTCTCCAGCTCCAGCTCCAGCAGTATACCGAGAGATCAAGCATTTCAGGAAATGGGTTCCTTGGTTGATACCTGTATTTGTGGTTGCCAATGTTGTTTTGTTCATCATCACCATGTCCGTCAACAACTGCCCCAAGAACTCAATCTCTTGCATTGCTAGGTTCTTGGGCAGGTTCTCCTTCCAGCCTTTTAAGGAGAACCCTCTTCTTGGACCATCATCATCTACGTGAGTTCTCAATTTTGCTTGTTGATTTTCAGAATGTCAATTGGTTTTGCTTTGATCTCAATTGGTGCTGAGCTGACCCTTTAGCTAATTTTTGATTGGTGGCTATTATAAACGTATAATTGGGTATTGTGTTGCATTTTGATTGCTTTAGGCTACAGAAGATGGGGGCTTTGGATGTGAGTAAGGTGGTTCACGGAAACCAGGGGTGGCGCCTTATCACTTGCAATTGGTTACATGCTGGTGTTTTCCATTTATTGGCTAACATGTTGAGCCTTTTAGTTATTGGGTTTCGGCTAGAGCAAGAATTTGGCTTCGGTATGTATTCCAAAATCAGTTTTTTATCTAATTTTGTGATGACTATAAGCATTTTCATCATTTAAGGACTAATGGTGCTTCTTGCTATCTGCAACTTTAGGTATATGAGACAGTTTAGGTTTTCATTATGATTGAACCAAAGCTTTTTTATCATATATAGCTAGTAGCTATTCTTAATTTACTTGTGTATGATAGATTCTCTTGTTTGTTGATGTCAGTATACAAAATTTTAGCTCATGCCCTTTGCCCAATTCTTGTATGTTTTTGTTACAGTCCGGATTGGGTTGCTATATGTCATCTCTGGATTTGGTGGGAGTTTGTTGTCTTCACTTTTCATCCAGTCAAACATCTCTGTTGGTGCTTCTGGTGCACTTTTTGGATTGCTGGGAGGCATGCTTTCTGAACTTATTACTAATTGGACAATATATAATAGTAAGGTAATTGTTGAACGGCTTTTAAAGGAGCTTCATACTTGAAAAATTAATGTGGTGACATTGAGGATCCAGTATCTAAATCCTGATTATTGTTCAGTTAGCAGAACTTATCACCCTCCTGATCATCATAGCAATCAATTTGGCAGTGGGAATCCTCCCACACGTGGACAACTTTGCTCACATTGGAGGATTCTTTTCGGGTTTTCTTCTTGGGTTTGTGTTTCTTATCCGCCCCCAGTTTGGATGGGTTAACCAAAGATATGCTCCTCCAGGATACGCATCATCTCAAGTTAAATCTAAGTTCAAGACCTATCAGCGCATTTTGTGGGTCCTTTCAGTGATCCTTTTAATTGTTGGGTAAGCCAATCTGTTTCTCTGTGTCTATGCATTTCTTGTTTCCATATTTAGGTAGAAAATCTTGAAAGCATTTTGACCTTTTTTCATTAAACATACCATGAGAAAAGTACTTTACTTGACAGCTGAACTAGCTCATAACAGTGACATATCACACTGTTCTAGTAGTTGTTTCTACTCAATTAACATCTGTATTAAGTTATTTTTAGGCAGGATACAGCTCCTTTTGAACTTCAATTTTTTCTCACTGACCAGCTGCAGCCCAAACCTTTTGTTGGTACTTGTATCAGAAACAAGTTTCTGCACTTAGTTACCAAATTAGATGGAACACACTGTCCATATACACTGTTGCAAACTAGGTTTTATGTGTTTGACCTAATCATAGAACAGTTTTTTCTCTACCCCAAATACCAAATTTGATGTAGAGATTCCCATTCCTTGCAGAAGCTATTTCTTAGTTATTCTAACAATGCAAACAATATTATAGATGCTTACACACAGAATGATAGATAAACTTTTTGAAACGTGGCTGTTTCTCCAAAATTTATCTAGAAGTGAAACATCTATGCATGGAGAAGCTTTTATTCTTGCATTTTACATCTAGGACCCTAATTTGTATACCTGTTTTTCTTCTTGGTTGTATGGTTTCCTTCTTTTAGTTCATGTAAAAAATGGTGCAGCCAGGGATGCCATGTTAACTTGGGTAATTAAGGTTTAGGCCTGCTCGAGAAAGTTTTTGAAACTTGGAATTTTATTGTACAAGAATAATGTAAATATAAATGTAAAATTTGAATATTATTTTGCTGATTTGACAGGTTTACTGTTGGCCTGGTTATGCTTCTTCGGGGAGTTGATTTAAATAAGCATTGTTCTTGGTGTCATTACTTGTCTTGTGTCCCTACTTCAAGATGGAGTTGCAAGACAGAGCCTGCATACTGCACGGTAACTTTGCCAAATACTCTCCCCTTCCCCCTTGTGCATGTGATTTAAGATATGCAGTCAATTTATCAAACCAGGGCATTTTTCTTAATTGGACCACTTTCGGACTGGGTAAAAGGGCTTGATGTACTGAATCATGATCATCTGAATCATCATCTAGCTAACTAAGTTGTGTAAAAATTTTGGAAAAAAATAAAGAAACTCATGAGGAAAAGGTAATGGTAGTCAATACCCGTGAAGACATAACATGAAAGCAGGAACTGACCTTCAATTGTTTGAAATAATGAAAGTCGGCTTTGAGGCAATGCACATTTGACACGTATGGGACTTGTGATTAAAAGCAGTTTGTCTGAAATTTATCTTGTGATAACTGCATCAACTTGATTATTTTGTGCCATGACCTCTCATTGCAGTCAAACCAGATGGGTAACCAGATCGACTTAACATGCTCGAGCAATGGTAAGAATGGCACGTATATGTTTCCAAATGCAAGCAGTTCTCAGATCCAGGGGTTATGCTCTCAGCTTTGCAGTTGATTTATGCAGTAGACATGGGCTTAAGGTGGCATGAGCTGCTCATATGTGTAAATTCACTGTTACAGATTTTTCCCTTATATGATATATACCCTTGTTTTTACATGTATTCATTTCATTGTGTAATCTTGAATTCTTGATTTTTGCCACGAAAACGATTGATTTTTCTGTTTTCTATATTACTTAAGAGTGTGTAACTGGTATGGTATTGAACAACCATAAGGTGGGTCATTTGGGATTGAGAAATCAGAATAGAGTTAAAAAAAATATATATATATATATAATGAAAAGCTGGTTTTGTTGAGTCACCAAAGTAGGCAAGCAAGCCGATTACCTACCCATCTGTATTGCATAGTGACTTAAATACGTTTCTGAGTTTCTCCCCTCCTTTGAAGTGCCTACAAGTCAGAAAGCTTCAGGGTGGTTGGGTTCAGTGTTCAGCCCACCACTTTTATTGGGCCAGCACGCAAGGCCCATCATAACTCCTTAAACATACTTTAGTCAATTCTTTAGTTCACGTCCAATCTTATGAGTCATTGTCATCACTTTGATGAACAGACTTTTGTTTATAGTTAATATATATTTATCTATTTTATTCTTTCAAAAAATGAATTAATTAACTAGTTAGTTTGGTTTATAGGAATAATATAGTATAACTGTACGTAGACACAACAAAAAATAATTATTACGTTCCAAGATAATATTATAACTAGTCCTCCTCTTCAAAAAATTTTGGCTCTCTGCCCTTGGATTGAGAGAATGGCAACTGGCAAGGCCATCGATCCCGACCTGGAGTCGAGGTTGAAGTCCATAATTATTACACGAGCCAAGCTCGCTGCACCTTGGTTCTCTGCTGCTTGGCTCAGCTCATTTACACCCCTATTGTTTAAGAGTTGACCTACAAAAATAAAGGTAGCTTCTCGTAGTTTTATACAAATATTTTAACTTTTTATACAATATTAACAATTTAAAAAAAATTACCTAATCAAATTTAACATTTTACAAAGATTTTTATAATTATGACCAAATTGTATCTTTTGTTTATTTATTTTTGGTATAAATGAGATGGGGAGGTTCGATTTTTTATTTGTTTCCAAGGTTCGAATTTTTCTTTCATTACACCGTGGATGTAACAAAAGGGCGGGTGTAAATACAACCGTCCGTAGTCACACTCATATCCATTATCATCAACTCATCAAACAGAGTGCAGACTAATAAACCTCGCTCGCGCTCGAGTTCCCCAAACCTCTTATTCACCAGACGGTGATGGCGGTTCGAGCCGTCAGCAGCTGCTCAATCTTCCGCTCCGCTTCGTCCCCAAACCTCTTCGCCTTCCGCTGCTGCCCCTACCACTTGAACACCCTCCACTTTCGCCGGTTCTCCAAATTTGGCATTCGCTTCCCGATATCTCGGTCCGAGACGCTAGTTCCCGGCCATGGCAGCGCTCAAACCAGCTCCGTTCACAGCCTCGTCGATAGTGTCATGGAAGAGCTCGGAAATTTGCGCAGACGGAGAAGAATTCGCGCTGCCGCCAAGTAGGTTCTCAGTTCTCGCTCCCTCACTCGAACTTTTCTTCAAATTTTCTTGTAAATTTCTTTCACTACGAACTTAGAGGGATGCAATTATGTGCTGTTTGGTTGCTGAGAAAAAAAAAAGGCATATATACAATGTCACTGCTTCCAGTGAAGTAGCTATCCAAGCTCTTATTAATTTGCTTACATGATAATCAAGCGACTAATCATGCGAATTTAGGTTATCCATATAATAATAGGATATTTAGTAACTGTGCAGAGTGGAGCTCACAAGCAGTGGAGAGTTTCTAGAAGATAAGCTTGTGAACCGAACACTGCAGAAAGGGTTGCTGCTGGAGTTCAAGAAGGATTCTGAGAGAGTGTTGCTGGCTGTTGCGCAGAAACCCGATGGCAAGAAGAACTGGATGGTGTCCGATCAGGTTCTACTAGAAAAACAACTAATGCGGCATATTATAGGTTGCTAGGTGTTGGAACTCGCTGTGTTCTTTTTTCACCATAAATGTAAAAGTTATGGTGTGTTTTTCTGCTAATCTCACATTTTATTTGTTTTGTTGTATATGTCAGAATGGCATTATATCATCGATTAAACCGCAACAAATTACATATATTGTTCCGGGTATTGAAAATTTTGACAACATGGAGATTTCAGACTTTATTAAGAAATCTCAGGAAAACTTGGTTGGTTCTTGCCCAAAAATTGTAACAGATTTGAATTTTCTTTTTATGTCCGGTGGTATGTTTTATTTTTTTTTGAAGAATATTTGTTGATTTGGTGCAGGATCCGCAACTTCTAGAATTTGCTTGGGTTGAACTCCTTGAAAAGAATAAGCGGGTGACGGCAGAAGAATTAGCTGAGGTACTATACTTTGCAAGTTCAATATATATGTATAGTTTCTCCTTCAATGACCCTAGCTCATTCCACAGATGATTTTTGGTAGTGTGGAGCCTCTGGAATGCTACTGTGCTCATCTTTTGCTTTCAGAAGACGAAATATACTTTACTGTGCTAGAGACAAAAGGTTCTCGCTCTATATATGGACCTCGACCTACTGTGCAGGTATATCTATACTTTGGTTTAACATCTTGTCTTCTTATAGTTGGTTCACAAGAAAATGGATCATATGGGACCACTATAAGATTAGATTGCTAACCTCGGTTTGCTTTTCCAATGATTTTAACATGGAACTCCAAACTAGGTTGAGGAACTTCTACGCAGGAAGCTCGCAAAGGAGGCTGCTGAGAAAGAACTTCAGCAGTTTGTACAATTACTGAAATCTGCTAAGGCAATGCCTTTAAATGCTAAACCTCCCAAATCGTCTTGGATGGTTGAAGAGAAAATCAGAGAGAAAATTGAGTCTCTCGAATGTTATGCTATTGATGACTGCAGAAATGATGACCAAAGGAAAACGGCTGGAACGGTAACCAAGTCTGACTCAAATGACACTGTTTTTATTTACTATGGTCATAGGTACTTCTAAGGTCCAAAAATATATATGGCCTATCAAGATAAACTTTACCCTCATTATGGAAAGTATTTTCTGAAAGAGAAGATGTTATTATGATGTTCTTATATGCCTTAATGCTCTTTTGTGATACATCATACATGTATATCAACTCCATTCCTAGTTTGTTTATCCTCTTGTATATACATTCTTGTCAGATCCTAAGGGCAATGGGGATGGTGAAAACAGCGTCTTCAGCTTTGAATCTCCTCATAGAAATTGGGTATTTTCCTGTACATGTCAATCTTGACCTGTTGAAGTTCAACGTCCATACTGATCATTCAGATGAAGTTATATCCGCTGCAGAAAGTCTTCTGTCAGATTCATCCGATCCAGATGAGGTTAGCCTGCTTCCTGTATTATATATTAGTATTAGTAAAGCGCTAACGCTGCAATTTCTCTAAAGAAACAAGTGCGAAATTATGAAAATAATACTTATGCAGCAATATATTATTCAGTATTACTATTAGGTTTTTAGATAATACACTTATGGGCCAGATATTCTTGCTTTAGGTTGAAAGGATTGATCTCACTCACTTGAAGGTCTATGCTATTGATGTGGACGAGGCTGATGAGGTATTTTTTAACACATGCCCAATGATTTTATCATCTTCTATGGTCAATACAGTAAATTTTTTCCACATTAAAATTTTGAGCTCTTCATATCAAATTGGTCATTGTAATATGTTAGCTTGACGATGCCCTGAGTGCAACAAGACTGCAAGATGGACGCATTAGGATATGGATTCATGTTGCAGATGCAACTAGGTTTGTTCAATCCGGGAGCATAGTGGACAGGTAGCTCTTGGAACACTACAAGACATGTTGATACATGTTTGTGTTTTACTCATTTCTGATAAAGTCATGATGTTTAGGGAAGCAATGAGAAGAGGAACTTCTGTATTCTTGCCCACTGCCACTTATCCTATGTTCCCAGAAAAGCTTGCTATGGAGGGAATGAGTTTGCAACAAGGAGAGGCTTGCAATGCTGTTACGGTATCTGTTGTGCTGCACTCTGATGGCAGGTAAACAGTTAATTTTTTTAGGGTGTTTTGCCTCCCTCTTTGAGATTTCATCCCAAACAATGCTGTATTATATTTTTAATGGAGTTACAGAGCTGTACTGCCATCTTTTAGGGTTCGTAAATCATTACTTTCCACCTAGATTTGTATGTTATGGGCTTAGAATTATCTTGGGTTGGAGGTAGGTGGGGTTAGATATATTGTGGAATTTGAATTAGACCATATTATTATACAGACTGAAATAACTAAATTATTCTGGTTTAACAATCTGTTGTACATAAGATCATTCTAAAATAATAAAAGGACCACTTGGTTTTGTGCCACTACCATGTTTATGTCTCCAATGACCAATGATTTAATGATAACATTTGTAGACAATTAAACTGCCAAGGTTATATAATCATCTCAGCAAGAGTGGTGGTATATCTTTGAAGCATCATAACTTTGGTTAATTTAAAGGGTGGTTTTCTCTTTTCCGAACAACTTTTACTATATCTATTTACTCTCTTTGCGTTCAATAGTATTGCAGAATATTCAGTGGACAACTCAATCATTAAACCAACATATATGCTGACGTATGAGAGTGCATCTGAGCTTCTTCATTTGAACCTGGAAGAAGAGGCTGAACTGAAAATCCTGTCTGAGGCTGCAACTCTCCGGTCAATATGGCGTTGCCAACAGGTTGGACTTAATGAATCAGACCATATTTAATTATAAAGTCTTTGTGGTTGTATGATTCAAAGTTCCAGTAGATTCCCTTGGTGCTGCATGGTCCTGTTAGTTGACAATTATTTTCATGGTTGTCGCTATCCATAACATGGACCCTACAGAGATTCTACTATAGATGTCGATTCAATTGTGCATAAAATCCTTAAAAACATGAAAAAATTAAGAAAAAATCTGAGACCCATGTCATAACAATTTCGTTGATAAAAACAAACATTTATTTCACATTTTTTAATGGACAATGTGGGTTCAAGGTCTCAACAAGCATGGTTTTGTAGGCATGATATTTCTGTAACCTCCCAATCCTTCTACGACAATAACTATATATGCATTTTTCAGGGTGCAATTGACACATCCACGTTGGAAGCACGCATCAAAGTGGTTAATCCAGAGGATCCGGAGCCTGAAATAAATCTTTATGTTGAAAACCAGGCAGACCCTGCAATGCGACTTGTCTTTGAGATGATGATACTCTGTGGAGAAGTTATAGCCACTTATGGTTCTAGGAATAACATTCCTTTACCTTACAGGGGACAGCCCCAATCCAACATCGACACATCTGTATTTGCACATCTTCCAGAAGGACCTGTTAGAAGCTCTGCCCTTGTTAAAATAATGCGTGCTGCTGAAATTGATTTCAGGAAACCTGTACGCCATGGAATATTAGGAATTCCCGGTTATGTTCAGTTTACATCTCCCATCCGTAGATATATGGATCTACTAGCTCACTATCAGGTGAGTTTCTTCTATTCATGTATAGTTAATTAACTACAATCCCACATGTTCACCTTGTCTGGAATGGATTCTGTGTCAACAAAATCATATAATGTTCATCATCTTGTCTGCCTTTTGCAAGGAGACAAGAAAGCTATGTGGTTCTTAAATTAAGGCTAAGCAGTTAAGTGTCATTGCTATGTGGTGTCTTTTTGTTCAAAAGAAATGAGGAAAGAGACTTAAAAAAAAAAAAAAATAGATGGCAATGTTTCCTCTTGGGACATTATTTGAGCACTCTAGAATTTACAGACAGATCCTAGAATGCAAACATTTTATGCATTTACTAATTTTAAATCTTATCTTTAGCCATATTCTTCTTGCAGGGTGAGTTTAATCTGGAGGGAAAATTGTGCTTCAGAATTTCTCTTGTAACTTTTTTTATATATTAGGATCGTGCTTAGTCAAGCACAAATTATTTAACCGTATTAATTAAATCCTTTTAATTCCACGAAGCCAAGGTCATAGAATTAAGCAAAGGTGGCAGGGTCATCAGCTATAACTTCTGCATGTTTTATTACTGCCAAGTACTAACACTTTTTTGTGAATTCATGTTTTATTACTGTATTCAGCCAAATTGTTGACCTATTGTTAAAGATTATTGAATGCATCTGTTATGCAGGTCAAAGCATTTCTCAGAGGGGAATCTCCTCCTTTTTCAGCTGGTCAGTTGGAAGGGATGGCATCTATTGTAAACATGAATACTAGAGTAGCAAAGAGGCTCTTTAGCAGCAGTCTTCGCTATTGGATATTAGAATATCTGAGAAGGCAGTCAAAAGAAAGAAAATATCGTGCATTGATTCTTAGATTCATTAAGGATCGGATTGCAGCCTTATTGTTAGTTGAGGTGAGCATGCAATTATATATTTTAATTGTACCTGCAGCTATCCATGCATACATCGTTGTAGTATGAAACTGTTAGGATTATATCACACAACTAAACAGAGGCCATGTTAACCATACTTGCTACTCATGAGATGTATAAATGATTGATGCATAGGAGGCAAGAAAGCCCTTAAAACTTAAAAGGAATAGTGTCCTGGATCATTGTTTTAAACAAAGCCCATAAAACTTAAAAGGCGAGACATGGGGGCAAGAAAAAGAAAAATCTTGCAAACATGATCTTTATTTGACCAGACTTAATAGCCACATATCCATGCTAGGACAATTTCGGGATAATTAATTGTACAGGTTCATGAAATATTATACAAGTGACTTTTGTGGAATATCCCATACTAGTGTGGACATATTATGAATATGGCATGTCAATTGATGAGGCTTTGTGTCTTCCTTTTATTTTTTTTGGTCTGAAAGGCTTTATGTCTTTTGGTTCTCAAGTATTGTTATTATTGTTTGTGTTTTCCCTTCTGACCTGATCTCAACCGTTCTTTTGTTTGGTATGAAATTCTTAATCTTATATGGCTTTGGTCACTTGTAGATCATTAGTGGTTTGTTGCACTTTTGTTGATTGTGTCAAACCAAATTTTGCAGGTGGGACTTCAAGCTTCTGCGTGGGTGTCTGTGGGAGCACAAATTGGAGATGAAGTTCAAGTTCGGGTAGAAGAAGCTCATCCACGCGATGATGTGCTTTTTCTTAAAGAGGTTGTCATTTAAGTGATAAAGATAGATTTTTTTGGCTGGATCTTGTCATCAAAGAGACATTTTTTCGCTGATATGTCAATGATCTATATGGGTAAGCGATGCTCTCTTGTCACACCACCTGAGATGTTGACTATGCTCTGTCTAACGTTCCCCTATTTTGTGACAGAATTATTACCACTGCATCATAATGTCTCCAACCTTTGGACACCCCAAAGCTCACAGATTCATAATTTGAAATAGATAAAATATCAGTGACGAATTGTTGTAAGCATTGTCACTTGCAGCAGTGGATGCCCAAGCTGTTTTCTATGACAAGCATCCTTCCAGTGATTCTCTCTCTGTCAAACCTTTCTCCAGGAAAACTGTCAAATGGGACGAGTAGGAATTGCTTCAAGACCTTCGCTCTGCTTGTGGCCTTTCTCCACTTTGTTTTTTGGTGGGCTAATGGCATCCAAGTTCTTGGGATATATTTTGCTCAATACTTGGCTGAAATGGTAGGCTATGCACTATACCACGGTATGCCATTTCATAAAGGGTTTTGTGTATTTCCTATAGCAAATTTTGATTAATTTTAGAAGAAGTTAGTATTTGTATAATATGTGTTCAAATCAGAGACTGGCTCGCGGCTTAAATTAGGTATCAGCCCTTATGACATGTTTCCATGCAAACTTGCAAAGTGATTACGTGGGAATATCTAGTTTGTGAAATACTGCATGAATCAGAAGTTTGAAGATCAGCAGAACAGACAATGGCTAAATTTGGATACCAGAAATTTTGAGAAATTGTGTGATGCGTGCATGTAAAGCCGATCACTAACAGATGTTGATTGTCTATTCTCGACCTTCGATGTTTGTGGAATGGTGATGGCTTGTCAATTTGCAAAATGATTGTAGAAATGGATCTAATTGTTTCAATTTGATACATATGAGTTGGCTGGGCCGGGCAGCCCACAGCCCAATCCAGTAAAATTCAATTTTGTCATGTTAAAATTAAACCCCCCAGTTCATAGCCTATCCCAAAAGCCTAACCTAGCTAGCTACCCCCAATCCCAAAGTCAACTTGCCTCAGCTTTTCAAGGTAAGCTTACAGAAAAAGCTCAATCCCATAGCTAAATTTTAGTAGAGACTTGCTGTAGCTCTAGTGGTGATGAACTCATGAACTTGAACATAGCCAAAGTTCGAATGTCCCTCCCCTTTTAATCTCCTCTGAACCAACAAAAACAAAAACAAAAATGGTTAGATTTTTAGTCAGTCACGTGAGAAGATAAAAGGTGTAACCTTAAAATTGCTTACTGTATGGGAGACATGCTTTCAAGTTTAAACTTGTGTGTGCTGCGCGATGTTTAATCTAAGAATTAATATGGGGAAATTGCAAAACAAGTGCATTGAATTTTTCCATTATTTTCACGAGACCTACTTCACAGGATTCTTCATGACAAACAAATCTTAGTTAATACTTGTCTTGGGTTTCACATGTTTTAGAGGTTGCAGTAGTTCGTACTACTCGTACTGCACTGAAAGTCGCAAGGTGGTGAAAATTTGAAACAGGGTTTAATTTTGTGCTCATCATCATCATGCACAATGCATGTGGAGCGTGATTGCAATATTAGTACTTAACAATTAGTGTATATGATACTATCATGCATGAGGCCACCAAAACACACAACTAACCTTTTTGGTCCCCGTTTTGTGAGGTCTCCAAATAACTCATTTTAATGTTTAGCCAACTTTTTGGGTCATTTTCAAGACCTAGTTACCATTCCTTGATGAGGATCGATTGTTCACGATAAGCGAAACAATGATGAAGATGATCTTGATCACATTTCAGCTGTCTTTGGCTCGACCACAGTTATGATTCAACTATTTCAGAGTTCAAAAGAATTAAAATTATAAATTTTTTAGTCAGAATGTCCAAAAAAAATGAAAATAAAAGCATGAAAATGGGTGGATTGATGAAATTTCTCATTTTGTGAAGCTAGCTAGCTAGCTAACTGGTTTGGCCCTTTTGGGCTTAACATATCGAAGGGTTGTTAACTACTAGCTAGCTAGGATGGCGGCTGTGATTCTTGGTCCTCGAATAGGCATGATGAGTTAGCTACCAACTAATCGATGAGAGGGAGTTGATAATTAATTAATATTTATAGGATTATGTCATTGGCCCTTTTCAGTAGATGGGCCTTTCTGCTCATCTGTTTAGACTTTGCAGCCAAGAGCTAAAGAAAGAAAGAAAAGTAGTGCATAGCATGCATTGCCTTGCAATGCATAGATGGTGATGCCGTGATGGACTGATGGGTTCATGCATCGATCAGAAAGAAAACAAATTAACAACATGTACTAAATTAATGAGGGGACTTCACTTGATATAGATCGTGGTAGGGGCCTGCATGTTTTTGGTCCACTCAAAGCTGGCTAGCTAGCTTCATATGTATTAGATTACTTCCACCACTCATAAGATTGTTAATCCTACAAAAACACAGTAAGAACACAAATTAATGCTATTGCTGGGGACATTAAAGGGCCGGCATAATATTCACAAAATAAGGAGTTGGATTGGAATATTGGATACATCATACATGGATGGATGTCTCTTGAGTCTTGAGTGTTTATAGTAGATTCCATCGGTCTTGTGATGAAGAGAAATTTTTTACAATCTTGTACTACAAAATAAAAACAGTATTATCACAACAACTAAATTTGCCCGGTAAACTATTCCGGAAATCCCACAGTTTAATAAAATGTAGGGAGATTTTTTCTTTCCTTTATTAATTAAATGAGAAAGTAAATGAATTAAAATTTAAAAGTTAGCATATTTTTATGACATGAGTGACAGACACATATATTTGTAAATATAACAAGAAAAAAAGTCATGCTGATAAAACATGCATGTCGAATTGGGACCCTTGTGATTGGACAAAACAAGTGATGCGGAGAAGTGAGAGATCACATGGGAAAGCAGAAATAAATCTGATGAATGGTGATGGATGATGATATATTGATATTGATAGGTCATGAGGAGAAGAAGAGAAATAGAGAGCTAGAGGACCCTGCAGTCCATTGGTGGTCTATTAGTTGTCCCCTCGATCTCCCTCTCACAATATGAGAGCTTTTTTGCCCACATGACATGCCTAATTGCCTATTGCTCCTATATCCATCTTTCTTGTCAAACCATGCGCTCTTGTTCCTAGTTTTCATGACATCTAACTATACCTCTCATCATCTCTCTCTCTCTCTCTCACATAGATCATTGACCCCCAAGCTTCTTCTTCTTTTATACTTTATGGTAATTCTCTTTGGGGATGAATTAGAAATTCATATATATGCACTCATCATCACATAAATTTGAGTGGGTATACCTTATCATTACATGCAGATAATAATTTCTCTTCGATATGTCTTATCATAGCATATAATAATAATTTTTTTTCTATTACAAAATTGAATTTTCTTAAGAAAGAGTGTTGTCTTCAAACACCTGCCTAGATTTAAAGAAAAAACAACTGAAAATCCCCAAGTCTTTACCACTCCTTAAATTCATGGGGTTGTCTATACAAATCAAAAAGGCTCAGCTTCCCTGTTTAATTTCAACACACATATAATAATGAATTTTTTTAAATTTTGGTAGCTGAACTTTAGGTCTTGTCCAGCTAGGTACGTAAATTATTATTTGTCCTAATTTCATACCTAAACTTTTGTTTTGTTCCAATTTAGTTTATAAGGTGACTTTTTTCAAATAATTCATCAAAATTAGGGGCATTTTAATCAGCCTAGGATTATGAATAGACTAAATTAGTCTTAGGTATAAGATATGTGTAACACACATGACCAAATTTTGTTAGGATTTTTTTAAAAAAGTCACATTCTATTCCAATTTGGGACAAAATAAAAGTTTAGATATGAAATTGAGACAAATAATAGTTTAGGTACCTAATTAAGATAAGACCCAAAATTCAAGTATCAAAATTAAAAAAAAAAAAAACATTGTAATAATCTACAATGCTGTGGCCCATTACATCATGATCGAGAATATGCCCACGTTAAATGTTATATTGATTAGCAAAGACTTCTCAACAACTAGTTCAATAAGAAAGGCATTGTTTATTAAGAATGTCAATCCTTCTAACATGCAACTGAGATTAAGAGTGTTCAATAAGAAAATTGACCTCTTTTATTCATAAGAATATAACTCACATTATAGAATTAGCTGCACACATTCTTTGTGGTGCAAGCATCATTCTTTTTTCTGTTAAAAGTCCAATTTGGTACCAAACAACAAATTATTTATACACAAAGTCAAAATTCGACAATGCATTTGGAAACTCAAAGTCAACAGAGGAAGCCAAATGGTGTGTAATTTAGGTCATCAAATGCATGTTACTATATTCTTAATTAGATTATAAAATGATAATAATTTTTAATTCTTGTTTCTATTAATTGATTATACATATATATATATAGAGTCATCCACGAGATAATTTAATGCCTATTTGGTGATAGGCTGATAGCTAACATGAGAGTCCCTTGGCTTATCAAGTGGTACGGAACAAATTGGAAGAGAACTGTCCTTTGCTTAAAAAACAGAGGAATTAATTTGAATATGAACACCTGCTCCACATCATTACATATTAACACGCAATGGTCAATGCTCCAATGCTCTACATGAATGCTTACTTACATGGAAAAATTATAGGGTATAACTGATATACCGCTATGTGGTATAACTAATTCAACGTGTAAGGGTATTATTAGACGATATATTTATATTAGTAGGGTATAGTATTAATAACATCCACTCATATTATAACACATAGACTGGTTATACCACGTGTCAATATATCAGTTATACAGAATAATTTCTCACCTACATGACCTTTGGCCAACTCATCGCCTTACTAGAAATAAATTTTTTTATATATACATATATATTAAAGAGGAGTGCTCTAAAGCTAACCAGTTAGCAAGTTAATACGAAGCTAACCATACTTTTGGGCCCACCACATCACTAATCTCATAATCCGAACCATCAATTATTTAGGCCATATTTCAAAGATTATCATTGCAAAAAATCAACTAAATCGAAAATCATGTAGTCATGTAATTAAGATCAAATAAATAGACGATCAATATTTTCGATAAAAGCATAGAAATAATTGTTATTATAATCAAATGGCTAAATGACTTCCGATTTTAGAGATTTTTTATAGGAATGATCTTTGAAGTAGGACCTAAAAAATAAACGGTTCGGATTTTGAGATTACATTGTGCAGTGAGTCCAACAGGGTGGTTAGTTTTGTATTAACTTACTAACTAGTTAATTTTAAAGTATTCTTATATATTAAATATCTAAAATTTTAAAAAAGCGCAAGAAAGTGAAAATAAGTTAAAATTAAGATAAGTAGAAAGTTGGATTACAAATAAAAAGAAACAATATCAAATTACTTTCTTCATTTCTAAAATAGGTTAATTGGGTTGTCCAATTTTCAGGAATCTGGACTATTTTGTACATAGTCTCTTATTTTTCACTAACACTAAACTATATTCTTTTAATCCATTGGGTTTCTGCTTATTTGTAAAATAGCCCATTATTATGGGTTCCTCCTTTAGACTAGTTTATAAGTCTTAGGTTGCCTCTTAGGCAACAACTTACCTATCTAGCCTGCCTTGGGATTGGATGGGCCTGAGATTGGACCGTCTCTACTAACAAAAAGGCCCCTTAGAACCAACAAATTGTAGAATAGATATAATAATATAAACCCAATTGACGTATTTTATTATGCAACATTTTCTTAATGTGACATTGTTGGACATAAACCAGTAGAATTGTGTGACACTTTAGGTTCTTAAACCTTACTCTTTATGATCCAAAAAGGGATTTAGATTTTTATGATGATCATTAGCAATGGTTTAATCTTTTGTTTGACTTTGACATGATTGTGGGGTTTAAATAAATTAAATCATATAATTCAAGCCCATGTTTTGAAGCAAGTTGCTAAAAAGCTCCAATATCCATAGTACGTGATTGGACTCGTTGGCAAATAAATAATACAATCTCTTGTGCATATACAAGTGGACATAGAATAGCTAGCAAGCAACTTTTAAAAATGTGAGTGAGAGAAAGCTCATGATTAGGGCTATCTATCTTGGTGGAGTGAAATTATTCTCAAAACCCATAAAAATACATGCTCCAAACAGAATTTATTATTCTCTCTGAAAATTATAATCATAAAATTGCAATTTTGGATCCCAAAAAGAGTGCATTCACCGTACACATGATGCAAAGCAAAGTCAACCATTGGAGACCAATCACCCACCATCTAGACGATGAATGAGACAAAAATGACTCCAAAAACTTAAGCGGTGTTTCGATTTATACTATAGTTTAAGCATAATTAGCTTTTCAATGTTTATTTTAAATCCTAATTAAATTCAAAACTCAAAGTAACTTCATTTTGAATATAAACATAAAATTAGAACAAATGAAATAGTGGAGATCGATCCTAATTCGCTATGAGCCAAGACAATTACCATGTCATTCTTTCATTTACTCAAGAATCAGGATTTTTATGCATTTGGTGCTATAAATTCATCCAATTAATCTGTATGTATAAGGAAAGATAATGATCAAAGTCATTAAATACAAGTTAAAGAAAACCCATTTGTTTGACATTTGTATGTTTTGCAATTACGTACACGATATTAAGGCCATGGCCCATGTGTGGCCAGTAGTACTATTGCACCAGCTGAGTACATAATATAAGATATAAGATACATGCATTTGTTAGACAATTATTAAAACTTCAAAAACTTAAAATATTGGGAAATGTGTGAATAATTAATATATATCAATTAAGTTACCACATTTCTCATATTCAATCTTCTTCTGGAGAAAAATGTATAAGGGTAGTAAAATTTTACACGTACTTTGCAAACAAAACATCAACAACTAAAGAAGCGGGCAACAAAATAAGAACGAATTGGAAGTTTCGAACTCAAATCCAGTCACATACAACAAGGATTCTCTGATAACATGTTAAAAAATTACTAAACTCTGAAAATTTACTGTTAATTGAAAAACAGGCATCAGCTATGCTAACAAGGATGGATCACATATTCACATGCCCCAATCCCCATGCCATCACAATTCACACTACAACGTGGAAATTTTGGAATAGCTGGGGATCGAGGCGATCTTGGTGGCACGTTCACATGTCTTGACATGCATGGCATGGGTTGGTGTTGTTTGGTTGAGGCACACCCAATTCATAACTTATTAACTTCAATATATGATGAGGTGGCCGATTTGCTAGATCTGGTTGGTCGGTCGTCGGTGCATGCATGACTAGGACACCTTTTAAGTTTAACACATTGCGTGTCAAACTGCACCCACCAGTGACCAGCCCACAGTACACATGCTGCTACCACTAACCATGCATCTTATTTGGTTTTAATGCGACCACAAATTAAAGCAATTTATGTTGGTGTACGGGTGTGAGACTCATCCCTGTGAAAACCAGAATATAATTAATTAGCAATTGAATTAGCAGATCAGTATTAATTGATTAGTATTGACGCAGATGAAAGCAACATATGTGCCCCCCCCTGCATGACACATTGACACATTAATGTCATGTGTGGCTTTGTGAGAGAGTTCGATGCAAGTGATCTACATTGTTGAAGAAAAAAAAAACACAAAACATGCTCAAACAAACAATGTTAACGCATATGCTGCTAGCTAGGAATATCCTCGTAATTATTATTATAATATATTATGAGGAATTAATACTTACCTATAGTGATTCATGCATATTGTCAAATTTAGTGTGCGGTATTATTGTTTCATCATGTTACTTGTTTGGTCATTATCGATCTCATGATGCTAACAGCCTATAAATATCCAATTTATTAATTATCCATATATATATAAACTAGATTATCCATATGAAAATGTTATCTTGCCAAATAATTTGGTATGTTAATTAGATTATAAATTAATTTAGACTATGATTAGCTAGCTTTTTTTTTTTTTTTTTTGGACTAAAAGATTACCTAGCTTCATTCTTGTCCAAATGTTGTTAGATTCCGTCTTTCAATATAACATTGTTATAAGATGTTTAGCAATAAAAGATATATAGTACTACTCCCTTGGTTGGTCTTTCTGTCCTTTTATATATATATTATATTATATTGATCTTAATTGAGCTAGCTTTTGGCTCATTGAGCACTTCTCGATCGTTTCGAGCTAGAGGCTCCCTGAAATATTAATCTATTTATCTATCACGAGCAATGAAAATATATAATCAATAATAGTGATCGAGATAACAAATCTCAATATTTGTTTCATGATGATGATAATAATAGAATTACAACGACAAATGCACGTAGACATCGCATATATGACATGCTACATAGTTACTTTCCTCATTGCAAACAATAATATAAGACAAGTTTTATCATTCTTTATTAATTTTAAGGACAAATGAAACACTAATTTCGTTGAATAAAAAATACAATATATATAGGAAATTAATTAGAAGGAAAATGAAGAAGTTGTCATGTATGGGGGAAAATTAAAGAAAGGGAAAAGGAGGTAGGCAATTAGTGAAGGCACATGCATATATATGGTGGTGGGTTATGGATTGAGATGAGAGGATGAGTCTGGAGGGAGAAAGAAGCAAACCAAAACAATAATTTTATTCACATGCATGCGCATTGATCCTTTTTGGATGACCAACTGGGGCCTCAACTTGCGACTTTGAACTTTGAATTATCACTCTTTGGTCTTTACCTCCTCTGCCCTTTGACTCAGGCTCAAGTTGCTATGCATATATATTCTCAGCATGCTCTCTTTTGTGTGACCAGGTTACGTTAAACACATGAACAAATTGCATTGTGAACGTGTCCAAATTAAACCCAATATAGGGATTACTTACTCTGATACCAAGTTGAATGCTCATCTTAAAAAGTTTAATAAGTACATACAATAGACATTTAACCCAATTAGTGTGAAATTGATGCTTTAACAACAAGTAGCAATTGATTGGATCATATAAATATCTTCTGAGCCAAATTTAGTTCATTGAGAGGATCACGAAAACCCACCAAAGCCCAAAAGCAAGAATCTTTTAAAGATGGATTTTTAATTTTTAATTAAAAGAGAGTGCATGGATACACTCATACACTTACGCTAATTTCTCAATCTGAGCTACAATTTGGGTAATTTACTATACATATATAGATATATAAATGTTGCTTTTAAAATGGATTTCTTCAGTTTGGCATTGTTTGAAGAGCAATACGAAAGCAGATTTAATTCCCTTTCTTCGCAGCAAAACACATGCATGATGCTAGACTTGGAAAAAAAGAAAAAAAAGAACAAAAGAAAGAAAAAAGAAGAGAAAATCCAGTAATTAATTAAATGATTTTCACAAAAGAGGATAGGAAGGCAGTTGGTATCTGTGGGCGTGCCCATGTGTGAAACCAATCATAGGCAAAACCAAAACACGAGTAAAGGACTCTCGGAGTCGGATCCACTGAACCCGGAAAGCCTGAACCGCAGTGCATACATGACTGCATGAGGCTCCAGATGGGTCCCATCTGCGGTTAAAGCCCATTAGCCATAATACATGGGCCTCCTCAGACTGACGATATACGGACGACAATGGGTCCCACATATTACGCGCTTAACACCACTCTCCCTCAACTCTGCTATTTTGTCCTTTTCCGACTTCACCTTCTGTCCTTTCATATTAAGGTAGTGGTTTCCAGTTTCCAGTTTTCCACGGCCTAAACCAAACAAATAAAAAGAAGAGGAAAAAACAAAGGTTGTGGTTTCGGGCTTTGGATTCCAGTTTTCATCTTTATCGTTTTCCATTACAATTTATTTTCACTTTGGAAAATTACAAAAAGGGGAAGATGCCTATTTTCATCAAACCACAGATGGCTTGATCAGCTTGGGATCCAAGAAAAATGCCTTCCACTTACCCCTTTTCTGTTTTGTTTTTAATAATTTATTGTTTTGAATAAATACTATGGATATTGTTGGATATTTTAGAAATTTATGCTAACCCCATTTTCTATTTTGTTGCTTCGTCTTTAACTCTTTACAAGTATTGTTTGGTTGGACTGAATTTTTCCCAATTCCAAGTTGAGAGAATGTTGATATACCAAAAAGATAAGAGATATATAAAAGAACCAATATGATATTTCAACTCTTTTGTGTTTTGAGTGTTGTATGCACATTGATTATGGGTTCATTTCCTGAGTGTGTATAATCTTGCTATAATACCATATGGACCAAATATTTATTGAAATGCACCGTTCTTGGTATTAAATTATTAAGGTGGGATTTGAGAATTGCTTGTGGTGTGAGAAATCAAATCCTCTTGGCCAAATTGAAGGGGTACCCCTTCCACAATTAAAGTAATTATGGGGACACCCATTGGGTTTGGATGCTTGAGGTTCACATCAACAATGTGCATGCCTCACCGTTGTTGGTAATTAAATCCCACGTTTTTGCTTAATTAGAGACTAATTAAGATGCATGTGGCTCTCCCTCCCCATTGGTCTTCAACTTGGGCCCCCAACAACTTGGCCAAGCAAAATGAAGATGAAGAAGAAGGAGCCCATGTGTGGCGCACATGCACATCAATTCATGCTGCCCCCAATGAATGGTGACCCAAAAAACATTACTTGGAAAATAAGAAAAATAAAAAAGGAAAATGAATAAAAAAAAAAAAAAAATAGATCTGAGAGTGAGAGAGAGCCTTAATTATATCAGGATCCCTGATGCCCTTCCTCACCTCCATAAGTACCCCCACCTCCTTCCCGCTTTTCTATTCGCCCCAAACCAAACCCACAACTCAATCTCTCTCACTCGCTCTCTCTCTCTCTCTCTCTCTCTCTCTCTCTGCTGCAATGGCTTTCCTTCGCTTGCTCTGCATTGCTTCACTAGTGTCGCTTTTCGCGGTGGCTAACGCTAGAATCCCAGGGGTTTACTCCGGTGGGCCTTGGGACGGCGCCCACGCCACCTTCTACGGCGGCAGCGACGCCTCTGGAACCATGGGTACGTACTTGCTTTCTCTCTCTCTCTCTCTCTCTCTCACTCTCTCTGTTTGCATTTGAAGCCAGTCCTTGAGATTAAAACCCATTACAAGAAAACCCCTTTTGTTTGTCCTCAGGCGGTGCTTGTGGGTACGGCAACCTGTACAGCCAAGGGTACGGAGTGAACACAGCGGCGCTGAGCACAGCCCTCTTCAACAACGGCCTGAGCTGCGGAGCCTGCTTCGAAATCAAGTGCGGGGACGACCCCAAGTGGTGCAACCCAGGCAGCCCCTCCATCTTCGTCACCGCCACCAACTTCTGCCCCCCAAACTTCGCTCAGCCCAGCGATGACGGCGGCTGGTGCAACCCTCCTCGCACCCACTTCGACCTCGCCATGCCCATGTTCCTCAAGATCGCTCAGTACAAGGCCGGTATCGTCCCCGTCTCCTACCGCCGGTGACTACTTAAAACCCACTCTTTTCTTTACTCTAGACCTCAGATTCTTTGCCCTTTTTTCGCTTTCGCTTAGTCAGATCTTTTGACTGTTTTCTGGTTGACTAAAATGCCCTCGGTGTTTTTTTGCCTTTATTATTTGCCGTTTGGTTGCCTAGAAACCCGGTCGTATCCGCTTTGTTCTTATACCCCAAACCCCTTTATACCCAAATATCAGTTTCCCGAACATTCTTTATTTTCTTAAAAACCAAACAGCAGAAATAGTTAATCTCATTTAATTTTCTCGCCAAACAAACAGCTCGCACAGAATTTCATGTGTTGTTGTTGCTTGAGCGTTCGTCAGGTTCATGTTGTTTACTCAAATATAACCAACGGGAAATCCGTTTGCTTTTTACGTCGTTTCTCGAAGCCCACGAAACCTCTGTGGCTTGGTAGTAATGACGTAAAATAGCGAATTCCGAAGGGTATTTAAGTCATTTTCAACACGACTTTCGACGAGTGTATTGAAAAGGTGCTAACTTTTTGGGACTTGCCACCACTCCCGCATCGGAAATTACCAGTCAAACCCTAGGGATTTTAACCGCAGCAACCGCGGTAACAGTAATGAATACTAACTGTAATTGTTTTTTTTACAGGGTCCCATGCAGAAAGCAAGGCGGGATCAGATTCACAATTAACGGCTTCCAATACTTCAACCTGGTTTTGGTCACCAACGTCGCGGGCGCAGGGGATATCGTGCGCGTGAGCGTGAAAGGCGCGAAGACTGGGTGGTTGCCGATGAGCCGAAACTGGGGCCAGAACTGGCAGTCCAACGCAGTCCTGGTGGGCCAGACCCTCTCCTTTAGGGTCACGGGCAGTGACAGGCGTACCTCAACCTCGTGGAACGTGGCACCCGCTAATTGGAAGTTCGGCCAGACTTTTACCGGGAAGAATTTCCGGGTCTGAAAAAAAAGTCCCCCAACAGCCTCCCTTTTTTATTTTCTCAACTTTTTTATTTTGGATTTTTAAGGTTAAAGTTTTAAGTTTAATTTCCCGCCTCAAATTTTCCTTTATTTTCCCGGGAAAATTTGAAGGGGTTGGGAGTAAAGTAATAGGGATGTAATGGGGTTTTTGGTTTTTAGGGTAAAAGGGGTGATAGTGTAGGAAAGTGACTAAGTCCAAGAGTGTGTGAACTTTTACTTTTTTGTTGCTTTTGGTGCTTTTTGTTTAAGTGGGGCTTGGGCTGGTGGAGTTTATAATCCACTAATCCAGCAATATGGTAAAATGTGTAGGGAGCTGAAGTGGCTGCAAGAAGAAACATGTAGCCCGCAGCTCTTTTTATATCTTAATATTATATAAAACCCTATATCGTGATGTTTCATTCTTGGGTTCTTTTTTGTATTGTCTTTTCGGTGGTTTAATATAATTTTGAAAATATCTATAACACTATAATTCTTTAGAATTTACCATATTTCTGAGGCTCAAACAAGCATGAATATCAAAATAACTTCAAATACCTACAATTATTTGTAAATCACGTATTAACTAAACTATTTTTACACGCATTGAATTTACAGCTGAGCTCACATAGTCACATACATGTTCTTATTGTCATTGTGAAATTAGTACACAGTGATAGTGTTGTACTCTCTTTTTAATCTTAGGATTAATTAAAATGTTTTATTTATTTGGGAGGAATTAATGTAGGAGCAATAATTAATTTATGATGACGCTGGCTTGGCCTCGAAGGTAGTGTTTGACAAGAAGCAATGGCCGCATATGATATGCTCTCCCTCTATCTACAAGATAACCTGGAGGAATGAATGGATCAGATGGATTTGGGCGTGACAAATTGGTACAGGCTCGTTCATTTATTGGCTTCTCCCATCCTCATTTCTGAGAGAGGTTCTAAATATATACATGTGAATAGTGAATGCTCTTCTCCAAAGTTGTAATTTCAAAGCCTAAACCAAGAAAGCTATTAACTTTTTACCCACTTGCTCAGTTGCTCCACCCAAATTTGCAACTTCTAATAATATTTCCCCATCCATTAATTTCCATAGTTACTTCTTCTTATAGTTCTTACTACATTAGGATGGCCTTGTCATAAATGATATTAAATGTGTGCCTTCATTCTTCTTGGTTTAATCAATAGCATTCATTTTTATACCAATCAAAATTGATATAAAATATGCAAAAATTGTGTAATTTTCTATCAGTAATTGGAAGTCATGACCAGGGGAAAGCCCCATACCTTAGTGGGGTGAGAAATTCTTCACAATCCATCCTTTTTATTTCTTAAACTCTCTCCCATTATGTAAGGTCAACAATGATTCCATCTAAGAATTAAGATAAAAATTAGAAGAAAAAAAAAAACAGAAACTTCATAGCATTTTCCTAATGGTATGGTATTTCATTGGCAGTTTGGTACCAACCATTCTCCTCAGTCCTCATGTTGACAGTGCACATAGACCCTCTATTTTTTTACAATGTAGACAAATGACCAGTTTCTGTGAGAAAAAAGTTACATACAAGATTTTTTATATTTTATTTTTATTTGTTTACTTGTGAGTACATGTAGCATCTGCTGCTCCACTGGCTCTGCGTTGTCTACATTTATTCCTCTTTTTGTTACCCATTTTTACCTTCACTCTTTAATTTGATGCCAATCCTTATCCTTTGAAAAGCACTGCTTTCAGTAAAGCAACTAAAATAAGCTGCAGCATTGATATTTTCATTGGTTAAAACTTAAGACATGTCCCAATTGGGTTACCATTTTGGGAGCAAAACATGTTCCAAATGTACCCATTGGTCACAACTCACTACACAACTTGCCTAAGATTTTAAATGCCTTCAACTTCAATACTCCTTATTCTTAAGGCTATCAACATTGTTTGTCTACTTGTATTGTTGCATTGTCATTCCAATCAATTTTGTGGTCCTTTGCATATGCATGCGAATATTAAACCAAGAAATAAACTATTTATCAATTGCAACATATTATGTCATGTATTATATATTTTTGTAATAAAAATCAGACGTATCTACATGAGTCACATATTTATTAGTGATATAGTAAAAATGATCAATTAAGGTAATACAAATAGAAGTACTCTTAAACCAATATGGGTTTGTCAAAGATGCTCAAATTAGAGCTTTTATTTGTTCCCAAACTATGCTCAAGCTCAAACCACCTTTACCTCTAGTGATGCATTTTTTGGCTTCCATGGCTTAGAGAAGGTGAAATAATTGGTGATTGAATTGCAAGACAATTAGTAGGGTGGTGCTCGCTAGGTTCTGTTTTAGATAGTAGACTTAGTAGTGGAGCCCAAAAAGAGGACAACCCAGTCCAGTAAATTAGTAAAGAGAAAAAAGTAAGATGGCATTTATACCTTATCAACCATATTATCAGTTATCACACAACTTTCGGTGAAAAAAAGACACCAATTGGGACAAAAGTCTTTCAAGTTTAGAACGTCAAATTTTTAAGGATTTATTCTTCAAACGACCTGATATTATTAATTTATTATTCACCATGCTATCCCTTCCATATCCTTTTCAACTAGTCATGCAGAGACAGATATATTTAGAATCTTATACAAATGGGATTTTAAGGTTATATAGGGACAGATCCATGATGAATTGATGATGATGATGATGATAGAATTTGAATATATACTTGGGAGTTGGGAAATGGGAATCCCATAAAAACTTGCCTTTTCAATTTTCAGGGAAATTATGTCAATGCTTTGAGGCCAGAGTTGTTATAAGCTAATGGTTTGTGTCTTTGTGATGAGTGATTGCTGTTACTTACTAGTTAAGGCAGATGCTATTCATAGTTTCATACTACTGGTTTGTCATTCTATTCTCTAAGTTTAATATTTTATTGTTTTAAAACATTCACATAGCTAACATTAGCCATTGCTTCATGACTAAAAGCCCATTGAATACTCCACTAGTACTGTATGACGACATTTTCAGAGAATAGGAAGTGATGCTCTTCTACTACCAACCCAATCTGTTCTGCTTTTGCAGGTAGGAAAAGACAATGTACATGTCACACAGCATATGGCGGTGTCAACTGTCAAGTTATGTGTGTGAGGATGAGGAGAAAATGCCTTTTTGGCCCTAGCACAGCATGTCTATGGCACAATGGCACTCTTGAGTTTTTTATTTGTTTTTTCTCTTGATGAGATGAGATGGAATATGAAAAGATAACTGTGTTCTTGATAGACTAATATATTATATCATTATACTATCAAAAATGACCACCCCCTTGTGATAGAGTAGGGATTTTCCGCTCACCTAACTACCCGTTCGTCATAGAGTTTAAGTCCCACTTTAAAAGTAATACATTAACTAAACAGTTTTTGGTTTTGCTATGTTTTTAGAAAAGGTGATCTTTGAATGATAATCTAAAATATAAATGATTCTTATCACTAATTTTCATTGTTGGGTAGTTAGGTGAGTGGATAATTCCTTGCTCTATGATGAGCAGGTGAACATTTCTGATTATCCTTTTAATTAAGAACATTATTAAGTATAATAATATTTATATTATATATAGTTCGTTTAATAGTCTAACAATATAGCATCTTGGTATAGAAACATACATCTTTCTATTTTGATATGGTATAAATTTTTTTTGTTCAAAATATGATATAATTCACTTAAAAGGAACATCAACTTAGAATATTATTTTCATTCATTCTCTTTTGCTCAATTTTATGACATATGGCCATATGGGCAATTGAAGCTGAGTATAAAAAGAAATTGGGACAATAGTTGAGTTATCAAGCCCCAACAAAAAAAGCTTCTTTTGTTAATGACCATTTAAGATGTATGCAGTTGAAACTGAGTATAAGGCCTTGGGCTGAATTCGCCCACGATGGGTTGATTCTTTTGGGCCGTAGCCCGTGAGAAGCTTGAGGGAGTTTGGCTCCCCGAAGACGAATTATATAAAAAACTTGAAAAAGCGCCGTCTGTGGGAATCGAACCCACGACCACGTGGTTAAAAGCCACGCGCTCTACCAGCTGAGCTAAGACGGCTTGTTGTTCAATTAGGCAATAGGATCATAATTAAACTAATAATACAGAGGAATAACTAAAGCCAATTTGGCTATACACATAGTTCTGATGAATATATAGTTCTCTGGCTCATGAATTCAAGGTGAAAGCTAAAGCAATGGAGATCTCTCCAGCATAAGTCTTGTCTTGAAGCACAACCCTATACTTGGCACGTCGAAGTTCGGCCTTTCCTTTCTGTGTGCCCAATGCTACCACATCCTTCACATAAATCCTTCAAACAACCAAAAAGAATAGAGTTATACTTACATGAATCACATTAACCGATCATATATGATATAAAGTAAATAATGAATACATCTTTTATAGAGGTAGAGTATTGATCTGCATAGATGGATCAGACTTAATTCTATGAAATGTACAATCAGTAATGATCAGGGTACAAATAGTTTTATTCCGAAGATATGCTATTATCTAGAGGCTGTGTTATTTTGAGTACAAATTAAGTTCTTACGAAAAAAAAAAAAAAAAAAAGGTGAGAGGGGGGTCTATACTAATATTTCTTACTTGGATTCCCCAACAAATACATCGTGGTCCAAGAGCTTCTGTGTGTCCATGATACGAAAGCAAAGCATGTATTTGTGATCTTCACCACCAGGATAATCCGCCTTGAATCTGAATTTTTCATTCCAAACTGGTTTTGTTCCTTTTCCTGCATTTTATTTTCATTTGTGATCCTTATATTCATTAGCATTCAGCCAGACACATACAAAATCGAGGATTTATTTTGGATATTGATGCTGACCTTTAGCGACGCTGCTTGTATGCTTTTGATTTCCATATTGGATTACAACGTACGGGTTCATCTTCACTGCAAATTTAATTCAAGTATATATAATATCCATGCAATTACAGAGAGCTTTTGATTAAACAACAATTAATTAATAATGTACCAAAAAAATCCATGTTCTTGATGCCTTGCGCTTCAACCAATGTGACCTCCAGTATACCACCTGATGCCATCTCTCTCTAGCTCTGTTTGTGTCTCTCTCAGATGAGCAAATTAAAAACTTGAGGGATTAACTTCAGATTTTAAGTGGTTGTAATTGATGCTTTTAGCTGTGGAGAATGGAATTAAGGCTTGGTCGTGTCATGCAAATTGGTGGTATATAATATCTAATTAAGTACATAACCACTTCGGAAACTTCTGAGGCTACATTATATTTTATTTTATGTACATGTTGGTCTTTTTCCTTTTCTTTTTCGGCTGCGTTATCTATCTTGCTACGTCAGAAACTTCTATGGAACAATTTTGGTTTTGTTTAATGTTGTCAACCATAGGAGTTACGTTTTATAGCTAGCTAGCTAGCATGTATTATATTTATATACATTCATTCACATATGCTACTTGCGTGAGTGTGCACGCACACACAAAGCAACTTCTCCGGCCTTGAATATGCCATCATCTATCTGTCGGATGCCTTGTATCCCAAGTTTTTTCCAAGCTTTGAAATTTGAGTTGGTAATCCCACCTAACTATGTAAGATAATATTGATTTGGTCCATTTGGAGCATCCAATTGCTCAGAGTACTCTGTATGTTTGAACTCATTATGTACACCAAATGGAAAATAAATATGTTTTCCAAACACGTTTTCCAAATTGCAATTGGTTTAATTTTAAATTAGTTCAGTTAGCACTAAGAAGAAATGATAGAGTAAAATCTCAATAGTTTAATGAAGTTGACAAAAAATTGTACCTTCCATCTAGAACCTTGTGTCTTAAGTCTTATGAATGGAAAAGGGAGCCTTGATTCAATTGGGAATGTCTTCCAGATAGAACAATACTTGGGTCACCCCTTGAGGGTATCTCAAGGTTACCCCACCCCCTCAAATTTTGATTTCGACAATACTGGCATATGATTGAAACCGTTCATTTTTTAGATCACCAATTATAGATCTTCTCTACAAAAAATTAACTAAATCGAAAATCGTTTGATTATATAACTGTTGTCGATTAAATAAAAAAAATCAACGGTTAGGTAAAAAAATCACTCTTTAATTGAAAACTATATATTTTTTCTATTTAATTAACAACATTTATATAATCAAATGATTTCCAATTGATTTGATTTTTTGTAAAAATGATCTTTAATATGTTATCTAAAAAGTGAACGGTTTTGATCATACACTGACATTGCCAAAATTAAAATTTGAAGGGGTGGGGTGACCAAAGTATTGTTCATAAATGTATACTTCAAGGAATAGTAAAACCAAACCAGACCAGTCTCGATCGGGGTTAGAGTCGTCAGACTTGAGTTGTGTCAAGTTTTCAAGAAAAATAATTACCATATTTCCATTTAAAAAGTGATTAAAAAAAAATTATCAAACATCAGTATTGCTATGAGATGGACTTTACATACATTCATTCATGGTAACCAAAATACTCAATGAGCTCAATCACACTTCACATAACCCTGGTTGCATTTCAACATTGTTTTCTTTTCCAGTAGCCAGAACAAAACTAGGCACCTTCAGCCATTCTGTGAGTAACCTGAAAACACTTGGAAGGTGTAGTAGGCTCAAATACATTATACACAATTCCTGCATACTACTTGAACAATCTTGGATATGTACAAATTTGAACTCTCTGGACTTTACATCACCTTCCCAAAACCTTTAATTCAAGTTATAATGGCGGCATGAAAAATTTCTCTTACGCAAAAAGTGGGGATGCAGAAGGCCTGGGATAAGAAACAGTCACTTTGGAAGCATCCTCAATGCTGCTTTTGCAGGACTTGGGTGCACCATTAGAATGGCCATGGCTAGATACATGGTGCTCTTTCTGAGTACCTTTGGCAACGTCCTTCGTTTCCTGAAGGTGCTCCAATGTTTTTACCACTTCATTCATGTCCGGTCTGTACCTAGGATCTACAGAAAGACATTGAAGTGCAAGGTTGGCAGCCCTTTGGGCCCGGTTGAGTGAGTATTGGCCTTCAAGTCGAGGATCAATAACACGAAAAACTCGGCGTTTGTTGGTCAGGTATGGCTTTGCCCACTCCACCAGGTTGTGTTCTCCAGACGGCCTGTTCCTATCTATAGCTCGTCGTCCAGATAGCATTTCTAGAAGAACAACTCCAAAACTGTAGATGTCGCTCTTGGCAGTAAGATGACCTTCCAAGAAGAAAAGATGCAATTCATTATAAACACTAACAGCACTCTTGTTCTATAACTACCAAACTTTGCTAGTTGTAGTACCTGTGGCTAAATACTCGGGAGCAGCATATCCGTGGGTTCCAATGACCCTAGTAGAGACATGGCTCTTGTCACCAGTTGGTCCATCCCTCGCCAACCCAAAATCAGACAGCTTAGCATTGTAGTTCTGAAATTAAAACAAGGAGGCATTAGGGTGGCAAATAAGATAAGATTGAACAAACCCTGAAACTTGGCATATTCAACCATACTGAATCTAATTAAAATGCTATCAAGTTACACACCGAGTCAAGCAAAATATTCGAAGACTTGAAGTCACGATGTATGACTTGTGTTTCAGCATTGTGGAGAAAGGCAAGTCCCTTTGCAGCATCAAGGGCAATTTTCATTCGGAGGCTCCAAGAAAGTGGCTGAAAGTGAGAACTTCCTGTCGCAACAATAATTAATGCTTCAATACAAAGATATCATATACAACTTGCAGTATGCTTCTCTAAGGGGAAGAAAGGGGGGTAGAGAAAGGTTCAAAATGAATGCCACTATAGAGGATGTAAGGAACTCACTCCTGAATAGATGATTTTCCATGCTGCCCTTGGGCATGAACTCATAAACCAAGAGCCGATGCTCATCCTCTAAGCAATAACCAATCAATTTCACAAGATTGGGATGATGCAGCTGCCCAAGATAGTTGATTTCTGTCTGTATGACCAAAATGTAGTATTAATTACTCTTCTATGGAGAAATGCTCCAAAGCCATGCCCATTGGCAATTTATAATCTTGCCAAGAATTGCAAGTCATAGAGGAGTCACATTTAGGCATTAATGCAAGTTTTCCTAATCTCAAAAGCAATAAACTACAATGCCATGAAGTTATAAACATACAATGCACACATGAAAATATATCAGACCATCAAAACTCATAAATTGAAAGAGTGGTAATTGTACTTACCAACCATTCCTTGTGACCCTGGAACCCATCTTGGTTGAGTCTCTTCACGGCAATCACCATGCCAGTCCCAACCTTGGTAGCTATATGTGTATTTTCGTCGATCCAACCTTTGAAAACAGAACCAAAACCACCATCTCCTAGTACACTGTCAGGGCGGAAGTTTCTTGTGGCACTTTTGAGTTCACTGAAGCTGATAGTCTTCAAGTTGGAGGCTTGTAAGATCTCACCCTCACTCCGAGGAGTCGTAGGCATGGAAGCTGATGAGGTCTTGCTACTTGAACCACTCATGCCATACCCATCTCTGCTCTCACTTTTAGAATTGAATCCTACAAGAGAGCCAATGGGAGATATTATATTACTTCAATTTAACCAGAATAACCTCGATCATTCATAACCTGAATAATTTTCCAAACCAGAACCTTTAATAATTATGGTGCTACCAATTTAGTAGTTCCCTTAAAGGCAACCAATATATAACATTGAGGAAAATGATCTTAAGCATTATCAAAGAGGTCAAGTTAGAGCCCTCAGAGATTTAGAGCAAAAAAAAGTGAAATTTACTTATGCGTCTCTAAAAGATAGTGAATTTGCAAAGTCCTAGCAAACAAAATCTATAACATGAACCAAAAGCCTATAGAATTAACTCTCAATTAACAATCAATCTGGTCAAACAGAAAGAAGAAACTCAGGAAAGTAGAATTTAACATTTTCTGAGTAAAGTAAAACTCAACAAACTATTAAAACAGAGCATTTTGTCCAAAAAAGAATAACAATACCTGTATGAGAAGGACTTTCAGCCTTGATTTTGTTGCTCCAGCAAACCCCCATCCAGACAAAATTTTCCCAAATCTCTCACCAAGGCTTTCAAATTAAACAGGAGCTTAAAATAAAAGAATCCCACAAACAAACAACAACAAAAATCTTGAAATGCAGAGATGCCAGAGAACCTCAACAAAACCTAATCAAGGCCCGCGAGAAACAACAAAGATCTTGTGCCAGAGTGAGATTTTGTTTTCTGGGTAGTGGGTAAAATCTGCCATCAAGCTTTTTAACACTCTCCCCACAAAATATATATATATATATATATATGCATATACAGTGATATATTGAACCCAAGTGCAATTGAGACACGAAAAAGATCACACTTTTTTCTTTTACAGAGATCCTAAGTCCTAACTATAGTTAATAGTACAGATGATTAGTCACTAGCTTGCACTTGGGTTCCTTTTTCTTCTTTTGGTTTGGTTTTGGATGAGACGCTAGTGCAAAAAAGTGAGTGAGAAAAAAAAGGGTCCTTTGCGCTTTTGGCTTTGGAGCTTCTTTTCTTGGTTGCCTTTTTAGACCTTCGGGAAGCACAGGCCACAGAGGTATACACGGTTGACTCGCTTTTCAGCTTCTTGTCTTTAGCTCCAACTAACACTTTGATTGGCATTAAAAAATTTGCAAAATCATTTATGTTAAAAGTTTACTAAATCCATGGATTGGCTTCATAAATTGCAACGTTAATTGTGATTGGGATTTAGAGGTTGATCGGTGGTTGTGATGGAGGAGAGTTCATGATGCTAATTCTGTGGCTGCATGTAGAGTTAAATTCCCTACGCAGATGCATGAATATATTTGGTACATGTCGCCTGTCGGTGTGTTTTTATAGTGTTAGATTCTCATTCATTATTTATCAATTCATGGCCATCCGGCCCATGTCTTGTTTTTGTTTTGGCATTTACACAATGATTAGTCTAATTTAGATTGGTTTTCGATTATTTATTTATTTATTTGATTAAATTCTAGTTTATTATTTTAGGGGTAAATTGTAATTTCTGACCATTCCTCGTTTGCAGAAAGAAAATGTGTAATCAATTATTAATTATCCTATATATTATGTTTTTGCTTTTCTAATTTCTAGAAAGAAAATGTGTGAATTGCGAAGAGCCTCATTAATGAGTGATTTGTCGGGTTTTTCCACATTTATAATGTATCTTTTTATGAATTATTTATAACATGGGCTAATATGCTCTATTTTTTGAAAGCTATTATGCTTTACATTTTAATTATATGTTTGTTGGGCTATTTATATATGATTTTATTTTTGGGAAAATTGATTTTGGAAAATTTGGAGTTTTGCAATGAATCTTCAAGAAAGCATGTAAGGTATTTAATAATTATCATACAAAAACAATTTTTTTTTATAATGTTAGAGCACTTAACCCTTTTATATAGAAAAAGTCCATTACAACATGGATTATGCAATAATAATAATAATAATAATAATATATCCTCACGAAAAAAAGGTTGGGTTTTTTTCTTAATAAGGGAATTAGCATCTTAATTTTGGAGGTGCCAATTAACATAGAGAGTCTTTCAATATGTGGGTCAATTATATATAGCACTTTGTAATGACCAGTTATTTATTAACTTTCGAAAAGTCTTTTTAATCATTTTTATTTTACATCATTTCACTATAAAATTCAAGACAATTTGCTACAATCAAAATGATGGGAAGTAGACAAATTAGACAATAGACCTAAAACACATATACTTTATTAATTGGGACATAATAGTTTGCCAACATGATTTTGTCAATTGACATAGCATGAAGGAGAGTACATGCTCTGCCGGTTCATGAATGCTCGTGAGAATTTAGTTCCCATTACTTTTAAACATTAGAACCATAGTTTCTTAAAAAAAAAAAAAAAAACATTAGAACCATATAACTTTTCAAAAGAAAAAACTTTAGAATTATCTTAACAATGAAAAACATCAGCAGTTGTTGGGTACCCCAATTAGAAAGGCAGTGAAATTGTCTGCACTTAAGTTCAATCCCCCTAACTCAAAAAAAAAAAAAAAAAGGAACATCAAATTTATTTCTTAGGGTCCGTTTGGATTCTTTGATTTGAAGAACCTAAATCCAAATCCTCCCAATGAAATTCCTCCATCCAAACATGCCCTTAGTTCTCACCCAAGTAATAGAAGCCAATCATTGCCTTTTTTTTTTTTTTTTTTTTCATACAATAATAAGGTCCCCACGTTAGGATTGTAGCTAGTAGATATTCCAGGCCTCAAATTTTAAATGGTATCAATGTCTGGACACGTGGAGAAAATTCGTGATAGGTGCCATGCCTAATGTCACCAAACCACTCTCACATTGGATAAGATTTATACAAATATACAACATCACCTAACGTGCAGCCTGGGACACTAGTACTCGACCGTCGAAATTTATGTCGAAGGTTTGGGCCTGAAAAGTTAGCCCATTAGGTTTTTAACTATTCCAAACTACCAAGGTGGGTTCCGTAAAAGTTCAAGTGACATTTTTTGGGCCCATTTATCTTGGGCTCTCATTGATATTTAGACCCAAAACCAAGTTGAAACTGTGCATTTATGATTAGTTAATATTTCATATTGGAGAAATGCTGGCTACTCTCTTCGGTCTACATTTTCTTTTGATTTTCTCTCCTATAAGTCTCATTTTGTAGTGTAGTATTAAGATCAAGATCATTCATTTTTTAGATAATTTTTAAAAAATTATCTCTACAAAATATCAATTAAATCAGAAATCGTTTAATTATATAATATTATTAAATAAATATATGATTTTAGTAAAAATTAGACTTATCATTTGTTTATTTGATAACAGTTACACACTAATGGTGCGTTTGGATGAAGTAGTTTGAAACTATTAAGGAATTCACAAATAACGGAATTAAAAATGACGTGATTTAAAATTCTAGAAATTTTAAATTCTCTTGTTTGGATAAATGTAATCATAATAGAATTTAAATACGAAATTTATATTAGTTTTATAAAAGAGTAATGGTGATGGTGATAGTGGCAACAATAAAAATGATGCTTGTGGTGAGTTGACGATGGTAGTAGGGGTGATGGCCCACGGGCGGTGGGAGAAATGGTGGTGGCAAAAATTGGGGTATTGGAGGTGGCGGCGACAACATTGGCGGTGGTGATGATGGTGGTGGTGATGGCACTGGTGATGGAGGCGGCGGCGGCGGTGTCAGTGGTGGTGGCGATGTCAGTGGTGGTGACGGTGGCGGCGACGGTGATGGCAGTAGTGGCTGCTGTGGTGGTGGCGGCGGAGATGATGGTGGCAGAGGGCGATGGTAGTGATGGTGGCGGGTTCGGTGGTGGTGGTGACGGTGGCGACGATGGCGGTCGTAGTGGTGGCAGAAGTGGTGGTGGCGACGGTGGAGGTGGTGTCGGTGGTTGTGGTGGTGATGGTGGCGGCGGAGGTGGCGGTGGCGGTGGCGGTGGCAGTGGTGGTGACGATGGTGGTAGTGGTAGCGGCGGCATGGTGGTAGTGGTGGCGGTATTGTAATTAATTGGCAAGGTGATAGGTGGACACGACTTTTTTTTTTATATAAAAATTGAAATTTTGAAAATGACACCAATTTAGGTGGAATTTAAATTTGGAATTTACAGCCTTCAAATTTCAAATTTTTTTCCACATAGAATTTACAAAATTCTATATTTATAGACCCAAACAAGGAAATTAGAGCATGTAATTTTTTAAATGCTAAATTTTATTTAAATTTCAAGTTTTTTTTTTTTCCATCCAAACACACCATAAACGATTTTTTATTTGATTGATTTCAAAAAATTAATCTGGTGCGCGAAAATTAATCCACGGTACATTTGATAAAAAAAAATAAATAGTAGCTACTTTTTGACAATGAGTATGGGAAAATTTAAAAATATAAGACAAAGTAGCTTAATGTTTGAGGAAAGTGAGGAAAATTAATTTTATATTTGAGATGATAAAGTGAAGTAAGAAAGTAAGTAAGAATGCAAGAGAAGTGGTGGTAATTGACTAATTGAGTGAGGAGTGAGGACTGAGGAAGGGGTTGGGTTTAAATAAAGAAAGGAGCGAATTTGTTGAAAGGGATCTGAGATGTTTCCCTTTCACCGAACCAAAGTTGGGAAAAGGTTGAAAGGAGAGAGAGGTCACCAGTTGCTCATGTGCTCAGACTCAGACAACAACTGAGGTTAATGGAGGAGGGGACTAGGGACATGGACTAGGGGGTCTCTCTCTGTCTCTCACATTTTCATTTTAAACCTCTTTCTCTTTTTTCCCCTCTCACCGATCCCTATACCATACAAATTATACAATGCAGCCTTACGTCCTACACTACAGCTTTTTTATTTGTTTTACTCTACTCTTTTTTTTCTTTTTAATCAAGTTTTTTACTTATTTTTACTCCACTCAATAATGCATACATTATCAATTTGAAAACCATTCTTACCCATTTCATCATTTGGTGCAAGGCAGTAAATTTCCAATACATCTGATTACTCACAGTGAGGTGTGTAATTCATAATCAATATTAAGACATCTAAATTGACTGTTTGATTCTAGATCAGCCATTCAGCCCCAAGTTAATGAATATTATGTTCTCCTCCTCCTATAGTTGTGTGTGGGTCTATCACTATTCACTGTGCCTAATTTTCATTGGACAGTGAGTTGGAAAAGATTGGTGGACTGTGGACGGTGGCAATTCTCTTCTCTTCTCTTCTCTTATCATTTCATTTGCTACCACAGAAACTTTAACCTTTTTCAGAAATTCAGAGGGTAGGCTCAGAGTGATAAGGGAGGAGATCTCCCTCAATTTTTACAATATGGGTTTGATGCGTCGATGGGTCATCTCATGATCTCTGTAACTTTTTTATATTCCAAGGCATGCCCTCCTGTACTTGTCTAGCTCATTAATCAAAGTTCAAACCCTAGCTCTGCTAGCTGCTGCTATGTCCTGCACCATGACCAAGCAAAACGATAAAGAAATCAGCAACTTTATGTAACTGTGATTCTTTAAATCAGTCCCCGCCTCCCCTTAGTATCTCTACAGTAAAAATTTAATTCCAATCTCCTGCACTGTATTCCTATGAGGACCTCATTTTTTTTTTTATCTATCTTATAATCACATATGACCCAATAGTTAACACAACCAAAATTTCTGTTGGAAACTTGGAAAACGTAGAATCCCATATGGGGAAATTTAAATTTTGCATAATATGTATGACTTTTGGGCTGTACATGTATTATTTATTAGCAGAACTACTCACATGTAAAAGGTTAGATTCACTTAAATGCTTAATAACATTTTGATAAACACAAGGGTTCGATAAATTGTCTTTCATTTGTTCCTTGTTTAATTTTCTTACGTGAGCATTTGTGTACAAAGTATCATAAGTATTCATTTAAAAAACTTAATATAAATTAGGGATGGTTGAATTCACTTCAATATTTAGGTTTGATAAACCAAACCTAGGAGTAGAACAGAAGCTGAAGATTCCTCTTATTTTTTTTGGGTATAAATTAATTCTTTATTAATTAATCTTTAAAATTATTCCACTACTTGGCAGAAATATAATTTAGAAATAATGAGGAGGGGAATGTGAGAAGGTATCTGATGACTGATGGTAGTAGGGAAATGGGAAGTGGTGGTCCAAAGGGGTTTCTAAGTGGCACAATCAAACCCAAAATAAAAAGAGTCAGAAAGGGCAGAATAGGAATGGGAGAGAGAAAGATGAGTGAAGGAAAGCAAAAAAACGACGTAACGTATCACTGACATCTGTGCGAGGGGGTTCTGACCGCAGCAGAAGGTCCCGTCTCTATCAGACTCGTCTCCTTGTGCCGCGAAACCCGGACTACAGTCCCCCCCCCACACCTACACCCTCCCCTCGGTCCCACCCTCCTAATCATGACTTCCCCCCCTCCCAACACCCAACCTCTCTCTCCCTCTCCATTATAAGTTATAACCTAAGTCCCAATCTAATTTAATAAAACTTTCATATATAACGGGTCAATATATTCATTTTTTGTTTATTTTTTTAAATGCCTAAGTGTATATATGTGAGATAAAGAAGTTTTTATCGTGCTCCTACACTTTGAGAAATTTTCCTGTATAATCATAACTACAGTTGCATACTATCATGATATTTTTTTATCAACTCAAATTATAATATACATACAACTTTTAATATATACGACTCTAAATTTAAATAATACTCTTTACAAACATATTATAATTTAAATCATTTGGTAATACCATATCGAATGGATGAATATGTCTTTTAATATTATGCTCATGAATCAAACTTTCACATAACAAATACATTATTTATAAATATCTCATTTCAAGCTTTCATCGACATAAATTGTACTTTGTATACACTTGTGGGGAAAAACTTATTTACTTTATTATAGCAATATACTAATATAACATCACACATGTAAAAAATGAAGATTAATCCCAAACTTATCTATATACTATTATAGATAAGTTTTTCTCTACAATCACCTTACGTAGGCTACCAAAACAACGCGTGTCTGTGATGTACGTGACGTAATGGAATCGCAGTTCTCATATCACTCGTCAATCCTATCTTGATTTCCCAACGGACGGTCAGATTCAGGCCATGCATGGGTGCTCATAGTTACACCCATAAATATTATACAAACGGAGAAGAAAACAAAAAATTCAGCCCACAAGGCCACAAGTAGAGAAGAAAACAACAAATTTATCCCACAAATAGAGAAGAAAACAAAAAGAGATTATTACTTTGTTCTTGTAAATAATGGGTAGTGCTTATTGCAAATATCCCTTCATTGATATCATTAATTCCGTATTTATTTCGCATAAATTTTTTTCGAATAGAGAACTTTTTCACAATTAACATAAAAATCTCTTGAATCTAACTTATATATAGATATAATGTATTACTAATTTCTTAGCACACATTCACGTGTAATTATTCTCTTAAGATATATATATTTTTTATTTAACACATTAGTTCGTTTTTTTATTTATTACAAATTTACAATTTAAAGAAAAGTGATATCATAACAGTAAATTAAACAACATTCCATTATATGGTACTTCCATGTTATTCGATTTGTACAGAATGGTGTTAATTCCGGTTAGGGTCCGACGACACCTAACCCAGCGGACGACAGGTGCGTAGCGTGGCCCACAACCCAATAATGTAATTGGGGTCGTACGAACTCAGGTGGCATCAAAGGATGGGCCCATGGGCCCAATAGGGCTGTGGCTTAGCTGTGTTTTGGCAAAAATGACAGGCGTGTAACACATAATTGTACGTGCTGGTTAGTAAGGAGCTAATCGTAGAGCATTACTCCCGCAAAACACTGATAAAAGCTCTACCCACGCGAATTGACAGAACAACTAGGGGGCGCAATACAAGCGCTGAATTCGAGCCTACCCCTCTCTCTCTCTCTAACATTAAATCCCCACTCAATCACTCACTCACTCATTCTCTCTCTCTTTCTCTCTCACTCTCAGTTTGCAGCTTTTTTTGTGTATTGTCGTTGAAGGTGGTGGTGGTGGTGGTGGTGTTGGAGGTGACACCAGAGAAGTAGAGAGAGAGATTGCTTTTGCTTTTTTTATGGTAGGAAATTCCCTAAACGACGACGTGAGCTGCTCTGCTTTTGCCTATTAGGCTCCCCACTCGCGTGCCCTCTTTTTCCGCTCACTGTCAGATCTCTCTTCCGTCTAATCTCATCCTCTCTCACTAGGTCTAGTCCCTTCTGTCCTTTGTTTGTCTCTCACTAGCTAGGGTTGTTTTTTGAAGTTTGAGTCTGTCCAGTCTCACAAGAATATTTTTCTTCTCTTTTTTATCCAGAGCTGTTTAGAGGAGATGCGTCGAAGAAGAAGCTTGGGCCGGAGGTGCAGTTAAGTAGAACTGTAAGCCTCTCCTCTCCTCCCACACCATTCATATAATGCAAGACTAGTTCCGTACTTATTTTACTGCACCTGCTGTTGTTTACACTTGAAACACTCAACACGTTTTTGATTCTCTAGCTCTCACTCTGGATTTTGTTGTTTGGTTAGTAAGAAAAGGTCGAAAAAAGATTGTATTTTTTTTGTTTTTGTTTTTTAAATTGTTTTCTGGGTGTTCTTAGTTTAACCTGCAACCACACTCTGTTTTAGTTAAAAGCCAATAACAACTGGCTTTGATTACGAATATTTAGTTTTGGTGGATGTCTCTGAAAAGTGAATTGATTAGTATAATATCTGCTATGCTTGTGTTATGGATTGTGACTTTGAAAAGAAAAAAAGACTTCAGAAGACATCTCTTTCTTTTTTCTGACGAATCTTTGCTGTAATAGAGTGATTTAGCAACAATTCTTTGCATGGTTGGTGATTGCCACTTTTATGTATGTTGTCTAGTTTCTGATACATATATTTTTTTGGCCGGTGGTCTAGTTTCTGATATTAATTGTTCTACTTTTTGGGTGAATGAGTATGATTGTGGGTGCAGTAGATGTGGGGTAGTTCTTTGTGATTAATTTTTATGAATAAGCCTCAGAGAAAAGAAAAAGGTTTCTTGGGTTAGTCGCCTACAATAAATCTCATCCCCAGTCTTCTTCCCAGTTACCAGTGACAATTATTTCCCTCACCTTGAAGGGGGCTATTTGACTTTTCCAAATTTCAGTGGGGTTGTTGATTTTCTTTTTGGTTTTTTGAGTGTTTGATTATTGAGAGCAAATTTACTCACACTTGACTTGACTTGGTGGTGAGGATTATCACTTATTTCTACATATCTCGGAGGAATTGTACTTAACTATGATTAATTATTTAAAATAATTAAGAGAAAAAAATAATTTAAAGTACAAAATAAATGAATCCACCCCAACTCGATTGCAGAATTCCCCTCCCCCTGTCAGAGATGAGGGGAAACTGAAAGAAAGACAGAGAGTAAAAGGATAAAGAGATGAGGGGAGGGCATGGCCAAAAAAAAGAGATGAGGGGAGGGGACAATCTTCTGCGCCGGTGCTGACGCCAGCAGTTGTGGTTGCCGGCGTTGGACTGGACAGCAATGAGAGTGGAGGATGGGGGCGCTGGTTGTGTGGGAGGGGTGGGTTGGGTTCTTTTTTAATTAAAAAAATTAATTAAAACTTTAATGGATGATTTAACTATGATTAATTAATATCACAGGTGGCTTATTAAGGAGGTCAAATTTGCTCTTTTGATTATTTGTTGCTGTCAAACTCGGTTTATTAGTTTTGAATCTACCATTGTGCCGGGATTTAATAAAATGTTGGACTCCTTTGTGAAGTTTTAATAATTTTGCGGTTTTTTCTGCAACTTTTGAGTGTTGTTTATTGGTGTCAGTGTTCATTTTTACCTTAATATGTAAATCAAATGGGTAGCTCGATTTAGTATCTGTACCTTTTATTTATTGATGTTAATATTTTTACCTTTAGTAATAAATTTGTAAAAATATATGGGTTAGTAATAAATTTGTAAAAATATATGGTTTAATGAATATGTTAATAAATATGTAGTTTGGATATAGATATATGGTTTAATAAATCAGAAGTGCTAATATATTAGAGATATATGGTTTAATAAATATATATTAGTTAATTAAAAACAATAAATAATAATTTTGTAATTTAATGACTTAATCATCATTTTACTTGTTTCTGCATGCAATATATATTTGATAATCCCTCGTTTACCGGAAATGTTATTTGCACTTCAAAATAATCTTCTTGCACTCATATGTTCGGCATGGAGGACTGGAGGAGTGCAGGAAGCTCATTCTCTTTTTATTATTCATATTGTTAGTGATTATATTGTTCTTATCTTACAATTTGATAAAATTTAACAAGTTAATAATGAAAGGGTTTCCTACTAAGAGTTGTTCTGCTATCTAAATTGTATACACGTGACACTTTGATCTGCTCTCTAATTTTAATGCAGTCTTTGTCAGTAGCAGACTAGCAGCATTCCTCTTTTCGTTCAAAGTATAAGCTGTGGCTAAAGAAATAGTGAAGTGTTTTATTTGTATAACCAAATAACTGGTATTTTGCAAGCTGGGGGGATTTAAGTGTCAAGTAGCCCTCCTTTCTACTTCAAATTTCGAGTTCATCCAAACTCTAACATAATACCAGTTAGATCCACAATTAGTTGTCAGCTTGCCACTTTGCTGATGTCTAAGCTGTGGTACGATTAGAATGCTCATCTTTCTATTTACTTATTTTTTTTTTTTTTCAGTATTTGGTTTTAGCCATTGAAAAGAAAGAATTTCCTTTGTTTACTTGTCCTAAATATATGATGGGCTGTTGAAATTGCTATCCTGGATTCAAATGCATCTGTTTGGCGCAATTTGAAGCCTTTATGGTTTGCTGCAGACGCGAGCGTTACTAATCCTATCAGCTTGTTGTGGGCTCGTATTCAACTATTCCTTCCATATCTATCTGTCTTTTTAATATTGCCTCTGCTAGTATTGGTTCCTTCCTACCCAGCTGAACAATTTCTTTTTGACATGGCTAACATATCATATTGTAATAGAAGATGGACTGATATATTGACATCTGAATTCCAGATACATTATGAAGGGTTTCAGTTTGAGGCAATGGACAGTGATTTTTGCTCCTGGAAATGAAGGAGAGACAACGTTGGAGAGCTGAAGAGGACGCTTTGGTACGTGCTTACGTGAAACAATATGGACCAAGGGAGTGGAACCTTGTGTCACAGCGCATGAACACACCCCTAAACAGGGATGCAAAATCTTGCTTAGAAAGGTGGAAGAATTATCTAAAACCCGGCATCAAGAAAGGATCTCTTACTGAAGAGGAGCAGCGTCTTGTCATTTGCCTTCAAGCCAAACACGGTAATAAATGGAAGAAAATTGCTGCTGAAGTTCCTGGTCGTACTGCTAAGAGATTGGGTAAGTGGTGGGAAGTGTTCAAGGATAAGCAGCAGAGAGAACAGAAGAACAAGAAGACAGTTGACCCCATTGAGGAGGGTAAATACGATAGAATTCTTGATTCTTTTGCTGAGAAGCTAGTGAAGGAGCGTGCTGCCCCAGCATATCTCATGGCTACTTCCAACGGGGCCTTTCTTCATACTGACCCATCCCCTGCTCCGACAATGCTTCCTCCTTGGCTTTCTAATTCCAATGTGAGCTCCAACATTAGGCCACCATCTCCTTCTGTTACTCTGAGTCTGTCTCCTACAGTTGCACCTTCTCCTCCAATCCCTTGGCTGCAGCCGGATAGAGGATCGGATAATGGCCTTATTTTGGGCAATTTACCACCTCATGGGGCAGTCCCTGCTTGTGGAGAGAACCTGATGATATCTGAGTTGGTGGAGTACACCAGAGAGTTGGAGGAAGTGCACCGTGCCTGGGCAGCGCATAAAAAAGAAGCATCCTGGAGACTAAGAAGGGTAGAGTTGCAACTTGAATCGGAGAAGGCTTGTCGGAGGAGGGAGAAGATGGAAGAGATTGAAGCAAAGGTGAAGGCTCTAAGGGAAGAGCAGAAAGCTGCTCTGGATAGGATTGAAGCAGAATACAGGGAACAGTTAGCAGGACTGAGGAGAGATGCAGAAACGAAAGAGCAGAAGTTGGCTGAGCAATGGGCTGCGAAGCATTTGCGTCTCTCAAAGTTTCTTGAGCAGATGGGAGGCAGACCCAGGCTTGCTGAGCCGAATGGCCGGTGATAAATTTCTGTTATACATGGTTATTCTAGATGTATGAGGTCTGATTTCTGGTTTCTGTTTTGTTCATCTTTTCTTTCTTTCATCTTGTGTGCATTCTCTTCCGAAATGCTATTCATAGGTGTCTATTTACATATACTGTCTGCTTATTGCCTTTGACTGAATGAATGCAAGGGTAGCATTACAATTATATTTGAATTGTAGCCTCAAACCTTATGCCGCCACATTTAGAATAGGCGAGGGATAATAATCTATCTCATTTTTATTCCGAACTGTTTCCTCCGAAGGAATGCTAAAAAAAGTGTGTTTTAGGCGCGTGCCTGCTTTTTTATGCAAGGCTTATTTTATTGGTTGAGGGTCCGGAGTGGTTTTGTATTATGAACGACCTTGTAACCAAGCACCAAGCTTGGTGGTGGATTTCGCTACAATTTTAATAGTCCTATGCATGTTGCATGCAAGCCTGTTGTGAGAATTCCTATAATATCGGTAACTTAAGTGATTTGTGCACTGCTTAATAAGTCATCCGTAACCATATCAAAAGTTTATTATATATCAATGTTATGTGAATTTATCTGTTGTTAGAGCATCTCTGGTAGGCACAAGCTAATGTATTCCGAGTGCTATAGAAAGCGGGCTTTGAAGAACATACCTGAAATCTGAATGAAATCCACACCCTTTGGGTTTGGGATGTTGAAATTCCCTGAAACAGAGTAATAAGCTAGTGTATGTCTAGCAGTACTATATATTTTGAGCCATAGAGAGTTCAAATTGAGCATCCTTTTTGGATTATTAAATGTACGAAATAGTACAAGTTAGAAAGCAGTTTCTATGTCTAGCTAATTATGCATGCATGCACATAAAATGCGTCATACCTTTACACAATTACACCCCAGAAAACTAAGGGAAATGCTATCACACAAACAAGCATGACATACAAATACGAGTTTCCTTGCTCTTATGGCTGTTTGTTTACCATAGTGGATTCGCAAGGTCAAACCTCGGAGCTTTTGTGTACCTTTTACGGCTACTTAGAGACGGTTATGAACTCTCTAGTACCTGCATGGACAGATGATATAACATCAAATTTTAATAACAGTCATCTGTGCACGTTTAACACGTAGGCATAATAATTTGATATTGAATTAATTCTACGTACATTAATTATTGACACTCGTTAACTTATACATGATTAATGGTTGACAATCATCCACATAATTAAGTGTGGACGACTGTCCAAAAAAGCAAAGTTCTTGAGTTTATACCAAAAGTCCCTCTATCACTTATAAGCAAAATTGTGGGCTCACTTTGGTTGAAGAACCCCCTTGCAATACTCCAGGTGCCTGCTCTATTTTACCTTTCATCCTCGCGAACCTCTTAGCATCTCTTAGTGAACGGATTTGCTTTCGTATTTCAGGGTCTACATCCAGTGCAGCCTGCATGAGCATACAATAACATCAAATGCTAATAACAATCGTTCATGCATGTGATGTATGTTGACCTAACATTGAATCTCACTTCCATTAATGATTAATAGTCTAGTCTACACTTGATTAACGTTTAACAACCAATAACATCAAATATTAAGGATCGTCGTTCGTACATGTTTGACACCTGTACATATATATATATATGTGTATCTTACATTGAATTCTACGCGTGATCGACAATCATTCACATAACTGTAGACAACTGTCCAAAAAAGCAAAGTTCTTCTTGAGTTTTTCCCAAAAGTCCATATATCTTCTTTATGTGCAATTGAATAAGCAAAATTGTGGGCTCACCTTGGATAAAGAACCCCCTTGCAATGGCTCAAGTGCTTGCCCTATTTTACCTTTCATCCTAGCGAACCTCTTAGCATCTCTTAGTGAATGGATTTGCTTTCTTATTTCAGGGTCTACACTCAGTGGAGTCTGCATGAGCACACAATTATATCAAATGCTAATACCAATTGTTCATGCACGTATGATGTATGTACGTCGACAATCTCACTTTCGGCCTTCAACGACTAATAGTCTAGTTTACGCTTGATTAAGGGTTAACAATCAATAACATCAAATTTTAATATATGATAATCGTCTGTACACGTTTGACACTTATTAGTATGTGAATTTAACATTGAATTCTACGCACGTATATTAATAATTGAACCTCATTAATTCATACATGATTAAAGATTGATAGTCACTTACATAAGTTTGAATGACTGTCCAAAAAAGCAAAGTTCATAAATTTGCCACATAAGTCTATTTATCCTTTCTATGTGGAATTGAATAAGTAAATTCGTGGGCTCACCTTGTTTGAAGAACCACCTTCTAGTCCCACAGGTGCCTGCTCCATGTTAGTTATTTTGAATCGGAATTGCTGGTCGATTTGAAGTCCTGAACTCTGCGGAACCTGTATGAGCAGATAATAACATCAAATGCTAATGAGACAAGTCACGTATGACGTATGTGAATCTAATTGAACCTCACATACATCAACGGTTGATAGTCTCGTCCACACTTGATTAACAGTTCACAATATCATTACAAGTGTGGACAACGATTGTGTCAAAGTTGTTCATGAATTTAACTACCACATAAGTCCAGTACCCTCCACATGCACAATTGAATAAGTAAATTTGTGAGCTCACCTGATGGGCAGTTGACAATGCCATAAGTGCCTGCTCTACTTCAGTTGCTTGCATCTCCATTGCGCACTTCTGAGCAGCATTTAGTGATCGGAACCGCTTTGTTCTTCCAGGCTGATAGAAAAACTGCACTTGGGATAATCAATGTTAATTACCAATGACTAATTGAGGTTTTAACTAGGACTAGGTGGCATATAAGGGCAAGGGTAGCTAGGCATCCCTTAAGTACGTTCTCTGGCCTAAACCCCTTTCTAGCTCCCCTAAATTAGAGATTGAAATGTGAAATGTGAGGTCAAAATAATTCAAGGCCATGATAATTTTAGCCTTTATTAAACTTTCTTGAACACTCTAGGAAAGCCCAATGAAGATTTAAATTAAAAATGATGATCATGAATAGTACCCTAGTAACATGAATAGTCCTTTTAACTAGGACTAGGTGGCATATAAGGGAAGTGCTATTAATCACACTAGCTCGCACTTCCTCTTGCATTCTTGCAGGAATGTAGCTCCCGTATTCATACTTAGGAGTGCAAGCTTCACGTTTATCAACGTCATGAGTAACATATACCTAGTATTAGATATAACTGAGATTGATGAGGCAAGTAGCTACGCACTGCCTTTTCCATTTCCATATCATCTCCCACATATAATAATCAATCAGTCTAGCAAATGATATATATATATATATATATATATGAAGGTATAGCTAGTGTGAAAAACTAGCTAGTGTCATTTTCATAATTATTCATATGTGCAACTATACTGTGTGATGCTGGTGATTAATTTTCCCAAGTAAAAGCAAAGCTCAATTAAGTAAAACCCTAGATCAAAAACACACATATGCAAAGCAGCTAGTGGGTCGATCTACAATAGATCTAGCAAGATTGTTGAGATCACCACCTTACTGGCCAGTTTCCTTATTACTATTGCTAGAATAATATAGCTATTTCTTCCTTCTTAGTTAGTGTGACGTGTCCTGTGTACCAGTGAGTACACGTAATAGGTTTAATGTCTTTGTTATTTCCCTTTCCCTTGTATAAATAGTCCCTTAAGGTGTTTCTTTTGGGCAAGAGATAATATATTTCCTTTCTTTTCAATTGCACTTTTCCTTTAATCTTTCTACAGCACTCTGTTACCTACCATTTGGTATCAGAGCCTACCCTTTCCATGGGTACCTCGGGACCCCCCCCCTTGGACACTGGTCCTTCTGCCCCTGATTCCACCAGCCAGCTGCAAGCAATCCACAAATCAATTGATTCCTTGCGTGTGCAACGGGTTGAATTTGAAGCTGCAGTAAAGGCTGATTTGATTACAGCCCTTGAAACCCTTTCTACCCATCAGGCTGAATTTCAAAACTCCATTCATAGTCAAAACGCAAGCTTCCAACTTTCTCTCCTTGAGACCTTGCGCCTGCTTCCTCACACCCACCCTCTTCCACCCCTCTCTGAACCAACAACCCCCTCCATCACATTTGGGTCTTTTCCTCTTTCTCATCCACAACCCCCTTCACGCCCCACCTCTGGCCTCCTTTCCTCTGCCACACCATCTTCCCCTGCCAATCCTCAACCCCATGTCTCTGTTATGGGTTCCTTTTCTCCCATCTACTCCACCATACCTCCCACCCTATCTTCCATCTCTGCATCACCATCACCACCCGCCTCTACCCCTATTTCCCCTTATATTCCCCACTCTCAGATCCCTATTGCTTCTTCCCCCCATATCCCCACTTCCTTTTCCCCTTATATTCCCCACTCTCAGATCCCTATTGCTTCTTCCCCCCATATCCCCACTTCCTTCCCATTTTTCCCCACTTCTCACTTTTCTCCTAACACAAACCCTAGCTTCAAACCTCTACGTTTTGACCTTCCCCGTTTCATCGGTGACGATCCTCATGCTTGGCTCGCTATGGCTGAGCACTTCTTCGAGTATTATACGGTGCCAGAAAATCAGAAAGTTTTAATAGCCTCAGTGTCTATGGCGGGTGATGCGGCCCTCTGGATGCGTTGGTTCAACACCCGCTATTCTCGTTCTTCTTGGGCTTTCTTTACAGAATTGTTGTTGAAACGTTTTGGGTCTCGTGAGACCACTCTTTCCCTGGATGCTACCCTTACTCACCTTCTACAAACAAGTTCAGTTGAGGAATATACAGCCCAATTTATCAAACTCTCATGTCGTGCTTCTTATTGGTCTGATGCCCAATTGACAGGTTCTTATGTGGGTGGCCTCCAAGCGGATCTCCGAACTGATGTGCAAGCTCTACAACCCAATAACCTCACTCGTGCCATTGAGCTAGCCTATCTTTATGAATCTCGCCATAAAAAGCCTAACCCCAAACCTCCCTTTAAACCCCCATTTTTTCCCAACACATCCAGAAACCCACCTCCCCTTAAACCGCCCACTCCTTCCTCTTCCATCACGGTTCCCATTAAAAAACTTTCTCCTGCAGAAATGCAAGATCGCCGGTCAAAAGGACTGTGCTTCAACTGTGACGAGTTATACAAACCAGGGCATCATTGCACACAACCCCGCATTTACATGGTCGATGTTCTTCCAGATGAGACCCTTCCCGATTCACCAAATCCTTCCCCACCCAACCACACTGACTTCCTTGATTTACATCCAGAATCTGACCCGACCATCCACGCCTTATATGACTCCCACCACCCCCAAACTATGCGGTTGCACGGTTTTATCCGCAAAACGCCAGTCCACATCTTTATTGATTGTGGAGCTACCTATAATTTCCTTCACCCATCCATTGCTAAACAGCTTCCCTTTCCCATTAATGCATCCTTATCTCAGAAAATGACAATTGCCAGCGGCCAGACACTATCCACTAAAGGAGTTATGAGTCAAGTTCCTCTAACTATCCAAGACTTAATTTTTCTTATTGATTTTCATATCCTTGCTGTCGCTGGGTGTGATGTCTTACTTGGTGCTGCTTGGCTTGAAACATTGGGGCATATTGGCTGGAACTTTAAAACCAAAGAAATGAATTTTTTCCTCAATGGCCATTCCTTTCAGTTACGTGGTACCCAACCACCATTGCCTTCATTTGTGGGGTGCCGCATGATTTCACGATTGCTTTCCTCTGAACCTTTGGGATTATTAGCTCAAGTTATTCCCTTGGATACTGACCTTCCTCTATCCCCAACCCCTTCCCCCGCACTACACACCTTGCTACACCAATACAATGACCTTTTTCAACCACCCACCTGCCTTCCTCCCCCACGGGTTCATGATCACCAAATACCTCTGCAGCCTGGTACCTCCCCAATCAACGTCCGCCCATATAGATATCCTCATTTTCAGAAGGCAGAGATTGAATCCCTTATTGCTGAAATGTTGGCTAATGGCATCATTCGCCATAGTTCCAGTCCTTATTCTTCCCCTGTGTTGCTCGTCAAAAAGAAAGACGGCTCTTGGCGAATGTGTGTTGATTATCGCGCCTTGAACGCGGTTACAATTAAAGACCGGTATCCTATACCGGTAATTGACGAGTTATTAGATGAATTACATGGTGCTTCTGTTTTTTCCAAACTCGACCTCCGCTCGGGCTACCACCAAATTCGGATGTACGGGCCTGACATTCACAAGACAGCATTTCGCACTCATGATGGGCATTTTGAATTCCTCGTCATGCCTTTTGGTTTGTCAAATGCTCCCTCTACTTTTCAGTCAATTATGAATGATCTCTTTCGCCCTTATTTGCGCAAATTTGTATTGGTATTTTTTGATGATATTTTAGTGTACAGCAAGTCCATTACAGATCATATTTCTCACCTCTCTACTGTATTTGAGATATTGCGTACCAATCAGCTCAAGGTCAAGCAAACTAAGTGCTCATTTGCGCAGCCTTCTATCGAATATCTTGGGCATGTTATTTCACAAGATGGCGTCTCTGTCGATACCTCCAAAATTGAGTGTATCTCGGCCTGGCCTGCTCCCACTACATTGAAACAGCTTCGAGGTTTCCTTGGCCTTACAGGCTATTACAGAAAATTCGTTCACCATTATGGAATTTTGGCTCAACCCTTATCTGATTTGCTAAAAAAGGATGCGTTCCACTGGTCTCCAGCTGCTGAAGCCTCATTTCTCACTCTCAAACAAGCTCTCAGCTCCACTCCGGTCCTTGCTCTTCCGGATTTCACCAAACAGTTCAGTGTTGAATGTGATGCATCTGATCGGGGCATCGGTGCTGTCTTATCACAAGAGGGTCATCCCATTGCCTATCTTAGCAAGCCATTATCGGGTAGAAACCTTGCCCTTTCGGTATATGACAAAGAAATGTTGGCGGTTGTGTTTGCTGTACAGAAATGGCGTCCTTATTTGGTGGGTCGGCGGTTTAAAATCATCACCGACCACCAAACCATCCGTCATTTTCTCAACCAAAGAATTACTACCCCTGCTCAACACCGTTGGCTACTCAAGTTACTTGGTTATGATTATGAGGTAGAATATAGAGCAGGCTCCCACAATCAAGCTCCAGATGCCCTCTCTCGCCGGCATGAGCTTCTACCTCTTATGGGCCTTTCTACCCCAGTCTTCGACTGCTTGGAGGATATCAAGCTCACTTGTCACTCTGATCCCCTGATTGTCCCTATCCTTCAAGCTCTTCAGGCCAACAGATCCGCTCCTTCCGGATATTCACTCAAAAATGATCTTCTTTATTATAAAGACCGTGTCTTTGTTCCAGCTTCCTCCCCTTGGCGCCAACGCCTGTTAGAAGAATTCCATGCCTCTCTGTCCGCAGGCCATTCTGGTTACCTCAGGACCCTCACTCGACTCACTCGCAATTTTTTGTGGCCTGGCATTCGCAAGGATGTCAAAACTTTTGTCCAAGCTTGCGATACTTGTCAACGCAATAAATATGAGGCTATCCACCCTCCAGGACTCCTCCAGCCCCTCCTTATTCCATCCGAGGCTTGGCAAGATATAGCCATGGATTTCATTACCGGCTTGCCCGCTGCCCGCGGTAAGCATGCCATTTTAGTGGTCGTTGATCGCTTCACAAAATATGGGCATTTTGTCCCTCTCTCTCATCCTTTTTCCGCTGATAAAATTGCCCACTTGTTCACTCAAGAAATTTTCAAACTTCATGGCATGCCACGGTCCATCACCAGCGATCGTGATCCTATTTTTCTAAGCAATTTCTGGGAATCCTTTTTCAAGCTTCATGGCACCAAGCTATGCCGCAGTTCTGCCTATCACCCTCAAAGTGATGGCCAAACCGAGGTTTTGAATCGCATCCTTGAGCAATATTTACGCTGCTTTGTGGGAGACAAGCCTTCCTCTTGGGTCCAGTGGCTACCGTGGGCCGAATGGTGGTACAACACTTCCTATCAAGCTTCATTGCGCATGACCCCTTTTCAGGCACTTTATGGCACCCCACCACCCTCTGTTCAGAGCTATTTACCAGGTTCTTCCGCTGTTCATCATGTTGATACCACACTCCGTGAGCGTGACGCTTTGCTCCGCACACTCAAAACCAATTTGGCAGCAGCTCAGAATCGCATGAAAGTGTATGCTGATAAAAAGCGTTCTGAGCGACAATTTAATGTTGGGGATATGGTCTACCTCCGCCTTCAGCCATATCGGCAACAATCTGTTCAACAACGTCAATCCACCAAGCTTAGTCCACGCTTCTATGGTCCTTTTCGCATTTTGCAGCGTGTTGGCAGTGTTGCCTACAAATTGGACCTTCCTCAGCATGCTAAAATCCATCCAGTGTTTCATGTTTCACTCCTCAAACTCAAGATTGGCGACTCCGTTCCAACCTCTCCCACATTGCCCCCATTCACACCTGACGCCCAATCCGTGTGGCAACCAGAGCACATCCTTGACCGCGGACTTGTTAAACGTGACAATGCCCCTGTCACTCGTTGGCTCGTTCAATGGCGTGGCTTACCTGCCTCCGATGCTACATGGGAAGATGCTTCCACCATCCTGCAACGATTCCCTGATTTCCAGGCCTGAGGACATGCCTTCTTTAAGGGGGGAGGAGTTGTTGAGATCACCACCTTACTGGCCAGTTTCCTTATTACTATTGCTAGAATAATATAGCTATTTCTTCCTTCTTAGTTAGTGTGACGTGTCCTGTGTACCAGTGAGTACACGTAATAGGTTTAATGTCTTTGTTATTTCCCTTTCCCTTGTATAAATAGTCCCTTAAGGTGTTTCTTTTGGGCAAGAGATAATATATTTCCTTTCTTTTCAATTGCACTTTTCCTTTAATCTTTCTACAGCACTCTGTTACCTACCAAAGATGGGTTCTGAGAAAGAGATTTAGAGATCTAGAGCGAGATTAAGAGAGATTAAGACAGATCTAGAGAATTATGTACGTACTCTGTCTATCATGCCCAGGTACTTGGGAGAGGTCCGAGGTCTTAGCTCGACAATCCAACCCTCTGGAAGGCCAAACTCCCTTCCATCTAAAAACTTGCTCTCGTTTGCAGCCTCAGCTACTTGGGGTAGCAGGATGATTTGCATCTCTGGATGATCACCGTTGTGATCTCTGCCCATCATAGCTGGTTCAGTATTTGGTTGTTGGTTCACCTCGACAAGCTGATAATTTGATACTGCAACTGCAGGCGATGAAGAAGATGAGGATGAGGAAGTGCCTCTGTCCATAGCTGTCTGCACCTTCTAGCAGCTACCTCGGTCTGGATCTATCTCTCACACACACAGAGTAAACGGCAGGTTAGGGTACTCTAAAACGAGAATGAGTCATATTTGTACCCAAGTAAGTTACAAAACGAATAGGAGTGAAGTTCTTTGTGCATGCAACCAGTCCAGCCGAAAGGTGGCAAACTAGGTAATATGAAACGGCTCCATCGTGTAATATTCAGAACAACCTTTTTTTGTTTTTTTTGTTTTTGAAGAGATTTAGGGACAATACCCAAATGAGATTTATAAAATTTCCCTTATCTGTGAAAACCAGGGAAAATTATTTACTAGTTACACAGAAAAAGTAATTCAATGACTGCTAAAAATTTAGAACATAAAAATAAGGAGAAAAAAAAAGATTTAATACAACTTTCTAAAATACAAAAAAAAAAAAAAAAAAACTGATAAAAAACCATATGAAAATTCATCACCACAATGGATAAACCTCTTTTTCTATCGCAGCTTTAGCTAAGAATTCATCAACGTATTCATCAAACTTTTCCTCCCACATTGGCATATTATAGGGAAGACAACTCCTTTTGTTTCTGATCGATACAGAAAAGAACAAAACACCAAAGTCATGTACATTCACCGAGCTGGTGCTACCATGAAATATTGAAATTCAATTAAATGAGCTTTCCATTTCTGTTGCCAAATATTAATGTTTTGTGTAAAAAATTAAAGGAAAGTATTTGAACAAAATCTAACTCATATTTTCAAAATTACATATTTAAATGCATATGACTACATTCATTGTCCCAAATCCAACTATGAAAAGGTTGCCTTGTTACACCATATTTATTATCTAACTCCCACTGGACTTCCTAATCAGGTCAATCCAATAATATGCATCTGGTGGGGCACCCTCTACCAACATCCTACAAATAGCTCCAAAATTGTCCAAACTTGAAAACCATTGGGATTAGTGAAATGGCTTGCATGAAGAGTTAAGGAGGTTGGTTTTATTTAGTGTCACATGTAACGACCCGACCCAAAGTTGACTTTTAAAACTAAGGGACTTTCGTCTTTGACCTTGGGTCCATTTGATAGGTCTCGAGTCCACGAATTCGTAGACACGCGGCACGCGTCAATCGGAGTTACGGTTTGGAAGATACGGACATGTGAAGTAAGGGGCAATTTTGTAAATTGATAAAAGTGGGTTATAAAACCCCAAAGGTCCAGAAAATTCTGGACTTTCTCTCTCCTCTCACGCCTCACTCTCTCTCCCTGTTATCTTTCCCCGACGCCCCTCCCCTGGCACACTCTCCTCTCCGGCCGGCTTCCCTCGCCGTCCGGCCAGGAGACGGCGACGGCACCACCTCTGCCTCCCCCTTTTCTCTCTCTCCTCCCCTTTTTCTCTCTCTCTCTCCTCGCTGGTTTTCTCTCTCTCTCGGCTGGCTCTCTCTCTCTCCCCCGTGATCTCTCTCTTCGACCCTCGGTCGTCCAGCGCCGGATTTCAGTGAGCTGACCGGCGTTGGACTCGCCTCCACGCCGCAAACCTCCCAGTGGGGTCTGATCAGCCAACCAAGCCGCGACGGCGGCGCAGCGACGCCGTTTCTGAACGAAGCTCTCAACGGCGACTCGATTTTTCCAGCGAGTTCGAGGCCGACGACCACTTGGGTTCTCTTCCCCAGGCTCCGGCGAGTCCAGCAGCGTCACCCCTTGCTCCGGTGATCGCTCACGGCGGCGAATCGACGATGCAAAGGCCGGCGGCTTCCGCCGCCGATTCCGGCGTTTCCGGCGATAGTTGGCCATCGATCCAGTTGACAAAATCGATCCTCTAGGTACATGGGCTCGGGAAATCTCATTCCCGATGCCGTTATGCTGCCGGATTTGGTATCCGAGCAATGGCACCGTGAAGGGTATTTCGATCTTTTACGTAGTTAAATTGTGAGTGAAACGTATCGGACTTTTAATGTAGAGCACTGTTATTGAATGGTCTGTTTTGTGTGATTGTTGCTTTACGTTAAAGAAGACTAGGTGTACGATTTTGAGTTAGGAGAATGAATTGATGAGGATTCGAGGTTAGGGAATTATTTAGGAATTATAGGGTTGCCCGAGAATAATTGCTGGATTAGAGAAAAAAAAAACACTTATTGTCGAGGATTAATGAAAATGATTAGGTAATTATCTTACAGAATAATCAAGTTACTTTTGAGGAAGCATTTGGTATGATTTGAGTGACAAACAAGTGTAAGGTCATGAGCAAGAATAAATTTCGGAAGGGATTCCTTGATTCGGCATAGCTCGGAGTAAACTGAGAGTAAATGTTTAAAGAATAAATTGTCTGACAACAAGTGTTGATGATGATGCATATGTAGAGATGAATCTGAGGAAAAATACATGAGGCATTTAAACATTGTGATACAAGGATGGCTATGAGATGGTTCTGAGAATGATGTGATTGAGGTTGTGTGAGAAATCCTGCCTGCTCGTGCATTGATTCGCTCTGCACGAGAAGTGGCGAGCATTCCTGCCTGCTCGTGTATAGATTTGCTCTGCACGAGAAGTGGCGAGCATACCTGCCTGCTCGTGCATTGATTCGCTCTGCACGAGAAGTGGCGAGCATCCTGCCTGCTCGTGCATTGATTCGCTCTGCACGAGAAGTGGCGAGCATTCCTGCCTGCTCGTGTATAGATTCGCTCTGCACGAGAAGTGGCGAGCATACCTGCCTGCCCGTGCATCGATCCGCTCTGCACGGGAAGTGGCGAGCGATTTACAGTTTGTGGAGTGAGATTTTGGTTGTGGAGTATAAATTGTTCTTCAGAGGTCGATTTACAATTTTGAGGGGATTGAAAAATGGATCTGAAGGAAGAGATTTTGAAGGTAGTTTGAAAGCTAGAGGATTTCAAAAAGCGACGTGAGTGAAATTAGATAGTCTATTTTCGTTGCTTTGTGTGCTTGCGTGCATTCGTTTGCTAGGATTTGGTTTGGCTAGGACTTGGTAAAGTGTAGGCTTGAAGCTTGAGAAGGGAAGCGAGAGTGATTATGCCGTGAGGTTATTAATGAGGATGTGAACGTTTGAGGTTGATGTTGAGGTTAATAGTTAATGATTAGGCAATTGATTTGCCAAAATGTTTTATTATTATTATTGATGAGATTTGATGTGCATTGAGGAGTTTTTGATTATCTTGATGCTTGGATGATTAGTGGTGGAATGTTTTGTAATTAAGTAATTATGGATATTTTGTGGATTATTTTTTTTGAGTTTGGGGATTGAGAAAATTATTGAGGACAATTACTATGTCACTTCACTTATACGATCTCTAGTGTGCTTACCAGGTTTGTCGTATAACCTCGTATACCATGAATGTGGTGTAGGATTTGTGTTTTGCAGGTTAAGCAGGCTGAGGAAGTAGTGAGGAGAAGACGAGGCAGTGGGACCCAGAGAGATTTATTTAAAAATGTTTTTGACAGAATTATATTTACTTATGTTGTTGTGCATGGCTCAAAAGTAAGAGAAAATAGATTTAACAGTTTGATGTTCAGTATTTTCATGGGCCCGAGGTTAGGGGCGTTTCATCACATGTTATATGTGTGTTAGGATTTGAAATTTGTACCATACTCCCTACATAAGTACATTCCCTTATATATTAAAGGCAAGTGAATCCAACAAGTAATTACCAATTATGGCATCTAATTTTCCTTTGGGGTTCAAGTGGGGGTATCTTGGGGTGGTTTTCTCTTAGGCTTGACTACAAAGTAAAAAAGAAAATAATGGATGAATTTCCTTAGCACTTTCTCTCTCTACGGAAAAAAACAAACTTAATCTATAAGATTAAATTTATGTTGGGGAGGGGATGCTAATGAGTTGCTCCAGTCGAACTAGCACGACAAATTTGAGTCCACACAAACAACAATTGGTAAATGTTAAAGATCAACAGTCATGGTGATAAGTCTCATTATTGAATATATATATATAAAGATTAAAGGCCAACATTTGCAAATGCTTTATTATAGACATTGTACTTAATATACAAATGAAATAACTTATAGATAAAACAAATGGTTAACGACTAACCATCAATCCTAATTAAGTTATCACTCTCAAAAAAATCCTAATTAAATTAACATAGGTCCTAGTTTGTATTTGGCTCTTTTGAAGGAAATGTAAGGTTCATTAATGTACCACATTTGTAGTGGTGTGGAATATTGGGCTGGTGCATGTAGTGGTGTGAAATATTGGGCCGGTGTGGTGGAGCTTATATATATATATATATATATATATTGATTCTCTGCTTTACAAGCAAAATTGATTCGCTTTGCTCAATTTTATCCAAAAGACTTTTCTATAAATGATCTCTTGGCACTTGAGAATGAACATGAGACTGATATGCGATGTAGTATTGAGACATTAGAAAGCAATAAGTGATCTTTAGAAAAAAAAAAAAAAAAAAAATTCAGACAAGGTATGCCTATTAGTTTACTTGCTCTTGACATTAGCACTAATTTTACCAATTGCGACTACCAGTGTAGAAAGAATATTGGATAATTGATAGCTTGGTTATATAGATTAAAAAAGATATATTTGGTGGTATTGATAATGAAGTGATTATAAAAAGATTCCAAACTATGAAAACTCGTCCAGAACAACTATAAAAGTATTTCATTGATTTATGAAACAAAAGTTCAAAACTATAATCATAGTTGTTTTAGGATGTGCCCCATTAATTTAATTACTGGCTTCGCCACAGCTTCTAGTTTCACATCAGGGTTCTCTCCCACTTCCACTTCCACTTCCACTTCCACTTCCACAGGGTCTTCTCCTTGCGTGGAAGGATTGATTGAAGCGACATTTGGAGCTGTGACCACCTCATTGCTTTTGCCCTCTTTCTTTGGGCCTTTACTAATTCGTCTTCTTTTTTGTACTGCAAAAACTTAAAAGTGATGCCCAACAAATTAATAATTGGTAAATATATATAAATTTGTATTGCGTGCATTGATTAGTTGAGAAGGAGTGAAGTTTACCACTTGACGATCTTTCCTCCTCTTCAACAACCTTAAGATTCATCAGGTTGTTCCAAGATGTTGCCAAAAACTCCTCCACTATAGCTCGTGTCGCATCCAAATTGGATTTAAATGACAACCCTAAAGTAGACTCGCCATGACAATTACCTCGGGCGATGCTTGCTTTAGAGGAATTCCCCAAATCCTCAAGTTTTCCAGTCTTCTCTTCTTGATTCGCATCCCTAGTGAATTGCCAATTTTCATTTGAATTCCCCTTCCTCTTCAATATGGGTGTTGATCTGGATCTTGTATTTTTACCAGACTTCTCTGCCTAAATAGAAACAAAGATTTCATAGTTAACAAATTAACTTATGTACATATTCGAGTTCTAATCTATATATGCCAAAGATGTGTGTGTGTGTGTATAATAGTTTGGTCTAACTTACTGTTTGTTGTTCTTTCGTCTTTCCCTTGTTCACTGCTCGTTTTTCTGGATATATCTCGTATAGTATAAAATTAACCACCTCCACACTTGATCGCAACAATGTATTTGATCTTTTATGGTGGTAGTACTGCATGAAAAATTTCATTTTTAGAGAATGAAATATATAAATCATTTGACTTTTCTAGATTTTAAAGATTTCAATCATTTACAAATAAAAAATTATTTGAAAATAAAAAATCAAAGAATTAGAGTTTGAGTAAATTACAATTTAGTACTTCAATTTTACGTGTTGTTTCAATTTAGTATCCAAATTTTGAAAACTTGCAAAAAAGTACCTCAACTTTCATTTTGTGTCAAAATAGTATCTCTGTTAGTTTTTCTGTCAAATAAACCGTTATCTGCTGACGTGGCAGTGGTATTTTTGTCTTTTTCTCTACATTTAAAAATAATAATATATTTTTAAAAATTTTAATAAACAAAATTTTAAAATAATTAAAAAAATTTCTTAAAATGTTTTAATAAACAAATTTCTTAAAACTTTTTAATAAACAAATTTCTTAAAAAAATCAAAACATTTAAAAATTTAAAAAAATTTGAGGGAGGGGGCTGGGTGGGGTGGGTGGACTGTGCAGGGTTGGGTTGGGTGGGGTGGGGCGGGGCGGGTCTGCGTGGGTGAAGGGGAGGGGGTGGGTCGGGTTTGGGGGGAGTTGGGTGGGGTGGAAGGAGGTGGGTCAGGGCTGGCCTGGCCGGGCGAGGGGGAGGAGTGGATCGAGTTTGGGGGGAGCTGGGTGGGGAGGAGCTGGTCTAGGGAGGGGCTGGGCTGGGTGAGGCGGGTCTGCGTGGGGTGGCGCTGGGTAGGGGAAGAAGAAAGAGGGGCGATAGGGGGCTGCTGCTGGGTGGGCGGGGCTGGGTGAGGGGGTGGGGAGTGCGAAGGGGTTGGGGATGGGGCTGAGGAAGGAGGTGCGACGGGGTTGGGGCAGGGAGAGGGGGAGGATGGGCGGGGGGGGGGGCTGAGGCTGGGTAGGGGCGGGCTGGGGGCTGGCTGGGTGGAGCGGGGAGGGGAGGGGGACGGGGCTGGGATTGGGTGGTGGGGGGGAAAATTTTTCAGAAAATTTTTAATTATTTTCAGAAATTTTTTTAATTATTTTAAAATTTTCTTTATTAAAAAGTTTTTAAAAATACTATTATTTTTAAATGTGAAGAAAATGACGAAAATACTCCTACCACGTCAGCAGATAACAGTTTATTTGACAGAAAAACTAACAGAGGTACTATTTTAACACAAAATGAAAGTTGAGGTACTTTTTTGCAAGTTTTAAAAATTTAGGTACTAAATTAAAATAACACGTAAAGTTAATGTACTAAATTATAATTTGCTCTTAGAGTTTTTAGAAGAATCAAAGAATTAGGATTTTCAAATCAAGATCACATAAAATAATTTTATATATTTGCATAAATTCAAATAGATTGATCACCGATATTTTTAATATGAGATCAACATACAAAACCGATTAATTAAATTACCATATCATATGTTCCTTTGACTCTCTGTCTCCGCTCGATTTTCCAATCCTCTAGTCTTTTAGAGAATGGATATCGGTGTATTATCTGAGAAGTAGTTGCACTCTTCTCATCGGCCCTCCCTTGGGGTACCAACTGTAGCCATCCATAAATGTACAATATGAGAACCTTTCATAATATCATAGAAACACACACATATATATATTGTAATGATTACTCGTTCACCATTCCCCGCTCACTACAGAGCGGAGAATTCAATGATCGAGACGGTCCATTTTTTAGGTCTATCCTTAAGGGTCATCACTGTAAAAAATCAACCAAATCGATAATTGTTTGGTTCTCCAAACTTTGTAGACAAATACAGTTCGTTAGATAAGGTTGAAATGATGTTGACAGTTAGACACTGGCTAAACAGTTTCCGATTTGACTGATTTTTTGCAAATGTGATCTTTGAATGATGCTTTAAAATATGGACGATTCCGATCATTGAAATTCATTGCTGAGTGGTTAGGTGAGCGAGGAATTCCTCATTCTATGGTGAACGAGTGATCATTTCTGCATATATATACAGTAATGAATACTCGCTCACCATAGAATGAGAAATTATCCGCTCACCTAACCACCAGCTCACCATAGAATGAGGAATTCAATGATCGTGACAATCCATTTTTTAGGTACATTCTCAAGGGTCGTCCCCGTAAAAAAAAAAGTCAAATCTTGGTTAGGTGATTTGGCTGATTTTTTTTAAGGATGATATTTGAATGATGCCCTAAAACATGAACAGTTTCAATCATTGAAATTCTTTGTTGGGTGATTAGGTGAGTAGAAAATTTTCTGCTCTACGGTGAGCAAGTGATCATTTATGACATATAAAGCTTTCAATTGTTAGAATGAATACCTTTTCGACGTCTAGATCATTAAAAGTAAAATCCTTAGGAAGTTTGAAGGAAACCAAAACTTCACCAGCCAAACTTGTTGACGTTCGCTCTTGTTTAGTACTTATCATTGCTTCTTTAGCCTTGAAATGCAAAGCAAATTAATTGTGTAAGAGCAGTAATTGATGGAAACACATATAATTAACTCAATACTAGATCTTGAGATTGAATCCATCATATATATATATGTAGATCTAGAGATTGAATAACCATAAAATGAATTATATAAACTACCATGTCCAGTTTAAGGGTGTTGGGGTTACAATTATTATCTCTAAGTGATTTGAAAGAGATGGGTACCGTTGCTATTGTTTGATATGTTGGCTCTGACGACATCGCTCTCAATTGTCTTGTGGAATCCTGTGTGGAAATTAAAATTTTTAGACTATCAGTCCAAACTTTTCAACAAGTTAACCCTATAAAATAAAAAAGAGAATGCTAGCAGCCTTTTCTATTCTCTTATTCATTCCGCGGTGTAGTGTTATGATCAGAACTGTTCATTTTCTAAATCACCCTTTAAAGATCATCTCTGTAAAATTGCAGAGATGATCTTTAAAGAGAGATATAGAAAATGAACTGTCAGATCAAGAGGCTACAATATAGAATGAATAAGAAAAGAGAGAAGCCAGAAAGAGAAGGCACAAAAGATAAGGCAAGTAGTATTCCTCAATTTAAAAAATTAACCAAACAGATTTAGAGATCAATATGACTTACCAAGACTAATTCTTTTACTTTAGTATACAATTGGGCATGCAACTCTTCAATGGTTCCATTAGGGGTAGTGGATGGTGACACCATTTCAGGTGTAGTTGATTGTGACACATATTTCTGATCTTTGTTGTCAATGAGGAGAGACATCTTGAACAGACAAGATAAATAAAGAGGGAGACAGATCGAGACACAAAGAAAGAGATCGAGAAGGAGAAATAGAGATATATTAAGAGTTTTTGCAGAGAATAAAAGGTTGTAGACGAGGACTGGGAAGAACAAAGCCTCTAGATTTATAGGGAAGACTAGGGCATTTTTTGTTTATGATAAAGATAAGAACAAAATCCCCTTTAAAAGCCATGTACATTCACAGAGTAAGTGCCCGTATGAAAATACAATTAAATAAAAGGAAAGTGAAATCATTTGCAAATTACAAATTCAAATGGATTTCACCGCGTTCATTGTCCTGAATCTAATTATGAAATAGTTGCCTTGTACACCATATTTATTGTGTAAGTTTTACTGGACTTCCTAATTAAGTCAATTCAAATCCATGTATCTGGTGGGGCACCTCTACCAACCTCTGACACATGGCTTCAAAATTTTTCAAATTGCAAACCATTGAAATTAGTGAAATGGCTTGCATGAAGAGTTAAGGATGAATCTTATCTTGCATCACATGCTAGTTGGAATTTGAAATTTGAAATTTGAAATTCATGCCCAACTCAATGCATAAGTACATTTCCTTTTGTATTAATGGTAAGTGAATCAAACAACTATTACCAATTACGACTTCTAATTTTTACTTGTGGTTCAAGTAGGGTATCCTAGAGTTATTTTTTCTTAGGCCTGACTGTAAAGTACAACTGAAAAGATATGGGTAATTTCATTCAATAATCTTTTTAAATACATAATAAACTTTTTTGACCCCCAACCCCAAAACTTACAATAATGACCCTTTTACGTGTGTAATGTTCATAATACCCTTCATATATATATGTAAAGTTTACAACATTTTTCACAAACCCTACATTTTTCAAATCTCTCTTTTATCTCCCTTCCCTCTCTTCTATCTCCCTTCCTTCGCTGCTCACTAAAGAAACCTAGAAAACCTAGCCCCACTCGCTAGTGTCCTCCAGCGCCCCCTTTCCTCGGCCCCTACCCCCGTCGGACTCCTCCAACGCCTCCTCGCCCTTCAGTGCCTCCTCGCCCTCTAGCGCCTCCAGTTTTTGGTTTTGAAAAAAAGAGCAACGTAGATGTAATAAACTAATTTTGTTTGTATTAGTTGATTGATATAGATGGATGTATAGCAAAGGTAGATGTAATAAACATTTCAAATAGATGGATCTATTTGTATTAGTTAACTATCGTGGGGATATTTCAATTGTATTCAATAAAACATTTTGTTTGATATTTCAATTGTATTCAATTGATAACAGAGATATTACAAATCAAATCTCTGTTAAAACATTTCAATTTTAGATCTACTAGGTTTCCTTGTTTGTTTTTTATTTTTTATTTCTAGGTTGGTATGCCTTTTCTCTAAGGTGTTTTCCCATGGTTGAGGTAATTTCCTTTGTATTTGTTGGGTTTCTTTTCTTTTTAGGTTTTTTTTTCTTTGCTAGGTTTCTTTGTTTGATTTTTTTTTTTTTCGGTTTTTGGATTGGTATGCATTTTTTTTTTTCCAAATCTGCACTTTTGTGAAATTTTTGGTCGACACATTTAATCGAATTTTTGGTCGACATATGGTGGAATTTGTGGCCGACACAAGTCGACTATGTGGCAACCATGTAGCAACCATCTTCTTCTCCCCCTCTAGCGACCGCGCATTCCACCAGATTCAGTTCACCACCATCTTCTACCTCCCTCATCGACCTCTTATCTCTCTCTCTCTCCTCCCAATCCATTTAGAGAAAACACCCAAATCTAGGTTTTCAAATTTTTTTTGTTTTGTTTTTTTTAGATTTGGGTTGGGAGAGAAGATGAGAGATAGAGAGAGGAGATGATGGGTTGTTGGCCGGTGAGCGAGGTCGCTCTCCATGGCTGCTGCATGAAGAAGGTGGAGGGTTTGGCTACGACAGGAAGAAGGTGTAGTAACTTGTTGAATTTTTTGTGGACTCTGGCGACATTTTCATACATAAATAGGTATTTTGGTATGAAAAAATGTAAAAAGGTCATTATTGTGAGTTTTGGGACTGAGGGGTCAAAACAATTTATTGCGTATTTAAAATGGTTATTGAATGAAATTACTCAAAAGATATGGACGAGTTTCCTTAGCACTTTCTCTTTGTATGAAGAAAACAACCTTAAAACTACAAGATTAAATTATTCGAGGTGCTAATAAGTTGCTCTACTCATAACTAGCACCACATATTTGAGTCCACACAAACAATAATTGCAAAGATTAAAGATCAACAATCATGGTGATGAGTATCGTTATTGAATATATAAAGATTAAAAATTTGTAAGTGCATTATTAAATAGACATTAAACTTAATTTACATATGAAATAACTAATGCTAACAATAAATCGTTAATGAGGTTAACTAAGTTAACATAAGATTTTGTATATAGCTCTTTTGAAGGGTATGTGAAGTTTATTAATGTACCTCATGATTAATTATTTGTATATATTCTTTCATTTTCTTGTTGAGATTCATTTTTTGAGAAAAAAAAAGGTTAATGATAACTAATGCTAAGTTGCTAACAGTGATGTTGAAAAACTAAGGTTTAAGGCAGTTTTCTCATTGGATTCCTCAATACCGATGTTGATTGTAAACACATCTTTAGGCTTTGAAGACAATTGACAATGGATTACAAGGTAATATATATATATATATATATATATATATAGAGCTTCAGATGTGGGATATACATTTAGACTTATTTGTGGGAACCCTCATGGGGCCTACTCCATATTGTATTTTGATAATCGGAAACCATTTAACCGTTGATTAAATAATCATTATTTCAAGTGTTTATCGAAAATATTTTGTTCGTCTATTTATTTAATCATAGTTTAATAGCTTAATGATTTTCGATTTGCTTAATTTTTTGCAAGGATGATTTTTGAATATAGATTTAAAAAATAGACGGTTTGGATTATTGAAATACAATGTGGAGTGTGCCCCACATTGAAATCCTACAAATAAGCCTAAATGTAGAATCTCACACTTGAAGGGGCCTATATATATACACGATAAGGGGTCTATAAGGACATATATATATATAAAAAAATGCTCTAAAATTAACTGGTTAATAAGTCAATACAAAGTTAACTACCCTGTTGAGCCCACTGTACTGTTGAAACTGTATTGCTAATCTTCCAAAAAACAATACTGGAGAAAATATATTCTCTTATTCAATTCAAAGCCAACTCTAGGCTAATATAGCCTTACAAGATAAGATAACAAACTCAAACAGAAAGCAGCCCACGTTACCTAGAAACGTGGTAACTAATAAGAAATAGTCAAAGAGCTTAACAACCAGTCCCAACAAAATAGGACTTATTAACAATCAAAAGAAACCTAGGCGACAAGTAAGCTAATTCCAACAATCCCTCCCTTAAACTGTATGCAGAAAGCGTTCAGTTTATTCTGGAACTTCACACACTCCCAGCAGACTTCGTAGCTTCAGAAATACTTCCAATCTGAGTGGCTTTGTCATAATATCAGCTACCTGTTCTTGAGTGTTGCAATGAACCAATTCCACAACTCTATCTTTCACCAGATCACGAAGAAAGTGAAATCGGATATCAATATGCTTACTTCGACCGTGCAGAACAGGATTCTTGGAGAGTTTTATGGTAGAACTGTTATCACACAAAACCGTTGTACATTCCTCCTGAACATGACCAAGCTTTTCGAGCACTCTCTTTAACCACACACACTGACAAGCACATGAAGCAGCAGCAACATATTCAGCCTCAGTAGTGGATAAAGTCACTATAGGCTGTTTCTTGGATGACCACGATACTGCTCCAGAACCGAGTAAAAATACATAACCAGAAGTGCTCCTCCGATCATCCAGATCCCCAGCAAAATCACTATCAGTATAGGCTATGAGACCCTTGTAGCCTCCTCTTTTATAAAAGATTCCGAAATCAGTCGTTCCCTTTAAGTATCTGAATATTTTCTTTGCTGCCGACCAATGAAGCTCAGTACGACTTGACATAAACCTGCTGATGAGACTCACTCCATACATCAAATCTGGTCTGGTTGCAGTAAGATACATAAGACTTCCAACTGCTTGTTTAAACACGGTTGCATCAAACTTAGTTCCCTTCTCATCCTTTGACAACTTAGTCCCTGGAACTATAGGATTCTTCACTAAATTACACTTGTCCCTGCCAAATCTCTCCAGGACTTCACGAGCATATTTCCTTTGACAGATAAAAATACCATCCGGTCTCTGCAGTACTTCGATTCCAAGAAAATACCTCATCTTTCCCAAGTCAGACATATTAAACTCTATCATCATTGACTTCTTAAACTCATCACACATATCCTTATCATTGCCAGTAAAAATCAAATCATCAACATAAAGACTGACAATTAACAGTTTACCTCCTTCTTTCGACTTTGTGAACAATGTGTGTTCACAATAACACTTCTCAAAGCCTTCTTGAACAAAGTAGCCTTCAATCTTGCTATACCAAGCTCGTGGAGCTTGTTTAAGCCCATATAGCGCCTTTCTCAACTTATACACCTTGTGTTCTTCACCCTTTTTCTCATAACCTTGAGGCTGTCCAACAAATACTTCTTCATTAAGTTCTCCATGTAGGTAGGCACTCTTCACATCAAGCTGAAAAATACTCCAACTTTGTTGAGCAGCTAGGGCAATTATCAGTCGAACAGTATCCAATCTTGCAACTGGAGCAAAAACCTCAGTGTAATCAACCCCGTACTGCTGTGAGTATCCTTTTGCCACAAGCCTCGCTTTGCACTTGTCTACCTCCCCGTTCTCATTGAGTTTTGTTTTGAAAATCCATTTTACTCCAATAGTCTTCATTCCATCCGGTAGAGTAGTTAGTTCCCAAGTCTTGTTTCTTTCTATTGATTCAATTTCTGCATCCATTGCATCCCTCCATTTCTTGCTTTTAGCAGCTTCTTCAAAGTTAATCGGATCAGCTCCAATGATCATCATAGCATTCAGTTCTTCTTCTTCTGACAAGCCTTCACCCGTCTCAAAATCTTGCATCCAAAATGGTGCTCTTGTAACCCTCCCTTGAACTGGATGCGGTAGAATTTCTTCCTGTGAATCACTAGAAGTCGAATCAGCCCCACTTGAGCTTGAATTAATGTCATCTGATCCAGTAGTAACGTGAGCATCTCCACCTCCTTCATCAACTTCCTCTTCAGCATCATCTTCTCCTTGATGTTCTTCATCTTCATTATTTCCGCAATCCAAAACATCGAGATTTATCTCGTCTTCAGTTCTTCCCCAGTTCCAGTGCTCATTTTCTTCAAACACCACATCTCTGCTAACAATTATCTTCTTTGAAGCTGGATCAAATAGTCTGTAAGCCTTTGATTCATCGCTTACTCCCAACAAAACACACTTAAAGCTCTTGTTATCCAACTTACTCCTCTTCTGATCTGGTACATGTACATGAGCTAGACATCCGAAAACCCTGAAGTAATCCACTGTTGGCTTAACACCACTCCATGCCTCCTCAGGAGTTTTATCTTGTACAGCTAGAGTAGGACATCTATTGAGTACATGTATGCTCCATTTCGCTGCTTCAGGCCAGAAGGATTTAGGAACATTCTTTTCAGAGAGCATACATCGTACCATGTTCATCACTGTCCTATTCTTGCGTTCAGCAACTCCGTTTTGCTGAGGGGTGTAGGCTGCGGTTAACTGTCTGCTAATTCCATTTGCTTTGCAGTATTCTCCAAACTCATTCGAGGTGAATTCTCCACCCCTATCAGTCCTCAAACATCTAATGTATGCACCAACTTCTTTCTCGACACAAGCCTTATAATTTTTAAACATAGCAAAAGCCTCTGATTTTTCATGCATAAAATAAATCCATGTCTTACGGCTAAAGTCATCAATAAAGGTTAATAAATACCTCTTATTGCTATTGGATGCAGGCTTGATTGGACCGCATATATCTGCGTGCACAAGCTGTAGCTTATGTGAGGCTCTCCAGAGGGTCTTCTTAGGGATTGAATCCCTGTGTTGCTTGCCGATCATGCAATCTGTACACAGCTTTGTTGGAGTCTTGAGTGATGGCAGTCCATTAACCATTTTCTTGTACAGAAGTGTCCTCAAGCCTTTGAAACTCAAATGACCGAATCTGCAATGCCATAAATGAGTCTCATTCTTTGAAGTTATTTGAAAACAAGTGGGAGCTTCTGCCATCATTGTGGCTAGCAAAACAAACATCCTGTTTGCACTCATTTCTGATTGCATAATCAATCCCTTTCTTGGATGGTAGATTCTGCATTTTCCATGCTGAATCAGGATGGCCAAGCCCTTTTCTTGAAGCTGCCCTATGCTCAACAGATTATTCTTGAGCTCTGGAATGTAGTAGACTTCTGAGATGATCTGAGTGTGGCCATCAACTTGCATACGAACATTTCCTTTCCCAGCCACTGCCATTCTTGAATTGTTGCCCAGTTTTACAGTTTGACTAAACTGCTCGTCCAAATCCAAAAACCATTCCTTTTTGCCACTCATATGATTACTACACCCCGAATCAAGAAACCATACCTCTTCCCTCTTAGCTTGATTGAGTTCCACATATGCCATAAGCAATAACTCTTCTTCTTCATCAAGCTCTGCATAATTAGCTCATTTTTCCCAACTAGGGCACTCATATTGAAAATGACCTAGTTTGTGACACTTGTAACACTCAACAGTGGATTTGTTGGAGAATGATCTTCCCCTTCCCCGGCCTCTTTCACCACCTCTTCCTCTAGTCATTCCTCGACCTCGTCCCCTTCCTGCTCGATCTTCACATGTAACCTTCAGAGCTTGTTCTTCCTCCATATGGCCTTTCATTCGTTGTTCATGAACGAGCAAGCTGCTCTGGAGCTCGTCAATGGTCATTTCATCCATATTGTTGGATTCTTCAATAGAACAGACTACATAGTCAAATTTTGAAGTCATAGACCTCAAAATTTTCTCAGTGATGACAGTTTCTCTCATGCTCTCACCATGAGCCTTCATTTTGTTGGCTATAGTGAGAGTACGAGCAAAATAGGCATCGACAGTCTCTCCTTCCTTCATGTGGAGAGTTTCAAAGTCTCTTCGAAGAGCCTGCAGCTGTGCTCTCTTCACCTTTGTTGAGCCTTGGTATTTTTGCTTCATCGAATCCCAAATGTTCTTTGCTGTGTCTCTTTTGAGAATTGTTTCCATAATACTCCGATCTATGGCTTGAAAAAGGTAATTCTTTACCTTTAAGTCCTTCAGTTTAGCATCCTCAATTAGCTTACGCTGTGCTTCCGTTAGTTCAACACCACCTGCTGCTGCAGGTATTCCATTCTCCCCAAGACCACCTGCTGCTGCAGGTATTCCATTCTCCACAAGACCCCAATATTCCTTTGAACGAAGAAAGTTTTCCATTAACATCGACCAATGGTCATAGTGACCATCAAACTTTGGAATTGAAGGCTGCACAAAACTACTCTCTGCTGCCATCCTTCTCAACTTCACACTCTTAGAAAACTGCTGTTTCTTTTCACTAACTAGGCCCCTGGTGATGAGGCTCTGATACCAATTGTTGAAACTGTATTGCTAATCTTCCAGAAAACAATACTGGAGAAAATATATTCTCTTATTCAATTCAAAGCCAACTCTAGGCTAATATAGCCTTACAAGATAGGATAACAAACTCAAACAGAAAGCAGCCCACGTTACCTAGAAACGTGGTAACTAATAAGAAATAGTCAAAGAGCTTAACAACCAGTCCCAACAAAATAGGACTTATTAACAATCAAAAGAAACCTAGGCGACAAGTAAGCTAATTCCAACATGCACAATGTAATCTCAAAATCCAAATTGCTTATTTTTTAGGCCCTACTTCAAAAATCATTCATGTAAAAAATCTCTAAAATCGGAAGTCATTTAGTCATTTGATTATGATAACAACTATTTCTATGTTTTTATCGAAAATATTGATCGTCTATTTATTTGATCTCAATTAGATGACTACATGATTTTCGATTTAGTTGATTTTTTGAAATGATGATCTTTGAAGTATGGCTTAAATAATTGATGGTTCGGATTATGAGAAGTTATGTAGTAGGCCAAAAAATATAGTTAGTTTCTTATTAACTTACTAATTGATTAGCTTTAGAACTCTTCTTTATATATAAAAGTGGATGAATAAGGTTGCTTTCTCGGAATCTTTAATCACCTTATTCAAAAAGGTTTTGTATGGGGCAATAACAATGTGACCCCATTCAAAGAAGTGGGGTGTTACCCACTCATATTTGTGGATTCCTCCCTACTTAAATGAGTGAGGTCGCATTAAAAATTTAAAATTGTCAATACTCCCAAAGCCTTATAAATTTTAGACCGGTCTATAGAGGATTCTGGATTGTAGGAACCTCCTATAGCTATCAAGCTTGTCTAGTATGTAGTCCACGCAACTCCATTGGGCCATAGTCCACATTGCACTCCCTCCCACGTAGCCCCATTTCTAAGTTGGGCTGGCCCTTTATCTTCACAACTCCAAAGCCCACATTGCATTCCTTCTCACCAGGTATGGACAAGTAAAAAGTGTAAAACTATCCAAACAAAAATGGCATGAATCTGCGATCACTGGAACTGCAAGCATAAAAATTGCAAACAAATAAAATCCCAACAACCAAACACAAAATTAACTGCGGAAGAACGTCATTTTACACGCAATCTCTGGCAAATATCCTAATCCTACTCCATATCTATTATATGCTCGTTTCTCTCTGAGATTCTTCGAGACCTTGATAAACCGTCACGCTCATACAGAGCGAGAGAGTGGAAGATGGTGAATTAGGGCTCACAAAATCACAGCCGAATTAGGAAGAATTAATTGTTTGGGTTTAAATGCACAAAATTTGTGTGTTGTGAAGTAATCCTGGGTAGTGAAAGCTCTCGGTTTAAGCGCTGTTTGTGCTGCTGGATTGGCTGGTTCGGTTCTGGCGCTCTCGCCGTTCCGATACTATGGAATTCGATTCGCCTCCTGAAGTTACCCCTCGCGATCGAATCGTACAGGTAGGCTTTGCTATTTTTTTTGTTTGATTATCCAAATTTTGATTTTGTTGAATTGTCGAATACCGGAGGTTTATTTTTTTAATTACTTTTGTGGAGGCATTTGCAATACAATTAACTGGTCAAGTGTAGCTGAAAGTTTGTTCCTTTTTCATCTTCTAGTTTTTGGGATTTTTTTTTCTCATTTCGTTGTTGTTATCAATTTTTGGCCATCCCCCAAAGCTAATATTGTACTACTTGTGTCAGTAGCTGAATGCATTTTCTGGCAATATTATTTTTGCACGTATACTATTTATGTATGTGTATCTATATGTATCCCATTTGACTTTCATATTGGTATTTTAATTTTGATGATATGGGTCATCAGTGGGTTCACATCTTCACAATTTGTCTTTTCAATTTATACCAGAGGCTTGCTCAACTGGGAGTGCCTCAGGGGTTTCTTGATCAGCTCCAACGTGGTTTAGTTGCTTTTGTGAAAAAGAACAAGCAACGGATACCAGAGCTGGTTGCTGCTGTGTTGCCTTCTAATGAGGAAGTAGCAGAAGCTCTCCATGAAGCTAAACCAGGGGCTAAAAAGCAACCAGCGGGATTAACCATGAAAAATCAATTCCGTGAAAGCATGTTTTGGTTACAGTGGTTGATGTTTGAGGGAGAACCTGCCGCTGCCCTGAGGAACCTCTCCAAAATGAGTGCTGGGCGGCGTGGTGTTTGTGGAGCTGTTTGGGGTCTTCATGATATAGCGTACAGGTGCCGAACATGTGAAAATGATCCAACATGTGCAATTTGTGTTCCGTGTTTTCAAAATGGGAACCACGAGGATCATGATTATTCTATTATTTATACTGGCGGTGGTTGTTGTGACTGTGGTGATGTTACAGCATGGAAACGCGAAGGCTTTTGCTCAAAGCATAAAGGTGCGGAACAGATACAACCCCTTCCAGAGGAGTTTGCAAATACTGTGGGGCCTGTTCTTGATTGCCTCTTCGTTTCTTGGAAAAACAAGCTACTACATGCGGAAACTACCTGCCGGGAAAACCCTAGAGCAAGTGACCATGTTGCAGAGCGTAAGAAAGTTGCCAATGAGCTGACTTTTGTTGTGGTTGAGATGCTTCTAGAGTTTTGTAAGTACAGTGAGAGTTTGCTTAGTTTTGTATCGAAGATGGTTTTATCATCAGTTGAATTGTTGGGGATTCTGGTGAGGGCAGAGAGGTTTTTGAATGATGCTGTTGTGAAAAAGCTCCATGAGTTGCTCCTGAAATTGCTGGGAGAACCTGTTTTCAAATATGAGTTTGCCAAAGTATTTCTTAGTTATTACCCTACTGTTGTAAATGAAGCCATAAAGGAGTTCAGTGATCATTCTTTAAAAAGGTATCCGCTGCTCTCTGTATTCTCTGTACAAATCTTCACAGTGCCAACCTTAACACCTTGTCTTGTGAGAGAAATGAACCTACTGTCTATGCTGTTGGGATGTTTGGAAGATATTTTCACTTCCTGTGCTGGTGAAGATGGTCGTTTACAGGTAATGCTTTGGTTTGTATTTTGTCTTTCCTTAAAAGTTCTAGATTACAATACAATCATATTCCTCTGCACAATCACCTCCTTGTCCTTGACACAACTTCATGATGGAATTGATCACTATTGCAACTTAGATTGTGTACTTATGTTTCAATCTAAAGGCATGCTGTATGTGGTGCTCTTACTACAGTATCTTGATGCCCCAGTTTTGGAGCTCATTCAGTTTGTTTTTCTGGTTCCTTCTTTCCTTTATTTGTTTTTCTGATGCATTGTGATTGAGGATCTAATGCTTTTTCTTTGTTTTATAAAATTTCTCTTGAAGTTTTAAATTATTCTTTAAGCTGTAGTTCTTCTTTTTCCTGTTCTATTTTTCATTTGTTTCTGCTTCATGTAGCAAAATTGTTGGTAATTTCCCTTTACAGGTTACCAAGTGGTCAAGTTTGTATGAGATCACCATTCGTGTGATTGAAGATATTCGATTTGTTATGAGCCATGCTTTAGTGCCCAAATATGTAACTCATGAACAGCAAGATATTTCAAGAACTTGGATGAGACTCTTGGCTTCTGTGCAAGGGATGAACCCACAAAAAAGGGAAACAGGCCTCCGTATTGAAGAAGAAAATGAGAGTATGCATCTGCCATTCGGTCTAGGTCATTCAATTGGCAACATTCATTCTCTATTGGTGGATGGGGCATTTTCTGTGGCTAGTGACAAGACAGATGAAGACTCTCTTTTCAGCACATATAAGCAAGATATAGATGACACAGACAGCCTAAGACATGCTAAAGTAGGACGGCTGTCCCAGGAAAGTTCTGCATGTAGTGCAGTGGGGAGGAGTAGTTCATTTGCATGTGCACCTAAGGTTTCTGAAGATAAATCGGATGCTCTTTCTTATTTGTTGATTCCACCATCTGTGATGTGGCTAACATACGAGTGTTTGAGGGCTATTGAGAATTGGCTGGGAGTTGATAATACCTCTGGGGCTCTTCTTGATGTATCTTGTCCAAGCACTAGCAATTTCTCTGGTAGCAATTTTTCAGCATTGAAGAGAACATTATCCAAGATTCGGAAAGGCAGATACATTTTTGGTAGACTTGCCAGTTCAAGTGAAGATCATGGCAAGCAATGTTCGACACATGTACCTAGTGGTTGCGATATGGTTATTGACGTCCAGAATGGTAAAATTGCAGGGCAGGAAAGTAAGTTGATGGTTACTGACGAAATTGATTCAGTTAACGCCTGTAGTCCTGCAGGATTGGATGATAGTGCGATGGAAGTAGATGGTGCCATGGACTTAGATGCTCTACGTGTTCTGAGTTTGTCTGATTGGCCAGACATAACTTATGATGTTAGTTCGCAGGATATATCTGTTCACATTCCCTTACATCGCTTACTTTCCTTGCTTTTACAGAAAGCACTAAGAAGATGTTTTGGTGAAGTGCCAGATTTGGCTAGTGCTAGTTCTGCAAATTCAGTATCAGCTATTTTCACTGACTTCTTTGGAAACATTCTGGGTGGCTGCCACCCATATGGATTCTCTGCTTTTGTGATGGAGCATCCCCTTCGGATCAGAGTATTTTGTGCTGAGGTTCATGCTGGAATGTGGCGGAAAAATGGAGATGCTGCCCTTTTATCTTGTGAGTTGTATCGTTCAGTTCGATGGTAAGTGATTTATGCTTATGGTAGACCTGTGTTTTATGGAGAAATTCTGTCTTAATGATTTCCTTTTCTGTTTATCTTTGTCCTTCTTTATGGGGGGGGGGGGGGGGGGTGGGTACATGCTACTGAAGGCTCTTTATCATGGTTCATTTCTGTAGGTCTGAACAAGGTTCGGAGCTTGATCTATTTCTGCTTCAGTGTTGTGCTGCCTTGGCTCCAGCTGATCTTTATGTCAATAGAATTGTAAAACGCTTTGGCCTGTCAAGCTACCTTTCTCTGAACCTTGAGCGCTCTAGTGAATATGAACCAGTTCTAGTGCAGGAAATGCTCACTCTTATTATACAAATAGTCCAAGAGAGGCGATTTTGTGGGCTAACTAAAGCTGAAAGTTTGAAAAGAGAGTTGGTTCACAAATTAACCATTGCAGATGCCACTCATAGTCAATTGGTTAAGTGTCTTCCTCGTGATCTATCCAAGTTTGACCAGTTCCATGAAATTTTGGATACCATTGCTTCGTATTCCAGTCCCTCTGGCCTTAATCAGGGGACTTATTCACTCCGATGGACATTTTGGAAAGAACTGGATTTGTACTACCCTCGTTGGAACTCTAGGGATCTGCAAGCTGCAGAAGAAAGATACTTGCGTTTTCGTACCGTTTCTGCATTGACCACCCAGCTACCCAGGTGGACTAAGATTTATCCTCCTTTCAAGGGGGTGGCTAGAATAGCTACTTGTAAAGCAGTCCTTCAAATTGTTCGTGCAGTGCTGTTTTATGCTGTTTTTTCCGATAAATCAACTGAATCGCGAGCTCCTGATGGTGTTCTTTTAACCGCATTGCATTTACTCTCATTAGCATTAGACATTTGTTTTCAACATAAGGAATCTGGTGATCAGTCTTGTTATGATGGAGATATGATTCCCATGCTAGCTTTTGCTTGTGAAGAAATTAATGAAGGACTATATTTTGGTGCTGGTCAACAAAGCTTGTTGTCACTGCTTGTTATCTTGATGAGGATGTATAAGAAAGAGAATTTAGACAATTGTTTGGAAGCTGAAAGTTGCAACCTCTCTTCTTTAATTGGAAGCTTATTGAAGAAGTTTGCAGAGATTGATTCTGGATGTATGACCAAACTGCAACTACTTGCACCTGAAGTGGTCAGTCATTTATCACAATCTTTTCCAAATGGTGATACACATACCTCAGGTTCAGTTTCTGATTCTGAGAAGCGCAAGGCAAAAGCCAGAGAGAGACAGTCTGCCATATTGGAAAAAATGAGAGCCGAGCAATCAAAGTTTTTGGCTAGTGTTAATTCCACTGTGGATGATGGTTCAAAATCTGAACAAGTGGTTTGTAATCCTGATGTTGAAGATGATTCAGAAGAGTCTGCACAAGTTGTTTGCTCACTCTGCCATGATCCCAATTCCAAATATCCCATATCCTTCTTGATTCTTCTTCAGAAATCTAGACTTTTGAGTTTAATTGACAGAGGTCCCCTGTCATGGGAACAACCTCGCTGGATAGACAAGGAGCATGTCTCTATTACCACAAATGAGGTGACTGATCAATCTGGAACAAGTACTTTGTCAGGAGTTTCAGGACTGGTGTCATCCTTTGATTTAAAAAAGTTGATTCAGGATGTAGTCACTGAATTTGCCTGTCATGGGCAACCTAGGGATGTTGATGCTCTTGTAGAATTTCTGAAGGGCCAGTTTCATGAATTAAGGGATATCCAAGTGCCATGTGAATCAAATGATGAAAGGGAGAGGACTTTACATACCTTTGAGACAATGGAAGAAGATATGTACTTCTCTATCCGAAGAGAATTGCATGATAAGATGCTGCATCCTAAGCTTACAGGGCATAAAAAAATTTCAACTGTTGAAGGAGATCAAGAGAAAACTGAGCATGCTGAATTTATGTTGCTTGGAAAATATGTAGCTGCTCTTTCTAGAGAGAAAACAGAAAACCCTTCGTCTTCTGAAGGTGCTCCTAATGATAAGGTTCCAGTAGAATCTTCTCGGCTTTCAGCATATGACGGATTTGGCCCTGCAGATTGTGATGGAATTTATATTTCTTCCTGTGGGCATGCTGTCCATCAGGGATGTCTTGATCGCTATTTATCTTCGCTGAAGGAAAGGTAAGTCCTCTCAAGAACAGAAATTTTCAATCCTTGGGAATCTTAAGATATCCTTTGTCACTTTTTATCTTAATCCTGGATTTCTTTTGCTTGAAAGATGGAAGTGTACTCTTTAAATGAAACAACTGTGCCATATTTTATCTATTCATGCAGGTATCTCAGAAGAATTGTTTTTGAAGGAGGACATATTGTAGATCCAGATAAGGTACAAGGTTTTTCTTCTAGTTGCATATTTTTGATTTTTCCCATCTTCAATTCTTGCAGTGAAGGGAGGAGGGTTCTATTACTTATATTTTGCATGTTTCTCAGGGGGAGTTTCTCTGTCCTGTATGCCGTCGACTTGCAAATTCTGTCTTGCCTGCATTATCAGGGGAGTTCCAGAAGGTTTGCAAGGAGCCTATGCATTCAGGTGTTAGTTCATCGCATGCTTCTGGTCCTTCACTCAAATCAGATGAAGAAATTAATTCCCTTCAGCTTCAGAAAGGCTTGGTTCTTTTGCAATCTGCAGCAAATGCAGCTGGGAATTTTGGAACTCTTAGAGGTTTTCCCCTGCGGAGATGTGGAAGAATGAGCCCAAATCTTGAACCGATTTCTCGTGTGCTCTCTAAGATGTATTCTCTGACTAAACAGGATAAGATATCAGGACCTGCCAGGGTCAGCCACCCAATGCTTATGTGGGACACAATTAAATACTCCCTACTATCGATGGAAGTTGCTGCTCGTTCTGGTGGGAAATATGCAACACCAAGCTATGGCCTCAATGCCTTGTATAAGGAACTTGAATCCTCGAGCAAATTTATATTGTCCTTGTCGCTGAAAGTTGTCCAAAGCACATGTAAGAATTCTCTTCATGTGCTTCAGAGATTTATAGCAATTCAGAGCTTTGCAGAATCTATTTGCTTTGGAGTTTCCATAGATCATGGTAGCGAAACAGGTGGACAAGGTACTGTTATTGTTCTTTATGTGGCCTTACATATCAGTAAGTGCCATTCTTTTATGTGTTTCCTCTGTGGATTTGCTTTTCTTGCTTTCTGATTCACTAATCATTTTCCATTCAGTACAGTTGTGCAAGCAGTTAGATTAAAAAGCTACCATCCTTTTTCTTTCTTTCTTTTTTTCCTCAAAAGATGAATTTTAATAAACATAAGTTTTGAGATGATCTTTTTTTTCTTTTGAAACCTGTGGTGCCACCAAGTGCCTGCACACATGTTCATGGCATGGCACAGCACAGCACAGCCATAATTTTCGAGATGATCCAAATAATTCTTATATTGGAGGGGCTGGTTTAAGTCTTGAACCCTATCTTGCTACTGAAGGGACTATCAATCATTCAAGTTTAATGTGTTGCAAAATTTAGATGTCATACTTTCCAAAATAATATATGTATACATGAATATATAAAAAGATCTTGGCTTTTGTTTGTCACAAGCCATCTTGGTTCCCGTATATTTCACACTTCTGAGTCATCCAAGTAGAAGCGTTTCACTTGTTAAATTAAATCTTCATCCATGCTTATGCTTCACAGGTGCTATGCTACGCATCTTGGAACATGTCGATATGGCAGCATCATTTCCTGATATTCAGTTCTGGCAGCGAGCTTCTGATCCTGTCCTTGCCCGTGATCCTTTTTCATCGTTGATGTGGGTTCTTTTTTGTCTTCCAAACCGATTTTTATCATGTGAAGATTCCTTGTTATCCCTTGTGCACTTATTTTATGTTGTCTCTGTAGTTCAGGTATGTTAGCATTAATTCATTATTTCTATTGTTAACTTTTATGTTCCATCAAAAACATCTAGTGGTCTAATCCAGCATGTTGAATGCAGGGTATAATTACATATTTTGGGAAAAATCAATGCAACATTCTTGAATTAGGTGTTGATGATTGCCTGGTTACTGACATCTCTAAACTCATGGGAGAATCTGGATGCGCTCATCAATATTTTGTTTCAAACTATGTTGGCTCTTCTTGTAATATTAAGAACATAGTTCGTAGCTTGAGTTTCCCTTATTTGCGGAGGTGTGCATTGCTGTTGAAATTACTAAACTCTTATGTCCAAGCACCATTCTGTGAAAGGTATAATGTGTTGGATAAATCACATGACATTGGCGACATGATGGATACAACTTATGATGTGGAGCAAGTGGAGCTCAATGAAGTTCAAGAGATAGAAAGCATGTTCAAGATTCCTACACTGGATGTTATTCTTAAGGATAAAGTGATACGTTCGCTAGTTCCAAAATGGTTCCATCATTTTTGCAAGGAGTTTGAAGTCCAAAGATTTCAAGGCAGCATACACTGCAACCCTGCAGTTCCGTTCCAGTTGATGCGTCTGCCCCGGGTTTACCAGGACCTCTTGCAGAGGTTGGTATAATTGCATCTCAGTTTATTGCTGGAATTTTATTTTTCTTTTTTATTGAAAAATCTCTAGAGAATTGAAATTCATTCAGAAAGATTGCTTTTTTTGTCAGGTTTATAAAAAAGCGTTGTCCTGATTGCAAATCTGTCCTTGATGAACCCGCATTGTGCCTGCTTTGTGGTAGATTATGCTCTCCAAGCTGGAAATCATGCTGCAGGTATATCTTTACCAAATCTCTGTCATTGTTTTCAAATAAATTATCCCTTTAGGTGCATACATGTTTATGCCTCCATACTCTGTCCATTATTTTGCTAAGTTTGACATGTTATCTTAGGGAAAGTGGATGCCAAAGTCATGCAGTGGCCTGTGGTTCTGGTACTGGGGTATTTCTTTTAATCAAGGTATGCATTGTAGCAACTCTTTTTCAAAATTATGTTTGGAAGCTCTGTGTTGTATATATTTTCCTCTTATGACGTAAGTTCTCTTTTCCTCTCTTTTCTTGTCTACTGAGATGGTTAATTTTCTTTGTTATGATAGAGGACAACAATTCTGCTGCAAAGATCTGCACGGCAGGCTCCCTGGCCATCACCCTACTTGGATGCTTTTGGTGAAGAGGTAAATAGGTTTTTGCTACAGTAAACCACACAGCAATTTTATTCCTCTTATCTTTTATCATCTTCAATAGTAAAATATTTGTAATCTTATATATGTATAATATCTGGTGAGACCTTGTCTATCCTTCCTTCTCAACTCAATTTTTCTCAATAGAAGCAATGAAGACGAAAAATTATGGCTTGTCTTCTCTTAAATCTTATACCTATTTCTTAAAGGGTAGTGGATTTTCATGATATGCTCTGGAAAACCTTTCAAGGAAGACAATGTTAGTGAACATTGCCAGTAGGCAGTTAAGGGTAAATCAACTAGGTGCTCTAATCCAGGAGCCCGGAGAAGTTTGAGCCTAGTGATCCTAGACATTTTTGCATAACAAAAGAATTGAGTGATTCTTTCATCTTCCTGGTATCTCTGTCCATTTAGGACTTTGTGGATCTTAGAGATTATGTGGGGAGCGTTGCTGTTAGTTTCTCTATTCTGGTGCCATTAGGGTTCTTGAGGATTGTATTGAAGCTGAGGTTACAGTTGACCATTTATAGTGTGTGATTTTTCAACAATATGTATTCTAAATGGTTGAGAATCGAGAACGATGTTCCTCTTTCAACAAGTCTTTTAAGTGGCTCGTAGGATTTTTTTTTTTTATTTTTTTTTTTATTTTTGGCTTTGGTAAGAAGAGGAATGAGCTATGGATTTTTAGAGGATGGTCTCCTTAATGTAATCTATCCATTGGAGTTGGATAGAATGAAGCAAACAGAAGGATTAATTAACTACTGCATTTCAGAGGACATAAATTCTATCTTATTGAGCTCCTTTTTGGTTGTTTAGATATTCCCCCTTTCTTCATTGCATATGGTATTGATCTTTTTGCTCTGAATAAAATGTACAATGCCTGCTAAAAATATGCAGACGTAGGAGTACCTCTGGAGGTTTCTGTTCTTATTTGTGTGCCAATGTGATTTGATCGATTTAAAGGGGTCTATATGCTTTCTCTGTGTATTAATTGTAAAACTTTGTTATTGCAGGACATTGAAATCCACAGAGGAAAGCCACTGTACTTGAACGAGGAACGCTATGCAGCTTTAACTTATTTGGTGAGAATCTTTCTACATTCTTAATTTTGCATCATATTTTCTTTAATGTATGAAATGTTGAACATTGAAACCAATTGCCACTAGTTGCCAAAAAAGGAAACCCATTGCCACTCAACAATTGTGTTTATGGTTAATTTATAGGTAATTTCATTTGCACTCGGCAACATACTCATCACCCCCCATTACTTCCATAAGAATAAGCATTGTACTCATATTCACTAATTTAAAAAATAAAAAATAACATGTTTGGCCTTCCCTCTAGCGCTTCCTTCCCCCTCCTCTCCACCTTCATCCCTTCCCCTCTCCCCTGCCATTTATGACACTGCCGTGGTCAAATATGATCATGGCATTTTGTTGAGCAGTTTTGTTGCATTTTGAAGCACCCTTAATTAATATGTTCCAATTGAAAAACTTTTTTCTTTTGGTTAAGTTTTTATGTTTCTGATCAATAGTTTATGCTGTTTTGCATGGTAGGTTGCTTCTCATGGCCTTGATCGAAGTTCGAAGGTTCTTGGGAAAACTACTATTGGTTCTTTCTTCATGGTTTAGTTTGAATTTTAAGGTAAAGGCAATTATGAAAGTCATGGGTGTTAGTTCATTTTCTTCATGTTGAATGTTCTATTTTGGCATCTTAGGCAGTGTATATCTTGACACAGGTTCATGTCATGGGATGGCAAGCGGTTCTTGCTAGTAGCATAGAATATGCAATTCTGACAATAAATCTGGACCTTGTATTAATGGTTCGGCTTGCTCCACATTGTGGTTAGTCACTGGCTATGATTTTTTTTTGGATTACTCTTAATCTCGTACCAATTTATTCTTGTTGTATGTGGCTTTATGTTAAAGATGGTTAAATGTCGTCATACCAAGTATTGTTGATTATACTGTATGTTACAAACAAACTAAATATCTTGTTGACATTGGCAGATGCTCGGATTTTCCTCTCCACAGGTTGAAAGTTTGGTGCCTACGGCAGTCCAGTCTGTCGGCAGGGTTGTTCCTTTCATTTTTATGCTTGTACAGTTCAATATGATGCTGAAGGCTGAAGCCTAGCTGCAAATTATCCGTTATGGGATTGTGGAGTTGTCCATCGAACGGTTGTACATATATATATACATATTATAACATCAGTCATGAGCCACTGCTCTAGGGTTAAATGGCATTGTCTATCTCTCACAATCCCTCACTCTGTAGTGTTTTTTTTGTTATTGGCATTTTTTTTTAATTTCAGAGAGATGGGGGACGGGGAGAGGGAGAGGGAGAGGGAGAATGACTTCTGCAGCTGTTATGAGAGATTTCAAATTATTCCGGTGGGGTCCAAGTGGTAAATCTTGATGTCCTTTAAAGTTTGTCTAGCCAAAGCCAAAAATATTTAAAATAAAAAGAATTTCACTTCAATCTGAGGTTGGTAATTACATTGCACATGCCCCTCTACACACATGGCTAGTTGGTGGTAGACCGGGCAAATGGGTCGTGTTTTACGGTTTTGGGTCAAATTTAACATGACCATCCGACACGACCAGATAACTTCAGATGGTAAAAATCTCAAATTGAACACGACCAGAAAACTATCGAGTATAACTGACACGACCAGTTTTATCCAGAAAGAACCTAGTATATTTTTTAAGCAAAAATATAATTATTTTAAAAGGATTTCATTAAACAAAAGAAGAAACAAGCATCTAACTATTTAAGCAATAAATAGTCAACTCGTTATAGCCCTGAATAAATTCATTACAGACTCTCTCATTGAAACTTCAGTAGAGTCTTCATGCTCCTTATGAATCTCACTTGTAGAATTCATCTGCATTTAGCAAATATATTGTTAGTTACATAAAAAAAGAGATCGAGAGACGATCGATAGAGAGGAGAGACTGAGAGAGACGAACAATGGAGAGGGGAGCCTAAGAGAGAGAGCCAGAGAGGTGTAGGATATGGTTTTAAAATAATTACGAAAATGCCCTTCCATTAACGGGTGAAATGGATAACTGCAAATTGATCTGACCCGACTCGTTATCTTAACGGGTGACATTGATATCAACCCAACCTTAAAATTTCAAACCCAAACTCGTAAATTTTTGTGTCGTGTCGTGTTATTGGGTCGTGCGTGTTTTCTCCAAGTCATGTTTTATCGCTTCTCAAATCATATACTAGAGTTTCTCAAGTCGTTACTTAGGGCATCATAAGTCGTTTCTTAAAACATCCAAAGTCGTTCCTTAGGACATCCCAAATCGTTCCTTAAGAATTTCAGTTTGTACCTCAAGCTATTTTAAATGTTTATACCCTTGGTGCATTTCAAATTGTACCTAATAACATTCCAAGTCATGTTTTGACATTTCCCAAGTCATACTCTAAAGTTTCTCAAGTCGTTCTTTAGGGCATCTCAAGTCGTTCATTGAAAATTTCAGTTCGTATTCGAGGTATTTTAAATATTTATACCGGTAGTGCATTTCAAATTGTACCTAGTAACATTCCAAGTCATATTTTAACGCTTCTCTCATACCCTAGAGTTTCTCAAGTCGTTCCTTGGGGGAACCATTAGTCGTTCCTTAGGGGGAACCATTAGTCGTTTCTTACGACATCCCAAGTCGTTCATTGAGAATTTCAGTTTGTACCTCGAGGTATTTAATATTTATACCCTTGGTGCATTTCAAATTGTATCTAATGACATTTCAAGTCATGTTTTGACACTTCCCAAGTCATATCCTAAAGTTTCTCAAGTCATTCCTTTAAGCATCTACAGTCGTTTCTTAGGGCAACGCAAGTCGTTTATTGAAAATTTCAGTTCGTAACTCGAGTGATTTTAAATGTTTATACCCTTCTTGCATTTCAAATTGTACCTAGTGACATTCCAAGTCATGTTTTGACGTTTCCCAAGTCATAACCTAGAGTTTCTCAAGTCGTTCCTTAAAGCCTTTCAAGTCGTTTCTTGAGAATTTCAGTTCGTACCTCGAGATATTTTAAATGTTTATACCCTTGGTACATTTCAAATTGTATATGGTGATATTTCAAGTCATGTTTTAACGCTTCCCAAGTCATACTCTAGAGTTTTTCTTAAGTCGTTCCTTAGGGCATCGCAAGTCGTTCGTTGAAAATTTCAGTTCGTAACTCGAGGGATTTTAAATGTTTATACCCTTGGTGCATTTCAAATTGTACCTAATGACATTCCAAGTTATGTTTTGACACTTCCCAAATTATACCCTAAAATTTCTCAAGTCGTTCCTTAGGGCATAACAACTCGTTACTTGAGAATTTCAGCTTGTACCTCGATGTATTTTTAATGTTTTTACTCTTGGTGAATTTTAAATTGTACATAGTGACATCCCAAGTCATGTCTTGACGCTTCCAAAGTCATACCTTCGAGTTTTTAAGTCATTCCTTAGGGTATCACAAGTCGTTCCTTAAGGGATACCAAGTCGTTCCTTGAAAATTTCAGTTCGTACCTCGAGGTATTTTAAATGTTTATACCCTTTATGCATTTTAAATTGTAACTAGTGACATTTCAAGTCATGTTTTAACACTTCCTAAATCATACGCTAGAGTTTCTCAAGTTGTTACTTCAGGCATCTGCAGTCATTTCTTAAGGCAACCCAAGTCATTTGTTGAAAATTTTAGTTTGTAACTCGAGAGATTTTAAATGTTTATATCCTTGGTGCATTTCAAATTGTACCTACTGACATTCCAAGTCATGTTTTGATGTTTCCTAAGTCATATTCTAGAGTTTCTCAAGTCGTTTCTTAAGGCATCTCTAGTCGTTTCTTAGGACATCCTAAATCGTTAGTTGAAAATTTCAGTTCATAAATAGATTTTAAATGTTTATACCATTGATACATTTCAAATTGTACGTAGTGACATTTCAAGTCATGTTTTGACGCTACGCAAGTTATACCCTAGAGTTTCTCAAGTCGTTCCTTAGGGCTTCTCCAGCCGTTCCTTGAGAATTTCAGTTCGTATCTCGAGGTATTTTAAATGATTATTCCTTTGGTGCATTTCAAATTGTACTTAATGACATTTCTCAGGTCATACCTTAGAGTTTCTAAAGTCATTCCTTTGGGCATTTGCAGTCGCTTCTTAGGGCAACTGAACTCCTTCATTGAAAATTTCAATTCGTAACTCGAGAGATTTTAAATGTTTATACCCTTAGTGTATTTAAAATAATATCTATTGCTATTCCAAATCATGTTTTGACGCTTCTTAAGTCATACCTTAAAGTTTCTCAAGTCTTTCTTTAGGGCATCTTAAGTTACTCCTTAGAGCATCCCAAGTCGTTCATTGAGAATTTTAGCTCGTATCTCGAGGTATTTTAAATGTTTATACTCTTGGTTTTCTTTAGGGCATCTAAAGTTACTCCTTAGAGCATTACAAGTCGTTCATTGAGAATTTTAGTTCGTACCTTGAGGTATTTTAAATGCTTATACCCTTGATGCATTTCAAATTGTAGCTAGTGACATTTCAAGTCGTGTTTTGACGTTTCCTAAGTCATACCCTAGAATTTTTCAAGTCGTTCCTTAGGGCATCCTAAATCATATATCGAAAATTTTAGTTCGTAACTCGGGGGATTTCAAATGTTTATACATTTTGATGCATTTCAAATTATACTTAATGACATTTCAAGTCATGTTTTGACGCTTCCCAAGTCATATCCTAGAGTTTTTCAAGTCGCTCCTTAGGGCATCTCAAGTCATTAGGGTATCCCAAGTCATTCATTGAAAATTTCAATTAATAACTCGAGAGATTTTAAATGTTTATACCTTTGGTACATTTCAAATTGTACCTAGTGACATTTCAAGTCATATTTTGATGTTTCAAAGTCATACACTAGAGTTTCTCAAGTTGTTACTTAGGGCATCCAAATTCGTTCTTTGAGAATTTCAGTTCATACCTCGAGATATTTTACATGTTTATACCCTTGATGCATTTTAAATTGTATTAAGTGACATTACAAGTCATGTTTTGACGCTTCTCAAGTCATACCCTAGAATTTCTTAAGTCGTTCCTTAGGGCATCTAAATTCGTTCCTTGAGAATTTCAATTCATACCTCGAAGTATTTTAAATGTTTATACCCTTTGTGCATTTTAAATTGTACCTAATGACATTTTAAGTCATGTTTTGACGCTTTCCAAGTCATACCGTAGAGTTCTCAAGTCGTTAGTTGAAAATTTCAGTTCGTAACTCGAAGAAATTTAAATGTTTATACACCCTTGGTGCATCTCAAACTGTACCTAGTGACATTTCAAGTCATGTTTTGACGTTTTTCAAGTCATGTTTTGACGCTTCTCAAGTCATATCATAGAGTTTCTTAAGTTGTTCCTTAGGGCATCCCAAGTCATTTCTGGAGAATTTCAGTTCATACCTCGAGGGATTTTAAATGTTTATACCCTTGGTGCATTTCAAATTGTACCTAGTGACATTTCAAGTCATGTTTTGATGCTTCTCAAGTCATACCATAGAGTTTCTCAAGTCGTTCCTTAGGGAATCTCAAGTCCTTCCTTAGGACATCTAAAGTCGTTCCTTGAGAATTTCAGTTCGTACCTCGAGGTATTTTAAATGTTTATACCCTTGGTGCATTTCAAATTGTATCTAGTGACATTTCAAGTCATGTTTTGACGCTTTCCAAGTCATACCCTAGAGTTTTTCAAGTCGTTCTTTAGGACATTTCAAGTCGTTCGTTGAAAATTTCAGTTCGTAACTCGAGGGAATTTAAATGTTTATACCCTTGGTGCATTTCAAACTGTATCTAGTGACATTTCAAGTCATGTTTTGACGCTTCTCAAGTCATACCATAGAGTTTCTCATGTCGTTTCTTAGAGCATCTCAAGTCATTTCTTGAGAATTTCAGTTCGTACCTCGAGGTGTTTTAAATGTTTATTCCCTTGGTGCATTTTAAATTGTATCATGTGACATTACAAGTCATGTTTTGACGCTTCCCAAGTCATACTCTAGAGTTTCTCAAGTCATTCCTTAGGGCATCTCCAGTCGTTACTTAGGGCATCCAAATTCGTTCCTTGGAAATTTCAGTTCATACCTTGAGGTATTTTAAATGTTTATACCTTTGGTGCATTTCAAATTTTACCTAATGATATTTCAAGTTATGTTTTGACGCTTCACAAGTCATACTTTAGAGTTTCTCAAGTCATTCCATAGGGTATCTACAGTCGTTTCTTAGGGCATCCCAAGTCATTCGTTGAAAATTTAACTCGAGCGATTTTAAATGTTTATACATTTGGTGCATTTCAAATTGTACTTAGTGACTTGGTGGACAACTCTGCTCTAGTGGTGTTCCATGTTAAATTTTTACCAGTAAACTTTGCTATGCTTAGAGACCTGGAACGGAATGGCAAAGATACTGTCCATGAACTCGACGAGACCCATTGGGCTTTGTGAAGAGTGAAGGGAAGACCCTCCAACGCAAAGTATGATTGCAAATGAAATTCAAATAAAAGAATTATGATACCAAATCAATTTTTCACATTGTTCAAGTTTTCAGACAATAAGTTTTGACAAATTGCCACGCCGTAACTTCTTAAGCAATAGGTTACTTCGTTTATACTCTACAGTCTATAGCATGCATCCCAATTTCTCAATCCCCCAAGGCTTTGTTCTGTTCCATTTTTATTTTGACCCAAAATGTTTATGTTCCAAAGACTTAGAGGAAGACAGTTGCTGTTCTAAGTATGAGTGGCATATTTTTAACGATATACGAGTCTCAAGATCAATGCGATTGACAATTTTGAAGAAGCGATCCAAGTAGGATGATGAGCAATCCAAGTAAATGTCATTATTGTTACAATACCCTTTTCTTTTTATGAAATTAATAATTTTTTTATTTATTTGAGAAAAGGAGATTCAAACTTGAGATCCTTCTAACAAAGTGAAGAAAAATATAATTAAACCCATAACACAGCCATATATCAATTGGAAACACTTAGAATATGGCTAAGTATTTATGTCATTCAATTAAGCTATTTTAGCAACCCAATTATCTTTTTTATATAATTTGGGTTTCCTTTTATGTAGTGAAAGGAGAAACTAGTTGGCGCCATAAAAATCCTCAGATTTTAAAAGTACAGGTGTCAATGTAGTAAAATTATAATGCTGGTTCTACCTGTAAATATTGGTAAGACAGGATAGATTGATAGGAATCAAGACATTGAGACAGGAGCTACGCTTTCATTAAAGAATTCTTCCAAGCATGAAGCATCATTGCTCCTTTCATGAGGGGTTTTCTGTACAAATCCGAGTACAATCAATATATTTCCACCAAGTAATTGGGGCCTATTATTTTCATTCTACACATAACAGAAGCCCACTGCCACTGCATTTTGTCAAGTTGGGGCTGAAAAAGCGCTCCCATGCAAGTAATACCAAGTGGTGTATTTGTAAGATAATCTATGTCAGGCATTGAAGATGTTAGACCAGAGAGTGGTCAGATAAATCAATATATTATCACTTTCCAAAATCTCTGTAGACTTGGAAATCACCAATTGAAAGTGTCAGCCAACTTCAATAGCATCTCCCTCCTTGGTCCCTAAATAAAACAGAGCAAGCCAAATCAGAAACATACTTGAGAAAGAGAAAGAGAGAGGCTTAAGAAGGTAATATCTAGAACTCATCCAATGAGAGCAGTCTAGGTGAAATTATATGCACACCTCAATGATAAAATATATGTACATACATTTACCATTATCCTGGAAAAAAGGGACTTCAAATACACTATTCCTTTCACCAAAGGGACTCTAGGAGATAGCTCTCTTCATCAATTCATGGAAACAAAAGAAAGTCACAGATATCTTTCCTAAATGGGAGTTGTCAATCCCTTTTGTATCACTTTGGATTCTGGATGTTGGATTAACTAATTCCAAACCTCCAATGTGTAACAGATTTCAGATCTTCAAAAATCTTTTTTAAAGATGACTTCACTGTAACAAAGGTGGCAAGGCATGTATCTTGTCTGGGTTTTTTGTAATTTTTGCAAGAAACGCTGAAGATCCATTGTTGAAGGGCATTTCTTCAAAGAACTTGGGGGGGCAAAATACAAAGTTGAAGAATAAGGAACTAGATCCAAGTCCTAGAATCCATAAAGAAAAGAATGACAACTTTGATTCCTTATCAGAAAATTAAAATATCTATCAATTGTCCTCAGCATACATCCTGCATGCATGCTATCTGTGCATGTACGTCATGTGTACTAATTAAATAAATGACAGGAAAAAATTGCACAACCGGACAAATTATAAATAATTCAGCACTTTACTAAGCAATTATCTGTCACATAGAGGGGTTGAGCTGATCAAGAATTTCCATTCAGAGACACGACAGTTTTCATTGTCAGATCCAGTTTCCATCCTCAAGCAAAATAGAAAAGACAAATTTTTACGAAATATTGACCTACTTAACAATTATAAAAAGGAAGCACCAAATGCTATAAAATTTTAATTTGAGAATAGCAGCTAAAAATAAAAAATCAGACAAAATAGCTTCAAGAACAATGATAAGAAAAAATTGTAACTTACAGTGTGTATGTTCTAGGTCACTCCCATCTTTGTTGCATGTGAACAACCTTTGGTAACAGCGGAGCCCCCATTTGTAGATAGTTCCATGGACTTGGCATTACCGTCATACTCTTTGTCACATGTAAACTCAAGTTGTTTCTCCACAGACTTGAAAACAGCAGTTCTCCTGGCTCTTAACCGGTATGGAGGAGATGCATTAAAAGCCTTACCATTAGGCCCAATGGTACTGATACCATGACTGGTCGGACTCTCACACAAACTTCCATCTTGAGACCCAGCCATTTCCACACTATTTTTTTTTCTTTCCTGTTCATCAGAAACGTTGTGCACTTCCCTGACAGATCCGCAATCTACTATCCCAATTTTATTAGGAGGCAAATATCCTTGGGCATATGTCTTTCTCTTTCGCAAAATGGAAGGAGTATTGGGGAAGCTCTTAGCAGCGATTTTCAAAATTGATTCAGGACTTCGATTACATAAACCATTGCCCTTCACACAAGGAGGAGTGAAGAAACAAATAGGTGATAGATTTGGACTAGAGTTGTAATCATGCTGCAAACAATGTATGTTTGAAAAACCTGAATCTAATGGAATACAACTTTCTAACGGTGGTGGCTCATAGTACAAACAACCATAGCTTGGAGTTTCAACTGGCACAGATGTTCTCTTAACTTTGTCTTCATCTATTAGGTTGTTACATCCACAATTCTCAGACTTTGGCTGGCTTTTAATGACAGAATACTCAATCTGAGGCTTGCTGTTGACTCCAAAATTCTGAAACTTTGGCACTGACTCTGAGTTACTGCAACTAGGATCCATAAAGGATGATCTCAGCTTAAATTCTACACCCTCAGAATCAGCAGACTCATTTGGAAGAACACTTGATGAAGCACCCATATCCTGAAGTGGGGCGTAGGACTCCAACTGATCCTTGCCATCTTCATCTAGCTTACATATATCTGCATTGCCAGATGATGTCTGAGCAGTTGTATCTGATCCTTTATTTGAACTAACAAGTATTCTTTTACTCGCAGTGGATCTATTTGTCTCTTTGGCACCATTCTGGGGACTATTCTTTGCAGCTGGTGGAAGTTTCCCAGTAGCCAAATAGAAATCTAATTTTTTCTTCAAGGAACTATTCCAATGATTCTTTATGGCATTATCAGTCCTGCATACACAAAGTTACGTACAACATTTAGCTTAGTAATAGCAATCGTACATTAAAAGTCGCATAAATGAAATTAGTCTTTTTCACATCACTGAAAAAAGTCAAGCATATTATTCTCTACTCTCTAGGGAATTGAAAAAAATTATTTACATGTTTTATCATCATTCAGCACATAACAAGATCCCCATTCCAAATAACAGATTTCTGCACCTTCCTACTGCTACTGAGAGGGAAAAACAGAAAAGAGAGGAAAATAAAAAGGCTTCATTCCGTGTTGAAATTTCCTATTTTAACCAAACATATTATTCAGTGGCCCATAATTATTCCTGATGTCATGAAAACAGTAAGATTTAATTGAAAATTTGCCTCCTGCAGAAAATACTACATACACACAATAATAATAAAGCACTTGGTTTCGAAAACACATGTACTTGAAAGTCTGAAACTGCAGGCAGGGAGCCAATTTACAAAATTAATTTCTTAGGTAAAAATAGTGATATGATCAACATTTTTTGTGGACGGAAACACTATACCATCAGGGAGCACTAGCAGTACTCCTTGACACTAGCTATTTCTCAAAATATTTTAACCAAAAATTGGTTGACATCACAATTCGCACATTAGGACTTAGCAGTAGTCCTTAAAATTGGCTCTCTCTATCACACCCTAATACTGCCTTAATTTAGCACCTCAATGTCATTCAAAAGATAACAATGAAACAATAATGGTACCTTCCAGGTAAAACCTTAGCTATTTCGGCCCACTTGTTCCCATGTATCCGGTGGGCATTCATAAGGGCTAATTCCTCCTCCAACGTCCAAGCATCCTTCTTTATATCAGGATTTAGATGATTGTGCCACCTGAAGTAAAAAAAATAAATAACAAGGTCCACCGCTTTTTTAAATAGATACACTAGCCAAACCATTTCTTTACTTTTCATGAAGAAATCAATTAGAAGATCCAAGCAAATAGAATGAATAACATTAAAATGTGTAAATCATCAGCATCATACAAATGTGTAAATCATTACCTCTCTCGGCATTGTTTTCCTATACGACCAGGCAAAGACTTCGCTATTAACGACCATTTTGTAGGTCCATACTTTGCTACCAGTTCAATGATTTTATCATCCTCCTACAAACCAAACAAGTGAAAGAAAGTTCAATGCTTGAATAAAAAATGCAAGAAAGTTTAAGGAATATAAGGATGGTAGGTTCCAACCTCTTGAGTCCACGGTCCTTTAACAAGATCCGGATTTAGAACCTTCTGCCATCGATGCAGACATTGTACTTCCGATCTATCAGGAAAAAATTCAGCTGTATACACATTGTTCCAAATGTTAGATTGGCTTCATGACTTTAAACATAATATCAACACAAATAAATACTGGGTAATACAGCTAGGACTATCTTTCTATACGTGTATGTACTTTTCATATTGAGTAACCCTTGTTTGGTGATTCACAACATAGGTACAGCAGAAAATTAAACAATTGAATGAACATTAACACATTCCAATCTCTTGGGACATCTATTATGGGATCGTTTTGAATTTGTAGAGCTCTGAATATTATTCTTATTTTTCAACTAAAATTAGATGTAGTTTATCAAGATCTCTAACATTTAAAAGACCTCATTAAGTTAAGTAAGCACATTTCTGATGAGTAGACTATCTGCCACTTAAAAGCACCATAAGTACTAAAAGTTTGTAACTACAAAATCCAGCCAACAGCTGCATTCTAAAACTGTCTTGGCAACCAACAACATAAATCAGAAGCACTACTGAGAAAAGAGACAAACCTATTTTCTTCCAACTCTTCCCCTTAAAAGCTGCAACAGCATTCCTTAATGTCTCATCCTGTGGCCAATCCAACATGTTTGTTGAAAATTACAATAATGCCCCAAAAAGAGTTATGACTAAGAAAACACAAGCAGCATGTGCCATAGCAACAACATTGAAAATTGGTGAATACTATCATATCTAAGCTAAAGCCATATAGAGAATAGTGTTGCCACACAAGTGTGCAATGTTGATAACAAAAGTAGTAAAACCAGTAATTCTAAAAGCAACGACAGTCTGAAGCCTTTCCCAATTAGATGACTTAATGACCAACAATAATGGACCTCTCCCTTCAATATGCTAGGAAACAAACAGGAAAATCCTCATGCTTCAAGCTGGTATACAATCAACTGAACATAAGTACAAAATGAAATGCTGACCTCCTGTGGAGTCCAACCACCCTTGGCTCGCCTAATAGGACCACTCGTCCTCCTGAAAAGTCAAATTCTCATAATTCAGTTCACTAACCAGAACACTGTTTATGAAAATTATCAGCAATGCAAACTAGTCACAAGGAAAATTAAAGCAGCATATGGATTTTCCAGTACATAATCCAAAAATCCAATTCAAAATCATAAAAAGTGTAAAGGCAGATACTTGAAACCGAAAAAGAACTTGAATACATAATTTAATCTCGGTTATGAAGCAAATTCTTTTCAAATAGAGAATACCACTATAGTCGTAACTAAATTGAAGCCGTTAAGGACTTAAGGGATTGTACCGGTGAGTAGGAGAAGTTGATGCTGGGCTGCAAACCCCTGGGGACTTGAGAATACCACTGCCACTACCTTCAGATACAGACGAGCTCGATGCAGCCGTTGATTGCTTATTCTCAAGGCAACACTCCTCTAATTTTACCTCAGCCATCTCCATCTACAAATAATCTCCAAAATCAAAAATCCTAATCAACAAATAGATACATAAACACACAAATATAAAACAAAACCCTCCAGAAGTATCCCCTAAAACGAATCATAAACACTAAAAACCGTAAAAGAGACCCCAACTTCATTCCAAAATATCCAAAACCCCACCGCCATATACCCAGACAAGCAAGACCCAGATCTTAAAATCAGTTTTCAGATCAAAAAATGGTTACCAAAACCCAAATTACAGAGAATTATAGGGTTTTTATCAATACCCAATGAATCCAGCACAAATCGGAGCAACTTCAGGTCCAAGCAAACGAGAAAACTTGATCAAGAACAGTGAAAAAACATGCAAGCAAAAAACAAAAACAAACAAAAAAATTTGAAAACAAACAAAAAGGATTTTCTGGAAATAAGAGTACCTCTACTTGTGAAGAAGTGGCGGGAATCGAATTGGAGCTCATCGATTAGACCAATAGATTTCTGAAGCCTCTCTCTGAAACATGAAAGGAGCTTTCTTTTCGAAAAATCCTCGCCCGTTGAAACGAAGAGAGAGAAACAGAGGTAAAAGGAAATAAAATAAATATAAAAATACAAAAATACAAAAATTTATATAACGAATATATAAGCACCGACGTCTCCGTTAATTACCGTTACCAAAAGAGATTTGAGTTCTTGTGAGCTTTGGAAAACCCTACGAGTTAACGGCAGTTGACGGTTCGTCCAAGACGTTAGGGGACCAAAAGTTTAAACCTCAAACGGCACTCTAAGGCTCTTCGTTAAATGTCGAGTTTGTTTGGGAGCCGTAGATGGGCGGCCTTCTTCGCGGGCATTTATTGACCGTTGGATTGGAATAAATTGCTCGCGGGTTAAAGTGGGTTTTGTTTGGAAAGAAACGTTTTAACCAAATGAGTGGCGGTTTAGGGTATTAAAGTGGGGTGGACCGTCAGATCGTGGGTCAATGGACGGTGTCTGATGGTCTTTGTCAGCTGGGTACTGTCTAGCATTTATTCTCTTCAATCTGGACCGTTGGTTGGCGGGAAAAGCCTCAACAATACGAACAATGCAGAACATCTTTGTAAACCATTTCTTCATGCATCATTCAATCAAATTATTTGTATTCATTACTACAGAAAAGATATTTTTATTTATGGAATACTCATGAAAAAGTGAAATCGAGATCCAACTAGAAGAATTAAAGTGGCATCAATATTCATCATTAATAGGTAAAAATATATGAATGTTTCGTTAACAAAACTTGACGAAATGGCTGATTAACACCAATTTTTTTTTTTAATGTAGGATTAATACCAACTTGACATGAGTAGAAAACTATAAGGATATATATATATACAAAAATGTTTTAAAATTAACTAGTTAACAAGTTAATACGAAACTAACTACCTTATTGGGCTTACTGCACAATATAATTTCAAAATCCGAACCATATATTTTTTAGACCCTACTTCAAAAATCATCTGTATAAAAAATCTCCAAAATTGGAAGTCATTTAGCCATTTGATTATAGTAACAATTATTTATATGTTTTTATCGAAAATAGTGATCATCTATTTATTTGATCACAATTAGATGACTAAATGATTTCTAATGTTGTTGATTTTTTACAATGATGATCTTTGAAGTATGACCTAAAAAATAGACGGCTCGGATTATGAGATTAGTTATGTAGTAGACCTAAAAACATGGTTAGTTTCATATTAACTTACTAATTAGTTAACTTTAGAACAGTCCTCTATATATATTGAATTTTAAATTATAAAGAAAAATACATTCGTATTCAAATTATATGGATATAAAAATGTAATTTCGTTATTTTTTAAAATCTGAAAATAGCAAGGGAATGGATGAGGAAATGAGAGTTTGAATTTTAATCAAATTACAAAGTGCAGCATGTTTCATACACAATGCATCTGCATATTTATTTTATCTTAAATTAGAGCTTTCCCAAAGTTCGTTTGGATTCATACACAAGATTTCATCCGTTTATCTTTTTGTTTGATAATTATGTTATAACTTTCATTCGTTTTTGTAACAAGTGTTCATTGATGCTCAAAATTTTGTCCTTCTGTATGTTTACTTGTATGCAAACTAGTGCGATTTGGACTTAACAAGTGGCAAGTCAAGGTAGCACATACTTGAGTCGCATGGGGGTGTTGCTCTTGCTCCTCAAACGTCTTTCACTCTGGTGTTCTATCTTTGAACACACGCCTTGTCCTCTGGGTAGGAAGAAGAGCAACTCCCAAGTCCCAACAAGGGGTAGGCACCAAAATTATTCACAGCATACTAAAACAGGGTTTAGCTCACATTAGTGTGATCATATTAGCCATGTTAATGAAAATGTTTCAAGCACACACACACAGAGCTCCATCAAGTAAATTAAAAGAGGTGCCTACACTGTCAGTACCCAGATGCAAGCACAAAATAGACTATCACAGCACAATATTTAAGTAAAGCTCTGCACTTTGTTTGCTCAGATTTCTGACTGCCTGCTATTAGAAAAACTCATCAAGATTCTTATCATTTGTGGCACACAGGGACAAAAGCTCAGAACTCAATGATTTTACCAACCAATTGTCTTGTCAATTAATGTACATTACTATATATGTAGCACAAAGCTGCATGTCATAACCACTGTCCAACCAAAGCTAAGTCTATCAATTCAAAATTTCAAATCCTATAATAATTTGTAGCAGACCAATTAATTAACAAAGCCACACATGCAATCTAATTTCCTAATGCTACAGCAAGCCTGCTTCTGTTTGTTGCTGCCCAGCATTTTTCCCAAAGAGCAAGCTAATCTAGCTAACCATATAGAGTCAGTCATGCACTCAGCTTCTCTTATTGTAAAGTCACTTTATATGATACAAACTAAAAAAAGAGTTGGGTTTAGAACGTTGTGAGACAGTTCGGTTGTCCAGTAATGCCAGTACCAGAAATGCTAAAAGGCAAAAGTTTTTAGTCATGCTCTTTCCAGAATATATGGAACAAAATTATACATTTCATTTCTCGATTATAACCCAATGAACATCCAGTTAAACTGTAAAACCTCACAAAAAAGTTTCTTGTGTCATCAAGGTACAAATTAATCCTCTCTTATCGTAACGATGGGCATCGTTCATCAATGTAAGAAAAGTAATTCTGGATCTAAAGTTAAAAAAATTGCACCTGTGACTTTCATACCAAAAATGTTGTGGATAGACTAATCTGAAGTGTCTGCTGCTTGGTTGAGCTCTGCAAATCTCATGCCAACACGCATTGAAAACTTGAGGAACTTCTCGGCGCACCTGCGAACACATGTATCCTCTTGCTTGGTCAGGGATTTGCGCTGAAAGGTGTCTACGCAGTCCGTAAAACATCGCTCCACCAATGAATTATACAGCCTCAGACTGCAATTTGGACAAGCACAAAGAAATCAGAGACTTCATCACTATACTCATAACACTTATTATGTGCATACTGAAACCTGTCGTACTAGCTTATATCAAAATTATATCCTAATCCCAAATTCCCAATACAAATTTGATGCTAACAATTAACAATAAACAAAAACACTTCCATTTTTTTGGTGGACAAAAACACTTCATTTTACACAAACACAAACATCTATAATAGACATGTATGCATATATTATAGAAATGCACAAACCTGTCACGAATCTGGAGCTGATCGATCATGTTGGTCATTCTATGCTTATCTTCTTCAGATAGACCGTCCATGTTTACCAGCATGCTCTTGTCCATCTTCGATTCCAAGGGGTTTAGGGTTTAACACAGTCACCCAATTATAGCCTCTTTCTTAATTAAACCCCTAACATATATATTACTCCCCTTGCAGACAGAGCCTCCAAGTTTTTGGTAATTCAAATTCTGAACCTGTACTGTGACTTGGGCCCACTTAATAACTTTTTTTTTTTTTTTCAAACTTAATAACTTAATTTATTTTCAAGTAAATAAATTTTAAAAAGATCTTGTTCTTTGCTTTCTAAACTCCACACTTAATTTTTGCTTGGATGACAAATGTTTTGTTTAAAACTTTAAATATGCGGCATGTGCCTTATATAGGGGTATTTTGAGAATGTGAATTAAGTAGGTGTAGTATAAATGTTATAAGTTAAAAAGTAAGTGTGGGGTGTAGTAAGCATGTAGAGAGTTTAGAAAGTAAACAATGGGATCCTTTTAGAATTTTCCTTCAAGTAATGGACCCTATTTCTTTTTACTACATTTATTGACAATGAAGTTGATAATATAGTATACATTTGGCTAAATTTGTTTTAATCTCGAATTGATCTTTTTGAGTTCTCATTTAGATATTTTTTTGCCCGTTTTTAATCTCGGATTGATCTTTTTGATAATATAGTATACATTTGGCTATTTCTTTTTATCCGTTTTTTTTATGATTTATTTATCCATTTAAAAAATGTATATGAATTTTTTGAAAGTGACATATAATTGACACGGACTTAAAATATCTAATGTGAAATTTTATAACTACAATGAGGTTTATACGAGTTAGGCCAAAATGAGTCAATTGGCTGGTTGGCCTGAAAGACATTCTATACTTATGTTAGGCATATAATATGTATTAATATTATGGGTTGCCCTTTTAATATAGGTTGTTCTTACGAGATTTGGTGAAATTTTTGAAAATCCAAAAATATCAATTGCTTAATAAAACTATTAAAAGAGCATTATGTAATAGTAAAATAAAACAATACATAATTTTAAAACAAAACAATGTAGTTTATAGAGATCAACAACTAACTTAAAAAGATGTGGATGATGTCATGTCAATTACGTGTGCTAAGTCCACTAAATTTGTGCAATATTTTCAACACGTTAAATATGATTTAAAAATGTGATCGTTAATAACTTTTACATGATAAGTTTGTCATAATAAATTTACTTTTTCAACTTATGATAACCAAATATAAATTTGTGTCTAAATAATATAAGAAATATCATAAGAGATTTGAAAAACACTATGAATATAAAGAAAAATTTGAGTTGATATAAAATGATTCATTATTTAGAACCTAGGAAGGGAAATACCCTTCAAATAGAGGTAAATACCCTTCAAATTAGGGAATGACTTTATTATGAATTAAAATGATTTTGTTATAAATTAAAAGAACTTTATTATAAATTAAAAGGATTTTTTTATAAATTTTAAAACACCTTGATCTCTATCTAAAAACTATTTTTCTAAAGGACATAAGTCTAATTATATTGAGTTAACAGTTTTGACCTAATTGCAAACATAATAAATGTACAAGATTGAAATTGCCAAAATTAAAAAAATGGGGACCAAAGTGAAAACTTCGTTAAATTACAGAGACCAAAAATGTATTTTGTCCTTTCTAAAATACACCAAATTTGAGTTTGACTTGTTTTATCTCTTATATAATCCGAACTTACACACGAACAACTCACAAACTTTACAAGTCAAAATATCATGCTTGTTTCTTAAATAAGCCAAGCTTAGTTTGACTTGTTTATTTTAGAAGCCAAACTTAAACAAGTAGTCTCAGCCAAACAAACCTTATGCCTAAGTCGAGCTAACTCGAGCTAACTCGAGCTGTATGGAACCGATATTTACCCTCTACCCAACAACAGCAAGTACGCATCCCAATCCAAATTCAAACTAGAAAAGGCTCAACTTTGGCTCTATCTTTCCCAAACGGTCATAACGTTTTTAAACCTCCTCTTCCTCAAATTCAAGCGCCTTTAACGTACTTTAGTCTCTGCAAATCCAACTCCCCTCATCTCTCTCTCTCTCTCTCTCTCTCTCTCTCTCTCTCTCTCTCTCTCTCTCTCTCTCTCTTAAAATCCAAGCTAGCTCTTTGTTTTTCTAATGGAGGCTCTAGGGGATTCTGCTACTCCAGCAAAAGCAACGAACCCCAATTCAATCTCCAAGGTCAGGGTCATTGTGAGGGTGCGTCCATTTCTTCCCCACGAGATTTCTGCAAAGAACGGCGAACAGAAGCCGTGTGTTTCCGTTGTTGGACAAGAATGTGAGTCTACTGAGGAAGTGGTTGTGTATCTCAAAGATAAAGAATCAAGGTGAGTGATTCTTTTTTACTTTTCAGTCAGATAATTCGTAGAAAATTGCTTGGAAGCTGGATTTTGATTGTGGGTCTTTTTGTTTTCTTGGTCAAGCCGAAATGAGTGCTATCGGCTAGACTCCTTCTTTGCCCAAGAGGACAACAATGTTGGTCGGATCTTCTACAGAGAAGTGAGCCCTTTGATTCCAGGAATCTTTCATGGCTGCAATGCCACGGTATTTGCTTATGGAGCTACTGGCAGTGGCAAGACTTACACTATGCAGGTTTGAATTTGAATTTCCAATATCTTTGTACTAATAAAGCACTGAACTTAAATTCAGCTTAAGTTTTTTTTTTTTTAAACATTGTCTTCTGCTATGTGATCCATTTTACAGGGCATTGATGAGATGCCGGGTCTAATGCCGTTGGCCATGTCCGCAATCCTATCTATGTGCCAGTGCACGGGAAGTACAGCTGAGATTTCATACTACGAGGTCTATATGGACAGGTGTTATGACCTTTTAGAGATCAAAGCCAAGGAAATTGCGATTTTGGATGACAAAGATGGGCAGATTCATCTCAGGGGACTCTCCCGTGTCCCCGTCAAGTCATTGCCGGAATTTTACGAGGCCTTTTCTTGTGCGATTCAGAGGCGGAAAGTCGCGCATACTGGTCTCAATGATGTCTCTAGTAGGAGCCATGGGGTCCTTGTCATTGCTGTTTCCACTCCTTGTGGTGATGCTTCTGGGGCTGTTACTGGGAAGTTGAACCTCATAGACTTAGCAGGTGATTTTTATTCCCAGTCATTTCCTTTTTCAGCAGCTTAAGTAAAGTGAAAGTGAATATGGAATTGGGTTTGTTTCTGATCTCTGTCTTTCTCATGTTTAATCTACCTATTCAAACAGGCAATGAAGATAATAGAAGAACTTGCAATGAAGGAATTCGTCTCCAAGAGAGTGCAAAAATCAACCAATCTTTGTTTGCATTGTCTAATGTGATATATGCATTGAACAACGATTTATCGCGTGTGCCTTATAGAGAGAGTAAATTGACTCGCATATTGCAAGACTCACTTGGTGGGATGAGTCAAGCTTTGATGGTTGCTTGCTTGGTAAGGAGTTTGAGTGTTTGAGTTAGTAATATTTTGGGTTGGCCTGTCATTTATATTGAAATTTTTTTTTTCTTTGATAATAGAATCCAGGAGAGTACCAGGAGTCTGTACATACTGTCAGCCTGGCAGCTCGGTCACGCCACATCACCAATTTTGTTCCTTCAGCTCACAAGCAAGAGACCCCCAGGGTTAAAGTTGACATGGAAGCCAAACTTCGTGCTTGGCTTGAATCAAGAGGAAAGACAAAGAGTACACAAAGAATTCAAGCATTCAATTCTCCCTTGGGAAAAACTCCAAGTTCTTTTACCAATGTCAAGAAACTCAACATCAATCTCAGCTCTGTGAAATCCAAGGTTATTACTAATAGAAGTGCCGTTAATGCAAAAGAAAGGTATGGGTAACTAGTTGAACTGTGAATCCTTATGCTATCGAGTCACTCTTGCCTAATTGGTTAACATTTTTTGCAGGACAATCACTGCACCTTTCAGGAATTTATTTGATAATGAAAGAACGGTTGATTCTAGTTTAGAGGTAATTACTAGATTTTAGCGAGGGGAGGGACGGGAATGATGGAATTTGAACTCCCATGGTGTATTTGACACAGTTGTATTCTAATTATGTGGCCTTAGCAGATAGATGCAATTTAAGGCCTTTTATCATTTATTGGGTAACGATGTTTCACATTAGACTATTGATGAAACTGTGTACAATCTAAGATGCCTTAACTAACACTAAATTCATTTAAACTCATTGTGTATTTACAATGTGGTGTTACTTTCCAGAGCCTGCAATGCGCTGCTAAGGATAATACAGAAGAGGGCAATGGTAGCGCGGGTGGATATGCATGGGAATCTAATACAAGTTTACCTGGTATTTTTCAGCTCTGTGAACTGATTACATGCTATGCTGCTTCAAACACCCCAAGCAATTTCAAAAATTGTCTTATTTTGTATGTTTTAGACTTTTAGTTATTTGAAATATGAAAAGCTTCTATATTGATATATGCGTAGGTGAGCCATCAATCCTTGAGGAGAACTCTGCAAGCTTTGTTGATTCATCACCAGTCAGTGAGAGGAAAAACACACTGCGAAGTCCTTTAAGAAAAGTTCTCTCCCCTGTAAACACCAATATAAACCAAAAGCCCCCCAGTGAACTCTTATCCAAAAAAGAAAATTGTCCCCTACTCTTTGAACCAAAGACTCCCAAAACACCTTTTGTGACCTGTGCGAACAACAGATGCCAAATAACAGGCACTCCACTTAATAAATTGACTGCTCGGGGTTCAAATTTGAAGGTACAATTATACTTGTAACTCTCTAACTTGTCTAATTTAAATCTGTGGTCCTCATCTTTTTTTGTTGCACAGAACTGCCTTGTTCAAGAGTATATTGACTTCTTGAATACAGCCAACAGGTAAGATTTATTATCTTTCCAGAATTTCTTCATTTTCATTTTTCCATTTTTCAAATTCAATCATTAAATATGAAACTCAATATTTCAACTGGTTTTCATAATTGCAGAGAGGAGCTACTGGAATTGAAGGTTCATGTCAAAACATCAGTATTAATACTTAATAGTTCATGTATATTTATTCTTAAAAAACGATTAGTTTCCTTATGTTTTCTCTTTTGAAATTTTCTCGTTCTTGTGCATCATGCAGGGAATAGGAGTCAAAATAGCAGAATACATACTTGAGCTCAGAGAAACAAGCCCTTTAAAATCGGTAAGCAAATTTAGTATGGTTTTGGGTTTAGATATTACATTTAAATGAGTAGTACTGAAGTTGAACAATGTGACATGTTTCAGCTGAGCGATTTGGAGAAAATAGGCCTCTCATCTAAGCAGGTGAACCTAAAAGACTGTACATTCCAGTCAACTTTTGCCATCAAATGATGAATGAGATACTAATCTTACTTTAATTTCCTTTTACAGATCCACAACCTGTTTAACAAAGCTGCTGTAGGAATACTTGATAAACAAAAAGATGCCACATCTAGTTGTTCAGAGGTTTCACAGGTGCTTATGAAGGAGGTTCTGTAAAATAGATTCATCAGATTCGACAGTGATCTGGTGTCATGGTGTGATATGTCCCTGTAAAACTAAAAAGATCATCCTTGTTGGATTGATTTAGTTGTACCATGAACTTGTATTTTAGGTGTATAATCAATTGAATGTAATGTTGTTATGCAGACATTTATTCTTAAAATTCCAACCGTCTTAAATATGCTACTTGCCATTGTTTACAATTATTGGTGCCGAAAGCCATTCATGGTCCACCATGCTGTTATAAAGAATTGAGAATTTTACAAGGATTTTCAATTTAACACTCCCCCAAAAAAAAAAAAAAAAAGTATGGCTCCCCACTTCTTTTAATATTTTTGGTAAAACAGTTTATTTAAACCATAGCACATGTACACCTTGTTGAACTGATAGATCTTGTTGACTTCTTGTATTCCTTTTCCTCTGTTTTCTGTTTTGGACAAAATGTATTCCTTTTAATCTTGCTATTAACATTAATCCCACAAATTAAAGTAAAAGAAAGGAGTCGCTTTTCATTCATTTCATCAAAAACTCGCACTCTTTCCTCTTAACACTTGCATATATATATGATCCACCAGAGTCACCAACACAGCAGAGACATCCTGGTTTTTGTACAGAGAAACCCAATAAGCAAGCAGCCATGACCTGGGGTCACCCTTAACAAATCCTAGCCTAGTAAGATTTGCTCAAAGACAAAAGCCATGACTACTTTATTCTAAAACAAGTTCCTAAACACAACAACAAGACAAACACACACACACATAAATTACTGCTATAACGCTATTATTTGTTGTCCTCATCCTTCAAAGCACAACCCCCATCTCTGCTTCAAAAAGCTGAGATCTCCCTCACTTGCCACACTTGCAGGGGTTGCAGGTGCAGTTGTCACCGCACTTGCACCCGTTCTCAGCTCCCACTCCCATCTCAGCTCCCTCAAAATGCCTGCAGATCAAAACCCACAAAATTAATTAGAAAAAATTCTAATTTATCAAACTAATTAACTATATATTATAATTTTTGTTCTAGGAAAACAGAGGCATACACTTTCTGGGGTGCAAGACCCATCACAAGGGTCTCTGTAGTGGTGGTCTCCTCAGTGTAGCTCATGTCTGGGTACATCTTGCAGCTGCACCATAAAAACCCACATAATGAAAAACAATAACAGAACAGAAATTTTTTCTGGGAAAATATTTATATATTCTCGGGAACAAACAGAAATAATATGCCATTACCCTCCGCAGCCGCTGCCGCACTTGCAGCCAGCCCCACATCCACAGTTTCCACCGCAGCAAGACATTTTCTCGGGATTAGATCAAAAGGAAGAACGAAAATTTGATAGAATTAAGGTGAACCAGATAATGATCACTAACTATCTCTTTGTTTGAACGAGTATTCGTAGAAAGCCAGGGGCTCAATTTATATTGCAGGGGAAGAGAGAGAATGGTTGATATCCACCGTCCACGTGGCGTGATCATGCGTCATGTCTATCCATGCATATCGACCCAACGCGCTGTTTGCCTATTTTCTTCCACGGATCTGTCGTTTTACCCTCTCGTCACTATGACCTACATAAAGTGGGGTGGGTGTTTCTGGTGTCTTCTCGAAGTGTACCACTTCCTTTGGGCTTCTCTACCGTCAGATTCTGATGGGTTAGATCAAGTGGGGATAACGGTTCTGATTGAGATGATGCCCATGTTCCACGTTTGTTTCGTGCCATCATAGCTTGCCTCCTCAATCGTATGGCCAGACGATGCCAACTAGTGTTTGATATTATAACTTGCAAGACATATCCACATAGCCTAGCACAAATAGTAAATTAATTAAACTCTTGAAAATATCTATGCTTTTTCGCCACAATTCTACATTAGCATTTAGCCACAATAATTAGCCACTGGAATTCTACATTAGCATTTAGCCACAATAATTATAGAAAAGAAATAGCTACTGCTGCGGTGCGGTGCGGTGCGGTGAGCTAAATACACTAATGACATATACAGTATATACTTATGGTAAAAACAAAAATTACAGATCAATATTAAGAAAACAATTAATTGTCACATATTTGGTATTCATTTGACATTTTTTAAAAAAAAATCAAAAATGTCTTGTGTCAGCTTTTGTATATCAGAGTAACCAGACTAATTCATTGGAGACCTAAAGAATTTATAAGAGATTTATCTCCCTTACTAACACTAGCGTAATTAACATTAATCTTCAAATTCTAAATAATTAATGACCTGAATTATATAATAAATGATATGAGAATATTTAATTTGAGAAAGATAAGGGGTTATTTGAAATTTGAAATTAATCCTATCCTCCAGCTAAAAATAAAAAAAGAAATTAATCCTATGATTCCTATCCTATTGATAAAATGACCCGAAATTAAAAAATTAAATATTAGGAAACACGTACGTTGTTCTAAAGAGTTTGAAAAAACAATTAAAAATCCTCAGTATAGTTGAGGTTTGGTCCCAATTCCTTGACTTTATTGAAAGGCTAGATAGACTGAAGAGTGCATAATGGGTTGCAAGCAATAATTGATGGCCAAAGATTGCTTGACTTCCATGAAAGCTTTGCTTGGATAAGTTGATAGATAATGGCTCAATAGGAATACAGTAGTACTTGAATTAATCAAATAAAGAGGAGGTGAAAGCTGACAAAGAGAGGCGTGTACAAGGTGTAATAAAGAAAGGGTCGATAGGCACAAGCCAATCTGTTATATATATTTGGATTACGATGGTGAAGAAGCAGTAATAGTCAAATTAAAGTGTCACATACATATACTGTGTTGACTGTTTTGCCCCCATCCAACCATATACGTCATACGTGATACGTCCACTGACAATGACTTGTTACCCAACAATATGATATGCATCTCATTCTCAGCTGAGACTTGAGACTCCCATTGTTAAATTCATACAGCATAAATTTATAATAACAGATTTCAATGTTACCATTAACTAACCAAGTTACGATGTAGTAGGTTTCAGTTCTGATTATGTGCGTCAACCGAATCTGGGGTACCTCGTCTGAGTTATATATGAATACATGCAGGTTATTGTTGAGATTTGAGAGTATCATATAGTGATTTATAAAGTGTTGAAGTTTTTTAATTATTGTCAATTAAGTTATAGTTAGATGCTTAAACATTTTTTTATGATATTAGAATAGGTTATATACATGTCAAGTTCAATGTTACATGGATTCTTATGTTACTAAATATAAATGTCTATGTGTTAAACTTTAGTGACATCACACATATGAGATGTATTAAAAATATCATATGTTAATTAAATAAAATATTGCATAATAATTTTTAAGGTGTCTCTTTATCCATTCATCCATTGCTACACGTTACCACATTACTGCTACAACCATCTACAACTTAACTTTTCTATTTTTTATTTTTAACCACAGTAATGACTTGAGCAACAATTTCTCTTGTACTTAGGGTTCGATCCTTTTTAAATGTAACAAAAAAATGAATAGTCTATACTTTTGCTATACTCATAACATTAGGGGTGGGTCGACCAACCGCAACAACCGCTCCGCAACCGAAAACCGCAGCAACCGCTCCGACAATGGACCGCTCCGACAATGGACCGTTCCGACGGCATCGGTATGTCTATTGAACCGAAGGTGGCGGTGGCGGCAGCGGTCTGAGAATGCTTTACCCGTCGGTGTAACCGAACCGACCGACACTTCTTCTTCTTCTCTTTCTCCTCCTCCTCCTCTGGTTTCTCCTCTTCTTCTTATTCTTATTCTTTTCTTCTTCTCTTCGATCTTCTTCTTCTAATCTTCTCCTCATGAACATCTCGAAGGTGGACGGTGAGCTCTGGATTGGCAGCGGCGAAGCTCCGGGAGTGGGTGCGAGTGTGCCACAGTGACGCTTGGGAGCTGCATGCGGTGGTGTCTCCTAAGCGAAGCTCCGGGGTTAAGTGGTCGGACTAGCGCCTTGTAGAGAGATAAAGGTGACTGGCCGGAGTTGCAGTGGGTGTTGGAGTTGGAGTTGCAGCAGTTAGGTGACTGGCCGGAGTTGGAGTTGCAGAGAGATAGTCTCAAGCACCGAAACCGATCACACCGACCCGAAAATACCGCATCCGAAGCCGTCGGTAACCGACCTTGTCGGTAGCAATTGCGGTTGTGAAGTTTGCCATTCCGTGGGGTGCGGTTCGGTGGTCGGTCATGGGGTGGCGGTTCGGTTACCGATATCGACCCAGTCCTACATAACATAGTCACCTTTGTTCTCTTTATTGTTTTGTCAAAATGGGTACTTGTTCATTTTCTGATTTTCATAAAAAAAAATAGTGATGTGAAGTGCAAGTGTGCATCGTACAATGGTGGGTCGTCAACACAGTCTCTTTACTTTTGAAGTAGGGTATTGATGATTTTGTACTTTATCAAACGAGACACTTTAAATTTGATGTAACTAGAGAGAGAATTTAATATCTTCAGTTCGGAGCTCAACAATATATTTGATTAAACTATTAAAGATGTCCTAATTAGATGAATTATAAGGTGCAATGATTTGAAAGAAGTGTATACAATATTTTCCTGACAATTATCCTTGCAAACTGATTGCGATCATTAGTTATTATATTGTCAAAGCAAACCTCTCCCAGATATTTTCCGGCTTCATTATCACTTGTTAAACATTCCATCAAAAATCTATTCATTAAACAATCAGAGGAACTAGGAAGTATCATATTTAATCAGTAATCACCACTCCTTTGAGTTTTTCAAGTAGATGAATAAAAAAAGGCATAAAAAATGTCACTTAGAAATCCTGAACTTAAGTAAGAGAACCCAATTCAAGGTTCCAAAGATTCTCACAAGCACTTTCACAATAAAAGGGTGGTTGTGTTTGCTTCAATGATTGTCTTTAGGGTGCATGGTACAACGCATTAGGCTCCCAAAGCCTACATACAGGCTACAGAACATGGGCTCCAGGACCAGTCACTGTAGGGTCCCATGCTTTCTCTTTTATTACAGTTGGTAGGCCCATCAAACAAGACTGGACAAGAGAGTTTGGCCCACCTATTAGCAGTATGCTATTATTTTGTGGTGGGCCCCAAATGAACTTCGTCCGTTTGCTGTGCATTGTGGAATACCTTTTACGGTCGATGCGCCTCATAGAGTCTAATATCATATTTCATCATCTTTAGGCCTTTTGTATAAGGCAAGCACATGCATGATGCATTTCAATATAAGCATGATTTTATTCTGCAGTTTTTTAGTTTTTGCTTCCCCCAAAATAATGTGGGAGTTGCACTAAACCAAATTCCTATGGCTGAAGCATGAAAACTAAAGCTGGCCAGTAGATAGAAGATACCAAGATCAGATAGAGATATCATCTTGGAAATTTGAATGAAGGATGATTAAGACAATACCACCTTTGGAATAAAATATATGATATAAAGAGGAAAAACGAAAAGAAAGAAGGGATGTATATTAGAACTTTAACCACTAGAGCTACGAGTTCCCACAAATAATTTACTATATTTCACTAACTGTACATGTATGCTTGTATACAAACAAAATAAATTATTTTCTTCCTAACCACTTTCCCTATACAGCTATACTCTTCATGAAGTTGAGAGTAAAGATATTAATTAGACAACATATCAGAGAACAAATTTACAGTGTAAGAAAAGTGAAGGCAGCTTAGGAAGGAACTTGGTCCATCCACAAGGTCAAACACAGATAACTTCGTCTAAAAGATCATCAAAAATCATGTCCTCCAGCTCAAGCCCTATGCATTCAGAATCATATTGGAGGTTCATCCATCCATCGCTCTTTGCTAGATCTCTGCTCACAACGTAATCCAAGGATTGATCATCTTCTGGTCTCAAGCTCATGTAGCAGCTTATAAGGGCCCAGACTTCCTTGAGAACATGTTGTCTTGCTGGCATTGGACGGATGTGGCATAGTGAAGACAAGGGCAGGGGGCAGTAGCTGTATGACCTCCCATATATCTCCATCAATACCTCATTGATCAGATCAAACAAAAGAAAGTGATCACATTTACCACCTTCTTCATTTCCTGGACAATCAGGATCCTGGACCAAACATCCTTCCACGTCCTCATTCAACAAAGGATCAACTGGCTGGTCATCAGAATACCAAGTCCCAAGGGACTCACTCCTAGTGAAGCCAGACAGCTCTAATACATCTCGCACATAATTAAATTCAGCTATGTCTCTTGCATCAACTTCAATATGAGTCGGGTCATAGCTCAAGTGCTTGCTGGGAATTATCATTGTTTCGGTATCCACTCCACTTTCAACCACTTTAGGGGTATCAATAACAGACTCATCCTCTTGCTTGGCCAATTCCACTCCTATAAAACCAATATCCATAAGCATCCATCTCAGCGCTAAAGCTCACAAATTGGTGATTGATGCAGGAAAATAAGAGAATGGTTTTACTTTGCGATATGATTAACTTCAAATCATATTCTCTACACTGAAAAAAGTTTGCTTGATCGTTAAGTGCTAAAATTTAACGACTAATAATCTGCTAAATGGCTAACTTATATCTTCTTAAAACATATTGGTTGTTAGAGCACACCAGAATTTTGAAGTTTTGAAGGCATGCACTTGATTTCAGATTATGTAATTTCAAGGTAAAAGCTATAGATGGAAATTGAAAAGACAGACCTTCAGACAAGGAAAATTTTCTGGGGCTAGTTATATCCTGCAGAACATTAAAGTTGGGCAGAGAGACTAAACAGGGTTCTGAAATATCTTGTTCCTCATGAGAAACACTGTCCCCTGCTGTCAAGTTTTCAACATCATCACCAATCAAAACCGCCTGATCTTTTGTCTCATTGCTCTCGACTGATGTTGATGCTGCCTGATCTAGCTGCAAATGATTATCTGAATCTGGAGGAAAGTCTAGACTATTTTGTTCATCAAAGCTACTTCTTATGCTTATGTTACCATCCACAGCAGGAGATTCCTCACTCTGATACTTATATGATCTAATTTCAGGTAAGGAAAAAATCCTTCCCAGCGTTTTTGGAACAGACCGTACAGATGAGCCTGCCCCTTCTGTTCTCAATTTCAATCTCTCAGATGTATGGAATTTGGCTTCACTGTTAAAACTAGTCTCATACAACTGACAATACCTATCAAGTGAAGCATTGAGAGAAGATGTTCTTCTCATGTGATGCATTTGGTTTTTCTTGATGGAAGAAACCGAACGCTCGCTTTGACAACCATTTCCTGGACTGTCTTTGCCTTCTCTATTCAATGCAGGGTCCTTAGAATGGTTAACAATCTCCTTCTCCAATTCTTTAGTAAGCTTTTGGCCACGAGGAATCTTGTGGAGGATGGCATCCATGGCAATTATTTCTCTCTCTTTTCTACTCTCCTTAATTACATGCTTTATTTTCTGTCTAAGATCCTTGAAACGCCTAATTGCCACTTGATTCTCACCTTGGTTCTTCAAGTTTTGAACAGAACCATCCGCAGCATACAGAGGGATCGATGGCATTGCCCGTTCACCAGCATATTTCAAAGAAGTGGACCCTTTTAACTTCTTTGCTTGACTACCATTTTTTGACTTACTTTCCTCTTTTGCAGGAGACCCGATCCCCTCATGCTTGTGACTGAGCTGGATAGGCTCAGATCCTCTACCTGATTGGCCGGGTACAGGGAATGACTCTGACTTAGTTAAACCCATTTTTGCACTGGCTGCTTGTTGATTACCGAAGTGCTGGGCCAAAGGAGAGCCTGGATCTTGCAAAATTCTTAACATTAACTCCTTGTTTACATTGATTATATCCAAAGCCTCAAGAATATCCTTTGGATGGTGGAGTGAAGCATCTGCATCAAGTTCTTTTACATGTATCAACTTCTTCTCTAACATATCTCGCATGCTGTTATTGTCTAGCTTTTCTTGACTAACTGTGTTATCCTTCTGGTTCTCATTAACCTGGTCATGCACTGTGTAATCTCCAGTAACTGTTGGGCCACTCTCTCCACAATTGTTGTTGACACTGATTGATTCTTCATAGGATGTTGTTGGTAGTGGTTCAAGCTTGCTGGTAGCAGAAGGGCTTTCATTGTTTTGGTGAACAATTGTAGGACTTCCCTCATTCAATACCATTTCAGAAATTGGATCCAGGTTAGAAGGTGCTTCTAAATGATGCATGGATTCTGTTCGTTTCAATTGTGATCTTACAGGACAGCTTGAACTCCGGTTATGTCGACCCCTCTTCTTAGCCATTTCTCCAGCAATCCGTGCTATTCGGGACTTGACCGAAGCTTTGGCTGTTGGAATGGACTGGCTCATCTTTCCTTCAGCCTGATAAATTTCCAAATCAAATGCTGCTTTTGTCTATTACAGTTTCATGAGTAGAAAAAATAATTACCAAAAAACCTATTTGGTTATTATTCTACGATTTATTTACATATGGAAAGTGGATCTAAAGATGAACTAAATGGATGCTATCAGAATTTTTTTTTTCCTGACTTACAGTAGATTTAACCATCGTAGCATCATTGTCTGCTTGGACATTGTCAACACTAGAGGCATCTGCGCCATTTCCTGGATTTTTAACCCCTGCAGTGAAGCAGACCAAGAAAAAAAGGTCTTAACATAAATGAATATGATTTTACGTCACATATCATTTGCATAGCCAAAAATGTCAGCACCAAGTTTTCACACATCAATTAATGAAAGTGGCTAAGAGGTGATTATAATTGGAAGAAAATAATGGGTGGAAATAAAAAATTTTATATAATACAGTACAGAGTCAATTTTTCTTACCCACATCCTGTTTATTATTGCTTCGCCTCTTGTACATGAGTCTTTTTTTGACATGATGCCAGTGATGATACTTAATGATATGAAGTATCCCCCAAACGCACCCTGGAGGCCCATTCTCTGATGTAGAGCTAGTGTGTTTGTTATGCAAACTCCTTCCCATGGTTCACCAAATTTACCTCCCAAACCGACTTAGGGTGACAAATGACTTCAGCTACAAGCTTCTCAAACCTGATCAAAAGAACAAGCATATATGAGGCACAGCAGGAACAAGGAATTCCATTGTCATCAGATAGTGAACACTGCGTGTATCAAATTCAAAATGCTTGACATCTATAGAGAGTTTCAGTTAAATTATGGATTAAAAATTCCCCAACAGTGAATAAAGTGGTACATATCATATTGTTTAGTCATCAAAGAATTCAGAGTCCAAATAACAACATGTTATCTATATGACCAAGAACAAATTAAGCAACAATTTCCTTTATTGTTTCCAAAAGGCATTCCCTAATCAGAGTTTGATTGATACTTACAGAGGAAAAATCATGCATCTAAATTAGTCTAGAGGAAGAACCATTATTTCCCATCAAACATGCTGGGGCAAAGGAAGAGGAAACAGAGAAGACAATTCAACAACAATTAAAACAAAAATAAATATTCAACCTCTCAACCCCTAATCTACAGTCACAGAGGGCATCTTTTAGAAATTGATCCCACAGATAAAATCATATAAATTGAAGAGAAAACCCCAAAAGGGTAAGCAGTATATATTACTATTGATCATATTTCATACCAGTGAAAGGGTAATCGTGAGCTAAAACAAAGTCCCTGTGTCTCTTCGCAGCAGCCATGGCAAGAGAAAGAGAGAATCCCATGAATGTACGTGAAGGAGAAGAAGTAGAGAAAAGTTCGTGATTGTTTCTCCGTAGGTGGAAAGTGAACGACTAAAATGAGAAAAATAATAATCAAACGACCCCCAAAGTATTTGGAAGTCAAGCAAAGCCCCTCCCTATGTTTTCGGGTTGGGGTCAGATATTCGTCTGGTCTTCATATTCGTTCTTTAATTAGCTACTTTTCGTCCCCACTTTACCCGCCAACTGTTTCTCTCTTTCTTTCATGGTGACTTCGAGTCCTGAGTTCAACAAACAACAAAAGAATTTGTGGGGCTTGTAACGCTTGTTTGTGTGAAACAATCCCATGAAGAATTCCACATGTTCTATCAAAAAAAGAAGAAGAAAGAATTTGACACCCAACCTTGTAGTGTGAATTTGTAACTAAAGTCATTAAAGTGATTGATCTTATAACGGAAATAAAGCTAAGGCAGCAAGATGGTATTATGCACGTCCTAAGAGCCCTCTATTAGTAGGCTTATAACTTAGCTTATCACTATGCGTGGGTAGCAAATCACATCCATAATTAAGGGTTTATAACTTAGCTTATCTTTTTATAATTTTAACAGTGCTGGCCTTTTCAATTTGGGCTCAACTCAATGTCCCATCCAATAAGGATCTCTCTCTCTCTCTCTTGACTAACACTTTCGATCAACAATGGGTCAATGGGTCAATTGACAAGACAAGAATATCTCCAAAGCAAATTTCTCTCCACAACATTGGAGATATTGTAAGTTTGAATTTTCTTTCTAAGATTTAAAAATAAAAAATAAAAGGTCTGAGCATTCCCTTGGAAGGGCTTGAATGCTTGTGAATTTTGATAAGAGACTTCATTTGCTTGCAACTTCATGGGCTAATTATTTTCTCTCTCTTGTGAGATTGCAAATTCAGGGCCCATATTTCCGAACAAGTATGGGCCACCTAAATTGTTTATCTGATCCAGTAATCCTTGCAGCCCATTAGGTCCCTTTTTATTTTCCCAGAAGCAGTGAGTGACGTATCAAAAACATCCATGAACTTCGTTTATACTGCCTCGACCCTCCAAATTCTAAAATGAAAGAATCTGAAATGCATGAATACTTTTTTTTTATTTTATTATTAAGGGGAAGGGGATCCAGCTTGGGGGGCAATTCAACGGTCTTTTTAACTAGGCTATTCCACTACTATATCTAAAATGCATGAATACACCCAAATTTCTTTTAAAAAAGTGATTAATTATTTATAGAAATCTAACAACGGCACTCCTGAAGACAACCAATTGTTATTACATCACCAACTACATCACTCAAAGACTTTAATTAGAAGGAAAAGTAAGCATCAAAGGTTAAGGAACAATGAACCCACGACCCATCTTGGCCAATAAATTTGTCATCGGATTAGTCTTTCGGTATAGATGCTTAAAAGATAATTTTTAAAATGGATTGATTTTAACAAATGAACTTTTCCACTTGTTTTAATGTCACTTGAGTTAGAATTTATGGACTATAAAAATTAAAATGTTAGATTTTCATTCTATGAAGTTGGTATATTCGATTCTGGAAGAAAGAGAGAGAGGGAGTATCAAACCATTCATAAACTTAGATCGAAGCCAAAGTACAGTTTTCCTCTCAAATCAATTGTTAATAGCTTTAGATTATATATTTAAAAGAAATGGCATGCATGTCAAAATCAGAGCCAGAAATTAAAAGGAAGGGAAATACATGCCTATTATTGGAATACTAATTAATTGACATTTCATTTCAGCAATATAAAAATATATATGCATGACCTAGACAGGAAACATAAAATCATGGATATGCATATGGCCATGAAATGAAGTGTGTGTGTGTGTGTGTGTGTAAGCACCAAATGCCAAATTCCCTAGAATTATTAATTTACAGTTCTAATATGCTTCTGGGAAAGCTTGGCACTTGCTTTATTTCTTATTCTTTTTGTTTGGTTGTCAATATTTGAATGCAAGATGCATGCTGATTTCATCTTAAACAAAAGTGTCTAAAGTCAAATCTCCACTTGCAGCAAAGTCAAATCCATATTTTCATTATAAGAGTTTCAAAATATATATAATTTAAAAGAGAAACGTCATGAAAAATTAAAACAAAAGGAAACTAGAGGCACAAGAAATGAAAAAATACATACGTTGCTATAGTGTGGCAATTGAGATTCGCGTGTTATGTTAATTTTTGATTAAGGCATGTATAAGACTGATGTGTGGACAAAAACACGATATAATGTTGACACCAACATGATTAAGAAAATTTAAACATGAATTGTTATTAAATTGATAAGATTTCAATACGATTGTATCATACTCAACTCGATTATTTTGTATCGCTTTTAATTTGTATCCAGCTCAACCTGATTATTTTGTATCGCTTTTGAGTTGTATTCAAAATTACCACCCCTATACGCTACTTGTTACATAATTTGAATATTTTAAACTTCCTTTTTAATAAAGCATTCCTTCTTAATAATGAATATGACATCATGATCATAAATAACCTTTCTACAAATACATTGTGTATCAAAATCTCATTTATAAGATTTGAAATCGAAATTTTTTCCAACGATATAAAGATGAGTTTTTTATTAATAAGCCACAAGATACAATCTTTTTTAATCATAAACTCAAACTACTAATCTATTTATTTTTAAACTACAAAATATATTTTTAAGCCATAAAAAATATTTCTAAGCCATAATTTAAGAAAAATCAAGTATAGAGCATTTAATACTATTCAAATTTAAGTATACCAGAGTAAGGTATTCAAGTATATCCAAGTTTTAGTTTAATTTGTTTTGAATTCTTTTGAGAGTTTAAGGTTTATGGTATAGTCTTTAGAGTTTTAGGCTTTAAAATTTAGGACTAAAGCCCTAAAACTTTAAATATAAAATCATAAAACCTAAATTCTAAATGCTTAAACCTTAAAACAATACTACATCATTTAATAAACTGTAACTCTACGAAATTATAAAGTATAATTTTTTATATACTACATTATAACAAAATAAAGTGTAACTTTATGAGGGTTACATACGGCTTTGGGAAAAAAAAAAATTTAGTTTTAAGCTGGTTATTGTGTCTTAAAAATAAATAGATCTTTTACATGAGTTTATGAGTGAAATTTATAATTTTTGTAGCTTTTTGCTAATTTACTTTATAAAGATTGATGACACTAGAAAATTGGAAAACATTTTAAAAAATAAATCCAAATTTATTCCTCTCCATGCCAGGCACTGCATGATCTTTACCTTTTTTTTTTTAGTCAAATGATCTTTACCTTATCAAGTGAGAATTTGAGAAGCATCTGCAATTACTACTATTTGGGTTGTTGACTTTTGGATATTCCAGAATTTTTTACTATTTTCTTCTCAAACCCCACACGCTTTTACTAAAACTCAAAGTCAACTCCCACTATAAATGTTAAAATAAATAAAAAGAGCCATTATAACAAAATTTTGAAAACTATTTTAATAAAAAAATTTAAAAAACAAATAACCAACCAACCCAAAAGTCAACTCCTCCCTCCCTCCCTTTAAAAACACATTTATTTCAGTCTTCTCATTCCCTCTGTTTCACTTGCTTTGTACTCAGCCATGAACAATCAAATTTAGAGCTTCAAAAACTTGAAACCAAACCCATTTATTCATTTTTGTTTTCTGGGTTTTCATTTCAATGGGAAACGGCGTCGGAAAGATTGGCCACTGTTGTTCCAGCGCCGGAGAAATCTCCCAACGACATGACATATCCGTCGCTATATCCGACCCGCTCAACGAAGGTCTGGGCCATTCATTTTGCTACATTCGACCCGTCTCGGACGGTCCGGCGTCGTCAAAAGTTTACTCCGAGGACGCAAAATCCAAAACGACGACGTTCCGATCAATCTCCGGGGCCTCGGTTAGCGCCAACACATTATTCACACCCCTCTCCGCCTCGCAATTCGATCTCGACCCGTACAGCTCCGGGTTCGATCCAGCGGCGAGGTTCAAGAGCTCAACCTCGTTCGCTTCGATACCTCTGCAGCCGGTCCCTCGCGGGTGCCCGGGAGTTCCGGGTTCGGGTCCGATCGAGAGAGGGTTCTTATCGGGTCCGATAGAGAGAGGGTTCGTATCGGGTCCGATTGACCGTGGGTTGTATTCGGGTCCGATTCAAAAGGAGTGCGAGGAGAAACTGGAGAGAAGCCTTTCTTTTGGGTTGATAGAAAAACCCAAAAGAAAGAGTTTGATGAAGATTTTGAGAAAAGAGATTGCAAAGACACTGATTCGTGGGCTGAAATCCACTGTGGCGCCGGTAAAAGGAGCTGTTTCGACAAAAGAATCGGATTCGGAGAAGATGGTTGAGAATGTGACTCCGAGTACTACTAATTTGAGCAGCCATGTGAGCATGAATGAAAATGAGGATGGGACTGGTGATTACTCGATGGAGCAGAATCTTCAATGGGCTCAAGGGAAAGCGGGTGAGGATCGAGTTCATATTGTAGTTTCGGAGGAACATGGTTGGATTTTTGTAGGGATTTATGATGGGTTCAATGGCCCTGATGCCCCTGACTATTTGCTTTCTAATCTGTACTCTGCTGTGCACAAGGAACTCAAGGGGTTGCTGTGGAATGACAAGTTTGAAATCGAAGTCGAGTCCAGTGGTTTGAACTCGTCGAATTCGGACTTGGGTTCGTGTTCTTTCGAGGAATTTGGGAGACCCCAGATGGGTAATCAGATGATTGATGGAGTTGATAACGATACAGATGGTGATTCAAAGAGAAAACAGAGTAATGGGTTGGGAAATAAGTGGGAGGATACTCAGAGGAGGTGGAAGTGTGAATGGGATAGAGAAAGACCAGAGCTTGATAGAAAGTTAAAGGAGAATTTAAACCGACCAGTGTCAAATGGTGTGGCAGCTGTTGATCCCTCAGATGTTCTTAAAGCTCTTTCAGAGGCCTTGAAGAAGACAGAGGATGCTTATTTAGATGCTGCAGATAAGATGGTGACACAAAGTCCTGAGTTGGCTCTGATGGGTTCTTGTGTTTTGGTGATGATGATGAAGGGGGATGATGTTTACTTGATGAATGTGGGGGATAGTCGGGCGGTTTTAGCTCAGAAAGCTAAGCCCAACATCCAGCGGAGCTTGGACCGGATTAATGAGGAAACGTCAGATGATATTGAATCATCTAATGCTGATGAACATTGCAGTTTACATAATTGGACTGCAATTCAGCTCACTATCGATCACAGCACAAATGTGGAAGAGGTAATGTTTCTTGTCTCAAACACTTCTCTTTAGTGAACAGTGGATTTTGTGTTTATGTTTTCTGTTTGATGGTCTTCTTTGAGAGTAACTAAAGGCCTTTTTAATCTCAGGAAGTCCAAAGAATAAAGAGTGAACATCCAGATGATGCTTCTGCTGTACTGAATGAGAGAGTGAAAGGCTACTTGAATGTCACTCGGGCATTTGGAGCTGGCTTTCTCAAACAGGTAATTTGAGTTTAAGCTTACGTTGGATGGTGGGGAATCTTAACAAAAATGCAAGATACTGATTCATTACTTAAAGAACTCTGTTACATTTTCATGTTAGCAATTCAGTGTGTAAGAAAATTTGGTTTACAAGTAAACATGAATACCAATTACATCCAGATAAATATCATGTGAATGACAAGATTTTAAATTTTTAAGTATTTTGCTCTTGGTTTTTGTCATGGAAAATGTGATTATTGAAGGTGAAGGTGTAGCCCATTTTTGAATAAGCATTGACATCTGGTTTTGTTGCAGCCAAAATGGAATGATGCACTGCTAGAGATGTTTAGACTCAACTATGTTGGGACTTCCCCCTACATCACTTGTATACCATCACTCTACCACCACAAGCTCAGCCCAAGAGACACCTTCTTAATCTTGTCCTCTGATGGACTCTACCAGTATTTCACCAATGAAGAAGCTGTCTCTGAAGTTAAGTTGTTCATCTCTTCGTTTCCGGAAGGAGATCCTGCACAACATCTCATTGAAGAAGTGTTGTTTCGAGCGGCAAAGAAAGCTGGTAAACAAGGCCTTTCCTCTGAATGAAAAACTGAAAGATGTAATTTAACTATTTCTTGTTCCATTAAATTTAATGTATACATTTGGGGTTTGCAGGAATGGCCTTCCATGAGTTGCTTGATATCCCACAAGGGGAACGCCGTCGGTACCATGATGACATTTCCATTATTGTTATTTCATTGGAGGGAAGAATTTGGCGCTCATCCGTGTAAATAAAATGGCGTTCATCCGGGGTTATCTCAAGGCCTTGTATCCATATCCAACGAAAAATACTGCAAATAGAAAATACATTCACAGAAGGGTTGGGCAATTTTTGCCATTTGGTGTTTCATTTCTACCATTTTTTCCCCACAATCTTTGTAACATATCCATTAGGGCTCCAAGGAGACAGCTGCTCTATATGTCAAGGTGTGGAGAACAGAAAGGTGTTGAAATTTCCAATTTTGGTCCCATATGTAATTACAAATAGTAACCGGCCTTTTACTTCTTTTGTTTGTAGAGCGCAGTTTAAGTCTTTGAGAAACTAAAAGAACCATCATTTCTTCTTTTCTAATTTTCTTTTTCCCTTGACTAAAGAAAGAAAGAGGAGTTGTTGAAGATGAGACCTGTGAATCTTGTCCTGGAGTTGAAAAATATATTGATCCTCATGGGCATGAAAACCCCACCACAGAATCTGAATTCACTTTCACTTTATGATGTAAATCAACATCATCTACAGTCATAGTGGACAGGAAATGAAACCTTAAGAATCTTAATATTAGGAAATGGAGTAGTTGATGTAATTCAACCTAATAAGGGTTCATATATGAATTCATCCTCACCCCAGCTTCTCTTTACCAAATCTACTAATCTAGAACATAGAAGCCGCTTAGCTTTGTCCCTACATTATATGGGTTTCAACTCTACTTACATCATAATCAACACCTTTCTGAGGTATTCCAAGGACCCAGAAGAGCATGTTGGGTTAGGTATTAGCTGAATGTGCCTGTCCTCCATATCCGCGCCTTTTATGGTTAGGACTTAGGTATAAAATTTGAAGTCTTTAACTAATTGAAGTCTTTTTTCAAACCAAAAAAAAAAAAAAACTAATTGAAGTCTTCAACTATTTCGTTTGACATGTCTCATATGTGATGATGTTGACAATGAAACTATCATTTAACACTTTTCAAAATATGAAAATTCGTTGACAACAATGTAATTCTAGACTTGTAGTTAATAGTAAGTTCAACAAGTATTGAAGTTTTTGTGTATGCTAATTGCTATGAGTTCAAAAAGAATGTTATATTGGCTAAACATATATATAACAAATATTTCGTCCAAAAAAAAAAAACAAATATTGAAGACTTGACGTGTTAGTATATAAGTATATTCCAAATTTCCAATAGTATTATCCTTGAAAAATGTTCTAGAGAGAAGTTTCCATGTTTAATTGTGCTGTATGAAGTGCATGCAATCCCATCCTTTGTTGTTAATAATCTTTGACACGATTTTGTGTTATTCATGTTGCATTCTGATTCTGACTCTGCCTGATCGATTATTTCAAAATTCTAAATTGGCCTCTTCAAGGAGTAGTGATCACGTTCATATTACGGCATTACCAGATTAATTGACCAAAATAAATGACAAACGTTAGCATTTAACACATACTGATCGACTTTGAGTAACTTGTGGTAGATTGTAATAAATGAAATTATTGGGTTTTAAGGAATTAAAGTCAGAGATACATGCACGCATATGATACATACATCCGACTTCAATTTTTTTGATTGCTTATGTTTTTTTTTGGGGGTTACAGAGAAGACTTTTAGAATTCAATCCCTCAACAAGTACACGCATTAAGAAACACACATGAGGAATGCTAGCTATCTTTCTCAATCTACTATTCTCTCCGAATTTCTCTCTTATCATGATTAATATTCTAGTAGGTTGCCCTTTAGTTTGGTTTTTACGAATGAAATTTTTTAGTTTAGTAAATTGATTTTCACAATTTAAAAATTGAAAAATCCGAAATCGAAAAAAGTTAATTTAATTTTGGTAAAAATCGAAAAAATTTGGTAAACCGACTAATCATAAAAAATTATTATTGAAAAAAACCGAATCGATTATTACCGAAAACCCAAAATATATATCAAAAAACTGAAATAATTACTAAAATTTAGTTACATATGCTTACATAATACTCTTATGTTAGTAGTACAATAAATATTAAACTATTAATATTATAAACAACTATAAGAAAATATAATTGTATAATGTTATCATATTAATAATATCAAAAGTGTGAGTTAAGATATACTAGAGAGCAGTTTTGCTCACCTCCTTTAACTCAGGTGTATGCTCACCTCCCATCTAAAATATTGCCACGTGTTTAAAAAACTAATCATGAGTTAACTATTGTATTTAATTATTTATGATGTTATAATGATGAAAGAGAAAAATAATTTGACAACTCATTTCTTATTTTATCCTTATCTTTTATTACTCAACTTTTTTTTATCACCCGTTAATTTCTCTTTTCTCTTTTATTTAATTATTTCTAATAATTTTTACTTCTTTTGTTTTTTGCTCTTCTCCAGTACGCCTCTAGTATTCAAAAAATCACATCCATTTTTTTGGGTCTTCTCATGTATACACATTTATCTATTTTTTTAATTAATTAAAAAATAAAAATATTCTAACAACACATTTGCAATTCGAACAAAAAACTCATTTGCAAAGTTTAATCTAAAATGTTGGCCAAACAAAAATCTAAAACAACTCATTTACATACATAGAAAATCCAATAAAAAAGTTACATGAGTTAAAAAAAAAAAACTATGTCGTTGCAACTATTCTTCTCTCTTCAAATGCTGCAACACCTTGGATTGACCTAAGAATTTGTTTGATCTGAAAAGGTCATATATGAGACAAGAAAGAAGAATTCTTAGGCAAAAAAAAAAAATGTGTTGTTGGATTATTTTTTTTTTAATCAATTAAAAAAGTAGATAAAAGGTGTATACATGAGAAGATCCAAAAAAATTGGATGTGGTTTTTTGGGTACTGGAGGCATACTAAAAAAGAGCAAAAAAAAAAAAAGCAAAAAATTATTAAATGCATGTGGTTTTTTAGATATTAGAGGCGTACTGGAGAAGAGAAAAAAACAAAAGAAGCAAAAATTATTAGAAATAATTAAATAAAAGAGAAAATAAAAATTAATAGGTAATAAAAAAGTGGAAAAAAGTTGAGTAATAAAAGATAAGGATAAAATTAGAAAATAGTTGTCAAATTATTTTTCTCTCTCATCATTATAATATCATGACTAATTAAATATAATAGATTAACTTATGGTTAATTTTTTAAACACATGGCAGCATTTTAGATGGGAGGTGAGCATACACCTGAGTTAAAGGAGGTGAGCAAAACTGCTCTCTACAATTATTTTCTAATAAGGAAATGTTATTATTTTTAGGAAAACAAGAATCTCATATTTAGGTAAGTAATGCATATATATATACATACTAAATTAATAGGATATGTACTAAGATATATTATTAAACTACTTATACTAGTATATATTACTAATATTAATATTATTGCAATTAATACTAGTACTATACTAAACTACCAATACTACTCGTGCAAATATATATACATCAAACATTATTGTTATGCATTATATTTGATTAAATTTCAATTTATATTGGTATATAATAATTAGTATTATTATAATTAAACCGAAAATGAACCAAAAGTATTCAATACCAAAATTACCAAACCGAAAAGTACCAAAAATTTTGGTGTTGTTTTGGAAAGCCCCACTACCCCAATAGCGAACCGAATTGACCGATGGGCAGCCCTATTAATTCTACAGCGTAATCTAATAATTGGCATCGTTCATTTGTAAGATAACCCTTTAAATATAATCTCTGCAAAAAATCATCACAATCGAAAATCTTTTGATCATGTAACTTTTATCAAATAAATTAACATACGGTTTTGGGAACAGTTAGACTCATCGTCTTTTTATTTGATAACAGTTACATGACCAAATAGTTCTAATTTGGTTGAATTTTGGCAAAGATGATCTTTAAAAAATGAATGATTCAAATCGTTAAACTACATTACAAAATGAGAATAATAAAATAAATGGCAAATTACACAAAAGTACCTCAACTAACCACCCTATTTCAGTTGAGTACTCCAATAAAAAAAAGTTGCTCGTAGGTACCTCAATTACTGATTTTGCACACCTAGGTATCTTCGTTAACTATTCCGTCAAGAAACCGTTAATTGTCCACGTGGCACACTAACATACCTTTAAAAAAATGCCACGTGGACAAAAAAATAATAAAAAATGAAATAATTATTTTAAAAAACTAAAAAAATTAACAACTCAAAAACTCAAAAACAAAAAACAAAAAACAAAAAACAAAAGAAAAAAAATGGAGTTGCAAGGGCTAGTGCAGCCTCCCACCCCTTCCTCCGAGACCCACCCAACCCAGCCATCCACCCCTCCGACCCCAGCTACCCTGTCGCCGATCCACCCACCACGCCGCCGACCCACTCGGCCACCCACCCCTTCTTTCTCCCCCCTCTCCTCTATCTGCCTCACTATCTCTCTCTCTCTCCTCACCCCTCACTTTCTCTCTCTGCCTTGCTCTCTCTCTCTCTCTCCCCAACCGAGCCACCCACCCCTTTCTCTCCCCTCCCCTCTCCTCTCTCTCTCTCCCCGAAACCTCAGCCCCGACCCGTCCCGCCCCGAGCTCCACCTTCGTTCAGATCTAAAAGAGAGATGCGAAAGCATCGGAAGCTTCATCCATGGCAGCCTCTGGCTTCCACAATATGTTCTCAATTCCAATTTTCAGAGCCGATTAATTGGCTCAGTGCGGTCCTGCACAGCAAGCCGCTCTGACACATCACAAGGTGATTTGAGATTGCACTGGATCAAAGCTTCAACAAAGTAGCAGGTCTCATCCTTGGTGGGTCACTGGATTGGGTGGCCGACGCGGGGGAGGAGGAGGGAGAAGGGCTCGGGGCTAGGATAAGCATAGTTAGCCCTATGATAGCAATCCAGAGCTACATGCCCTATTTTTCCGCAAATTTGACATTCTATAACAGAGGAAGAATGGTTCTGAGATGATCTATCTCTGTCATAGCAATTAACTGCTGTATGTCCTCTCTTAGAGCATATTTGACACTCAAGTACTTGTCTTGCTCCATTGTTCCAACCAGCCATGCCCCAATTATTGTTTCTGCCACCATTTCCTCCATTATGCCAACCTCTACCTCCACCAGAATTGAACCTTCCTCCATTGTTACCCCGATTTCCATTACCATTTCCACCTCTTCCAAAATTACCATTTCCATTTCGACCACCATTCCAGGAATTACTATGCTGATTGGTATTCCACCTGCTACCACCATGATTATAGCCACCACCATGATTATTATATCCACCTTCAGAAGTAGTACCATTAGAGTACACTTGATAACCAGTACCATTACCAAAGTTTGCACCTGAGTGATTACCATCTGCGCCAATACCATAGCCAGACAGTCCTACATTACCAGAATTCACACCAGAATTCACAATTGTATGTTGTGTAGACTGACTAGATGAAGACAGAGGGACCCTTGCCACCATAGCTGACATTGAATGACTAGATGCCAAAGCAAGAGACAACTTTTTATTAATGTCTTGTTCAGCAGCTAAGAGTTGAGATCTGAACTCCTTCATTGCCATTGGTCCTTGATGACCTCTCAAAACAGCTTTCACAGGATCAAACTCATCTGGCAAACCATTCAGAGCCACTACATACACATCTTCATCATTCACATAAACCCCTACTGCAGCCAACTGAGCTCTAGCATGCTTGATCTTCATTAGAAATCTCTCCACAGTGTCAGCACCCTTCTGCAAAGTTTGAAAATCTGTCTTAAGCTGCATAATTGTAGCTCTGTAATCGGTACTATATCTCTCCCTTACATTCATCCAAGCCTCATGAGCAGAACAACAATCAAGAATGTATTCCATCGAGTCCTCAGTGACAGATGCCATTAGTAGACTAATTAAAGCTTTGTCAGTTTGATCCCATTCAAGAAAAGCCCCAGTAAACTCTGAAGTACTCATCCCACCTTCATCAAGAACAAATCTTGGTGGACAAACAACAGATCCATCCAAGAAACCAAATAGGCCATGACCCCTTAGCACATTTCTTACTTGAAAACTCCATTTAAGGTAGTTCGAATCATTCAACCTGAGAGTTAGGAATGGCAGCAAACCATCTATCTTATTTGCAATCGTCATGCTTACAAACTCAATCAATCAAGAATTTCACAGTACCAGTCTTCTCAACACTTTACAGACACAAATAAAAAAAAATTACCAACCCTTCACAATTCTTCACAATAAAATTTTTTTTTTTTTTTCACAACAATTCTTTATCAACAATTCACCAACAATTCACCAACTCACAATAACACTTCATATCAACTTCACAAACAACAATTGGTAATTACCAAATCAACAATCACAGTACCAAGATTTACACAACTTGTTTCTTAATCAAATCACCTATCAGGAAATCATCAAAGATCCACCAAAAAACCATCAAGAAAAGCAACTATACCCACTTCACCAAAAGAAAGCAACGATACCCACTTTACAGGAAGCAAATAGACCCATTCTGAAGTAACCCACTCTTCACAAATTGTCAGACTTGATTCTTCCAACTCAACAAACCAGAGATGAATACGATCGACGAACCAGAGATGAATCACTCATTCACCTAGCGGAGCCGCTGTGAGAGAGAGAAAGACGAGCGGAGATGAACCCAATCTGTGTCTTTGAAGATGAATTCAACAAGATACCATCTCAATATTGAAGTAGTACAAAGGGGAAGAACGAGATTTGGACCTGCTCTGATACCATGATCACAGTACAAACAAGAGCACAGAAAGTTCAAGAAAAGGAAAAAGAAAGTGAGAAGGAGAGAAAGAAGAGGAAGCTCTGATTGATTAGAATTGTCAAGTTACAGAAATGAACAATACATCAGGCTTATAACAAACGAAACCAGCTGACTAACAAAACCAAACCAGACTAACCAAAATGCTAACTAACTCATTATCATCTAACGAAATAATCCACATGTCATATTCCTATTGATCAAGACTAACTAATTCTTTAAACAGCTGGAACCACTGGGATCTTGACACCTCTATCCTCAACAGCCATCAGCTAGGTCGATGCAAACACTCCATCTCGATTGATTGCGGTCGATCTTCGTTGAGTGTGGTGGCTTCTTGATTTCAGAGACAATTTGCTGTAAATCGCATGCCCTGATAGCAAAGACTTCAACGTTGTTGTGGGCCTTGAGAGTTCTTCCGGAGATGGGTAAGTTGGAAAAGGAGGTAGATTGCGCTGCACAAGCCCAACTAATTAGAAGTTGTTCTCCATAGAAATCACCTTTCTTAAGATGGCTAATAGTGCTCAGAGCCGTCCCTGAGCAAGGGCTAGAGGGGCGACCACCCAGGGCCCACTATCAAGGGGGGCCCAATTATATATATATTATAATATTAAAAAAATTAAATTTAAAGCTATGGTATGAAGAGGTCTAGTAAGTAGTAATTAAGGTGTTCAAGGTTTATATCTAAGAGGCCCAAGTTTGTAAGAGGCCCAAATTAAATTTATAATAACTAAAGTAATAATTAAATTCAATTTTTAGACTTTTATTTCTTTATTGAAAAGCTTAAACGTCAAAATGTTTTTTATATTAAACGAATAAGGGTTTTGTTTTTTGTTTTTCTCTTTCTCCTTCCCTCCCTTACAGTCTCAGACTCTCTCAACTCTCAATCATTTAATTTCTCTTCCTCAGTTGAAGTTCCTCCATAATCCATTCGATCAAATTTTCGATTCTCAAGGCTTCAGCTCGATGCTCTTCTTCGATTAACTATCGGATTCTCTTGATCTCTTTTTTAGTCCTCGTATCCTCTCCATTGTCTCCAAAGAAATTAGGGTTTTGTTCAAAGTTTAAATTTTTTGTTCAAAGCTTGTATGTCCAAAGGCCCTATAACTTTAATTATTTATTGTCCCAAGTTTTTTGTTAAAAATTTGTACAAACTATAATATTATCTCATGTTTAATGAAACTATCATTTTATTTTTTATTTTCGAGCAAAAGTAAATGGAAAACATGCCTACATAATTTTATATTTTTTTCTTTATATACAAAAGGGCCCTTTTTAGATTTTTGCCTTGGGGCCTCTAAAAAGTCAGGAACGGCACTGTTTAGCTCCATTTACACATACCGCTCTCTCTATATGAAAGGACTAAAAATGTGAAAACTATAAATTTGTGAAAACAACATCACAACATGAATGCATAATGCTTGACAGTTGGCCTTACACTTTACTAGAGCACAGTTGAGGTAAGGTAGGTACGTACATGGCTAAATCCGGTCGAGGATCCGCGATGCAATCAGAGGAACCGTTGAATGCGCTGATTTTGTGATGAGTCTGCATCTAACGGACCTCCGAGTCCGAGTTCATTTCCACCTCGCCACGATGAAGGACTGAAGGTCCCTTGAGCTTGAGTAAGTTGGTGGACTAAATAGTTTGTAATAAATGAAATTGTTGGGTTTTAACTTTTTAGGGAATACTCATGATACACATGGGCTGACTTCTGTTTGTACCGGTTTTGGGCCTGGCCCATTTGCCCCACATTTTTTTTTTTGGCCAAGACATTTGCCCCACATTGAAGAGTAAGAAAAGAGAATGCCCATTGGTTGCATTTGCAAATATAAATTAAGGCGGCCACTTCTGCCTAAGTCGAGGACACTTTTTACTTTCTCAAATTTTTATGGCTTTTACATAAGCTATAAGCAATTGTAAGTTTGTAACATGCATCTCTACATGTACAATGTAATTTTTTAAGGATAATGTTAGGCGTACTATATTTTAGTATCATTTTGTGTACCATCTTCTTAATAGAATAAAAGTGAGACCTATTTATAGAGAAGTGATATACAAAATAGTACCAAAATATGACACATTTATAACACATTTAACATTTTCCATTTTTCTATTGTAGTGAAGTGAAATACAATAATATTATCATCAGTGAACGTATTTCAATTGAGTGAACCATGTAAACACTATGTCTTCTTCTGTGAGAGAGAGGTTGCTCAACCAAACTTTTCCCTTGTAATTTACGCAAAATAACATGAAATGTTATTAAGAGTCTAGCTTTTTTGAGAAATTAATTATGAAAAACTGTTTTATAAAAGTTTTGGGATTAATTAAATGATATATGGTTTGTCAGCTTTATATTAGAGTTAAAATCTAACATCTAGTCTCAACAAAATCAATTGACCAATATTAATGACAACATTAGCACTTAAAACACATACTGAGTTTGAGTAACTTAGTGGTAGGTTTCTAATAAATGAAATTGTTGGATTTAAAAAAAGTGTGAGATACATGCACACAGATATGATACATACACCCGACTTCAATTCTTTTCATTACTTAGGTTTTTTTTTCATGTCTTAACATAAACACTAAATACGACACGTTGTTTTGTTCCTGTAACATTGGGTAACCTATTTATTTATAGAATCTAAATCCAATTAAGATCGACTAGAATTCTCTGCGTTGTCCTATTTTTTATTCAAAGAATACTGGTTTTTTGAACTGTCAATATCGTTCTGCCTATTGTTTGAACTAGTATATATCAATGGCTAACACAAAAAAACCAATTATTGTTCGGAGTACTATTAATGTATTGTTTATAATGAGAGGGCCCAAGGCCCAAAACAAACACAAGTACATCAAAAAGATTGTCAGTGAAAAGGCCCAAAACAGAAGAGTAGGACATGAACGCCTAGGTAAAGTCCAAGCTTATTCCAGCAAGCCCATCAACAACTACATGTTACTCATTAATTTTGGAAACCATAATAAACAAGATTCATGGCCATGATCCCTCTTTGCATGACCCTAGACATTGCCATCAGCTACCTGGATGTGATCGGTACTCTCCGTTGAGCGGGAGAGCAAAATACGCTGTAAATCTTTGGCCATGATAGCAAAGACTTCAACTTTTTTGTGGCACTTAACAGTTCTTTTCGAGATGGGTAAGCCGGAAAAAGAGGAGGTAGGTTGCGCAGCCCAATTTAAAAGTTGTTCTCCATAACAATCACCTTTTCCAAGATGGTCGATACTGCTTGAGGAAGCAGAACTTGTTCCACCATCATTGGTTGTGTAGGTCAGTGCAGTACCCAACGTGATGAAGATCATTAAATCAAGTGGTTCTCCCTCACGAATAATATAGCTGCCCTTATCATGCGTCACTTGGTCAAGATGGTCACAGATTGCCTTCAACACTTGTTTGTCCATAGTTTCAAGCACTGGAATCTATCGTCAAGTACATGTGAAGAGGATAAATCCAATAAGCAACGTTGTTATACTAAGAGATGAGTACAACTTATTGTCAAGTATATAGAGAAACTTACTTTCTGTAGTGTAGCTAAAAAGAGATGGCGTTTGATGTATCTTTGTAATTTCATAGAAAGAAGAGAGAAAATATTCTCCGTATCAAGATTTTCGTCGTTTTGAAGCCATTTGTATATCATTATCTCAACCGGCATCGCCATATTAGGGAGGCCATATTCAGATGATATGAATTTTATGTTTCCACGTATGATATCCATCTTCCGCCAAACCCTAAATGATCTATCAGTTGCCTGCATAAATGTCTATTCGAGAACAAGCAGGTTCAACTAATTAAAATTAATCCTGAGATATATATGGGGGCATAAATTTACACGTATGGTATACCTCAACAGAAGGAGCCTGCTATAATGGATATATAAGTTTTCGCATGTGTACAGCATATTATTGAGCCGGAAGTAATAATATTATTTCAACCCAAAACTCATATTGTTCTTCCAATCTAATCACAGAATCAATCGGAGAAGAAGAGCTGATTTATTCATCCACATGCGGTGTTGCAATCATAGAATAACTATAATACCAATTATTTAATGCACTAAACACATTGCAAAGAAATTAATTCCACAGTTTTTAGAATCTGTTACACTTTCACTTCCGAATGAGTTTAGTTGTGAACCAATCTAATCAGTTTAGATTTTTTCAAATCATATACTAAATAGAATCGAACCACTTCATTCATTGTCCGTTTGAGCAGTTTGGAGAGATATGTAGGACAAAAACACAAATTAAGAAAATATAAAGGAAAGATGAAAATGAAAGTGAGAAAAATATGAAAAAAATGAAAGAAAAAGATGAAGATCGAGAAGTTATGAAGAGGGAAAGGAAGATGGATACATTGCTTATAGGGAGGTTGAGATTGAGAGGGGAGAAAGATGAGATGAGTGAGAGGAAACCAACATGCAAATAATGATTTGGTTCAATTAATAAGAATTGATAAATATTTTTTGTGTGTAAAATCGAAACCAGATCGTGCCGAATTATTTAGTTTGGTCTGTTTAATTGGTTAAATGTGTACTCACCCTTATTACAGCAAATAATGATGAAAATACTTAATTTATGACCAATCACACGCATGATCATATCAAGTTTAGGTTGTGATAAACAATAAAAGATAGAATTTGATTAAAGTCTTCACAGTTCACCTTTTGAGTTTTAACAAGGAAATGATGTATCCTTCCTATAATCAGAAGCTAACGCAACATATATACATGCATGCATAGAGCTACTCAAAACAGAAAGAAATTAATTTATAAGGAGTTTAAGCATAAAGAAATCATTTTATATAAAGAGGCATCACCAACCTGCAAATGGCCAAGGAGATATATAAATAGTATCAAGCCACTTATAGAAATACAAACCACAAAGAGGGTTTCCCATGCGTAGGTACTGGTCTTGAGGTTTGAAGCAAAAGAACTGCAAAAATCCAATAAAGCAATATATAAAATACGATATCTAAGAAAAGGAACACAAAGGCTTCTTCTAATGCAATTAATATTTAGAACTGAGAAGGATTCAAGGATAAGACGCGTTGGAGAAAAATATCAGAACTAATTTTAATAAGAGAGATAGACATGCACATATTAATATGCACAAGGCAACATTATTCTGAAATGATGTATATATTTATCAAGATGACATTTTTTGGCTAAGTTTGAATCCTATTTTTTTACTGTTAACTAACCCTCGATCTGTTGCTTCTAAAATTATTTTATTTCTAAATTTTGTGATATGTGCAATAGGCAAGAACAAAAGATATATATATATATATATATATATCTGTGTGTATGTGTACAAACCTCAGATTTCGTAGACCCCACGAGAAACATTGCAAGAACTTTTGTGGAAAATTTGTTGACCTCAAAATGCCAGATTGGAGAGCATCAAGAAATATGCCAAAATCGAATATCGTTGCATTTGGTGGATTTATAGGACAAAAATTATTTAGAACTGTGATATTTCTGAATGTATTGTCATCACAATTAAAAGTACTAATTTCACATCCATTTTCACTTCGACAAGAGTATCCCCAACAATCTATCTCTCGTTGAAGAGAAAAAAAATACCAAAATGCTCCAAGTACCTAACAACCAAGTTCAAAATATAAATTAAAATATTGTAGCAAAAAAATAAATTAAGATATTTTACAAAATATAAATTAAGATATTGTACAAAAAAAAAAAAGATATGGTACAAAAATAAATCAATTAAAATACTGTAAAAAATTAAACTAAGATAAGATGGAGACTTACATGACTAGCAAGGATGTACAAAATAAAATTGATTAGACCTGGAACCCATATTGCAACCTCTTTGTTAGGAATACTCTTGTCAAGATTCCTCTTGTTAAGTTTCTTACAGAATCTGTAGATAGGATAAACTCGTGGCAGATATTGCAACACAATAAGTGAGTTCAGAATCCTCATTCTAGTCAAAGATCTTGATCCCCTCATTGTTGAAAAGAAAATTAAAATTACTATCTGCACACATCACACAGAGGCTTAAGCCAGTTAAATCTAATTATGTAGTGACAAATATATATTGAATCAATTAAGATATTGAGCTGTCATAATTCAAATATGTCACGTAAAAGTCAACAAATAAGAGAGATTAGGAAAACAATGTAGTACTCATGATCCAGAAGGGATTCTCTTACTTGTGGAATAGGAAGAGCAGCTAAAGTGTCATTTGGGATGTGTGACTTCCAAATCTCCATGGCTAATTCCTTAGCAAATCCAAAACTGAGATGGAAATGGGCCCAACGTCTTGCTCTTTCAAGTATATCAGGAATTTCGAAAATAATGTTCAGTATATAAGGTATGTCTGTGACTGTTCTCAAAACAAGAGCTATTTTCTTCAAGTTTTTGTCGAATGCGAGACACTTCATATTCTCGTCAAGGATAGGAAGGTACAAGAACAGAGGATCCAATAAGATAGCAAAAGAACATGATATTGAAAACATATTATCCCAAAATAAGGGAGGACGTGGCAGCGTTGGATGAAGAAACATTTCCTTTGTTGTTGACCAGCTTATACTTGATCTATCTCCACGGTCTGTCGTGGCAGATTTCCCCCTTGCAATTCTTGAAAACCAATATTCTGGCATACTGAACAAAACACAGCAAACATAAAATTGCACCCATGATCAGATCGATAGAATTAAGAAACATTGGAGCCACTGAAGCTATGGTATAATTGTTATCTCTATCTAGGGCTACTCTAGTTTTTTATTTTTTCATATAAAAAATAAATAAATAACAGTACGTCCATGTACTGTTGCGAAATTAATTTGTAGACAATATATTAATCCAACAATAAAAATAAACTAGGTGACAAATAAAGCTAGGTTCCCTTAAATTATACATATTAATAAAATGATGTTTACAACTACATTCGGTATACATATTAATTATTGTGAACACCAACGGCAGATACAAGTCCTATTGTTTGATACAAAATTTACTTCAAAACAAAAAGAAAGATGGTTTTAGAGTTAAAGAAACTAACCTCGCAAGGTCATCAACTGACTCGTCATCAGAGCTCTCCATAACCGAAGCTTATTTAATTATGATACAAAATCCTCTGTACTATTAATAGACTCGATCGAGGAGCTTTACACCACAAAAGTACTGAATGTTGACTCTGCAAATTTAAAGAACTCGATCAAAGTTATTAGAGAATCATCACTTTTTAGTTTTGGAAAAGTGTGGTATAATGAGAAGTTCCAAGTATGGTTTATAATGTATATATAATGAGAAGTTTGGTATAAATTAAGCTTTCATTCAGCCAAGTTGTTAGAATTAATATAATCCGGAGCAGGTGGTCACAAAAGTAAAATAAAGAGGTAGCATTGACAATGGGTCTTATCTTTTCCCCAAGTCTTTTTCTATTAAAATTGTGATCAGAAACCAAAACAGTAGGTCACTTGGCAAGTCTTTTTTAATTAGTAGCGGATCAAAGGCGACTTTGCCGACGAGACATGTGCTAAATAGGATTCGGGATTCCAGACATAATAAGCAAATTGCTAATTGACTTCTGCAAATGACGAGTAGGAAAAATAATTGTAAAAAATAAACCGCATGTTTCACATGCAAGTCAATCGAACCTCTAGACTTTCATTTTAATAAGAAAATTTACCACATTTGTTTATGGGAATTGGTTTAGCTCCATTCACTCTTTTGAGGTGGAGATGGGTAATGAATATAATTGTTGGATTTTAAAGCTATAACGTGTCAATGCAGGTTAAAAAAATTTGTCCCCCAACCCCCAACCAAAAACAGAAACAAAAAAGTAATAAGATAAAAAAGAAATAAAGGATAAAATCATGCAATCTGGAGAAAAAAAAAAAATTAGTAGTTACAAATGCAGCATGAGGAAATTTTTGTTTCTGGAAAGCAAGGTACAAAAGGTATCCACAGCATATACAATTACATCGAAGAGCAGTTTCAAACGATCATTACATTGAAAGCAAAGACCTTTCATCTGGTTATTATGGACTCCGCAATGTAAAAGCAACAATTACAGAACGTGTTTCTCCTCTATGTAAAGAAGTGACATCAAGTATGAACTGTAATTTTCTTCACACCTTCATTCTCAATATCTACAGGAACAGGATCATGCTCTGGACAAGAAAGGAAGATCCCCACCAGGGTATATTGAGGAATTAAATATCTCTAGGGTTGGGAAAAACCCATGAACAAGTTGGAAGTGTTCTTGAGCTCAATCAACCATGTAGGAAATCCATATGTTGGCAGGTGGGATTGCATGGATATGGGCAGTCAATTTGCTTTGATGCATTTCGATTAAAGTACCATTCACCCACAGACTCTGCAATTGTCTATCAGGAATAGCAAAGCACAGTTTCAGTCAGAGAACAAGTTTAGTTAAGAAAATGACAAAAAACAATACAAAAAAAAAAAAAAGATTTCATTGCCCAAGCTTATGGTATTTAGGTTTTCAGTTGCTACTGTGAACAGTTAGAATACCTGAAAAGCAACATTTATAAATATAAAGCATATCTACATTGGTAAAAACACTTAAACCACATGATAAACGCAAGTATTGTATAACAAATATATGTTACAAATGAAATAGAACATTTCTGCATGGCACATGCAATTTTTTGAGTAAAAAATTATAGAGTTCAATGCTGACTATAAAGTCTCACCATGGAAAAACTTTTCCTTGCCATTTTTTTTTGGTAACATGCTCACCTTCTTGTTTATTCGTGGAGAATCGGGTGAATGCCATCTCTCAGTCACCAATGTCTGGCAATGAATAAAGCATGAATTTATAAACATTCCTCCCTCCTTATTTTTCTGGAATTCATTCAGCGCCTTCAGCATAGAACCACGAAAACCTGTATGAAATAAGTTCATACGTTAATCTGCCACAATAATCTGTTTACAACTATTCTTCATTATACAACCAATTACAGGGTCCAATGCATGAATCCTATTTTCCAATGACAAGATGCCTTGTCTTATCAGAAACAAAAAAAAAATGACAAGAGGCCTCAAGCTAGAGAAGCTACAAGTACCATAAGATGAACCAATGGTGTAATTGTTATCTTTAGAAAATACATGTGTGCTATATGGGTTTGGGAGCACCAGTCTGCCACTAGATATTTCCTTGCTAAGAAAATAACCTAACAAGATGACCCTAGTAAGGGCCACTGATTGCAACTTGCAGCTGTTAAAAATGCCGGATTATGGTCCATCAAATCTGTTACCAGATTGTCCCACTGAGATTTTCTCTAGTATGATGGCCTGTGAATCCTAGTTTAAATGTAAAATAATAATACCCTAAACTTCCTGCGGATTTCGTCGGGGAAATATGCTGGTTGATAGTCCACAACCATCTACAAATGGATGGTTTCAATCAGCAGCATACTTTAATTAACTATTGGTAGATCATAATGATAATAGTCCTTGAAGAATGGGCCATATAACATGCGCTTGCTAAATAGACTCAGACCATTAACTGTGCTATATTCCTGGACTGTCGGGCAATACATATATGATCATGAGATTCATATCCAATTACCTTGTAGTATTTCAATCTGGGAAGGATTGCAATAATTAATGTTCAGTCTGCAGTTTTGCCAGTAGCCACCTGGGTCTGATTCTTTAGGTATCAAGACATGTTGTATCTAATGATCATCCAATTAGGAAGAGAAAAAAGGAATGTGAAATCAAATTCTGATGACAAGCAAATGAAGGTTGGGTTCTGAGAAAACATTACCTGCCAAAAATCATAAGCTGGTTGGACAATGAACACTGGGGTGTTAATGCTTTTAATAATTTCTTCAGGAAAGAGACACTGCCACAAAAGTTCACAAAAAATAATAGGGGCTTTGTGTTATGAATCATAACTGAACAGAAAAATAAGAACATCTCAAATTTGATCAGTGGCACCCACATACAGAACAGGAAAAGAAAACCTACCTTAGTTGGTTCCATTTTCGCAACACAATCCTTGTGCAAACTTTTTTCTAAACCCTGACAGCATAACGAAAAAAAATAAAAAACAAAAGAAATCAATAATGATTATATAGCCTCACAAAACAGTTTATCTTCATATGGGTCAAATGGATGAAACCTTGTCTCATGTATGATGCGTCAGACTCTAAAATAAGAACTAACAGATGCACTGTATGAAAGACTCAAATCGATATTGACTAGTGATTTACATCTCATATTCACTCCATCCATCACATAGTGGGTCCCGCGAACCCGACAGTATCACCATTGGTAGTAATTTAAATTAATGAAAAAAAAAAACTAGTATAAGTATCACCTAGATAAAGATTAGATAAGCTAGTCCAATAAAGATCAGAGCATAACCTGAAGGATGACAACATTACCAAAGAAAGATCTCATGGTGGAAATTTGGAGAGTATCTTTCCTGAAATGTAGTAAACAGAAAGTGGCTAAAGAATCTCTCTTTTTCTTTATGTGATCACTATTTAGTGAACAGAAGATGCATTAAAAAAAAATTATACATGTACAACAAGTAGTTACTAGAAAGCATGCAAGACTTTCAACATTCCTGCTACAGAATGGTATGATAGGTTTTATTACAGATGTATGAACTAGAAATGGAATCAGGAAATTCTAGTACCATTGTATGAAACTTATGATTTATGAGGTATTCGATAAAAAATATAAGATGATCCTAAAAGAGTTCCCAAAATATGGTCCTAGAAATACTTCATACTAAACAGATTTGCTAGAAGATGTTGCTGCAGAAGGCACTAGTAGACATAAAACATACTCATCAAGAAAAAAACCTGCATCAGCAAGACATTTGACAGTTGTATCCTTAGGAAGAAGACCTCGAAATTCATCACAATGTATAAGAGTCGCCAACCCACCAGCAGAGCATCCCGAAAGAAGAGCCTGTAAGAATGTCACTCGTACATATTAGCAGACGTGGATCACTATGGAATAAAATATGGATTTAGGAAAGTTAAATTTAAGCGAGTGAGGATAAAAAGAAATTGTTCAAGGAGGAAATGACTTTCTCAGCAGAAGTTTATTAAATGTCTGGACAAATCATACAATTATTCATTATAGTATTAATGAACTCAGCTCACAGAATGAGAGTGAAACAACTTGTATAGTCATAATCACCGAACCATGTACATGCTTAGAATCTTCTAGATGTCTAAAGCTGTGCATTTACAGATGATGATTATTAAATAATTAGAGCAAAATCCAAGCAACCACAGAGATACCTGTTTCGCCTTTGACAAGCCAACTGACAAGAGTTCATCCATAAGTGCTTCCCATATGAGCTGGCCCCTAAAGAAAAGTGATCCATTCTACACAATGCAAGAACAGATAATGTTAAAACAAAAGTAACTTTCTCAACATTCTTTCTGAAACAAGGCAGATAATCTCCAAACACGCATTTACCTTCAACTCATTGTCCGGGTGGCCAGCCAAAGATGCACCATCACAGTACCGTATTTTGACTTTGTTCCAGTTATAGAATTCTATGGAATGCTCGAAAAAATGAATTGAATCACATCAATCAGCTGTTTGACATTGAGCTAAAATTACAAAATTAAGCATCAGAAGCAGGGTAAAAATAAATTACCAGGATTTAGTGATGGTTGAGAGCTCAAAATCCCAGAAAAAAGAAGAGCCCTTTCCATATAATTGGAAGACCCCAGTGCGGTCCCTTTACGCAAAGAACACGACTCTTTTGAATGGCACCAACCACCACCCTACAACCCAAACCCATTACCCATTTTTGCTTTCTTCATAAACAAATGATATCTACTAGAATATGTAGAGGGACTGAATGAAACTAGCATAGGCATAGATATGTAAAAGGCATAAGATTTGAATTATTAAGACCTCAATGTGAAGCAGCCAATTGTGAGAGCCAGATCCAAACCCCTTTTGCAAATGGTAGGCAGGCACACTCCCATCTAAACAAACTGCCAAACCAAGATTTGAACGAGAAGAAAATGAATCAGGAGCTCAACACAGAGAGAGAATCAATCAAAATGTGATAAGCATGTTGAGGGGGGTGAGATTGCGTACGGGCGCCTCTATTTTTGGCGTCGCGCAGCAGGGTCAAATCGACCAAATCGACGGTGGTGATGACGTGGGAGACTTGTTCATCGCTCCAAGAGGTGTGGGGGATAAGAGTGAGAGCGAAGGCGACGAAGGTGAATCCGGCGGCGGCGATTGCCCAGTCCCGTTTGGCCCACTTTCTCCACCATAGCAGGCCGCGAAGCTTTGGACACGCCACTGGTCCTACCATTGTCAGACCTCAGAGGATCATACTCCGAAATGCAAATAAGAAAGAAACTCACATGTCATCTACAAGACTACAACATCAGTTAGATCAATAAGTAGGTGCTGCCTCCAGCACTACTCAATATCTCTCTAAATTTAATATATTAATCTGAGATTTCTAATATTATTCTGTAATAATAAACTTATTATGTAAGCAAAAAATATATTATTCTTCACCTACAACAATTATTACGTATCTAAAATAACTCATTAAATTTGTTCACTAATTTTATTGATCAAAATAATTAAATTATAAGAATGAGACAAATCACAAATGTGAATGAAAACAAGAAAAGAAAAATAACGAATAAGGCTTCAGAATCATTCGTCTTGTGTAAAGCACCTTCATCTCTTACAATATCTTGTTTTCTCCATTTTATTTCTCTTTTTAGTAGTTTGATTTTTTTTTTAGTTTTTTTTTGTTAGGTTTTAAAGATATAAAACAAAAATAAAAAGGATAAAATATGTGCGTATTTTTATATTTTTTAAATGAGTAAAATATTCATACATGAGAACCACGTGCTATTATGTCGGTTTTTTTTCTTAAGAAATTAGACGGAGTTTTCAATTTGGACTCAACTGGATGTTCAAAGTTGGGGCAAACTGATGCAAATTGGAACAAAGGTTTAGTTAAAGATCGAGGATCAAGTGGATGTGATAATGGAAGTGTTATTTGGTGTGTCACCACGTAATACCTTCTACAAAACTAAGGTCATGAGATGTGTACGAAGGGATGGACATGGACATCTTTGTTTTTAAATATTGTTAATAATATATATCAAATGAGAATCCATCTCTTTTAAGTATTATGATATTAATTTCATATCGTGAGATAATGTTACATAACGTTAAAAATTATGATGAAGATTGCAAAGTTAATTATTGTATAACAGTGAAAAAACTGTATATACAAAATAACATAAAGAGTTCAAAAGATTTCACTAGAAAAATAGAAATTGGGTGCCCATTTAATTAAAAAAGAAAGCATTTGCAAGTTTTCACACTGATTGCTCAAAATAATGGGGAGTTTATATGATCCACACCTAATATAGACTATAGCATCTGACACACAGCTATTGAGTTGACATGATTGCAAGAATATAGCAGGCCAAAATGTAAAATTAGTGTTTAAATTAGACTGGCAAATGCTCTGACCACCAAACGGTGGTCTAATGCATCATAGTAACACACACATGACGTTAACTATGCTTTAGTCAATGTCGATCATATAGCTACCATATAAACCTCTGGGTGCTAGGCTCATGGGACCAATGGAATGGCCAGTACAAGAACATCATCATCGTGAAGACATTGACGATTAAATACAGAAACCCCGTTACAAACCAACTTTGATAATCATCAATATGGGAATGTAACATCAAGAAAAAGAACGGAATGGTATAATATCTAAACTCAATCAGCGAGCCATGAATAAACATAAAGTGGGACTAGAAGGTACTTCATTGACCAATGAGCTTTGATGACCAAAGGCTGCGAATACCATAATAAAAGGACTAAAAGAAACCAAAATTATTGGAGGGGAAGATAGCTAGCATTTATAATGGGAGGTGATTTTCGTAATCGTTTTTTCTTTTGTACTTCTTCTTATTTTTTTTAAATGTTTGTATATATTTTTATTATTTATTTTTCACATATACTCTTTGGCTTTTAATTATAGAATGTCACCTATGCAACATTAAATCTTACACATTTAATTTTTTAAAATTGTCATAATAATATATCTATTTATATAACTATTTTTTAAAAAGGAAGAAAAACTTGTGTAATTCTTTATATTTCTATCTTAATGATATATTGTACATCTCTCTTTTCTTATTAAGCTGTCATGTGACATTCATTTTTTAAAAAATCAAATATGCTACAAATAAATAGTGGTTGCTTGGCATGAGAACATTTTTCTTGGCAGAGTCAAAAGACCCAAAAATGAGGGAGTGGACTAATTGAAAACCTCAATTATTTTCATAACACAAAACCCACCATCAAAAGAAGAAGATACATAAATCATGACCTTCATGAAGAAAACAAAAAAAAATATGACAGGCTAAATATTTTCCTAATGAAGTATAGAATGATTGAAAACACTTGCAACACTGGTTCACAAAAGAAAAAAAAATGTCATAGAAGGCAAAGAGATGCAATATGAAGAAGATACGACAAGGGGGAGAGAAAATTACTTATTTTTATTTTTTAATAAGTATAAGAAAATTTAGAAAAAAATAATCATTACTGAAAGATAATTAAAATAAAAATTCAACAGTCATAAAGGGTAAATTTGGAAAAATATACAAAATACATTAAAAAAGGAGATGGAGTGCAAACGGAGAAAAAATGAGTGCGAAAATCGCCTCCCTTTCCAATACAACTTTATTTTGCTTGAAATTGTTTTGACATGCTAATCTAGTGTCACCAATTTACTTAAATTATAACACTAGCTAATATTAATTTCAAAGATATTGGGTTTTCATTTTTGAATTATCATTATCGTTCTGCCTATTGTTTGAAGGTATTAACTAATGCTCACTTAATGAACTTAAAATGAGGGACAATGCATTTCATGATCCTATTTAACACATTTGTTGAAACCGATAAATATTAAAGTGAATCAAACTTTTATCTCTCATTTTTGTGTCCTTAAATAAGCACTTCTGTAACTATTAATGGATGACACCAAAAAGCCAATTATATATTGTTTGAAGTACAATTATTGTATTGTTTATAAATTTATTAAAGAAGTTTTCGTTAAGAGATCTCTAAAATAATTTTATTTAAGGAATTCTTTGTGGGACCCACTCCACTTTGTATTTTGATAATTAGAATCATCTACTTTTTCAGTCTTTATTGAAGAATCATTATTGGAAAAAATTACATTTATTAGGAATTAACCATCATTTTAAATGTTTATTGAAAGTATTTTATTTATCTATTTATTTGAACAAAACTAGTTATCTTAATGATTTTTTATTAATCTAATTTTTTTGCATATATAATATTTGAATAAAACCTTAAAAAATTATTGAAATACAATATAAAATGAACCACGTGCATAAAAGTAATACACCAGAAAGATTATTAGCCAAAAGGCCCAAACAAAAGGGGAAGGGTAATGAAAAACATGAAGTCCCAAGTTTATTCCAGCAAGCCCATAATTAAGAAGGCTTAGCCCTTGCCCGGTGGTATACATAGCCATGAGGTAGGTCGATGCGAATATTAATTACTCGATCTCGACTGATCGAGTGTGCTCGAGTGTGCTCGATCTCCATTGACTGTGGTGGATCCTTGCTTGCAGAGACAATTTGCTGTAAATCGCATGCCCTGATAGCAAAGACTTCAACTTTTTTGTGGGCCTTGAGAGTTCTTTTGGAGAAGGTTAATTCGGAAAAGGAGTACTCGTTTTCGGATTGCGATTCACAAGCCCAACTTAGAAGTTGTTCTCCATAGAAATCACCTTTCTTAAGATGGCTAATAGTGCTTGAGGAAGCAGCAGTACTCGTTCCACCATTAATAATATTATTATTGTGGGTGTAGGTTATTACAATGCCTTGCGTGATGAAGAGCATCATATCAAGTGGTTCCCCCTGCTGAATAATATAGCTGCCTTCAGTGTACATCACTGGCTCAAGACGCTTGTAGATTACCCTCAACAGTTGTTCGCCCATACTTGGCGCCAACTAAGGTCAAGTACACATGTAAGGAACATAGTTTTAATTTTCGTAATTTTTGTCCTATAGTACTATGCCTGCCACATCGAATTTTTGTCTTTAAAATAAGTAATGTTAATATTTTAGACTTGTTTGTTATCATTATATAACATTACAGGATTAAAACTATCAAAATTGAACTACAAGTCTACGTACAAGACGAAAGGAAAAAATCATTAAAACTATAGAGACCAAAAATGCAGCAGTATTACATAATACATATGATACAAATCATACAAGTACACTCATAAAAAACACACCAAAACTATATAAGGCTGACTTGCATATATCTTTTTAATTTCACTCGTACACAAGACACACGTACACTCTCGATCACTTACTACTTTTCACGAATTACTGTACACCTCATACCTACGCTAGACTACCTCTAGCTCTTTCTTGCTACACCCAAAGAGGATTTCATATGCTCCCATTGTAGTAGCTTAAGTTGCCAAAACCAATTGCTAGCTAGAAACGTACTATTTACAGCCCACAAGTTTTTCAAGTTCATAAAATCGAAAATAATAATAATATATATAGTCTTTTTCTTTGCAAAAAATGGATGCAGATTTTTTATATCATTTTTCGATTTTATTCTAAAAAAAAAAGGATATAAAATTATCGATTAAGACATATGCTTTGATTATTTTAAGTTTAATTATTGCATCTTTTTACATATGTTTCTCGGTTAAATTTTAAGTTTTAACTAGTTAAGACTTTAAATATAATCTTAAAGAATAATTCTCTTCTCTACAAAATAGTACCATGTCAAGAATAAGAAAAAAATCATATATAAAAGCCATGTTTGAAATAAGAAGCAGACTTTTTGCACATTGAAAAATTGAGAGCGATAAGAAACGTCTAGAAAAACAACATTTTTTTCACAAATAGAGACCGAGGAACTTACTTTTTGTAGCGTAGGCAAGAAGAGATGGCGTTTGATACTTCTTTGAAGTTCCTCTGGAAGAATAGAGAAAACATTGTCCGCAACAAGATCTTCGTGGTCTTCAAGCCATTTCTTTACCATATAATTAATCACACGCTGCATAGCAGGGAGGCCATATTCCGATAACATGAATTTTACTTTTGGATCTATGGTGTCCGCCTTCAGCCAAATCCTATATTCTTTATCAACTGCCTGCATAAATGTCTATTTCACAACAAGCAGGTTCAACATTACTTCAACAACAGATCGATCCAAGATGAAAATATTTAATTTCTGATCATTCAAGGAAATGGGAACGCATGATCAAGTTTTAGTTTTTTATAAATAATAGAATTAAGATAAATTTGAGTAATGTCATGGAGAAGGTCTTCACAGTTCGCCTTTCAGTATTTTAGCCAGTAAATTATGTATCCGTCTTATAATCAGATAAGCCAGCCAACATATATACATGAAACTGCTCAAATGAGAAAAAAAAAAAATTATAGAATTTTAAGTTTTTTCATCCTTAGATTTTAGATTTTTATCCTTAGATAAGATATAAGTTTCAAAATAGCATATGTTAATTTAATGAATGCCGCTATTCAAACCCAATGTATTTTTTTATCAGTAATTCCAACACTTTAATTAAAATATAATCTCTTATTTTATCCTGATAACTAAAAAGAACATATTAATTAATAAACAAACCTTATATTTATTTAATATTTTAAAGTTTATTCAGTTTTTTTTTTTTTTCAAACTAAAAAATAAAAAATAAAAGAAAGCAGCCAAAACCCATTGTCTCATCCCCACCAGCAGCAGTCCAGCCCCGCCACCACCCCTCTCTCTGATCTCTCTCTCTCTCTCTCACTTTCTTCCTTTCATGATTTGCAGACCACCGAAGCAAGGGAGCCGACGGCCATTCCCGCCTTCAAATCGGAGCGGCTAATCCCAAGGCCCATTGTTTTTCCAAGACACCACCAGTGAGATTTAAGAGGAAGATGGTTGATCGTTGGAAGATTTAAAACTGTAACTATTGGTGATGAGAGTACTATTAAGACTGTAACTACTAATTTTTCGTCATCATCTCTACTACTAACTACTTTTAGATCAACCTTGCTTGCAGGGAAAGATCTATGAGAAATATGGTCTATCAGCCCCGGTACCAATTGGTACCTTCGTGCTCTTAATAGTCTCATCTTTTACTAATACTTACACTTAATAGTCTCAACTTAAGAGTGTGCTTGCAACTGTTGGGTATAAATATAATAATAAATGTTTATAATTTTAATTTATAATTATGTGTAAAAAGTGTGATGAGGATAAAGATAAATTTGTTGGGTTTAAAGAGTAGGAATAAGTTGAATATAGACCGTATAGTGTTGGGTGTGTATGTTGAATTTTTATAAGAGTATTTGTGGAAAAATTGTTGGGTGTAATAATAAATTTTTGTAATTTTAATTTTGAAAGTGGGTCTAAATAGTATATTAGGACTACTGATAAAAAAAGTGTGTAATATGTTTAGTATAGTTATGTATACGTTCATAATTTAGTAATAATGTACCTGCGTGTATGTCAAGGACTAAACAAAAATCTAATTTAACATCCGAGTATAATTAATGAGAAATAAAACTTATCCAATTAAAAATTAAAATCTACTACCAAACAAAATTATAAGGAGTTTTGAGCTTAAAGAAATAAGTTAAATAAAGACTCATCACCAACCTGTAGATGTCCGAGGAGATATATAAATAGGAATAAGCCAGATATAGAAATAAAAATCACAAAGAGGGCTTCCCATGCGGTGTTGCTGGTATTCAGGTTTGAAGCAAAAGAACTGCAAAAATAAAATGCAGCAATATATAAAATCCAATATCTTAAAAACGAACCCAAAAAAAAAAAAGAACACAAAGGCTTCTTCCAATGCAGTATAACTATATGCGAAGGATAAGACTTGTGAATGTGGATCGAGAAATTTTCAGAATTTCAGTTATTATATTAAAATTTAATTAAATATAAAAGAAAAATTAAGAATATAAGAAACTTATCTATATATAAAAGAATTTCTCTTATAAATATGATCTAGTAATGTAAGAGAAATCATATTTTGGTACCATATGTGTATCACCAACTTTGTTGTTTTATTAATGAGACGGGAAACGGAATATAGGGATGGGAAACCCATTCTTCAGTAGAAATTGAAACAGTAACGGATAATTTATCTCGAGATCTAAACAAGAAATGGGGTGGCAAACGAGCCCATTGGCCATTAGGCCCATTACCATCTCTGTCTTGACACACACGTATATATATATATATATAGTTAATGAAATGCGCAATGACTATTGAAAATTCTTTGAAAAAAATGTTAGAATGTCTTTGAAAATTCTTTTATATAGAAAGTGTGTCATCCTGTAGGCCGGGCAACATAATCAATGGTTAGCGTCATCCTCCCTTGTCAATGTATAAAAGTGCATAATCCTTGTCAATGTATAAAGTGCATAAAGGATTATCGTATATGATTTCATACGAATCCTTTATATATGGATGATCCGGCCACATATGGATATGAGATTTACTCGTATTTGTTAAGCAAATGTATAGTTGGCTAACCATATATTACTGTATATTTACTACTTTTAACTAATCTATTCTTGTGAAATTGTTTTTTTTTTGTCTACATTTTTGTAATATGTTCAATATGCAACAACAAAAGGGTTTATATGTGCAAACCTCAAATTTCGTAAACCCCACGAGAAACATTGCAAGAATTTTTGTGAAATATTTGTTGACCTCACTACGCCAGTCTGAAGAGCACCAAGAAATATACCAAAATCGAATTCCGTTGTATTTGGTGGATTTATAGGGCATAAATCATTCAAAAGTGTAATATTTTTGAACGTCCTTTGATCACAATTAAAATAACTATATGCACATCTATTTTCTCTTTTACAAGCATGTTTCCAACAACGTATCTGTTTCTGAAGAGAAAAAATACCAAAATACCTGAACAAACAAGAAGCACTAAGTTAATTAATAATCGGACACATAAAATTCTAAAGCACCGATTTGAAAAGAAAAGTGCAACTCCACTTAAGTGACAAGCAATACCAAAACTAGCTATCATATCATAGCATGAGAAACGCTAGCTATCTTCTCTCCTCTGCTTATGTTACAAATCCATAAAATATTTATTTCAAAATTACATAATAGTCGTTGTGGGTCTTTTTTTCCTATAAAAGTTAAGGAGTTTTACAATTTTATCCCACATACTTTCGTCAATTGACCTATTTCATTTGCTGAGATCATATATTTTGTTGCCTAAAAAATATTGATTTGCCATTTTGTTTTTTTATTACTTTTTATCATGAAATTACAACATTACTCTTGATTTGATTTAGGATTTAGAATTTTGGTTTTCTGTCCAAAATTCGGGAGCTAAACCCTAAAATCGTAAACAACTAATTTTCTAAATTAAATAAAAAAGAGCATGTCCTTTAAAAAGAAGAAACTCTAACTTTAGAAAAAAAAGAGTTACATACATCGCAGTTATTATTTATCTTAACAGTAAGCATGCAACTATGCAAGTGTGCAACCAATCTATTAAATTATTAATATTAAAATAATAATAAAAAATGCCCTAAAATATATTATTTTTTCGATGAGTTTATATGAACAGTTAAAAAAAGGCGATGGGTGTCGTAGAGTTCGTACCAAAAGACTCGTATAAGTTATAACTATAAATTGTTGAAGATGTGGGTTATGTATTTTTTTTTTTTTCCGAGGTACTGGGTTATGTTAAAATTGTGGAATTTACAAACTTTTTATTAATTATCATAAATAAAAAATAATAATGACTAAATGTTGTACATATAAAAATCCAAATCAATATCATGGGTGAAATGAAAGATAAATGTTTAGTTAATTTTAAGTACATGTAGATTCTAGAGTATATGCGGCAAAAAAGAAAATAGAAGTTACCGACGAGAATAAGGTAGATAAGTCATAACTCATAAGTTAAATTTCACAATAAATTAAGATAAAATAGACACTTACATGACAAGCAAGTAGGTATAATGTGAAATTGACTACAGCTGGAATCCATAATTTATTGTCTCTGCCAGGAAGTTGTGGGTCAAGTTGGAACATGTTTAGTCGCTTACAGAATCTGCATATGGGTAAAAGTCGTGCCACATATACTAACGTAATAAGTGCGTTGAGAATCTTCATTGTGTTTAAAGATGTTGAGCCCCTCATTGTTGGAAAGAAAACTAAAATGACTAGCTGCACAAATTACACAACACAAGTTAATTAATTAATTAATAAGAAAAACAAATAATTAATTACTCCAGAATTAGAGGCTTCTCTTACTTGTGGAATAGGGGGAACAAATAAAGTTCCAATTGCCATGTTTGACTGAAATTGACTCCCAAATGATCTTAGTACATTCCTTAAATACTGACTTATTTTGGGGTCGACAGTCGACCCAAGTATGTTTAAGTCGACCAGAAAGGTAAACAAGTCTTGAAACAGTTTTTGGCACTGAAGGAAGATCTACGAGTAGTACTCGCAAAAAAAGAGCTATTTTCTTCAATGTTTCGTCAAACATGAGACACTTGCTCTTATCGTCGATGATAATAATATACAAGAACAGTGGATCCAGTAAGAGAGAAAAACAACTTGATATAAAGTAATCATCAACACGATACATAAAATGAAGTATTTTCCTGATTCTTCCCTGCTTATCTCTCATAGCAGATACCTTCCCCTTTTCAATCTTTGAAGTCCAATATGTTATACTACTGAACAAGACGTACACAACAACACAAAATTGCAACCCATGATGAGAGATCGATTAAGAAGAAACATTAAAGTATTGGTTTGGTTTGATGCAAAGTTTATTTTAAACGAAAGAAAAATGGTCTTCATTAATGAGTTTAAGAAACAAACCTCGCTTGCTCCATTGAGCACTCATCATCAGAGTTCGCCATATCCCTGCAAGCTATACATTAAAGGAGACCATACACTGAAGCTATTTATAGGTATAGTTAGTTGGAAAAATCTTAGCAAAATGCCTCGACTTTTCCCTCTTGTCTCAGTTGATGATGCGACATTCAAATTATTCCAATTAAGTATTCCCTTGTTTACTTAAGTACCAATCAAGGATTTTCTGTCAATTCCGTCGTAATCGCCATTTAAAATTGGTTATGTGACCTGCATTTGACGAATTTGTGAGAGCAAAAATTTTAGCAAAATGCTGCAACTTTTACTCCTTGTTTCAATTGAGGATGCGACATTCCAAGTATTTGATTAAAGACTCTTAGTTTTTTTAAGTACCAATCAAGGACATTCCGTCAATTCAGTCATAACCGCAATTTAAAATTTGTGAGGGCAAAAACGTCTTTTCTTCTAAAAAAGAATATCATTAATAGAATTTTAAAAAAATTAAAATTAAAAGAAAAAGAAAAAAACAGGGGGTAGGATACACAAAACCCTCCCACCCCCACCCACCTCAATTCCCCTCTCCGGCCATCGGCCGACAACTACCTCATCCCCTATGCAGTGACCCATTTTCTCAGCAACAAGAAAAAGAAGAAAAAGAAAAAGAAAAAGCATAAGAATAAGAAGAAGAAAAAGAAAGAGAAGGGGAAGTAGACAAAGAAAAAAGAAAAAGAAAAAAAAAAAAAAAGAAGAAGAAGAAGAAGAAAAAGAAAAAGAGGGGAAGTAGACAAAGAAAAAAAGAAAAAGAAAAATAAGAAGAAGAAGTAAAAGAAAAAGAGGGAGAAGTAGACACAAAGTGTTTCAATTAAAGACTCTTAGTTTACTTAAATATCAATCAAGGACATTTCGTCAATTTAGTTATAACCGCAATTTAAAATTTGTGGGGGCAAAATGTCTTTTTTCTTAAAAAGAATATCATTAATAGAATTTAAAAAACAAATTAAAAGAAAAAGAAAAAGAAAAAGAAAAAAGAGGGGATAGGTGTCCCCCCCTCCCACCCACCTACATTCCCCTCTCTGGCCACTGGCCGACAACTACCTCATCCCCTACGCAGTGACCTTCTTTCCTCAGCGACAAGAAAAAGAAGAAAAAAAAAAGAGAGGGGTGAGTAGACACAAAGTGTTTCAATTAAAGATTTTTAGTTTATTTAAGTACCAATCAAGGACATTCCGTCAATTCAGTCATAAATTTGTAAAGGCAAAAACGTATTTTCTCCCAAAAAAGAATATCATTAATAGAATTAAAAAAATTAAAAGAAAAAAAGGGGGGGGGGGGGGGGGAGTAGACACAAAACCCTCCCACCCCTACCCATACCCATCTCCATTCCCTTCTCCGGCTACCGGCCAGCAACTACCTCATCCCCTGCCCAGTAACCCCCTTTCCTCAGTGACAAGAAAAATAAAAAAGAGGGGGAGGAGGCACAAAACCCTCCCACCCCTACCCACCTCCATTCCCCTCTCCAACCACTGGCTGACAACTACATCATCTCCTTGCACAGTGACCCCCTTTTCCCAACGACAAGAAAAAGAAGAAAAAAAAAAAGGGGTAGGAGACACAAAACCCTCCCACCCCCACCCATCTTCATTCCCTTCTCCAGCCACCGGTTGGCAACTACCCCATCCCCCTGCGCAGTGACCCCCTTTCCTCAGCGACTGTTTTTTTATCTCTCTCTCTCTCTCTCTTACGACTTGGCCAACTCTGAAATCGAACTCCACGAAGACCTCTAGAAGAACAAGTTCATCGCCAACGCAATCGAGTTCTACCTAGACCTCGTTAACCTCAACGTCGTCCCTTCCATTCTCAACGTGCGAGAATGGATGAGGAGGATCGGTGGTGGGGAGGGTTATGCATCCTCCCTAGTCCATCCCAATTTTTTTTTTAACTATTTTTCCAATTCTTTTAATTTTTGTATTATTATTTTTTAACAGTGATTAAAAAGACATTTTTGCCCCCACAATTGGTTATGTTCCCTGAACGTGACCAATTTTAAACGGCGTTTATGACTGAATTTTTGTGTCCTTTGTTCACCAAAAATGAATTGGCCTTTATAAATTTTTATTATTAGGGTAAATTTGTGTTTGCACAAATTGTTAAAAAGGGTGTGTAGTGAAAGGCATCGGGTGTTCAAATAGCAGCCATCTAAATATTTAATTGTCAAATAAAAAAAAAAAATTGTAACTACAAACGCAGGAAGAGAAAATTTTCGTTTCTGGAAAGCAAGGTACAAAAGATATCCAAAGCATAAACAATTACATCAAAGAGCTGTTCAAAACAATCACTACATTGAAAGCAAAGGCCTTTCATCTGGTTATTATGGACTCCGCAATGTAAAAGCAAAAATTACACAATGTGTTTCTCCTTTATGTAAAGAAGTGATATCAAAGTTCATTGTTCTTGGGTTTTTGCCCACCATTGTACCAAAAAAAAAAAAAAAAAGTGATATCAAAGTATTAACTGTATTTTTCTTCACACCTTCATTCTCAATATCTACAGGAACAGGATCATGCTTTCGACAAGGCAGAACTCCACCAGGGTATATTGAGGAAACAAAGATCGAGAGTTGGGAAAACCCCATTAAAAACCGGGAAGTGTTCTTGAGCTCCATCAACCATGTAGGAAATCCAAATGTTGGCAGGTGGGACTGCATGGATATGGGCAGTCAATTTGCTTTGATGCTTTTCGATTAAAGTACCATTCACCCACAGACTCTGAAATTGTATATCAGGAATAGCAAAGCACAAATGATTAGCATGTTGAGGAGGGTGAGATTGCGTACGGGCGCCTCCATTTTTGGCGTCGCGCAACAGGGTCAAATCGACCAAATCGACGGTGGTGATGACGTGGGAGACTTGTTCATCGCTCCAAGAGGTGTGGGGGATGAGAGTGATAAGAGCGAAGGCGACAAAGGTGAATTCGGCGGCGGCAATTGCCCAGTCCCGTTTGGCCCACTTTGGACACGCCATTGGTCCTAGGCCTATAAAAATGCTTAGAAATAAATATGAAAAATGTTATTAATTCATTTAGCCCATATGCACTAGCAACTTTTTTCCTTAAGAAATTTGGACTCATTTACATGAGAAACACGTGCTATAAATTTTATGATACTTATTACTTTAATAAACATTAATTTGTACTTAAGTTTTCTGTTTTTCTTTTTATTGAAGCACATAAGTTTTCAGGCGGTGTACTGTTCCTAAAATGTCGTCCTACACTCCTCATTTATATGTTATATTTTAATTTGATTTTACCAATTAAACTTCGAACTTCTATTATTGTTGCAAAAATACGGTTTCAATGCAAAAATACGGCACGTTGACTTGGACGGCTAAGATTAAAATCCTCTTACTCAACCCATTTACGACAAATTAACAACCACCAGATCCGATATTACTGAACAAACCATCTGGAGTAGAAGATTTGGAGCAGCCAACAACAAAATATTTTGCTCTCCATCTGGAGTATACATATACAAGGCTACAACAAAGAGTGACTACAGTGCACACCAAAACAAGCATCCTCCTCCCATATACTTCAAAGTTTAAACTGACAGGTTTATGTCAAAATGTGATCAGTAGCAAATATTGAACTTCCAAAAAATTGGTTAGTAGTTTTCTGCTGGAAGGCGTTTCTGTGGACGTGAAGAAGCTTTTAGCATCTCTAGAGAATTTAGCTACCATATAAACCTCTGGGTGCCAGGCTCATGGGACCAATGGAATGGCCAGTACAAGAACATCATCATGGTGAAGACATTGACGATTATATACAGAAACCCCATCACAAGCCAACTTTGATAATCATCAATATGGGAATGTAACATCAAGAAAAAGAACGGAATGGTATAATATCTAAACTCAATCAGCGGCGCAGGAACCAAAACTGCAGCAGTAGCCAAGAAAAATGCCAGCACCCAGATCTTCCTCTCAACTTTCCCTGCCAGGGTGAAATGAAAACAAGTCCCTTAGTGAAGAAACATAATGAAGCTAGATAAGATATAATGACTAAAGGCTGTCTGTATACCAACCCAATCTAGTGATGATGGAAAGCCATGAATAAACATAAAGTGGGACTAAAAGGTACTCCATTGACCAATGAGCTTTGATGACCTTCCGCCAAAGATAAAAGGGATAATGCCGATTATCAGCAAGAAGATAGGGATGAGCTATGCTGCAAAAGTCAAAGAATTACATGATGAAATGGTAACATAAAAAACGAGTATTTATACTGCATTGGATGTGAAAACAGCAGGGGAAACGTTCACCATTCTTGACATTGGAGAAAATGTAATTCTTTGCAGAAACCAGAAAAGAAACATGTGCAAACTGTTTTCTCAAACATCACGTAAAACCCGACCTTCATATAAGGAAAAACCAGTAGGCCAACTCAATGGCTACTACTAGTAACAAAATCTGTGAACTACTTCCTCTTCAATAAACTCAGTGCAATTATATTCTTCCAAAAGCATTAAGCTCAAAATGTTAAATAAGCCTGACCTGAAAAAATGAATAGAGATGAAGCCAGCACCAACTGCCAAAGACATTAGAAAGAAACTAAGCAACTTGTTCTTCCGGATTGAGCAGAATAGATCTACAGTTTGACTGAAACTACAGTGTATTGGAGCCATAGCAAGAGCAGAAAACAGACCGAAATACATGATCTGTGCAAAATGTGGGGAAACTGCATGAGCTTCTTTCGCACCTACAGCATTTGGACACTGTAAGAGACAACAGAACAGAGGCCACCTCATATGCCAGAATTTGTAAAGCAAAACAAAAACACAACAAGAAAACAAAGGGATGAGTTGTACCTAGAACTACACTCCCATTCCAACGGACAAAAGCAACAAAGGCTGCGAATACCATAATAAAAGGGCTAAAAGAAACCAAAATTTCCAACTTCATGTGCCATAATATTAGAAAGATGACCTTAATTTCATCGAGAAAACCTGCAATATAATGCCACCAAGATGTATTATAAGCATTGAGAACAAGAAGCATCCACGGCAGGGTATGAACAACTGATTTGGAAATCTACTACAGTGGCATTTTCATTATCCTACCCATTAAAAACAGGGGGTTGGTCTGTTATATCAACTTTAATACTACATTAACATAAATTCGAAAAATAAAACCTAAACAAATTTGAATACGTCAAGACAAACCTGACACGCAATTTTGAGAAGAAACACTTGTGGTTGGCATCAAATGTATTCCAGTACCTACTGAACTGCTAACTTTCCGCTTCCTCAAGTTTGAGCCCAACTTAACACTAGTTTTAGGAGTTAGTTGACTATTTTTCCTCATTGAGAAGTCAGAGTCGTCTACATATATCTTATCTCTTTGACCAGCTAAAGTAATATTTATAACCTCGCTGCAGCAAACAAAGAGTATCCATATAATATTTGTTTGCCGAATAACAACTGCCAAGGCACCAACCTGCATTAACAACATCGAATTAAGTTATTTGTATCAGAATCACATCCTTATGTTCAAACAATTATATAATGACTTATGGAAGAGACTTGAGCTAACTCCTTTACCAATGCACTGAACCAATACTTCTTCTTCACACACGCAAGATACATAGCAAGCACTGCAGTAAGTGATGCAACATCTGTATAATAGAGAAACGTGAAGAACCAATGGAGAGGGTACATGGCCAGGACCACTGCATAAAGTGTTGCTTTTCTTTCATCAAGAGCTGGCCTCAAGTGGGTGATAATTTCATATACAAGAACACTGCAAAGTACTGCCAAAATACCATTTGAGGAGCGAAGAATCGCAGTGGAGCAGACTTCAGAAAATGATGAGGCTGCTTTTATGAAGAACATGCCTGGAAACAAATAAGCAACATGCGCTAGTGAAAGATAGTACCTGCAAAAGTTTAAAATTTGCATATATTAAATTCTTTGCTGATACAACATGATCCTTAAGTTCTCAATCAAAACATAGCAAAACCAATAAATTAGCTAGAACTAATTAAGACCCATTTCTTAACACCAAAAATAGAATTAAGAAATGCTAGAGAACATACAGGCCAGGAGGAGTGGTAATCATGGGGTCCCAGCTTCTGAAATTGCCATTGCAGTACTGATGAGCCTGGGGCACATGGAATATCTCATCCTACAGATTATCAATGCATGAACTTGTTATACATAACCAAAAATGTAAGATAGATACAATTCACATTGAAAAAAAGTGGGTATCTGTGTTTTTTGGGTGGGCTTACCATGTAAGGCTCGGGAACGATGTGATTCACAAGGAGGGAGATGGGTACTACCCACAAGCTCACAATCGTTGCTACAGCTATCCTACCCATCTTTCTCTGTTATTGCAGAGTCAAATCCCAAGGCTCTGTTTGGTTCCATGGAATCGGCAATCCCAAATGTGCCCCAACATCACGAGCTGAGACTAGGAAGCTCGGATTCCAAGTTTCTTTTAGCCGATCATCAGAATCAAACCTACTTAGGCAAGAGTCTTCCTTTCAACCTCTGAAGCTGCGGTTACCACTGGAAGTTCCAATAGTCCGATTCCGATTCCGCTCTCTGCAATCCCCAATTCTAAATTTGGGCCTGTTAAAACCTAATTAAAAAATATATACTATGTGAATTATTTTTATAGTGCAATATTGAGAGCCGGGGTGATTGAATTTCGAAAGACTGATCACTGAAATGCAACTGAAAATCGGAATTGTTTTGGTACTAAATACGAAAATTGTTTCCGAATTTAAAGAATTATGAAAATGTATTGGTATTAAATATTAATACATGAAAATAAAAATATATGGTTAAACTTTTGCAGTGGATATGAGGTTAAATGCTAAAATTTCATTGGACTCCGCCTAAGTCCAAAAGATAACGCCCCGTTTGGTATCCAACTCAAATTTTTTATTGAAAAAATGTTAGTAAAAAGACTATAAATATACCCCTATTTTTAGTTGAGGATCCCGATTTCACTTTGATTCAATTAAGGACTATAATTTTTCAAATGGCTCAATCAAGTACATTCCGTCATGTCTGTCACATTTATTGTTAAAAATTGGTCACGTGACCCTCACGTGACCAATTTATAAGGGCAAAAAAGTCTTTTCTCCCCTTCCCTCCCTTCCCCTCCCCTCTCTTTTCTCTTGTATCTCTGCGCGCCATCCCCCCCTCCCCCACCCGTCCCAGCCTTGGCCCCATCCAGCTCCACCACCCCAACCCAGCCCCGGCATCGTCGCAAAACCCAGTCACACCCAGCCCCGGCGCCATCTCTCATATCTCTACGCGCCATCCCTCCCCCTACACAGTGAATCCAAGCTTAGACTTCTTTCCATAATCAACGGAGAGATGCTCCAGGAGAAGCGAGCCGAGACCCGACCCGGTTCCTCCACCGACAGCATTGAAGACGAGGAAACCCTGGAGACCGGTACAGTTGTCAGCGAGCTTATGAATGGGGTCGAGGCAGAGATCGACGATCATTTTGCCGATGGTGTAGTGGCCGCGGGCGAAGTTGTTGGCGGCGTCGTCCTTGCCGCTGATGAGCTGCTCAGGGTGGAAGAGTTGGCGGTAGGTGCCCGTGCAGACCTGGTCGATGACGGTGGGCTCGAGGTCGACAAAGATGGCGCGGGGGACGTGCTTGCCGACGCCGGTCTCGCTGAAGAAGGTGTTGAAGGCGTCGTCCTCGCGGCCGATGGTCTTGTCGCTCGGCATCTGGCCGTTGGGCTGGATGCCGTGCTCCAGGCAGTAGAGCTCCCAACAGGCATTGCCCACTTAGTGCGGTTGGGTGTGGTGGACGGGGCTGGGGCTGGGTTTTACTGGGTTTTGCGACGGGGCCGGGGCTGGGTTGGGGTAGTGGAGCTGGATGGGGCCAGGGTTGGGCTAGGACTGGTGGGGGAGGGGGGAGGGATGGCGATGGTATAGGGGGAGGAGGGGGCGGGGATGGGTGACTGTGACGGGGAGGGGGAGCTGGCTGGAGGGCAGAGAGAAAAGAGAGAGAGAGAGGGGAGGGGAGGGGAGGGGAGAAAAGACTTTTTTGCCCTTATAAATTAGTCACGTGAGGGTCACGTGACCAATTCTTAACGGTAAATGTGACAGACATGACGGAATGTACTTGATTGAGCCATTTGAAAAATTATAGTCCTTAATTGAATCAAAGTGAAATCGGGATCCTCAACTAAAAATAGGGGTATATTTATAGTCCTTTTGCTAACATTTTCCCTTTTTTATTTCAAAAATTAAGATTTTTTTTTTTAAATGTGAGTTTTCAAAATTAATTTTTAAAATTTGAAAACGTGTTTTGTATGAAATTTGAAAATAATTTTTAAATTTAAAAAATGATGACATCTAAGAAAAAAGGAAGTGTAAAAAAAAAAAAATGAGAAAAACGATGTTTATCATTTTTAAAAATAGGCATGTTTTTGAATTTTTTTTCTAAAAACTGTTTTTAAAAATGGTCTACCAAACACATTTTCTTGACTAAAATTTGTTTTTGAATAGAATACCAAACAGGCCCTAAGGTATTAAAGTTTTTTTTTTTTTTTGGTGAAAAAAAAAAGGTATTAATTTAGTAGCATTGTCTAGTGATAACTAGCTATTAATTCATTGTGTTTCTCTTTCAAATTTTGGAAGAAATCTCAAATTTAACTCTCCTTTACCACATAAAAATGAATAAAAAATAGCATAACCCATTACATAAGTCTCAATGTCTTATAGTTAGTAAACCTAAATTTGCTAGTTAAGAGTCCATGGATATGACCAAAGCTTGAAAGACAAGATACAAAGATCAAGGTCTGAGATTTGGGATCTAAGATTCAAAATATAAGGTATGTGTGAGACTCAAGATCTCAAATCGAAACTCGAAACTCGAAACTCAGTGATCGAGGCTCAAAAGCTAGATATGGGCTCAAGGCTCAGCACCCAAAATCCAAAATTCATAGCTCGAGACTTAGGGCTCAAACTCGAAACTTGGAGTCCAAGGTACTGCAGCTCAAGTTTGGTACTCGGTAGTACCTAGAGTTTCTTTTTCTTATGGCTTGGGATCATGAGCATATTCATTGTTTTTGCATTTTCATACATTAATACAATAATACCACATGCGTTTCCTCTACCTTTTTTGGAAAAACTATTTTAGAATTAGGCCACTATACTTGGCTGATCTTGGAATTGCATAGTTCAAATTTCTTGTTAATGGATCCTTAGCATTTTCATTTGGCCCTTGGCCTCTATTCAACCTGGTATCACTAGCAGTAGTTACTCCTTATGCTTTGTTAGTCTATTCCATTTCTTTGGGATCATCATTGTAAGTATGTTATAGTTCTCATAGTATGTCGGAGATTTATGTTATAGTTCTCATAGTATGTCGGAAATCTAAATTATAAACTCTATTTAAGTGAGTGGAATGAACAGGGAATGTCATGCTGAGACAGTGAGACCTTTGCACTGTCTACAAATTGGAGGTCTTGGGTTCCCTTTGAAAGCAACCCAGGTTGGTTTGGCGTAAGAAAAAAGGTTGCTTGGCCAGCATTGTCTCTGTTTCATTAGCTTTTCCTTCAGTATTCATCAAAAGAGGTATGCACAGCTCCATTATTTCATTAAATTAAAACAAAGTTTCGGTCAGATTACAGTCAAACTCACATAAGGAAATCAGCAAGGGACCAACTGATCTTCATAATCACCATTACCAACACATAGTAGCATCTTCATTGTTCTTATATAACATGGGCCAACTTGCCTCTACTGTTAAATACAGACTAAATTATGCTATATGCAAGAAAGTTTCATTTCAAAGAAACCACCAATTAAATCATTCAAATACCAAAGCAGATAAACGGAAGGAACAGCACAAGAAAAAGTTAGATGAGACAGAATAAGCATGCTACCAAAAGAGGGATTAGTCAATGACCACTGAGAATAAAAACATCTTCAAAAGAATTACAAAACAAAATAATCCAGCAGTAAACCTACAAGGTCATAGTCCAGACAGTAAAATAATAGAAAGCAAATAAATACGGACAACAAAACCAGAGAACAAGAATGCGAGCAGCATTTTCTTTCCAAATAGTGATACTTAAGTCCGCCTATCCTTGATTGTAATCAGAAGCATTTCCTGTGCACGATTGAAGGCCCAGATTCATCGTACTCAGCTTTGGCAATCCACATCTGCACTCAAACGAAATCAGATTTTCAATAAGAATCTCTTTGAAGAACAGTTTGTGCAAGGACACAAAGTACACATATATTGAGAAACCAACCTGCTGGAAGGTACTGAGAGATGCTAAGATGGAGCCTCCGATCCACACACTATACTTTCTTTCTGGTGGAGCAACCACCTTGATCTTCATGCTGCTAGGGGCTAATGCAGTAATTTCCTTGCTCATTCTATCAGCAATTCCAGGGAACATGGTGGACCCGCCACTAAGTACAATGTTTCCGTACAAATCCTTCCTAATATCAACATCACATTTCATTATTGAATTGTAAGTGGTCTCATGTATACCAGCAGCCTCCATTCCGATCATGGATGGTTGGAAGAGGACTTCTGGGCATCGGAACCGCTCGGCCCCAATGGTGATAACCTGACCATCAGGTAGCTCATAGCTCTTCTCAACAGCAGAGCTGGTTTTAGAAGTTTCCAATTCTTGTTCATAGTCAAGAGCAATGTAAGCCAACTTTTCCTTCATGTCCCTCACAATTTCACGCTCGGCTGTGGTTGTGAATGAATAACCACGCTCAGTCAAGATTTTCATCAGGGCATCAGTCAGGTCACGACCTGCAAGGTCAAGCCGCAAGATGGCATGTGGAAGAGCATACCCCTCATAAATGGGGACTGTGTGACTAACACCATCTCCAGAGTCAAGAACAATACCTGCACAAAAGCACATAGAAAAGATGGAGCATTGCATAAAATCATCATATATATCACTTCAGCATTAACAAGTTGGATATTTATTTAAATTACAAACCCAGAATATTCATTGTGTTACTGAGGTAATTACTTTCATGGTTCCAAATGATTTTTTTTTGCCCAATCATTCTCAAATATCAAATTTTATCCTGAAAATTCCAAATTCATTCATAATATATATCTTCCAAATGAACTGCATATACCATATTATCTACTGGTCATCCCCTTTTAAAAATACTACCTAACAAATTTTTTGCATTTGAGAGCTTTTGGCTGAATCTTCAAAATGCTTGTTTATCAATATGGGCCCAACCCAAATTATTACAAGTAAAACACTCTCAACAACCATCTCAACCAGAAATGCATTGATAGTTGGTGCCAAGCTATTGCAAGAATACCAGTAGTTTAGTCTCAATTCAGGTAACAGTACTTTTACTGTAGAAGGAAAAAGGCAGTGCACTATCTAAGCCAATTAAATAACTTACCAGTAGTACGACCACTGGCATAGAGGGAAAGAACAGCCTGGATAGCTACATACATAGCTGGAGCATTGAAGGTCTCAAACATGATCTGGGTCATTTTCTCACGGTTTGCCTTAGGGTTGAGAGGTGCTTCAGTGAGGAGAATTGGGTGCTCTTCAGGAGCAACACGAAGTTCATTGTAGAATGTATGATGCCAAATCTTCTCCATGTCATCCCAATTGCTCACAATTCCATGCTCAATTGGGTATTTCAGAGTTAAGATACCACGCTTGGATTGAGCCTCATCCCCAACATATGCATCTTTCTGGCCCATGCCAACCATAACACCAGTATGACGGGGGCGGCCAACAATGCTAGGGAACACAGCTCTTGGAGCATCATCTCCAGCAAATCCAGCCTAAAATACAATATTTTGATCAAACTGAGTCCATTTGCGGTCAGAAAGAAATAAAGGTTGATATTCTATTTACCCTCATTCCGGAAGAGAGAGACAGGATTCTGTTTGCATACCTTAACCATTCCCGTTCCATTATCACAGACAAGAGGCTGAATATCCTCAGTATCCGCCATCTTCTATTTCCTGCAAGTAAAGTAACAGCATTGTAGTAAAAGAACCCAAAACAAAAATTAACCAAAACACATGACTTAAAACAAACATGTCTCACATATCAATAGAATGGTCACTTGTCTCACACAAGAACAATGTTGCATAGTAATTAACATATGAGAAATTGAAGTTAACAAGTAACAAACATATAAGTTCAAATCCAGTCCAACCCAATCTCAAAAAGAACATTTACAATAAAAAGGACATAAACAATGGCCTAAACTCAAAATCTAATTCACAGAAATTTCTTGGTTCTATAAAAATAGACAAAATTTTTCTTTATGGAAAAATATCATATAATCAGCAATGCAAATCCCTCATCATCTATAAACAAACAGATCATGCAATAAATCTACCGAAAATAAAACGAAAAAAACTAAGCCCAATATTGTAACAACCGACACATCAAATACTTTAATACAAACCCAAATGTAGCAAAAATCATCCACCAAACAACAAAATGAGAATGGAGAACGCCCAAATCAACCAAAACCTAGTGAAATTCGAGCACATTGTATGATTATAATCTCGTAAGAAAATAAAACAGAGAAATATATGATACGGATCGAAATGGTACTCGGAGATTCACCTTTTGGAAACCCTAGAATATGCGTTTTCCTTTGAGGTGTGGATGAACTCTGCCCGCCTTGAGGGCCTTGGTGCTGGTTCAAAATGGAAACAAAAAACGAAACGGACACGAAAAACCGAGTGAAAGAGAAAGGGGATTTGGCAATGAAATGAAATGGAAATGAAAATGGAAGTCCTCCGCCCGAAATGAAATGCGCTTTAAATGCACGGCAAATTCGGCCGGCCTTGTATGAGTACTGGATCTACGGCCCATGCGACGCGTTACTTTGATCTGGGCCTCTAGTGGGTCCAGTTGTCCTTTGGCATTCCGGTTCTAATGGTGGGGTTTTCTTCCAGCTCTTGTGGTGACTATTTTACCCCTGGTTCTTGCACACAGTTGTTACTAGTACATCCTTGCACTTCGCAATATGAGAAAAGTGTAAAATGAATTGCACCGGTGAGAATATGTGATGGGTATGGCATGTTTAAAATGAGTTCTTTTTTTTAACAATATGACATTTAACAAGGAAAGTTCTTTTTTTTTTTTAGAAGAAAGTTTAAGCAACCCATTTAAAATCATTATTATTTTTTGCGTCGTATAGGACAGAACACAAAACACGGTTTGGTCATTTTAATTTAATGAGTTGTGACATGATCCATTGATTTTAGGCTGCAAAATTTGGAGGGAGCTCAGATACATTATAATATATCCTTTGACATAAATGTGAGATTATGGTGGTGGTTGTGTCATACTAGCTTATTGTTCTATTTGTAATACGACACTTTCATGTGAAGGATGATTAAGAATATTGTTGATGCCCAAAAATGGTAGAGCAGTCAACGTCGAGTCGAACCACGTAGGCCCGTTGACCCACCACTGAGCGGATGACACGTCGAAGTGGGGCAGGAACGGGTAGCTGGGTCCGACTGGTGAGTAATGAGAGAAAATGATATCCAAAGCACCCTGCACAGGTACACAAAAGTGAGCGGGAAGGGCACCGGTGTGGTGCCGGCCAAAGCTCCTCCGACGCTCAAGTCAGTGTTCAGAGAGATCTGAGAGCAGAGTGAGTGAATAGTCTAATAATGATTTCAGTTGTCCTTTTGTGACAAGAAGGTACCTCTTTTATAGTACCTTTGGAAGAGTGTCAACCAATCCGGTGACGACACGTGTCCTTTGTGGTGACTTGCACTGTAGGAGCGCCACGTGGCACCGGTCTCGAGGATCCGAGTGAGTTGACACGGGCCGGGGACCCGAGAGGTTTGAGCTTGGGAGGCCGGAGCCTAAGAGGCCGGGGCCCAGGGGGCCGGAGCCCATGAGGCTGGAGCCTAGTAGATCATGGGCTAGGAGCCCAGGAAGGGCTTAGTCTTTTGGGGTCTAGGCCCAAACAGCATGGTGTTAGGCCTTGTGTGACTTGTCGTTATGCCGAGATGATTAGTCATACGAACAAATATTCAAGACCCATGTTAAATAAGGCCAATTTGAATATGTTCAATTGTATGACCCCACTAGCTTAATTTGTTTATGAATGCCCATTTGATGTGGCATTAGGATCTAATTCCCCCATTTCTACGTACACTCCGAGATCGTCTGCATACATCAAAATGATCATATATTGTGAATTGAAAGTTAATTGGTTTCTGACAGTGTACTCAGTGAAGAAGCGACACAAGATAGTGGGGGAAATGGGGTTTCTACTACAAAGAAAGTTTCTTTTGCAGAGGCAGAAGAGAGCATCTTCGAAAAGTTGGGGAATCATGCATCAGTTGGAGAGTATAATGTAATGTATGGTCCCAGATCTCCATTAATCAGATCGATACATACATGCATGCACGTGAATGGTTTCATGGTTGACAAATGAGAAAATGGTCACGAGTATGAATCATAGCATATATCTGACTTATGTGTGTGTTTTGTTGGTTGTCACTCTCTTAGTTATTTACATGATTTGGCATATTAATTATAGCTAGGAAGTAGAAGACTTTCATGAAATAGAGGACTCAAAATCGGTATTCAGTGAATGAATAGGTCTACGTTCTGAGGTTCATCAGCAGCCGTGGATCCAATAATTTTCTTCGTGGCGGGAGACGGAATGAATTAACTCTTAAATAATTACACCTACTTTTTACACTGTTAGTATGTTACCTTGTTTTTTTGAGACATTTTATCAAACACATTGCATCAAATTCTTATCAAACAAAACCATGCCAACAACTAAAGGTTAAACAATGGAAAGAGGGTTTGGTATATTCTATTCAAAAATTGTTTTCTAAATTTTTTGTTTACTTATTTCATCTATAAATATAACTAATGAAAACAAAAAATAATTTTTGAAAAGAATACCAAACGGTTACTTAATTTCATTAAGTCAATTAATCGGCCCCCTTTGCTCCTTACTAATTAAATATGTACGATACAATATTCACCATGCATGTTCAATTAATAGTGCCACTAATATCTCTTAAAATCATTACTTTCCAACGTAGCAATTTTTACTGAAATAGATCATTCCCACCAAATAATAGGTTGATGACTTTTACAAGAGAGTTTTTGGCCGAAACCATCCATATTAGTTAATTTCTTGTCTTGCAAGGTTTTTAAAACGACACACTTACTCAATGTCGCTCAAATTTTAAAATGAATTATCAATTTCAACAATTAAATTTGATCATATAGTCGCAAGGATATATGAGTTATCAGTTAGTGTCGCCCAAATCTTGTCGATCGTTCAAGTGAGCAACATAGCCTTGAAAATTGATCCAATTTTCAGAAAATTAACTTACCATAATTACTTGGGTGCTTGAATATAAGTTTGAATTAATAATATCCTCCCTCAAAAACTAAGCCCAAAAGGGGGGAAACACAGAGCCAGCGGTAAAAATAAACAATAAAAGATTAAAAGTTGGATCTTCTAGCTAGCCAGGTATATTCTGAGTAGGGTTCACACCGGCAGCCTTACTGATTCATAGTGAATTTAAGCGAATTCCAATGAAGATTCGTGGGGCTGAGATGGAGTTGAGAGTGAAGGGTGTTGTGTTGTGTAATTGCATGTGTTGACTGTGGAGTAGGACATTATTGTTTGACACGAGACGTGATAGTTGGCAATGGGGTAAAATCATGAAGGCACAACGCATGGCCACGACTTTACAATATTCCCCATGAGAGTTTTGTGTCCTCACTGCACACTTACTTAATTTATCTTTTAATTTTGTACCTTACTCATTATCACTAAACAAGATCATCTTATTATATTCTCTCTCTAATATTTTCCTAATTCCAATAGTATGATATATGATTCCCATGCTTTTTTTTTTTTTGGGTCACTATTCACTATTATATGATTCACATGCCTTAAGAACTTCATCAGTTTTGCAGACTTTTCAATTACATAAAATATGATATCAGTTCTTCTTACATATAATAATTCATACCATACAAAGTTTTCTTTCACTTTAAAAGAGAAGAGAAACTCAAACTCTTATCACATTTATGAAGTAAAATACTCTAATACTAGAGCTATAATTCTCCCACCATTATATATCAACATTCAAGTGTCCCATATATATTTAATTTACAATAGACTCATATAAATTCTACTGTAATCACTTAAATTTATTATCAATATAATTATTTGTATCACATTTACGAAATATATTTTTTGCAAAGATCAAATTTTACTAAGATCTATTAATGTAAGCGGATGAAAGATGTATTGGATAAATATAATTTATAAATGGCAAGTAAAAAAGTATCCTATCATTTGTCACATTAATTGATAACCACATTTGAAATATAAAGTGTAAACTTTTTAATTAGCCTTCTAATCCAGTTTAGTATAAAATGGGGGAGGGGCCGGCACTAAATTATTGGAGCGTGGTCGTCACGTACCTGAAGGAGCATGGAGTAGAATTAATCCCAAAAGCTGCATACTATTTGATGATGAAAACCATGCACTCCAACGGACCCGGTCCCCCGTTTTACACACTCAAAGCGCGATTGTCGTTTTTCTCGTTAAAATCTCATCTCGTGGATCGTCGCTCATAACTCATCAATCGGTAGATTACCAAATCCTAACCCCCGCCCTTTATTTTTCAGCTGGGGGGAATGGGAATCCTAAGCTACAAGCAGCATCTAGCTTTTTAGCTCAGAATTTTCTAATTTTCTTTTTTGGGATTTATATTAAAGAAAATGCACATTTGGTCAATGACTTGGTTGAGAAGTTGAGATTAATATTCAGTTAGGTACGTTATTGAGAGGTGATCGACCCACTACCCTATTAATAATCTCACTAGCTAGCTAAATAATGTAATTACTTCATATTTATGGAGACTGAAAGTAATAAGTTAACCAATATGACCAGTACCTATGGATGGTCATGATTTTTGGTGCTGCATGCACAATTTGGTAAATTTGTACATAGATCCACATGCATGAAGATGTGGGTGGTCTGATCAAATTTGCCCTAATTTCCAAAAGTTGGTCGTATTTAAGGAATAAAATTTCGATTTTCGAGGAAATTTCGAAGATTTTTAAATTTCGACAGAAATTAGATGAAAATGATGGAAATTGCTATCAAAATACGAAAATTTTAAATGAAACTTTACCATATATTTATTTAACATATTATCTACTAAATTGATAAAAAACATTGAAGAAATCAAATTATATAGTAGGTTTCATGTGATATAAGGTGAATATAATGCGCGCTGGAGCAAATACTGTTAAATAAAATTAGTATAATGAATAAACAAAATTAGTATATTCTTTATACTGTATAATTTAATTATACACTAAAATCTAAACCCTAATACTCTATATATTCTATATACCCTAATACTCTTTATACTCTATAATCTATACATTAAACACTATATACTCTATATTTTTTAGGATATTAGGTTTTAAGCCCTTTAGGATACTTTTAATTATTTTTTTATATAGAAATGTATTAAAGTTTAAGATTTAAAATAACTAAAAGAAATCTCAAACTTTTTTTCTTCTTGCCAATTGCCCAAAGGCCCTAAACCCCCCTTCATTTTTTTTCTTTCTATACTTTTTTTCCCCTTGCCTCTCTCTTCAGTTTTTATTTTATTTTTTATCTGTCCTTCCTTTTTTCCCGTGTCTCTTACTTAGCCAAGCTTTGTCTTCACTAATTGTAACAACCCAAATTTTGGCTTATGGTAATTTTGTTACTTAAATTTTTCAAATTTGTTTTAAGGTTTGTTTAAAGGAATTAGAAATTTCTTTAAATTTATTTTAACTAACTTAGATCTTTGGTTGTGGTTCTAGAGCTTAGTTGTGTGGAAATGAATTTTAGAATGAAAATTCAAGAATTTGACTATTATTATTTTTTTCAGAATTAAATAATAAGAATAGGATTTTCATAATTTTTTTGAAAGCAATTTGACTATTTTGAGATTATAGGAAATTAGTACTCATCAATACGAGTTCGTATAATTTTTCGGTGAATTATTTGGAGTCTCGAGCTATTTTTGGTGAATTTTTGAAGTTGAAGAAAATAAAAAATATGAAAATTTCGATAATTTTGATAAATTTTGGCGAAATTTCGAAAATTTCGGTGAAATTTTCCCAAAAAATTATTAAACATGTGTTTCGATTTCGACACCCTAAAAAAAACGAAATTTTAGACAAAATTTCGCCGAAAATTTTGAAATTTAATTCCTTGGTCGTATTGATGCAGACCATACTGGTAAATGTCACATAATAATTGGTAATATATATATATGGATATGGAGTAGCAATTCAATCATGTGGATGGTTGCATTGATAAATTAAAGGGTGCCGCTATTTGAACCCAACTTTTTAATTTTTAACTCTAACAATTTAATCAATTATTAATTTACAATTTTATCTTAATATAAATTGATTATTAACGACAAATATTTAATTTAAAAATTTTTAAAATAAATAACTTAGATGGTAGCAAACGATAGGTGGTAGAGTAGATGGTATTATTAATTATTACTCACTTTGTAATTAGTTGGTGGTTCCAACCACCCCTAGCTATCTAGGACTCTCAGTACTCATGGATGCCTAATTACTGGCAAATTCCAAAGGGAATTTAAGAACAAAGAAAAAAGGTTTAATTAAGCGCGATTTTATGTTTAGAAGACCCAATGATACTATTAAGAAGTGGTATTTAATTGGGAGTCTAAACGAAATATAATCATGAGGTGACAAGGATTAAAATTTAGAATTGAGAAAAGGAAACGTAGAAACCCCAAAATAAAAAAGTGGGGATGTATACAAATTCATTTGAATAAACTTACTTGTATCACATTATCATTATCGATCATTATGGAAGACTAATGAACACATTATTAATAATCAACTCCTACCATAATTTACTTGGCCAAAAAAAAAAAAAACTCCTACCATAATTTGATTATTATCAGACATATTTATTTCTGATTGATTCATAATATTTGTTATGTTTGACTTTTAATTTACTTATGTATTTATTATTTAATAATAATAATAAATAGATTCATGCACTTTTTAAGTGTGAGTGAAATTATACAAATTTTTAAATTTAAATTATACAATTAAAATTTAAACCAATAAAAATTCAAATACCTTCGCAGAATATCTCACACAACATAAAGTCTCGAATCCCTTTGAAATAGATTGCAAATGGCTAAATACGATAAATAAAACTTTATTTTATTTGATTATTGCTTGGTAGATGAACAAAGCATGTAGAGATTAATTTTAGGCACATATAAATTATGTTCGAAAATATCACGAGATCGAAGATATAAGCCTTGTGGTCCCCATGTAACAAACCACGTGCATAGATGCATTAAAAGTTCTTAGAGATCAGAAAAGAAAAGCGTAGTATGCTCAAACACAGATGTACTGACTCACTAAAATTCTCACAAAACAAGAAATATATGTACTAAATTCTCAATTTCTCCTCATCAGAATTCAGAAAAAGAAAAAAAAAAAGTCTCAAATTCTCATTTCTATTCCGAGAGCAAGAAAGAAAGAGTTAGTTGGGTTGGTGGAGGCTTTGAATCCCTCTTGTTGAAGGATCCGATGCACACATAAACACAAGCAGCTGCGCGCCTTAGCTCTCTCCCAAGACTCGATCTTGTTCAGTTAAAACCGTTTCATCTCTCTCTCTCTCTCTCTCTCTCTCTCTCTCTCTAAAAGTAGTCTATAAATATATAAATCCCTGTAGAATTAGGAAATTTCAGAAGGCGAATTTGATCATTATATTCCATATTCTCATGTGGCTTCTTCCATCCCTATAATTACCACCACTCCTCTCTCTCTCTCTCTCTCTCTCTCTCTCATCAGCCTTCTCTCATTCCCATTCCCATTCCCACCACCACCAATTCAATTCAATTCCCATCTCTTCCTCCGTCTCTTCTTCATGGATTCAAACGACGTCGTCCCGATCCAATTCGACCTTCTGAAGAATCAGATGGCAGCCACGCCCTCAGATATTCATGATCACGGCCACAATTCGACTCCTCATCATCATCACGATGACGAGCTTCGCGATCAACATCATCATAATCAAGAACCCGAGAAAGAAGACGGTCAAAGATCCTCCGAGATTATTCCAGACGTTATCGACATTCCGAATTCCAAAGAACACAAAACGTCGCCGTCTTCGACACTGGAGGGACTGACATCCAACGAGCTGGCAGAGAACGACGACATCATGGACGACGAAAACGACGGTTTCAAAACGCCGACGTCTTTGGAGCACAGAATCCCGGTTCCCACACAGTGCCCGCCGGCGCCCAAAGTGCCCCTGGGAAAGAGAAAAGAATCGCCATCGCAGTCGCCATCGGTCACGGTCGTTGATTTTACGGAAGAACAACTCCAGGCAATGTTTTGGCAGCCTTGCATTCCAAATTTGTACGGCAAGATCAAGAAAGCCAAACCGCCGGCCGCTCCAGCCGAACCGGGTTCTGCTGATGTGGCCAATTACCCATGATCATGATCGACCGTCGATCGAACGTGGCAAGTTAATTAATTAATTAGGATATTTTCTCTCTTTTTTTAATTATATATATTTTTGAATTTGTTGGGTTTTTGAGAGAGATCTTGGTTGAGTTGTTCTGGGGGTCGCACGGAGGAGTAGTACTGATCGAAATTGTACTGAAACCCAGAACACGGTGTAAAGTTGCAAAAAGATCTCAGAGATGAAGTACAGAGCAAGAAAAAGAGCACGTACGCATAGAGACATGTAGCTATAGATAGAGATAGGTTCTTCTTTTGTACTCAAAGTGTTAATATTCTGTCTTCTAAAGAAATTAAGAGGATGGAGGATTCTCTGAGACTACTCGTAATCATGTGAATATGTGATTCATGAATAACAATAATAAAGTTTCTTAAAGATTTTCAGTTTCATTGTTTTGATCTTTTTGAAGAACTACTTTAATTTTCTTGCGGGTTACGCTTAGACGAAGACGTACTACTAGCTTCTTTGGATTCCATGTCGTATGGTCCCATATATGGAGAAAGAAAGAAGCTAAATTTTATCGTTAAGCACAGTTGATTTTCAGGTGGCGTGTTTGGGTACTCTCCACCGGGAAAAAGACAAAATCAATTTGTTTTAGATGATCAGTTCATTTTTACTCAATATTAATTAATGTTGTAATATATAAATATCGAATTAAATAGATATAAATAGGTTTAATTTTTAAAGGATTTGTATGGGTTATTTGAAGAACAAATATGCATGTGATAATTATTCCATGTCAATCTGAGAAAGATAGCTGAAGGGAAGAAAAGAAGTCATGAATTAGTTGGCATGTGATGTGAGCCACTATGAAAGAAATCCAGATCGATGTAATTTTTGTTATAGAATAACCGCAATTAACAATCATTTAATGTAGTATTATATATACAAACAGTGGACCAACATTAATGAACTCATTTGTTTATGCATGGTAGTATATGTTACACATATAGCTGCACAAAGCTAACTTTGACATTTTAATGGTCATTAATTAATTGGGTTTTGTTCATAAACAAAGTGGGGATGTGGGAGGCCTCAAATCAAGCGTATCTCCTCCATCTGCTGGTACAATTTCTCTTAATTTGGTATATAGAAGAGTATTTTTGACTTTTCATGTGGCAAAAGGGATATAAAAGTAAATTTTGAAAAATTGGGTTATAAAAACAATCTCTATTACAGTATTACTATTTGGGTTTAGGGTTAAATTTCCGTTTGGTATAATATATCAGACTTAGTTTTGTATTTCCAAGAAAGGCAAACATGCTCCCATGTCCATCATCATGAGACTTCTCAAGAATCTCATCTACTAATCAAGTGCCAAATAGTTAATCAATTTATAGACATGGGATCTACTACTATGTTGTTTCCCATGAAGCCCATAAATCTTTGATGAATCAAAATCCCATGTTGTTTCCCTATGTGTTTATATATTCCTGCATATGGTCTTGGCTTATTTTATTGGCATTACAGACGAATGAAAAGCGACACAAGAGGATAATAAGAATAAAGAAAGCGCATTCCCATATGGTATTAATCATCTTCAGTACTTTGTCTCATTTCTTGTATACATACATGTATTATTTTTTTTTACACAAAACATGCTCTTTTTCTATATTAATTAATTATTGATTTAGTGTTATTTTTTTTTTTTTCATAATATTAGAGATCTTTAAGTTGAAATCTCTCATTTAAATAACAAAAAAAAGTACATATTAACAATAGAACAAATTTGAATTCATGTTAACGGAAAACAGTGAGAGTCAAACTCTTACATTGCGTGCGGACTAGTCGATCACCGATGTTTTAAGCTAGAAAAATTTAGGTTCCGTTTCAGTTGTGGCAGCCAGGTTATCGACGATTCTAACCGATCCGATCCGATCCGAACCGAACTCATCCCTACTCAATATTGAATCTTAAATGGGCCACACAATGCCCAAGTATAGGAAAGATGGGCTATCTGTATCCGTGTTCCCACAGTTCCCAAAACCCGGTTGTGTTTGGGCTTCTTAGGATGATGAGGTCCAGCAATGAATTCCAATTGCTGACGTGGCAAGAAACGAGTGGCTAACGCGATGAGGTCGCACGACGGGTACATGGAAAATGCAATACTTATCCATTATTATAATAAGAACATTCCCTCCAAATCCATTATTATAATGCAACATAATAACGAACGAATCACTAATAAAAAGCTTCCCCTTGACTCTTTCTCTTTCCCTGCATAACCGTAATTAACTACCAAACACCCCCCTCCCCTCTTTTTTCTCTCTTCCACTTTCTCTCAAACCAAACAATATCAATTCACACAAAAAATTCAATTCAACGTTTATTGTTCAGAACAAGAGCTAATTAATTAAGCTAAGCTCGATCTTAATTTGCCAAATGCACCATGATCATGGAACGCAAGAGGACGTTGACGATGAACTGGGACGGCCTCCGGGACGCCGACGACGACCGGTTCTTTGAGTCCTACGAACGCGCCTCCTCCGCCGCGCCACTTGACCTCGAGGCCTCGTCCTCGGACGACGACGTTAACTTCGACGACAGTCGCATGTCCTTTGCCTCCTGCGCCTCCTCCGTCCGAAACGACGTCGATTTGCGAGGCTTCACGGTGGCGTCGACGCCCTCCATCGCTCCAATGTCGCCAGACTATAACATCTGGATGGCGGCGCCGGCCTCCATCAGCGAACGCCGGAAGCGGTTGCTACAGGGCATGGGCCTGGCCGGCGGCGGAAAAGACCAGCTCACCAGCTTCAAACAGATTACAAGCTTTAAAAGCCTCATTTCGAACAAGACCACAAACGGCGTCGTCGCGCGGACTCCTACTCGCTCCAGGGAAGACATACCAGTCCCCGAGCCAGAGCCGGAGCCGGAGCCGGAGCCGGAGCCCGAGTCCGTGGTTCCGGTAGTGCTGGTACGGTCGCGCTCAGAGGGAGAAATAGAGGCCTTCTCGGCCGACAAGCGGAGGAAAGAGGAGGTAATCGGAACGGTCTCGAAGCAACGCATCACGAGGACAAACTCCGCCATAGCTGCGGCCCGCTCTAGAATATGTCCGTACACTGAAGCGGTCAGAGCGTCACCGGCGATCGATGCCGGGGGAGCGGCCGGAAGGTCAGTCCGGCACGCCAACGTGGGAAACTCCGTCGACTTCACGAACAATTCGATAGGCGCTTTCTTCTTGATCAAAAACCTGGACACGGGAACTGAGTTCATCGTGAACGAGTACGATCAAGACGGGTGTTGGAACAAGTTCAGCGATCTCCAAACGGGGAAGCAATTGACGATCGACGAGTTCGAAAAATGCGTTGGATATTCTCCGGTGGTGAAAGAGGTGATGCGGCGCCAAAACGTTTCGAGCGAAGGCGGGAGTCCCAGGAAGTTGGGCGCAGCCAATTCGTTTGTGTCCAAGAGCCTGAGGATGATGAGCAAGAGAAAAGGGGTTTCGTTGTTGAAGAACAGCATAAAGGGTGTGGGAACCGCTGTGAGTGTTTTGATTGGGGAGAAAGAAAGGGAGGCTCATCTGCCGCCTCTTCCGTCGCCGGACCAGAAGAGCAAGAACTCCGCCGCCGGCGGTGGTTCGTCGGAGTGGATTAAAGTTAGGCATTCCGGGAAGTCGTATAAGGAGCTCTCGGCATTGCATTTGTGCCAAGAGATTCAAGCTCATGAGGGCTCGATTTGGAGCATCAAGTTCAGCTTCGACGCGAGGTTTCTTGCTAGTGCGGGAGAGGATCGGATTATTCACGTTTGGGAAGTTCAAGAGTGTGAGATTATGTCGTTGGAAGGTAATTCGACGCCGCTTCATCCGTCGTTTTGTCCGTCTCCGGATCGATCGCCGTCGATTTCGGAGAGTTCGGTGACGCCTGGTGAGAAGAAGAAGAAGGGGAAGGGAGGTTCTGCTAGAAAAACCAATCCCATCCCCGACTATGTCCATGTGCCCGAAACTGTCTTCTCCTTGTCCGAAAAACCCGTCTGCTCTTTCGAAGGTCATTTGGATGCTGTTTTGGACCTGTCCTGGTCCAGATCTCAGGTAATTAGGATTTATATAATTTGCTAATCTTTATTGCCATCATGAGAAATTCAGTTATAGCTTATAATTAATTTGAAGCTTTGGCCTTCTTTAGAAATTCAAATTTGAATGCATATACATACTGATTTAATGTAGGAGGTGGGTTAATTTTTTTGATGGATTTGCAGCAACTACTTTCATCTTCAATGGACAAAACTGTTAGATTATGGGATATAGAGACACAGACATGTTTAAAGTTGTTTGCCCACAATGATTATGGTAAGATATCCATGTATAAACCAATAATGTTTAGCTGCTGTGCATATGCTTGGTTTCACACTATAATATAATGCAGCATATATGTATATACATATATTTTATGTTGTTCCTTAATTTGTTTCTTGAGTTTTGACTGGGATACTACTGGTTTGGTTTGGCAGTAACTTGCATACAGTTCAATCCTTTGAATGATGATTATTTTATCAGTGGCTCACTTGATGCAAAGATTCGAATATGGAACATACCTGTTCGACAAGTCGTGGACTGGACTGATCTTCATGAAATGGTCACTGCTGTTTGCTACACTCCAGATGGCCAGGTCCAGCTCCATTATATATATACATATATATATATATATATTGGTTTTCAGATATATTGTTTTTTTTCCCCCGGTTTCATGTACTCTTCAACATGCTTATAATTTTTACAAAAAATCTCAAATTAGTCAAGTTGAATCAACTTAGAAAACTTTATCATGATTTCAATTGATCTTGTTTAGACTGTTTTATCCCTGTAGTGATGATGGTTTACCTTTTCATAACTGTAGGCTGCCATCGTTGGTTCACACAAAGGAAACGTTCACATGTACAGTACAGAAGGTATGAGTTGCTCTTCTAATGCATTAATATGAAACCCCTATAACTTTATTCTAGTTTTGAAATTATTCATACAGACAGTCTATGATAAGGCTCATTTTGTTTCGTAATTCAGATAGCAAATTAAGTCAGCATAGTCAGATTGATATTCAAAACAAGAAGAAGAATCAAGCGAAAAAAATTACAGGTTTCCAGGTAATGTAACAGTACATTGCTCTCTATTTAATCAACTTTGAGCAAGCTCATAAATTCATCTGACCTGAAGTACTTGTTACCTCCTTTGTTCTCTTGAAATGCACAGTTTTCGCCAATAAACCCATCAGAAATGCTTGTTACCTCTGCTGATTCCCGGATTCGGATTGTGGATGGTTGTACAACTGTCACTCATAAGTTTAGAGGTATATATATCCCATCTAATCCTCAGACCATTTCGCTTCCTCCTTACAATTTACAGGTCAAGAATACTGAATTTGAAAACTGATAATAGGTTTCCGAAACACAAGCAGCCAAATTGGAGCTTCATTCAGTCAAAATGGGAAGTATGTGGTATGTGCTAGTGAAGATTCTCAAGTATATGTTTGGAGGCGTGAAGAGCCCCGACTTTCGGGCAATGGAAAAAAAAGCGTGGTGAACGCCGGTTCTCATGAACATTTTCAGTGTAAAGATGTTTCAGTAGCAATCCCATGGCCTGGTACCGTAAAGGGTGACCCTCCAACTATGCCAGTGCAATCTAATAAGAAGAACTCAAAGCGCTTTACGCAGCCACATTCAGGAAGTGTATCGTCTAATCACGAAGAATCAGCAGGTGCAAGCAAGAGAATGTTGCCACCTCTTCCAAAGAAAAACATTAATACTAATGCTAATGCAGCAGCAGTGGAGACACCTTCAACTCCCCCACCTGAAGACCCCGATCCCGCTCAAATTTCTCGAACAGACTCCGGGATTGGTGAGTCATTCAATTCGACTTTAGACCCTTCCTCTATTCGGTATGGTGGTGACTCACCCTCTATCTCTGCCGGCAGTGCATCCACATCATCTTGGTCTTCCTCTTGGTCCTGGTTTGACAGTGGCAATAACAATGCCAGCCAAACAACGCAAACAACAGCTTGGGGCTTGGTCATTGTCACAGCCACTCTGGAAGGTGAGATCAGGGCATATCAAAATTTTGGGCTACCGCGAAGGGTGCAGAGCAATATCTTTGGAGGCCCTACATAATTTGGTTTTTTGAGACCCTGCAAAAGATAGGATCATTCTCACTTTTATGGAAACAAATTTTGTCCTAGAAGAACATCATTTGTGTCATGGATAAATATAGTTTGTACACTACGAGGAGTCAGAGCCTGTTGCAGTGAAATCAAACTGCAGGGATGGTATTATTTGTAAATGTGAATGCTAGCTAATTGCTCATCCTCAGAGAGTTTTGTAAATTACAACCAATGGATATGCTTGTATGTCTATTATTTCAAATGACAGAAACATGCAGTAGACACATGCTTGTGCTACTCCTATAAATCTCACTTGTGTAATTAATTACCTGTTAGTTTATATTCAATATAGAATTTCAATTTGGTACCCTCCACTTGTTTGAGGGTCCAACTACAAAGTTTTCATTTTGGTCTTTGTTAACCTTTTTCAAATTTTGATGGCCTATATATATAATTAATTGAAGGGAGACTTCCAAAACTTCAATTTCAAGTTATACAGACTAAAACTTTATGCGTTTTAAAATTCTAAATAAAATCCAATGTTACAGTAAGCATTCCATGTCAAATAAAAAAGGTCTATTAGTTTCTAATTTTTACACAATATGTTGACCTCAGAACACCCCAGGCCAATCCACCTGAAATTTTTCGTTCCACATTTTATGGGTAGTGTATCTCGTTTATGGGAGTGAGTTTTCAATATTGAATTCATTAATCATAGTTTGAAGCCAGGTAAGTACCAAACACAATTGGCACATCATTTTCATATATGTTGGATCATCTGCAGAGGCTTGGGCATGGGTCCGAAAAGAGAATTAGGGCGAGCAGTGAAGGTTTGAATAATTTTTTTTTTAAACCATTGTTATTGCAAAGACAAATTTTTGGTTATTAATTATACCGAATTTAGTGTTTTTCTAAAGTATAAGTGTAAGCCGATTTGGGGGTTCAATTGAATTTGTGGATGAACTGAAATTCTAAAAGACATACATGGGATGCCCTAAGGAACGACTTCAGATGCTCTAAGGAACGACTTGAGAAACTCTAGTGTATGAAACATGAATTAGAATGTCACTAGGTACAATTTGAAATGCAGAAAGGGTATAAACATTTAAAATACCTCGAGATACAAACTGAAATTTTTAAGGAAAGACTTGGGATGTCCTAAAGAACGGTTTGAGATGCCCTTAAGAACGACTTGAGATACTCTAGGTTATGACTTGGGAAGCGTCAAAACATGACTTGGAGTGTCACTAGGTACAATTTGAAATGCACAAAAGGTATAAACATTTAAAATACCTCGAGGTACGAACTAAAATTTTTAAGGAACGACTTAGAATGCCCTAAAGAACGACTTGAGATGCTCTAAGGAACGATTTGATATGCCCTAAGGAACAACTTAAAAAACTCTAAGGTATAACTTGGAAAACGTTAAAACATGACTTGGAATGCCACTAGAAACAATTTGAAATGCACCAAAGGTATAAACATTTAAAATACCTTGAGTTACGAACTTAAATTCTAAAAGAACGACTTGAAATGCCCTAAAGAACGACTTGAAATGCCCTAAGGAACGACTTGAGGTGTCCTAAGGAACGACTTGAAAAACTCTTGAGTATGACTTGGGAAGTAACAAAACATGACTTGGAATGTCACTAAGTACAATTTGAAATGCACCAAGGGTATAAACATTTAAAATACCTAGATTTACGAACTGAAATTCTAAAGCAACGACTTGAGATGTTCTAAGGAACGACTTGAGGTGCTCTAAGGAACGACTTGCAAAACTCTAGGGTATGACTTGGGAAGCAACAAAACATGACTTGGAATGTCACTAGATACAATTTAAAATGCACAAAGAGTATAAACATTTAAAATACCTTAAGTTACAAACTAAAATTCTCATAGAACGACTTGGGATGCTTTAAGGAACGACTTGATAAACTATAGGCTATGACTTGGGAAGCGTCAAATCATGACTTGAAATGTCACTAGATACAATTTCAAATGCATCAAGGGTATGAACATTTAAAATCCCTCGAGATACGAACTCAAATTCTCTTGTAACGATATAGGATGCTCTAAGGAACGACTTGAGAGGCCTTAAGGAACGACTTGAGAAACTCTAGGGTATGACTTGAGAAGTGTCAAAACATGACTTGAAATATCAGTAGGTACAATTTAAAATGCACCAAGAGTATAAACAATTTAAAATCCCTCGAGTTACAAACTGAAATTATAAAGGAACGACTTGGGATGCCCTAATGAACGACTTGAGGTGCCCTAATGAACGACTTGAAAAACTCTAGGATATGAATTGGGAAGCAATAAAACATGACTTGGAATGTAACTAGATACAATTTAAAATGCACCAAGGGTATAAACATTTAAAATACCTCGAATTACGAACTAAAATTCTCACAGAACGACTTGAGATGCCCTAAGGAACGACTTGAGAGACTATAGGCTATGACTTGGGAAACGTCAAATCATAGACTATATGCTTGTATGTCTATTATTTCAAATGACAGAAACATGCAGTAGACACATGCTTGTGCTACTCCTATAAATCTCACTTGTGTAATTAATTGCCTGTTAGTTGATATTCAATATATAATTTCAATTTGGTACCCTCCACTTGTTTGAGGGTCAACTACAAAGTTTTCATTTTGGTCTTTGTTAACCTTTCTCAAATTTTGATGGCCTATATATATAATTAATTGAAGGGAGACTTCCAAACCGGTCCTTCAATTTCAAGTTATACAGACTAAAACCTTATGCGTTTTAAAATTCTAAATGAAATCCAATGTTACAGTAAGCATTCCATGTCAAATAAAAAAGGTCTATTAGTTTCTAATTTTTACACAATATGTTGACCTTAGAACACCCCAATCCACCTGAAATTTGTCGTTCCACATTTTATAGGTAGTGTATCTCGTTTATGGGAGTGAGTTTTCAATATTGAATTCATTAATCATAGTTTGAAGCCAGGTATAAGTACCAAACACAATTGGCACATCATTTTCATATATGTTGGATCATCTGCAGAAGCTTGGGCATGGGTCTGAAAAGAGAATCAGGGCGAGCAGTGAAGGTTTGAATATATTTTTTTTAAACCATTGTTATTGCAAAGACGAATTTTTGGTTGTTAATTATACCGAATTTAGTGTTTTTCTAAAGTATAAGTGTAAGCCGATTTGGGGGTTCAATTGAATTTGTGGATGAATTGAAATTCTAAAGGACATACATGAGAGGCCCTAAGGAACGACTTCAGATGCTCTAAGGAACGACTTGAGAAACTCTAGGGTATGAAACATCAATTGGAATGTCACTAGGTACAATTTGAAATGCACAAAGGGTATAAACATTTAAAATACCTCGAGGTACAAACTGAAATTTTTAAGAAAAAACTTGGGATGTCCTAAATAACGGCTTGAGATGCCCTTAAGAACGACTTGAGATACTCTAGGTTATGACTTGGGAAGTGTCAAAACATGACTTGGAATGTCACTAGGTACAATTTGAAATGCAAAAAGGGTATAAACATTTAAAATACCTCGAGGTACGAACTAAAATTTTTAAAGAACGACTTGGAATGCCCTAAAGAACGACTTGAGATGTTCTAAGGAACGATTTGACATGGCCTAAGGAACGACTTAAAAAACTCTAAGGTATGACTTAGAAAACGTTAAAACATAACTTGGAATGCCACTAGAAACAATTTGAAATGCACCAAAGGTATAAACATTTAAAATACCTCGAGTTACGAACTTAAATTCTAAAAGAACGACTTGAAATGCCCTAAGGAACGACTTAAGGTGTCCTAAGAAACGACTTGAAAAACTCTAGGGTATGACTTGGGAAGCAACAAAACATGACTTGGATTGTTACTAGGTACAATTTGAAATGCACCAAGGGTATAAACATTTAAAATACCTAGATTTACGAACTGAAATTCTAAAGGAACGACTTGAGATGCCCTAAGGAACGACTTGAGGTGCTCTAAGGAACGACTTGCAAAACTCTAGGGTATGACTTGGGAAGCAACAAAACATGGCTTGGAATGTAACTAGATACAATTTAAAATGCACCAAGGGTATAAACATTTAAAATACCTCGAATTACGAACTAAAATTCTCACAGAACGACTTGAGATGCCCTAAGGAACGACTTGAGAGACTATAGGCTATGACTTGGGAAAGGTCAAATCATGACTTAGAATGTCACTAAATACAATTTAAAATGCATCAAAGGTATATACATATAAAATCCCTCGAGGTACGAACTCAAATTCTCTTGGAACGACATGAGATGCTCTAAGGAACGACTTGATCTAAGGAACAACTTGAGATGCCTTAAGAAACGACTTGAGAAACTCTAAGGTATGACTTGGGAAGCGTCAAAACATGACTTTGAATGCCGCTAGGTATAATTTGAAATGTACAAATGATATAAACATTTAAAATACTTTGAGATACGAATTGAAATTCTAAAGGAACGACTTAAGATGCCCTAAGAAACGACTTTAAAAACTCTAGGGTATGACTTGGAAAGCATCAAAACATGACTTGGGAAACATCAAAACATGACTTGGAATGTCAGTAGGTACAATTTGAAATGCATCAATGGTATAAACATTTAAAATATCTCGAGTACGAACTAAAATTCTCATAGAACGACTTTGGATGCCCTAAGGAACGACTTGAGAAACTCTAGTGTATTAATTGGAAAGCGTCAAATCATGACTTAGAATGTCACTAAGTACAATTTGAAATGCATCAAGGGTATAAACATTTAAAATCTCTCGAGTTACGATTCGAAAATTTTAACAAATGACTTGAAATGCCTTAAGGAACAACTGTAGATGCCCTAAAGAACAACTTGAGAAACTCTAAGATATGACTTGGGTAGCGTCAAAACCTGACTTGGAATGTCACTAAATACAATTTGAAATGTTCCAAAGGTATAAACATTCAAAATCTCTCGAGATACGAACTAAAATTCTAAATAAACAATTTGGGATGCCGTAAGGAACGATTTGAGATGCCTGAATGAACGACTTGAGAAATTATAGGGTATGACTTCGGAAGCGTCAAAACATGACTTGGAATGTCATTGGGTATAATTTGAAATGCACCAAAGGTATATACATTTAAAATTCTTCGAGGTACGAATTGAAATTCTCAAGGAACGACTTAAGATACCTTAATGAACGACTTGAGAAATTCTTAGGTATGACTTGGGAAACGTCAAAACATTATTTGGAATGTCACTAGGTACAATTTGAAATTTATTAAGGGTATAAATATTTAAAATACCTCGTACTGCGAACTGAAATTTTAAAGGAACGAGTTGAGATGTTCTAAGGAATGACTTGAGATACCTTAAGGAACGACTTAAGATGCCTTAAGGAACGACTTGAGAAGCATCAAATCATGACTTGGAATGTCACTAGGTACAATTTGAAATGCACCAAGGGTATAAAAATTTTAAAATCTCTTGAGTTGCGAATTGAAATTTTCAACGAACGATTTGGGATGCCCTAAGGAACAACTTTAAAAACTTTAAGGTATGACTTGGGAAGCGTCTAAACATGCCTTGGGATGTCACTAGGTACAATTTGAAATGCATCAAGGGTATAAATATTTTAAATATCTTAATGTACAAACTGAAATTCTCAAGGAACGACTTGGGATGAGTTAATGAACGACTTGAGATGTCCTAAGGAACAACTTGAGAAACTCTAGGGTATGACTTGGGACGTCAAAATATGACTTGGGACGTCAAAGTATGACTTGAAATGTTACTAAGTACAATTTAAAATGCACTAAGGGTATAAACATTTAAAATATCTTGAGGTACAAACTGAAATTTTCAAGGAACGATTTGGGATGCCGTAATGAACGACTTGAGATGCCTTAAAGAACACCTTAAGAAAGTTTAGGGTATGACTTGGGAAGCGTCAAAACATGACTTGGAATGTCACTAGGTACAATTTTAAATGCACCAAGGGTATAAACCATTTAAAATCTCTGGAGTTACGAACTGAAATACTTAAGGAACGACTTGGGATACTTTATGGAACGACTGAAGAAACTCTAAGGTATGTCTTAAGGAAAGACTTAGAAAATTCTAAGATATGACTTGAGAAGCGTTAAAACATTACTTGAAATGTTACTAGGTACAATTTGAAATGCATTAAGGGTATAAACATTTAAAATCTCTCTAGTTACGAACTGAAATTATTAAGGAACGACTTGAGATACCCTAAAGAACGACTGAAGATGCCTTAAGAAACGACTTAAGAAACTCTAGGGTATGACTTGGTAAGCGTTCGAATATCACTCCATAGATGTAGTATGCCCAAAAAATTGGAAATCCATCAGTAATACCATTTTACAAGCACCTCCCAACTACAATACCCTTCATTGCAAATTGCACGCGGAAAAAAAAAATGGCATTAATCTCATAAATGTACTAACAATGTACCAACTACAGTTGACCCAAAAGCAAGAATATAAACGTAGATTCTTTATGGTATACTTACAAACAAACAAATATTGTTGTTGGAGATGATGATTTCACAGCAAACAAAAACATAAATTAGAAGAATCACAAAATTTTTTTTCAGAAACCGAGAGCAATGTATCATAAACTAAGCAATAGTTAAAATGGAAGTACTGCACATTTTTGAGAAATTAATAGGGGGAGGGGGGAAAATAAAAACACGTATATACCACTAAATTCAAATAACACGATGTTAATCTCCTTAATTTAGGGAAATTATGATATCATGTGAAAAAACTGATTTCTTACCCTGTAAGGACAATTTTGACATTTTTTTTATTGTCTGACGTGGCTTTTTTTTTTTATCTGACGTAGCAGTGGTCAAAGGGTTTTTTTTTAAGGAAAAAAAGTCATAAAGTTTTAGTCTAAAGAGAGTATATTTTAAGGATTAAACTCTAATTTTCCCTTAATTGAATTAGTTATTGGGCCGAATTGAGATTTAACTTTTGAGTTAATTAAATTACATGGTTGTGAGCCCATATTGGTTGATCATTAAATGATCAGATAATACTTAACCCTCTTAACTGCTTCAACAGTTAAATGAATAAGAGGTTTAATCCTTGATTTCGGGAAGTTTATAACCTCCGAATGAAGGAGTATAAAGCTCGGCATGGCCATAAACAGATTTCGAGCCTCATCAAATTTCTAATTTTTAAACTATTTTATCAAAACTGTCCGGGGGAAATTTTGAAAATTTTGAAAAAATTAATAAATAAAATGGGCTTTACTATTGTTGCGGAGGCCCAGTGTTCTTGATCCTTGAAGTGGGCCACCTGCATGCGGAAATTTGGCCCATTTTGTTTCTTCCTCCGCAACAAGTTGATATATGTGAGCCCATTTTGGTTGGGCTGGACTATAAAAGTGATTAATCAGTTAAACTTGCTTTGAACTCCAACATCGCGCGCGAAAATGGCAGAGAGAAAGAGAACCAAAACTTGGAGATCGAGTCCTCTGGCCACTGTCCAAGACATTCAGAGACGCCTCATTCGACCTTCCTCCTCTCCGCCACCGACTTCAACCTTCTCATCCAGGTACTCCCACCGCTTTCAAATTCGTAAACAATTTCTATACATTCAGGTCTTTAATTGAAACTTTGTTAATTAATTTTGTTGCAGGGAAGATGTTCAAATTAGCCACAACAACTCTTCGCAATCCAAACTGAGAATGACGACGACGAAGAAGCTCGAAGATTACTTGGATTGCGCTCTGCTCTCCGAGGTCTCTTCCAAGCTCAGCCGCGCAAAAAAGGTTCCGGAGACGATGAGGTCGCAGAAGAAAGAGGTCAGAGATTTCGAATGGCCGGTCAACGAATTGAAGGTGCTGGTGGAGTCGTCGAACACGGAAGCTGTTAATCTGAAGGACGATTTGGATCTGATTCAGGAATTTGGGGACGAAGATGTAGAACCTTGCAACACTCCGTTTCGTCGTTTCGAGCAAATCGCCACGCGGCGTTTCAAAGGGTGAGGATGGATGATCACAAACTCTGGTTATTCGAATGGTTTTCAGAGATGCAGCGTGATGATGACACGCGTTGTTTGTGCATATTTTTGTCCCACTAAAGTTGAACTATACGATTTAATACATAGTTAGATAGTAATAGTATTAGTACTGTTCAAACTCACCTAAAACTATGGCAGTTGTGTTCTAAACTGTATAAATTGATATAAATGTTTCTTTGCTCAAGACTAATTGATAAATTTTGAGCAGTATTGCATAAGGGATATCAAGGAATGCGAATTTTTGATTCAGAAACATTTTAAAGATGATTTATTCACACCTAGAAAATTATTCATACCTAAATTTAAACGATTAAAGTTTTACTCATAAGTCATAACACAATAATATATTCCTTAAATACCTTAAGAATAAAGTGCGTTTTGATACCAACTACTCAATTAGTTTATTGCTTCGATACTTGAAAAGCCATAACAATTAAATTTGTACCAAAAAAAAAAAAAATAGTGGGTAGCCAAGGCGAGAGATTTTTAAATGGGGCAATCACGCCATGTGTATATTCTGGCATATATTTTTATTTCAAATAAAATTTACAATTTTTTAAAGTAAATAAATTGTATGCGGCCATAGGCCCATAGCACTAATTAATCGTATCTTAGATGTTATACGATGCCTCATTCAAGACGTTTTCTAGTCAACACTCATCTCAAGAGAGGCTTGCAAAGGTTGGTGTTCGTCAAGACCGGTTGTCCAACCCATCAATTGTGTGAGTCCAAGGACCACGATTGACCTCATTTTTTAACTTTATAAATTTTTCAAAATTGAAAAAAATTTGATTTTAGTTTCTTCTTCTTTAATTACAATCATTTTTTGTAATTTATCCAAGAGTATACTTACCATCAGAAATTCATCAAGACTTAAGCATGAAAAATAATTAATAGAATAACTTGTATTATTAGTAGGAGAGAGCATGATTATTGGTCCTGTTCAAGGCGGCCCCATTGGCATTTATAGCTTTTAATCAGGCAAACTGGGCCGGGTATTATGTGACCCTCCAGCTTGTGTCTGGGCCTTAAAGCTAGGCCTCATTAGGATATGCAAGTCTGGTCCGCAGAGCATCGTTGAATTAAATTCGAAAAGCCGGATTCCCGCGCGTTTTATTGATCTCCCTCTTCACGCTCAGAAACACAAACCAGATCTTCTCCTTCACTTCAAACATGGCCTCCCCGAACACCTACGCCGTCGCCGACGACAAGGATCTCGACGACGCCGCTTTGTGGGCCGTCATCGATTCCGCCGCAGCCTCACACTCCTCCAAATCCAAATCCTACTCCCGCAAGCCCCTCGCAATCAAATACCCAAATTACCCTCGCGCCCCCCCAATCTCAAACCCCTCTCCACCGCCGCCAAAGCTCTTCAAGACCCCTCTACTCCCCTTCTCCGCCGACTCCGCCTCCTCGGCGGAAGGCGGCGAGGTCATAGAGGAGCCTTCGGCTTTCCACCCGCCGAGGAAGATCGCGAGGACCTCTTCTTCGGAAATTAGCGAGACCAGTCCTCTCGCCGTAGTCAGAAATGTGCAGCGCTCGCCCACCACGCCGGTCTATTCGTCTCCGGAAACGCATTTGTCGCCGGGAATCGGGAGATTTTCTAGCCCTGTGAGCTACGCGCCGCAGAGAGATGAGAGGGATAGCTCTGTGCATAGCTTGTCCGGGATGTTTCCTTCGGTTTCTTTGTTCAAGGAGTATCAGAATGCAGCTATGGCGGTAAACATTATTACTTCATTGGCTCTTTCAATTCAATTCAAGTTAATGGTGAATTCAATTTGGGAAATTTTGATTCCACAGATGGTTTTGACCTAATTGATTGTTGTGTGTGTTTGTGTGTGTCATTTCAATTGACAGATTTTGGAGAGAACCGATTACACTATGATTTCTGGGAATCCATTCATAAAAAAGTCAGGTAAAGGGTTTTGCTGATTTTCAAGAAATTGTTTCAAACGTGTAATTAATGCTAGATGTAAAATGGGGTGTGTGTGTTGTACAGGTTGGAGGAAGATATCATTTTACTTCAATCTCTCTTTTGAGATCAAAGACAAGAGCATTGAGTTCGATGAGAACCGCAATGTTCAGCGCGCTGAATTCGTGGTTCGGGCTTACATGCAGTATGGATTTCGGATTTTGGGAACTAGCATAAGATAGCAATCTAATTCCTAATCATTTCACAGTTTCACACTTTGTTATGGTTACTAGTTTTGCTATTTTTCCTCCTTCCCCTGTCACTAGGGGTGGTAGGTTCTCAGATGGATGGGGCTCGTGTGAGCGGCGCGAGAAGAAATTCATAAAACCAAATCATGATATTCCCAGTACAGCAGAGACCAGGGCCAAAAACAAAGCATGCCAGGTAGATATTTTTTCTTCTTCTCTGTATTGCTTTGGTTGGTATTTGATATCTTGGTGTATATTTCTTTTGGATTTCATTTTCACATGCATTCTGGCTGCTTCCTTTAAATGGCATTGATACAATGATACACAATGTATGCTTTCTTCAAGTAGGGCTTACTGCTTAGCCAAATTTGATGGTAATCTGCTGTTCCAATTCAGGCTAGCTTCTATCACCTCAGCTCATTTAGATCCTTATCTCATTGGTATATATTGGCAGTTTGTTCAGTATTGTTCTGTTTTTCGATCCTATTATGAACTTTAGGAGAAGATGGAAAAAGCTGCCAAACCGCAATGGCCTAAATTGTACCAACTTCAGTCCAACCTCGTCATATTGTTGTTTCTGGCCCTAAATTCCATGATTTATAGACTAGAACACAGAAATAATGGTTTTGCTGAACCCCATAAAATTTGGAGTGGCTGCCGGCCATGAGTTTGATAATTTTGTCTATCAAGGGCAAATGCAATATCCACGTTCAAGTTTCAACTACCTTTGCAGAATGAAGATATGATTTTCATTGTATTTTGAATCTTTGATCATTAGTGAGGGTAAAATTAGAGGTTCCATTGGGAAGACCACCAAAAACACAGATTTCTTGTCGGGTTTGGAATACAGTACAAGATAGTACTACATACCATTAGTACTAGATAATCTAGTTTAAAAGTGTCAGAACCATGCATGTGCCATCTGTTTACGTGCTACCAGGCTTTATTTGCTAACCCATACATCAAAAGCTTGATAATTTGAATAAATTATCATAGGTAGGCTCTCTTGCCTAATTGATGTAAACCTGTATTATTTTGTATTTTGCTCCAGAGAAGTGATAATTTGACCCAATGATATTCATTTGTATACTTCCATTTTCAATACCTGTTCTCATGCTGATCCATTATTTCTTTTCCTTTTGGGAGAGTCTGTTGTTTGTCATAATGTCATTTGTCTAGAATCGACATTATATATTAGTAGGCATTGGATACAATCATCTCTGCTGAACAAGTTTCAATAATGTAGCTTCACATATTTGCAGGACCTGCTAGGAATTGGAGAGTACCGACCAGGTGCAAGTCAAGCCCACCAATACCAATGATCCACTATCAGTCCTCATCTGCTTTTATTCTATACTGTATATCTGAATTACATATTGAGAATCACCCTGTTGTGTACACTTTTCTTTTAACATATACACACAACTGCGAAAGGTGAGACTGTGACCCACTTTCAGAGAGCAATTAAATTTGGCTCTGTGTGGCATTGAAGTGATTCTTGAATCCTTCTAAGTAGAAAGTTAGAAACTCATCTAGGAACAAGAACAGTGTTCAGGTCGATTCTTCCTTTAATGGTGCAGTGATGCAAATCATGAAAGTGTTGTTAGTTTTTGCTGTTTGCAGATCTTGGTGATAATGAGTATGGATGGAAATTGCTATTGGTCCTACTCACGCGGGAGGATCATTCTTTTAGAAGAGCGAATTGTAACAAAAGCTTTTCATGATTCACTTTGAAATGAATTCTGAGGTTTTTTTTTTTTTTTTTTGCAAAACATTCTTAGTTTAATTCGTTATTCGTATATTTGTCGGTTCCTTCATTAATGGATTTTTCTGACATTGGTAGAAAAGTAATATGATTTAAGTACACCATTTTAATGATAAAACCTATCAAACATGATAATTTCTCGTCTTTCGTGGGTATAGTTTCATGCACTTTATGCAACACTATGTTATCATATTTAAACTTTTTTGTTTTCCTTATAAAATGAAGAGTATAGAATAATTTATTTTATTGCTATAGAGACACTGCTGCAGCTTGGACTGAACTGAACAGAGCCTCTGTGGCTGTGGACCAAAAAGAAAAGGCGTCCTCAAAAGACTCCCTCATGCCTCAACTGGTATCTTCTCCCCCCACGATTAAAGATTAATATAACAACAAGCCTTTCATTAAATTGGCCTTCAGCTCCCTTCTTTTCATTTTTCTTTTTTCTTTTCCCCACTAATATTTTAATGATGCCGTGCGAAATTTTCTATAGGATATATATTCTTCAAATCTGTAAGGAAATTTAATTTTCCTTTTGTAACAAAAAGATCAAACACTCATCACTTGGTGCTGCTTGACGTGCTCACAAGTCACATATACTAACAATATAACTCAAAATCTCCTCCGACCAAAAACAATTAAGTTTCATTCACTAGACCATTGACTAACAATACAAATTCATTAATTATATTACATTGTATTGTTGTATTAATATAAGAAATTCATGGTATTACATTGCATCTAGTGAATTCTTTGTATCTAGTGTCCATTCACTACAATACAAATTCATCAATTGTATTACATTGTATTGTATTGTTGTATTTAATAGTTTTATACACAATTTCCAAATTATTTATTGTACCTAATTATTTAAAGTTTAAAATCACATTACTACATTGTATATGGTCATTTCTTTCTTTGCGATAAATTGTATATAGTCAATTTTTTTTTATCGGGGGATGAGAGATTCAAATATAGGATCGATATCAATATTGTGGAGAAAAATACTACTATATCAACTAGTTGATATATAAAATCATTTCAAATAGACCTAATAACAGGTCATATTTTTACGGGTTTGTGTCGTGTTGTGTAGAAAATGACTCAACCTGAACATGACCCATTAAGCTAACGGGTGAAAAAATTTCAACATGGACACTAAACGAAAAATAATAGATGAAGATGACATGACTCATTTCACTCATTGAGACTATTACTCAAATTCACATATTGGATGTTGGTTGACTCGTCCAACTTGCCATACCCATTTCACACATAAACGCCCGTTTCAACCCTTACAAAAATAAATAAACTATAATTTTTCAACTAAAAAAATAAATGAATAAATCAACAAATTACTAAATTATAAAATACCCATGTTCTTAAGTCTTAACATTCCAAACGGGTTTCGCGAGTTGACCCGAAAACAACCTATTAGCTTAACAAGTCAACACAATCCAAAACACGACACAATTAGTCTCAACCCGAACACGAAAATTTTTGTGTGAATCATGTTGTGTTAATGGGTTGTGTGCAATTTTGCTAGGTGTAATTTCAAACACAATTAATTTAGCATTTATAAAATTCTTGCTGTCGATATAAAGCTTTATGTCAAAATTCAAATCCATTCTCTTTATTACGCAATTCAAATGACTGACCATTTAATTACATAATAAAAAATGATTGACCGTTTAATTACGCAATCCAAATGATCGACCGTTGAACATTATGTTGACACATTTCTATAACTATTTAGAGTGATGTTTGCTATACAAAAACTTTCACAAAAATTACCCTAGATATAAAGAGGTCGCCTTCTTATGGTTCTTCTCTCTCTCTCTCTTGATTCTTCAGTAGGGCAGTCGTGCTCTCTTTTCGCTAACTCTCATAATTAAGGAAGCTGCCAACTGATGAATATCTTTAACAATGGTACGAATTCGTCAAGGAATTAAACAATGTCCAAGAATACAATCAATGAGTAACTTGGAGTCTCCTTCAACATAAATTATGATGTAATTAACCAACACGAAGAGCATTAAGAAGACCATCCTTTAGAGCTTGACCTTCACCAGGCAGCAACACGTTGGAGGAGCCCAAATTCTTAGCACTAGCCATAAGAGGATCATCATCTGAATTTCGAATAACAAAACTTGAAGCTGCATTGTTATTCCTCACATAACCATCAAAGTTTAATTTAACAAATTTAAGTAGGGTCAGGTGCCTCCCATTTTATTTGAGGACTCTGCAAATTGCCACTCAAAGTGGAAGAGGGACTACCCTGCCAATAGCTTGGACCCCAAGTGGGCTGCAACACGAAGAACTTTAGTAGGGTGAGGCTTAATTTGTCTAAAAATGAGATTATTTTTAGAGTCTCAAATTTGCCAGCAAATTAGCAAAATCTTGCAAAGAACTATATCCATTCTCTTAATTATACAATCTAGATGACTGACAGTTTGATTACACAATCTAAAATGACTGACATTTTAATTACACAATTCAAATGATTAACCGTTTAATTACGTAATTCAAATTATCGACTCTTTAGCATTATGCTGACATATTTCTATAACTATTTAGAGTGATATTTTCTGTTTAACAACTTTCACAAGAATTATCTTATAAATTATGATGAGTATGGAGTATGTATAACCAAAGTTCTCTTCTTCTTCTTTTTGTAACCAAATCTTTAGCAGACGTTTTAACAAGAGGTATGAACTCTGATAAATGGGAGCAACCAACCATTTAAAGGCATTTAAAGGTGGGGGGTAACATGGTCTTTTGCAAGATATAAAGAGTGGTCTTCTTCTGGCCCCCAGCCCTCTCTGTTGTGCCGTGCTTTCTTTCTCTGACTCTCGTACAAATTTTATTTTCTCTCCCTTCTTCTTCGGACCAGCTATTCTGTCTGCAAAACCAGTGTATACTTTCACGAAACGGTAAGACGTCACTCTCACTCCATCTATGTCTCAGTCTGTGTTTCCTGTGAGTCTTTTGTGCATTAAAGAGGCAATGCCGTTTCCCAGCAAGCTTTTGGAGCAGTCTTTCTCGTCCAACTCGTCTATTTGGACTTTACTACTATCTCTGATTCTCTTTTCTTTCTTGTTTGACTTTGAATGACTGAACCCATCTTTTCCTACTAACCCCAATTCTTTAATTTTGGTTTTCTGTACATTCTCATTTAGAGTAGAGCATGTTGTTGGAAATGACAGTTCTTTATGTGAGGTGACCACGCCATTTGCCCCAGTTTCCTAGATAATAGGGAGGAAGAGAATCATGGCTCATCAGGTACCTCTCTCTTTCTCTCTCTCTCACACACACACACACACACACACACATTAAGTGCCATTATATATCTGGGTTTTAATTTTCAAGTCATTGGGAGCATGAGGAGGTCTCTGTTTTGAGTTGAAGTAGAAAACCCATCTATATATCTATCTATCTATTCTTGTTTTGAGTGTAGGATGAAGGGTGGCCTTTGGGATTGCGACCACTGACTGCAAGAGTTGGGTTCATGAGAAACCAGGATTTCTCTGGATCGGCGGCTTCATTCAGCACTTTGGTCACTGCCTCTCCCACCTCCTCCACTGTTTCTTCTTCAGATCTTGATACAGAGGTCAGTATGTATAGATTGTCTGTAATGGAATCAGCTAGATAGAAACATTAGCAGTATAATAAAATACATAAAGAAACCCATCTTGCTACTCTGTTTTTATGCTTCTATGCTTTTTGGGTACTCATCCTCCATGATTTCTCTGACATCTCTGTTAGCAATCTGTTATTTTTAGTCTTTTTGAAATAGAATCTTTCAAAATGTACGCCATGTATTTCCTATTGGAAATGTGTATAACCTATGATAAGTTATATATTTTGTTTCCAGAATTACAACAATGGGCATCTCAAAAAGTAAAACACATGATAATTCAGGTACTTGGAATTATAGATGTGGACTTCTATAGAAATGGTCATTTTAAATGGAAATCCCTGTAGCTAAAAAGAGCATTATAGTGAATTGGAGACTGAGATGCCTATTTTTTGAGTCATGCCTAATTGAAGTTGAATGAACCCATTTTCACTCTTTCACGTGGAAGACCATCATGGGGTTTGACTCTATTAATTTACATTAGTCTCGTCCTTTTTATATTAAACTATGATCTATATATGGAGCTTCCTTTACATTAATTTATTTTGTGTTCATGGTCTGGTCTTTCATGTAAAAATCATATGTGCAACTGGTTTCAGTCCACTGGTTCTTTCTTCCATGACAAGAGCATCACACTGGGGAGCCTCATTGGTGTTTCTGGCATTTTAAACCTCTCCCGAAGATCAACAAGAGGAAGGACAGTAGAAACCTCGAAAGACAAAAAGAACCACAAATCCAAGCCTTGGTTGTTTTCACTGTGCTCCACGCTAACCACAGACACTGTGAGTGTGAGTGACAATACTCCATCCCTAGGTCACTTTCTTGAGGCAGAAAGGAGAGCAAGTGCCAACATTAACAACAGAATGATCAATCATGGCCGTCCAATCGAATACGGGCCTGATGATTTCTCACCGGCTGTGCCAGTTTCAGATGACAACACTCTGTTTGTGGGTGGTGAAGTTGTAGCAGCTGGTCATGAGTCAAGTGGTTCAGAGAGTGGAGATGGTGGAACAAGGTCCAGCAGAGAAGTATTAGAATATGGCAATGGATTCGGAACTCCATTACTGTCTTCATGTTTTTGTGGACAACTCAATAAATGATGACCCCTCATTGGTATTTGTTTATATATTAAGATTCAGATTGCATATATTGTTGCAAGAGGAGACTTTCACAAACTCACTCATTAATGAAGAATTTATCTTATTATTTGGGGGTCTTAGAGAGTAGGTTGTTATGTAACTTTGCCCTTGAACTCATGTCACTATGTCAGTTAATAACTTAATATAGTCTTTTGAGGTATACTATATTATTGAAATCTGAAATAGCTCTCTAATTAAGGGTGTGTGGACCAAATGATTCTTGATTACTAAATGCTGCCCAAGTCCACTTTGTGGTAATGGTGTGTGTGTGTGTGTCAGTTTTCACACTTTCACATGTTCTTGGGTTAGGGAGAGAATGAGGGCAACTGAGTTCTACATGCATATCTGCCTAATTATCGCCATGTCATGCAACTCATGCTCCTGTGGTCTGTGGGGGTTATGGTTTTTGATATATAAAAGATTGCAAAAGAAAATTGCAGCTTAAGCCCATGAAAATGCCTGTTTTAACATGACAATTCTTTGCAGACGCAGAGATGTGAAGGGGGCTTCTTACTTTCCAAAACCAGAAATAGAATGCACAAAAAAAAAGGTACTTCAAATTGTTGATTCATGGCAAAAGATGGCTTGGAATTTAGAACCAATATATCATACAGTTGTTGCATGACATTGTAAATTTCCAGTTAAGCTTCCACTGAAGGAGGTCGGACTTGATCTTTCCATACAAAATTAAGAATCATACTTCAGTGAATGAGGCAAAAAGGACTAGAAAGAACAGATAACAAAAAAGAGTCCTCTCTTTCCTTCCATGAGAAACGGAAAGGCAATTGATTATTTTTTTTTTTAATATAGAATTGTATTTATATTTGGGAGACGAACCCTTGAAAGTTTTGCTGCTTCTTTAATTTAAAGAAAAGCAGACTAAATAAGACTCGAAGAAACAAACCTGCAGACCCACTGTGCTGAAGGACATCTACATTCTCATATGCTCTTAGCAAAAGACCTCCAAGAGTCGAATTGGAAACATATACTGGTGAGGGTCCCGCTCCCCAGGCAAATCCAAGACAGGTAGCTTCGTCTGCTGGACTATCAAGTATCAACTGGTTCAAAGAGAGAACAGATCCACAGCTACACTTATCAAGGCTTATGGATCCCCTCATTGCATTCAGCAGCTATCCTTCCAGAATTGCGACCACCCATCCTTCCAAATGAGCTCATAGGTGACAACCCCTTGAAGCTACTGCTGCCTTCACTGACATTAGACTTTCTTGATCTCCTCGGCTTTGAGGGACTCATTTCTGGCTCCACATCATTGTTGTTGGCCTTGATATTGGCAACAACTAGTTGAGTAATGCTGCTTCGGCAAAAGGGGCAAACTGGGACCGTAGTGGTAGTAGTTGATGGATCAGGCTTCTTATGGCAGCATAGAGCAAGGGTGCAATGTGCACACATTTGATGACCACATGGTCCGACCTCAATTGTGCATAACTGGTCAAAGCATATGCAGCATAGGTCCACATCGCTAACCTGTTTGATATAATTTCACCAGTGAATAAGAAAGGTACATACATTGCCCGAGAAATTTAGCTCTACTAAAGGTTTCATAGCATCTGTGCAGAGAAGCACTTCAATACTAGTAAAAGACATAATGTCATTACGACCAACTAAATGGTGACAACAATGTGTTTCTACACATTTTAGACAAGATAAGAACATACAAAACAGATCAATTCTTCTCAGATTTTCCACTGTCAGAAAATAGGGCATGAGATGGTAAGTGTGCTCATTTGAAAATTCTTTTCCAGTAGATATTTTAAATCCTTTCTATTGAGCCAATCCTATAGACAACCAATATGAAAATGTAAGCAACATAGAAGGCACATTTACCTCAGAGGCATTATCATCAGTCTCTTCATCTGAATGCAAAGGAGATGGAAGTGAGTATACTGTCTCCTTCAAGATAGCTTTCTCCCTCTCCATGTTTGATTCTATTAACGCTCTCTCTAACAAAGCTTTAGCCTCTGGATTAAGCTCGCTGATGAACTTCAAAGGTGATGGCCAGACAAGAGGCTCTGCTGATGAGGGGTTCAGTATGGCTGCACAAGCTTGATGTTTGTACTTCAGAGCAACCATGTACGGTATTCTCCTGCAGAGATAATTATTCTTTAAATGTTACGACAACATATCTAAATAATCTACTGTCCAACCTATACCTAAAGCCGAACACTAAAATAATTTAAGGATGGAAGACTTGTGGGGCTATAGGCTCCATTCATTGCTGATAATTATGATGCTAACTGTAAATGAACAAAATCACATCCCCTCAGAGTCACCCCACAATTTTAATGACGTGCTCATACAGACAATGCTTAAATAATTTTCCAATGTAGAAAAATCAGGCATAGGAAAGCCTTTTCCTAGAGGTTTGCATTCATATATCAATTCTACATCGAGTTCTTCCGAAATACCAATCTAGCTGACTGCAATAGGGAATTAAGGAATTAAAAATGAGTCATTCCTAATCAGGAAAATATTGGTACTTTGGAAAGCAATGATTCATAAGCAAACAGAACTCAACTTTATTGACTAATATGGACCTTATAGTATTTATTACTATGTTTTAAGCGGAACTCGTAGTATTTCAAACTTGAAAAGATGCATAATTTATTACAGAAGCAACATTCACACAAGCTAATTAAAGAAGGTTACCCAGATGGGTCTAATTGAAGCCGATCTGCTCCCCAAGCAAGCAACTCTCGAACACAATCTAAAGAACCACCACGGGCAGCTAAATGAAGTGGTGTGCTTCCAGGGTACCTGCAGATGGCACTTCTATCAGTCTAATTCTCAAATTATCACTTTATAGCTACAACATCAGTAAAGTTAATAAACAAATTACCCGTATCCACCAGTTGAAGCACAAACAAGAGCCCCATTGTCTAAAAGGACATGAACACAATCTGGCCGTCTTTGACGGGCTGCTAAATGCAATGGGGTTGCCCCACCTCCATCTCTAATGTTCACAAATCTTGCAAATCCCCTGCCAATGCCATACAGTGTAAATTAAACAGGAATCATTAGAGAGAGAGAGAGAGAGAGAGAGAGAGACTAACCAAGAATTTGCAACAGGGGTGGAATGAGCAGCGGAAAGAATGGCTTGCAGGCAGTCTGAATGACCATAATATGCAGCATAATGCAAGCAGGTTCTTCCGTTCAGGGAATCAAACATCAATATCTAAAAATTATACCCAGAACACACATGATCAGCATCTGATTACTGGTTCAAGTACAAATTGAACCAAGAAAATAATTGCCATACTTCACCAAAAGAAAAAAAAAAAAAAAAAGCATACATTTGCTCCTGCTTGGATAAGCTTTTGCACACAAGTGATATGCCCATTCATTGCAGCCAACATTAACGGGGTCTGTAAACCGATCACACAGAAAAAAGTTCAAAGCACATGAGAAAAGAAGAAGATAAAACAATAAAATTCAAAGTAAAGCAAATCCAATCAAAAGCATGCAAAAAACTATTCTTGATTGACAAAAAAGCATCAAAAAACAGAATCCACATTCACCTGTTTATGGCGATTCACTACATCCGGATTCACAGACCGATCCAAAAGCATACAAAGCACCTACATATTATCATCAGGCCAAGCACCACAAACAAAATCCCATCTAAGTCCATCAAAGAATCCATCAAAACCAATCAAGAAAAAAAAAAAAAAAAAACAAAACCCACCTCGATCTGACCATTTGCAGCAGCTACATGCATCGCAGACAGCCTCCCATGCCCTTGGGTCTGCTCCAGAACACCTGGGTCTGCTTCCACCATAGCCTGAAGGAGCTCCAAGTCCCCATTTTCAACAGCTCCAAAGATACCATTTTGATGGGGCTCTCTGCAACTCAGTCCCTGACCCATTTCTCTCCAGAGCCCAATTATCGCATTGAAAAGTGGCCCGAGAGTCCGAGACCTGTTCCCCACGCGCCACCTTCCAATGGCGATGTTGAGCTGCCACTGTATTAGTGGTGGTGGTGGCTCTACTGGCAACGATGAATGTTGATGTCAATAGGCAATCTATGTACTGGGAGTTGAGTTTGCCTCGGAGTTCGGACCTGCTGACCGCCGAGATTTCGGGCAGCTTGACCCTGCGTCCTTGACTCCTTGCTTTTACTCCTCTTTTATGTCAGACTCCGGGCAACTGTCAGATATTCTTTCGGGCAATTTAGATTTTATATGTCTAATGTCTAATCCATCGATGGCTTTTTTATTTTCTTCATTTATTTATTTGGTCCTAGACCAGTTAAGTCTTACTTTCATACATGGGTTTACAGTTACACGTTAATTTTCCACGCGTTTACTAAATCATTCAGGACCGTTGATATATCCATCCAATCAAGTATCTTACTATCTTCTTTAATATATTAAAATTAAAGTGATTTTATTTTTTATTTTGAAGGTAATGTAATCTTGTTCACCAATCACCCCCTTTGCGTTTTAGAAAAGCAAGTTTGGTATATAATTGACAGCAGCAAAATGTGGAAAACAGAAAGCAGCCACAAATTTGGTAGTTTAAAAACAAATTGTTAGGATTTTTGCTTTTACATCAGGTAGTTAAAAATTTGATATATATATATATATATAGATATTATGTATATCAAGAGAATTTGAATGATCAACTTTTGTTTTTCCTTTTTGTTTTTTTGTTGGCTGACGATGACTTTTCTTCTTTTAGACCTCTTCTTCATACTTGTTGCTTCCATTCTGGTTGCCAACCGAGCCTGCTTTTATCTTTTTCCAATCGTTGGTCAACTATCTACAGCTCTGAAAGGACCAACATTAAATAACAGCATATACATTTAGATATTTAAACACACAACAAAAAAAAGAGGAGGGTGGGAAAGTTCTTTTCTTTTTGGCCGAATGCCTGAAAGATGCTCATTGGATTAATTGAATTTAGTAGGTATTTCCATTCTTCTTGGGTAGACGGATTGTATTTAGCGTTAGCTTACCTTGTACGGCTAGATGCTCGAATATTTGCACTCTTGTCTGCGTGAAGACTGAAGAGACTGGTCACCAGCTTTAACGGGTTCATAAATCCTGATGCATGCAATCACCATCAGACTAGACTATACGTATTATTTGAGCTACATGCGGTTTACAAATAATGCAAATATTTAAAATTAATACGGATGATTTATAAGTAATTATATGTATCCACCCTCAAAGACTAAATTAGTTGTGAGAATGAATAGATTAGAGCCTAGCCTGACTCACAAAAGAAAAAATTAATTGGTTACGTTTCTAACCTTGAAAATAACCGCCAATTCCAGTTTTCAACTACAACTCATTTATTCTCATTCTTAAGACCCAGTCATTGCTCTAAATCCTTGGTCCTCACCATTAACTATGATCCGTTTAATTTATAAATTTAAAGTTTGCGAATAAGTATGAAATTTCATTCTCATGTTTGATACACTTATAAGAATATGTTACCTTTTACAACTCCATGAAAGTGGAATTTGAAACCCTTAAACACCTTTGGATTTGTTATTCCTATTACTTGTGACAGCATTTATTGTGGGCAGTTATTACAAAATTATTTCCACTAAAATTAAGAATATAATTTTAAACATTAAATTTTCATTCTTTTTTATTGTACCACTAAATATGAAAATGACATGTGTATAAAATTCTCAAAAAACTCATTCTGCGAACCAGACAAGTCCGAAAAGTCCATTTCATCCCATTTTCAAATAGTGGTTTTGTCCTTGTCCAAGCCCTACCCTAAAACCTTATCTCGATAAGGGCTAAGGAGTGAGCCGAAAGAGTCTTTCTTATTATTCAAAAAGACAGAAAAAAAAAAAAAAAAAAAAAAAAGTCAAGTCATGAGTGGTCAAGAATTCCCATTAGCTGGGCTAAAGCCCAAGTATCAACAGCCATCAACCCACCAGACTTGCCCCAACAGTTTCTCGGGTCCAGAGATAGCCAAGAAAAGTAAAAAGAAGGCCCAAACAGCTGGTTCAGCCCGTAATGCAAAACCTGACGGATATGGGCCAAAAAGGTTTCCAAACCCACATCGTCCTCCGATTAACTATAGTGATCACGCAGTATATAAGGCACTGCGGCATTAGGGTTTTAGTTTCTGTGAACACTATCGGAGCCGCCCCTCTCTTAACCCCAAGATCTAGGGTTTGTTCCGAGCAATATCAAAGGTACCAGTCTCAATAAAATTTCCCAGTAGTTACTTACTTAGCCTCCTCTGTTTTTCTTATTTGTGTACGCGAGCTTCATATTAATCGATTTTGTTGAATATTTGTAACCCTACTTGCAGAAATGGCTCCGGCGCAGCCCAAGAGTGGTATATTCGTTGGATTGAACAAAGGCCATGTCGTTACCAAGCGTGAATTGGCTCCTCGCCCTTCTGACCGAAAAGGGGTACTTTTTTTTTTTTCGTGTTTTTTTTCTGGGATTGTTTTAGTGTGAATTTGTGCGAATAGTATTGTAATTTTTATGCTTGGTGGGTTTTGTTTATGAAGAAAACCAGCAAGAGGGTGCACTTCGTGAGGAACCTGATCAGGGAAGTTGCGGGTTTTGCTCCATATGAGAAGAGGATTACTGAGCTTTTGAAAGTGGGGAAGGACAAGCGTGCTCTTAAGGTGGCTAAGAGAAAGTTGGGTACCCACAAGAGGGCCAAGAAGAAGAGAGAGGAGATGTCCAATGTTCTCCGCAAGATGAGGTGAGACTTTCTTTCTATCCTTATGGCCCTCTGAGTTCTTTGGAATCTGGTTACTTAGGTTGTTTGAGAGTAATAGTCACTTTAAGGCTGTTAGTATTCGTGCATGAGTGTTTGATGAGCACTCAATCTATGATTGCTTATTTTTGTGCATATGTTAAACAAATGTGTGGAAATGGACTAAAGCCCACTTGAGTTGAGCATTTATAATCCAAATTGGAGTACTTAACTACACATCTGCATGCTTAACCTCTAGTTGCGCATTTGTTTACAATAGAGGGCGTTTATTGGCCTTTAAGTCCTTTCGGAGAACCATATTTCAACATTCAAAGTAAATTGCTCTTCTGGTGGTTTGATCTTTCAGCTTTAATTTTTTTGGTAATCTGTTTGTGATTTCATTTGTAAAATGTAAACCATTTAAGTTAAATACCAACTTGTGTTAGTAAATAGTTTGTGGGGAGCTCATTCATCCATTTTTACGTTGGCCTATGTGAGGATTTTCGTTTTTGTTTTACTCTGCGCCTTGTGTGGTTTTTGGCATTGTCAATGTGCAGATCTGGTGGTGTGTCTGAGAAAAAGAAGTAAGAAGTTGAAGCATATGGAAGCTGTTTCTATGGAATGTAGTTCAGTTAAAGTAATAGTTTTTGTTATGGATTTTGTTAAGAAATTTTAGAGGGTGTACGAACTCTGTAATTTTGAATGTTTTGAGACCTTTTCATTTTCAATGCACTGGATATTTGTTCCTTGGATTCTCTGTTTGGTGTCTGAATTATGATTCTTTGGATATTATTTGGCACTGCAGTGATTCACATTGAACTTTGATAGTTGAATTATGGTCACATACCTTTTCTAGCGGCTGATAATTGATATTGATATTGCTTTTGCAAAATGTAAGGGTCATTAAACTTGTGATTGGTTAGGTTTACAAATAATTTGCAAGCACAGAATGCCGTTTCTCTCAATTTTTGGATTGGTTTTGTTTTACTAATAGAGATGATTAAGGCTATGGTTGGCACTGTTGCCAGAGGCCAGCTGTTTGCCTCCCATTAGAGATGGGTTGCTGGTCTCTTGCACAAGGTCCACTTGCGGCTTTGTTAATAAATGGGTTATTAAAGTGTGGGTTAGGTAGGTAAGTTTTTTTTATGCGATAGTAGTGCTATTCTTCGTCTTCATGGGGCTTAGGCTCTCCATAATACAAAAGAATAGGGTTGTTCTTGTTAACACCTTGGTAACTAAGCAATCTTCCATTGTTTATGTGGGCATCATTGTCCCTCCCCTTGCATTGAATACGGTCTTGAGCAAATTGCATAAAGAACTGTGATGTTAGTGTAATAATGTTACAATAGTGCTAATCAACATCATCTTATAGAAAGAGATAGTTAGGGGTGTAAACGAGCCGAGCCAAGCCGAATACCACCGTGCTCAGGCTTGGCTTGTTTTAAATTTTTCGAGCTTGAGCTTGGCTTGGCTTGTTTCTTATACGAGCCGAGCTCGAACGAGCTAAAAAAAAATCGAACCCGATACGAACTCGAGCTGTATCGAGCTTTTTAACATAATTTTATCGAAAATATTTTATTAACTACTATTTTTTAAAAATATTAATTTCTATTGAACATTTTCTTCTTGAAAGTATTATAATATGTTAATTTTAAACTTAAAGTTAATATATATTGTTAATTAAATTAGATAGGCACCAAAGACTTCTTTAAAACACTATATAGATGAATATGGTTTCCATGAAATACAACTGTACCAAATAATTCTATCTAAACATTGATAACTTATAACTTTTGCAAAAATTCTCATTAAAAAAGAGACGTAAGATAGTAGAAGTCTTATAACCAAACATTACAAAAATAAAGTAGGAAATAAAAATAGCAAGTCCTCATATAAGCTATGAAAAATGAGATATCAAACATATAAACTAGAAAATACGAGCGGCTCACGAGCTTTTCGAGCCGAACATACTAAAGCTCAAGCTTGGCTTGTTTCTTAAACGAGCGAGCTTCGGCTTGGCTTGTTTGTTTTCGAGCCGAGCTTAAACGAACCAAGCTCGAGCCGAACTCGATACGAACTCGAGCTGTATCGAGCCGATTTACAGCCCTAGAGATAGTGCCACTACAGCGATGGAGGCGAATCATCAATCCAAGTACATCTCATTTTCCGTCGTAGAGACTAATTGCATGATTGAAGCCGCCAGTCGACTCCATAATCTGCGAATTGCTTTAAAATTTACTTTTCCCTCCTTTGAAAGTTCCTGATGTGGAAGAAATAATCCCATCTTTTGATGATTTGGAAGAAAGAAGTCATGGCTGCTTAGCTATGGCCGTTATCGACACATAAGCTATATACACTAGTAATGGAAAAATTGTTTTTTTTTTTTTGGTCCTATTTTGAGATAGAGGTGCTGATTATGACTGTTTCCTAAAAAGCTTTTCTAAACTTTTTATCAGCACACCCAGAGAGGCACAAGTGTACAACTGAAAAATATCAAAATTTTAAGGATGTTGAATGTACGTATGTACCTATTAAATTCATGCATTTAACTAGAACTCCTTAGTTGGGTTTGATTCCGGTGGATGGGACCATTATGTGAATGAACCCAACCCATGGCTCAAAGTGGACGTGGCTGAAACAACGTTTTCTATTTGGAGCTTTCGTTTTTCGCTTTTGGGTCGGATCGAAAGTAATGTTAAGGGCAAGAGATTGTAAAAGGCACGGGCCCAACAGAAAGGAACATAACAAGCCAACTTAATATGGAGAATCATGCAATTTTGCTTTATTTTCCCCTATAAGGTGGACTACTCATTGAGTTGAATATCGATATGGAATTGTGTGGGGCAGGAATATGAATATGGGGGTCCACTTTTTGACTTGTCAGAGAGTTTTCTCCGCGCCCTTGGACCAACAACATTCATAAGAATAATCCCCCCTTTCGCTTTTTTAGTTTATATGATATATAGCCTTCCAATTAATTACTAAACTAAACTAATCGAATCAATAACTTGCTTCTTAATTAATTGTGTTCTAAGTTTCCTAGACCTAAACACAGGGTTTCTACTCAATAAGGAACACATTGTGAGGTTAATTGACTTTACAATGTAGTCCAATACTTTTTTACAAAAATTATATTAACTAAATATATCGGAAACAATTTACTTATATATTTATAATCAAATAAATTGATAGACAAATATAGTTTCTAATAAACGTTGTAATTATCCTGATGGTACTCTCGAATAGTTAAACTTTTTCTAATTTGACTATTTTTTTCAGATATAATTGTAAAAAAATAAACCTTTCATATCATTACACTACAATACAATAAGGAATGAGTCCTACATTATGTCCCAGAAGTTGTTTATACAACTAAATTTAGCTTTATCAGCGTCGAGGAAACAATCCTAGCTACAATTATAAATTGATAATCAAATTGAGTGCTCTCTCACGTAAGCATCCATTGCATGCATATATAAATAGATTATCATCGTATGTAATTATATTATATGCATTAGTGAAGTCGACATCGGCATGTATGCAACGTGAATTATACTTTGGTACCTTCCTAGCTAGTTCCTACGTACACCATTATAATATGCTTCAACGACAAAAATAATTTTGTTAGACACGTACGAGAGCGCACTTTGCAAAAGATTAATTAACTAAGCCTAAACGTACATAATGCAATAGGCCAATAGCCCATTAGCTTTTGATGAGAATATAATCAAGAAATTAAGTCCATGATCTACCTGACCAATTATAAATGTTGCCAACTTGCATGTATAATTAAGATCTTGATCCAATCTGATCATAATCAGCTGGACAACATACTATTCTATGGGAAAGCAAAATTGAGTTTCATATATATAATATAATACATGAGTTTTTTAGTCAAAACCCAAGTTGCACCCCTGATTTAACTTTCCAACCAAAAATTCCATATAAATGTAACATTAATCTGCAATAGATTATAATTCTAGTTATACATGAACACGTGTTTCAGTTAGATAATCAAAAGCTTTTAAAATTTGTGTAGCTTAATTTGTTGATTAACTTCACTTTACTAACTGAAAGGCTTAATTATGGTTGTGCCAACTAGAATTTATATTAATTAGGGGACCTTCAGAATTATATCTTATTGTGAGCTAGGCTCATTTAATCTAGATAGCAAATTTCATGAAGAATTGTGTGGTACGATACAATTGTTTCTTGATTGTTTCATAATGATAAGTAATATATTGCTCAATATCAAGTATTATAGAGTGAAATATTTTCTTAAGTTACAACATGATATTTTGAGTACGTTAAAACTACCTGCTTGAATTTGGCCACAAAAAAAAAAAAAACTACCTAACTAAGTTTCGTATTAGAAATGAGTACTGGGAATCTAAATAAGGATATATACGTATACATGTGTTGGTCCATCATATATAATTGATGAATAACATGTGGGATAACGTGAGGTCTCGGTCCGAGAAGAGCTTGGAATCTCAGTCTCTTTCTACCTTTCTCCACCTGTTCTGTTCATGAGGATTAATATCCACAGAGAGAGAGAGAGAGAGAGAGAGAGAGAGAGAGAGAACGTACAATGTGTTGTTATAACAAGGACATGTTAAAAGTGAAAGCTGCTTCTGCTCTAGCTCTGTGTGTATATGTGTGAGTGTGAGCTAGCGCATGTCACTCACTCACAGTGACTGAGTCACACATACCCATGTGGAATGTGACCATATATCAGTTGGCATGAGAATATATAGATAGGCTTGGATTTCCGAGCCTAACTCCAAAATTCCATATTCTACTGCTCTTCTTAATTCGTACACAACATCATGAGCTTCTTCAATTCCTTACTTTTATGGGCACAGAGTCTGTGACATCGATCGAGAACAAGACATAATATATGCTCACATTTCAATATCGGCCATTTGGGATCATTCAATTCGATCCTCTGAGTACTACACACCCGACCCAAGTACCCAAACCCCAAGATTACCATATATGTATGAGAGCCTATATACATATAATCAATCATTCTCGATTTCGATTCTCTATGAGTGTTTCTTTTTTTTTTTTTTTTGGTCGAATTCTCTATGAGTGTTTCAGACACATACAGAGAGAACATTTTTCATGTTTGACGGTTAGTTTTGAATATGCATGCTTGCTTTATTCTTTCTTGGTTCTTGCAAAAGCAAATCCAAACACCTTCCCTACATACATGCATACATTAGATTCCTTTCTTCAACTTGACTATTCCTACTTGGAATATAAGTGATTCCTGGCTACAAAAATTAATTAAGATTACTTTATATATTAATATTGACACATATATCATATCCGGAAATTAAGTTTCTTCAACTTCTGAAAGCGGAATATGCTTGTCAATTTGAGGGTTTGGTCCAAGTCTGTGGCACTTGCTACCTGTTGTCTCTTTTTTAGTACAGTACCCAAATATTTATACCAAAATAATTAGTATTGCTAGACATTTAATTGTCCTACTTTCGGCAACAATGTTGCAAAATCTCTAGAGCAAGTTATAGCAAGAAGCAATTAAAAAGACAACTACATGCAATTATGTGTAAGTTGGCTGGCGCATTATATACTTAACCTGCAAGGCACTATATATATATATTATAATCCATGATGAACAGTGTACAAACCAATCTAGTTTCTAAATCTGCTTTTTAGAGAAACATTAATAGCTCATATTAATAAACCCATGATCAGATTAAAAAATAAATGAAAATCTCATCATAAAAACTTTGAGGATTCAAATGGCTTCCAATTCTCGGATAAAACCTCAATCTTTTTCTTTGGTGGACAACAAATTAAATCCCCTTGCCAAATTTGTGTTAGTTTGAGTACTTGAGGCTTGAGGATTGGATTAAATTGGAAGAGGAGTATTGGTTGGTTGGAGCGCACGCAGTAAATGTGTCAGAAATGGTAGCAAATGAGAAATCAAAAGTAGCAAGTTAATTACAAGTTGGAACTCAACTAGCAGGTGGCTGTGGATTAAGCGCGCGCGTGCCAACGATATATCGAATCACTGGGAGTGTGGGTCCTCTGCAACTGGGACCTCCTGCCATGTCAGGTCCCCGAAACTGACAAAACAGTATTTTGTCAGCTAGCGCGCTCGCCATACATATTAGTATATTACATACGTGAACCTAACACGCGCTCACGCGCGTCAAAGCTGCGAACTGGTCACACAATACTTGTCTACTCCTTGAGTGTTGCAAATTTGTAATCGTTCTCTATGACCCTCTCTCATATATTCTTCCACAACAAAGTTCGAGGAAACACACACACGACACAACAAACAATGTGTCAATGTGAGTGAGTGAGAGTGAGAGAGTATGAAAGTAGAAAAACCAATCTCTCTCTCTAATTGTCTATGACTTGGAATGGAATTTAATTTGTGTGGAATTGAGTGGCATTTTGGCGTCTTTTGAGAGCCTTGTCCTATCCTGTTCTGTGACTTCTGTCCTGCCCTACTACCAAAGTCACCAAATCAACGCGGCATCATCATCATCATCATCATCACAATCTGATCGAGGGCCTCAATCTTAGTTAGCCCTTGTGATATATGCAGCAGGAGTACAATTCACATATTATTACAAAATCATTTCCTTTACTTATTACTACCTAACGAATCACTGCTTTGTATCATTCCAATTATTGGGTCTATCAATCATAATATATAATTATAACATGCTTCCTCACCTAGTTCATGCGCATAATAATTAATCATAACATAATAAAACAAAATTACAGGCATATTGTTACAATTAAACAATTGGTTTTCTTGGAGAGTTGGATGTCACTCGATCAACTCACGGTGGAATATGTATATATATATATGTGTGTGTGTCTCCATTTTATTAGTTTAATTTATATAGACTACAAAAAGAAAGTGGAAACTGATTGATCAGTATCTTCGATCCATGGGTTCCATGCAATTGCAACAGGGTTTGGAATAAATTCACAACTCAATTAATAGTTTATGGCACTTTGTCCCAAAATTGGAAGAACACGCTGATTCTGCCAAAATCTATGGCTTTTTAAGATAATCTGGAATAAATTCACAAACATATATATATGCGTATATGTGTGTGTCTAAAGATGTTTTAAAAAATTAATTTTCATCATAAACCTTTTAGAAGTTAAAGAAATTAAATATTCTTCTTTTTCAATGAATTACCAGATGGGTAAATTAATTACTAATTAAAGTAATCAATCATGTAGACAAGCAAAAGCTACAACACCTTGTTGGTTGTTGAAATATATTCTTGACTACAAAAGATGTAGACGAGATCGATGGATATATTAATTTTTCACCAAAAGAGGCCATTTGAAATTGTCACCGGCCATAAGGTGACCTTAGGGAATTGAATCAGGATACATGTACAGGCACTTACTAATTAACTTCCTTAGATGGGAAGCTTAGTCCTTTTAGTAATTGTTTTCAAACAAAGGGGCACTTTTAACTTTTACCGAAAATGTGTCAATATTATATAATAATGCTTGCAATTAAGCTAAATCCATGACATGAAGTGAACTTTTGAACTATTAAATGGGAGGGTATTGATTCAAGTCAAGAAAATATCAAAGCTAGCCTCCATGTTTACTATTGTACTCTTGATCAGCTATAATATGAAGTACTATAAACCTTTGCCCTAAAATCCCAAAGACTTCAGTACTGGAAATGTCAATTTGAAGAGCAACAAAGTCACACACTTAATTTGTCTAGTAGATTTTGAATATACGTACCCCTGCAGAGATTGATAACATAGTGGAACAAAATGGAGTTCAAATATGAATAGGGCAAAGTTCAACAACTGAATGTGTAAGCTATAGCTTCTAGTACGTAGTTAATCTGCAAATAAATTAATTGAAATACTCTATCATAATGCAACAATTGCTAGATATATATATATATATATATATATAAGTATCATGACTTGAAAGATGGTGCAAATTAACATATATGTAATACAAGTACTACAATTCAGACCAGCAGCTAGCAGAGAAAATGAACATTCGATCAGCATACACACAGTGGTAGCTAGCATTTGTTAAACAAGTTCGATTCTGATTCAAAACTCCATGAACTGATCATACATTCACTGGTATTACAAACATGTTACCTCATACAATATGCCTTCTACAACTTGTTTTGAAAAAAATAAAAATGAAGAAAATAAAAGGCCTAATTAAGCTCTCACTGATGAACCATAAAGAAAAAAGAGGTAAATATTAAAACGAAAAGCCTACCATTTCTAGGGTTTCTTGCTAGCTACTTGATCATGATCGAAAACCCAATCATCCTGACATTTCTTCATCACATTCAAGGGGCTCAATTGATTCATTTGTGATTTGTCTAACAAGTTAATTTGTTTAAAATTAATTGAAGCCATACTAAGAAAAAAAACCCGAAGCTTGTTCACAGCGAGGTTGTATTCTGAGAGAGAGAGAGAAAGAGATACCAAAGAGCTAGAAGATGATAACTGAAAATAAACTTATAGGGGATGATGATTGGTAGTAGTGGAAGTAGTGGAGCTAAACCCAGAAAGATCTGTCCATGCACCACTGCTCCCACCACCATTAATCCAGTACTGATTATGATTTTGATGATCATGATTTCCACCTGGATTATTGTTCATTCCCAACAACTGCCTCGACATATTCAGCTCTTGTTGTTGTTGTTGCTGCTGCTGCTGCTGCTGATGATGATGATCTTCCATTTTCACCGAAGCCATTTGCCCCGCGGACGGCCTCATGGGCCGGGCCTGATAACCCGACACCGCCTCAACAACTCCACCACTACTCTCAAACAACCCTCCTCCTGTTACTGCTGCTGCTGACGTCATATCCAAGCTGCCGCTGCCACCTGTCAAAAACGGGAACGACGGCGTTTGCTGCTGGAACCGCGCCCATTGCTGCTGATGATGATCCAACCCGCCACCCGACAACAGCGACCCGGTACTCGTCCCTATCTGGAAATTCAAGGGGTCTCCAAGTCCGCCATAGTTCAGGCCGTAGCTCAAGCCCATGTCGGTGGCAGCTGTGAAGTGATGATCAGTAAAAGGAGCCATGAAACGCAGCGGTGGGATTTGTGAGCTCATCCCTGCTGCTCCCATCATGTCCGCGTTTCCTCCGGTGCTGCTGTTCGAGGGAATATTTGCACCGGAGGAACCCGCAGACCCCGTTGGCCGGTCAGAGCTGCTGGCGGGGGATTTTGAGCTGGTACCGCCACTTCCTTTGCTCCTCTTGTTCCTCCGGCAGCCGCCTCCGACCGGCACGTTCCTCAGCGCGCCGCCTCGGGTCCAGTACCTTCTGCAGGTCTTGCAGAAGTGGCGCGGCTGTGTCAGGCTGTAGTTGTTGAAGTAGCAGAACTTGGTGTTTGTTGAATCGCACCGCGGGCATTTTAGCGCAGCCTCCGGCATGGGGACGTTGGCCATCCGGGCTCGATCGGCCATCGAGCCGGGCCTGATCGAGCCCGCGCTGCCACCGCTGTGAGGCTGTGAAGGTGGTGGTGGGGGCGGGGGAGGCGGAAGGAGATGGGAATTATTGCTGTTGTTGCTGCCGCCACTTCCGGTTAAGTGATGATGGGTTGGTTGCTGCAATAATGAAAAATTTAAGGATATAGGAAAATAAAAACATAAATTGAAAAGCAGAAATCACATATCTGGTATATTCAAGAAGATCATGTAAAAAGAAAGTAATAGGAATATTATTTTGGCTTTTGGAAATTTTTCGACTTTTTTGGAAATTAAAGAGAAACCATGGGAACCAAATTAATTGATGAAGAAGCTAAGGTAGATGCATGATCATATCACCTGTTGCCAGTTGGCTGGATCAAGATAAGCTGGAATGGAAGAAAAAACCATGGTTCTCTATCTCTTGTATCTGGCCTTTCTTTCTCTCTTTTGTAAAGGTTGATGGGTTTTTAGAGATAATAGTAGTGGAGAATCACATCAACAATTGCAGACACAGAGAGAGAGAGAGAGAGAGAGAGAGAGAGAGAGAGAGAGAGAGAGAGAGAGAGGGAAAGGAAGACAGAAAGAAAGAATGGGGGGTGGGGGTGGGGGTGATGAGGAGCAAAATAAAGAAGGGGCCGGCCTTTTATGTATTTATATACTAATAATTTTGTTGTTGTTGTTGTTGTTCCTTCTCACTAAAACTACACTTTTTGTTTTATTGCTTTTTAGGGTTTTGAGAAGGCGATGTTTTCTGATCAGTTTCTTAATCCATAAGCTTCTTTCTGATGCTCTCTCACACACTCTCTCTCTCTGACCACTGTGGGGGCTGTGCTTGAGAGAAAAAGAGATGTGTGGCTCTCATATCTTGCATGGAAAAAGTAGTTTGTTGTGTATGTGAGTGTGTGAGCCAGAGAGAGAGGGTTATTAATACTATGTTAGTTTGTTTAAGTTTGGTTTAGATCTCCTGTAGTACATGGGGCAACACCCATTTTGATATGATGATGATGAGGATATATATATTATTAAAATATGAGATAATGCATGATAAATTAATGAAAAGGACATGGTAAAAATGAATATGATAATGAAAAGAAAAGGTTGTTCTTGTGCTTTGGTGGTGTGGCACTGCCACTGCCACAGTCCCACAGTCGATGTGTCCGACCGAATGAAGCCTTTACCCCGGTCCGCTCTGTTCCCTTCCCCACTCTCCTTGCTTTCTTTTTTGCATGGGAATATATAGTTAGATCACCCCATCACTGCTCACCTCCACGCGCCCTTATGCACCGTGCTCATGCATTCTCCAATATTATTATTTATATCTGCTTTTCTGCTTTTTAAATATTTATTAATTATTTATTTCCTCCAAAAAAGATGTATAAATGTTAGAGTATTCCTCACAAAACAATACAATAATGAAAAGATCCAATACATTGCATTTGTCACGCAAAGCTTAACAATACCAATGTAGAATAATATATTCTAACAGTATAAGCCGTGTATAAACATGAATTATACACATCTATTAGAAAAAAGATCCAAGATAAACTTATATCTCATTTTACCTACATTCTATATGACAAGATAGGCTCGAGTTTTAGAAGAAGCTTTTTAATGATACTGTCGTTCCACAGTATAGTGACACATCTTATCTATCTTCTCAAGCCTAATGCTAATGCTAATTAATAGCCTTTTCAACCTCCATTCAAAATCCGATGGCCATTTCAAATTTCCATACGGATTCAAGCAAATAGAAAGGATGTTGGATATGCTTTCACTTCCTTTACTTGATAGAATGATTCTAAAGAGAGGAACCAAAGCAACTAAAATATATAATTTTCGAAACATATCGGAATGATATCACAAAACAAACACAAATCTTTGGTAGGTTACCTTTTGCTGAAACCTTCAAACTATTAGAACTATAAAATAGAAACAAAAAACTATAATTTTTATAAAAATTATCATGGTTTTTTCTTTAATGCCTGTGTAGCTATACCATAAACTATAATTTTGAAGTCTGTGTTACAGAGTTCCAGGAAAAGGGTGCGTTGCCTCCAGATGCAATGCCAGATCGTGGAGACGAGTAAACTGAAGACCTCTGAGAAACACTTCTAGTTTCCGGTTGTTGGTAGCACCGCAATAGCTTCAGAATGTAAGCATCATCGTGCAATGAGAAGGGTGTACTGCCAAAGACATGTTCGTAAAAAAATTATCATTCAGAACAATATTCAAGTCTTCGGCCATAGCAAGGCAAAGAACTCGTACCTATTGAAGTCGAAGTGCACCAAGCGCATGTCTTCAGAAATCTCAATCTCAACCGTAGCATCAGGGCTTGTCTAGAGAAAGAGCAAAAAGTGAAAAACTAGGTTATGCACCTCCCGCATGTACACAAGCTGTTGAGCAGATAACTGTACGTTGCAAAGCCTGTGTATACATATAATCTGGAAACTATGATTCTAAATTTTTGTAAAACCAACAATTGTCCTACTTCAATTTAATGTGAAAAACTTTCTTAGACAAGTTGTAGGAAATTGAACCATTGTTTACTCAGAATGATTTTTCCCATATGGCTTTTATGAATCTACAAAACTTTTGAAAAAAAGACCAAATTTTTCTTATTTCTAGATAAAATTTCACATTTATCTTCTACAAGATACACAAATTTTTTTTATGAGAAATTATAGATCTCAAAGATCTAACTTTCAAACAAATTTTACTTTTCCCCCTAGCCACCTTTCAGCATTAGCCTAGGTATATATAGCCATGTAGCCAGATTGGTGGTATAGTCATGTAGGAGCAGGGTACGTCTTTGTTCCAAACTTGCCTGACAAAAACACAATTTTCCCCTTCCCTCCTAAGAAAAGTTACAAACAGGATATTTTTCAGCCACTCTACCCATTCATCCTAAGAAACAAGCCGAAACACTGGGTTACGATCAACCTTCAGCCCAACACTAGCGAGTGCGAGACACACTCTAGTATTGGAGATTAGTAGGATTGATAATACAATTTGAACAATTTAAAGTTTAACAGTCCTAAATAAATTGTAACAATTTTAAATTTTCATGCAGGAATGAAGTCTATACAATAGCTGAAGAACATATCAACAAAAAACAAAAGTATATATGCTGTGCATCATCACCTGAAATGATAAATAGTTCACAATCTGTCCTAATCCACCGACAAAATAAATTTATGTATCGTAGCTCTTGGCCATTGGTTCAAGTGGTAAAGATTAGGGTGGGGATTGAGATAAGTTTTACGCTCAAAGTCTGAAACTCAAATACATGATAAATACATGCTTCAAGTGTATGATTGTTTGAATTTGACACAGACCAATACAACTTTTTTCATCTTTCAACTAGTAATAATCATGCGAGCAAACAAACAGAAGATAATAAAGTAATATACCTGAACCAGTATAAATGGCAAAGAAAATCCTTCATGATGAGTGTTTCCACTCTTGAGCAACTGCTTATTGCGCAAAACCAAATTTTGGAGACCTGCAATCTTTATCATATCCCAAGGGTATAGCAAAAAGGAAAATAAAACACCAACTATAGAAGATTAGCCGATATAATCATTACATTTGGAGAACAGCATAAAAAATGTCAATAGATATTTTCAAACAAATTTCATCCTGACTGATATGAATATGGATATAAATTACGAAATGCTTGTGGTTTATATACTTTCAAATTTAAAATTCTTCATAAGTTTAATGTATAGCCCAATAAGTCTATATTTGTTATTCTTTTTAACCCCTGTAAATGCAATAACACCAATTGTCGTTGGTTATTGCACTTCAACAATTAATGTTCCAATGCAAGACATACTACCAAAGCATTCCTATAGTGACTGAATAAGACTAAAACCACAAGAGACACTCCACAATAATTAACTAATTGAATAAATGCCCCAAGATCTATAAAAGTTATCTGACTAAAGATATGTCAAATATCATTACTTGCTCTTCTAAGTCTTTCAAGTCAGCCACCTTCTTTGCAATCCTATTCATCAAGTTAACACGCTGAGCCTGAAAGGATCAAAAACAAAATCATCAAATTTTTCCATTTCCCAAGATTTTATAGCATGCTTATGTATCACATGATAAAAAATAGTGACATCCACTAACCTTAATATCTTCAAAATCCTTCATATTTGAAGTTGGAAGTCCCTTCCACTGGATTTCCTTTTTATCTCTAGTAATGATATCCAGTGCCATAAGAACATTTAATGCATCATATACCCGTCTTCGTATGTTTTTCTCATCAAACTGAGAAGTGGAAATTTCAAGTTCACAACATCTTTGAGTGCAATAGTAGTAATAATAATAACAGTAGTAATAAAAATAATGTAGGTAATCTATTGGTTTCAATTGAACTGAACCTCACTCAAAGATGCTGCTGTTTCACTGTGAATTCCAGCATACTCTGAAATTATTTCATCTGCAACCTGAACAGAATCAATAAAATTACTAACAATGTACTTAAACATTCAATGATCAAGTAAGGGAAAATATATTTTAGAAATCTGAAGTTTTTGTGACAGTGACAGTGGATTGTTCTTCAACACAAATATAGCAAAGAGTACAATTGTAAAATAATGATTTCTTCAGTGCATAGTTTTCATACAAATAAACAAGTTGAACCCCCTGAATCCTGATCCAAGTAGAAGCCATAACCATTATCAGCAAAGATAAACCATATATAACTTGATTCCAAAAACAACTACTACAAAAAGGATCTCTTTCTTTTTCCCATAATGCTTCTTCACCAAACAAACTCCATAGTTACTCTAAAACAATAAATAAAATATACCTCACCATATGTTGTTCTTCCCTTGCTCTCCAACTTGTTACAAACTGAAAAAGAAAAAGAGAATTATATGGTCACTAACCGCAGTTTTAGAGATAATACACTTTGACATCCCCAAGATTGTTTAATTTCACAAACTCATGCACAAATAATATAAGCATGACTTAACAAACAAGCAGATCAAGATCTCCCTCTCTCTCTCTCTCTCTCTCTCTCTCTCTCACACACACACACACACAAGCACACACACCAGATGTTAGCAAAGAAACATTTTGACTTGTCTATAACAATTACTGACCTATGACACTGAACTGGCGCAGACCTCCACCCATTATTCTTGAAACCCTTTTCTTCTTTGCTGCATCTCTTTTGGCAGGAAGCAAAAAACATTTCAGAAAATACATAATTTAATTAAAAATTAATAGCCTTAGGTGCCACTTGATGCAGCATACCAGTGCAATTATACTTGATTGAGAAAGTTCTTAAAATGACGCTATCAGAAACATAGTGCTTCAGTGGTTCTAGTTCAACTGCTAACACATGGAAAAGAAAATGGAATCATATGATTGCATAAACCACTTCTACTCACCTGGAAGCTGCATTACTGGTTTTGTTATGATGGAAAGTGATATTGTTTGATCTCTGGGCACTCTCCAAAGAAGCTACATTGTCCACTGAAGCTGAAATAGGACTTCCTGGGCTAGAATTTTTCTGACAGAATCCACCAAAAGAATCCCCTGAGTACTCACCATCCATACTGTTCAAGTAGCTATACTTGGCAGTGATCCTTAATCTCCTTAGTAGAAAGCTGCAATTTAAAACAAAACATTTCTGGGTTTTTATAGTGAGCAGTAAAAACAAAATACTTCTTTGCAATTTCTCAAATCAAAAGTGATAAATCAACAACACCACAGAATGACGAAATTGAGGAGCTCCCAAACTCACACTGTCACACAAATGCTAGCAGATTGCCAAGTTTTCTAGAATAATGAGAGCCCTAATATTGTTCATCCAACATAAAACTACAGAAAACAAAAGTAAGCAAAAATTATTAAAATTTAAAAAAATAAAATAAAATACTACAGCCATGTATTTTTTGGGTGAAATTTCAGATATAAAGAAAAATGGAGGCTGCAAACTGAAAGAGAGAGTGTAATATTACTAACCTGAAGATCAAGTTGTTTTCAAGGAGAAGCGGAACCCTAAAAATAGGGACTCTTCGCGATGTATTACAGGCTTTAAGGCATATAAGATTTTATTGGAAATGAAAAAATATAAAGATCAAGTTGTTCCCGCTTTTCGCGATTACGAACAGGGTCACAAGGCAGACTGCTAAATTACATGATGATGAAATTACCCCCAAAACTTTGTCTAAATTACCATCCGAATGGACCCGTCCCTGTTCGATGTTTGGGCCACCAGGCCTGCCTACGCCCATCTCCAGTTTGGGGTTAGCCCAAACCCAAATTCTATATTTCATGGCCACTTCTTTTATGTTGTTAGAATAAATAGTTAGTGGGGCTAAAAGGGGGCACATAGGTGTCGTGGTGTAGTTGGTTATCACGTCAGTCTAACACACTGAAGGTCTCCGGTTCGAGTCCGGGCGACGCCATTGTGATTTTTAAATCCTTTTTTTTTTATTTATATTAACCTACACTAATTTTGATTCATCTTTTAGTAGGGCTTCTTCAAGTTTATGTTCCATCGTTGCAGAAACCATTCATTTTACTAGCCCTCTAGCAAACTATGCATTTCGGTAGACAGCAGCAAGATTCCAAAATGATAACCCATAATTGCAAGATGAAAAGGAAGTTCAAAGAAAAAAAGATGTGGGAGGGAAAAGAAAGCATAACAAGACTATTTACACTGCTTGGACCTGAAATTTTCAGAATCAAGAAGTTTTACAATGAGTTTCTCTAGCCTTTTTGATGTTACAGTTGGTTTCACAGCATTTGGATTCCCATAAACTAAACAGGAATCTTTACCTACACTCCCTAAGCACCAACCACCAGGTGTAAACTGGCCGCTTGATCTCCTCAGGAGCTCCTTATCAATTCTGTTGAGAACCGGATCATCCCTGGCAAATGTACCGGCAAAAGGGGCTCCATTTTGCACCATGTCGTTATAGTGTTCCAGTGTTAGATTAATTGGATGTTGCTTCGGAGGGCTATCCCATCTTATATAATGCAAGTCATGATTCACAGTCGTGTTCTGGTAGTCCTTATGGTTGCAGATAACAGTGTGGAAGTAGCCCTCTGGGGATGACAAGAAATTGGTATAGTACATGAGCAGAGTGCGGGGAAGATTGTCCCATCCCCAAACACAGAATTCAAGAAATGGTTTTGTCAGCACCACCCATGTGGACCCTGAAAGTAGTAAGCTTTAAGATACGCAAAGTAAAATGGTCCTACAAACCATCAACCACAGATAGTGCAACTAAGCAAAATAAACCACAGTTCTATCACAAGTCCCCAACAAGTACAATCAGCTCCATTTGCCTCATGTTAAAATGGCATTTCCAGGTTCCATACCAAAGCCTGAAGTGCCAAAACCCCAGTATATTTTGGAAATTCAAAAATCCCACTTTAATAGATGTAAGAACAGTATGTAATGATCAACATGACAAGACTATTGCAACACCACACAGGTTAAAAATCTAAAGAACTGGTGATAAGGACAATCAATAACATTTTCTGATATCATATTGTAAGGATATCTTAATGAATAATTTAGATAATGATGTTCTGGTTAACCAGATAATCCTTCGGCTTTAAGAAACCCAGAATCAACTAATTTCATCAGAAACCGCACTCAAGGCTAAGCTGCATTAATTATTTCAAAAAATAAATTTGACAAATAGTTCTAAGAAAGTCCCACTTGTTTTATGCTTTTCTTCTCATGGTAAGTGATGTGATGAAATTTAGAGTTCGAAGGCTGCAAGGAAAGCTCAGAAGTGAAGAAAGGGTAACCCTAAACAAACTTGAGCAATAAAATAACCAGAGTTGTAGATATTTTTGGAGAAGTACAGAATATGTTGTGTTTTGAAGCAGTAGTAATCTTTAGCACGAAACCTAGGGTATGAGAGTTGTAGAATCATTTCCATGTTATAATTTTTCATTCACCTAAAAGAACCCTATTTATCTAACATTCTTTACGTATACACTTGATCATTTGATACCAACATCATTAGTGTCTAACAGAACCAACTTGGTCCTTGATTTCATAATATCAACTGGAAAGTGGAAACCTTATAAATGCAAAGACTACCATATCAAAAATAGACCCAGAACATACTATGCTAAAATGTAGAGAAGGAGTAGTACCCATGAATAACTTGAAGGAAGCAGGCATTGACCTTCTCTCTTTAGCCCAAAACACACCGGATTTCGTAGAGTGGTACAAACCAGGATCAATAATAATAGGCCTTGCTCTTTGATTTCTGTAACATTTGCACATACATGTAGATAGAAAAACTATGAATACCAAGTCTAACACTAAAAAGAAAACAAGTTAAATAGCTTTAATATAAAATTAAATTTAACTTAAAAAAAAAAAAAAAAAAACTCACTCCTTCCACCCAATATTACTCGTGTGCTCCAGAAAGTTGAGGTCCCTTGGCAAGTACGAAAATATATGCAACAGCTCTATAATCATCCAAAATAACAATAATTAGCGAACATAATCAACCTCTAATTAAAAAAACTAAAATTAATCTAAAATTACTATTTAAAGTTACCGTCTTGGGACATAAGAGGATAATCCGAAGCACTGAGATTTATAAACCAATCCCAATCCTCGGCCCGCTTGAGCAAAATCGCAATGGCGTGCAGCGTAGAGGCGATCATAGTCGGACCCTTGGAGGTGACCAAATCGGCCTTGCCGACCACGAACGCGTTCCGAAACGCCCGAATCGCGCCCTCCGATTTGACGAACTTGGCCAGCTCGAGCCGCTCGGCGTCCGAAGCTTCCAGATCGAGGTGGAGCAGGTAGTAATTTCTTGGGTGGTACGCCGCTTGAAGCAGCCGCCGCAGCCGCGGAGCGTCGCCCTTCGTGCCCGATATCAGGTACGCGAATCTCGGGAGTTTCGGAAGCCCTAATTGGCGGTTGTTGTCGATCATTTCGGTACCGAATCCGATATTTCGGTCGAGAGTGGTGAATTGGCGCTGCTCGTAGTAAAAGTCGGCGCTGCCGGGAGAGGATTTACCGTGGCTTAAAGTTATGGCGAGGAGGATGAGGAGGAAGAGTACGGACGTCGCGGTTAAAATCATGAGCCATTGGTGAGTGTGAGTTCGTTTCATGGAGGTAAAATGTTTGTTTTTTTGGGATCAGAGGAATTGGTAAATGCCAAAAATAAAAAATAAAAAGTGAGAGGATTTGGGATTTTTGGGGGTTGAGATGGTGAGGGGCAGTGTCGGCGTGAAGCTTCTTCTTTGCAGGTGGGTAATGGGTTCTGGTTGGAGAGGGAAAGGACACCCGCTTGGAATTTAATTTGAATTGTCGGTAATTATTTGGTATAGGGCTCACCAAATAGCCCAAGGCCCGAAGCCCACCCGAAACCCGCCCAGCCCATTGGGCCCGAAGCCCGATGTGGCCCGACATTTGGGCCGGGCCGGCCCGGCCCGAAAATTTTTTGGGTTGGGCTTGGGCCATCCCCTTGAAGCCCACGGCCCGCCCAAAGCCCGGCCCGCTTAGGCCCGCTCAAAGCCCGCCCAAAGCCCGGCCCAAAGCCCGGCCCGAAGCCCAAAGCCCAAAGCCCAAAGCCCGAAGCCCGAAGCCCAAAGCCCGTTTAATATCTTCAATAAAAAAAAATATAGGATTTTGGCTATGTTCTAAATCAAACTTGAGACCTCATAGAACAAATTTCAACTCTCAACCAACTGAGCTAACTAGTTTATTTGTCTAATTGGTGAATCATAACATATTTAATAGGTTTTTCGTTTGTTTATTCTAATAAATTATTAATATGTTTATTAAGTATTTAAGTTATTATATAATTCTATAATGTTAGTAAATACTAAATAGTAATAGTGTAAACTATACTATGTAGTCTATGTAAGTATGTAATACCATAAATAATAAACTTTTAAAATTATATACAACATTACAAATTTACAACTATAATAAAACATAAATGTATATGTGCATATACAATTTTTATAATACAACTATAATTGAAGTTATTAAACCATGATGGCATGATTGTTCATTAATTTAACAATTTGAACCGTTCATTTTATATGTTGATAGTCAAATATCATCCTTACAAAAAATCGGTCGAATCGGAATTCATTTACTCGTTCGATTATCATTAAAAAAACCATGATCGTTAATTAATTCGACCATCATTACGTCATTTTTACATCTCTGATTGAGCTAATTTTTTGCAAGGATTCTCTTTGAGTGGGGAACTAAAACTTGAACGGTTCGGATCGTTGAAAACACGATCGATATATGAGCTTCTACATATAAATACACTTGAAGAGTTGAAGAGTATAATTCTAATAACTTTCTCGTTGAAACCTTATTGTTTTCATAATTGTGAAGACCACAACGTGATTTCAACAATCTGAACCGTTCATTTTCTATATTCATAGTCAAAGATCATCCTTACAAAAAATCAGCAAAATCGGAATTCATCTACCCATTCGATTATCATTAGAAAAACAACGATCGTTCATTAATTCGACCACCGTTACGTCATTTTTACATCTCTGATTGAGCTAATTTTTTGCAAGGATTCTCTTTGAGTGGGGAACTAAAACTTGAACAGTTCGGATCGTTGAAAACACGATCGATATATGAGCTTCTACATATAAATACACTTGAAGAGTTGAAGAGTATAATTCTAATAACTTTCTCGTTGAAACCTTATTGTTTTCATAATTGTGAAGACCACAACGTGATTTCAACAATCTGAACCGTTCATTTTCTATATTCATAGTCAAAGATCATCCTTACAAAAAATCAGCAAAATCGGAATTCATCTACCCATTCGATTATCATTAGAAAAACAACGATCGTTCATTAATTCGACCACCGTTACGTCATTTTTACATCTCCGATCGAGCTAATTTTTTGCATGAATTATTTTTGAGTGAGAAATTAAAATTTGAACGGTTCAGATCGTTAAAAACACAATTGCATCATTTGTTTATAAAACATATGTAATAAAATATATAATAAAGCATATATTACACATGTAATAAAATTAAAAAATCCAAACCCCATCCAAACCCCATCCAAACCCTGAAACCTCATCCAAACGGACCAAACCCCATCCAAACCCCTAAGCCCAAACCCCAAAATACCCTAAACTAATAAAATATTAAACCCTAAAGATAAGTCATAACTCATAAGTATATAAAGCTAAGTTTCACTGTAACCCTAAGTCTCTATTCTCTAACCATTCGCCGCCTCCTTCAACAGTTCAACATCAAACCCTCTCGGCCTCTCCAAACTTCTCACTTCTCAAACCCTCTCGAGTCTCGGCCTCTCCATCATCTGATCATCACCATCAATCCATCATCACTCTCTCAAACTCTCAGACCCTCTCCATCATCACGGTTTCACTGTAACCCTAAGTCTCTATTCTCTAACCATTCGCCGCCTCCTTCAACAGTTCAACATCAAACCCTCTCGGCCTCTCCAAACTTCTCACTTCTCAAACCCTCTCGGCCTCTCCATCATCACCATCATCACTCTCTCAGACTCTCAGACCCTCTCCATCATCACGGTTTCACTGTAACCCTAAGTCTCTATTCTCTAACCATTCGCCGCCTCCTTCAACAGTTCAACATCAAACCCTCTCGGCCTCTCCAAACTTCTCACTTCTCAAACCCTCTCGGCCTCTCCATCATCACCATCATCACTCTCTCAGACTCTCAGACCCTCTCCATCATCACGGTTTCACTGTAACCCTAAGTCTCTATTCTCTAACCATTCGCCGCCTCCTTCAACAGTTCAACATCAAACCCTCTCGGCCTCTCCAAACTTCTCACTTCTCAAACCCTCTCGGCCTCTCCATCATCACCATCATCACCGATTCACCATCTCGCCACCCCCAACTCCGATCGAACCCAGGCTACCCAGCAACCCACCAAACTCCGATCGATCGGACTCGATCCGATCAATTAATGATCAGATCGAGATCTGAACTGCGATCGGATAGTTGATAGCACTATCGCTCAGACAGTCCGAGCACCACCGCAACGCCACCTTCGCACCAGCGACTCCGCCGCAAGCTCCCTGCCAGTTTGCCTCCCTTTGCGTGTAACTGTGTAAGTGTAAGTCATTTTCCCTTTGTGATTTCAGTTAAGTCATTTTCCTGCCAGTTTGCCTCCCTTTGTCATTTTTGTGATTTCAGCAAAAAATTCATCACTGTTTCACTAATTGTGTTTTTTTTTTGTTGTGTGTGTAGCTGTGGTGAAGATTAATAGCTTGTGGTGAAGCTGTCCTGTGTAGGAGTTGGCCTCTTGTGTTGGTGCTGGTGCTGCTGCTGTGTGAGTGGCAAATGGCAATTTGCTGAATTTCAGTTTATTTGCAGTTTGCTGGTATTTTTTTTTGCTGGTAGTGTTATTTGCTGGTTATTTGTTGGTAGTTTTTTTAGGATGTCTACTCACCCAGAGTCTAGTGTAATTGGAATCCATGAATCCATTGGTTCCCCCCCATCCACACCCCAATCTAATTCTATTCCTAAATCCAGTAGAAGTGAAGTGTGGAACTGGTTTGAAAAAGTTGTTGAAATTGAAAATGGTAAATCTGTTACAAAAGCAAAATGTGCAATATGTGGAAAAAAATTAGATGGCAGTTCTTCAAATGGTACAACTCATTTAGCTCGTCATTATAGGAAACATATTGAAAGCCAAAATGTTAATATTGGTAATCAAATGCTTTTACAATCAAATGCTGCTGGTAATTTGTCAAATTTTGTTTATAAAGAGGAAAATGCTCGAAAAGAAGTTGTTGATTTTATAGTTAGGGCAGAATTACCTTTTACTTTCGTGGAAAAACATGATTTTAAAGGAATGATTCAAAGAGGCTTTACTCCACAATATAAAGGAATTTCTGCCACAACTTGTAAAAGGGATGTTATGAAACTGTTTGTTGAAGGAAAATCTCAATTGCTGTCTTATTTTGAAAAATATGAAGGCAGAATTTGTTTGACTTCTGATGTTTGGTCTTCTAGACAAAAAATTGGTTTTATGTCATTAACTGCTCACTTCATTGATGCTGACTGGAATTTAAATAAAAGGATTATTTGTTTTAAAATGATTGAGTATCCACACAGTGGACAGTCACTTGCAACTCATATACATGAGGAACTCAACTCTTGGCGTATCCACAATAAAATTTTTTCAATTACACTAGATAATGCTTCAAATAATGATGTTGTTGCTGATTTGCTGCCTTTATATCTTATGATTGATGATGTGCCTAGACAAATGTTTCATGTGCGTTGTTGTGCTCATGTTATGAACCTGATTGTGCAAGATGGTTTGGCTATTTTAGGTCCTTCTATTGATAAAATTGTTGCAATTGTGCGTAGTTTGAATTCTTCAAATAAGAGACATGAAATTTGGAAAAAATGTTGTGTTGATGTTCGTTTGGATAAGAGAAACATAGACAATGATGTTCCTCATAGGTGGAATTCCACATATGCATTGTTAGAAGTAGCCATTCAATATAAAGCTGCCTTGCATAGATATGTTCAGACAATAAATCAATCAACTAGAAGTTCTACTTTACCGATTCCATCTGAACATGATTGGCTTGTTGCTCAGTTTGTTTGTGGTTTTTTAAAGACTTTTGATTCTTCAACAAAAATATTATGTGGTGTGTATTATCCTACTTCTAGTCGTGTGCTGACTTGTTTGATTGATATTCATTGTGCATTTCAATCATATTCTCATATTAATGCATTTCAAACTGCTATGGTTGCTATGAAAAGTAAATTTGATAAATATTGGGCAACTTTTCCTAAATTGTTTTGTTTTGCTACTGTTATGGATCCTAGGTTCAAAATTTGGGCAATTAGTGAGTGGTTAAATGTTATTGGTTGTGAGGAAGATGACATAAAGGTAAAGGTAGATGAAATTAAGTCTTCTCTGTTTAAATTGTATGACCATTACAAGTCTAATGTGCCTGCTGCATCATCACGAAACTCTACTGAAACCACAACTAATCCTCAAAGTACTGTTTCTGGTAGTACTAGTTCTTCCCCAATTTCTATTCCTAACTTTCAAAACAGTGCTATGAGAGCCTTGAAAATGGCAAAGGTGCAATCCTCTGTTTGTTCTACTTCTGATTTGCAATACTATCTTGATGCACCAGTTTTAGATGATGTTGATGAAACTACATTTTCTGTTTTGGGATGGTGGAAATCACATGATACACAATATCCTGTGCTTTCCATCATGGCTCGTGATTTGCTAACTGTTCCAGCTTCAACTGTTGCATCCGAAGCTGCTTTTAGTGCAGGTGGTAGAGTGGTATCGGAGAAGAGGGCTAGCTTGAGTCCGAACACTATAGAAGCTCTAATCTGCGTCAAAGATTGGCGCTTAGCTGAGGCAAGAATGCAAGAGGCTGCTCAAGAGGAGGATTGGGCAGAGGATCTAATGAATATCAAGCTATCAAGACCTGAATTTGTTGAAGAAGAGACCCCTTCCCCTGCTGAATCAGCCACCTGATTAACTGATTTTATTTTTTCAGTTTCACTATTGGTTTGTAATTTGTAAACTCCATAAGGAGTTAAGCACCATAACTCATAACTGCATATTGTTACTTTTAGTATAATTAAATCAATACATTTCAGTTTTGAGGGTTGTGTATGTGCCAACCTAGTTGGGATGTACATGTGAAATGCAAATGATAGATAGGTTGTGTAGGTGCCAACCTAGTTGGGATGTACACATTCTATAGTGATGCATTTCCCCCTCTATTTATAATTAAATTATATGTTGTTAACTTGTTAAATTGTGACTTTGGGAGCTGACATTGCAAAATTTTGGCAAGTTAAAACCAATGAATTAGATCTGCTAAGTTTTATAGTTATAATAGACATAAATTAGGCAATAAATTAAGCAATTTGAGAAGCCAAAAAAGCCTAATTTGGGCTGCCCGTTCGGGCTTATTGGGCTGCCCGTTCGGGCCTAGTCCGGCCCGGCTCTAAAGCCCGTTAGTCTCAAGCCCGATGGGTGGGCTTCGGATTTGTGTATTCAAGCCCAAGCCCAGCCCGGCCCGGCCCGAAAGTTCTGTTGGGCTCTTGTACTTCAAGCCCGAGCCCGGCCCGAGCCCGAAAGATTGGGCCTGGGCCAGCCCGGCCCGGCCCATTGCCGACCCCTAATTTGGTACAACGCGGACCTTTGTCTTTCGGTACATTTAATCTCAATTCTTCATTGTTAATTAGTTCCACTTATTTAGTGTAGTATTTATTATTGTTTAGTTCCACAGCTCCACTAGTGTAGTAATGTAGTATTTATTAGGTAATTAGCATTAACAACAATTTGATGATGTGGGTCTATCATTTTAATCACTTCACACCTCATCAATCAAGGCAACTTTCTCGTAAGATTGGCAACAATTGCAGGAAGAAATTAATACTCACCCCATGTGCCCATGTGTTTTAAAATGTAACATTTTATCTCATTTCAGTGTTTAAAATATTGGGGATGGAAATGATGTTACCAAAATACCAATAATATTTTACTTTTCAGAAGCGCATTTGTTATGCATGTGCAGTGTGATGTAAGTTATAATATAAAGAGATAAAGTGAATATGTTAGATGAAAGTGAGTGGTTGGGTATAGAAGTATAGAAATTGCCAAATTGAGATATTAATACGTAAGTAATTACTATAATAACTAGAGGTTTAAATCAATTATTAAATTTATTGTATAATGTAATAAGCGCATACAAGACTTTATCTTAGTAATAATGTGGATTTAACACTTATTGCCATCATATATAAAATTACAATTTCAAAGGCTGAAAGCAGCATATATACATGAAAAGGGTTTAGTTTTGAGAATGATACAACAGTGGTAATATTAACTTGTATGTTGTATATGCCCCAACCCCAAGAGCCAAACCTATAGAAACTGCTGCTACGACTTCCACAGCAGTCGACTTCCACAGCAGTCCTTTCATTAATATTCAACCATGAGACTAATTTGTTGAGGCCAAGTCGATCTGCTATGGTGGCTGATTTATGAACCTTCTTAGGCACAATTATAGAAAACACACCTCCTTCAAATTTTGTTTGAATATTGCACAACTCATAGTCGACTTTTGCAGGGAGTTGTACTTCTTTGTGAAAGGGCTTCAATATTGTGGGTGCTCCTTTCATAGTAAGCTCACTTTCTCCATAGATTGATATTTTGTTGCAACCTGCATAAACTTTTATATTGTCCCGTCGAAAGCCTACAAAAAAATTAAAAGGAAAATTGAAAACTATTTAAATCCTACTTTCAAACCCTAATGAAAACTTGAACTGACATTGGATTTGATTTTTATGCTAGTTGAATATATATTACCTTGAAGATGAACTCTTAGAGTGTCTTTGGTTTCCTCTCTTTGCCATTTGCAAAAGGGTTCGAAAGATTCATAAACCTTGGTGTCCATGCGTTGGATGTTTCTGTTTCAATTAGCTATAGCTAGGTTTCTGAAATTAAGACATGTATATAACTATATATATATATATAATATTTTATTGATTATGTTGTACGTGATCTGGTTAGCTATATGGGCATCTTAATTTCCCCCTTTTATCTCCATTTGCATGTCTTTGACAAAGAATATTTTCACAAAACTTTACCAATTGTAATGGAATCATTCTTTCTTCTCTTGGTTGGTTTCAGAAGCTTTTCGATATGGGTTCCCCATATGAATGGACCTTCCTTAATTCTTTATGTATTAGGCTATTAGCTAGGTGAGACATATACATACCTTGCATATCCTGCGATCGGAGTGGTAATTATTCCTTCCTAGGAATAACGCTAAGGATTTGAATCCTCTCTTAAACGAGCTAATCTTCTAATTTTATTATGTTTTTTATTATAAGATACCATAGTAACAATATTTTAAGATTTTACAGCCTATAATAATTAAAGACTTTTATCTTTCATTTTAATTTGTAAAACATGAATTTATCTTGAGGAAAAAGAAACATGAGTTGACTTGGGTGAGCGGCTTCTTGTTTCTAATGTGCCGTCTCCTGCAAAACCAACCCTTGGTAGGTCATGGTTTCTCTGTTATCTGTAATCTCTATCTCTCAGTTATTTTTATATAGGTTGGCCACAGACACTTTGCTTAATAACTCTCAGATCTCTCTCTGTCTCTCTCCCCCTCTCTCTCATATGTGCAAAGATCAGATTAATTTCAATAGTGTGCTCTGCATCATGATTCATAGCAAAAATAGATGATCGTATTGAAAGCATATGGTGATATGGTCACCATGGCAAACAAGCTAGGTGCCTCTCTCTCTAAAAGGGCAATCAAAGCCAAACAAGAAAATGGCCAAAGAATTGGAAGATCAACCAAACAACCAAGACGTACAACAGAAAAATAAAAATTGTACACAATACAAAATATAAATTGGTAATTATAAGGAGAGAATCACCTATATATTGTCCACAGTTTTGTCTCTCAAACTATAAAGTTAGAGAAGAAAAACCATGGTAGACAAGGAAATAGTTTTGGAGGAGACGAACATTCAAAAAAGGAAAAAAAAAAAAGGCAGTAAGAACTGTTTTTTTTCTCACCTTTTTTTTTCTAATTATTTTATTTGAAGTTACAGCCCAAAGTTACATGATATCTTATAATAAAAAGCTTATCAAGGTTAAGAGATTTGCAACAGCTTAATTAGGAAATGATCCAAATTAATCCTATAGGTTTCTAGCTACTTCATAACCCGGTGTAACGACCCACCCAAAGTTTTAGGCAAGACTTTGACCATTGTGTCCTTTATAGCTAAACTTGTGTGTACATGTATAAGTATTTAAATTCTAAACCTTGCCTACACTTCAATTTGAAGGTTTATTTAATTTATAGGTACACAGATGACCGCCTGAATGCGTCAAAGGGCAAAGTCTTTGTGCTGAGAACACAAATTAATAAGACAATACTGGAAAAAGGTCTTGCTACGAAATGGGCCATATCTGATCATGAGTTCATGACTCATGTTGATTTGTGACAATGGAAATTTCCTCCCTAATTAAAATAACTGAATCATTTGGCTTCCCAAGCTAACCAAACTAGTACAGGGTGCACGTGAACCATACATAAACAATTTACAATAATTGACACCTCCATATGTATACAGAATATATATATATATATTTATACATGGAGTTATCCAAATAAGCATTAATGATACAAGTTTATTGTTTTGGAAAAAAATTTGATGTGACTAATATTTTTATATGAAGTGTGTTATAATATGAGTGAACAAAATATTTATAGTATAGATATAATATTAATAAATTATAAATATATACTTGTTTTCAATATACTCACAATGCTGCAAGATAAGAAAACTTCTATCTATGTATATACTTTCCATTCAATATCATTAAAAAAATAAACCCATAAACATACACGTTTATCTCCACTGCAAGATTATATATCCACCTAATTAGTTACACAGCTATACACAATGAAGTCGTTAATTATCATTAATTTCATTACTGATCAATGAAGAAATATGCATGTGAGTATGTGACAACCAACTAGCTAGCTAGGTGGCACCATCTAATCAAACATTAAACATCGACTGAGTTGACGTGTTCACTTAGACTTCTGTTGTTCAAGCAAGAAACGAATTTCGTTTCTTTTCAATTAATTTTTTTTTTTTGGTCAAAATTATTAAATTACAAAGCAACAACATCATATGATTCATATTACGTGTTGTATGAACTCACACCCTTCTAAAGAAAACATCATGACTTAACCACTCCACTACACACAGTCACACACACTACAGTGCTTCTCACACACTACTCAAGCGAAAAAACTACCGGAAAATATATAACACGTACGTATGCACCAAATCCTTAATTGAAATGAAGGACAGAACTACTTAAAAACCAAAAAGAGGGCAAAAATTTTATATTTCTTTAATCAGAAGGGCTAATTCGAAATTAAATTTGATGCCATGATTGCCATTAAAGAAACACGGGCTACATTTATAATTAACCAAAAAGACATGGGAATATTAAAAATATTAACGGGACAAAAAACCGAAAAGGGCTGCTGCATGTATATGATCCACTTGTCACAAATCACTTCGCTCAACTCCACTGGTTTTTTTTTTTTTTTTTTCCAATTTTTCTTCTCCCGATTTTCACATGCCTGACAGTTATAAACTTATAATTGAGCTCAAACAACCTTCAATTTTATAAAATTAAAACTGTGAGAATTGAAAATGAATCATAAATTTATTACTACAATTTCTAGCATTAATTTCTCAAACCCTTTTGAGTTTTGATCTCCAGTAAAAATTAAGCTAACCAAACTAACTAGCTACAAAACTTAATTTGTTGTCGGCGAGTAATATCGAAACTTGAAAAAGCAAAAAAGAATTAAGCAATATATTTCTAGCTGCTCCCACATGTTGTCATCATCATCATCATCTTCTTCCAGCAAAAGTGCAAAACCCAACACTATAAAATTAAAAAAAAAAAAAAAAAAAAAAAAAGCAAAAACCCCAAAAATTTTGTGTCAAACCAAATTGGAAGCGTCAGGCAAACCTTGTTGCAGATCATCGCGATCTCCGGCGGCCGCCGCAACTCTATTATTACTACTACTCCGTTCGACAGCGACGGAAGCTCGACAAATGGGGCAGTTGGAGTGCTCCTTAAACCACATGTTAATACAAGAAGCGTGGAAGGAGTGCTTGCACGCGCTCAGCTGCCGCACCTCTTCGCCGTCGGCGAAGACAGAGAGGCACACAGGGCACTCCGTCCCGATGTCCTTCACGTGGGTCTCTTTCTGGTACTTGAGGTCCGACATCGCCTCGGGGCGGTTCTGGGGCTCGGGTTCAGTCCGGTTCGGGTCGGTGCGGTGGCGGTTATGGCGGCGGAAGGGGTTGGGAGGACACTTGATGGCGAAGAAGAAGGCGTAGATGAGGGCGGGGATGCTGATGACGGCGATGAGGCCGAGGATGAATTCGAGGGCGGAGAAGTCTACGCTTCGCGGCGGCGCTGGGAAGGGCGGGGGCGGTTTGTTTAGGATGGTCGGTGCGCTCTCCATGATAGGAGAGAGAGAGAGAGAGAGAGAGAGAGAAAAAAAAAAGGTGAGGTTTTGGAATTTTATTTTTTGAGTTTTTGTTGGAGTTGGGAGATGAAGGTTGGAGTTTTGTGTGAATGGAAGCGAGTGTGAGACAGTGAGAGTGTGTTGTGTTTTTCTTTGGATTTGTGTGGGAGCAATTATTGAAGGGGAATATGTGGGGTTCCAGGACAAGTTTTTAGTAATATCACAGATAGATGGCTACATGTTTTACTACAGTTATTATCATCATGGAATAATTGTACAATGCAGAAACATCCATCCGTATTAATTTAATTTGTAAACAATTTTTTGATCATAGGTGTTAGGTGTTAGGTGTTGATGTGTTCATTTTTTCACTATTATATTTAGGTTAGATGTGTTTTAACATGTAATGTCTTGTAAATGACTAAATGCTATTGTTATCATGATCAGAAGTTTGTTTATGGTACAAATATTATATTACATAATAACGCAAAAGTAAATTGATCTAAATTTGAGTGGTTAAAAATATATTTGCATGAAGATTTTTTTCAGGATGAGATTGAGATGTTGAGTATGTCGGTAGATTACAGCAGATTTGTTTTGGTCCTACTGGCAGGAACTTGTTAGTGATTTGGACCTCGGGTTGGGTAAGTCGAGTAAATCCAGCCCAGCTAGGGTGAAGCTGGGCCCGTAGGCATGGCCCGGTAGCATTGCAGATTCTGTAATGGCCTAGACCTAGAGTCATGTCGATCTGTACCTTCTCACTGCGCCATTTTGCAATAAAATGATAAACAAGAAACAAAACTCTAAACGACTGCTGATTAGGATGAGGGTGCATGTATGAGCATGCATGAAGGAGTCAAATGCTTCTTCTGTTCTTTTCCTTGGCGCAGCTAGCTAGACCATCCTGGACTTGAACCAGAGACTTTGCCCATGAAGTTAATCATCTTGGTGCCCAACTAATCGGGAGAGAATCAATAGATTCCTTTCAGGAGCGAAATGATCTAGACAGAGAGAAATGTTGGCTACCTTCTCCTTCAACTTTTTTTCTTCTCATTCTCATTCGTCAATGTAATCTTATTACATTTTTAGATCACTATTTAAAAATCATATCTACAAAAGATTAATCAAATAAAAAATTATTTAATTATGTAATTGTTATCAAATAAACATATAGTTTTGGTAACTATTAGATTCATCATATGTTTATTAATTTCATAACAATTACATAATCAATTTGATTGATTTTTTGTATAAAAGACTTTAATTTTAAGGGATCTAAAAATGAATTATGAGAGTATAGTGCAGAAAGATGATTTCTGAGTTATATATACCCTCAAGGCCTCATCACAATAATTCATACAATTGACCAAACATTTACACGATAGGTCCAATTTTTCCTTAATTCAGCAAAGCACGTGCTAACTTGAGTAATGCCCAACTAAACAGCTTAACTTGTAAAAGTTGGCATCGCTAACACAACGTGGTGTTGTTGTTGTTGTTGGGGAGGAGGCATAACATGTACATGAGTGCGACAAAGCGGGCAATTAGAGTGTGAGTGAAGCCACACATCAATGCAGCCCACATGAAACAAGTGCATGCATTCAGGCAACACCCGAATCGTCTCCCCATCTTTGAACTCGCACAAGCACACCGCGCACAATCCCTCTTTGCACTCTCTCCCGTACCTGAACATCGGCATCAACTGCGCCGCCGAATTCTGTTGGTTCATAATTTGAACCCCTTGTTGTTCACTTTGTTGTGCCACGGCGTTTTGTATGCGGCTTTGGGTGCAGCAACAGCCGTTGACGAGGCAATGGTAGGTCGCCACAATGATGGCTCCCGCGGTGACCCCCATAAGGCCTATGAGGATTGGACTGAATTCAAGTCTCCGGTGTTGCTGTGATCCGTCCATGGTGGAGAGAGAGAGAGAGAGAGAGAGAGAGAGAGAGAGAGAGAGAGAGAGAGAGAGAGAGAGGGAGAAAAAGGGTTAGGGTTAGAGGTTGTGGTGGCAGATCATCAAGTTATATTGGCGTTGATTGGTAGGTGACTTGAGGCTTACGCTATTGTCTTGTACAATGGTGACAAAACAAAGGCTTTACTATGAATTTTAGACGTAGGCGATACGAAGTTGTTCTAGAATTAAAAAACAAATTATTGGCTTTGTAAATTAGAAATTTGGTGCAGGAACATTATTGATCCAGGTTAATGGTACTTGCCAATTCAATAACAACAAGCTAGTAGTCAACACTGTTGACAGTGTAGAAAGTCAACGTTTGTCAACGTTAGAAGATGGGTCTTCTTGTCAAGAAGCCCAATTCTGGAACATAATTTAAACCCCAATTCTTTAAATGATTTAATTTATTTAAAGAATGTAGTGATCCAATACTGGAAACATAATATGAAATTATAGACCAATTCAAGAGCTGGCAGTTGTATTAGGGGTTAGTGGGTTGGTGGCCAAACCATGTGCACATTGCAAATATATATAACAGAAGTTAAGGATTGCAAAAATTAATGTGTTGACATGGGACCATGGAGATTCCTTTGGATGATGGGTCATCTTATTGCATATTCCCTGGGGTCCACACTAGATGCATTTTCATTGGTTGCTGCTACCTACCACTTATATTGGAGATATTTTTTGCACTAGGGCATCAACTCCCTTTCAACACATGCAACAATGAGGTTAACTATTTTTCTTATAGTGCAAATAGAAGCAATCCTAGACATACTCAAGAGTCAAGGCACTGCTAATGTTGCTCTCTCTTACATTATCAATACTTTTCAAGCTTCCTAGGGATGCAAAAGAAGGGTTCTAAGTTTTTATGTACAGTGATTGTTGTCTAGCAATAAAGACACCTCCAGTTCCTATTTGCTTAGATACGCACCTCCTCTAATCCTATTCCCTCACATGTGAATGTTGCCGAAGCACTTTGGAAGAGAGAAGAATCAATTGAATAAACAAGAAAAGATTGTTTGACATTTGTTGCACTAGTCTTTGCCACTTAAAGCATCAAAATCAAATGACAACTTGGCAGATTCCTATTGGTCCAACCAATTAAGCTCTAATGCATCATGATAAATTTGATAGCTAAAAGATTTGATTCCAACGTACCAACTCAAGAATGAAGAATGAAGATGGTTCAACTAATTATTGAGATGCTGCTCCTTTTCCATGTAAAAGAGTTTGCCTACTTTTAGATCTGTGGAGTCGAGTCAGATCCCAAATGCCACCAATCCCCTCTTTAGATATCTCTTACGCGTCGTTTTCAACATTTCCACAGTACATACGGATTGTCTACTTCTCTCAATTATTGACTTATTTAATTTAATCACTACACACATTTTAAACCCTTTTTTTTTAATAAAGATATTAGTATATTACTAGATATTTTATATTTTATATTTTACCCTTCATTTGTTTTATTTATTCTGTCATCCTGCAATACGTGTCCAAATGCCATGGCAATCGCCTTAACTTGCCTCATTGCATGCGTCTTTAGTTTGCCACTTCACATGTTACTATTTGTCATTGCCGACATTGCTGACTCGGCAGCTTAAATGCACCATAAATAACTACGTGACCAACAAAATATTCTGTGACCAACAAAATTAAGATGCAACTAAACTCTTGAAATTGGCCTAAGTGTAAGAATATGTGAAATAATGATTAGGATTAAACTAAATTTATCATTTAATTTCTTTTTAATGTAACCAAAGGAATTAATAATTGGCTCTCTCTAAAAAGATTTTGAATTTGCTCACAATAATTAAATTTTACCCGATCTAATTTTTAATTTTTCGTTATTAAAATCGTGTATCTTCTTCGCTTTCGCTTGTAATAATTAATTCGGCTCAACCGGCTTTTTAGGATCAAAATGGCCTAGAGACCCGCCCATGTTGACGCGTGTCATAGCCCAAAACGTAGCTCATTTTATTTTGCCTACCTAGCTACTAGGCTGCTACAACTAAGGGTTGTTGTTTACCACTTTATTACCAGTGCAGACTTGCAGTAAGGACCGGGTCAGGTGAATCTAAAAGAATCTATGAGACATGTTTATTATTTTAAGTAAAATTTTAATTAAAAAAAAAAAAAGAACACTCAACTCTATATTTTAATTTTTATGGGGTCGGACTACACACGTAATAACGATTATGAAAACATTATTTTTCCGATTATGATAAGCGAGAGGCCAGCCTCTAAGGGCATGTTTGGTATACCTTATTAGACTCTGGATAAAAATGAATAATCCATATCAGTTGTTTAGTGTCAACTTATATTATTTAATTACCTGACTATGTAAACTAAACTGGCCTTTTAATGCTCTCCTTACATGACTAACTAATACAACCCACACACCCAGGATTAGATAATACACGCTTATTTATAAAGACTTGGAAAATAAAAACACGCTTTTTACGTGAAAACCAACAGACGCTCTTTTCATCTTCTTCTCCCTAGAGTTCTTCTCTGCTATCTTCTCCACAAGTTATTCTCTTCACTATTCTCCAGGTATCTATCTCTCTCTCTCTCTCATACTCTCTCCAAAAAGGGTTAGTTCATGTACGTTCTCTTGTCCTATAGATCTTGGCAAAAACAAAGAAACAAAAATTTCTTGTCATATGAATCTTGCCAAAAATTATATGTGTAATATGAATTTCAATTTTCACTAAATTATCAAAGAATTATAAAAAATAGTCTGATTCGCTGTTATCTGATAGAGCAGCAAATACAGTATAACTTAGTCAGACTGTTTATCCGGAACCGTATCAAACGTCTGATAATATTCTGGATAAACAGTCAATACTCTATGAAATAGATTAATACAATCCAACAAAAATTAGTCAGTACAGTCCGTCGTACCAAACAAACCCTAATTGTAGAAAAAATAATTAATGAAAGCAGCACGTGGGCCGGGCTCCCCAATTTCCTCGTACGTGTCTCAAAAAAGGAAGTATATATAGGCCGGTAAGTATTACTCAAACAGAACACACCTGAGCATGGCGCATAGGTGATATCTGATATATATATATATATATATATATATATGTTAAGGAAGTTGATCAGGGACCTTAATCTGTACTTTAATGATTAAAGAAACAAATTTTTCACTTTTGTTTGTGTAAGTGGAAAAAACTGAAGATTCCTAAGCTTCAGTTTCATCCCCCCTTTGAATATTTAAAGATTTTCTGGCTTTTTATGCTTCTATTTTTTTTCAATTTAAAAATTGACTCAGTGCCTGAAAAGTGTTTTTCCTAATGAGAGTGCACTTACTTTTCCCATTTCCAACCAATCCGCTAAAGATTAATTGAGAGTTACATAAACGTTAACTTAAATTAAATGATAACACTATGTATACATGGTCATTTTTATATTTTATCATACTCTCTCATCTTGTAAGTTGTCAAATTGTGAATGGATCGAAATAATCATGTTTGAATGTGCATTTTAGTTTTCGTAATTTAACAAATTATGTTAGATGCATTTACATCATCTATTTGTTTTTACTTGACTTTTAATTTTAGTCATATATTTGTTACCAAATAATAAGGGACAGATGAAATATATTCATTTTTTGGGTGAGAATTGAGTTACATAAATTCTTATATTTATATTACATAGTTATGATTGAAACAAGTAAAAACAAGATAAGAAGAGAATCTAAATTCATATTGAAAGGATGATTTTTCTCCTGGTTGTTTCGATGCCATTCCAAATGATGGTAGCTCTTTTGGCCTTCAGCCTTAATGAAAGTCTATATATAGACCACCCAAAAGAAGATAATTAAAGAGAGAATCTGAATCCATGTTGGTTAGATATCTGATAAGTGAATATATATATATATATATATATATATACAAACCACATTATTTTGGATTCAAATTTAGTACACAAATTAAAAATTCTTAGCACTACTCATTTATAGCACGCTGCTTATGCTTATTGGAGAATTGATCTAGCTCTCTCTATAAAGGGTTAATTAAACGTTATTTAATTAGGGGGTGACTACATATGTGGTGTTCTTTATTATTCATAATTAAGCCTTCCATTATTTCCCTTGCCCAACCGATGTATTGGCTTGCGCTCTGTTTTTGTCTCCAAAAAAGAAAGCAAAAAGAAAAAAGAAAAATCAGATGGTTTGTATAATAATTGGATGTGAGTATAGAAATTTGCGACAAAAAAAACAGAGGGGTATTAATTATAATTTTATGTAGCAAGCATATGAGGAAACTCTGTTGTCAGCAATAGCTTTACACTTAATGGGCCATGAAGCCATTATTGCACACGTGAGACAAAACCAATTATGGATTAGTTTATACCATATGGTACGCATTAAGGTTAATTAGTTTATAGTAACAAATTAATTAAATAAGCAGAAACTAAGAAAATCATGTGTAATTTTATATGGTAATAATTGAAGCAAACCTTGTTCACATGGGGCTTAGTCATTGATGGCCTCTCATTTTATAATGTGCAATACAGAGATCGGTGATGTTTAATTTGTTACATGAACCCCAACAAAAGTTGAGAAATGAAATCAAATATCCACCACAACAACAAACAAACATTATATAAAAAAAAAAAAAAAAAAGCAGACCCACTTTTGATTGGTGGGAAGGATATGGATTTCTAGGGTTTTTTTTTTTGGTCGAATGGATTTCTAGGGTTTGGGCAGTGCGGGGAGGTTCCTCATGATATATGATACGACTGATACTGATAGCCACACCCACCATTAAAGACAAAAGAGAGGTGTGGACTGGTGGACAAACACTTTCTTCTTTGAGCTTTAATAATAAGGAGAGCAGCTCCAGCTAGCCAACCACAGTTTTCATCAGCTTGTAGATATGATTTTCATCATATTCAGAAAAATAAAGTGGGTGGGATTTGAGAACTCTTTAAAAGTCCATTCAATCAATCAATCCAACAATTTTGTTTTCCTATTTACATTCAAACTAATCATCATATTTGATGGTAGTGCCTGGTGGGTGTTCATCCTTTTCTAGAGAGTATTGGGTTTATTAATTTGATGACTATAAGAGACATTTATTAACAATATGGTAATACCAGTTTTCAGAGACAATTAACAATATGGCCACGACAACTCTTGTCGCAAAAAGCAGTTTCTCTGGCGCGTCCTGATTTTTGCTGCCTATTGTTCTTGCATCAAACAAATTTGGAGGAAAATCCTGTAAGTTTGGGTAATAATTAAGAGTCATCATCAATACAAATGTATTAGTGACGAAATGGTTTCTTAAGTTGTGGAAAGTTTTGTAAGCTGTTATCGCTTTCAGGCACGAAACCCTCATTCTTCTTAGATTAAGGGGCGACGAATTTTTACAACGCATGCATGCATATTTCATTTTCAAATATGTTTTTGACAAATTTTTTTTCATAGTGTTGACTTTCGGGATTGATATGCACTTGTGCTTTCATATTTGAAGAATTTGTCACTAAAAAACATTCATGTTGTAGTGTATGTTGTTTCATGCGTTCTTTGAAGGATAAGTTGAATGAGAAACTGGTATGCAACTGAGCAAAATTCAATCTTGAATTTGTCAATGAATTCCAAGAAAAGTATTCAATCATCTATGATGTTTGATAATTTCCTTCATGAAGCCACTAAATTATGCATCTTTTTGTTCCATGATAACATTATCTATAATTAAAGGGTATATATATGCAATAGTCAATGATCATATGGTCTAATGTTAACACTCAGTCTTTTTTTTATAAGAAGAGATTATGAATTTAAATCTCATAAATGACAGTTAAAAATATAATAATAAAAACAAGGGAGTATATACAATTTACATATATATAGACACTTAACCTTTACCTTAAAAAATTGGAGTAGATAATAGAGATGATGTGATTTGAACGTAAATGACTTGTCATATTGTTACTATATATAGTTTTAATTTAGTAAGTAATAGTTCTGTCATAATTAACAATTTTTACTAAAATTAAAGGTAAATGTAAATTGTTAAAAACAAAGAGTTATCATTTGTAATAGTTAACTTGCTAGTTATTTTGAAATCAAGCCCTTCTTTTAGGTCATCGGCCTAAATTTTCTAGTTATTATAAAAATATATATATATATTAACACTTTTAATACCAAAAACAAATACAATTCAATGAGCTTATACTATTATATAAAATGGTTACTATCTAAGTAGATTAGAATCAAACTCTTGTTGTAGGGGTAAGTGATAAGTGCTCTACCATTGAAATATCAACTTTTTTAATGTAAAGGAAATGGTGGTATGTAAATGCTTCTCTTTTTATTTTTGTCAATTAGTGGTATGTAAATATAAAATGGTTGAACAGTAGCATAAAAAGGAAATTGAAGCATTCAATTTAAATTCAATTGATAATAAGAAAAGAGGTACAAGACTATAATTTTTCAATATATGATAACACACTCCATAATTTCACATTTCTTAGGTGACGTAGAGCACATGTTGTCACTCAACTTAAAATATATGAGTGAAATTACTCTGTTATCATAAATGAAATTAAAGCATCTAACATAAAAAATAAAGCCAATTAGCGATAGAAAAAAGAACACCCAAAACCCTTGTAAATTTACACAAAATTATAATTTTCCAATACCAAATAACACACTTGACATTGTGATAGATATACAATACAAGGTCCACAGCATTTAGTATGACATTGAGTCATAAACTCATAATGGAATGAGAAATGGTAGATTCACAAATTCACAATCCAAAAAGCGCACACCGTCACGGCGCTAACGGTAACCCCAATGGGTGACATCTAGTGTGGGCTTTAACCCACCACACCTTTTCTCTTCTCTCTTTATAACGAGACGCGTCCACACGACTCTGATTTCTCTTCCTACTCTCAAAGTCATACCCCCAAATCTGTCTATCTAATCTAATTAACCCTCAATCTCAACTCTCACTCTCTCTGTCTCTGTAATTTTTGGACCCAAACAAAAAAACAAAATAGAAAATCGAATAAAAATTGGATTATTTGGGAAAAAGAAACATGGTAGTTGATGATATGCTGGAGATGAGCATCATGGTCGCCTCTGGAGGTCCCTCTTGCTTCCGCTTCCCCGATGCTTATCCCAAAAGGTAATCTCTTTCAAGATCTCCCTTCAATTTTCTTCTCTCTCCGTCTTTAGATTTTTTTTTCTTTTTCTTTTTAAGTTCGTTTTGGATAAAATTTTGTTTTTATGGATTTGATGGTTTTGATTCAGTGTCTCCCACCTGGATTTGGAGGAATTCAGGAGATTCCTCTTGGGCTAGGGTTAGACATAGTCTTCCTATAGCGTTTTAGAAATCTCTTTCTCTCTCTCCATAGGTAGAGATTGAAGAGATTTATATATATATAGATATTTTATAAACTAGATACCATCATTTCTTCTTATTGATCTTTCTCTCTTTCATCTCCTTTAGAAATTTTGGTTCTTTTTGTATTTTATTTATTGGGGTTATTTAACCTTGTTTTACTGTATTGAATATTTGATGTGGGTGTGTGAGGAATTTGTTATCTGATTGATAAATCTAGGGTTTTGATGGAGGGGAGATATAGTGGGGATTGATATGATGAAGGTGTTTATAAGGTTATTTTCTTGAATTGTTTTTGGGAAATGGCAATATTCAATCCACCAGCAACAATACCCACCCAGGAGTCGTTCAGCTGAAATGGGAGATTCTCTCCTCACAGCCCTGTCAATGGAGAATCATCACCCATCCACGCTCTTGTCCATGGATTCCAGTGCCTCCTCTCACGACGAATTGGATTTGGAGATGAATCGGCAAATCATACTTTCCCGTCCCCCCGATATCAATTTGCCCCTGTCAGCCGAGCGCAGCCCACCTCCACCGTCATGGAATTCGGACCCATGTGATATTCTAGATGTTGGCCTTGGTCCACAGGTTTACGAGACTGAGAGTTTACTTACGATCCCCAAGGTTGGAAGGAAATGCGCCAAGCGGATAGACAGCATATGGGGTGCTTGGTTTTTCTTCAGTTTTTACTTCAAGCCTGCTTTGAATGAGAAATCAAAGGCCAAAATTATCCGGGACAGTAATGGGGTTTCTGGGTTTGAGAAATCTGATCTCAAGCTTGATGTTTTCATGGTTCAGCATGACATGGAGAACATGTACATGTGGGTTTTCAAGGAGAGGCCTGAGAATGCGCTGGGTAAGATGCAGCTAAGGAGTTACATGAATGGGCATTCCCGCCAAGGGGAGCGTCCCTTTCCGTTTAGTGTTGACAAGGGCTTTGTCCGATCTCACAGGATGCAACGGAAGCACTATAGGGGTCTTTCAAATCCCCAGTGTGTACATGGGATTGAGCTTGTTCGAGCGCCTAATCTCATGGGTCTTGATGAGGAAGAGCGTAAGAGGTGGGTGGAACTGACTGGAAGGGACATGAACTTCACAATTCCTATGGAAGCAGGTGATTTTAGTTCATGGAGAAACCTTCCAAATACAGATTTTGAGCTTGAGAGGCCACCTCCTCCAATAAAGAGTGCTACCAATGCCCATGCAAAGAAACTGCTGAATGGATCTGGGCTGAATTTGTCTACCCAGCCATCTAACAACAACAATTCAGATGGAAATGGAATGGACCTATCTCCCAGCAGTAAGAGGAGGAAGGAATTTTTCCCACATGGGAATGACGACGATTGCTACTTGGCTGTTAATCCTCCGTCTGATCGAATCCCAGATATGGAAATCCACCCAAATGAATTGCAGTGGACGAACCACTTCAGTGGTGTAATGAAGAACGTTTATGGGCCTGTTACAGCTGCAAAAACAATCTATGAGGATGATGTAGGTTATTTGATCATTATCAGCTTACCCTTTGTGGATCTTCAAAGGGTGAAAGTTTCATGGAGGAATACTCTTACTCATGGAATCATTAAGGTATCTTGTACGAGCACATCTCGCATGCCATTCATTAAGAGACATGACCGGACTTTCAGGCTTACAGATCCATCCTCTGAGCACTGTCCTCCAGGAGAGTTTGTTAGAGAAATCCCGCTGTCCACCCGTATTCCTGAAGACGCTAACATAGAAGCTTATTACGATGGGCCAGGATCTGTGCTCGAGATTATGGTTCCAAAACTCCGTGTTGGGCCAGAAGAGCATGAGGTTCGTGTTTGCCTTCGCCCTCACCTTGGAGGCAATGATCTTATGTTGACTTGAGATAGGCATTTATAGAGAATTGTAAGGGTTCTTGTCATGGTTGGTGCATCATTGTTTTACTAACGTTGTACCATAAAGTGTATTTTATGGCAAATGAAAAAAATGTGCGTCTCACATTTTTCTTTTCTGTTTTTGCTCTAATCTATGCATCTGGTTAGCTTAACTGTCGTTATTCTTGATTTATACACACACATAAATACATACATACATACATATGCTAAAAATTATCGATTCATATATGATCCCAGTAATTGGATTGTGGTTTAATTGGCTTGGATATGATTTTGTTGTCCGCTTTTTTGTAAATGGTTTATGGTAGTATTGTATCATGTATGAGTCATGTAATCCTGGGATGAACACCTTATATGGCAAAGTATCATGTGCTGTAAAACTGTGTCAGATGGTCTCCTTTTAAATGGATAGGTTGAACTCTTACTCTGCCATTAGAATACCCAATTGTAGACAGCCAATGTGAACATCTGGCTTCAACTATAGTGTGGTTGCATGAACTGATCCTCTTGTGAAAGTTAAAGGTGCCAATCAGCAAAGAAATCTGCATTGCTTGTTGCTCGCCATCAGTTAACTTGAGGAACTCACACAGGCAGAGTCCCTAGAGTGGTGTCAGTAGTCAACAATCTCTTCATATTGTGCCCTGGTTTTGGAAAAATGTAGTTTGCAAGTTGAAGGACTGGCTTATGCAACATTATCTAGTAATCAAAATTCACAGGCTGAGTAGCTGTTGCCAACAAAATGACAAATACACATAGGATAGTACAGTCAACAGTTTGATAAACTATGTTATTTTAGTTGTCAATTATGTAAAAGAATTCTAGTAAGTCTTTGTAGAATTGGTATTCTCCTTGTTTGTTTAATACAGCTGATGAAGACTTGAAGTCTTGAAGCTGGACACGTGTTACAGTTAGATGCTATTGCTATTATTGTTGATCAATTATGTCTTCAACGTCTTGTTTGTGTTGGCTGAATCTGCCTTATTTAAATAATGGCTGTCACCACCACCCACCCACCTTTTTAAGTAGAGTCGGATCTTTAAGTGGAAGGTCTTAGGCTTTTAAATTGACCCACACCAGTAACGAGTGTAGTGGGATTTGAAAGCGTAAAAGCCACATATCTCTTGACTCTGTGTGTGGCCAATTAGTTTGCATTTAATTCGAATAAAAATTGTGGTAGCCATAATCCATACTCGGGAAAAATATCTAGTTGGTTTTTAATTTTACAGTCTGAGCTGGTAATTGGGAATGTCAAAAGAGAAAAAGATATTTGAGGAAGGCGACAGGATACAAGAGTTTGATTCATTGGGCATTCCTAAAAGATGTAGCCACTAGCCATGGCCCATGTAGGTTGTGCTAAAAAGCCTAAAATCACTTTATTCAATAGAAGCAGAAGAGCTTGCTCGTTTCTTAAATTTTGAATATCAAATAATATAGTGGAGTGAAAAATGACCTTAATTATGAAGAAAACAAAATACTATCAAACAAGTTGGTGTTTAATTTGCAATTCATTTTAGTGTCGGTATTAGTAAAGGATGATTTCTTCCCACTAGATATTTAAGTATGTAATGATGTCAGACCCTAAATTATGAATGTCTAGATATTTAGCAATTCTCTTCTAGTTTACGGCACACACGTATTGCATCAATGTGACTTGGAGGTATGGGTATGTACAGGACTTGGGCGTTGAGGTCAAGGATAGCGTCTGTTCTGCTTGCCTCACACCATTGTTTGCAAAATTCCAACTTTCAAGTCAATTTTTGTGTGCTTTTTCCAATTTTCCGCGATCATTATATCCACACACACCAACGCTTTGATTGACATGAGGATGTGCCACCAGGTTCATTGAAAAATTCAACTGCTTTTATAGCTTATCTGATGGAACTGTAACCCATATTCTTGTGTGGAGAACAAGGCCCCCCCAAATAGAAAAAGGGATCTTAACTAATGGGCCCGTGTGCTCTGCCCTCAGTCCACTAACCATTTTATTTCTTTTTTGGCTTGGACAGAATAAAAAAGTTAAGTCTTAAGCACCACACCCTAATGCCAAGCATGTCTCAACCAATATTTTAATATTTCGTTTGTATTTTGCAAAATGTTTTAAAACAGCACTTGCCGACCAACCCAATAATCAAAGTAGAAAACACTAAATAAAGACTATGATTAGTTAATCACCCACACAAAACATAAGTAAAGCTTTAGATGGTCCAAAAAATATAATCTTTTTTCCCAGGGAAAAAAATACCATGATGTTCTATATAAGATCCGCAAAATAAAAAGATGACATTAAAAAAGACTTAATAATAGCTTTGATGATAAAGCTCAAAGCCCAAATGAAAAACCATATTTAAGTTCCAAAACAATTAAAATCCGAAAGCATAAAAGAGAATTTAGTCGACCTCCTCGATCTTAGGGCCGGGACCGGTTGCACCAGGAGGAGCATCATCATCAACAGGGCCAGCACCGTCAGCACCAGCGCCCTGGTACATCTTTGCGATGATTGGGTTGCAGATGCTCTCCAGCTCCTTCATCTTGTCCTCGAACTCATCGGCCTCTGCGAGCTGGTTGGTGTCTAGCCACTGGATTGCAGCCTCAATGGCGTCCTCGATCTTCTTCTTGTCAGCTGGGGGGAGCTTGGCGCCAATCTTCTCGTCCTTTATTGTATTCCTCATGTTGTAGGCGTAGTTCTCCAAAGCGTTCTTGGCCTCAACCTTCTTCTTGTGCTCTTCGTCCTCGGACTTGTACTTCTCAGCCTCCTGAACCATCTTCTCGATCTCCTCCTTTGAGAGTCTTCCCTTGTCGTTGGTGATGGTGATCTTGTTCTTCTGGCCGGTGGTCTTGTCCTCAGCTGACACGTTCAAGATACCATTGGCATCAATGTCAAAGCAGACTGTGATCTGGGGAACACCTCTTGGGGCAGGAGGGATGCCAGACAGCTCGAATTTCCCGAGCAAGTTGTTGTCGCGGGTTCTTGTTCTTTCACCTTCGTAGACCTGGATCAACACACCGGGCTGGTTGTCGGAGTAGGTGGAGAAGACCTGCTCTTTCTTTGTTGGGATGGTGGTGTTTCTGGGAATCAACACAGTCATGACACCCCCAGCGGTTTCCAAACCAAGGGAGAGAGGGGTGACATCCAATAGAAGCAAGTCCTGGACCTTCTCGTTGCCCTCACCACTGAGAATAGCAGCCTGGACTGCAGCACCATAAGCAACAGCCTCGTCCGGGTTAATGCTCTTGCAGAGCTCCTTTCCATTGAAGAAGTCCTGGAGAAGCTGCTGGACCTTGGGAATTCTAGTAGACCCACCAACAAGCACAACATCGTGGACAGTGCTCTTGTCCATCTTGGCATCCCTCAAACACTTCTCAACTGGCTCCATACACTTCCTGAAGAGATCCATGTTGAGCTCCTCAAATCTGGCACGGGTGATGGTGGAGTAGAAATCAATACCCTCATACAAGGAATCGATTTCAATGGTGGTCTGAGCAGTGGAAGAGAGGGTTCTCTTTGCTCTCTCACATGAAGTCCTCAACCTCCTAAGAGCTCTAGGGTTGCCACTGATATCCTTCTTGTTCTTCCTCTTAAACTCCTGAACAAAGTGGTTCACCATTCTGTTGTCAAAATCTTCACCTCCAAGATGGGTGTCACCAGCTGTGGCCTTGACCTCAAAAATACCCTCCTCAATAGTCAGAAGAGACACATCAAAAGTACCACCACCAAGGTCGAAGATCAAGACATTCTTCTCACCAACACTGGTTGCCTTCTTGTCAAGACCATAAGCAATGGCAGCTGCTGTTGGCTCGTTGATGATACGCAAGACATTGATACCAGCAATGACTCCGGCATCCTTGGTGGCCTGACGCTGAGAATCGTTGAAGTAAGCAGGGACAGTGACCACAGCGTTCTTGATTGTGGAGCCAAGGTAGGCCTCTGCAATCTCACGCATCTTGATTAAGACCATGGAAGAGATCTCTTCGGCGGCGAATTGCTTCTCTTCGCCCTTGTATACGACTCCAATCATGGGCTTGTCACCAGGCCCAGGAGTGACCTTGAACGGCCACAACTTCATGTCGCTCTGAACAGAGGCGTCAGAGAATCTACGGCCAATCAATCTCTTGGCATCTGCAATATACAGTAAGATACCATAAATTGGAAAATCACGATTCACTTAATATCAATTAAATCAATTCATAATAAGTTTTTTTTCACAAATGCCTAGTCCTCATTTTAGATTTCACATAACAATGTTATAACAATAATGCATAGAATTCAATCTAAAAACAACTGTGACTTGTTTGTGCTTTGTTGATATAAGAATAAGGGACAAGTTGCACTTAAAATACTTAATCTACCATCTAACAACAATCGTGTTTAATTAATTATATAGTTTATCTGATATATCTATAATCATCGAATTAAGCTGAGTACTAAACAGAAAAATTAAGATGTAATAAATTTGGTCTAGCAGATCTAGGCAGATTCCAAAAAAATTTTCAAATACAGGATTGAAAAGACTTAGATGTAGACCTAATCAAAGTCATAATCACAAACAAGTAATTGTTGCAGATCTAGAAAAGGAGCTAGTTAACAGAAATACAACATCACACAGCCAATGAACAGCAATCAATTTAATCGCACGCAGAGATTTACAAGCATACTAAGTCACTGCAAGCTAGATCTAGAAACTAGTAATAGCATAAATACAGATCTACAAGCTACTGAAAGATAAACAAGCGAGGAGGAGCTCAGATCTTACCGAAGACGGTGTTGATGGGGTTCATCGCAACCTGGTTCTTAGCAGCATCTCCGATCAACCTCTCGGTGTCGGTGAAGGCGACGTAAGACGGCGTCGTTCGGTTTCCTTGGTCGTTGGCGATGATCTCAACGCGGTCGTGTTGCCAAACACCGACGCAAGAATAGGTGGTGCCGAGATCGATACCGATAGCCGGTCCCTCTCCTTTGCCTGCCATTGTTTGCGGCTAGGGTTTTGTCGACGAAGATTATCAACAAAAAAGAGACGGAAGGGGAAGAGAGAAAATATTGGCCGCTAGGGTTTGTGTTAAGTGAGGAGGGGAAGATAATCGAGTGGTTTTTATAGAGTTAGGGGCGGTTGGGTTCCAGAATGTTCTAACCCTAGACTTTTGGATCCGTGGGATTGCCGGACTCATGAACGGTTCAGATTGTTTCCACCTTGCTTTCGGAGACTCGTGAGTCATGCTTGATTCCAATCCAATAGGCGCGTGTTTCAGTTTCCTTACTCTTATAGTCTTATTGGGCTCTTTGTTTTCCCTCCACAAGTCTAACCACCTCCGTTCGGTTTTAGCGCCTATGCAACTGCATGGGTGAGACCCACTCCAATTCGGATTGATAGTGATTGTATTTCAAATTTCAATTTTGGGTTTTTTAGAAAATTGTAGCTCAGCCCAAACCCAAGCCCTGCCGACCTCAGCTCAATATTTGTCGCACTAAGGCCCCACAACTAAAGATATGGGTCTACAAACATTTTGGCATTTAGTCAAAAATAACATATATAATCTTTTTAAGTAAGGTTGTAAATCAGCTCGTACAACTCGAGTTCGTATCCAGTTTGGCTTGTTTAAGCAAAGCTCGTAAAAGAAAACAAGTCAAGTTTAAGTTTTGGTATATTTGACTTCTAAAACACGTGGCTTATCATATATTCGTCTAAGTTATAAAAATATTTAGATTATGGTAGTCATATGTTAAATATGATTTTATATAACATGTGTACAAATAATTAAGAATGTCATCCATAATTACTATGCCAAGTAAATCAATCATCCCCTTTTTTTATGGATGAATCACTAACAAATTCATGACAAAAACAAATATGAGTTGTTTGCAGACTTGCAACATGGGTATACCATTAGATAAGATTATGTAAATTAGCTCGATATAACTCGAGTTTGTATTGAGTTTGATTTTTTTTTTTTTTGGCTCGTTTAAGCTTGGTTTGTATATGAAACAAGTCAAGCCAAACTCAAGCTTGATATATTTTACACAAGTCAAATTTGAGCACAATGGTATTCAGCTTGGCTCGACTCGTTTATACCCCTACTTCTAAGTTCTCTCTACTAAATGTTAAAAGATGGACGAAACAACCGATGCAAATGTCGATTGATTGGAAATGTAAAAATTTGTCTCACAAGTAATTGACACCAGTAGCGAATGGCGTTTATCGCTTAGTTTTTATTCTACATCATAAATTATTTAACCATGTTGAAGAGAGAACAAAGTATGAAAACAGTTGATGTCAAACGAAACAAAATGATGTTGGTGGTTGAAAAAATACAGGCGATCGACATTGCATCCGAATGTTGTTTATTTTCCAAATGTTCAATTTAGAGGATATATAAACATATAAAATGTAATAAATATATTACATGTCTAATTACTACACATAGACCTTGTTTGATGCATATGATTAGATTAGATAGGTTAAATGATTAGATTCACATATATTCAAGAAATAAAATCAAATGTGTCTTCTAACTTGACATAAGAAGATGGGCCAATTATATGAGGAAACTTATCTCACCATTTTTGTGGAGATTGAAAGTGATAAGTTCTATGAATAAATCATTTTATTCTCATCTTCTTGCTTCAAGTTATAAGCTCCCTCTTTAATACACATGAATCTAGCCAATAGTGATTTGGGTGTATTACTATGGGCTCGATGGCCCGCCTTATGTGGAGTTTAGTTCATTAAGGCCCAAAATGGTCTAGTCATATCACCTTTTAGAGTCAAACTAACAAAGGATCATATAAGGCCCATGCCGAAATGTATAGGATTGACCTAGCCTAACTCGACCTAGTATGTAGATCTATTTTAGATTGAGTTTTTGACCAAGCTTCGAGTTAATATAGATTTCAAATCAAGTTTTTGGTAAAATAAAATCTCCATTTTCATATTGGATTTGCCAGTCTACCCAAATTAGTTGTAATTCAAATTTTATTAGGTCAAACCAAACTCGATAACTATATATTAGAAATTGAAATTGTCAAATTTTAAGTTGGTGAGTTGATTTAATTCACGTGGTTACTCATTAAATTAGATTTGTTTACCACTTAATATAAAAAAATGGGACATATAATACATGTAGACTATGAATTTATAATATTAATAATATACACTCGTATAACTCATATATTATAGCACACGTGAATTAATTAGTTAGCCCACATTTGAATTAGTCGACTCTTGACCAAAAGAAAAAGAAAAACAGAAAAAATTGTGTAAATAAAAAAAAAATTTTATTTCTTTGTTTTTTGGTACGAAGCCGGAAGCAAGGCCTAACGTGTGAATGGAGAAGGGGGAACTGGGAAGACTGGGGACTAAATGCTCTAGAAGCTAAACCCCGACTCCGCAGCTTCTCTTTAGTAGAAAAAACCAAATAATCTTCCACAGCTTCTATCATCTTGGTCCCCTTCTCATCTTAACTTTAGGGGATGAAATGGATGCTATCAGTGCAGAGAGTGGCGCCACTGAACTTGAAGCTATGTGCAAGGAGGACTCGTCTTGGCACCCATGTCAGGTCTCTCTCAGGTGAGGCATCATCTAACTGAACTAACCCTCTTAACGCTGCTCCCAGACTGAGTGATCCCGTTATTTATTGGAAAATTTAGCAGCGAGAGCTTTCTAACATTTTTCAGTGAATGGGTTTTTCTCATATTGTGAATTGGGTAATAGGGTCTGGATGGTTTTGAACTTTGAGTCTCCTTAGTGCGTTAGTTTTCTATGCTACATGATGATCATTGGGTAGTTGGGTCTTCCTTGGAATTATGATCGGTTTGGACCATGTGCATTATTAATCTTGTTCATGTATGACTATATTGAAATGACTCTGAAATCCTCTCATGTATACATGAATATCAATGCATTATGCCATTATCATTTATTTAATATAATTAAGCAATGCTGTTCCAGTTCAATTGTGAATTCATGTCCCGCCATAGAGAATCCATGCATTTAGCTTCTCTTTATAATTGACGGGTTCGTCTATTTGATGTCCTTCCTAATAACTGAATGATCACTTAGTGATGTTATTTTTATAGCCGAATCATGTAATTAGTTGTTTAATTTCATGGCTTGATTGTGCACTTATTTAATTTCCTTTATAGCCTATGTAGTTACTTCAGTTATCCAGTAATCCAACTATATTTGTTTTATAATTGCATGATCTTATATATTCAATCTTTCTTCCTAAATTAAGGAAACATTTGTGCTACTCTTGGTTGGAAAGAGTGTCATTTGTCTCAACTGTATTTGGGGATGACTTGATGAATATTCCATGTTCTGTATTCCCTACAAATTATGGCAGATTCGATTTTAACACTAAAATGGGATATATCCCTATAAATTATCATCAAAAATAAATTTCTCAAGTCAGGAACTTGTCTTTCCTCCCTATTTTGGTGAACTTTGATATTCCAAGTGTTGGACATGCATACAAAGTGTTTTGAGGTGGCTCTTGATTGTGGTCCGCAGCTCTACCGAAGATAGCTTAATTGTAGACTTTGGGAGCCAGGAGCTAGAAGATATGGTATTGAACAAGGATGAAGCCTTTATGCGTCTCCGATTTTGTTCCGCTCCTCTTCAGGATGATGACTGCTCCCACATTGAAGGAGAGCATGTTCTTGCCATCCATAAGTCACATGTTAAGAGCCACTTCTATGATGCCAAGGTGGAAAAGGTATTTATTCGCTCCCTAATTTATTTAGAACTTCCTTGGAACCAGGGATCTCATCTCATCATAAATATTCTATCTTCTTGAAGTAATTTTTGTTTCATTTTCTAAGGCAGTACTATATAATATTAATGCCTATGAGGATCAATCAAATTTACAAGGGCAATGGGGGTATGACCCTGGGTCTCTGGTTAAAAGCTGTAAGAGGAAACAAATGAGATTTTTTTTTGTTAACATATTGTGTTTCGGTGGGTTAAAATGTACTGCAGTACTCAGATTATTTGATAATTATGATATAATTTACTCGATATGCCTTCTGCATTCGAAAAGCTTTTCTATTGATTCAGTTCATGTCCCAACCTCATGACAACTAGGTGCTCAGAGTGAGACACTCAAAGAGGGTCTATTGTAGATGCACTTTTATGATCAAATGGCTTCACCAAGACCTCAAAGGACAGATGATCACTGTCCCATCTAGTTCAATCATGAAACTAGCAACCAAAAGCATCAATGTCCATCCAAATGTTGCTGCATTCTTAAAATCAGTTAAAGAAATGGACTTATATAGTGCACCTCCTTTACCAATCATGCATGATGATGTCGGCCTTGAATTGGACCTTAATAAATTGCTGGAAAAGCAAATAGAAGAGATCAATATTTCAGCTAATGGATCCAGAAAAGAAATTACAATAAATATATTGGAGGGGGTTAAAGGTAACCAGTCCTACTCACTACTTTATCCATTTAATGAATTCAGGCTTGTTGTTGCACTCTCTCTCTCTCTCTCTCTCTCTCTCTCTCTCTCTCTCTCCATTTTGAGAAAATTTCTCTCTCCATAAGCACTCTCTATTAACTGTTTGTATCCAGATAGTCTCTTGCATCTGAACTGAAACATCATTCGTAACTTGAATTAGAGGAATTTGGTTCTTGCATACTGATGCAGTGGAAGATGGGCTTCATCTAGTGTATGATCCCTGCATATGCATATTCTAATGCAGATTGTGTGTACCCATATTCTAATCTTATGCTGTTTCTTTCTTTTCCTGCATTGGAGGCAAGGAATATTTATATAGCTTACATGAAGGAACTTTTGGCCTTTTCAAAATATTACTGGTTTTTGTAAAAGAGTTGGCCACTAATGTTTTTGGTTGGACTAATAACTGGCTACTTTGCTCTTTGCTAGTCTAAAATACTCCCTCCGCCCCCTCCCCTCCCAATCTCTCAACAAAATTATATTAACATCAATTTATTAAGGCTGAATACATAAGTGTTATGCCCACAAGGATAAACTTCTGATATATGGAGTGATATATTCTTTTTTAATATGGTGATTCTATTTGAACTTAAAATTTTGCTCAATTAGCCCCCAACTCATTACCCTTGAAAAATCAATACACAAGAATGGGGAAAATAATTCCCCCACCTCTCCTCCTCCTTGGCCTAGGCCAGTGCGCTGGCCATGATTGCCATTTTTATTGTTTAAGTTTTTGAAGTTTGAAAAAAATAAAAAGTTAATGAGGGAGTAAATAATCTCATTAACCAAAAATTTAGGGGGCGCTAACTGATCAATTTATTTTGTTATAAATCAAACCACCCTTTGAATTCATACATATGCATTGTTGCAAACATTTAGATTTTAGATTATGCCTGGTTGTGCATGCAGCTGAGAACGAGGAACATATTCAATGCAAACATGTTGCTGCATCCAAGGTCAGCATTTCAAATGCCCAGGTTTTTCATGACCAGAATCAGTCGAAAAGTATTACTCAGAGTTCTGGTCAACTGGAAGCAAACATAGAAGATGAGGATCCACAAGCCCCTTGTTCATCCATACAAGAAGAGCATTCGGAATACAGGTCTCATCTTAGTCCTCTTGCTGCTCGTGCAGCTCTGGCCTCACTAGTATCAAGTGCTCACAAGCCTATTGTCATAGGTGGAGCTGAACTTTTCAAATCCTGTGACAGTAACAGTATGTCTATTAAGGAACTGTCTTCTGAAACAATCAAAGCTCATAAGAATGTAAATAAGGCCTCAGCTGCTAGGAAAACTCGCTCAGCAGTTCAGAAAGGTTTTGGAACACAAAATAGTGATTTTCATGAGAAAAATTCTGCTGAAGACCTTAAGTTATGGCCCTTAACCAACACAAGAAGGTTGACTCGTTTAGCAGTCCAAGAAGAAAAAGATAAATCAATTATGGCAATTGAACAAGGGTTGGAAGATAGTTCATATTCTTCTGAAGGAAATGCCACAGTTCACAAAAGCAATGTTTTGAAAAAGAAGAATGATGCATCAAAAAAGAAGAAAACAGTCTCTTCGCCACTTCATGCAGAGAGTAACATCCCTATGGAAGAAAGTAATAAAAAGCTGATGTCTGGTGATGTTGGAGTCAATCAAGATATATTTGTTCAAATGAAGACTTGTGCTAAAGAATCAAGGGTTTCAACTAACATGAGGAGGTTGACTCGATCCGCAGATTCCTCTGAAGAGAATTTAATAGTTCCCGAAAGCCATGTAATGGGAAAGAAAAGTGGTGGATCAAGAAAAAAGAAAGCTGTCTCTTCATCATCTGACAATGACAGTAACATGCCTGGCGAAGAAATTGATGAAAAGCACATGTCTGGTTCTGTCAGAAGACCGGAAAGCATTTGTCAAAGTGAAGGTTTCTATATATATATAGATATATATTTATATTTACATGTTAATGTATATATTTCTCGTCTAATTTTATTCATTTATGTTATGGTACTTGTGTCAGAAAATATATCTTCTTTGCAGAACATCTCAAACATTTAATTCAGTTTACATTCTGGCCTTCATCACCGTTCAGTGTTTTAGAAACTGACTTAAAAGTGTTTTTTTCATCCAGGATTTCATTTTGGCTCATTTAAACCTTAGTTAATTTCTATCAATTCCATGATTTAAGCAAATCATATGTCTCCTGTATAATTTCCCTTTTCTTTCTTGTTGCACGCTACTTCTTTCCCCCTCTCTAAATTTCGGCATATTAAGCTTTCCAGTGATGTCAAGTGCAGGAAAAGTTGCAGGAGGTGGTGGTAATAGACAAGGCCAGAAGAGGAAGTCTACTTCCTCCAATAGGCAAGAACAGCGGTTTTCTCCCCGATTAAGGTTTCTCCCTCGGACTCGCTCACAAAACAAATCTTAAACTATCTATCTTTATAATAACATAAATGAAGCAAGGCAGCTTTTTGGGGACTGTTAAGAGGTAAAACTCTACTGCTTGCTTTACATATGTTTAAGAAAGAGAGAATTGGGATCATACATGTAACTAACACAAGGTATGCGTGTTTGTATTTGGGATCATCTATTTGAAGTGGTTACATGAGTGAACATAACAATAGCTTAGTACTTGTTATCTGTTATACTTATTCTGGGTTTTAGTATTACTCCTGAATGAGTCACAGATGGAATAGATAACATGGTAGGATTACATTTCAGATAGGGGTTGTCTCAGCTTCATACTATATCTTTCTTGTCGTTCGTTGGTTCATCAATGGTTTATGGATTTATTTGTCATTTGCTCTTGAAAGAAATATTTAACTAAGGGCAATTCCACTTGTCTTGCCATTTGACTCCAAGCCACCACGCTACACAACAGTTGAGACAGCGTGAATTGGTGACAAATGGTGAGCCAATTGAAGATAGTGACAACATTGATACATTGAGGTCTGAGTGTAACACAAGATTGCAATTTGGTGCGTTAATGATGCGACTATGTGAGTAATCTTTCAACCCAGCCTTCTATTTTCCTTCTCACTTTCGAGCCCATACATAAGTAGGGTACACTGGATATTTCTATGTTAATACTCTCATGGATTTGACCTGAGCCTATTAGCTGTTCAAAAATATATACAAGTACCTCTCCGACTCTCTCGGTAATGCAAGTTCTAATGGTGCAAGAGTCATATCACATATTATGGTTTCTTAATGCAAGTTTTAGTGGAACAAGAGCCATATGACATAGTATAGATTTTTTTATAGGAGTGTAGTCTACCTATTAAAACAGTCCTCACACAAATAGGGCATAATTGCTTTGAAACCCACTTTTGTGACCCTTTCTTCACCGCCCAAGCGAGAAAAATGAAAGACTGGAAAAATCAATAACTGAACTTGATTGTCTTGTAACTCTTGTTAGGCTGAAATTTGGCGTAGACCTATTTATTGTTTGACATGAGGCTTTCCTAATATTTTTCCATTAAGAAACTTAACATTAGGTTATTACTGAGATCGTAGGGTCCTTTGTGTTAAAAGGACATTAGTGCATATTATCCAGTTATGGAAGCTGATGATAGGATGTGTGCTCTGACTGATAATCCAATTGTTTTTAGGACCCATTTTATTTAATTGTTTGAGTATTGCTGTATATATTTTATATTTCAAAGGCATCTAGGTGTTTTTCATGTTATAAGTTTTGTCTTCCTCTTCGTGAAAATTTTCATGGTATCATAGCATTTGGCAGACCGACACCTTCTCTTGTCTGTTGGCAATTCTTATTGCATCAAGTCACATCATCGTGAGACCTTATTGTACCAAGTTTGAATCATAATTCATACTCCTGGCCAAAAACAAAAAAAGAATCATAATTCATACGTGGCATATTCTAAGGAACGTCAATGGTAGATGCATATAAAACTTACAGCGGAGCTCACATACATCAACGGTGGACAGCCGAGCCGGCCATGAGTGGATGGACGACTGTTCTAAGCAAACCTCTCCATCCTACTGTGTCAACTCATCTGGTGTACGACAGGTCACATCAAGTCGTACGGTACCATAAGAGACCCTATTACACCAATTTTTGAACCAAAGCCTATAGCATCAGACTCTATTACGCTCTGGCCTGTCTACATTTAACATGAATTTGTTTCTTATAAAGCCAACATGATATGCAACCTCCCCCTTTTGTCAATCATCAAATTATTGATTGGGCTTAATTAGGTCGAATGTGATCATAATTAACATTTTGATAAAATAACATGTGAGATTATCTCACTCGAGAATATTTTGCATGCATACATATATAATAATGTTTTCTTGATAAACAATCGTACAGACAATTGTCAAACTGACAATCAACATATTAATCAATTGGAATTACATTTGAATGTATGATTTTGGTTTGTGGTTTTTGTGTGTGCGGACATTTTACCACATGCAGACACTCATCTGACCTTTAAATCTTTTTAAGAGTGTAATTTTCCACCTTTAGATGGTAGATATATGTAGTGCAGTGTCCGTATGGTAGGTCTCTTGGTTTGTTAGTAATAGTTGTCATAGTTAGCTGATAGCAGCATGTCACCAAGTCATTTTTATACACGATGATGGTGAACCTTCATTGGATCTGTATGGTTTGACAATCTCATTTTTTATACCTTAAGAAAATGAAGTGATGACGTGATGGAAATGAATATTTCAGACGCCTTTATAATTGACTTTTGCTTTTTTTTTTTTTGGGTCAACTGGTTGTCCACTTGTTCTCATTATCTCATATAATTAATTATTAGGGCCAAACATCAAACCCCTACATGGTCATATATCATATCCCATCATCGTTGGGCTTCTGGTATAAGGTCACTATATTGTTGGCAAAGGCCGGACTTGCTTTATTAATTTTTATATGCAGTTTTGTGTAATTTAATTCTCTTTGAAAGTATGTCTTAACTCTTAACAAGACATGTTAATTTGGACATTGCATGGGGTTGTAACTACCACTTATTAGCAAAACCCTTGTTTATTTGGACGGAATGCTAGTCACAGTCCATGAACCACGTAGATGATTGTTAGTCGTTGATGTTTAAAGTTGATGACAGATTTCTTATATACCAATGTTCCCTTAGATTTCTCATATAATTAATTATTAGGGCCAAACATCAAACCCCCACATGGTCATATATCATATCCCATCATCGTTGGGCTTCTGGTATAAGGTCACTATATTGTTGGCTAAGGCCGGACTTGCTTTATTAATTTTTATATGCAGTTTTGTGTAATTTAATTCTCTTTGAAAGTATGTCTTAACTCTTAACAAGACATGTTAATTTGGACATTGCATGAGGTTGTAACTACCACTTATTAGCAAAACCCTTGTTTATTTGGACGGAAATGCTAGTCACAGTCCATGAGCACGTAGATGATTGTTGGTCGTTGATGTTTAAAGTCGATGACAGATTTCTTATATACCAATGTTCCCTTAGATTTCTCATATACCAATGTTTCCATATACATCAACAATTGGCTGTTGACACATGCAGTGACTATCCAAAGCAAAAAATAAAAAAAACAAAACACATACACTACTGAGGAGTAATGCTTTTATCATCAAGGACGTATTACGTGATGGGAGAAATAGATATAAAAGGTATATACACCAGTTTTTTTCCGCTATTAAGATATTACCAGACAACTTCTAACTAATGGTTGTAACATAGTGTGATTCACATGCCCAAAATTGCACATTTTGTTTTGAACCCCATAAAGTAGCAATTTTCTGCTAATAGGTCTGTCATTAATTAATGACTATGATTAGTCACTTATGAGTCGCGGACTGCCGGCCAAAGAAGGAGTGAGTATATGCCATATGGTTAGCTTGGCTTATTACCTACTTAATTGCTGGCTTGTGGTTCACCCATTCCTTTCCATTTTCACACCCTTATCTTCAACAATTCTCAATGCTGCAATTTGTCCTGAAAAGGAATCGAACTGATTCTGAAGACAAAAATCATCTTGTATTCGCCTGCCGACTGACATAATAATGGGCTTGGTGACCAAATTACGTTTCTAATGAGACATTCTCATTCCTGGAAAATAATGTTATCCACATTATAACCATCAAAATTTTTTCTTTTTTTCTTGAAGTCACTTTCTTGGGATATAATTTATAAACAAAGTAGCTCCTCAGATATTGGGTTTGTACTTTGTAATGAAGCTCAAACTACGAAAAAGAACAATTGCAAAGTCTCCACGATTGATGCTAAAGAAATTTTTTTTGAGATGCTTAAGAAAATTAACTACAGGACAAATGGCCGGGCAAATGCCAAAGATCAAAATTGACATGCAAGATTTTATTAGCGGCTTATGTATAATGTATCTGATTAGCTGTATTTGTCATGCTACAAGCCAACAACTAATCATATATAAAAGCTAAAATTGACATCAACTATATATGCAAGATATTAATTAGAAGCTTAAATCTGATTAGCAGATTTTAGATGCTAATTATATAAGGAAAGGTAACCTGCAGCCGTACATTATCCCACTTTTTTTTTTTTTTTTTTTTATCAAATTATCCCACTTCTTTGTACTATTAAATTTGTCATCTAAACACGGTTCTAACTTCTAACCATCTAGATTAAGCAAATATGAAAATTTTATAGTTAGGGATATATGCGAAACTTTTTTTCTTGAAAAAGCTAAAATCTCTCCTCTCACTTTTCTCACCTTTTTCTTTCTCTACATTCAATTTAAACAAATATAAAAACAAAAAAGAAACATGTTATGAAAAGGACCTTATTTAAGTTATTAGAAAATAATATTTCGGGGTTAAAATCATGAAAGAATATAATTGATCAAATAATATTTCCACTCTACCATACCCCATGTCTTTCAATCTTTTTCCTATTTTTTCTTTCCTATTCCTTTTTTTTTTTTTTTTTTTTCACAACTCTTATTTTCCCTTGTAGGCCACAAAATAGAAAAAAAAAAAAAAAAAAAAAACTCCTCAAGATATTTTTATTTGGTGACAAGCTAGCTTCTACTCTATATTTATAACAGAAGTTGCTGCTTGAGCAGCCACAATGTTCTCCTTCTCCTGCAAATCAAGCTTAACCTCATATCACTCCATGCTGATTAGAAGCTTTTCAACATGAAAAGACCAAAAACCCGTTCTCATTTCACACAATTCCTTGTTGAACACTAACCCATATATTAATACATATCAAAATGACACTCTCTGCAACAACAACAACAATGGTGGAGCAAACCCAGTGTCTCTGGCGCGTGCGCTTAGCCTCCGCGCTACGCACCGCCCTCGCGTGCACCATAGTGGGCTGCACCACCCTATACGGCCCAGCACCCCTCCGCCGCGTCCTAACCTTCCCATCTTTCTCCTACATGACGACCATCCTAATAATGTCGGACGCCACGCTGGGTGACGCCCTCAGAGGCTGCTGGGATGTCGTTTGTGCCACGGTCCAAGTGATGGTCCCCTCCGTGCTCACGCTGTGGCTGGTGGGGCCCGCAAGGTTCACAAACGAGCTGGCGGCGCTGGCGGTGGCGCTCAGCGCGTTCGCGGTGGCACTGCCGGTGTCCACGCACTTGTTGTGTAAGCGGATTGCGTTTGGGCAGATTGTGAATGTTTATGTGGGGACTGTTATTCATGGGGCGAACACTGGGGTTGTCATGCACCCGATTCATGTGGCTTCCAGCACCGCCCTCGGAGCTCTCGCTTCTGTACTCGCCGTCTTCTTTCCCTATCCTCGGCTAGCTTACCACGAGGTAACAAATAATACCGGCTTTTTTTTTTTTTTTAAATAAAATTTTTTATGTAACAGAGTGTATATATTTGTTGTGCGACATGTTATTGAGAAGGTAGGCGCGCTTCTCTCTTGCACTTCCTCACTCTTTGGAAGTGTGAATAACACTGTCATTATGGCGGTGATATTCACTCTATTTGCCAGAGCGTAGGAGGTGTTTGAGGAACACAGATAGCGAACCCTAATATATATATATATATATATATATATTGAAAACTAATATTATTTATTTTTTTCATTTTATATATTTAAACTGAACTAGAGGTTGACAGCTGAACCAACCAGAGTGAAGGTAATATATGATGCCTGGTAGCTAGCTATAATTTGGCATGAAAGTTGTGTACAAAAAGCATTGTTTCTATCCAACTAGTACGGCCAATGTAAGCTTGTTACATTGAGATTGCTTGAATGGAACAAACAGTTCATGTTTTGACTCACACAATTGTCATATATAGTACATATAAAATGGGATTATTAATTTAGATGTCATAAAGGAATAATAAGAACATTAGAACAATTAATTAGTACCATTGTTGGGGGCTTACGGCCGGGCGTGACTTAGTCCATGCGAGCTGGCCATGCATATATGGGTCCATACGGATTGGAAAATCTAAAGCTGTCTGGTCTTGTCTCATTGTCTTCTTAAACCAAACAACAAAAGGATGGATCGATGTAACATGCAAGTATGCTTGTGCAACTGCAAAAGATGTATCGATCTTCTATTAAGAACTTAATTTGCGGACTTGTGATCGATGCACAATGAGTCGAGATGAGTGGATAAGCTGCATCTCATTCGTTTATATATGATCTAAATGCACGTACATGTCCTCGCGACATGTCGAGACCATAGCTTGTTATGCGCTGATTCATCAAATCATGCATGGACTTTATGCTCCAAGACCTGCTTAATCAAAGAAGTAGAAACAGATCGAATATAACACGTACCACACAGATTTGATTTGATTCTGTTCAACACAGCCTTGTTGAGGGACAGCAAGCACTAATAGGTAAGATAATGACACAAAGTTGACTACTTGACTTAATTCCATAGTTCTTTGTATCTTTTTTGGTTTTTGCTAATGACCCCTAAATGTACAAATGCATGTTAGATCGAGCACCCACATGTCGACCCCAAAATTCCACATTCCCTAGACCACAATGTGCCCATCTTGCAAATAGTATAATTGGCAGCATAAGATTGTGCCTAAAAGAGAATAATCTTTAATTATGTGCAATGCATTCACAGGTTATAAAATCATGGCGGCTGTATGCAGAAAATGCTTCCGAGAGGTTAACTCGCTTAGTGGAGGCCATCTCTGCCCAAGACAACAGAGCAGCACTTGAATTCATTTCCCAAGGAAAACCTCTGTCTAAATCAGCAGCTAAGCTTCTTCAGAGTATCAGTAACAATCTGGTAAGCAAACATTGACTGTTGTCAATTCAAAAAATGAGTGCGAGCTTCATTGGTCTAGTCAGCTAAAGTCATTTATTTCTTTGAAGCAGGAAGGCATGGTTTGGGAGATACCATATATTAAATTTCTGAGACCTAATTACTTGGACTTGGGTGAAAAGTTGCAAGAAATGGAGATACCAATTAGGGGGATGGAGATAGCTTTATCTTGCTGCCCTTCTTTTCCTGTTAACATGATTGATGAAGAGCTAAGAGGTCATTTACAAAGTTCAGAAGTACAGGTAAGCCTAAGGCTACTACAAGCTAAGTACTCTGTGCCTTCTGATGCAACATCAGCTCCAGAAGCCAATAAGGAACTTTTAGACAAGCCCCTCTGGACTGGCAAAACCACCACTACAACCCAAGAGGATCTGCCGGCTTTGTTCTTCTTGTACTGCATGGAACTCCTCCTAGATGACACCCCCATTGCCCGAAATCCCGGAAACACTCGAAGAGTTTACCAAGAACCAGGTGGTGGTTCACAAAATCAAGCGCGGTGCAACTTTGAAAGGGCATGGAGGAACATAATGCCAAGCCATCAGAGTTTTGTTTTCGCCCTCAAGTGCTCGCTTTCGTTAGGCCTTGCTGTGCTTCTGGGTTTGATTTATAACAAAGAAAACGGATATTGGTCAGGCCTCACCATTGCCATAAGTTTTGTAACAGAAAGGCAAGCAACATTTACAGTAGCAAATGCTCGAGCACAAGGAACAGCTATGGGATCAGTCTACGGAGTCATATGGTTATTTGTTTTTCAAGGAATTCAGGATTTAAGGCTCTTACCACTCCTTCCTTGGATCGTTTTCGCCCATTTTCTTAGGCATAGCAGGATGTATGGCCAAGCTGGTGGGGTCTCTGCAGCTATTGGGGCATTGTTAATCTTGGGTAGAGAAAATTATGGTCTTCCAAGTGCGTTTGCTATTGCAAGAATCACAGAGGCTACTATTGGGTTGACTTGCTTCATTTTGGTAGAGATCCTCTTCTATCCTATGAGAGCAGGGACCCTTGCAAAAAATGAGCTTTCACAAAGCATGAGGGCTCTTCAAGTTTGTATCCAAGACATAAATCTTCATGTACCAGCTTCTACCAGACTGAGGGAAAAGCAGAGGAAGCTAAAATCCCATGTCAAAGAATTAGAAAAGTTCATTGAAGAAGCTGAAACCGAGCCTAATTTCTGGTTCTTGCCCTTTCACAGAGAGTGTTACAATAGCGTCCTAGGGTCTTTATCAAAAATGGTGGATCTGTTACTATTTGTGGCTTACCAAATAGAGTTCCTCTCACAGGCATCACAAGAAATTGGAGGTGCTTCTGAGGAGCTAATACATATGAATGCCCACATAGAGCTTTTAAAGGAAAAAATTGGCTCTTCACTGAAATGCTTTGAGGAGGTGACTTCGATCAAGTCCCTAGCCGCATTTGAAAAAGAGTTGCAAGACGAATACCATGACACTGAATTGGGCAAATCACCAAATCCATTTATGATTTTGGGTTCGGGTGATGAAGAGGTTGAGACCACTGTAAGTAATTTTCTGCAACATTTGCAGAAAGTAGCCGACAAAGTATATAATAGTGAAGGTGAAAAGAACCAGAAAAGACAAATGGTTCATTGTTTGAGTAGCCTGGGATTCTGCATCCAGCGTTTGACAAGAGAAACGATGGAGATCAAGAAAGAAGTAAGGAAACTAGTCAAATGGGAGACCCCTTCAAGGCATAAGAAATTGCTTAATCTTTGTTGAAAAGCTAATGCACTGGACACACAACATACATAACACCTAAGAGGCGAGTTTGCTTGACATTATATCTAACCCTTTGGCAAATGCTAATAGATTTGCCAAATCTAATTTACCAGCATTGTTGTCTCCTGTAAACTGTATGACAACCTAATCCTCCTGAATAAGCATCATAAGGATTCTCCTATACAACCCAACAGTTCTACCAACTTTTTTTTCCCAACCTATCTGCCTATCTGGCAGGTTGACATGTAATGATGTGATGTGATGTGATGTGATGTGATTTTTTTTTTTTTTTTTTTGTAAATGTGATGATGGCCACCATATCATGTGCAATGTAAATTGAAAAAAAAAGTTGGTATATGTAGCATTTTCTATGCACGAAATAGTACAAAAGGATATAATTTTAAAATTCACAAAACAAATCCCAAACTTTAACCTCCTTAAGAACATGTTCTTTTTGCATTTTCTACAAACAGCATATCACTGCCACCACCATTGGTGAGCTCCGAAAAACAAACAGCATCTCATCCAACAACCCCACTTCAACGGCATTACCAAGTTTTAACAGTCATTCAACACAGCCAACATCCATTGAATATTTATGCAACAGTGTTGAAAACATCATATGAAGCAGAAATATATCAGTGAAAGAAAATCAAGTTTCTATAACAGCAAACATTCGTGTTGCATAACAAAGCTGCTTTTAACTAAATCAAGTTGTATCCATTGTGAAACAGCTCAGTCTACAAAATTAACAGGGCATCTCTATTCGTAGCCATAAAAGGGCATATCTCTATTGCAAATTTGCAAATACATAAAAAGGAACCAGATCATTAGTTGCTCTCATATTTTGGGTCGGCCATCACATAATGATACGCTATTACCAAAACAAATATGAAGATGCCAAGAAAATTGGCAAAGAAGCCCAGGTCCTGATCGTCAAACATCTGTAAAATCAAATGAAAACTCAGAAAATTTGGCACAAGGATTCAGTGCACCACAATATCATTTCAAATACAAGTTGTAAACATTGAAACTAAATGACCCAACAAAAGATCACACCAAAATGGAGATTTTCATTCCAAATTTTGTTCCTTGTTTGGCAATCATTAGACCCATTAAACTAAATTTCTTTTGAGAATTATATACAGCAAGTCTTATGCTTCCCTTGAGTTATCTTTCATTCTTCAAAAATCAGTCAGCCTTACACTAGCAACTACTGCTTAATTTTCGCCTTCAATTTCCAAACCCAACTACTGACCATTTCACCTACCGATTAAAAATCGATTCTTTCTACGAAATCAAATTTTCAACGAAAGAATTATATAAAAAACCATGACCAAATTAAAGTGAAAAAGTTACAAATGAAACCGTACAGAAAACAGATCTATGAAACCCTCTAAAAATCACAGTAATCGCTTGGCAAAATAATAATACTGAATTACTTAATTAATGATAATCGCCGACCCAAATTTTGAGATCTAACTGATCGAAGTGAATGTAATTCCAAAATTGGAGAAGAGATTGAGAAGCTTACGGTTATGGAGTTGATCCCTCAGTCAATGACGAAGCTGTAGCCTTCGAAGGGAGTGAGGAGCTCTTTGTATGTCAAAGAGTGTACGAGACGTGCTTAGAAAATGTGGTATAAAAATGTGGTAACCATTATTCCTACTTGTACGTTTATGAACGAATGGGCCGGTTAGAGCTACGACGTCGTATGTTAGAAAAAAAAGGAAACTGAAAAATGAAAAAAAAGCTTTAGTAATGTGGCTGCTGGGATTCGAGCCCAGGTCTCCACGGCCACAACGTGGAATTCTTACCACTAAACTACAGCCACTGGTTGCACGTTCTGCTTCAGCCAAATTATTTATCCATTGTAAAATGAGAGAAACAAATTTTTTTTTTTTTCTTTTGATTTATCCATCAATTTTACTATCAGTACTAAGCTGAGTTGATGAATTTGTTGAACAAGTGAAGGGGAAAAATACGAAGTTTAAAATAAGAAAATTGAGCCTAGAGGCTAGAACAAGTAACATACATTCATGAAGAAAACCAGAAAAAAGTACAATCACACAATTTGACTTTTGATCTTCTGCTTGCCATGCTGTCAAAACATACATTCAGTAGCTCCAAAAAGAAACCACCTGATAAAATCTCCACAAAAAAAAAAAAAGTAAGTGTCTAAAAACAACTTATGACATGAGAACTGTGATGTCAAGCAAAATATTACAAGGAAAATAAATAAGTGACATTATAGTATCAAGAGTGAATTAAAATGAGTAATTGTTTCATCGAAAGGGACTGCTATGAGCCTATGAGGGTACAATTAGTTCGCACAAATGAGAATTTGCTGACAAAATTGCTCCTACTACAAATCTTCCCATGGAAGCCAATAGGTTTCACAAACAGCACCTGTTTCTTCATCAAGAATGGACCGTATGGTAGAATAGTTTATAGTGCAACATTGGCTGGACTGATCATCAACTAAGTTGAGTAAGTTTCTGGAGATGCCAACTGTCCTGGAATAGGTTTTGGCCGTGCATATTCGGTAAAAATTACCCATCCATCAAGCAACTGCCTCATATAAAAACAGTAAAAAAGTGGAGCAAGATAGTTAGACAATTTACCACAAGTTGTGTAAATAATATGTGTATGTGATTGTGAGTATCCTATGAGTCATGGAAAAGTGTTCCGAGATGCTAGCTAAGAGATTATATAGGTGGAGTGATCCTAAAGGAATGCTCAATATCATATTCAATCATAAAAATTGCTTTTTGGTCAACAGAAATACTTCAAATTTATAATAATAATTATTAAATTATCATCAACTGAAGTTAAAGTGGTATCCATCATCAACATGAATACTTGTTGCAAGAAATGCAAACCTGTGCATCCATCCCTTTCACCCCTTTTTCCGCGTCTTCTAAGTTGGCATATATCACAAAACCATAGCCCTTTGAGAATCCAGAAGCACGGTCTATCACTACCCTTGCTGAAACATAAGCGAAAAATTGTCAATACATTGCTATAATTCTCTGCCAAGTGCCAAGATCAACATGGCAAACGGTATTTTAAACAAAGCAGTGCTGCAAAATTTGAAGCCTAAGATGACAAACTGTATAACATATTCTTAGATACAGAACAATGAATATGAAGACCATCATTCAGAAAATATAGAACAAAAAAAAACCAGCTGAATGACCATGTTAATTTGCATCTCATCCTGAACAACCTTTAGTCCCAACCAAAAGTGTTGACTACACTGATTCTATTGTAATGGGAATGCTTTATTCTCATATGTTGTAGAACCTTATTCTAATCTAAATTACAGACACCATGCCCATTTTGTCCCACTCCTTTTTCCTGCAATGCCTTGATTACCATCATACTAGAAAACCTTGGAGAGATTATATGAACCTAAACTATATCATTTTCCAAAAACATGAAAGACATGGAAAGTAAATTCTCTGCGTATGTCCAAATTAAAAATGCACCAGTTCCAATGAACTCTAATGTTAAGCTTAAACCACACATTAATTTTGCCTCTACAAATTTATATCCTAAATTATAAAACTAGCCTGTAAATGTGTAAACACAAATTACTCAACATTAATGAGACAGATAAAGAAATTCAAAATCTTAATATTCATGGATAATTTAACTTAGTTGATCACACTGCTAATTATGTTATGTGTCTCCTCTCCCTCTCTAGCTCACTTAGACAGAAACGAAAGCAGAACTGCAAGCATGAACAAGAAAGATGGTAACACGATATTACCATTAACCACTTCACCAAATTTAGAGAATGATTCATGAAGTTTCTCAGACGTGGTTCTCTTGTTAAGCCCTGCAAGCACATATACGAAAATGATATCATCAGGCATAGTCATGCCCCCTCCAATAACCCAAAATGTTGTATAAGGAAAACAAGTTTCTCTGCAGCCGCACTCAATGAGCATAACTTGGAGGCCCAATTTGGCTATCTAAAATAGCAGTATAATAAGAAATTAAACTTCCCACTGGCCATTACAGAACCCAAATTTTGCTAATTAGCAAACCACAAATGATAAGGAATTTCTTTAAAGTAAATGGTAATAATGGAAAATTATTGCATTTCCACCTTCAAAAATTTAACCAACTAATGAAAATCTGGACCCATCAGAGAATCCATTGGTTTCTGGAAGCTCTGACTCTTACAATAAATAGTTGTCAGCAAAAATTCGAGCTCTCACTTTTCTCATCATCGTCACCATTGGTCATGAACCAGTTGAATCAACCCAACCAACCCAACATGGTCAAACTTTTCAATTATTTAAGCAAAACCCATAAAGAAACAAAGACATAGCATCTGATGGTAGATGGGTTTTTAATGGGGCAATTGTTACCGGAGACGAAGAGAGGCGGGGAAGGGGCAGCTTTATTACTGTTAGCATTGGAATCAGCAGCAAAGGCAGAAGCAGAGGCAGCAAATGCAGTAGGTTGAGAGGTGAAGACTGAAGTAGACAGAAATCGCCTTATGAGTCCTGCCCTCAGAGCCATTTCTTCTCACTCAATTTGCTCTGTCCTAGAATGTGAAAACCGGCCAAAGCTTCTGCGCCAAAATTAAAGAAAGGCCAACTAAAGGCCTAAGGCCCTAAACCCTCCTCCCGTTTTTTATTTTTTCAAAATATTTTTTAAATATTTTATAGTATTTTTCATTTTAGAAAATAAAAAGAAATCGCACATAAAATATGAATGAGATAAAATTAAAAACTTATGAATAATGCTAAGAATACTAAATTTGGATATTAAATTATGTGACTGTGTCACTATTTTATTGGTGGTAAATAAATAAGTTTCAAAGTAAATTATGACATGAATTTATAATATATATTATTGTATCATTTAGGCAAGTAACTTAAGGGTGGGCACACAACATTATCTAATAGACTACTTTTTTTTTTAGTAGATTAACAATCACCCAACTCGTGATTAGATAAATCAAGAATGCATTCAATTCTTTATTATAGTGTGTCGCTCGCTAATGAGTTCAACCAAGAATTTGTATGCTTGGACATGGCAGAATTACTTAATAATCTATTAAGGTTTTCTATATGATGGTAATCTATTAAGTTGCTGATTTCTTTTTATTTATAGTATGATGGTAATCTATTAAGGTTTACTTAATTATAGATTAATAGATTACCAGCATTGGAATCAGCAGCTTTATTAAGGTATACTTAATTCTATTAAGATTTACTTAATAATCTATCAAGGTTTTCTAGTTGGATCATAGTACAAACATATAATATATTTAATGGTGAAGAATTTATGATTTAGTAGAAAAATAAACTTATTAATATTGAAAGGAATATTAATGTGTTAATAGTGTGTTAATATGCTAATGCTATACAGATAAACTTTCCTAGAGAACTCAAAAAATTGCGTTTGCTTAATTACACCAGCTAACTTGTTGCCGCCATTGATTACCAAAGTTTCCCGCGCAAGTTTCCCGCGCGAGTGTGATGCACTCTCATGAAATTAGGACTTGACCCATATTACTGCTCCCGTCCATTTTCGTTTTTTTTCAACCCACCAAGTAGTACCAAACGCTTCAGTCCCATGGCTTCTACTCCTCGCTCCAACCAAACCCTCCACGACAAAAACCACAATAACAATGCCGACGCCTCCTCATCGTATTTTCAGACAACAGTGAGTGCTTTCCGTGCTTCCCCACAACAAAATATCCCTCAACAATTTTTTTTTTATTTTTTTTTTTATTATTTCAATATATTGCTTTGGATTTTGAAAGGTATGTTTGCACGATTGGTGGTTGATTAAACCCGAAAACGACGTCCAAGGTAAGGGGCTCGCCGTCGCCGGCATAACTTCCCGAGAGTGAGATACATTTCTCTTTTAGGGTTTCTTGCTATCTTAGTTTTTTTTTTTTTTTTTTTTTTTTAAGGAATTAATTGCTATTCTGCTGTTGAATTTTAGACAAGAAGCCAAAAGGGTGTTTTCCTCTGCACCCATAAACAAAAGATACGATGTTTTCACTCTCGAGACAGCCGATGGCGTGTGTATAGTCATCAATGGGTTCCTAAACAAGCAGCGGACTGCTGAAAATGGGTTTCCATCCGAGGTACTGAGTGTTTCTCCTTCTTGCTCTTTCTAAAAGTTTTGAATTTGGGCGGTGCTTCGATGAAAATGGGTTTCCAACAATTGGCTATTGCTTTGCTTGTCCATGCTACAAGGCCTGATTTTTTATACCCAATTGAACAAAGGCCTGTTACCCATTTGACATTATTACATCTTATTTTATATTTTTGGACATTCCAGATTGATGTTTTCCTTCGACCCTAAACAGGTTTTCAGTCGCTTTGTATTTGGATTTCCTCCTGACTGGGAACAATGTGTTGCAAAGTTCTTGGGAGGAGATTCTACCACCTGTACTGTTTCTGGAAGTATTTCTGATCCAGACAAGCTAGTTACTCATCCAGGAAGTAATACATATTTATAAGTTACATCAATGTACTATATGTGTTATTCATGCCCAAAATTTTGTAAACTAATTATCTAACATTGTCATGTTGAATATTTTCTCTCTTGGCTACAGGCCTAAATAATTCTAGTGCAACTTCTGTGCATTTTTCCCAAGAAGAAACTCCACATGAGCAGGTCTCTTGTGCAGATAAGCAGGATGTTGAAGTTACTAGACAGTTTTCTTCTAAGCCGTCTACAAATATCACTGTTGACGACTCAAAAGTTGATGACTTGCCCAACCATGCTGCTGAGGGTGAAACATGCAGAGTGAATACTGAATGTAGTGATTTTCAGAGTAATGGTAGCCCGAAGAATCTTGGAGGCAATCAGAAGAACCTGGTACCCAGATGCTCTATGAAGCATAAAAATACAAAATCTAGTCCTGCATCAGAGGCCTTTGACAGCCTAGGTGGAGCATCAGGTGCAACCATTCAGTCTGGGAGGAAAATGGACATATCAGAAGAATATCCAAGCTATTCTGCAGGCGGAGTGTCCAGAAATTTAAGGAGCAAAGGGAAGGAGAAGCAAATGGTGGGCATCAGATTGAACTCTGAAAGAAATACAACGGATTCTGTTCCAGCAGTCTCTGAAACTGTGAACCAAACTTTACAAGATGATTATTGTGAAGTAGGAGGGAGAGGTATGTCCCATCCCTCAGATTCTGAACTTCAAGAAAAAAAGAAACTAGATAATGGGTTTGTAAAAGATGATTTGCAGCAGACTTCCAATGCAAAACAGTGACAGAATTGTAGAAATATTACAGCTCAAGTGCTGGGAACACATTGATAAGCTTGTTCATTCTTTGTTCTTGACTGAACTAATCAAACTAATGACTTAAATATTGCAGTTGAAGAAGGAGAAAGTGATCCTAAAGAAGAAAACACATCCAGGAAGATAACTAAGAGAAAAATTACCTTTGATACAAATGTAAGCTGGCTATGGTAAAAGCAAGTTAATTGTTTTCTAACTCCCTTGGCTGTCCCTTCAAAGTAACTGTTTGTCTATTAATAGTGTATTTTGATAATTGGCATGTGTCAGATAGTCTAATGATTGTCACACATTCATCTTTTTTTACATCTGTTTAGGTAACTCCTTCCCCTCCGGAGGTGATTAAGAAAGTGTCTATTGTTTGTCCAGAATCTTTGAGACGGTCCAGACGAGGTCAGTGTGCTTACAAGTTACTATTAGCACCCGATATGACTCTCTCTCTCTCTCTCTCTCTCTCTCTCTCTCTCTCTCTCACGCGAGCTCACACATACACATGCATGCACACAATTGTTCTACTTCCTTTTTTTCATTTTCATGTCGGTGTCTGGGACTTATGAAGTAGGAGGGAGAGGTATGAATATCACTGTTGATGACTCAAAAGTTGATGACTCAAAAGTTGATGACTTGCCTAACCATGCTGCTGAGGAGGAAACAGGCAGAGTGAATATTGAATCTAGTGATTTTCAGAGTATTGGTAGACTGAAGAATCTGGAAAACAATCAAAAGAACCCTGTATCCAGATGCTCTATTAAGCATAAAATTACAAAATCTAGTCCTGCAACAGAGGCCTTTGAGATCCTAGGCGGAGCATCAGGTGCAACCATTCAGTCTGGGAGGAAAATGGACATATCAGAAGAATATCCAAGTTATTCTGCAGGCAGAGTGTCCAGAAATTTAAGGAGCAAAGGGAAGGAGAAGCAAATGGTGGGCAGCAGATTGAACTCTGAAAGAAATACAATGGATTCTGTTCCAGCAGTCTCTGAAACTATGAACCAGACTTTACAAAATGATAATTGTGAAGTAGGAGGGAGAGGTATGTCCCATCCTTCAGATTCTGAACTTCAAGGAAAAAAACTAGATAATGGGTGTGTAAAAGATGATTTGCAGCAGACTTCCAATGCAAAACAGGGACAGAATTGTAGAAATATTACAGCTCAAGGTACCATGCGTGCTGGGAACACATTGATAAGCTTGTTCATCCTTTGGCCTGGCTTGAACAGTTGAACTAATCACACTAATGACTTGAATACTGCAGTTGGAGAAGGGGAAAGTGGTGCTAAAGAAGAAAACACATCCAGGAAGAGAACTAAGAGAAAAAGTACCTTTGATGCAAACGTAAGCTGGTTATGGTAAATGCAAGTTAATTGTTTTCTAACTCCCTTGGCTGTCCTTTCAAAGTAACTGTTTGTCTGTTAATGTTAATAGTTTATTTTGATGATTGTCATGTGTCAGACAATCTAATGATTGTTACACATTTGTTCTTTTTACATCTGTTTAGGTAACTCCTTCCCTCCCAATGGTGAACAAGAAAGTGTCTATTGTTTCTCCAGAATCTTTGAGTTTGAGACGGTCCAGATCCGGCAAGTGTGCTTACTGGTTACTGCTTACTACTAGCACCTGATATGACTGACTCTCTCTCTCTCTCTCTCTCTCTCTCTCTCTCACGCATACACATGCATGGACACCATTGTTCTACTTCGTTTTCTTTACTGTTTTTATTCTTGGTGTAGTCTGCCAATTGATGTTTATATCATCACAAATTGAAATATACATTATCCCAATTATAGTAGTCATATTTGCCAATTGTCATGGCTAGATATATGAGGGCACTTTGGATGTGTGATTTTGTTCAAATGAATGGTTCATAGCATTTGAAACTTGTCTATAGTGTATTTTGTAGACAATTTTCTTGGATTAAAGTAATTGAAATTATCAATCATTTTCTATTAATGCAATATTTGGCGAAAGTTGAAGCATCGGAGTTTCAATTTGTACTGGCCTGTTTCATTGATTTGCTTGTGTCAGCAGGGAGACTACTTCTACCTACTATGGAATTCTGGCGCAATCAAATGGCAATCTATGACACGGTTTTTTCCTGATCTTTTCCTTCTTTCTTTTTTCCCTGGAATTCTGCACCTATGCATGTACAGCCCACAGGCATGCACACTCACTGGTGGATATCTAAATAATTTGCAACAGAATATGTTGACATTCTTACTAGAATTTACCTTTTCAAAATTTCATAACTTATCCAAAAGGGAAAATAACTTTTTAAGTCTTGACCACAACTATATGGATATGGGTTGGCTACTTGATTTCCTTTTGTATTTATTATTCACTTTCATGACCTTAAAGTCTGACCAATTATTACCTTGAGGATACATTGACTCTCTCTCTGGTCTCGGTTGGTATATTCAGGATCGTAAAGTTACTGGAATTCAGGAAGACGTATCTGTAGTAACATCAAGAGGTTTGTCCCTTGCAAGCTGTATTGGACTTATACATCTTTTCCTACCTTTATGTGAATAAGAATGAATTTAGTAGCGTTCATTATTGTTTGAAAATCAATCAACTTTGGTCATGCTTGAGTAAATACACAATCTTCTCTGATCAGCTACCCATAATAAACATCACCTCAAAATTTGGCTTTAAAGCCATTTTAACTTGATCCTTGCAATTCCAAGTTTCTTTTATTGACTACTTATTCTAAGGATTCCTCTTCCATTTAATGAATTTTTTATGCTTCTTGTTTTTGGTTGCTATAATACCTGCTGCTGATAGTGTTGTCTCACTATTGATAGGCAGTAGATCTGAGTCTCAGAAAAGCAAAAACAACAGAGGTTGAGTTTTTGGCAGGGTTCTAGACTTGTTTTGTACCTCTTGTAAGTGTGGTGTCTAGAGCTGAATATAATCTGTTAAAATTCAAAATACCTTGACAAGAATCACCATATTAAGATTCAAGTTTGACATTATAGACTGGCACACAGGTTACTACAGGTTGCATGAGAATCTCATGGAGTTTTGGGCATAATAGAAGCTAGAGGCACACAGTGATCATTTTTATAAGTGATTCCACCACAGATGGGAGATACTGTCATGGATAACTTATATGTCAAGCTGGCCTCTATTAGATGATAGTGAATTTGACAAAAGGAAAGCAGAACTTTCTAAAAGGACGACTTTTGTTTTTGTACAGTGCTTGTCTGTGTTATTTAGTTATGGAATAGGTTTGTGCTAGCAGGTTTTGAAAATTGCATCAAACTGCAACCATATGTATAGCAAACATACGAGGTGTAACAATTAATCGAGTTATAATGTATTGTGTTTGAGTAGTATCATCTCATATTGTATGAGTATTAAGTAGTATCATCTTGGGTCAGTCTCAAGTACGAATCAACCTTAATGAAGTTGTTAAAGTAATCATGCTGGATGAGTTGACATTAATTCAATTTGTTTATTAAACGTCTTGTGTTTGAGTCTATATATGTATCTCGTAAACAAAAACCATCACTCAAATTACAAAGTTACTCGATTTAGATGCTAGAAAAACCAGGAAAAAACAACTTTGCTTTGCTTAAGAATTTAGACAATACAAGATTGAGCACGAGGGTAGTCTTTCTTAATGTGCTTTGAGCTAGGACATATATATTGTAAGGCAAACGGCTTGACACGTGAATTGTAGAAGTTAGGTGGAGAGTTTACCTGTGAGGTGAATATCTCCTATCGAAAATCGATTGATAATAGGTGGAGAAATTCATAACCTTATCCTAAAATAAGATTTCATATTATATTATTGGACTAAATTTGAATCACATATTTGATCAAGGCTTCAAGGGTCAATCTAATTAGTAATTAAATTCACATAAATATAATATTGGTAGTAAAACAACTTTTAGATTAAAATATGAGTTCAATTACATTTTGTATCCTTGTTGTTTAGGTTAAATAACATATTGGTCATTGACTTTCAACACGGATGTTGAACCCAAAATTCCAAATTCTTGCAATGTTGTACCTCCATTAAGTTGACTTTTAGGACAACCGTTAAGTGCTTATATGGCAGGTGTGGATTCATTTTTTGGTTAACATATTCTTTTACAACAAATTTGCTTACCGGGTATTTTGGGTATTCATTCAACAAAATTTTTATTTTTCTTGGCCAAATAGCTGACCGGGGTTTTTGACACACTTCCTCCTCAGCGGTCTATTTAGGCAGGAAAAATAAAAATTTGTTGAATATATAAAGAGTGTTGTTATTTGTACACTTTTTTTTTTTTTCTTTACACACCCCACTTAAAAAAAAAAAAAATCAAAGGGAAAAGACCATAAAGGACACTTCATTTACACACCCCCTCCCTCCCCCTCTTTCTCTCTTCCCCGGAACCAGCCCGGTAGCCCCTCCTCCCCCTCCTCTTTTTCTCTCCTTCCCTCTTTCCTCTCTCCATTTCTCTATCTTCTTCCCTCTTTGCTGCACCACCTTATCTGCTACTCAAATAAGATAACAAAGCAATCAGATATGAATCCATATCTCACCCGGTACTTCTTCCAATGAAAGAAGCCGTTGAACAATTAATAGAAACATCACAATTACATACTTCTCTTGTTGAGCACATAACCCATAGAACCCCATCAATAAAAAAAAGGTTAAAATTTACTTAACCTACAAACTTGTACCTGCAAAGAACCTTACACCTTAAAACCCTGTCCTTAAAATTTACTTCACATCACAGTGATCTCTGCCTATCCATTAACATGTCTTCCATGTAATGTGGATAAAAGCTCCTATTCTCTTCCACCCTCAAAATTCACAGTGGTGGATTGAATGAAAATGCAAGAAAATGAAGCAACCAAATGCATTTGGTAGCAACAAAGAATGCTTGAAGAACCTGCTCTGGCCATGACCTTGTCCAATTTAGTGTTGTAATGATGCAAACTGCACTTGGCGAGCTTGTTCCCTCCTCCCCCTCTTTTTTCTGTCTCCTTCACCCTCTCCTCTTTCTGTCTCTTTCCTTTTCTCCTCTCTCCCTTCTCTCCTCCCTCCCTTTCTTTATCGCTGCAGCTGGTTCGGTAGACAGCCACTGAACGAAACTAACGGCTTCGGCAGATGATTGCCGAATGAATCCACTGGTTTCGGCAGATGACTGTCGAACGGCCTGCGAAGCTTATGCTCTTGGCTGGCACGACGGCGTGGTCGTGCGAGCTGGGCAGAGCTGGTCGGGCGCGAGCTCATTTGCATCGGCGGCGTGGTCAGGCGTTGAGGCTTTTTGGCTGTGCGAGCTTGACATGGTGGTGCGCACGGGGAGGGTGGTGTTGTGGGGAGGAGAGAAAGAGGAGGAGAGGATGCAGAGAATATGAGAGAGAAGGACATGAGAGTGGTACGGGGAGGGTGGTGCTGCGCGCAGTGGTGGCTGCGCGCCATTCAGAAAAGAGGAGAGAAGAGAGAGAGAGAGAGAGAGAGAGAGAGAGAGAGAGAGAGAGAGAGAGAAATGAGAGTGGTGATGGGTGGTGCGGGGAGGGTGGTGCTGCGTGCCGTGTAAAGAAAAGGAGAGAAGGAGAAGGTTGGAGGAGTGTGTCGGTGTGTGTTGACAGAGAAAGGAAGAGAGGGAAAAAGAAAGATGGAGTGTGTGTGGGTGTGGGTGTGGGTGTGGGTGTGTAATGAAATTAGGGTATTTTGGTAATGGGTTAAATGTGTGTTGAGATGTTTTGAATTTAAGGTGAGTGTTTGTGTGTAGGAGAAAAAAAGAGAAAAAGAGTGTAAAAAAAAAAAAATGTGTAAATAGCAGCCCTTTATGTAAAATACCATGTATTGCAAATCAGGGCCATGTCAATAGAAAAAATGTGACGTAAGTATTTAACGATTGCACTAACGGTCGATTAGACGGAGGAGCAAGATAAAAAGAATTTGAAAATTTAAGTTTAACCCAAAGAGAGTCATTCTCATTTGACCCAAATAAAAAAGTGAGAATGCTTAAAATATTTTGAGCCATAATTTAATGTTGTGCTCCAAGCCTCCAACATCCTAATAAGGAGACGTCCTCGCAAGAAAGCTCGATCCAAGTTTGTGAAATACACCAATTCTCAGCCGTCGATAACACTCAAATCCAACAATCATAATCCATTTTTCTCGCCTTCCAAAGTCGGAAAACACAAAACCCGCCGCGTCATCAATCCGAGAGACTACATTCCGCTTAACTACTCTTCCAGACTTGCACAATCCTTCTACCGTCGATTCAAACATAATCTGCGGCTCATACACAACTCAAAACTACGCCACGGATCGCCAATCTTAGCTGTCGATCGAACCCCATCCAACGGTCCACACGGCCCGCTTCAAAGCACAAACACAAAACTCCCAAGTCTCCAACAACCCCTATATAAAAAGCGCACGTCCTCCTCTTCCTCCCTCACAAACTCACAGAGACTGTACATCATCCCAAATTCAAAAATGTCGGGTCGTGGAAAAGGAGGCAAGGGTTTGGGCAAAGGTGGAGCCAAGAGGCACAGGAAGGTGCTCAGAGATAACATCCAGGGCATCACCAAGCCTGCGATTCGCCGTCTTGCTCGTAGAGGAGGTGTCAAGCGTATCAGCGGCCTTATCTATGAGGAGACACGTGGCGTGCTCAAGATCTTTCTTGAGAATGTGATCCGCGACGCCGTGACCTACACTGAGCACGCGAGAAGGAAGACCGTGACGGCCATGGATGTGGTCTATGCGCTCAAGAGGCAGGGCAGGACTCTGTATGGGTTTGGTGGTTAGGGTTTTTAGGGAATTGTAAATGGGGTTAATTGGTGTTGTTGGTACGTTTAGGAAGGTGTTGCGATTTGATGTTTTAGGCTGATTTTGAATGGAAAATGTTCTTGTTTTCTCTTGATTTTGTTAATCTTGATGGTTTTGGCTAATATTTGATTACAGCTCATGAGTTTCATGTTTTTGATATCTTAAAATTTTGATATCTCTAATTAGCAATGTTGCAATTCCAGTTTGTAAAGAACACTGCCAGATGGTGTCTTGAGCTTGAGCTAGCTCTACTGTTTATTTATGGGCCAAAGGCCCATGCTATTAACAGTTTTGGCATTTACCAAGTATGTGGCCCAGTAATAATCTATCTGGGTCAACATTGTGATTAGTTATTTAAGAAGAGCTGTCGTACTGGATTGATTGGCCTACTTGCCTATTTGGGCCAAGTATTTAATGGGCTGAGTGGGCTTTTTATCATAATACCTTCCATATAGGGAAATGATGTTATTATGTTTAGGAGATTTTGGTCTAATGGAAATCATTATAAAAATCTCTTTTATAATGATTTCAATTTGGTAATTTTGGATGAATCCAATGTAATAATGTCTTTTATTAATATACACTTGAAGGTATACAATGTTGTGTTCTCGCCACCTTTTCATATGTATACGTGGTATTAGGACAACAATCGATCTTTGTCAATAAAGCAAAGACAAAAGCTATCTCTATTCCATCCTTGGGTAATTGAAATTTAATTTGGTTACTACCAATTCTACGAGATCCATTGAATCTTCTCCCTAGCACGCTGTTCAATTATATATGTTATTACTTTTCCTTTTTATGTAATAATGTCATCATTTTTCATCTTTAGTTAGGGACAATCATTGGTCATACATTGTTTGAGATTTGGTTGGTTTGCCATACCCTATTGGAGTATTGGGCGCCCAGTGCGTGTGGGCCAGCCCAACACAAGGCAAGCTCAGTAACTAGTGGGTCAGCCCAACACAAGCCTAGCTGATGTTCCCTTGTATCTTCATCTACTTCGTTTCTTTTGTTGCAAAAAGCTTGTATGGGACTGCCACGTGCCAGTTCTGAGCAAGAAAACAACCCAATTAAAAGATAACATATGTCAATTTTGATATAATTTTATTTTTTTTTAATTTCTTGGACACCTGCATGCCATCTTTTATAGTTTTATGTTCTATCATTCAATAAATAGTCTCATACGAGTTTTTTTTTCCCTTAGAGCTGCTTTTGTGTTTGTTCAAAGGATAGCTAGGAAAGTTCTATAAAATCAAGGAGACGATGAGTCCTATATAACCAGTGTCATTAATTAATGCATAAGAACTTGAAAGTGTAAAATATTTTGTATATACCTTTATACCTTTTCATTATAAATCCATGGTTTGGACAATGATCAATTATTGTTGCATGTTTCTTTTGAATTCAATTAATGTTCTTAATTTATATGCAACGTTTCCATCAATCTTTGTCAAGAAATGATGACACAGCTATTCATTCCATTCTTCTCTTGGATAATTGAAGTTATTTTTTTCCAATTAATTCTATGAGATCCTTCGAATCTACGCTAGCTAGCATGTATAGTTCAATCATGTTAAGTTGGTTTGTCCACAAAACAAACAAATTAGAGAGTTCCCTTGTATTCTTCACTTATGCTATGTCATCACTTTTCATCTTTGTTTAGTGATAATAATTCATCAATATATAATTTCTAAATCATTTGCTTAACCTACTCAACATTTATAATATGGGACAATATTATTTGCAAGGTTTGTTCTGGACAATCGTTCACACATAACCAGTATAACTCATTGCTTGTGTACCAAGCAACTGGCATCCCTCGATGTATGTGAAATTCACTATACACTAACGATTACTGACCCATATCGCCTTGTTTTATAAGTTGGCACAACCCATTTAGAGCCCACCCCAGTCGGTCAACACAACTCAAAAGGAGCACAAGCCACCTTAGATTAATTCTTCGCAGACATTATTATTTAAATGAATTGAACTCTTAACCTATCATAATTTTAACTTATTTTCACGATCATGATCATAATCCTAACTTATTTTCACGATCTCTCATCAGGAGCATCACTTGTCTTTGATCAGTGGACAGAGCCTAAACGATGTATCATTGCCTTACAGATCATCTTATCAGTCGCGCGACCTCATGTTTGAAAACACATGAAGATTGTCTCTTTCATTTGAAACGTGCAATTTTGAAAGATTATGGAGGCTCTATTAATCCAATCATTTAAGAAGACGACACAAAGAATGTGAAATAACCGGCTGCAAAGATCCTCAATTGGTTTAGATACTTATCAGATCGAGTGGGTTCGTGGCAACACAGTCAGCTTGTCAATCAAACTTGTCCTACTCATAATATAAGCCAAGTCCAGGTCAACTACTTAGAGCAAATGATCACTATTATTTTGTTAACAACAATAACTGGGTTTATGCATAGAAAAACCCAACTGAAAGCTATATATTCTAGCTGCTTCTTTGTTCCTCCAAAGATTACCATTATCCATTAATTAAAGATTACCCGAAATAAAGTAATCATTTGGCTGAAAATAAATCTTGTGTTTTTTTCTTTACATTTTGAATTCAAGTCGGTGTTTTGGCTATATATGTTAGTGGATTCAGGAATGGGTCCAAAAAGAAACCATTCGGTTTCTTACCTATGTTCAGTGGCGGATCCAGAAATTGAACATCATGGGGTTAAGATATTTCTGCAAACACCTTGAAAGGAATCACTATCTTCTCTCCTTCTCTCCTCTTTCAGACATGTTTGTCAAGATACTACATGAAAGGAACCACTATCTTCTCTCATTCTCTCCTCTTTCAGACATTTCTTCAAACACCTTGCCCCTGCAACTCCACCAACATCCATAAGTTCAAGGGGTCAACCAATTTCCTCAAGCCTAGGATTTTTGGGTTCATGGGGTCAATTGACCCCATTGACCCCATTGTGGATCCGCCAGTGCCTATGTTGGTGAACCAACACTCGTGACAACATACGTTGGGGGATGGATATGCGTGTTATTCACAAATTTAATTTGTTTAGATATATTGGGGAATATTAATTAATAGATCGATGAATCTCACAAATTATTATTGATATGGTTTGCAGACCACAGAATGAATGCATGCATGGGTCCTCTTAGCCTATTCCATCTCAAAATTGTGGTGGCCATGAATCTCTCATATCTAACTATAGAACAGGCCAAAAGGGAACAAGAAAGCAACTTAGCAGGTGATTTTTGTGAAGCACAACTAAAAATGAATCTTAATATCCTAGCAAGGGGAGCCCATGCATGTGGTTCATAGTGAATCCTCACCTTTTTCTAGTGGATGCTTTATTGATCACTTTGACTCACGGACACCTTGCATAGTTGCATATATCAACAAAAAAGGTACGTGCAACTGATCATCAGCGATCACATGCACACTTCCTTAGTCTAGATCTCCATGACATAGAACATCTCTGATCATAAGATCGAATTGACCATTACTGGGGAAGTTTTATAGTACAAATTCGAATATTATGAAAGAAATTGAACTATTCAACTTAAAATTAATTGATAATAAAAGGAGAGACCCAAGAATAATATAAACGCTTATACGCAGATAACTATAATTTGCTAATGTGATACAACATTCCACATTCTCGTATATTAATTGTAAGATTTAAACTATAAGTCCCTATATATTAGTATGGCATACAAATTCCTACTATATATAACATTCACATTATGAATATTGCAGCTAGCCTGCAATAATGCAGTGTACGATCAATCGTTATGATGGCCGGTGATGGAAATCATGGAATGGTGATCCGTAAAAGTTAAGAGTTGGGGTCAAGCTAAAGGAAATATATTGTACCTTCGGATCAGGTTCCTCTCCTGTTCTTGTCAGGAGAAGAACATGGAGAGCCATAATACTGGTGTCCATGGGTCAAATTAATTTTGCATGTGATGAACAAAAATGGCAATCTCTTTGCAAGAGTCTCGTGATTAGTTTGTCCCAAATTGGAGAAAGTTTGATTTTCCTCAGTTTTAAGTGTTTGAATTTGTTGGGTTCTCGATCTTTTGTTGGAAACTTGGAAAGAAATGGCCATGTGGACATAAATGAGTGGAAGAAATTAGACCTTTTGGATTCCCACTGGATTCATACTCATTGCATGAATGAAGCCACATGGAATGTGAACGCCGGTAGGGGTGGGTTTTTTTACCGTATTACCGAAAAAAAACCGCAAATCGTACTGCAAAATACCAAACAGTATGGTATAAAAAGTGTCAAATTCGGTATCGGCAAAAATATCATACCGCACCGCACATAAATGCTATCGGAACGGCTCCCCACATTCAATACCGTCGGTATACCATATCGTACCGCATATTATACATTTAGTCCATTTTTCAAATCTCTCTCATACAATCCAGTTTCAGATCTCTCTCTTCTCTCAGTGTCTCTCTCTCTCTGCGATTCTCTCCAACCTCCACCATCAATCCATCATCTCCACCATTTCTAACTTTGAACCACCACCAGTACCTGATAAATCTGTCTAAGCACTAATTCCAATACCCCAGATCAATTGATTAGTATTATTGTTTTCTGAAATGCCCAAATTAGGTCTTGTCAAACTACGCTCATGGCCGTTATCTTCCATTTTTCATTGAAAGAGCCTTAGAAGAAGTAGTCGAGGCTATATTGGTCCTTAGTTGCTGGCTGCTGCTGCTGCACTCTCCATTAACCATACCACCTTGCTCACCCCCAGTTTGATTAAATGCGTATAACAAACCTGTTGATGGTGTGATTGACTAATCAAACCCACCCATGAAAGGAATTTGCTGCAAATTTCACCACTGATCCACTCCTTGATGATCTCCACCACCACCAGTTGATAAACTATTCATCATGTTGCCACCGATCTCTCTCTCTCTCCATCTCCATCTCTCTGTCTCGCTATCTCCATCTCGTTGTCTCTCTGTCTCGCTCTCTCGATCTCCATCTCTCTGTCTCGTTGTCTCTCTCAAGTTTCGGCAAGCCGGGTACCATGCCGATGCCGCCCTTCTCCGACCGCAACTGAAAATTGCGGTTACTGCAAACCGTCGGCACGGAATCGGTGACAAAAACAGGGGTTTCGACCTCTAGTGGTCGACAAGCGGTATCAAAGTTTCGGTACGGTAACTGTACCGTTTCCACCCCTGTATGAACCCAATAGCTCCCAAAAGTTTATAAAATAGATTCGTAGTATTTTTTGAGATTAAATGCAATTATATAAATTTTTAAATTTTCATTACACGGTTAAGATTAAAACTAACGAAAAAAAAAAAAAAAAAAAAAAAAAAAAACTAGCAGAGAATCCAATTTCCCAAGGAAAAATGCTTGTCTGAGGAACCATTCTCTTTACTAGCCAATCAAAATTAAACACATCCAATTTTTCTTTTTGTAAAGACCAATTCATTATTTTAAAATAATTTGTGTTAAATTGTGATTGAACAATAAAAGTGAGTGACTTGTACTCAAAAGAGGCCAAACATTGTTCTTGGCATCTTGCACCAAAATTCAATGTAAGACGGAAAGACTGCATGCCTTAATGAGGCATCTCTCACATGAGATGAGATTCACATGGTCGTGGGATCCACATCTCTTGTGAGAGATGGCATGCCTATGTAAGATCTAGACATGTAAGACGCTGATGTATAAGTCCAACCTCTATTAAAAAAAATGATAAAAAAGAGTCAAGTTGTGTGCAGAAAAAGAAATACCACTAAAATAAGCTAGAAGAAACAAGGAAATTAAATGTCACAAATTAGCACTACAGCCACTGCTGACTCAATAATACGTGAGCTCAGTTTACAAAGTGGATAAGACGACCAAGACTTGCTTCCCCTTCCTCTATATAATGCTTGGATTTTCTTCATACTCCATAGTATTCTCTACAACCTCCACAGCCACAGAGAGCTTGATGAAAAAACTAACTTAAATCATCCACTATATAGACAAGTATGGCGCCGGTGAATATAACCTCCATCCAAACGGCATCAAATGGTCTGTGGCAAGGCGACAACCCCCTCAACTTCGCCTTCCCACTCTTAATAGTTCAAACCACCTTAATCATCGTCGTCAGCCGCTTCCTCGCCTTCCTTCTCAAACCCCTCCGCCAACCCAAAGTCATTGCAGAGATTGCCGTACGTAATTAATGTTAATCTCTTTCGGTCATTATGTTTAATTGCTCATTAATTAATTAATTAGTTCTTACTATATAGTTATGTTTAATTAGGGTGGAATAATACTTGGACCCTCAGCCTTCGGACGAAACAAGCAATACTTGCACAGAATATTCCCTCCGTGGAGCACTCCAATACTTGAAACCGTGGCAAGCATTGGTCTTCTGTTTTTCTTGTTCCTCGTAGGCTTAGAGCTCGACTTGAGCTCAATCCGACGTCGTAGCGGAAGGAGTGCTTTCGGCATAGCCCTTGCCGGCATATCTGTTCCTTTCCTCTGCGGAATCGGCGTCGCCCTTGTCCTCCGAAAAACCATCGACGGAGCTGACAAGGCCGGTTTCAGTCAGTTCCTTGTCTTCATGGGGGTGTCCCTCTCCATCACCGCCTTCCCTGTGCTTGCCCGCATTTTAGCAGAGCTCAAACTCTTGACCACTCGCGTCGGCGAGACTGCCATGGCCGCCGCCGCATTCAACGACGTCGCTGCATGGATCTTGCTCGCTCTCGCCATCGCCCTGGCCGGTGATGGCGATGGTGGCCACAAAAAGAGCCCCTTCATATCTATCTGGGTGTTCCTTTCAGGTCTAAAATTTCCGTAATATCTCCAAACTTTTTCTTGTTAATTAATGAGAATCCATAAAAATTCAATTTTTGTTTTTTTACATTTTTATTATACATTCCACTCAAAATTCTTATTTATATATTTTCGTGGTTATATTATATAATATACCTAATATTTTTGTTGACTAAATGATGGGGAAATCATTTATATTTTATATAAATAAGATACTGGCATATATAATATACTGACATGTATACAATGATTATTTATGCTAATAATGTTTTTTTAATTTGGTGTTCTCAGGTGTCGCTTTTGTTGCCTTCATGATTGTTGTGATCCGACCCGCCATGAGCTGGGTTGCCCGGCAAAACTCGCCGGAGCAAGACATGGTGGATGAAGCTTATATTTGCTTAACCTTAGCCGGGGTAATGGTGGCCGGGTTCATGACGGACCTAATTGGGATCCATTCTATATTCGGAGCTTTCGTTTTCGGACTGACGATTCCAAAAGAAGGGCAATTTGCTGACAGATTGATAGAGAGGATTGAGGATTTTGTGTCGGGTTTGCTGCTTCCGCTCTACTTTGCATCCAGCGGGTTGAAGACGGATGTGGCGAAAATACGTGGGGGTGAGGCGTGGGGGCTGCTGGTGTTGGTTATATCCACAGCGTGTGCTGGGAAGATTTTGGGGACTTTTGTTGTGGCAATGATGTTTATGATTCCTGCTAGAGAAGCATTGACGCTTGGTGTGCTCATGAACACCAAGGGATTGGTGGAGCTCATTGTTCTCAACATTGGGAAGGAGAAAAAGGTTAGTAATTTCTTGCACATCTATAAGAGGAATATATATGAATAGTGATTGAATATTCTAGCTCCAAATCTTCATATTTTGTGGGAGAGCTACCTAGAGTTATCTCGAGAATCATGACGAGAGTTTAATTCTTACCAATCTTTCTTATATTCATAAAAAATAAATTTAACAAAAATACAAATAAAACTAATGAAGTTCAGATCTAGAATGATCCGTGCACAAATATTTTATGAGAGAAACTTTCTTATAATATGGATTAGAAATAAATAAAAAAATTTGAAATTGAAAAACCTTCTATGTAATGAAACATAAAAACATAGATATTATGATGTTCTTGAATAGGAATATCAACTCCTACTTATCCAGTTTCATAAAAAATTTTCTCATCTTTTATATATAATTAATAAAAAATTTTGTGTAGTCTTAATCTACACTCTAACTAGATAACATATCAAATCTTTTATAAATATATATTACTTTTTTTGTGACATGTATATGGTACGTTTTAATATTAAACTATTATAATTTAACAGCATACATTCAAATAAGAGTATTTAATCAATGCTTTAGAATTTAGCATTACTAGAAGAACAACATTACAACTATTTGAGGAATCTCTAAAGTGACCGTCCACTTTATATACCTGATTCATGTATATATCCCAAATAAGTACAATTCATCATAATAGATAATTAAAAAATCTGTGAAATATCATGGTGATCGAGTCAAATCCCTCACTTATGAGGATGGGAAGGCTGGCTAAATAGGGCCATTGTAGAGAGGAATCTGTGACAAAGTCATTTGAAAACAACAGCTCAACTTTTTCAGCGTTCAGATTATTGTCTGTTACAAACTTACAATCATTGATCAACATCAGCATTCATCGGTAATATTCAAGTGAAAACTTTATGTCATAAGTTGGTTGCTTTATTCAAAGACGAATGCTGGACCGGTAGGCCCCATCTTACAAAAAAAAAAAAAAAAAGAGGAATGCTCCCTCCTTTAATTTTCTGAAAGTTTAGGCCCAATCCAATCCATGAACTGTGTGGCGGGCAATAAATTCTCACTCCACATGATAATGAGTCAAATGTGTCAGGAAAGATAAACTAACCCACCACATGCAAGTTGCAACAACCAATTTTTGCTATAAAGATATATACAGTCACGAAAATATTTGATGTAAAGCCATTTTAGGAACACATGCAGACACAAGTTTTGCAAAGATAAAAAAGCAAGAAGTTTGGGGCCTGGTTTGTCCTGTCCGCTTTACTGTGAATCCATCCAAAAAAATAAAGTTGGGTTTGAATTATGTCAATTATTGGGTGCAAGAAATTAAAAAGGTGAATCATTACTTTTTGTTCGTCTTCAAAATTTTAACTTTTTATATTGGCTTAATTATTGATTTGCCACCTAAAATTGTAACTCATTCTCACTTTACCATCTGAAAGTTTTTTTGTCCCAGATTACCACCTGTAACTTACATCCGTATCCCATTTTACCTTGTTTCGTCAACAGTTCCGTTAATGCTGACGTGGCACGCTGGATGTGCGCCACGTGTCACATCTTTTTTTTATTTTTTGATTTTTCTATTTTTATAAACTTTGAAAATTAATTAAAAATAGCTCTGAACTTAAAAAAATACACGGAAAATTCCTACCGACTTGTCTTAACTAGTACTAATTTACTATGGGGTCAAAATGCCAATTTTTCCTCTAAAAATTTTCAAAAAATTTGGAAAGTCCAAATTTATTTCTAGAAAATTAAAATACTCTAGACTCTTTGAAAATTCATAGAATAATCTCTCGAACTCCAAAAAATATGAGGTCTGCACCGTTAGTCTTCTAAAAACTAACAATACCTTTCTCGTGAACACTTGTTACCCAAAAGACCTCTCGGTCTTAGAGAAAAATAAAATTCCCTATAAAATAAATTCTAGAAAAATTTTAAAATTTCTGTAAAGTCTCAAAATAATTCTCTAAAACAAGCTTTTGGTAATTTTTCAAAATATTTTTGAGAATTTGTCCAAGAGTTTACGAAAATTCTAGAATTTATTTAATAGAGGAAAATTTATTTTATTTTTTTAGAAATAAATTTGGACTTTCTAATTTTTTTTGAAAATTTTTAGAGGGCAAATTGGTAATTTAACCTTATAGTAAATTAGTGCTAGTCAAGACGAGTCCGTAGGAATTTTTTGTTTATTTTTCTGAGTTCGGAGCTATTTTTAATTAATTTTCAAAGTTTATAAAAATAAAAAAATAAAAAAAATGCGAAAAAAAAAATAATAAAAAAGATGTGACACGTGGCGCACATCTAGCGCGCCACGTCAGCATTAACGGCCAGATCGTTAGCATTAACGGAATTGTTAACGGAACAAGGTAAAATGGGATATGGATGTAAGTTACAGGTGGTAATCTGGGACAAAAAACTTTCAGGTGGTAAAGTGGGAATGAGTTACAGTTTTGGGTGGTAAATCGATAATTAAGCCTTCTATATTTGAGGTCGGTTAATGCTTTATGGGAATTGTCTGTTAGTATTTTCCTATAATTAAGAATTAAGGTTGTATGGCTTGGTCCATGGGATATCCAGAAAATTAATAAGATATTCGAAAGGTAGTGGTTTTTGGGAAGTACGTTGTTTAGTACCATTTAGACCATTGATCAGATAAATTAAGTTTAAATCTGTGTTTTATAATTAATCCGATGAGAAGATTGACTCTGTGCTCGAACGATCTTTGATAGTTTGTCAATTAGTCCATTTTGGACTAGTGGTTAAGCTGTAGCATCTGATGGGTGCAAGATCCAATCTTGTGTGTGAACGTCACAAACAAGTATTTTATATAAGTCATTATTGGTATCTTAGTGAAGAAACAAGAGTATCTTCCTTAGAAAATATGAGACAAGGGTATAGAATTCTATAAGATGTTGATTTTATATCGACTATGAAGAATCAATTTTGAAAATTAAACTTTAAATTTTAAATTCTAAAATACAACCTAAACTAGGAAAGCACATATTAGATCGACACCCAAATGAGTAGTATTAAGAATCTTAATCTGATATTCAAAATTTGAATCGCAAATAATTTATTTGATTCACATATGACTCATTTCAACACTTAATCTTTCATAACTAGTAAAAATATTGATATGTGTAATGACACAAATTTAGAATTCCTACATTTTGCTTGTGCAATTCCACTCAGATTGATTTGATTAGGCAAAGTGATTCCACCTTCGAGAAATTTTTTGAGTTCGATCATAATATCATTAATGTAGTGCTACAAATTCACATGTTATAATATGAATGAACGATAAATTTAGAATTTATGATTTTAAATTTTAATGATTTTACACGTGTTAAAAGTTGATCACACTATTACGTGATATTACGATTACATAAAAAAATAATTTCTCTTAAAAACCGTACATGATAACATGCATAAATTGATAGTAGACAAGATAATATGATCATCATCTACATAATACATATTAATTGTTTTCAATTTTGGGATTTATATATATACCTTATGCATGAATTTTGGTTTGGAGTTTAAATGTTGTTGATTAAGGACCTGGATCCTCTGCTTTGTTTCCCTACAAGGCTGGTACTAGGTTCAATCCGAGCCTTTGAAAGACATAGTGTCAAGGGCTCATATTTGAGCATGGTACCTGCCTTGCAGAAAAGCAAGGCAGAGGATCCAGTTCCGTTGATTAAATATTAAGAAGTAATTAGTCATTTAATTACAGGTCCTTAACGACGAGACATTTGCAATTTTAGTCCTGATGGCACTGTTCACGACCTTCATCACAAGCCCAGCAGTGATGGCCATCTACAAGCCGGCCCGCGGCATCTCAGCCCACACCCACCGCAAGCTCTGCGACCTCTCCACCTCCGACGCCATGAAAGACGAGCTTCGAGTCCTCGCATGCGTTCACGGACCCTCCAACGCACCCTCTCTCATCACCCTCATCGAGTCCATTCGGAGCTCCAAGAAATCCCAGCTCAAGCTCTTCCTCATGCACCTCGTGGAGCTCACAGAGCGCTCTTCCTCCATCATCATGGTCCAGCGAGTAAGAAGAAATGGGTTTCCCTTCTTCAATCGCTTGCGCCGAGGCCACTGGTACGACGGCGTTTCCGGGGCGTTCCAGGCGTATAGTCAGCTGGGCCGGGTCTCCGTCCGGCCCACTACTGCAATTTCGGCATTGTCCTCAATGCATGAGGATGTTTGCCATGTGGCGGAGGATAAGAGGGTGGCGATGATCATCTTGCCGTTCCACAAACAACGGAGGTGTGAGGGTGATGGGGAGGAGAGAATGGAGATTGTGGGCCACGGGTGGAGAGAGGTCAACCAGAGGGTGCTTCAGAATGCTCCGTGCTCAGTTGCGGTGCTTCTGGACCGTGGGCTTGGGCCGGGTTCAACTGCTGGAGCCCAAAAGCATGGGCCTTCTTCCACTGTGGCCCAACGAGTTTGTGTTTTGTTTTTTGGTGGGCCTGATGATCGGGAAGCCTTGGAGTTGGGTGGGAGGATGGCTGAGCACCCAACGGTTGAAGTGCGGGTTGTGAGGTTCGTTGAGAAAGAAGGTTTGGACAGTAATAGGCCTCATGGCCTTGTGTTGAAGCCCTCACCCACTAAGTGCACCGAGAATAGCTATAGCTTCTCCACTGCCAAAATGAACCGCGAGGAAGAAAAGGTATGCTCACTAAGTAAAATATATTATGTTATGTTGTTAAATTTTGAATTTGAATTAGAAATAACAAGGGGACGTGACAAAATCAAATTTGTTAGTATCCCAGTCCATGGCCCATTAGGGGAGGCCCGTAGGGAAAATTGTCATCCCTAATTTGGACCATTGGCCAAGTAGATTTTTGTTTCAACTTGTGGTAACAAATTAGCAAGAGAGAGCCCAAAATTTGATCTCATTGCATGGGCAACATGTACACTACTTAGTTTGGTTAATTTGTCTAATCTGTATCAGTTTTCGTTAAATCCACCAGGAATTAGATGAAGCTGCAGTGGCAGAGTTCAGAAGCAAGTGGAATGGGAAGGCAGAGTACATTGAGAAGGTGGCATCCAACAACATAGTGGAGGGGGTGTTGGCAATAGGGCAGAGTGGCAATGACGACCTTATAATTGTAGGGAAAGGACGGTTCCCACCAACCATGGTGGCGGAATTGGCGGACAGCCAAGCCGAGCACGCGGAGTTAGGATCCATTGGAGACACATTGGCCTCCTCAAGCCATGGTGTGGTGTCCTCAGTGCTTGTGATTCAGCAACATGATGTAGCACATGCAGTTGAGGCTCCGGTGTCAAAGATAGTGCATGGTGGTTATGGCAGGTTCACCACACCAGATGAATCCTCAAGTACTGTGCCTGAGATTTCTAAGGAATCTGTGTGACCAAAGATTAATTAACTGCTAGTTCATTTAAATTGTACATATATAAATCATTACAAATTAGGCCCTGTTTGCTATCCTATTCGAAAATTATTTTAAAAAATTAGGAGTTTTTTTGAAAATATGAAAACTTGTTTGGTATGAAATTTGAAAATTGTTTTTAAATTTTAGTTTTCATAGAATAAGAGACCATGTTAAACCAATTTAAAAAGCTACCGTAAATCATTGAGTGTTTGTTGAAACTTGAAAGCAAAAGTCTTAAGAGTAATTATATCAAACACTTGGGTGAGCATGTGCATAAGAAAAAATCTGGTTTTAGGTTATTAATTTAATCTAAGTAATCCCAAGCTCCTTTGAAAACACTTAGTAATGCCTCTCTCTCTCTCTCTCTCTCTCTCTCTCTCTCTCTCTCTCTCTCTCTCTGTTTTTTTTCTTGGCCAACTGAGGGAGGTGATCGAAGTATATAGAAGATGCTCATGAAAGAAAAAAAAAATTCAAAAAAACAGTCTACTAAACACATTTGTAAATTTTTATAAATGATTAAGAATGAAGTATTACTATATTTACCAAATTTATTTATCAACGCGATAGTGTTTCATTAATTTAAATATGCCACGTTTCTTTAATTAAAATAAGATATTAATATAGATACTGATACATTTTTAAATTAATCCTAGCTGATTACATTAATCCTAGCTAGCTAGCATTATCGTTTAGAATTTGCTATGAGCATCGATCTAATTATTGCTTCTATATATGGCAAGTAAATAATTAGCCTGAAAATGCAACTCGATCACCTCATCGATCCTAGATAGCCCAATTAACTTGCGCCATTTTGATGGCCGACCTTCATGGTTTGAAATTGTGGGAAAGGTCCAAGAGTTCATGATTAAAAGCTGGTATATTAATTACAAATAAAGCAATTGTTAATTAAAGTAGTAATTAAGAACCCATATTAGCTTGAGTGGGATGCAGATGATAAAGAAACATAATGATAATGGTGGAGAAGCAAAGAATGAATCATCTCCTTGTCTGCGGTAGTGGGTCGAATTTTATATGTATCTGAATTAGGACATATGCATATCTCCTATATATATAAAAGGCCTTTGAGATGTCCCTTCGATCTACTTAATTATATAACGATTGGAATTTGGATCGATCGAGCAGCATATATGGAAGTGAACATGACGAGCATGAGAAGTTCATCGGATGGAGCATGGCAAGGGGATAACCCTTTAAAGCATGCCTTCCCATTGTTGATACTTCAAACCACCCTGGTCCTCTTCGTTAGCCGCTTCCTCGCCTTTCTTCTGAAACCTCTCCGGCAACCCAAAGTGATTGCAGAGATATTAGTACGTACCTTCGATCATCCCAAAATGCATATATGTGTTGAATGAATGAATTTAATTATATTGTGTACGTTATATATGCATTAATTCAGGGTGGGATATTGCTGGGACCATCAGCTCTGGGGCGCAACAAACAGTTGATGCAGATGGTGTTCCCTTCATGGAGCACACCCACACTCGAATCCGTGGCAAGCATCGGTCTCCTCTTCTACCTTTTCCTCGTAGGCCTCGAACTCGACCTCACCTCCATCCTCCGCAGCGGCAGAAAAGCCATCACTATTGCCCTCGTCGGCATTTCCCTCCCCTTCCTCTTCGCCGTTGGACTCACATTCCTCATGCGCAAAGCCACCTACCACGCAGACAACGATGCCAAATTACCGGGCTACCCTCAGTGCCTCGTCTTCATGGGGGTAGCCCTATCCATCACTGCCTTCCCCGTCCTCGCGCGCATCCTTGCCGAGCTCAAGCTCCTCACCACACGCCTCGGTGAAACTGCCATGGCCGCCGCCGCCATCAACGACGTCGCCGCCTGGATCCTGCTGGCCCTGGCCGTCGCCTTGTCCAGCGGGACCCACAAGAGCCCCTTGGTCTCCATCTGGGTCCTCCTATCCGGCCTTGTTTTCGTTTCTTTAATGCTACTTCTGGTCCGCCCTCTCATGAACTGGGTGGCCAAACGCTGCTGCAACTCATCTTTATCCAACCAAGGTTTTGTAGACGAAGCCTACACCTGCTTAACCCTAGCGGGTGTAATGCTATCCGGGTTTATGACGGACCTGATCGGAGTCCACGCCATATTCGGAGCTTTTGTTTTCGGGTTAACGATTCCCAAGGGGGGTGAATTTGCTTCGGGACTCACCAAAAGGATTGAGGACTTTGTGTGTGGCCTGCTTCTTCCGCTCTACTTTGCTTCCAGTGGGTTGAAGACCGATTTGGCCAAAATTCATGGGGTCAAGGCATGGGGGCTGCTGGGTTTGGTCATATCAGTGTCATGTACAGGAAAGATTTTGGGGACGTTTTTGGTGGCCATGTTGTGTATGATACCCGTCAGGGAGTCATTGGCTCTGGGTGTGCTCATGAATACCAAAGGCTTGGTGGAGCTCATTGTTCTAAATATTGGCAAGGAGAAGAAGGTATGTTCATTTTAATTGCTCTTTTGAATTGGTAGGGCACCCTAATTAAGATAATGTGGCAACATTCCTATTTATTTGCCACATCTTTTAATCAAGATACCATTTTATGATTTAAAGGGACCAATTTTTTTTTTTTTTTTTTTTTTCTGTTCAATCAAATTTTGTTTCCTTAATTCAATGCTAAGTTTCAGATTACATGAATATATTTGAAGTAATATGTGATTATGGCACAATCTTGTGACACAGAATTAGGACACCTAGCATTGTTCTTCCTTTATTGTTTTATATATGACACTTTTGTGACAAGTTTTGTCGGCTTTATGGCACACTCAAAATATTGGTGCATTGCTTAATTATAAGTAAAGTTTGTGGTCCATCTGTGAATTTTGGTGCATAGATAGTATATACAAACGCACGCACTATTTTGGCCAAAAAAAAAAAAAACGCACGCACTATGAGTTATAAAAGCGGATATGATATTCAGTAGATATCACCATGATTGAGTTTTCTAGTGGATTATTGACTTTGTATTGTCTCCACAGTTTCTTGATAATTTCACTAAAATTTAATCGATCATGCATTCCAGGTCAGATCGCATTAAGTTCTGTAATAACAAAAAGACACCTCATCTCTAATGCATATATATGGAACTCACTTCTATAATTGAATTTGAACCATATAATTAGGAGAAAAACTTGTATGGGTAGTCTTATATATACGTTCAAATGTGTCCAAGTCATGTAATAAGATAAATAGATACATAAACATATAGGACTATTCCCTAAAAATTTCTTTTATATTAAAGATATGTAAATTGATCACATATATATATATATATACTTTTATCACTACATGAGTTACATCTCTAATGCAAATGAGATTTACATATATAGACGAATCTAATTTCTATAAGAAATGTGGTATATTTCATTATTTTTTTAGAGAGATCATATTTTTTATAATAAATTACTCATAAATTTTGTTTTTGAAAGATTTTTAAGTTGAAATATATTTAAATAAAAAATTAAGTTAAAACCCAATTTATTGCAAATGTGGGTTGCATCTGCAACCGCCAAGCATTTGGTAGACAGATTAAGCTTCTACTTAATTTTTGAGTCGGCTGAGGTTTGGGTTAAATTTCGTTCTCATTTTGAGTTTTTAATTAAAGCACTCAATTTTTTAACCACATTTTTCTAGAGAGATGCTATTTGTAATAATCTTTTTCTCCCAATTTCAATGACATTCATACATACCAATTTTTTAAAAAAGTTAATAATAAACTATTAAATAAATTGATGTCGCATAATTTAAAAAACAAAAATTCAGACAAAAGTTGGGGGAGTAATCATTTTCCTTACCAGCACCTTATTAAAGATCATCACAATCCAGCAAATGATTGGTATCTTGACGACACTTATTACCACCTTCTGGGGACTAAATTTGGCAACTTGCTTTACAGATTCTGAACGACGAGATGTTTGCCATTTTAGTCCTGATGGCACTTTTCACCACCTTCATTACTACTCCGACAGTGATGGCCATTTACAAGCCCTCATCGGACGTCACAGCTTCTCAAGCTCCACGTCAGTTACAGAGCCAATTATACTCTCCCAGCAAAAACTCAAACAAAGTGCAAAAGGACCTTCGAATCCTTGCCTGCATTCTTGGACCCAAAAGCGTACCCTCCCTCATCAACCTCATTCAGTCAATGGGAACCTCCTCCCACAATTCACCACTCAAAGTTTACGTGATGCATCTTGTTGAACTCACTGACCGTTCATCTTCCATTATGATGGTCCACCGAGCTCGCCAGAATGGCTTTCCATTCATCAACCGCTTCCGCTGTGGGGTTGCAAAGGATCAAATCGCCACTGCATTTGAGGCCTATGGCCAAGTTGGTCAAGTCACAATTCGCCACACAACGGCCATCTCGGCATTGTCCACAATGCACGAGGACATTCTCCACGTGGCGGAAGCAAAGAGGGTGCCCATCATCATCTTACCATTCAACAAGCAGCGGACAGGAGAGGGGGAAGAGACGATGGAGAATTTGGGCCATGTCTGGAGAGCGGTCAATCAGAGGGTGCTAGGCAGTGCAAATTGCTCAGTAGCAATATTTGTGGATCGCGGATTTGGTGGTGGAGCTCAGAAGGGTCCAAGGAGAGTGTGTATTTTTTTCTTGGGTGGCCAAGACGACCGAGAGGCTCTGGAGTTCGGCCGGAGACTGGCACATCCAAGCGTTACGGTCACAGTTGTGAAGTGCCTTCAAGAAGCAGTTGAAATGGAGAGCATGGAGCAGAGCCATATTTGCGTAAGCCCCATTACCTACGACGAGAAGGAAAAGGAACAGGATGAGGCTGCAGTCGCAGACATGAAGGGGTGGGATGGGTCGGTGGAATACAAAGAGAGGGCGGTGGTCGGAAGCATCACAGAGACGGTGGTGAGTATAGGGAAGAGTGGGGAATACGACCTGGTTATTGTGGGGAAGGAGCACCATTCCTCACCAATGGTTACAGAAGTGGGTCACCATCAGCTGGAGCATGCTGAACTTGGACTCATTGGAGACACATTGGCTTCATCCGCACATGGTATTTTGTCCTCCGTGCTTGTGATACAAACACCACGAATTAGTAAATGAAATGGAGGGAGGCTACTGTGCTGTGCCAAATGCAGTTGGAGACCGATACAATGACCAAAAACGATGACGAATTTGATGTTTGAAATTTGTGCTTTGGGGGTGTGCAGTTGTAGCTATGCAAATTAGTTTGTCATTAGCTGTGGGACAGGGTTCAGTTACAGTTAGACTGGGTACCTTAGGGAATTTACGAATAAAGGGAGGTTGATACACTAGTCGTTGAATTTGAGCAGATCAGTCAAAGTGTATTAGCTTTATTGTACCCTGTAAAATGAAGCATCGAGTTTAATGCAAGGATAGTGTGGCATACAACTGTTTCTACTGGATTGAATTGCAAAGGGGTGCTGAGTTGCTGACAAATGGGCTACAGAGAGTAAAACTGCGAAGTCACTAATAATGGCAATGTATTAAAAGTGGGATATGCAAGATTTTTTCGTAAGGTGGGTTCAGGGTTAAGAAGTAATATGTCGGTTTTTTTATTATAACTATATTTTCGTCATCTCAAAAGATATCAAATGTGGTCCCTGCTTCTCATAACAGTTAATTACACAAAATGTAAACCAGAAATTTGGTAAAAATGTGAGAATTTTACGAGGCCCCAAAGATCTAATTCAGCAAAAAAATTTATTCAATGTCAAAGTATGAATGAAGGATAATAAACTACAACCATTACAAATCAAAAGAAATTTCATTCCTCAAACTCACAAACTTTGAAATTTCCAGTCCTCTTTTGAACCGGGCAATTAACCCTCCTCGTTGACAGTTGTACATATTATAAACAACTTTGAAACACAACAAATGTCCCCAATAGGTTACATAAAATCTTTTAAAGGTAAAAGAAAAAAAAAAAAAAAAAAAAAAAACATTTGCTGAAAATATACTAACCTCAACAAAAGTGTCTTTTCTATAAAAATGGATCTGAATTCCAATTTCAATCACCAACTAATCAGTCAGCGGTAGCTGCTAACAAATTCCATAACCATCACCTTTGGTATCAGCCTTGGAAGCCGTCAGTTTGTGCGCTAATTTGTGCGGGTGATTTATGGGTAAACCAGGAATTTGCTGAGACCACATAAGATTCTACTTGGACATACAAAGCAAAACACAACAAAAACAAGAGTGAGACTCAAAGCTGATCCTTACATATACTAACCAAACTCAAATTTTCAATCTGCAAATAGCATTTCTAGCACCCCCAGATGGTGGTCCCAGTGGGAACAACATGGAGGTAAATCCACCTTGTTCCATGTTCCCATCTTGGGTGGTGTCCGAAAAAAGCAAAATGGGTCCCTTTTACACTCATTAGATATTAAAACCAAATTTCAGAAGTCATTAGAAACCACCAAAAAATAAACCACATCGGAACTTGCCATAAGTAATCCCTTTTCATTTGGCTGTCAGACATACAATCTACTTTCAAACAAAAAATGTACTCCGGACAAGACATGGAAAAAGTTTGATAGGTACAATGAAAATAACAAATCAGTTATTCAGGGTACACTAACCTTAGTTAAAGCCTCCTCCAGTCCACGCTCCATCCGATTTCCCACTGTGACCAGCACCTTTTGAAACAGATGCACTCTGGTAAGCATTATCATATCCATCATCTTTCCCATCGTCCCAGCCAGCCCAACCATCACTACTATTGGATGTTGTTCCCTTAGTAGAGCCTTCCTTCCTATTGTCTTTGTGGTCCCCCCAATCATCCCAAGAACTTGAGCCAGAATTGACATGCCCAGTTGATGAGGACTGCCCCCCTCCAGCCGATGAATTCCATCCTTTATTCTCATGTTTAAACTCTTGATAATATCCATTCGTCTCACCATCATTTCGTTGCCAGTTATCAGCCTTCCAGTTTCCTTCTTTAGTGTACTCCTCAACCTTCTGTGATGCCAGTGCCATGACCCCTTTCATAATTCCCCAAGTCCTCTGTCCTATCTCTGAAGTCTTTGCAGTGACAACATTAACAGTTTCATTCACCTTGTAATCATAGCCACCCTCTTTCACCTGTTATAGAGGTTTAATCACAGAACTTGTTTATCAAAGATGCATAAAATGGCACATTTAGATCTATAGTACAACTGATAAAAGGAATAGAATGACTATAGCTTTGATTCTAAAAGTTTGCTGTAAAAACAGTGCAGAATACTAACATGAAAATGATTTCACAATGTGCTTAAGCTTAAATCTAGGAAACTTTACCTTGTCTGCAATAACAAAAGGCAATGAACAAAAAGAATTAAAAATCAAAATATCCTCTACTGTTTTAGCATAATTAACATCAGGTACTCTTTAAAAATGAAACACGTTTTATATGAAACAAACTTTTATTAATAGAAAACAGAGAGTACAACATAGTGGATAAGATATCCAATAGCACTAAAGCTAAAAACTTACAGTACAAACAACTAACAGATCAATAACAGAACAAACCCATCAACAAACTAAAATACTACAGCCTTCCAATCCAATAACAATAAAGATAAAAACTTACAGTACAAACAACTAACAGATCAATAACAGAACAAAACCATCAAAAAACTAAAACAACAGTCCCTAAACTCCACTACAAATAAAACACATTCACCATTCCATTTGGATCACAACTAGAGAAGGGGAAGGAACAGAAATTGAATAATATGCTGGAATGGAAAAGCTACATTCTCACAGTATAGTAATTTCCCTCTTTTTCGTGGTTCTTCCAAATATTCAGATTTAGGTGGACAGCGCTAATAGTGTGATTTGTGGACTGTCTCACCAAAAAGGTTGCCTCTATTATCCATTTTTCACCTTTTCTTATATTCTTTTAACTGTAAAAATTCCAAATTTAATAGGTTAATGTCTCAGAACTTGAAGCTAAACGCCTCACCGTGCCTTGCACTCCTATCTTCAACAACTATTTGACATCCCAATACCATTATAATCACAACCGTCATCCAATTGACACCAATGACAATTACCAAATACACTAATAAACCATCCCCCTCAAGGCCTCAAGTACTGACAAACCACCATTGCTAATCATTGTTTTAACTAACAGCCAGTTTTATAACTATTATTTCCCCATAGGTGTTGGATCAACCTAAAGGTCTGAGGTTTGAACAATTATAAACAAATAATACTTTTGCATACATGCATATATTTCTAAGGGAAAGAACATCCATTATGGGAAGAAACAGCCTGATAGTTAGCCATTACCTTATTTTCTATATTGCCCATTACACACATTACTTATTACAAAAAATGGTCCTTGACCCTCTTCTATCTTTGGTTTAATGGCAAGCTGATTTTGGTCTTCATAAAATTGGTTACAAGTAAATAACTAAGAATGAGAATAATAAGTGTACGACCAAGACTAAGAGTCCAGGACATGATATTGTCAACTAAAGTTCTATTGTAATGAAGTTCAACACATACGAGCTTAACCGAACTAGAGAAGCATTAGAGGACTCAACAATAAGATCTTGTCTACTTGAGTGCTCGAGCTCTATATTCGCTCCCTCCCTCGCTCTCTCTCCCCACATCCCAAGGGACTATTCTAAGAACTACATCCATAACTGCTGGTTGCTAAGTTGTCATGGTAACAACAGGCTGGGTGCAGGTACAAGGTGGACTTGTAACCATTCCATACCCTTTTTTCTTACTACAATAGATGGAAGGATAGAAGGTCTCTTCACATACTATATCTTAATATGACTCTTTTTCTGAGATCAGGAATATGCATATCATTAATTTTACAATCATAAGTATAACTCAATACAATTTCTTCATTGATTTCATTTATCATATTTTTGGGAGTTAGGTAAAAAAACTGAATGAACAGAAAAAAATAATGAAGAGGGAATGGACAGGTAAAGAAAGGATAATGGTGCTCTTATTCTTTGTTTGGATGTCCAAAATAAAGATTTTTGTTAGACAAATTGTCAAATTTACAGTTGTATCCTTAAAAAAAAATTCTTCTTTTGTAGGTTGACGTGTAGAGTATGAATTTAATGAAATTTACTAAGATTACTAACAAATACCACATTCCCCAATGACTAGAGGAAACAAAAAAGTGGGTTTATGAGGGAATGCCACATTCTTTTATAATCTTTCCTTCGCTTTCCTGTTAAACATCCAAACAGGGGAACAAAAATGATCCCACTTATTTTTTCATTCCATTTCGTTCCTTCCCCTCCCCCCTCCATCCAAACACACTTTTATCATGATAAAAGTTTTTTTAAGGAAGTCCAGTAAGGGTGGAGAGGAGCCAGAAGGGTTGATGATAGGAATAACCCATTCTGCTCCTCATCCCTGGTTCTACTAGTCAAGCAATTACTCAAAGAGATAAAAGAAAAATTAAGGTATTGTTAACATAACCAAATGAAATGCAGTATACATACAAAGTTCCTCCATTTACAGCATTCAAAATAAGCATTTAACAAAAAGAATCTCTAGCAGAACAGTCATCTAACATCAGAGAACAAAAGAGTGAATAGTGAATACCTTAGTGGAGATCTCTTTCGTGCCTGCCTGGACTACATTCGCAGCAGATTGAGCTGCAGACGCAGCAACCAAAGACAACCTACCAATACCCTACACAAATTGACCAACCACATTCGACATTTGCAATGTGCATCAATATCAGCCATCCTAGTAGACACAATCACATATTAAAATAAACATAAAAAAAATATAAAAAATAAAACTAATGCAACCTGAGAAACAACAGACAACACATCGCCTTGCCCATTATTATTAACATTCTGCGAAGAAGGCGCCGGGGTCGATCCGAACCCAACGTACTTCCCACCCTGCGAGGGAGGAAGCCCGTCAGGCCGGGACTCGTTCTCGGCCATCTTCCTCGCGAAAAAGCTCTCCTTGTTGGCGGCCGAGGCCTCGAATTGTGAGCGCGTGATGTCCTCAGTCGACCTCGACCTCGACGGCATGCCTCCATGTCCGCCGCCGCCGCCGCCGCCGCCACCACTCGCCACACCTCTAACGTCGCCTGTGGACTGGTTCCGCCTCAAGTCCGTGGAAGATCTGAACCCATCGTCGTCCCAATTGTCCCAATTCGTATTGTTACTGGAATTGCTCCCCCTGCTGCTCCCTCCCTGAGCCAAAGGAGGCTTCTTCTTCCCGAACCCCCCAATGTTCTCTTTGGCGACCGGTGGGTCCCGCCACGGACGCCCCTCCGCAAGGGCTTGGATGCGATCCCGGTACACGGCGGCGGCGTTGGTGTTGTACTTGGCGACGATGTCGGTCTCCTTGGGGACGCCGTACTGGGCGAGGAACCTGTTGAGCTGCTCGTTGCCGCCGGCCTCCATCTTCTTGATTTGGATCTCGGACCAGGAGTCCATGGTCACGGATCGGACGAAGGAGATGTGGACACCCAGGCCGCGGTGCTTGCCGGAGCATTCTAGGCACATGAAGACGCCGTAGGAGACCGAGGCCCACTGCGGGTTCTTCTGGGAGCAGTCCACGCAGGTCTTGTTCCCCGCCTGCGATTGGAGGTCCCGGAGCCGCCGCGATGCCGCCATTTCAGGTCCGATCCGTCCGATCTGAATCGGGTTTGCGCAAAATCGGATCAGGGAATCGAGAACAAAAATGTAAAAGAAAAAAATAATAATAGAGAGAGAGAAGAGAAAATGAATTGAATTTTAATGAGGAGAAAAAATAAATTGTGGGGCAGACCCTGTGTGGTTTGTCAGGTAGAGGGAGAGAATTAGGGGATGACCGACACCGTCAATTCCTCGAGAATACGTTTTATATGGGGGGATGGATTCGCTGGATTGGATGATTTTTTTTTTTTTGGTCAACACTGGATTGGATGATAAACACATTACAAATGGACTGTACTATACGCACTACTCTTCTCCTGTTACGGAATCGTGCAGGATCCCATTGGTTCCACGTGCGTCTTTCTTTGTCTCGCGGGATCACAATAACGACTAAGACCATAGTAACATGCCATATTATAGTGCAACATATACCATAACAATCCAGACGTATTTTTGTGACAATTTTTTTTATATTTAGTAAATGGATGAATTAATCCATCATTTTAATGTAGTCAAGGAAATAAAATGTAGCATTACATATCTTGTTGTTATATAGTAGGGTAATTCATCGGTAATAGAAAGCTTATTAGGTCATCGTCCTCTGCTTTAAAGATTAGCAAAATTATTAACTTTTTTTTCCTCCAAGTCGGATAGAGAGAGAGGGAAACAGAGAAAAAAAAAAAAAAAAAAGATGGAGGCATATTCGACCGGTAGTGGGGCCGACGACAGGATGAATGAGTGGAAGGAAGAGTAGTGTCGGGTGGGGCCGTGGGGGTTGTCTAAGTTTTTATTTTTTATAATTGAGGGTAAAGTTAAAAAAAATTATAATAAAATAAAATATTGGCCACTAAAGTTCAAAAATTTAGGTAGAAAATTTGTTAGTGGAGTTGGCTAAGCCTTAGCCCCAATTTGTAAGAGAACTCAAATCTATAAGACTATAAGCCTTAGCCCACTAGCATTATGGGGTTGGGAACATAATATCGCCCCACATTCAAACAAAATAAAAGAGGTGGAGAAGAATGGGAAGAAGTACCAGAACTATAATGGATTAGTGGGCTGTGTCTTATGGATTTCCGAACTCTTTCTTTTTAGATATTTAGGAACAAACTGTATAGTTTTTTTTTTTTTGGAGAAAAAGATTTGAATATGAGATTTTTTCAAGGAAGATTTAGAGTACAGTTCATTTTTTGAGTATTTTTTAGACTAAGACCGGTAGTGATTTAGAGGTTCTAATTAAGTCTTTTTATTTTTCTTTTTTGACGACTTTATGTTAGGTTTTAACTCTAAGATTTTAGGCTCTACAAAACTCATTCTACACCCTAGGAGGGAAAATACCCTTCAAATCGGGGAAGGACTTTATTATGAATTAAAAAGATTTTCTTATAAATTTTAAAACACCTCCGGTATCTATCTAAAAACTATTTTTTTAAAGGAGCTAAACCTAATTATCTTTTTCTTCAATCAAGCTAAGAGAAGTTCCAATTTCTTTTTGATATTATGTGGTTCTACCTCATTCGGTACATTTGAGAGGGGGAAAAAAGTTCGGAAACAAAATTGGATTTAAGTCATTTTCTGATATTGAATGGTTACCATTTATTTATATACAACAAAAAAAAAATGGACAGTGCAATTCTTATTGTAGAGTTGTAGACCATCCAAGCTGCATACTTCAAATGTAACTAGCACTCTAAATTTGAAGGAATCCTCTCTATTTAGTGCATTACATTAAAGAGGGCCACATCTATATTTCTTTCAGCACATAATGAGTGTTTTTTATTGCAATCAATTTCACATATATGTGTATGTATTATGTCTCTTTCAAAATACTATTTGACTTCACTTTCCAATGTTCAAGGTATTCCTCTTTTGTAAAGAAAAAAGAATAAGTAGTTTTGGACTTTGCCTAATCTAGAGGTCCAATTCAAGGTCCTTTTTCTTTTGGTCGAAAGTCCAACTTGTTTAATATGACTATTGGATATGCTACTTACAGGTATGATGGGTGGCTAAAGCACAAAGGATGAGGCCCAGCAATCCCAACAAACAAAACTTTCAACATCCTATTGTGAAGTTGGTGAAACATTGTTGGGCCCAACCACAACTGTTAAGAGCTTGTAGCCCAATAATTAGCACAAGAACTGGCTTTTTCTTCAATGCCCTCCAAAGAGAAACTCTCATTAACCAACAGAATTATTTGTATCACATTTACTAATAATATTACAAATTATATCTTCTATAGAAGTAGAATTCACTCATGAAATTGGTACATGCAGCTTTCTATAAATGGAGTATGAATTTTTCTAAAAAGTGACATACAAGACCATATAATTGTATTAAAAAGTTATTACCGGCGCCAATATCCTTCACACCCAAAATTACCTCAATATCCATGCAAAGTAGTCACAAACATACCGGTGTAGTATCAGTCAAAGTATCAAGTCACGTGCATGGATTTGGGGGAATAACTTGAGAGAGTTTAGGGGTGGCCGTTCGTCGCTCATGATACTTGACCCAATAGGTGCAAAATGGGTTTGTGCCGCATGTGTTACAATCCATTCTACACAGGTGTGGGATTGTAGTAACGTGATGTTATTCATTTACTTAAATTACAATCGGTGTATAATTTTTATGATTTTAAATATTAATAATTATAAGTGAATTGCACTCCTGTTGGGCCTAGGCTAGCATGTACCTATGTTAGCCCATGGCCTTTGTTGGGCTTTAATTGTAGTACATAAACAGGAGACGGGTTAAAGCCCGTATTGGGCATAGTTTAATGGGTTTTTTTTTTTTTGGGCCAGGATAGTTTAATAGTTTAATGGGTTTGGTAGGCCACTCCTTGATATGCCAGGTCACATAATTGAAGCTAAATATTAGTATTTTATCATCAAATGCTTTGTTGACATTTGGTGCAATCTAGCAAATCCGGGTCCCACATATATAATAAAACATCCCAACTATAAAACCATCATTGATTCATTGTAGTTCGATTCATACTAGTGATTATTTTACCCACCAAAGTACCAAACCATCCATTTCCTTGTTTTGGATTACCCTACAAAGTACAAACTACCACACTTTCTTCATTACCATATATACAATTTAACTCAGAAAAAAAAAATCCCACACGCGTATTAAAAGTATTTATGTAGGCAATGATATACCTATATCATTTAAAAAATTTAAAGCCTTACAACTGCCCTAATAAAAATTATACTTTTAGCTTTTATGCAAAGTGTTCATTAGCATCGATCCTTCCTCCTTATGTCAACATTTGTCTTAGACTTTGATTTAGGCCTAGTGTGCCAACATCTCTCTCTAACAAAAAGCAAAAGATCATCTAGCCAGATGCCATTAGGATGCTACTAAAGTCATTTAAACCATACCTTGATCGATGTTATCTTGTGTTTGCCTTGTGATTTTTTTTTTTGCAGTAAAAATATGTTAGAATTAAAAGTTTTGAACAAATTAATCAAGAAATTGAAAAGAAAAACCAAATCTTTTTTCAATTAAACAAACAGATAATTTGGGCATCCAACTAGATCCTCACTGTTTTTGTACTGAGTGACAGCTATCTAGACAGTGATCAGTCATTACAAATATTTATAGCAACATTATTTTCATTTTCTGAAAATCATATTATATATAGCGTTATTCGAATAGTGTATGCTTGTTAAAAAAAGGAAAAAATTATTTTAATCCATTATGACACTTGGCTTCAAGAGGATTGGATTGGATCAATAGAATCATCAATACTTGTTATGCTACACAGTAACACAGACAGCTAGCTAGCTATATAGCGACGAGTCATTGTACCATTAATTTTCCAGGCCATGTTTACGTACGGCCCTTTATATCAAGGCAAATCGAAAATTAATTAATGATCGAGCCTAGGGGTACATATTATTGTTAGGTTGACATGTAAGTGGTAAATCATATTACCCAAATTCATGTGCTCACAACTTGCCATTCATATGATAGGAGTACTATAGGAGGATTGCGCCTTCACAAGTTAAGATTTCTCCATCTTTATGATATATATGAAATGTATAGTGTCTGGTTGATGCCCAAAATTGGATCAATGAGATTAAGACCGTAAATCATTATCACACACAAAAATACAAAGATTTATCATAGTTCACTTTTAACTCATAATCTAGAATTATTGGGTTACATCTACGTTGTTGGTCGAGTTTCACTATGATAGAGAAATATACATTTACATGAAAAGTGAAGAGCTAGAATGGGAGAGAGATAGAATGAAGGGGGAGGGGTCTCTTTTGTATAAATAAGTGACCCTCCCTTTTTCATGGTAGGTAATGAGAGTAAAGGTGAGGGTACGTAAGGCCAATTACACGATACAAACAGGGACAATTTCAGAATTTTTTTTGATAGGGGGAGATGAAAAAGCTCTCAAATAAATTTCAGCCATCCACCATTGCACTTTTTAATATTGAGAAGAGAAATACACTACAGCACTGGTTAGTTGATGCACTTTTCCTTATCAAACTGTAAGATTGATTGTGAGAATAGATTGTTGTCCCATGGGAAACTTTTTTCTTGTTATGAGTCCAATTTTTATTTCATCCTGGAATAGCCATATTTTTCTCAAAAATGTCTTTTTCATTTGATCCAATGGCGTTCCGTTAGATAGGATCAGCTTTGATAAATACTAATAACTCTCGGATGGAGTATTAGAACAGAACTAAAAAGTGTATCATGCCTGAATCTAACTAGGATTCATGTTGGTGGAGAAATTGGGTCGAAAAAACGAGGGATTCTAGTTGTTAGATATCTAATGAAACCGTTGCTAAAATTGAGATCTCATTCAAAGAGAAAGATATATATCAAATATCTGGAGATCCTTTTTATATGTTATATGGATGATCCAATCCACAAGGACCATGATCGGAATAGTTCCCTTCATTCTTATTTTTTATTAATTCCTATCAAAAAGACACAATTTGAGTAAAAGGTCTTCTTTTTTATTTTAATGAGTAATGAATCCATTTTTATGTTATTTTGTACTGTACAATTCCTTTGCGTGTGTGATCATTTTCTCGCGAAAGAAAATTCAAATAAATTATAGAATAGATTAATACACTTATGTCTAGATCTCGGATACATGAAAATTTTATTGATAAAACCTTTTTAATTGTAACCAATATCTTATTACTAATAATTCTGACTACTTCAAGAGAAAAAATCCTGCCTACTTACTATAGTGTGTGTACAGTCACTAAAAACATTTGTATTTTGTAATGTCTTTCCTTAATTGCTATAGGGTGTTTGTTGGGCATTGGGCTTATAAGAGTTGTATCTTTCCATACATTACTAATTAATAAGTTTTGGATTAAATACTCTAATTTTCTTCATCATACTCTCAATATTTGACTAATGCAATCAACCCCTTTGTTTTTTTTACAATTAGTATAGAGTTTTAAACCAACTCGATCAAACATAAAATATATGTTTTGTTTCTGTTTCTGTTTTTTTTAAGAAAACTTTTTCGAAGGACTAAAATGTTTTATCCATTAAAAGTGATTGAATCATACAAGGATGAAAACGTACGTACTGATGATGATTGAGTTCTGACTGATAGAGTGATGAAGACTCTTATTAAGAATGGATATCTGGTGGATGAAATGTCTGAATCGTCACAAATACCTTCACATGCATATTAAACACTCGAAGGCACGAGTACCTAAGGGATTTTTATGGACGAGTAAGAGGTTTGTATTAATTTATTTCAATGAATTATTTATTTTACAATGTTTTCCGTTACTTGTCTCTCGTATTAACTCCCTTAGATAAACCGAACTGGCCAAACCACTTGGTCCTTTGGTTGCTTCCGAGTGTCCCACCCTCTTGGCTTACGTACTTCTCCTGGCCGGCCTTTCCCTTTTTGTAATTGCCTCTTTGTGGGTTCGGTTTTTTCGTGGCCTCTAGCCGTCTAGCTCTTGCCTCCCTTGCCTTCTTGGCTGTTTAATGAAGCTCTTTTCGACACCAAAAAGAAAAAAGGAAGAAAAAAAGTAGAAATTATTTAATTCTGTTCCAACTTCCATCCAAGTTGATGAAGAGATAGATGTTATCCTTCTAAGCCCGGCTGGGACCAGTACTCCCATCTACAATTATTTATATAGCACATAGTGGGTTTATTGGGCTTTTGGTTTCATATCACATGACAATATGACAATATATATGTGACCCTAAAATTTGATACATGTACTGTTGGACTAATACTAGGCATGCTGCGCGCATGCACATCATAATCAGATTGATTGCGCGAATGATCGACCATAGATAGTTAGATAAAACTGACAAGTGATATGATTCATCATGCATGTGATTCATGTCATGAATGACATATAATGCAATTGGTAATTTTTAATTTCTTACACAGAAATGAAAAAAAACCCAATTGTACCTGATATAGCACAGAGTTGAGGGCTTAGCTGTTGAGGGGTCGTTGAGATTATTAAACAGCTCCTCACCGAAGAGCATTTAATAGTGTCAAACTTTACCGAATTTATTACCTATATTCAACCAGTCCTGCTCAATATTATTCCCATGCATTTCTTTCCTCTTTCTCATCCAATACTCAGCGGCATCTTTGTCCTATTACCCTCTTTTACCCTCATGGCCTCATCCCAATGCTATAACTATGTTTCCAGGCTGAGTAATGCTATAAAGAAATAGAGGGTCAACCTCTCTTTGGCTCAGTCTCTCACACATAAATATATGTGGGTGTGATAGAAGGGATTGAGCTCTGAGCCTTTAATTTGGAGCTTCTGATAGGTTCATTGTGTGATTTAGGGAAATGAGTATTTTTTCGTTGGTCACAGGAAGGCCGGGACCAAGTGGGTTTGGATCAGCTTCAACCGCTGAGCAGGTCACTCAAGGGATTGATGCAACCAACCTTACTGCTATTGTCACAGGTCACTCAATCATAAATCTTGTTCTTGGTTCTTACTTTTCTTTTGGGTTTTTTTTTTATTTTTTTATTTTTTTATTTTTTTTTTTATTTTGAGTTTTTGGGATGTTGTTAAATTAACGATCTGTTTGTAGTTTTTGATAGAAACCCACCACTTGGCTGATGGTCATTGTTCATGAAAGCAAAGCTGATGTTCTTTTCTTTTTTTCTTTTTTTGGCCAGGGGAAAAGCTGATGTTCTGTCATTCTCTTTTTGTCTTTTCTTGACTTTGCTCTGTTCCTGTTTTTGAAAATGCAGGAGGGGCAAGTGGGATTGGGTTGGAGACTGCAAGGGTCTTGGCACTTCGTGGAGCTCATGTCATAATTGCTGCCAGAAACATGGAGGCTGCAAATGAAGCAAAACAGGTTATTCTTAAAGACAACGAAACTGCAAAAGTGGATATTCTGAAACTTGACCTCTGCTCAATCAAGTCTGTTACAGCATTTGTTGATAGCTTCAATGCTCTTGATCTTCCTCTCAACCTCTTAATGTGATAATCTCTCTCTCTCTCTCTCTCTCTCTCTCTCTCTCTCTCTCTCTCTCTCCCTCTCTCTCTGCATCTTCTTCAGTTTTATATATGAATAATGGTTTATGTTGCAGAAACAATGCTGGGGTTATGTTTTGCCCCTACCGGCTTTCGGAAGATGGAATAGAGATGCAGTTTGCAACCAACCATCTTGGTAACAATTATTTTTTTGTTGAGATCTACCAGATTCCATTGATGATCATTCATGGTTGATGCTACAAATCGAACTGACTCCTAGTCTTTTTCCAATTTTGATTAAGTTTCTCATATGGGAGGGGACCCACCTTCTGGCAAAACATTTTACTTATTGTATTCTAGTCCATTAGGATTGTCACCAAATTTTTCATCCAATAATGTATCAATACAAATGTATGAATCTTACTTGTTAGAAATAGTTGAGATTAGTGAATACAAAATGACCTGTGTACTCATTCTCCTTGAACAAATTACCTAATTTACAGGTCATTTCCTCTTAAGCAACCTTCTCCTTGAGAAAATGAAGATTACTGCTAAAACTACTGGAATCGAAGGCAGAATTGTGAATTTGTCATCAATTGCTCATGTACACTCTTATGAAGATGGGATTCGATTTGATAACATCAACGATCGAAAAGGGTACGTAATTAATGATTTGAGGAATCCATGTTTTTTGGTTACAAACATCTCACAATTGTTTATTGTGTCCTCAGTTACAACGACAAGAGGGCCTACGGGCAATCCAAATTAGCTAACATACTGCATGCCAATGAGCTCTCTCGTCGATTGCAGGTAATATCTTTTGCCTATATTGTCTCATTTTGGCCACAACCACTTGTTTGTAGGAGACTAGTAGTTGTGTTGGATGAATGCTTCACAGTTTTTTAATCGCTGACCTCAAGAAGCTAGGACTGGTAGTGACGTAGTGTCCCGTGGACAAGTGCTCCACACAGTCACGCAGATGGCTCTTCGTACGTATAGGCAAAGTTAAATAAATTGTGGTCTTCAATGCTTTGCAACAAAAAAGAAGAGATTAAATAAATGTGGCAATAAGAGACCCCCCAGAAAAGAGAATTTTAAATTCAATCACTAAAAGTAGGTGAGTGTCCCCATAGACCACCTATATACATAAGAAGAGTCCAACTCTGCTGTCACCGAATACTCTGTCCCTTCCCTGTCTAGTGTCTTCTATCTAATTTTTTGACATATATCCACTCACTTAACAATCCTTAATCACCGTTAACATTCATTAAAATAGAAAAACAAAAACAAAAAATTCCTGTTAAGTTTTTTTCATCCATCTCTTCTGTTTTTAGCTTTCTCATTCTTTCATGGATTTAAAAACCCCTTCTGTTTTACAAGGAAAACTTGCAAGAATGGCTTCCATTTATGCAATAATGGCACCCTTTCATCAAAATCTCGTAAGTTAATTCTAATAACAACAACACACAATGATCTTTTTCAAACCTAATTCAGAATAACCTAAAGAAACAACCTTAATCTTCGACATATATTGTGCATTTGTGCTTCAACCTTATCCATTGTTTACACAACCTCTTCGCCTACTTGGTCCTCAATCTTGACCGCGATGGTGTGGCCAACTGTGTCCACCGATGTGATTAGAGAGATGATTCTCCCTTTGGAGGAACGTTTGAACTGGGATTAAATGAGATAGATGAAGAAAAAATATAAAAAGAAAAGAAAAAAGAAGTGAGTTTTCGGTTTGTCCATACTGAGATTGCTGAAATCGATAAATAGGTTTTTTTTTTTTTTTTAACGAATGTTAACGGTGGTGGATGGCTGTTAAGTGAGTGGACATATGTCAAAATATTAGATTGGAAACAGGAAGTGGACATAGTATTTGGTGACAGCAAATTTGGACTCACAAAAGACTTTTCCTCTCTTCCCTGAGAGTGCTATGCATGATTGGTACAAGCACGCATGCTATGCATTTATGTCTCTATGTGACAGGTAACAGGCTATAAAGAGAGATAGATACACATAATATTCACTAATTACAGTAAAATTTTACTCTACATACATTTAATTTATTATATCATGTGATTTAATTGTACAATTCTATTCTATGATTCTATCATCATTTTATTTTATTATTAATAATAATTGATAATTTAATAATATAACATATTAAATTTTATAGGCATGTAAATGAAAAGTTTTGAAATTTGAAACATGAAAATTCATATTATTATGTTGAAAGTGTCTCTTCCTCGTAAAGCCAGATAATGAAGTTACATGAATATTTAAGTATCTGTTCTTAAATGGTGTAGTAATTTATTGCTGTGCAGGAAGAGGGTGTGAGCATTACAGTCAACTCAGTCCACCCAGGATTGATTATGACACCACTCATGAGGCATTCTGCTTTTTTCATGAGTATGTTCTTTTCCATTCCATGCATATTAACAAACATATTACAATAAACCATCATAGCAAAGCATATATAAGGCATGCAGAAACAGAGGAATACAATGTTTTGATTAATTTTGATCATTTGTGTTATGCATGCAGAAACTTTGAAGTTGTTCACCTTTTGCTTATGGAAGAGTGTACCTCAGGTAATCTCCAATCTCCATCAAATGCATGTCTTAATTATTCTCTGTTCAATTTACAGTGGGGTTAAATAAATTAAGCTTTAAAGGGATTTGGCTAATATTTTTGCATATATGCAATCTCTGAATGATAGGGAGCAGCTACAACATGCTATGTAGCACTGCATCCAAAACTGAAAGGTGTGAGTGGAAAATACTATGCGGACTGCAACGAGTTGAAACCAAGCAGGTATGCCAGAGATGAAAAGTTGGCAGCAAAACTGTGGGACTTCAGCAACAAGTTGATTGACGGAGCTTCCAAGAACTAGTGGTTGATTGATGATGAAAAAACTTACTCATCCTGGGGTTCTGTTATTGTGGTTTGGTCGTTTGTTCATAGCTATTTTATTGTCAATTATATTATGTAATAATGAATTCTGTGGATCTTTTGTTTAAAAGGTTGAATATATAAAAGGTTGAATAAATACAATGCTGCATTAAAGCCGATAATTGCACTGCAACAGCCTTAGAACAACGCCGAACATAGTCATTAAAACGGCATAATTAAACGCATTTTAAGAAGTTAACTCTCAAATTTTAAACTCAATGTTAAGCAGTGGATTGATCAGCAATTAGTGTTTTCAGTGCTGTTATGTACTCTAGAAATAGTTCTATATAAATGAGATGTAAATCTTGTTTTTGGTGGGATATGGGTCATCTAATTACATAACTCTGAAAAGGAAGCATTACAAACCTATTTTTAATCAGCACCTATAATTGTAAATCAGAGAAAACAAAGCCTAATTTTTTTGTTTAACGCAATTTGGGTTGAAGAGAAATTCACTATAGTCACCATTCGGAAACAACACTTGAGTACCTTTACTACAAGAAGCCCAAGAGGTCCAACTCAACGGACCTCATCAGTCTCCCACAAGCCCACGGCCCGTACCAGGAAAGCCGACCCGGCCACCACAACCGCCGCGAAAACAGGAGGCACAATGAAATCAATCCTGGACTTGGTGAACAGGTGGGCCGGCAAGCACAGGATATCTCCCGGCGCGTCCAGCGGAACGCTCATGTACCCCTCCGTGTCGCACACGCGCGAGAACGAAGACTCCGACGAAATGGCGGTCACGAACGCAACCTCGGGCGCGAAGGAGGCCACGGCCACCGTCAGAGTGAGAAACGTGGTCCACGTGGCAGCGTAGATCAGCAGCGGCCAGCGCGAGGCGAGGCGCGTGGGGATGGAGGTGAAGAGCGAGAGGAGCATGTTGTTTGGGTTTGGTTTTGGGAGACGAGTGGTGTGAGCTTGGGGTTTTTATATGTGTGTGGGGGTCAGAGACTCAGAGTCACTCAGTCACCGAGTCACCGAGTCAGAGAAAGGGAGGGGACCTAATCTCAGCGACTTTGTGAGTTTTGGAGTTTAGGTGGGAGAAGGTGGGAACTGACTCATACTTGTTGACTATCAAAATTTGGGTTACATATTCAAAAGGACGAAAAAATCCACATAATCCCATATTTTAGATTCAAAGTCTGAATCTTTAAACTTTTGAACTTAGGCTTTTATTCAGATAAAAATGTTACAGAAAAATAGGGACAGAAACAACAAAACATATGCCTGCTTGTAGTATTTTTTTTTTTTTTTCTTTTTTTGGGATGAACATATGCCTGCTTGTATGCACAAGTATTTTTCTTGAATATGGTTTCGTGTTTATACATCATAAGCTCGAAGATGAGAAAGCTTTCTCTCGAAGAGAGAGAGAAGCGAAGGCAACGAGTGAGAGACAGACTGCAACAAGCATAATCAGAAGCATTGCCTGCAATGAGATGTATGAACTGATAAAGAAGACGACTGCAATGGAAGCACTCTGCCACACCTTGAGCTGTGCAAATGCTCCTTCCTGTACCCAAAAGCAACAGATTGGGGTCATCAATACAAGTGGGTTTGGACTCCACAAATGGCAAGAATTTAAAGGAGAAACATAAGAGAAAAGGTGTAGTCACATACAGTATCGTGTTTGAAGAATATCCCAATCAAAGCACTGAGCTGTGTATTTAATGCCCCATCACCAATGCCCAAAACAGCTGCCATTATAAGAGGGTATATGATTCCAAGTACACCACTCTCTGGGCTGCATCATAAGAAGGAATAAGAGATAACAATAGCTTCAAATTAGATATTACAACAACAATTTCAGACTCTACAAAACTGTACTACACTACATGTAAAAACCGCTAACCTGTATATTAGGAGAATCCATAGGAATATAATGGCCTGAAGGAGAGCTCCACCAAAAACTATAAGAGTGATGGACTTGACACCAGAGGTAAGTCGACCAGCAGCCAGTGAACACTGACATTGGTTCCACCCAAATGTGAGATCACAAATCTAACAGACCAAAAACATATCGCATGCCAAATATGCCTAAAAAAAATTTATGCCGTCTAGCAAGAACAAGAAAAAGATGCTCAATGAAAGTAAAATGCATATGAATCAACCAAAGAACTGATTTTGAACACTATCCTCACTGAACTATTTAATGGTAGAAACTCTAATTAAAAAAAAAATGGCAGAAATTATTTGTTTCTGCATACTTACTATTGCATCACAAGCCCCATAAACTGCCATTGCAGCACCCACACCAGACACGCCGAGCGTTGGGGTAACAATATACTTGGTGAATTCAGCCCTAAAAGTAGAAGAATTGTGTCATGCTTAATAAGGGAAATATCAAAAGAAAAATTAGAAAAATTAAACAAGTCATATTGTTTTGGCTATAAGAAAGTAGGCAGCAATACTTTGTGAAGTAATTACCATACAAATGCTTGTTGTAATCCCGAATATGCCATGAGGGGGATGATCAATAGCATCCGTACATCAAACAAAGGAGTGATGACTGACTTCCACAAAGATAACAAAGAAGCATATAAGCCGAGAGAAGAATCCTTGGGGTCCTCCTCTCCTTGACCATCCCTTTTATGTAAGAAGCACATCAGTATGGTACCTAAGGTCATACTGACGAGAAACACAGTGAACAATAAGGTTGTGCTGCTAATACTTCCCCCCTGCGGTGATGGGAAAGGAAAATAAAATCAACACACATCATTTGAAGACAATAAGAAATTCTAAACCAGAAATCGTAAAATTAATGTATGTGCAGGACTATGTTGACGAACAAAAAGAGTAAAATCATATTTGTGGGGGATTAAAGAGTTAATAAAACCAAAATAAGGGACAAGACAAACAAAAGTTTTAACTACAAGGTGGAAGGAGTACATACTGTTCCATCTCTTAGCAAGGCGAGTGATATAAGATTTCCGACAAACTGCAAAAGTTTACAGAAAGATTATAAGACAAACAATCAACATAAAGAAATTCATCTTAGCGAAAAACATACCATATAGACTTCCTAAAAAGGATCAAACAGATTCACCTGGTGACAGGCAAACATTCCCCAAAATTCTCCATTGAAGTGGCCAATAACCGTTCCTTCATGTAAGCTATTATCTCTTGCATGACTACGAGCAGTGGAAGTTAGATATGTCCCCTGATGGACCCAAACTAATGTCAGAAATAAATTTTAGCTTTTGCCACCAAATAACAACTAATAGCTAATAAGAGACTTGCAGAAAATCTGAAACATGGACTGTGTACCTGCCCAACCCATATTATTGAAGCAGCAAACCCCAAGTACAAAGAAGCTGGAACCATAGTATACCTACATAAAAATACTTCAAAATTAAATCATATGCATTGTGATACATATATTGGGTGGTAAGTGCAATAGCAGATTAGTAACAACTACCAAGTTGGTTTCAAATTTGCAGCTATGAACAACCAATAGCCAGTAGTCCCAAGAATCAAAGCATTCTTTGACCCTAGTGCCCGAACCACCGTTGACGCCACCAAAGAGAAAAATGTGAAAGATGAATACAAAATCCCAAGCGAAGTGGTACCCAAATCATCCTCCTGATGCAAAATTCACAGTCCCAACAACCCATCAGAATCAAGTTGAAATCATATCAATTTTGCATAACAAAAGCATTTATTTTCAATTTTCACTACCGTCAAAACTCAAAATCAAAACTCACAGTGTTGATAGTACTCTCCAGGTTCTGAGCGGCACCATAAGCGAGAAAGATCAACAAGAAGGCGGAGCTGAGAATATGAACATCTCTGGAATGACTCTTTCCGGTTTGGATCGGCGGAGAATTGTCGACGACGACGAGTGGCGTCTCTTCATCCATAGCTTCGAGTTCTCTCTGTCCGGATTGTCAGAGCATCGCTATAAAACCCTAGACATGTGTGAGAGAGTCCAACAGAGTGAGGTCAAAAGGAGAGGTCTAGCAGCCGGCAAGAAAATTGGGAGCTACAAGACACACGAAAGAGACACGATTGGACTAATTTTTAGTACATAAAACTCTAAAACACTGTTCGGTTGCTGAGAAAATGCAGTAAAAATTGAAGGATGGTTGAAAAGAAAATTGATTGATTCTGAAGTTGTTCGTTTTTGTCGGTAGGGATCATCGGGAATCAAGCGGTAAAGACAAGTCTTTGAATGAATAGAAGAATCTGAAGAAATGACAAAAAGGCATATGTGGAGGAAGAAACAACGATAAAGGACCCCAACGAGCGTTTTGCTAATTAAGTCCGCCTATTGTTGCCGCCGAAATATAATTGTAACGTTTTTTATGGACAGATTTTTCTTTTGGTCAATTTTATTTTGTGATCGGACATATTCACATATAATTGTTTACACCTAAAAAGAAAAAAAGAAATACTCTTCTAATAAAGCAATGACACGTCAAGTGAATATAAATGTGAAAAAAAAAATATATTGGACAACTAGCATTGAATTGTTTAATATTACTTCACTCACTAAATTTCATGTAGAGTGAGAGCCACTTAAATGGTTGGTTGAGTTTTTGGCTAAGAATGATTTTGTTAGACAAACGTATAGAACAAATATATACAGATAGATTAGCTGAGGGACAATACCCATTTTTACTGTGCTAGAAAATAAATAATGTGTATTAAGCTAATATAATTTTATCTTCATGGTGTAATTGGCTTTGGGAGACTTATTCTCTAGTGATGTGATTGGTCAGTCGTGCGACTTATGTTAGAAAATAAATACTTAATAAATTTAGAGACAATAAACCGGAAAAAAAAAATCTACATAGATCAAAATTGAACCCTTTAAAAAAATAAGTCAATCATCATTAGAGGGTGCTAAAGTTATGTAGTTGTAGAAATAACACATCAAATGGATAATAGAGGCAGCAACAACACAAAATATATCCGCTTGTATGACTATGACACAACTATCTTTGTTGAAGAGGATTCCAAAGATGAGAGTGCTTTCTCTCCTTGTAGAGACAGATAAACAAAGGCACCATATGAGAGACAGATTGCAGAGAGCATAATCATCAGCATTGCCTGCAATGAGATGTGTGGACCAATGAAGAAGACGACTGCAACAGAAGCACTCTGCCACACCCTCAGCTGTGCAAATGCTCCTCCCTGTGCCCAAAAAGCAACACATTGCCATTATAAACACAAGTGGGTTCTGATCAACTTCATATACAACAAGAACCTGAATTGAGAAACAATACTATTAGGGTCACCAAATAATCTGACGGTGTTTCATTGATTTGAATCTAGGCCGAAGCTCATTAATTTCCAAAGTCTCTACTAATGGGTACATTGACATATCATTTGGTGAATAAATTTGGTGACTCTAACATTAATGTTAGAGAAAGAGTAAGGTGTAGTCAAATACAGTATCGTGCTTGAAGAATATCCCAAGCAAAGCACTGAGCTGTGTGTTGAAAACTCCATCACCAATGCCCAATAGAGCTCCCATTATAAGAGGGTATATAATGCCAAGTACTCCACTTGCTGGGCTGCATCATATCATGGCAATAAAGTAATTAGGAATTGGAGATGACAAGAGCTCCAAATTGGGTATTGCAACAACCTTTTCTGACTCTACTGCTAACCTGTATTGTAGAAGCCAGAGGAATGTAATAGCCTGAACGAGAGCTCCCGCGGAGATTATAAGAGTGATGGATTTGAGACCGGAGGTAAGTCGACCAGCAGTGAGTGAACACTAACATAAGTTCCAAGCAAATTTGAGACTAACAGACAAAAACACAAGCATAGCAAATGTGCCTAGAACAGAATTCAAGCTGTCTAGCAAGCATGGAATGTCTGGATTTTACTTTGCCTTTGACACCAAATATTGAGCAATGTGTATGTAAGACCAAGATAGCTCCATCTTGGTATCCAGAAAAAAGCTCTAACAATCATATAATGTTTCTAGCTTCTATAAAACAATGCATATGAATCAACCAAAGTCCTGATTTTGAATTCTATTTCTACTGAACTAACAAATAATACAAACTATAATTCAAAAAAAAAAAAGGAAAGTAATGGTACAAACTATTTATTTCTGCATACTTACTACAGCATCAAAAGCCCCATAAACTGCCATTGCACCACCCACTCCAGACAAACCGAGCCTTGTAGTAGCAACATATTTGGTGAATTCAGCCCTAAAAGAAAAATAAAAGAAATGGCATTGGTTTGGCTATAAGAAAGTAGGTAGCAAAACTTTTTAGTCAAGTAATTACCATGCAAATGCTTGTTGTAATCCTGTATAAGCCATAAGGGGGATGATCAAAAGCATTCGGTAGTCACACAAAGGCCTGATGACTGACTTTGACAAAGATAACAGAGAAGCACAAAAGCTGAGAGAAGAATCATGGAGATTCTCCTCTTCTTTTCCATCATCTATTTCGTGTATGAAGCACATCAGTATGGTACCTAAGGTCATGCTGCAGAGAAACACAATGAACAATAAGGTTGTGCCGCCAGTACTTCCCTCCTGCGGTGATGAGAAGGAAAATAAAATCAATGTTGCAGCATTTCAAAACCATAATTCTTTTATGTACTACAAGGATGACAGTGGCACATACTGTTCCATGTGTTAGCAAGGCGAGTGATAAAAGATTGCCAACGAACTGAAAGAAGTTTACGGTAACACAAAATTCATCAGTAAAATAAATGATTCCTAGTGAAAAGAACACAGATTTCCTAAAAACGATCCAACAGATTCACCTGGCGACAGGCAAACATTCCCCAAAATTCTCCATTGAAGTTGCCAATAATTGTTCCTTCATGTAAGTTATGATCTTTGGCATGACTACGCGCAATAGCAGTGAGATATGTCCCCTGATGGAGTCACAATAAGGTCAGAAATAAATTCTATAAGAAAGTAAAGACTTGAAGCAAATATGAGGACCTGTACCTGTTCAACCCATATTATTGAAGAGGCAAATCCAAGGTACAAAGAAGCTGGAACCATAGTATACCTACATGGAAACACTTCAAGACTAAGGCATATGCATTGTGGTACATAGATGTGTGTGTGTGTATGTATAAATTGGGTTAGAAAGCGCAATAGTAGATCAATAACACTGTTTGGACCACACTATTGACCACATCACTAATAAAGTTGGGATTCGTCTATAAGTAGATCCCAACTAGGTGGTACGTAAATGTGATCTATGTAGCATTACTGGTAGTAGCAGATTAGTAACTACCAATTTGGTTTCAAATGTGCAGCTATGAACAACCAATAGCCAGTAGTCCCAAGAATCAAAGCATTCTTTGATCCGAGAGCCCGAACCACTTTAGACGCCACCAAAGAGAAAAATGCGAAAGCTAAATACAAAATTCCAAGCGAAATGGTGCCCAAATCCTTCTCCTGGTGCCAAATTCACAGTCCCAAACCATCAGAATCAAGCGAAAATCATATCAATCTTGCAAAGTGAAAAGCGTTTATTGAACATGCAATTCAAGTTTCAAATTTCACTGCTTTCAAAATCAGTATTCTCAGTAACCAAACATAGGAAAATGGGAAAAAAAACAAACAAACGAACTCACAGTGTTGACAGTACTCTCTAGGTTCTGAGCAGCACCAAAAGCAAGAAAGATCAACAAGAAGGCAGAGCTGAGAATATGAGCATCTTTGGCATAATTCTTTCGGGTTTGAATCGACGAATTATCGACAAGCAGTGGCGTCTCTTCATCACGAGAATGAGCAGAGTCCATAGCTAGCTTCGAGCTCTCTGTCCAGTCTATCACAGAACCGCTATAAAACTCTAGAAAATGAAAGAGAGAGAGAGAGAGAGAAAGAGTCCAAAAAAGTGAGTTAGCAAAGAGATTGAATTTCAAATAGATTAATGTAATCTATAAACTCTAAACTCTGTTTGGTTGCTGAGGAATTGCAGAAAGTATGAAAAGATTCTGAATTTGTTGTCTGTAGGCAGACAAATTAATAAATTACTGAGAAGTGAGAACCATGCAGTGTCACTGTCTAAAAAACCATATCTTCTTCTCCATTAATATCCGAATTTAAAAATATAATACTCTTTGGCGGTTTTATGCAGAGGCACGCAGATTAATATGCATGGCTGAGGGCACGGTTGGCACCAGATGATTATGCAGCTGCTTTTGGGTGCAGGATAAAGACAGAGATGCTGCAGAAAAGAGTAAATAAAAGAAAACTTTTTTAATTAAATGAGTATTTATCCAATTGATCTGGCGATAACGAAGAGATTACTAGTAATCCAGGTCGCTCTCATTAAAGTTCATATGCATATCCATATGGTATTAATACATGACTCGTGGCTATATATATAGTTTGGATGATCATTAAACTACATGCGAAGTGATCCCCACAATGTATTTTACGAAGTGGGGCTAACAAAAATAGACAATTCAAATTATAAAATTAGTGATGGATCTAAAAGGGTATTAACTTCGTATTAATTTGCTAACGAATTATCTACTATATATATATACATGCGACTTCAAATGCATATGCGTGTAGGTGCACGCCTAAAGTTTTTCGTATGTATAAATGTGTTTGCTTTACTTGGTTGCCATAAGCAAACCCATAATGCTAATGGGTTATGCCTAATTAAAGTAAAGTTGGTACAGATATGTGAGAATTCATACTACTACATGGCTTGAAGGATTTTCCCATTTGGCCAGTTCTTGAAATTCTTTCTCCATTTCTTTGATTTCCCTCAATAGATTGCTGATGCAGAACCCTAGGCCACCCAAACAAATACCCACTTGGCCTTTAAGCTCACCTTCAGTACTGGTGCCAACACTATCAGATACTTCATTGGAATGCTGAAGAAAAGAACTTAAAATGGACTCAGCCTCTTCCTTATCTGGATCCAAAGTACCCCTACACCCATTTGCTTTGGCTGATGTAGTTCCCAACTCAATGTCATATTTATCATATACTGCAAGAGACTTCTTGGAAGACACCTCCTGGAGGCACTGCAGAGAAGAGCAAGCTTTTTTCTTGAAAAGATTTAGATCACTTTTAATGCACTTGATGGGTTTTTGAAGTTCCTCTGAAGCATTTTCAAATCTCTGTAATAATAGTGACAGAGACTCAATTTTTTTGGACATAAAAAGTGAAAGATCCATCATCTTTGATAAAGACCTCAGGAGCTTACCATAACAAGCACCATTGAAAGGGATGAACCAGAAATTAGGCTCCATCTCAGCTTCTCCAATGAACTTTTCCAATTGATTGACATGGGACTTCAACTTATTCTGTTTCTGTCTCGGTGTTTGAAAGATGGAAGCTTGCAAGTTTTGTTGGTTGTCAACAAGAACCATATCTTTGATGCATTCTTGAAGAGTCCCCAAGCCAAGTGAAAGTTCAAGTTTTGCTAGAGTTGCTGCTCTTACAGGGTAAGATAGAATCTCTATGGTGAGGAAACAGATCAATCCAATTACAGCCTCTGTGATTCTAGCAATAGCAAAATCAATTGGGGGTCCATAATTTTTCCTACCCAGAATTAGTAGTGCCCCAACAGCTGCTGATATGCCACCAGCTTGGCCATACATCCTGCTGTGCCTTAGAAAGTTTGTGAAAATTAACCAAGGAAGAAGGGGCAAGAAACTTAGATCCTCAAATTTATGGAAAATAAAGCAACACAAGATTCCATAGATTGATCCCATCGCGGTGGATTGTGCTCGAGCATTTGCAAGTGTAAATGAGGCTTGCCTTCCAGTGACAAAACTTATTGCAATTGTGAGTCCTGCCCAGTATGCTTCTTTTACATTATACATCAAACCAAATAGCACAGCAAGACCTAGTGAAAGTGAGCACTTGGATGCAAAGATTAAACTTGTTTTGCTTGGTATGATGTATAATAAAGTGCTCCGGCTCCTCTTGATACGCCAATTGCTTTGATTTTGTGAACCACTTGAACTTTCAAGTTCAGAGTAGTCCTGCTTGCATTCTTCAATAGCCTCAGTATTTTCTTGGAGGAGCTTCAGACAATCAACGAAAAAGAAAGCCGACAAATCCTCATGGAAAATGGTTTCGAGGGTCCAAAAGGACTCCTCCAAAGAATTCCCTTTTCTCTTTGTCATGTAGAAAGGTGCAGAGCGCTGAAGCTGCTCCAGCTTGACGATTACTCGCCTTTTTAAGTCATGCAAAGCATCAGCTGGCACTCTCTTAACAATGGAAACAGCAAAGGAAGGGCAAGAAGTTAGAGCCATTTCCATCCCTCTTAAGGGTATTTCTATGTCCTCCAATTTTTCGACCACATCCATGCAACTTGGTTTTAGGATTCTGATTTTCGGGTTCTCCCATTTTAAGGCCTCCTGCTCATAAGGAAACACTCTATGTCAGCTAAACATGGCTTAAATTACAATATCAAGACAGAGAATATAAGCAGAAAATCCGAAACCTGTTTATGTTTGATGCTTCGAAGAAGCTTTTCTCCTACTTTGGCCAAGGGTTGTGCTTGTAAAATAGAGTCAAGTGCAGCCAAGTGGTCTTGAGACAAGATGGCGTCCAAATAGAGATTCAACCTTCCCCTAGCATTGTCAGCATATTTTTGGCACATTTGCCTAACCTGTAAATGTTACAAGCATTGCCATTAGGCCCATTATTATCAAGCATTTGGTTGTGGATCAAGTTTGTGGCTAGAGAGAATGGACTATGTGGTGGATTTGAAGTTGAAGGTGACTCAGTTTGGTGTGGAGAAGAGATGAAGTGAAGGAATATGAAATTTACTCAACTTTTAGGCATAGAACTTAATGCATGGCTAGCTTTACTGACCAAATTCGAGCTACCATCCATATATAGTAGCCTTTATTCTTCCACTGACCTTTTTTGGAGTTACACACTTATACCACTATCCTCCACCCCAACCTCACTTTTAATAAATATATTGCACTCACAACTTTCTATCTTCTTTTTTTAGCAACATTTTATCTTCAATGTTTAATTTTAAACTAGTTCATTAGAAAACTTTGTTAATAAAAACGAATCCAAATCCTTGGCTCTGTGTTGGTAACTTGGTATGATGCTTATCTCCAAGAATGCGTTTTCATATATACTTCCATTTAATTATCTTACCGATATAAACTTTGAATATTAAATTCTAAACTCAAAACGTTCAACTCTAAAATCTTAACCAATATTATCTTAGATATAAATACAATATAGGAAACCAAGCTAAAATGGGATACAATTACTGTTGATTTTTTTGCCTCTTTTCTTAGGGGAGGCCAAAAAATGATGCAAGCATATAGAAGAGTATTTATATCAGTAATGCTACACTTACCACATTTTTATACCACAATTTCATACCATCTTACATGGCATTAATACATTGGACACTATAAATTAAAAAATAATACCTAAAAAAGAAAAAGAAAATACCCTTCCAGTAAAGTAATGACACATCAGGTGGGATACAAATGTGGGAAAAAAAATGTGGGACAACTAGCATTATTGTATTTATATATATGTATGTATGTATGTATATTCCATTGATTAAATACCTCGTGGTGAGCAAGGTAGGGAGACAACACAGCCATAACAGATGCCTTGTGGCAGAAGAGCAAGTTGGGAAACAACATAGCCAGAACCGATGCCGAGGCTCCAAGCATTGTACTCAACGCCACCCGAATTGGTTGCATCACTACCCCATCAAGCTCATCATCCCTACTATGAACATGAATGGCAGCCCCTACATACACAATCACAATCTGCCCAAACGCAATCCGCTTGGCCATCAAGTGTGTCACTCCCGGCAATGCCACAACAAACGTGCACGTGGCCACTGCCGAGGCGGCTATAGGGTAGCTGAAGTGAGCGGGTCCGATCAGCCGGAGGCTGGGGATTGAGAGACTCAGGACATGAACACAAGCATACAGCGCGTGGTAGAAGCCTCGGACCGCCTCGCCAAGGGTGGCGTCCGAGACTATTAGGATTGTGGTCAGGTACGAGTAAGCCGGGTGTGCTAATAGTTGTTTCAGAGGTTGTGGGCCGTACAGGGTGGCTGTGTAGACTATAGTGCAGGCCAACATGGTCCGGCAAGCTGAGTGTAGCCGGACACACCACAACGCATAGGTCCGGTCAGAAATAATACTGCCCGAACTCATTAGTTTAGAAGCGTTGTGGTGGCCTGTAAAGAAGTTTTTAATTACAGTACTACTACTCCAAGTTCACAAGTGATCATGAGACCATGATTCTAGCTCCCAAGTTGGCCATGAGTTGGTCGAATCTTTCCAAGCACTATTGCAGCTAATATATACATGCTTTCATGAAGTTGGTAGAAACACATTTACAAATATGTCAAATAGAAAAGTTTAATGTGGAGAAGGCTAGACTGGTGAATTGGTGATCAGTGAGTTTGAAATGGGAAAGAATAAACGCCAGTTGATATGAAATTTTCAATTGGGGAATCGTCAATAACAGGCATGGCTAAGGCATCGAATGAAGAAAAATTAATATTCCATCTTTGGGAAAATTAAGGGATGTAATTAACTTGTTCCCTGTTGTTTCTTTGTTTGGGTTTAATTGATTTGACTAATCACTTACAATATACTCTGTTTTCCAAGTGAACCTACGTTGGAAACTAAAAGTTGCAAGGTTGGGTTTGGCTTCGGTGATATACTCCTTTTCCCAACCCACGTTAGAAACAATATTCTTAACTCAACGTTCATTTTTCTTCTTGAGTGTGATTTGCCACGGAGTTTAGAAAGGGACACTACTTGGGTCACCCCTTGGGTACCTAAGGTCACCCCTCCCCTCAAAAGTGTAATTTTGATAATCATATGATCGGAATCGTTTATTTTTTAAATTATTTATTATAAATTATTTTTGTAAAAACTTAACTCAATCAAAAATTGTTTAGTTATATAACTATTGTTGATTAAATAGAAAAAATTAACGGTTTGATCAAAAATATTACTATGTAATTGAAAACCATTAATTTTTTCTACTTAATTGATAACAATTATATAATCAAATAATTTCTAATTGATTTGATTTTTTACAGAAATAATCTTTAATTGGTTATCAAAAAAATGAACAGTTCCGATCATACATTGCATTGATATTACCGAAATTAAAATTTGAAAAAATGAGGTGACCTTGTGGAAGTGACCCAAATATTTTCCTTTAGAAAGCTTGTGGTACCGAATTTACCCAAATCAGATCCGATGGTTTAACTTTTGGTCAAGCCTTTAATAGCTGTCTTATTTGTCACTCCCTAAACCCAATTATCGAAATTGAAATTTTATACATATATTTCTCTCTCTAGCTATTTCCATCTGTTCGTTGACCAAAAAAAAAAAAAAGCTATTACAAAGATTAATTGTTCCTAGTTATGTAAATATTAGCAGAATCTATATCTCTTCTCTTTTTCTGCTTCATGATGCCTCTTTCTCGTAGAATCGTTTATTATGTACCACAAAGTGATCAAAAGAATTTCCTTTCCTATTTTTTCTGATGTTGAATTGAAAATGTAGCAGGGCCGGTGAGGTTAATCATCATCGATTCGAAAACATATGGGAAGCTTTCTAAAGTCATCAAGATGACGAATAGGAATCAGTACTCCTAACATCACCATCTTGATTATATATAGAATTATAGATTTACAATCAACGGTTTTGGACCATGATACTAGCTAATCATATTTATGTTTTATTACCAATTAAGATTTCACATCTCTATGATTTTGTTACTGCGTTAAATATCAGATGGAATATCGTTGTAAGATTTTATCTGATTTAAATAATCTGGATGGTTAAGAATACACCAAGCATATTCTTCCAAATGAAGAGAGAATGAAATAAGTACCAAAGAGGAGAGAGTGTTAAAATAAGTCCCATCATGGGTGAAAACAAAAGAATATACCTAGCATGAGATTCACCTGGGACTAGGAAGAGGAGGATCTGATTCTATTACAAAGTAATTTTCTTCTTTCAACGTTAAATCCGACGGTTCCTACCTTTGAGTGTTTCCATTTCATTTGTTAGACGAACACTAAGATTTGTATACATATTGTCATTAGGTAGTGTTGTGCCAGAACTGTACCGACATGCCACAGGACACAGCCTGTGCCCCTGCCGGGATGACACAACACGTTTTACACGTCTAAGTTCGGCCTGCAAAAGCACACGGCTAAGCAATAATTTGTAAAATAAAATCATGCGTTAGAATGAGAAAGGGGATCCATGCCGCCTTACACTATATCACATTCTTGAAAAAAGTTTTGCCTTGCCAAGAAACCTATAGCCAGTGAGTCTTATTGTTAATGTTTGATAAATTTTAGCTTAAGTTGTTAAAAGATGAACTAACTATTGTTTTTGTATCCTTCTCCATCACTAGAAACCCAACAAATGCAATTCAATATAAATCGAGAAGTTGCAGTTGTATGAATTTGAATTCAGATCTCCTGCTTTTATAACATGATAAATTTCTCTGTTTACCATTATTCCCAAAAATTTGAACTGTGAGCCAACTATTGTTTTTATATTCTAACAGTCTTTAACAAGCACAAACACCCTCATGGAGGAATGGCTAATACAGTTGATAAATGATCTGCCATACTTTTACATCCTCAATCTCTGCTACATCAGCTTAGAAAATTGGCATCAAAAGAAAGGTTGAATAACTTGAATTCATTTCTGGTGGCTTTATATTAAAAAATCCAAGACAGTGCTCACTATAACAACAGTACCTGAATTTTCCTTTTGCATATGGGGAAGTAGAAGAGATAGTTTCCACAAATCCAGCCCAAGAAAGCCAACAGTGCTATAATGTATTGATTCCAAGCTTCCCAACTCTGCGCATATCATTTTCTGAAACCTTTTCATTGTGTTTACTACACCTATGTTGCATCTTCTGTTAGGCTCGAGGATGATACCTGGAACTGATATGATATAGATTAACTTCATCCTCGCCAAATAGATTTGCTGGGCTTTTGGCTATTCAAGATACCACCAAGAGTGGCCAATGCATCTTGAAATTTACGGATTTTGAGGAAACCCCTTATCATGGAAATTTCACTGTCTGAAAATTTTGCTTTCTCCATGACCATATCAACAAGCTCAATTAGGGTATCCTCCATGGATAAAGCATAAAGTCCTTCAGCCAGCATAGAAAATGATGAGAATTCTGGTACACATCCTTTCTCCATCATCTCAACAGCAAATTTAACTGCTTCTCCAATTGGACCCCCACCGTTACAAAGCCCACGAAATACAATCTTATATGTTATAGCATCTGGAGGATCACCCTTCTCCACCATTTCTCGAAGAAGCCTCATGGCTTCTGTTGTTCTCTTTCGTTTAAATAGTGCTTGGATTACAGGGTTATAAGCCTGTGGGGTTGGAACAATCCCTTTCATCTGCACACTTCTGAGGAGTCTACTTGCAACCTCAGTTCTACCTGCCTTACATAGCCCCCCAATTAGGGTCCCATATGTAACAATGTCAGGTTCACACCCATTTGAAGTCATAGTCTGAACAATATCTGCTGCCTTCTTTATGTCCCCTGCCCTACAGTAATATGTGAGCAGGGAATTGTAGGTGAACTTGTCAGGCTTCAGGCCTTCCATTATCATCTGGTCCATAAGTTGAGAAGCTTCCTCCACCCTCCTACTCTGGCAAAGACCATCAATAAGGGAGTTGTAGGTCACTGAATTTCTTGAAATCCCCTGGAGTTCCATCTGATCAAAAATCTCCTCTGCATCTTCAATTCTCTTGTTTTTGCACAACCCGTCAATGAGAGTATTGTATATCACTACATTTCGTGCACAACCACTCAACTCCATTTCTTTCAGCAGGCTCAAAGCCTCCTTAAGCCTCCCTCTAGAACAGAAGCTATCAATCAGTATATTGTAAGTAAACCCATCAGGTTGACATCCTTTCATCTTCATCTCCTCAAACAGTTCCATAGCAACTTTATGGTTATTGGTCAAGCACAGACCTTGAATTAGAGAATTGACAGTACAGACATCGGGTACAATTCCCTTGCTAGTAAGAACACGTGCAAGTTTAGTTGCCTCTTCAACCCGGTTCTTCTTATACAACGTGCTAATCAGAGTATTATATGTGATAGTATTTGGGGAACAATCCTTTGAAATCATCTGATCAACAATTTCCACTGCCCCTTCAATGTCACCCAACTTACACAATCCAGAAATCAATGAATTATACGTATAAATATCTGGATCAAATCCCTCTTGAAGCATCACATCCATGATCTCCAAAGCATGCTTAACATGCCCCACCCTGCACATACCCTTCACCAACGTATTAAACGTAAACTGATCGGGAGAGAACCCCTCCTTCGACATCTTCTGTATAAAACTCAACACTTCCTCAATTCTACCCTCTTTGCAAAACCCATTAACCAAAACATTAACAGTCACATTAGTACGCGGGCACCCATATACTACCATCTGGTCCTTAATTCTCAAAGCACCTTTCATGTCACCTTCCTCGATATACCCATGCATTAGGGTCGTGAAAGTTTTCTCATCCGGCGACAAACCATAGCTCGGCATCTCTTCCATCAACAAAATGGCAGGCCTAATCTGATGGGCTCTGCAAAGAGCCTTAATCAATATGTTGAAGGTAGAAACGTCCGGCTTAACCCCTCTACTAATCCTCTTCGAATTCGCAGTTTCAACTAGTTTAAGCTTGTTCCCATCAACAAGAACATTCAGCAAGAAGTTATAAAAATGCGTGTCGGGTTTCAACCCAAATTCATTTTCCATCATTTCCACAACACCAAGAATTTCATCGTATAAATCAAATGCTGCATAGCTCTCAATAAAAACCAAGAAAGTACCTCGACGAATCTGGCAACCAATTTGCTTCATCTCTTCCAAGATATTCCACATCGACTCAAACGACCCCGCCTTCCCAAGCTTGCGAAGAACCTCCTCGTATATAGAGGAACTGGGTGCGAAATTGGGCTGCTTCGAGGCCCAGTCGAACAAGCGAAGCGCGGAGGAGTCGTCTTTTTGGCGGCGGAGGGTGTCGAGAAGCTGCTCTGGAGTGAAGTCCGGAGAAAGGGTAGAGGAGAGAGGGGTTGAATAGGAGAGTGAGGAATGGGTGACGAGCTGCTGTTCATGGTGTTGAAGGAGTGGGAAAGAGAGCGAAGTGAAGGGTTTTTGAGAAGAAGAAGAAACAAGTGGCGGTGTCTGGTTTACGGTGTGTGTGAGAGGCCAAGGATAAGATTTGGGACAAAAGGAGAAAGCCATTGCGGCAATTCAACAAACACATAAGATGCTTACATGCAAAAGCATAGCGTTGTCAATTAGGACATGATAGATAGATAGCAAAAACAGCTTTTAACTTGGAGCTTTGTCACTGCTTTTGTGAGAGCAACTCAAGGGCAGATAAGAGTGTGAAACTGATCCGGCTATTCTGCTGTTACTATTGGTGCTGTTTTGTGCCTTTGGTTAAGTCTGAACCATCCAAATAATCTAGTGGCTAGTGGCTTGATTTTAGGCCACGTCAGCTAATGTTCTCTATATATTATTGACAAGGATTTGTTTTATTTTTGGAGTATTTGGAAAATCAGATGCAAGTCGGTGTATCAGAAAATGGATCCAAACCCAATCTTTGCTAGCAGACAGGCTCAGAGAGCTTGCTTTGAGTTTTTGCAAGCTAAAGAGAATTCCAAGTCTCTTTATTGGAAATTCTATTAAATTTCCTTCCCAAACATCTTGTTCTACATTGTTTGTGGGAAAACCCACATCGACCCGAACAGCCAATCACAGCTCGACACGTGGCTGGTCAAACATCCACCTCGGAGTTGATTCTCAGTGGTCAAACTTTGACTTCCACGTCATCACTGATCAACACTTCCTCTACCAGCTCAGACCGGATCTCCACACCGCCCCTCCTTGTTCGGTCCGAGCCGAACTGATGATCTTCCATGGGGTCCAGTGTCCATCTTCCCACGATCATCCCGGCTCGGCTCGGCACAAGAGATGGCTTCCTTCCGAGTTCTGGCGTCGACCAGTTAGGGCTCGGAAAGACTCCAATCTATGGACCGGCTCGGCCTGGATTCCCATGCCCGATCCGACCACACATGGACTTCGTGTCTTCACATGAAAACATGTGTTCGTATCGGCTCGGCTCGGCTCTCCGCCGCCATTCCCAGGAAGATCACGCTAGGACGAACCGCCACACTTGAATGCACCTGACACAATCCTCTGACAGATAGAATATCAGGCTTGCATTCATGACTGCTGGGCAGTTTACCTGGACCTTCCAAACCTTGCATTTAATGGAGCATTCAATGCAGCATTGAATGCTGAGGAAGCAAGCAGCTGAGCATGCAACTAGGTCTAACCAGGTGCGTGGGTCTCTGGCAACCATTCATTCACAGGCAGGTAACTTAATCATTAAGTCTTCCTTTGCCTATATAAGACACCACATATGCATAAAATGAGGCACCTAGCAATCCACCAATATACACGCAAAAACACTTGCATTCCCTTCTACAAAAAAAGCCTACCCAACTTGCTGAGAATAACCCAGAACATTTGCCTTGTTCTTCCCATTCTCCCAAGTTCTTCCTTTGTTCTTCCTCACCCACCATCAAACATCACCACTGATTTCATCATCGGAGTGTGTTTGGCTGGTACCACACCGGTCCATCTCCTTTGATCTTGTTTTTGTCTACAGGAAGATCTCAACCAGCATCCACTTCATCATCCAACAAAGCACCTGATCAGCCAGGTCAACTTATCTAAGTTGTTGCACCTACCTTACGAGAATTTGCATCAACAGATTGGCGCCGTCTGTGGGAAGCTGACTTCAGCCGTTGTGTTCATCACCGCAAACGCTAAGCTCTTCCTCCACGCAAGTCATCATGACTACCATATTTCGGGACACCAGTTCTTCTTCAGGAGCGTCTCAGAATGATGAACAACATCAGCCTGAGACACCTGAGAAAACGAGGGGAGCACAACTCCCCAGGACGCCAAAGTCCAAAGGTTCCTCCAAGATCCGAGCCGCTCACAAACTCCTTAAGGAGAGTCAGCGACATCTGGCCGCTGAGAATGCACTCCTGAAGCAGAATAACGAGCTGCTCGCAAAACAGGCCGAGCTGGCCGGGGAACTTGCACGCCACCGTGCTCAACTTGAGAATAGTGGGGGATCGGGCTTCCGATCACGCCGGACCCGAACCGAGCAGGAGGTCCTTTCGCCGTCTCCTTCTCGGCAAAGCACTCCTGCCGAGCCGAACGACCAGACCGATCAGCAGGACTCGGATCACGTCTTCCCGGGCTTCGAGGACATGCCCCCGGCCGAACAGGCCGAATGCCTGAACGCCCACCGTCTTCTTCAGCAAAAACAGGCGGCTTTCGGGAAACGTGCCCCCAGGAATTCGGGCGGAGACCGTGCCGACCCGAACACAAATCGACGACCCCCGGCCCAATCAAGGTTGGGGGCCAACAGTCCTGCCGGTTCGGCCGAAACCAGGGGCCCGATTCGGAATAGACTCGGCCCTATCGCCAGTCAGGATCCTTCCCCATCAGGAACTTACTCGGGGAGGCGATCAGTGAGCGACCGACTGGGGTCCACCATGATCATGTCGGATCGACAACCGGCAAGCGAGAGGCTCACTCGTCAGCCGGTGAGTGAGAGACTCGGCAACCAGGCCGAGTGCTCAGGGGAAAATGTGGCCGAGCCGACCCCGCCCAATGTGGAAAATCTTGTTCGGACTTTGGTCCAGGACCAGATCCGAAGCGTCCACGATCGGCTCGGACATGTCGAGGTCTCCAGGGGGTATACCGGTAGAGCCGACCACGGGGAGGAACTTCCCCTCCCGTACACCAGCAGAATCATGGATGCTGAGGTCTCCCGCGACACCAAGCCCCCCAAGATGGATCAGTATGACGGGACCAAGGATCCCTACGACCATCTTGACAGCTTCAGATATGCCATGGAGGCCCGCCAGGCATCTGAAGCCACGAAGTGCAGAATCTTCCCTTCGACCTTGAAGGGCTCGGCTCGGGGTTGGTTCCGAACCCTCCAACCGAACTCCATCGACTCCTTCTCCGACCTCCGGAGGGCCTTCCTGGCGAGATATCGGGTTGTATCCGAACGACTCTACAACTTGAACGATATGTCGCTCATCAAGCAGCAGGAGGGGGAGAGCCTCAAGGCCTATCTGATCCGCTTCAACATCGAATATACGAAGTGCGACGATTGCGACGATAGGTCAGCTAAGAATGCCCTCATGCAAGGCCTGCACGCCGGGGGACTCCGTTCCCACTTGATGAGGAATCCTCCCTCCACTTACGATGAGCTTTCTGCCGAAGCCACTAAGTGGGCGCGGGCTGAGGAGTGGGATGCTCAGGTGGAGGCCCTGAATCCCAGGCCGACCTCGGCCAAGAGGAAGGAGGGAGAGGTCGCAAGTCCCAAACCCCAGGTCCAACCCAAGAAGACCAGGACCGAGGAGCCACGCCAACTTCTGGGCAAGGGACCCAAGTTTGTCCAGTACACGGAGTACACTCCCCTCAACGCCGGTCTGGAGACAATCTACTCCAAGGTCAAGGACCAACTCCCAGTCGCAAGGGAGATCAAGGGACCACCCCCAGACAAAATCAAGGAGGACGTCTTCTGCAAATACCATTCCAATCACGGCCACGTCACGGGTGATTGCTACGCCCTCCGCGACGGGATTGAGACTCTTGCCCGGGCGGGTAAGATCAATCAATTCCTGGCCGGTGGGCCTAGGGTACCCAAGGCCGCGCCGAAGAAGCCCACCAACACCATCGAGGTCCAGGATGCTGCCATCGGATCGATCGGGGGGGGACCAACCTTCGTGGGGAACTCGAACCGATCCCAGAAGGAGTATGTCAGACAGGCGGCTCAAGCACACGAGTCCCTGTCGATCCAGGCGGGTCAGCCCAGCACTTCCAAAAGACAGCGGAAGGACTGGGCACCGGTCACCTTTGAGCCAAACGAGGCAAACGAGATCATCTTCCCCCACTATGATCCGGTCGTCATAGTGGCTGAGGTGGCCGGAACAACCATCGCGCGTTCCTTCGTCGATGGAGGGAGCTCAGTCAACATCCTCTACCACTCTGCGTTCGCGCAGATGGGCATCGGCGAGGATAAGCTGGAGACCGATACACCTGCCTTGGTCGGGTTCGGGGGAGAAGTGGTTCAGCCCCTCGGACACATCTACCTTCCCCTTTCGCTCGGGAAGGGGCCGATCAAGAAGACCTGCATGACGTACTTCATTGTCGTCAAGCGGCCGTCAGCCTACAACATCATTCTGGGCAGACCGGCTCTAGTCGACCTTGACTGCATCGTCCATTACGCCAACCTTCTCATCAAATGTCCGGTGGGCGACGACTGCATTGTCATTCAGGGGGACCAGTGCTCGGCTCGGTCATGCTACGCCGCTTCGATCAAGCAGAAGGGTCAGCTGCCGAACTCGCAGGAGCTTGACTCTATCGCCGATTCGGGCAGGTGGCCGAGGGCGGAGACATTCGACTTCACTTCCGAGCCGAGCTCAGATTCTCGGCCCCTCCCCGCCGAGGCTTGGGAGGAAGTGCCGATCTCGGCCGAGACACCGGATCGGCTCGTCCGAGTGGGGACTCAGACCAGCCCCGAGCAGCGCTCCGCCATAATTGACTTCCTCCGTGCCAACGCGGAAGTGTTCGCCTGGTCTTACGATGACATGCCAGGCATATCGTCTGACGTGATCACCCACAGGCTGAACACGGACCCGGGATGCAAACCGGTCCGTCAGAAGAGGAGGTCATACGACCCGGTTCGATACGCCGCCATGGCTGAAGAGGTAACCAAGTTGCAAAACAACGGGTTCATCCGGGAGGTCAACTACCCCGACTGGCTCGCCAACGTGGTCATGGTGAAAAAGAACAATGGGAAGTGGAGGATGTGCGTGGACTTCACCGATCTGAACAGGGCTTGTCCCAAGGATAGTTTTCCCTTGCCCAGAATAGATCAGCTCGTCGATGCAACAGCAGGACATCAGCTCCTCAGTTTCATGGACGCCTACTCTGGATACAACCAGATCCTGATGCACAAGTCCGACCAGGAAGGCACATCTTTCATAACTGATCGCGGCATGTACTGCTACAAGGTCATGCCCTTCGGCCTCAAAAACGCCGGAGCCACCTATCAAAGGCTGGTCAACCACATGTTCAGATCTTCCATCGGCAAATCCGTAGAGGTTTACGTGGATGACATGCTGGTCAAGAGCATCAAGGCGGACGATCACGTCAAGGACCTCTCAGACATGTTCGGAGTCCTGAAGGAGTATCAGATGCGGCTGAACCCAGCCAAATGTATCTTTGGGGTTCGGTCAGGAAAGTTCCTGGGCTACCTGGTCAGCCAACGGGGGATTGAAGCCAATCCGGAGAAGATCCAGGCTTTGATCAACATGAAGTCCCCAAGGACACGCAAGGAAATCCAGAGTCTGACTGGAAGAGTTGCCGCCCTGAACCGGTTCATCTCAAAATCTACTGACCGGTGCCTCCCTTTCTTCAAAGCCTTAAGGGGAGCAGGGAAGAGCATAGAATGGACCCCCCAATGCGAGCAGGCCTTTCAAGATCTGAAAAGGCACATGGGGGAACCTCCCATCTTATCCAAACCAGAGGAAGGTGAAGAACTTTTCCTCTACCTTTCTGTTTCAGACTCGGCTCTCAGCTCGGTCCTGGTGAGGGAGGTCGGCGGTGTACAACACCCCGTCTTCTACACGAGCCGAGCCCTCGCCGATGCCGAGACCAGGTATCCAAAATTCGAGAAGATGGCTCTCGCCCTGGTCAGCTCGGCTCGGAAACTGAGACCCTACTTCCAGGCTCATTCTATCGTTGTCTTGACGGATCAGCCGCTCAGACAAATCCTAGCAAAACCTGAGACTTCAGGTCGGCTCATCAAGTGGTCAATCGAGCTCGGCGAATTTGACATCATCTACCGTCCCAGGACGGCCATCAAAGGTCAGGCCATGTCAGACTTCATCTGTGAGTCGACCACCTCGACGGAGGATCCACCGCGCGCCGACGCTATGCCAGCAGCAGCTGATCCGAACAAAATCTGCGAACGCGACCAGGTTGATCTCATTACCTGGACCCTCTATGTGGACGGATCTTCCAACGCCATGGGAAGCGGGGCCGGGCTTGTTCTGATCTCTCCAGAACAAGTTGTGATGGAGTATGCTCTTCGTTTCAGATTTCAAGCATCCAACAATGAAGCAGAGTATGAGGCACTCATCGCCGGGCTCAGATTGGCAAAAGAGCTCGGCGCGATCAAACTAAACATCTTCAGCGACTCCCAGCTAATCGTCAATCAGATTTTGGGAGAGTATGAGACTCGAGAGCCTAGCATGACTGCTTACCTCGAGAAGACTCGTCTGCTACTTGGAAACTTCCACGAATACAGAATATCCCAAATCCCGAGGGCAGAGAACTGCAGGGCCGACGCCTTGGCGCGCCTGGCTTCGGCCACAGACACCGGATCCGCCAGGCATGTTCCAGTCGAAATCCTGGACAGACCTAGCACCGCCGAAACCGAGGCCACGGTTATGCAAACCGAGGCCGAGCCGAACTGGATGACGCCGATCATCACCTACTTGGTCTCCGGGATCCTCCCCCCAGAGAGGGATAAAGCACGTCTCATCAAAACGAGGTCGGCTCGGTTCAGCATGATCGATGGTCAGCTCTACAAGAGGAGTTTCTCCCTACCTTACTTGCGGTGTGTCACTCCCCAAGAAGGTCAGGATGTGCTGAGAGAAATCCACGAGGGGATATGCGGAAACCACTCGGGAGGAAGAACCCTCGCCTACAAGACGATCAGACAGGGTTACTTCTGGCCAACGCTGAACAAGGACGCAGATCATCTGTCTCGCGCTTGTATCAAGTGCCAGCAATTTGCCGCGGTTCCCCATCAACCTCCCCAATTGCTGACTTCCATATCCAGCCCCTGGCCGTTCGCGCAGTGGGGACTCGATCTGATCGGTCCTATGCCGAAAGCTAAAGGGCAAGTCACCATGGCGGTGGTAGCAGTCGACTACTTCACCAAATGGGCCGAGGCCGAGCCCCTGGCCACAACCACAGCCGAACGGATGGAGACCTTCGTCTGGAAGAACATCATTTGCCGGTTCGGCATGCCGCACACCATCATTGCGGACAATGGCAAGCAGTTCGACTGCAAGAAGTTCAGGAGTTTTTGTTCACGTCTGAACATCAACTTGCGCTTCACCGCGCCATACCATCCGCAGTCGAACGGACAGGTCGAGGCCATCAACAAGATCATCAAGAAAACCCTCAAGACTAAACTAGATAAGGCTAAGGGAAATTGGCCTGAACTCCTGCCAGAGGTACTTTGGTCCTACCGAACTTCCTATCGCAACTCCACGAAGGAAACTCCCTATGCGTTGGCGTTCGGAGCTGACGCCGTCGTCCCGGTCGAAATGGGGACTCCTTCATTCCGGACCGGCACGTACAATCCCGAGACCAATGACGCCGGACTTCGGCTCGGCCTGGACATGATCGAGGAGAGACGAACCGACGCCGATCTCTGCCGAGCCGCCTACCAACAAAGGGTAGCCAAATATTACAATCAAAGGGTCAGACCCAGAAGCTTCGGATTGGGCAATCTCGTCATGAAAAAGAATCCCCTTGCTATCAAAGAGAGCTCATTCGATCCGAACTGGACCGGACCATATAGAATCACGGGCATAGTCAAGCCCGGCACTTACAACTTGGCCACTCTGGCTGGGAAGCCTCTCAAGCATAGCTGGAACGCTGAACACTTGAAGACTTATTACCAGTAAAAATGTAGTTAGGATCGGGGACTGTCCGACCTAACACCCATTCCAATCAATGAAAAGATGAACATTTTTTCTACTCATTTTTTTTTTTTTTTTTTCGAAGCAAACACTGGGGACTCTACTCCTATACACTTCTAACAAAGAGGAAAGATCTAAGTGTTTCCTTCGAAAAAATTGTACACCCATGTGCCGAGCCGAAGCGCCATTTCCGGCCCGATGCTCGGCATATTACAGACTCATCAGGTCTATAAACTCATGTGTCGAGCGGGCGCGCCATTTCCGGCCCGATGCTCGGCATATTACAGACTCATCAGGTCTATAAACTCATGTGTCGAGCGGGCGCGCCATTTCCGGCCCGATGCTCGGCATATTACAGACTCATCAGGTCTATAAACTCATGTGTCGAGCGGGCGCGCCATTTCCGGCCCGATGCTCGGTATATTACAGACTCATCAGGTCTATAAACTCCCGTGCCGAACTAGCGCGCCACTTTCGGCCCAATGCTCGGCATGGTACAGACTTATCAGGTCTATAAAAATCCCTGTCTGAGCCGAAGCGACTTCCTACAGTCCTAACGTTCAACAGGATATTTCTAAAAGAAAAATATACACTCCAACCAAAACTTTCATCGTGCATGCCGAGCCGATCTGAAAGTAGGTTTGAATATTTTTCTCAAAAAACTGCATTCCTAAAATATCTCAATGGGTATGCCGAGCCCATCCTAAAATATTTTTACTTATCCTGGTTATGCTTATCAAGCTGATCCGAAGACAAGTTCTAATTTATCATCACCATTCATTTTCATTTTAATCGGCATGCCGAGCCGATCTCAAAATGTCTTTGTTCTTATTATGTTTTCACTTTTATCATTTTCTTTTCCATGTGTTATTAGTTTTGTCTTTTAGCTTAATTCCCGAGCCGAACTGACAGCAACTTGTATCATAAAAAGAAATACTGATAAATAAGTAACATAAAACCAAATACAATCTGTTCCAAAATTAGTCAAACCCGAGCCACACCTCGGCTCGGGAAGAAATATAAAAACATAAACATTACAATTAAGCAAAATCAGCTATCATGCAGACCGCTCGGCAGGGCTCTCCTGGACCGGCTCGGTAGACTCCTCAGGCGTCTCCTCGCCGAGCTGCACCACCTCAACCCCGCCGATCTGCATCTCAGCGTTGGGATCGGATTCGGGGGCCGGGGGGATCGGGGTCGGCTCGTACGCAGGCAGTGGAGGGTCTTCCGGAGTCGGCTCGGCTTCCGCGGGGACTTGGCGATCAAGAGGAGGAAGCTCATCCTGATGACTCCCCTGGGTATCTTCCCCCTCGTCATCGGACTCGCCGAGGAATGAGACATCCCAGTCCGGCCTCTTCGCTTTGATCGCCTCCAAGAGCTCCTGATACCCATCAAAGTGGGCATCAGCCAGTGCCTGGGCGCTTGGAAGCCCAGCTCGACGCCGAGACTCGGCCGCCCTTCGTTCAGCCTCATCAACATCCCGCTGGAGCTGGTCAGCAAGTTGCCCCAGGTCAGCCACCTTTTGCTCTGAAGAGGCAAGCTCCTTACTGAGCCGAGCGACCTCCTCCTCCTTCCCGGCCAGCCTGGACCGCAAACCCTCCGACCGTTCACGCTCGGCATCGACCGTCCGCTCGGCCTCGGCTAGCTTCTCTTTTAGCTCCAGGATTCGTGCCCGAAACCTCTCCAGTTTCGCCTCGGCATCGACGGCGGCTTTGGCAGCTTCGAACTGCCTCATGGCGAGCTGCAAGAAAAAGAGAGGCAAATTCGTTACTAATCCGAACCGAGCGAATGGACAAAGTCCGAAGTAAAAGAGACTTACCAACATGGCCTGGCGGGATGCGATCAGAGCCTGGTGGCTGAAGCCCGGCTCGCCATGATCGGCCCACAGCCCCTCCTGCGCCCTCGCGGTCATCACGCGCTTAAGGCCCGTGACGAACGGCTCGAGGCCGGGGTCTACCTCCACCGCCTTCAGGGGCGCCGAACCGGACGTCCCGACACCAGAACCGCCGGGCTCGGCCCGAGCCCTCTTCTCCACCGGGGCCTCGGCCTGGGAGGCCTTCCTCTTCTCTGCCTGCCGAACCGGTCTCGGCGCAGGAGATCTAGGCTGAGCTGCCGCTGGGGCAGGAGCCTGGACCGGCTCGGTAGGGGGCCGCCCCGCAGCTCTCCTTTGGACACTCTTCGCCGCCTTCCTCCTGAGCCGAGCCTCAAGATCTGCCGAATTCATACCTCTTTCCGCTCTCGGATTCCACCTGGGTACAAACCAGGAGATCCCACTTAACCTGATCTGAGTCGGTCCGAGCAGGAACTTGGTGGACAGGTATTCGGTCGGCGAATCTCTGATCACGGCGATCTGATCCTTCAGCTCGCCTCGGAGTTTATATTTGCCCCAGCTGACTGCAAGGATGAAACCAAAAGAAGTTAGCCACAAAATACACATACAATCACTACAAAATATATATAAATTGCCCTCGGATCAGCCCCAGTCTTCCGTTGCCCACCTGGGATCCTAAAAGCTCTCGGAACCCGAGCCGTGGTGGGTCTGCTCGGATCGGAGAATTCCCAATCCCCGGAGACGAAGAAATATCTCCTCTTCCAGGTCTTCTGAGAGGAGGGGTTGCCCGAGAACAACGGCCCCGAGTAGGCCTGCAGGTTGTAGAAGCCGAGCTCAGTGTTCTTCGACCTCAGCGCGTAAGAGCAGAACAGGACATCCTTGTGTGGCACACACTTGTGCACTTTGTGCCACAAGATGTGCATGGACAGGATGATCCTGTACACGTTCGGGTTCAACTGGTGTGGCGCCGCGCCGATCGTCGCAAGCCAGTCCTGCAGGAAGGTGTGCAGGGGAAGCCGAACCCCATTCTCAAACATCTCCGGGTACATGGTCACCCATCCTATCGGGGGTCGGCTCGGCTTCTCCCCCTCGCTCGGCAACCTCATCAGCACGGAGTCGGGGACTGAGTATCTATTCCTCAAATCCCTGAGATGGTACTCGGTCATCTCATTGGGGATCTGATCGGCCTTCCACGCCAGTTCCTCGTAGAAGTCCGGGTCGATCGGATTCCCCGTCACCCCCTGAGCCGAGGTCGACGCCTCGTGACCCCTATCCCTTCCATCCGAGCCTGAAGTAAGAGTGCTCGGGATAGTGGCGATCGGCTCGACGTCGAGAGGTTCTTCATCACCTCCTTCGGCCGTGCCTTGTTCCCAGTCGGAACTCAATATCTTGGGGTTTTCCTGATCCCCTCGGGCTCGGCGCTCTCCACCCGGATTGCGATTCAATGCCGAGCCGGCCTCGTCCAACTCTTCGGACAACCCGTCCCAACTCGCCTCACCCGCAGGTGGGCTTCGGCTCGGCTCGGCCTCACCCGCAGATGGGCTTCGGCTCACCTCAGCCTCACTATCTCCCTCGAAGGCTTCCCCAGAGCCGAGCCGACCACTTGAATCAGTCTCGGACATTACAAACACCTTCTCACCTTTCTCTCTCTTGCTTTTTGAATCAAAAAGTGGTTTTTCTCAAGAACTCTCAAGAACACACACCCAAAACCCGAAAAACACAAAAACTCAGAAAGGAGGAGAATCACTTACTGGTTTTCCTCCGCCCAAAGTCTCCGCCCCTTACACACTCGGAACCACCTCGCCCGCGACCGTGTCTAGTCAAAATCAGGATCGGACAACCTCTCAGACGGCGGTGGGAGATTGAAATTCGCGGCGAGAGAGAGAGGTTTCGCAGAGAGAGGAAGAAACTGAAGATGAAAGTGTGAGGGAAGAGAGAGAAAAGCATGATTTATACCCCCATGCAGACCGATCTCAGCCCTTCATTTCTGGCGCTTCAAATGCCAGATCTTGACACCTGTCAAGCATTCAAAAAATACCCATAATGAGGTGACCCTTACGTTCCCCCATGCAGAAATCAAACGTCCCTTCACCTGTCCCAGAGATTTTCTGACCAATCACAAGTCGTCATGTGCTCGGATCTTCGGGAACATGGGCTTGTAGGGTTCGGCTCGGACCAAGCGAACACGCCATCTTTGGGATTACACTTCAACTTCCAATCCACCACTGCCCGCTCGGATCGGAAGCTGGGGGACTCCTGTTTGTGGGAAAACCCACATCGACCCGAACAGCCAATCACAGCTCGACACGTGGCTGGTCAAACATCCACCTCGGAGTTGATTCTCAGTGGTCAAACTTTGACTTCCACGTCATCACTGATCAACACTTCCTCTACCAGCTCAGACCGGATCTCCACACCGCCCCTCCTTGTTCGGTCCGAGCCGAACTGATGATCTTCCATGGGGTCCAGTGTCCATCTTCCCACGATCATCCCGGCTCGGCTCGGCACAAGAGATGGCTTCCTTCCGAGTTCTGGCGTCGACCAGTTAGGGCTCGGAAAGACTCCAATCTATGGACCGGCTCGGCCTGGATTCCCATGCCCGATCCGACCACACATGGACTTCGTGTCTTCACATGAAAACATGTGTTCGTATCGGCTCGGCTCGGCTCTCCGCCGCCATTCCCAGGAAGATCACGCTAGGACGAACCGCCACACTTGAATGCACCTGACACAATCCTCTGACAGATAGAATATCAGGCTTGCATTCATGACTGCTGGGCAGTTTACCTGGACCTTCCAAACCTTGCATTTAATGGAGCATTCAATGCAGCATTGAATGCTGAGGAAGCAAGCAGCTGAGCATGCAACTAGGTCTAACCAGGTGCGTGGGTCTCTGGCAACCATTCATTCACAGGCAGGTAACTTAATCATTAAGTCTTCCTTTGCCTATATAAGACACCACATATGCATAAAATGAGGCACCTAGCAATCCACCAATATACACGCAAAAACACTTGCATTCCCTTCTACAAAAAAAGCCTACCCAACTTGCTGAGAATAACCCAGAACATTTGCCTTGTTCTTCCCATTCTCCCAAGTTCTTCCTTTGTTCTTCCTCACCCACCATCAAACATCACCACTGATTTCATCATCGGAGTGTGTTTGGCTGGTACCACACCGGTCCATCTCCTTTGATCTTGTTTTTGTCTACAGGAAGATCTCAACCAGCATCCACTTCATCATCCAACAAAGCACCTGATCAGCCAGGTCAACTTATCTAAGTTGTTGCACCTACCTTACGAGAATTTGCATCAACATACATCTTGGTCTCCTCCTGTAGTTTCTGAGATTGAGGGATCATAATACTAAACTGGTTGGTGCATTTGCTTGTCACTTTAAAAGCCTCTTCAGCATTAATTGTAGAGGCTATGGCAATCCAACAGGGTCTTAGATGTGCAAGAGCTAAAGGCATCTCAGTAGTAGTAATTGAATCTGATTCTAAAGAGGTAATTTCTGTTATTAAGGATCTTAGTTTGAAATTTTCATGGGAAATCTTTTCTTTATTGCAAGAAATTAGGAGATTTTCCTCTAACTTCTCTTCTGTTCACTGGAGCTCGATGCAGAGAAGCTAACAAAGCTGCAGATTGAGTAGCTAACTTGGCAAGAAGGGGGATGACGCCGACACCACCTCAGTCCTTCCACTCTCATCTTCTCTCCTTTTCTCTTTCTTTATCATACCAGCCGGTTGGTAGCGACCTCGCCATGACTGCCAAACTGGCACTCCAACAGATATGGGGGCACAATTAATTCAAGTTCTGCTATTTGTGATCCACACATATATACCACCTCTATTAAAGATGATACGATAATTCAATTAGTTAAAATGGTACAAATAATTTGATTCAGGCACATATTCAACATATCAGCCACTTGAAAACACACTCAAATGGTTGATTGAACCACTCCAATATTTACTACAAGGAAAACATCTTTTACTAAGAAGAGTTCGCAAGAATGATAAAAGATCCCAATAAAATGCACAGCTACAAAGTCCCTCAAGAACAAGTATTAGTCCTCTGAATATAATTTTAATCCGACCATGTCATACAAAGCAAGCCAATAATAAATCAACAAGAAGAAGGTCATAAAACATGCTCCTTTATATTGCTCCAAAGTAAAATGACAAAGGGTCATATACAACACTTGAAAAGAGGTAAGGTGTCGTCTAAGCCCCACAAACAGAGCTACATATTAGTTTGTCGCCTTAATACAACTACCAAAGCAGCCACTCAACAGATAGGTTCTATAAAATAACAATAACATATCATATGATATGATATACCAGAAACCACAGACACTTGTTCAAAACGAATAAGAAACAATGGCAAAACTTGGAAATTGATGCCACCATTAGCCAAGTCGCCATTTCACAATGTATAAACATTTCACTCCCAAGTAAACAAAGGCTCAAGGGAAGAACTCCCCCCCCCAAATAGCATACAGTTCATATTCAGCTGGCACGGCTTCGGATGACCTCAATAGCAATCTCACTTGGATCAGTTGCTTGCAACTCAATTTGAATTCCATCAAGCTCCCTCTTAAATCTGTCTTTCGAGCTTGCATAGATCATCTTGTTTCTCACCCTTGATGTATCAGGAGACCTTCATCAAGACAGTAATTGAATTTATATAAGCCATCATTAGATAACAGAGCACTACACATAACTAAAAGGATTAAGAAAAACGCATTACCAAGCAATGAAGAATATCCGGCTTTTCTGGACATTTTCCGGAGTGAGAAAATCAAAATCATACACAGCATAACGGCATTCATCATCAGGAAGGCTTGCAGCAAAATCCTCATAGCTTTGAGTTGGCTCACCAACCTTCTCCACCATGACTTGCTTTTGCTTCTCCTCAATCTTGAAAACTATGGAGCGGTAGGTCCTCTTAGCCTTGAGCTCCAGAAACTTTAATTTGCACTCATCGTCCACAGCCATACCAGATGCTGCGTTGGCCTGTAAATTGCATGAAATTAACCAAGATCAAACAGCAACACTGTAATTTAATTGAAAATATATAAATTTAAGAGGCGCATCAAAGTAAAAAATGAATTTTAAAAATTCAAAATTAAGGAACAATCTCTACACAAAGAGAGAAAAACAAATAGTCCATAGGCAGTCTCAACCAACGCATGATTTTTTATTTTGAAACGTAGACTCAATCGAAATGCATCATACAAATTGTATGATGCATACAATTTGTTCTTTATTTTTGGTCCTAATCTTATGAAATTGACTCTCACAGGAAATGCATACACATCAATAGACCAAAAATAACAGATCCACTAAAATTTAAAAAATTTATAATTGTAGCTATTCTACCATCAATATCACATCATATATACCAAGTAATCATCACTTTAGTTTATCTTAAGAACAAAGTTTTGACAATTAAATCTAGCACAAAGCCACTGCTATGGAGAGTAGATCCACAACATTTCCAATCAGCACGTGTCTGATATAAATTTGGCTCCCAAATTATATATACAAAATAAACAAACAGATGCGGATAACCAGTATAAACTACAATAAATCGCGATCGAACGTTCAACATCAAAACAAAATCGAAACAGATCTGAAAGCTAGAGATGCAGAGACAGACAGTAAATAAACTATAATTTCCAACCAACAAGGTTTGAATTATCAGATCGACCACAGATCAAACACGGAAATCATAAAATCGAATAAATCAAAAAGATCGTCCCTTTAGCTGCTAAGAAATCGCAATCAGAAAATTCAGGGAGCTCAGTTTCATTTTCTCTAAATTTTCTCAGCAGCCAAACAAAAAAAAAGGGACAAAACTCTAGCTGAGCAAAACACGGAAAAAAGAGAACATAAAGCTCACCATTTCTGCTTCTTCTGGTGGGTTTGTGTTGGCGACGAAGTAGGAGGAGAAGATATAGGGAAAGGTGTCTCTCCTCCGATGACGACTGGCGATGTCTCTCGCAGAAGAAATGTTGAAGACTTTTATATTCGGTGGCTCTGTGGGTGCCAGAGGATTAGCAACGTGGAGCCGATCCTATGCGAGAGGAGCGTGTGATATTCGTTAGACCAATGGCTTGCTGCCACGACTTGAAAGGGTAATTGGGTAAATTGCGTGTGCGAATGCGGAATGGCTTGCTTGAGTCGGCTTCGCTAGACTCGGCTTATGAGATATGGATAAAAATTCCTTTTCTTTTTGGTCAATAAAATTACTTTTTTCTTCTCAAAATTGTTAGCCACGTTCCCTTCTTTATTTTTATTTTTTAGTATATATTTTCTTTCATTAAAAAGAGAGGGAAGTCTTAATCTATTGTATTCTTAATCATGTTATTTACCATAAGAGCTTCATATATTCCCCTTTATTTACCATATAAAATACTTTAAAAATGATTTTAGTAGTGAAAAAAAATAAGTTCAAAATATAATGACGAAAAATTTACAACTATGTATATATCAATAAAATACCGACGTGTTTTTTACCACTATATCAATGAGTTCATCTTTTTTTATCCTAGAGTATATATTTGTAGGTCATATGATCTATTCACATGCTATGTGAACGTCTCCATTATAGTTATTCTTAAAGTCATGATAGTTTTATGTTTGGCCACAAAATGTTTTTATTTTAAATATACTTTTGTGTTGTTGATTGTGATTTGATTGAATATACTATTAATTTGTACAAGGTTGTTTCAAAAGTCAAAACTTGGTCATATATAATAAACTTGCTATCTTGGATTCTAATTTTTCTTGTGAATGGGTTAAAGCTTAAAAAAATCATATTATGATTGTGTATTTGAAGTTTATCAATAGTTTTTAAATGTTTTAGTAAACTAATAGATTAAAAAAATCTATAGTCATGGCCAACAAAAAAATCTATAGTCAATCTAACTTTTTTCCATAGTTTGATGACTTTTTGACTTGTGGAAAATTATCAAGATAACTTTAAAATAAATAAATACTAAGTAATTTTTAAACTTTATTTTTTATCCTGCACTTGTTGGGTAGCCTGGTTAGAAGAACTGTGGAATTGCTCACTTTACACTCAAGTTGGATCTCTCTCTTCCCAAATAAGAAAAAATTATATTTTATCCATTCAAATAAAGAAAATCATTTAAAGTTTAAATTCATAAGAAATTTACATAGGTCATAGGTGAATTAATTTATGGCAACAAAATCCTTATTAAATTTTGTATTCTATTATTGGATATTTGCCACTTTTATAATGAACATATGCATAATATACATGATATTATGTAGAAAAATATTATACATAGTAAGAAATATTTCTTGATTATTTACGATTTCTTTCAATTTAAAAAAAATCTAAAATCTAAGAGAGAGACAAGAATTAAACTCTTATTTTTTGGAAAAATACTCTACTACTATAATTGCAAAACTTGATTGCTTATGAAGTTATAATGTTTTGTGTTTTTTTTTTTGGCAAATAAAAAAGAAAAAAGCCATAAATAAACTTGGGGACCCGAGGGTTGGCTTAGTTGAGCTGATAAGCAGAGAAGCTAGTAATAGATCTTTTGGTCGTTGACATATTTGGATTAAATAGTGCTACATTCGGATATTTTTCCCGAGTCCCTTGTCTAATTAATAATTACTAAAGAAAAAGGGGTAATAACTAAATTACACCCGGGCGGGGCCCACCGAGATTCCTTTTCTGCGTCGATGCAACGCTACCACCTTTTTCAGATATAATTTGAATTATTAATTGGCTACTGCCTTTATCAAAAAAAAACAGGGGGGAAAAAGAAAAAGAAAAAATGACTAGCACATTCATCCACATGATCGACTCGTTTTGAAGGTCCTCCTCCTAAGGTGCGCAAGTGTTTTCAATAATTGAATTAATGATGCTTTGTGGTGGGTATCAAGTTTGGATCTTTAGATTTCTATTGATTTTTTCTTTAATGTAAAATCTTAAATTTTATTAAATTTTGTTTAATTGCATTTACAAGTACTCGTAATAAAAATATGGCTTCTACTATTTTTATTATCATTAATACTAAGGATTTCTAGCACTATTCTTTTACAATTCATGATGCAAATAGAAAATCATTTGTAGTTTATGTGAATATGGGTTGGAAATACAATTTCAGTTATTGAATGTTGTGAAGAAAATTAGACAATTCTCAAATTGTTGTTGTTGGTCAACAAATTAATGATTCTAAAATTGGAGTAAAAGCTTTCATTATTCCATGTTTCACAAGGTTAATCTTGATTTTTTGGAGTTGAATATTATTTGACGGGCTACAATTTATATTCACTTTTTGTTTTTGAATTTTATGGAGCAGATAATCGAATTTGTGTGTAAAGGAGCAATTTTTCGGCTTTTCCAACTATGCTACTTCATTAACTACCATATTCACTTATTTTAATTTAATTATTTGATGATCTACCATTTATGGTGGGCTTTTGAAAATGGACCACACAATCCATAATTGGGTCAATGCTTATCCAATTTAGGTCAAATAAGAGTACATGAATGTATACTCAACATTAGGAACAATAAGATGATGGCACATCCATTTAATTTCAGTCAATGGTGAATTATAACCTTCTTTTATTTTGGTACATACATTATAACCTTATTTTTCAGTCACATATAATATTTTGAGAGGATCGATTATAGGCAAGTAAGTTTGTCCCTAACCCCTATGCAATTAAGCTTTGTCCTAATGGTGCAAAGTTCTTCCCATCACAAGCAAATGAGTTCCCTCAACGCTTACTATAATCATAGTTTCATATTGTTTTTTATATTACCAATCAATTTTTTATAAATGCAAAAATTATCACTTGCAATTTTTCATTTTATGATTAAAAGTATTTATCTATATGACTATATATCATATTAAGGATGGCAACAGGGTAGGGCGGAGTCGGGTTTGCCAATACCATCCCTACCCTGTTGGATAATCAAGGTCCATGTTGCATGTAGGTCCCCCATGCAGGTTTTCCTATACCATCCCCACCATGTTAGGTAATTGTGTTGTGTTTACATGTTATTTTTACGTGTTTGTATTGGTATTGGTCAAAAAGTTTAGCATGAGTTCAATATGCTAGGGGTAAAATTGGAAATGTTTAAAAAATCCTAGATGATGGGTGCCGGGTAGAGATAGAGCCCACCATCATTTTATCGAACTTGTGTGAATTCCAACCGGAGGACCCAAACTAGATTAGCAAGCCCATGTGCTACCATATAAGTGATGCTGCAGTTCCAACTCAAACAAACCAGTCCTTCACATTCAGTAATCAAAATCCAAAAAAGGCATCCAGATTCCAAGACACCCTGCACTTACTAATAAGATCACCAGAGCAGAGTCAACCTCCACCAACATAGAATCAATACCATGTTCCCAAATCCCAAGCCATTTTTACTCTCAACCCACAATGCCCATAACTCAGCTGTTAAGACTTCACCAACTCTCAGATTACTGCACCAAACCCTTTTGAATCCAAGACACCCATTAATGATTTAATTCATAATTGGACATATTACTGCCAAATGAGAGCCTCTTCCCGTTGGATCCAAAGAACCCCTTCTCAGAAACTAAAACATGTACAAATTAAGCAGGGCTGAGCAAAATAAATACACACAATACTAAGAACCAATAACTACCTATATATTAAAATCCAAAGGCTTTTTTCTCATTAATAGTTCTTCTTAATCCTCAACTTGATGAAAATGCTCAATTCTTGAGATATTAATCACAACAACAACACAACACACACAACAACACCAACTAGCAAACACGCAAAACAAAAACACATAATAAGCTAATAAACATTAAACAAACAGAGAATTGGATTAGTTGGCCACGTCCTTGGTTGTTTTCTTATCCCCATTTGCCAAAATCTCCGAACCAGTAGGAGTAGTAGTAGTCTCTGCTGCTTCTGGGGTCGGCAGGAGAGGGGCACCAATCTGCAGCGGTGGCTGAGGTGCTGCAGCACCTGCAGCAGCAGCAACCTTGTCAGCAACCACAACATCCTCCTGGACAGGGGCTAAAAGAAAGTCCGGGGACAAAAATGTGCTCTGGGATGGCTTTCTTCTGTGGCAATTTGCCCTCTGAGACATTTTGGGTTTGTTTGGGAACTGGGATTATGGAAAGAGATAAGAAGAAGCAGGAAATAGTACTGCCCAGTATGGGAAGTGTGTATGCAAGGAGGAGATCAGTGGTGGGTTTATGTGGGTTGTATACTGTAAAACTAGTGTTGGTGTGTCTAAGCACAAAGGTTTGACTCGTTTTATACTGCAATGGTTAAAAGCTGTTAGGTTGGGATTACTCTACTCTAATATCTAATCCCCCGGGATATAAATGCTATAGAAAAAGGGTAGCGTATCTAACTCTGCATTGCCATAATTATCCCCCACAATTATAGTTGGTGGAAGGGCAAGATTCTGAAATGCGAGGGTCATATACGTCTTTTTCATGTGTATGCTCTTCACACACCGTTCAATAATATGATTGTGAGAGACGATATATACACGTACTGATGTGTGAGTGGATGGTTTTGTGAAGTCCATGAATTTGAATTTCACATTAATGTAAAAGTTGTTGTTATGTTAGGATTTTTTTTTTTTTAGCATTTCTATGGGTTTTTGAAAACCAGGCAATGGTTGATATTGGTTTTTATTATCTATGATATAGTTTTTCAAAAACCAAATCGCCCGGTAATGAAGTCATGTATTTCATAGATCTAAGACAATATTTTTAATATGTTTTTTTAACTTTATTAGTATAATTGTGAGAGAAAATGTATATACGCATTTAGGTGCGAGTGGATGGCTTGTAAAATTCATCAATTTGAATTTCTCATTAATGCCAAAGTTGGCATTTCTTTACAAAAGTTGTTGCTATGTAAGGATTATCTTTTGAGCATTCGAAGAGGATTTGAAAACCATTGCAATTGTTGATATTGGTTTTTATTATATAGGATACGATTTTGTAAATCTGAATTGCTGGTCATGAAGTCATGGATTTTCTATATCTGACAATATCTCTAACCTTTTCTTTAAGTTTTTCAATCATAGATTGCACCAAAATTGTGAGTGGATTTATTTTTTTGGGAGTAAAAGAATTTAAAAAATGACAGAAGATTATACTCATAACCTAATTGATTTAAAATACGTGCTAATTGAAATATATAGTATGAGAATTCGTGTTATGTCGTATTTGTGTTGTGTGAAAAATAGCTCAACCCAAACATGATCCTTAAACTAATAAGTGAAAAAAAATATCAACACAAACACAACACAAAAAAATAATAGATAAACAAGACATGATGTGTTCACCCGTTAAGAGCTTACTCATATTTTTATATTGAATCTCGGTTGACTCGTTTCAACCAACTATGCCCATTTCACTCGTTACAATAAAATAAATAAACTATAATTTTTCAACAAAAAAATAAATCAATAAATCAACCAATTAATAATGGCAAAAAGAAAAAAAAAAACACAAACTACTAAATTATAAAAATATCATAAATATTAACGGATCGAAATGGGTATCGCGGGTTGACATAGAAACAACTCATTAGCTAAACGGATGACTAACGAATCTACATGATTTCAACACAACACCATAAGTCTCAACTCGAACATTAATTTATTTTTTACAAAATCGTGTTGTGTACAATCTTACTAGATCTAAATTTGAATTTGAAAACTCTCCGCTAAACCAATAAAACTAGTTGGTCTATATTTTTGTAGTTTGCCATTCGGAAAAAAAAATAATATCAAACTCTATAATAAGTTGCATTTGCTTTCAATTTATTTACACCAACAACAACAAAAATCCACTAAAGAGGTGAAAATTGGTGGCCATGTAATTTCGAGCAAAGACATGGTTGTTTGTGTTTGGACATCAAACATGTATGTAATGGTGTATGTCTTAACCTTTGATTAAATAAAGTACTTGCTTAGAATTTAGAAATACATGTGATTTGATGAAGAATATTAATGAGATTAGAGAGTCGTGGGTTCGTGCAAAGTACTTGGACCCTTCGTCCTTTTGTTTCAGATCCACATGCATCTACTGGATAGACATGAAGATGCTACCTCTGGTTTATTTTTTTCCGATTTTAAGACCAACGAGTTCGCTGCACCTATCGCTGCTTCAGTATACTTTTTACACTAAACGAATCCTCTCAATTATGCAAGCCCTTAAAACTTTATAATTATGTCCACATTCAAGGTCACTAAAATGTTATTTTCTTAATCTATGATTATAAATTGTTGAATGCATTTAACTTTTAACTATGTGTGATATGAATACACAATTTAGTGACAATATTGTATTATTGTCAAAATGTCTAATAAGTAACATATCTAAAAATTTATCTTTGTAAGGGCGTGATCAAAACAATTTATGGCTCTTTACTCATGAACTGTCTCATTGGGCATTCTATCAAACATTTTTTGCAACACCCTTTTGAAAAAAAATATAAGAAAATTATAAACAATACGCCAAGTTTAATAGGAACAAAAATAACTTTACAAGTCAATTAACCCCTCAATAATGAATGTAGATCCGTCACTAATATGATAACGACATAACGCGATATTCTCACACATGTTATCAATGCACATATATGTCAACCCATAAGGCCATAAGGGTTGAATGTGAAAATATTTGGTGTCATGTTTATTGTTTTTCTTCTTTTGTTTGGCTACAAGGAAAAAGAAAAAAAGCTTTAATAGAAATACAAGCAGTAGTATTCCCCTCGTGATTTCAGACTACTAGCGACAAAATTGAGCTTGATTGTGTCTGAACACAGCCTTAAAGCCGAATAGACTGAACAAGGCCAAGAAAAAACGAAGTAAGGCAAGTGCCTAAACGAAATCATTTATGTGAAAAATTATTAGGTATAACCGATATACCATTATATGGTATAATTAATTCACATGTAAGAGTATTGTTAGACAATATGTTTATATTTATAAGGTATAATATTAATAACATTTACTTATATTATAACATATAGATTAATTATACCACATGATAATATATTGATTATACAAAATAATTTTTCTTTTTTTCATAAACTATGCCACTAATTAAACTAATGGAACTCATGTGCTAATTAGATGAGAAAATATCCTATGATCTCACTAAAATGTCGTGGCTATGTAGAAATTAGCATATGTGTATCCTTGATTATACAAGTTATGGTCTAAGCAGCTTTTTAATTAAAGAAAGTAAGCATTTTAATGTCAGATATTTTTTAATAGAGTTAAGAGAAATACCATTAGATCGCGTGTTTTACAACCAAATCAACCTAATCATTTTAAAGTTTAAACATCTAATTAAGGATTAAACGGTCACATCAATTCAAAAATCCATTTTTATTTATTTACATTAGGAGCCTAAGACCTACAAGCTAAGATGTGGACACACGTACCTCTACAATTTTTCTAACATGAATGAATTCTCGATACTTTATTGACCAAAAAAGAAGAATTCTCCATACTTTGTTGACCTAAAAAGAAGAATTCTCCGTACTTGGCTAAACCTTCCCTCACTCTTAACACTGAAGAACATTTGGATGACACTACACAAGCATATTCTAACTCCGATAGTCCTTTTTATGTTATCTATCTCCATATGTGATATCATCATAACTGATAGTTCATTCTTAATCACCAATTACATCGTTAATTGCAAATTGCAACTCAATTATTGAAATATTTTCCATCAATAATTACTATACAAGGATTTGATAAATATGACTAATTACTTTTCAGATATCAAAATTACCTATGGGCCCCCAGCTATCTTATAAGGAAAGAGGCCCACTTGGGGATGACTTTGGGCAACTGAAGTCAGGCATCAGTCCAGAGCCAACATATTAAGGCGGTCATAAACCTGGCCTACAAACAATTTATGATTTTATAATTGTTATTTCTTATTATTCCTCTTGGACAGTTATGTTTTCTTTTGCTTTTTTCGGCCAGACAGTAACGTTGTTAAGTTTATAATTGTTAAGTTTGAGAGCTACTGTTTGCACATTCTATATATATATATATATATATATTTTTTGCACACTCCACTTAAAAAATAATAATAATAATAAAAAAATCCAAACATACCCTCCCTCTCTTGCCCACTCTCTCATTCCCTCACCCAACACACCCCCCATTCAATTCAGACAACAAAAAAAAAAACACACAAATCCAGCAGCCCCTCCCCTTCCCTCACCAGTCACCCCGACCATCTTCCTCCCTAGCCCAATCTATCTCATTCTCTCTCCTAAACCCACCCTCTCTCCCGAACCCACCCTCTCCCTTACTCTTCTTCCTTGACGCCGCCGGAAACAATGAACTCACCGGAAAAGATGGTGGCTGGTTCAGTAGTAAAAAAATTTCCAGGTGGTGGCTGGTTCGGCAATGGCCCGCCGAACCAGCCATTATCTGCATTTTTTTTAAAGGTAAAGAGAGAGAGATAGAGATGGGGAAAGGGAGAGGGTGCTTGCAGTCGGAGGGGCAAGGAGGGGGTGGGCTGGGGTTATTGTTGGAGCAGGACAGAGACAAAAAATAAGGGAGGGGGTGGTTGGTGAGGGAGGAAGGTATTGGGGTGAGGGAGAATGAGGGGCTGGGAAGGGGTGAGGGAGAGGGTTGTTGCCGCCGGAGCTAGACATAAACAAAGGGAGGGAGGGAGGTGGTCGGTGAAGGAGAAAGAAGGGATGGGAAGAAGTGGGCCGAGGTTGTTGTCACCGGAGCTGGATAGAAACAGAGGGAGGGAAGGAGGATAAGAGGTGCTCGATGAAGGTGAAGGAGAAAGAGGAGATGGGAAGGGGTGGGCCGGGGTTGTTGTCGTCGGAGCTGGACAAAAACAGAGGGAGGGAGGGAGGGAGGGAGGTGGTCGGTGAAGGAGAAGGATGAGCTGTGTGTGTCAATGTGTGGTTTTTTTTTATTTTTTATTTTATGGGGTGTGTTGGGTGATGACTACTGATGATGTGTGTTGTGTTAAATTTGTTAAATGAATAAAATAAGGGCATTAGGGTAATTAGATGGATGTGTTAAGAGAGTTTTTAAATTTTAGAAGAAGATAGAAAGTGTGTAAGAAAAAAAAAAAAGAAAAAGGATGTGCAAAAAACAAAAAAAAAGTATGCAACAGCTCTCTTTAAGTTTGTTATATAATTTGTCAGATGCAACCACCTGGACAATCGTACGGTCTACATACACTTGGACACCTCAAACACAGTTACTTTCGCGCACTCTGCGGAAAATACAAAATTCTAAAAAGAAAAAAAAAAAAAAAAAAGCGGAGCCAAATACCAAAACTACACCACCATTACACGTGTTATCGAAGTGACGGTTCACCCCAAAATGTCTTGAGGGGAGGTTGACGTTTGCAACGCAGTCACGCCACGTGGTGAAACCTGATTGGCCAAAAAAGTGGGTCCATCAGCTTTATCCACCCACCCGCCTTCTCGTTCCTTCCAAAAGATCCTCATTCGTCACCATTTTGGTTTTTTTAAATTTTAGTTTTGTTTTAAAAAACAGATAAATATATTTCTGTCTCATGGACTCTATCTCTCCCTCAAAAGTTGAATCTCGAGCGCGAGCCAAGCTTTTCATTTCGCTATTTTGCCGCTCTGCACGTTACGTTACCCTCTGAAACAGAATTGAAAAACCCTAACCCTTTTCTCACATCCCGCGCTAATTTCTCTCTCTCTATTCGATTTCACTCTAGGAGCAACAACTGTAATTAATTATCTCTGAAACAATTAGATCCCTATCTTTCCAAATTCGATTCGGAGACGCCTGGATCTCTGAGACCTTTCTGTTTGTTTCTTCGGATTTGGAGGCCTTGTTCGATTTGAATTTTACAGATTTGGATTAGTAAGACGAGGTATGCCTTTTGAATTGCTTATGTTTGAATCTGTCACTGAATTCTATCACTCGTACACTCTGTTACTCGTTATTTGATGATTTTAATGATTTTTTCTTTTCGATTTGCATGGTTTTGATTCTAATTCTTGATTTTAGGATGGGACTGATATCTAGTTCTGGGGGAGACTAAGATTCGGAATCAAATTTATTCCAAGCTCATTTTTCTTTGAGACAAATTCAACTTGACCACCAGCATATTAGGCTTCGATTTTCGCTTTGGTTTTGCTGATTGAATGCTGTCTCACAGTCTTGCTTTTCCTAAACTTAGCGAATTTGAATTGCCAGTGGAGTTTTACTTGGATGGGAGAAGAGGCAGTGTGTTTGGATGGATTAACTGATGGGGGAGTGGAAAACAACTGCCCAAGAATCGAATTGAAGCGAGACCATCAGTGTCTCGAAGATGATACCGAGCCAGAGTCATCTCCAAACAAGAAGCAAGTCAAAGAGCTTTCCAATGATGATATACGCTCGGAAGTTTCGAACCCAGTTGTCTCTCCGAAAGAGAATGGCTCCAGTTTCCAGGATATCACTAGCCAACCGGCTGAACTGGCAAATAGCAGACAAGTGGAGTGTGGTGAAGTCATGTCCCCATGTTCGGGGAATTCGAGCTCTGAGGAGACATTGGGGAATTCGAGCTCAGAGGAGACATTGAGCGATGGGCAGCGTAATGAGATTGATAATACTCAAATTGATATCAATACCAGTGGTGATGTATTGACCTCTCGTGTTGTAGTTGAAATTCCTAAGCTTGCTAGTTCATCTGGGATTCGAAAAATTACCTTTAAGTTCAGCAAAAGAAAGGAGGACTATGACAATCAGCCATTGGCTTCAGTGAGTCAGACTGTAACTAATGGATTTGGTAGTGGTTTGCCATATGGAGGTTCTTATGAGGAGTCTGGAAGGGATTTTCAAGCCATAGCTGGCACAAGTAGGGAGTTTTCGGAAAGTTCACATTGGAGGCAGTACACTGAATCTAGCAACTTTCATTCATGTGCTCCTAATACGGAATTGGAAATGTCTAACAAGGTGGTTCCGAGCTGCTACCCTACAAATGTTAAAAAACTATTATCTACTGGTATTCTTGATGGAGCTCGAGTGAAGTATGTTTCCACCACATCAGAGGTAATTTATAGTTTTTTACTCTCTCTTTTCGATATATGCTTGCAGTCCAAACATTTATTTGTTATAGAGGTTCTAATAGAATGCTGAATTTTGGCAGATACAACTACATGGAATTATAAGTGGTGGTGGTTATTTGTGCGCCTGTTCATCATGCAATTTCACAAGGGTAAATTTACTCACTGTTTAGATTGTTTTAGAGTTTAAATGCAATAGTTCTTATAGCTGAGTGATTCCATGATATGAACAGGTACTCAGTGCATATGAGTTTGAGCAGCATGCTGGTGTCAAGACTCGCCATCCTAATAATCACATATACTTGGAGAATGGGAGGCCAGTTTATAGTATCATACAAGAATTGAAGAGTGCTCCACTCAGCACGCTGGATGAAGTGATAAAGACCATTGCTGGTTCTTCTGTCAATGAAGAGTCCTTCCGGGCTTGGAAAGGTGATAATTACTATTGATTTGTTTGTAATAATGTGTTATTTATTCTTGAGTAGCGAAACGTTGGGCGTGAATTGTGTTCCTTAAATATAGAAATAGATTATTTTGAACTAATATTAAGACCCTGATGTTCCTTTACTTTTTTGTTTAAATCTGCAGCAACTCTTCATCATAGTGATAGAATGGGTGAAGTGGATAAAAGACATTGCATGAAGCTTCCTAAATTGTCTCATTCACTACCCAGGTATAAACTTAACACATGATGTTCATTCAGGTTTCAGAAAACATGCAGTCTTATGCATGAGAAAACTGAAACTGTATCTGTTGTGCAGAACAAGCTCCCACACTCCTTACTCAGTGATGTATCAGAAGAAAACTGCTGAAGGTGGCAATAAGAGAAGGTTTTCCTTATCCCTTTTCCCCTTTTCCCCTTTTCCTATTGTACTTTATTAAGTTTCTCTTTATAACATGATGTTCGAATAATTGGGAGTTTTGCTTGATTGCGAAATTTGTGGTTTTGATAGGGATAATGATCTTCACCGGTTACTATTTATGCCAAACGGGCTTCCAGATGGGGCTAAATTGGCATACTATGTCAAAGGGCAGGTATTTATTTTTGGTATATTTTTCATGTTGATGCTGGATCCAGGTGTATATTGTGCCATTTTCAATCTTTAAATGATCTAATGATGTGATATTGCCAGAGAATACTTGGTGGCTATAAGCACGGAAATGGTATAGTCTGTAATTGCTGCAACAGAGAGGTAATATACTGAGCTGCACATACCACATCAGATTTGAGTTCTGAATTTTACGCTAGTCCTTCCCTCCCCCCCCCCCCCCCCTCTCTCTCTCTCTCATCAATTCTGTGTTCTTTATGTGTGAACAGATAAGCCCTTCACAGTTTGAAGCCCATGCTGGAATGGCTGCTAGGCGTCAACCGTGAGTAGCTTCTGAAGAACTTTTGTGGTTGTTTTAGCTGTTTAATGTTTCATGTAGAGATAATTTATGTCCTTTTGCAGCTACCGTCACATCTATATTTCCAATGGATTGACGCTGCATGATATAGCCATGTCATTGGCCAATGGGCAAAACCTCACCACTGGTGTCAGTGATGGAAATGATGACATGTGCGCAGTATGTGGACATGAAACAGGCGATATGATTCTTTGTGATGGATGCCCTCGTGCTTTTCATGCAGGTTGATGTTTGTTTCTGATTGATTATAATGTTTGATACTTGGTTTTAGTTTGTAGATTTATACATTTCCTTTATGTTTTGGCCATTCAAGCATGCACATCAACTTTTGAGATTTCATTCTGATATCTTTTTGTTACAAATAAACTGTATGATATTGCAAAAGGCCCTTTTCTCCATGTCTTGTATACTTTCTTGATCAATGCCTTCTTGTCCTTGTTTTAATATTGCAACTGAGCTGAATATTTTAATGGTTAGAATGAATGGTTTTTGTTCACATGTGTGCATTACCCAAACTTTTGCTGGACATAGTTGATTTGTTACAAAGCTTTTTTGTTTTTTGAAATTTAAAAAGGAAGTCAAGTTAGCTTATTATTATTTTTTTATATAAAGAATTTAATATGTTAATGTTTTGGTTGGACCGCGAAGTCATCTTTGCATATTGTAACTTGCTGGTGTTAAGATCCTTATGTGTCAAATTAGTAGATGTGTAGGTTAGTCTTAATGCTAGTTTGGAGTATTGTTTTCTTTCACTGAGGTCTAAGTTGTTCATGTTGCAGCTTGCTTGGATTTACGGTGGACTCCTGAAGGTGATTGGCATTGTCCAAATTGTAGAGATAAATTTGAACCTGGTAGAAAAAATGCCACCGAAGAACCTTCAAGTATTGCAAGGCCAATTGTAATACGGTTGACACGGGTTTTTAAAGCACCTGAATTTGAAATTGGTGGTTGTGTTGTATGCAGGTTGGTTGCTCTAATTTTTATGTTTCATTCATTTTTTGGGCATTTTAAGTGGCGTGAAAGTGAAGAGCCTTTTCGGGGGAAAGAAACAAGTTTTTGATACACCTTGCAAAAGATGTACACCCTCAGATGAGATCTTGGTATAAGGGCATGTGAATCTTATAGCATAAAGATTCACTAACTTGATCGAGTTTTGTTAAGCTGACCCTATCATCCTCGAAATAATGCTATGGCTAGAAACACTTTTTTGGGAAATGGGTTCCCTGGTCTGTTACCAAAAACTGAATATAGATTCTAGGCATTCCTTTGCAATTTTTTTATACCATTCTTCTCAAGGATTTGAGACTTGATTTCTTCACTTGTTGTACCCCATTTTTCTTATCATTATTAGGTAGTTTTTTTTTTTTTGGTTAAAATTATTATGGGTAACTGCTAACAGTTTATGTTATGTTATGTTTTGTTTGTTAGGAGCCATGACTTCAGTGCTGCTTTATTTGATGAGCGAACAGTTATAATCTGTGACCAAGTATGACTTGCTTTTTCATTCTCCTGATCACATACAGATGAAATTTTGTCAAAATTAGCATTGTTTTATTCTTACTCTTGATTCTTGTTTAGTGTGAGAAGGAGTTTCATGTTGGTTGCTTACGGGACAGTGGATTATGTGACTTAAAAGTAAGTTCTGAATCTTGTAATGGTTAATATTTTTATGGTTGCTGGGTTTTTATTTATTTTTCTTGTGTCATACTGCAGGAACTCCCCAAGGATAAGTGGTTTTGTTGTGATGACTGTAATAGGATTCATGAGGCTTTACAGAATTTAGTATTTAATGGAGCAGAGCAGGTTCCAGCTTCGTTGTTAGATACAATAATCAGGAAGCATGGAGATAGAGGTTTATTTATTGGTGGAGTGACAGATGATGTTCAATGGCGAATTTTCAGTGGAAAAAGTCGCTATCCAGAACACCTTCCCTTTCTTTCAAGGGCTGCTGCAATTTTTCGAGTAAGTATATGATTCCATGTTGGATTTTACCCTCATTCTTTCACTTTGTCCGAACTCTAAACACACACTTATTTGATGTCTTTTTATGACGCATGGAATTTGGACTTGTTTTATTATTTCCCAATTATGTGTTGAAATGCCCAAAGAGAGACCACCTATGTACAGAACTGGTAGTTGCTGTTTCAGAGCATTGAAACTTTTCCTATACATTCATATTAAGGGAGTCTCTTCTCTCATTATCAGATTCTGTTCTTAGATTAGACTTTCTATCTAAGTTTTATGTAATTTGTAAATGCTTGTTAGTTTTCATTTCTAAATAGTTGTTATGTTGTCACCTTACTTACCTAATTATATGTTGTGTTCAATTGGCAGGAGTGCTTTGACCCTATTGTTGCAACATCTGGTCGTGATTTGATTCCTGTTATGGTATATGGGTAGGTAATCTTTTTAGTTATTTGTTCATCATAAGTTCATTGTGTTTGTTCGTCCAATACAAATTTTCTGTGTCCAACATTAGGTAAGCAATTTTTTTTCCCGACATTTTTCAGGAGAAATATTTCAGGCCAAGAGTTTGGAGGAATGTATTGTGTAGTTTTAACAGTGAGGTATGTAGGTCTTCTGGTAATAGTGTTGCTTCTATTTGCATATTGATACTGTATGACGAGGTAACAAAACTGTCAAATAATCATATAATTTTTTTTTTCTTCTAAATTTCTAATTCATGGACAGGTCTGTTGTTGTATCTGCTGGTCTCCTAAGGATTTTTGGTCGGGACGTTGCTGAGCTTCCTCTGGTGGCTACAAGTAGAGAACATCAAGGAAAAGTAAGCATGAACACTGGATCTGAAATCTTCTCGTGTAGCTGATACAATACATAGTTTTTTTTTTTTCCTTTGAGAACAACAGGATTGTTCGGTTGAACCTCATATTTTTGTTCTTTCTTAGGGTTATTTCCAAGCATTATTTTCATGTATAGAGAGGTTACTCTTATCCCTGAAAGTGGAAAACCTGGTTCTTCCTGCGGCTGAGGAAGCTGAGTCAATCTGGACAAAGAAATTAGGCTTTAGAAAGATGAGGGACGAGCAAGTAAGTGAATTGCATTACATATTTGCATGGAATATTTAGAATCTTTAGTTGGTCTTCTATTTATTTATCTATTTCCTCTGTCTTTTCTGGTCAGATGTTAGCTATGGTTCTTTTGTCTTGATTTAGTAGTCCAAAATTGTTTTGATGATTTCAATAAAATGTTTGCTTCTTAAAAATAAAAATAGTCCAAAATTATGTTATGGGTTGAACTACAATAATTACTTTTAGGTAGAATACAATTACAGAAACAATAAATTTTCAGACTCGCTATTAAAATGTGGCTGTTGTGTTCAATCTTGATGTTAGCAGCTAGTGAATGTTGAACACTTGCTAATAGTTGGAAATTTATTTAATTTGCCAGTTATCAAAGTATTTGAGGGAGGTCCAGCTAACAATTTTCCGGGGGACGTCAATGCTAGAAAAGGTGGTGAAGGTGATGGATTGACAACTTGTCAATTTGGCTGAAAAGTTCCAATCAGAGAAGTTAGATTTAGAAATATATTTTTTCAAGTTGTATTTTTTTTTTTTTGTTAGTTAGTGATTCATCTCTCCTGTAATGTGGCTGCTATGCTTTTTTTTTTTTTTTTTTTTTTTTGTGATAGTGATTTGCGGCATTTGCCTCTCATATAAGCATCTGATAGAGGATTTGTCTGTCAATGGAGAAACTGGAATTAGAGTAGGCGAAGAGGGGGAAGAAGAGTGTATGTAAAAAGAAAAAGAAAAATAGTGCATGCTGACCTTTTATCATGCATGCATGCAACATTTGTTTTTCTGTTTTTTTTTTCATGAGAATATTCCTTTTTAAGTATTTTGCTATAAATTGAAAAAAGCAGTGTCTTGACTCTTGACTGTCTTCCACGCAGAGCCAGATACGCTAAGAAAACCCAAATCTTCTTTCTGTAATTCTCATTGGATTTTTTGCCCCCATTTAAAGTTTTTCCATGATTTTCTGATTGTTTGGGTTTTGGAAATGTAATATAGGTGGATTGCAATTGCAATAGTGGCTTGAACAGTGAATAACATGCCTTGCTTTTTTGTTTTTTTTAATAATTTTTTTATCGATCAGTTTTCAGAATATGAAGCTGAAGTTGAAGTTGACATTTGATTGTAAGAAATAAAAATAATCTAAGATAAGTTCATAACACCCAGTTTGATATTATTGTGAAGTAAAACAATTATAAGAAAAAAGTTATTTGAAGTAAATCCCCCACTTATTTATTTTAAACATAAAAACAACTTATTTGACTTCAATTTAGAAATAAGCAGCTTTTAATTTTTTTTCATCGAACTCTTTTATTTTGGTTATACCCCAATTCCAAACTCGGCCTAATTTGAAATAAACGAAGGGAACACAAGCCTGTGCTGAGGCAGACTCAACTTATTGATGGCATGACAAGTGTATGAGTATGACTTCAAGATGTGCTTAGTTTTTGGGCTGGGTCTAATTCTTAGTTATTCGATAAAGATGACACGATTTATATAATAGGCTTGCATGGGGGCACAAGTGCACTACACATCCATTTTGACATGAGAAATATAAGAGAAATAAAAAGGAAAAAATTTACAAACAGGACACATACTTTGATGACTGTATCATTTCAGAACATTAATTTTGATTTGTGTTAATGAATGACACGTACTTTTATTTTGTGTCAATTAAGGACCATGTTTTATCTCAACTTTAGCTCGATATTGGACCCATCAAAACTCTACCAAATTTAGCAAACTTATACTTGGTTTAAAGCTATGCATCTCCTCTTTACAACCATATAAAGATCACTTAAATCGAACATCTACAACTCCAGATAATTGGCCCAAAAGTAGAGTACCCGAAACTGTCCAATCGGACCTCTGGAAAAAAATTTGGAAAATCAAACAATTTCGGGTACCCTACTTTAGGGCCGATTATCTGAAGTTGTAGAGATCCGATTTGGGTAATCTTTATATGGTTGTAAAGAGGAGATGCATATCTTTAAACCCAGTATAATTTTTCTGAATTTGGTGGAGTTTTGATGGGTCCAATGTCGGGCCAAAGTTGAGATAAAAACTGAAAAAAATATGGTCCTTAATTAACACAAAATGAAAGTATGTGTCCTTCATTAACACAAAACAAAATTAATGTCCTAAAATGAAACAATTATCAAAGTATGTGTTCTGTTTGTAAAGCTTTTCCATGAAAAATTTGAGAGATAAGAGATGATTGAGTAGAGGGTACAAAGAAATAAGGTAGAATTGTGTAGTTCAATTCAACCCAATGGGCTATGTCTTGTCGGGCCCATTGCTTGCACAAATCTACGAGAAGCTTCTGACTTGTGACATTCTGAATAGGACAATAGGGTTTTAGCAGATGCCTTACCCAGTTACCCCTCTTTTTCGTTAAACCCTAAACCCAAAGGCCCCATCTCTGTGATCATCGTCCATTGCAGTTGGATCGTATCAGATGGCGTTTATCTCTAGGTTTCGAAGCGTTCTTGGCGGATCTTCCTCTGCTCTTCAATCGCATTTCGTTGCCATTCGTCACAATTCAACTCTCACTTCCCCTAAGTTATTCATCAGCGGTACGTTTCAAATTCATCACTCTGTTTGCTCGCCGACTAAGAAATGACAGAAATCCTTTGTTTTTTTCTGAAAAAAATGTTCTTTGATGTTCTCTTTTTTGGTTAACGAAAACCCAAAATCTTTGCTTGAAAGAGCCCACTAAATTTCAGCTTTCCATTTTTTTTTTTTGAGGTTTTGCTATGGGTGTTATTCTGCTTTATAAAAATTAGTGTATGATTCCCACCCAAATGATGTGAGCTTAAATAATTGGGTGTTCCTTTAGTGTAGGCCATGCTTGTGGTTTATGAATTATTATTGATTAAGCCTACTACTTGTAATGCGTATTCTAGTATTCTTGTGCTTCAATATGTGTTTATTTTTTGTTTTTCATTTCTTTTTTGTGGTTCAAACCTTCAAACTAGAGATTCCAAATTTTGGACCGATTTATATAAAAGTAACACCAGTATGTCTGCAAACATGCCATCTGTTTACTGAAAATTGTTGAGGAGTCTACAGTGACATGATGTTACCAAGTCTAAATGAATCACTGAAGTTTTTAGTGGCCACTGCATGATCATTTGTGTTATATACCAATACATGAATCTTGAATCATCACTGTTATGTTATCCATTTGCAATGAGCAGGGTTGTCGAGATTAACAACAGACCAAAAGCTTAAAGAGGCATTTTCTCCATTTGGGCAGATTGCAGATGGTAAAGTTGATGCCAACTTGTATATTTGCTCCTAACATCCTTTCTCAGATTGCTTTCATCTTAACGTATTGTATTGCTGCGTTGATGATCCTGCAGCGAGAGTGGTTACTGACAGGGCTTCGGGAAGGTCAAAGGGGTTCGCTTTCATTACATACGCGTCCATTGAAGAAGCTGAGAAGGCTAGAGAGGGAATGAATGCCAAGTTCTTGGATGGTTGGGTTATTTTTGTTGACCCTGCCAAACCCAGGGAGTCTAGACCTCCTCCAGGACCTCCAGTACAGCCAGAGCCTTCTGATACTGGTTTCAGAACAAACAAGACTATTGGATGGTGTGGATGACTGCACAAGTTACTTGGGTTGATCTCATTGGCATGAAAGGAAGGACAGTTTGAACACTCTATACTCTATTCTTATTTGTATTGATAAATATGAAAGACAATTAGGTGAATTATTTGGGACAGGGGACCCTTGTCAACCTTTTTGTATGGTTCATGTTGGCCTCTGTTAGACCACTTCAACTTTATTTTGCGCTTCAATCTATATGCCAATGCAGGCTTTCTTTCCTTTGTGCTTACTGCTCAACCTTGTTGGTCTATTTTGTCGTATTTATAACACCACATAATGGATTGCTAAAGAAATGTTGGACTGCCATCTCTGTGGTAATAAAATAGTTGTAAAGATGACTACTAAATCATAGGACCAGACTAAGAATTTTTCTTTGAAAAAAAAATGTTAATGGTAACTTGTCCAAGAATGTTATGACTTTGAATAAGAATAGCCTTCCTAAGTATCACCAACCAAGCCATATTTAGGTATATGAACTTTGATCATGGTCCTAACTCCTAACTAGGCTATGTTTTGGTATCCAAAGTATACTTCCGAGCACTTTAGCTTAACATTCACGATAGATTGATTGTCGCCCGTTCATATTCACAGCAAGAATTCAACTCTCTATTCACATTCACAACAAGAACTAGACTGTATTATTTTTCTAAATAAAAAATTTTTCCATCAATCAACAACAAAGAAAGTAAGTTAAAAGATAAATGTCATTTTGCTACTTAAACTATTACATTTGTATCAATTTGCTTCTCAAACTTTCAATTTGAAAAATTAAGGTACTTGACTTTTCAATTTGAAAAATTAAGGTATTTGACTTTTCAATTTTGCTAATTGAGGTAATTTTGTGAATTTGCTTTCTTTCCATTCAAAGTTTCGTTTATTCAAAGTCAAATCTTCATCACGAAAAGTTCTTATTAAGGGAAAAATAATAATCACGTGCCTATCACATATATCAATTTACCGAGCAAATTGGTGGAATTATCTTAATCGGTAAAATTGAAAAAGTTTAAAAATCTGAAGAGTAAACTAATACAAATACAATTGTCGGGAGAAAATTGACACTTACCCCGCAAGTTAAAATGGAAAAAAATTAAAATAAAAAGTGAAGGCATGAAACTTTAGTGATAACAATATACATTTTGGTCTACTGAATATCAGTTTGAAACAAAACTCATCTGCGTTGTACGCCGTACTGCAGATACAAAGACTCTCTCCTGTGTACTGAGTACCCAGGGTCTCACGTTCACTTTTCACTATAGTGCTCGAAACCTTTCGACCGCAAAACCCTAAAACCTCCATTTTCAACTCCAATTCCACCACACAGAAAGCTTCCGATTCTTTTGCAGAAATGTCTCTATGTGTTTCTCAGTACGTCTCCATCAAATTCCCAGCATTTTACACTCCAAAGGTCAGTATCTCACACTAGCATATCCATGCTCAGATGCTCTTTTATTTTCTGCAAATTCTGAGCTCCTTTTTCGTCTCAGAGAGATTTAAAGTTTTCTGCTGTTGTTTCGATGTCTGCAAGTGAAGTGTCCGATCACATTCCAGCTGCTCCCATTTTCCTCCCCCAAGGGCCTTGGAAGCAGGTGACATTTTCTTCTTCAATACCGTCTTTGATTTACTGCATTTTCTATATGTATATATATATAACTCACTAATCAGTTTCACAAGTGTGTGTGTGTGACTTTGTGAGTCTGTAGATTCCCGGAGGAGTTACAGCTGCAGAAGGATTCAAAGCTGCAGGTTTATACGGCGGCCTGCGCGCCAAAGGCGTCAAGCCTGATCTTGCACTTGTCACTTGTGATGTCGACGCCATGTCTGCTGGTGAGTTGTTCATTTGCTTTAATGTTGATACCAAACACCTACTGATTTTGGATTTGGCTTATGCTTCAAAGTAATCATATTTTGAGCTAATTTGGTGTCGATTTGTACATTCCATGTACTCCAGGGTCATTTACCACCAATGTGGTAGCAGCTGCACCAGTGTTATACTGCAAAACTGCATTAAACACTTCAAAAACGGTATGGCAGAGTGTCTTGTTTGGGTGCTTCTTTTATTTGTTAGCCTGTGATGATAAGAGGGATGAACTTGTTGTTTACGCGCTGCTTTGGTGATTGAATTTTGTCATTTATATGCTAATGACAAATCTTTATAACTTGTTAGGCACGGGCAGTTTTGATAAATGCTGGTCAAGCCAATGCAGCAACGGTAAGCTTCGAGAACACCAAGATGTTCTGTATCTTTTTTGCATTGTGCTTTCAGTATAAGTGCAGCAGCACATTATTGGCACATATTGTCAATTCCTTTATATTTTTTCCTTCAAAAACTTGGGAGTTCTTTGAGTCACCCTCAAATATGCTGTTACAGTTAGTCATACATGGCTAATAAACCTTCCAATGCTGTCCAGGGCGATGCAGGTTATCAAGATGTAATAGAATGCGCCAGCAGCCTTGCTAAGGTATGCGACATTTGGGGTGACAAACATGTCAATCTCATAGATGCTCCTGCCTAGGCAGGATTGGGATCCCTTGTAATTTTGAGGCTTTGTACTGCAGCTACTTCAAATGAAGCCAGAGGAAGTGCTGATTGAATCCACTGGTGTGATTGGTCAAAGGATAAAAAAGGTAACATATTTCTCCATATGCTTGTTTTGTTGTTATGCTAATCCTACTGATGTGCACATTATTTCTTGTAAGGTTTAAACTGGTCAGCCGATAAAATGTTGCATGTTTGTTAGTTTGATAGATATATAATGTGATCTGTTGTTTTTATTGTTGTACAAAATGATTCATTCTTTAAGTCTCATATGCAGGAAGCACTCCTAAAATCTCTTCCAAAACTGGTTAATTCACTATCATCATCAACTGAGGGGTAAATGCCAATATTTTATCAACTTACCTCAGATAATTGGCATACTTTCATGTTTATGTGTCCGGTTGTAATTATTTTCAGCTTTGAATTCCCTATTCTACTGCAGGGCAGATAATGCAGCAGTAGCAATCACAACAACTGACCTTGTTAGCAAGAGTGTGGCAATTCAGTCTCAGGTGTGCAAGATCTTGTTTCATGTATTTATATCTTTGATGACTGAAAAATCTGCTATTTTGGTTATTGCTGATTTGCTGTACAAACTTTGGCTTGGGTTTATCTGGGTTAATATGCTGGGATCATGATATGGATGTTGGACCAATGACCCAATCAGGAGCAACTGTTATTTGCTTATTTTTGTTTGTTTTTAAAGCATACTGTGTGATGCCAGATGTCGGGATGACTCTGAATGGTTCAATTTCATTGTGATAATAATTGTCAATGTTACCATATGTTACTACCAAGTAAATTATTTCTTTTCTTTTTTGTTCATAGAAAGCAAGATTATTTAAATATCAAACTTGTAGGTATTACAATTTGTAGAAACCAGGCAGGTGCTTACCAAAACTGGTGAATTGCTCAGGTTGGAGGGACAAATATAAGAGTTGGAGGAATGGCAAAAGGTTCTGGGATGATCCACCCAAATATGGCTACCATGCTTGGTGTATGTGTCTTCTAATGCTTCTCTCTTGATGTCTTTTAATAGCTCATAATACTAACTCAATTTGTTGATATAACAGGTAGTAACAACTGATGCCATGGTTACCAGTGATGTTTGGAGAAAAATGGTTCAGATTGCTGTAAATCGAAGTTTCAACCAGATAACAGTCCGTAAAAAATTGTTCTTATCTCAATTAGTGAACATCATAACTTGGTGGGGCTAGACCTATCATGGTGTAACTTATTCCCACCTTGTTGCATTTTGTTCTTGTATTATGATAACCCAGTCAGGTATGGCTTTGCTGCAGGTAGATGGAGATACCAGTACCAATGATACTGTCATTGCCTTAGCTAGTGGGTTATCTGGAGCAAGAATGATATCTTCCTTTAGTAGCAATGAGGCAGTACAACTTCAAGCATGCCTTGATGTGGTTAGCCCAGCATCCATTTAACTTTGAATCTACACACTGAGAATCAATGAAAAAATGATCCAGATCTGTTTGTTTAGATGCCTCAAATTTTTCTTGAAAACAAGCTTTTGCAATTCAATTGATTCAAACTGTAATGTATTCATTTTCCAGGTAATGCAAGGTCTTGCGAAATCAATAGCTTGGGATGGAGAAGGAGCAACATGCCTAATTGAGGTCTGCAATCTTATTTAAGGATTTTTGTGCTAAACAACCCTAATTTTATGATGTACCAGACCTCCACTTCTAAGTATAACTGGTGCTGAAAATAATATATCCAAAGCACAAAAATGATTGCAAAAGTAGGTAAAAGTAGAAATGTGATGCTTATCATTGTGATTTAGTAATGATTTGAGAGTTGAATTTTATGATCCTCTAATCTTTGATGCTTTTCCACTGTAAGTTATGCTTAATATTTTATCATAATCTTTAAAAGGTTTCCGATTGCTATTTCCCCTGTTCTTTCAAATTTTATTTGATGCTTAACTGAAATTGTTCCTTAGTCTCACAAATCTAACATTATCTAGTAAACAGATCAATGTAGGATCTAGATTCATGAGTACTGGACTATGCAATTTTTCGCACTTTGGTGTTTCAAGGATGATGAACTTGAGGTCTTTCATGTATGAGGTCGAAAATGCATTGCTAATCCTGACTTAGATGTGCAGGTCACAGTGACTGGTGCAGACAGTGAGGCTGAAGCAGCAAAAATAGCACGGTCGGTTGCATCTTCTTCACTTGTAAAGGCATGATATCCGGACTCCACCTACCTTTTTGATCCTGCTGTATAGAATATACTAATTTACTTTCCAAATGTCAATCAGGCTGCAGTGTATGGCAGAGATCCAAACTGGGGACGCATAGCTGCTGCCGCAGGCTATGCAGGAATTTCTTTTGCTCAAAACAAGCTCCGAGTATTGTTAGGGGATATTCTGCTCATGGATGGTGGGGAACCACAATCATTTGACAGGTAACAATAAGGCTTGTTTTTGACATTTTGAAAGTCCGAATTCCAACGAATGATATTTCTCCTCAAGTGACCAAAACTTTCCCTTCTCCGATCCAGTTGAGACCACATTGGGTCTAACTGTTCATTTTTATACTGGAAAGTACTCGAATTAACCATTTTTGTTCTAGAGATGTAGATGTTTCGGGGTGCATCTGCATCAAGCACATTTTCCCTTTCAGCATGTCATCTTCTCCTTTTCCCTCTCAGAATATAGGTCTGAGTAGCTGGATTTTTTTCAGGGGTGCGGCTAGTGACTACCTCAGGAAGGCTGGCGAGATCCATGGCACAGTTGTAATTAATGTATCTGTAGGTAGGTTTCTGAACCATGTGAAGCAAATGCAAGTTGGATATTTATTTGAAACCATAGAAAAATAGAGAATGCAAACCCTCGACATGATATGTAATGCTTCCATCTGCCTTTGTACATCCTTCGTGTCTATCCAATTTAACTTGCCCTTTACTTTTCAACAGGTGATGGACCAGGACGCGGGCAAGCATGGGGCTGTGATTTAAGTTATGATTATGTTAAAATAAATGCCGAGTACACAACATAAAGTGCTCATTTGATTTAAGTTATGTGACCCTGAACTCGACTTACAAATGAGATATTTTTAGCTAGATCTTCAATTTACTTTTGATTAATTTAGCATTTGGAGCTCTCAAGCTTGAGGTGAGTGTGTTTAATGGGTCTGGAACACCATCTCCCACAGCCTTTTGCAACCTTGGCTTCAAAACAGAAATCAAGAATGAGAAGATGACTGATTTTTTTTTTCTAACTTAAGCATAGAGAGGGAATGAGAGAATAGGGAAAAGGCCGCGTCTTTGCCCATTCGAACATGGATGACAAAAGACTCTGAAACCAACACGTACAACTCGAACTAAACTTTGTTTCTGGGACAAACCCTATCCTAGATTTCATCAAATTGTGCCCAAAAAGGTAACACTATTCATAACCCTCGCTCAAATCAAAACTCTAAAAAGTTACAGGCTTACAGCCTCTCTGAGGGACACACCTAAGGCACTTTGGTGGATACTGTTACTTTTCTCACTCATGTTCATCCATCCTGCTAATAAAATCGGAGCCAGAAAAACAGAATTTTGTGAACAAAAAACATGATTCCCAGTATGTAGGGCACAACAGCACAAGTGCCAGACCACTGACTAGACAGCAACTCTAATTACAAATTGTTACTCTGTACGAAACATAAGCAACCACACATTATATAAAGGGTTCCCCAAATTGGGTAATAAACAAGGACACACATAAAGAGTAGCAGATTGTTTTTCTCATACACCCATCAACAAAACTGTCTTGGCGTGTTACTTATTTATCTACAGTGAGGGACGAGATATGTCCAACAAAATATGTTGCTCACAGGGCTTCTGCAACTGGGTAATGCATGTTCGTGAGCGACTTTTTCAAGAAGGAACTCCCACAATAGGAATGTGGGTCTGGGCTGCCGACCACAAGCTCACCAAAACCATCATTTGTGTCAACTAATATTTCGCGGGCATCCAGAGATCTGTGACTCCTCTCAGAAGCCCCAACCCTACGAACTTGCTTCTTGTCTTTTCCACTGCTCCCTCGTGAAGAGTTGCCCTTTTGCCCCTTCTTTCCATCTTTCTTCCAATTTTTCTTGTTCTTTGACTTCTGCTGTTTCTTGCCTCTAACTGTGTGCGACATCGATGTAGCTGGCGGATCATACACATCGGGGGCCCAAGTGACATTAAGTTTACCTGGTGATAACCCCTCTTTCTCCCGGCTACCTTTCATAGCAGAAAGAAGCTTCAAAGGAGCCTGCACAAAGCATTAAAGACAATAATAATCTCAGCAAAATACCTGAAGAAGCTCAAGTTAACCATCACAACATTTATTTCAAGTAGCCAGTTCAATCCATCCCAAACTACTTGAAGACAGCATGCTACTCTACCACCCATGTCACGCTTAATAAACTAATTATATTTTATATTGTCTTTTAGGCAGGCAGTTTAATCAAAGAAGCATAAAAAATGCTGGTTAACTTAATATAGGAGATGCACAACAAATATAAGTAGATTCTAGAATGAGCATGATATGCTAGACACCAACTACCTGACAACATGGAGAAAGCATAGAGTATAGGATCACAAAACCCAAAAAATGAAAACAAATGCATGCATGGAAAAACACACAGAAGCTAACACACCCTTCTCCCCAACTTGAAGTGGAGCCAAAGGGAAGCAGGATCCAAAACTCTAGACTACATGCAGCATGTTCCGTTTAAAATGTGGAATGTGAGGCGTATCAAGCCAGGCATAGTTCAATATTAGCTCATGATTATAACAACTTCCTTTAACAAATTCAATTATCAGCAATGAAAATATAGTATTAGGAACAAAAAAAAAAGTATACTAACTATATGACCAATAGACTTTACCAATAAGGATAGATAACTTACAGGCAAAGACATTGAGCGTGAGTAGGCTTGGTGAAAATGTTCCTCGCCAAATAGCCAAACCAAAGCTGTTTCAGGTTCCTCCTCTTCCACATCTGAGGAAGCAATAGGAGGCAGCACCACATTAGAATGAGGAAAGGTTGCACACTTGTTCAAGCACTTTTGAGTGACTTTTTCATGTTGTCCTCCAAGACCTTTGCATGCATTTCTCTTATCCACATCGCTAATATCATCCCCATTAGAAGCATGTCCCACTTCTCCATCATCTTTGATATTTAAGGACTCTTCTCCAACATCTTTGATACTCAAGGACTCGCCAAGAGCATTTCCAAGGTCATTTACCGAATCACGGGTAAGAGAACTAGAAGGACTTCGCTTTTGGTTCACAGAGCACTGCAAACCTCGGAAGCTGTCTACATTTTCCAACACCGACTTACCACAAGGAGAGCTTATGTCCATCTACAATATCAGATTCTACATGGTGCCAAAAACCCACATGTTAATCAACATTAAATACCACACTAGAAACTAACCCAGTTACCCAACACACATAAACCTGTAAATAACCAAATATTTAAATTAACCCAAAATTTGAAAATATAAAGCATATGAACTGAAAATAAAATAAAATTTACAAATTGAAGTACCTCGTGGAAAAAAGTAGAGCTACAAAAACGTTGAGAACCAGAACTTAAGGAAACGATACCAGAAACTTTGAAAGCCTTACTACGAATTCTTCGATCCCTAAACCTCTGATTTCTCAATAAAAAGTTACCCAATCTCGTACGGACACCCAACGAAGAGGGATCGATCCTGGGAAGATGAGCAAGCAAAAGACGAAAATACCCAAGCGACTAAAACCTAATGTTAACTAAGATTACCGCGCCGATCACCTTTTTCGAGACGTTTCAGACGATGAGAGCAAGAGCCGCCGTGGAAGGAAGTCAAGGAAGGGACCAGGGGTCGTAGCAGGAGTTGAATGGGCACCGAAGGCATTATCGTATGCTCTTCGAAACCCCCAAACCCGCACGAGGTGGCACAGAACAATACTCAAACAGCTCCAGATCGCGAAACAGTGGTGGTGGTAAGAGATTTGAGAAAAAGGGTTTCTGGGTGGGCTTAGAAGAATCAGGGGTTTGGGGAAAGAAGCATGGTAAGAGACCAAATGGGCAAATGTGCGCGTATTTATAGGTGCGGAGTCATCACAGAGAGGTCGCTGAGAGATCGGAGAAATTGGATCAGACGGAGAAAAGAGGTTGGGGTTTTGGATATTTATAGAAAGAAGACGACGGAATATTTGGGTCAATGGGGGTTTTTTGTCCGAGACATCTTGCGGTTCCAAAGATCAAATTGGGGACGTACACGTGTGCATCTCGGATTCGCTCGAAGTCAGTCGGTTGCTTGGAGATTTTTAGTTGGGTTGGGCTGGGTCAAAATTGGCCTTTTGGACTTTGATCAAGGGGTAAGTTTTTTTTTGTTTTTAAGTGGGGTGTATTGTATATCAGTAGTGCTAGATATCCCATATTTTTATATCACAATTTTATACCACCTTATGTGGCAACTTACATGGCATTCATACATTGGATACTAAAAAATAAAAACAAAAATAAAAAATAAAAAAAAATTTTGTCCAGTAAAATAATGACACGTAAGATGGTATAAAAATGTGGTATAAGAATGTGGTAAATATAGCATTATTCATTGTCTATAAATTTTAAAAAACTTTTGTAATATTTAAAAGTCATGTGATATTTAATTAAGATTTTTAAAGACTTTAAAAAAGTTCGTAAAAGCTTATATATATTCAATTAAGAATTTTAAGGAGTCTATAAAAGTCATGTGGTATTCAATTAAAACTTTTAATGACTTTTAAAAAGTCTAGGTGTATTTAAAAAGTCATTGATTTTTATAGAATTCATTTAATGATGGATGTTAATAGACTTTGAAAGACTTTTATGTGTATTTCAAAGTCATTATAAATCCGACCTTTTTCCTGCAGATTTTTAAAGATTTCTATAGACTTTATAGAACTCCGTAGAATTCTGCAAAAGTCTATCACTTAAAAAAAGTTTACAAAAGTCTATATAAATCTATATACACTACACCTCCCTAAGGTTCTTTCGATTTTTATGTGGACTTGAGAGGTGTTTGGTGATTTAAGCAGTGATTTATTTTCTTTTCTTTTTTAGAAGCTCTTGATCAAGGAGTTAAATTTTGAAATTTTCGGCGAAATTTGGCCGAAAATTTCGATTTTTGAGGGTATCAAAATTTTATCACACAACTATAAATATTTCGCTAAAATTTCGCCGAAATGTTCAAATTTGGCGAAATTTCGCCGAAATTTGGCGAAATTTCGCCGAAATTTGGCGAAATTTTGTCGAAATTTCGCTCAGAGAAATACAAACCCAACTCTTTTTCATGAAGTTTATAGATCTTCGTCTGTCTTGGCATGAATGGGGAGGGAGGAGAAAGACGGGTGAGAAGAGAGAAGAGATGGGGAGGGAGAGGAGGAAGAGAGGGAAGATCTGGGAGGATTGACGCAGAGAAGGGAGATGGAGGAGAGAGAAGAGATATATCATTTCGGCGTGTGTTCATCATATATGATAAAATTTCGCGAAATTCTAGCAGGTGTGCTGTGTACGTTGTGTTGGGTTTTGCTTTTGTTTTCGTGTGTGTTCATCATATATGATATATCATATATGCAACTTGCAAGTTTGCAACACAGTGGCTGGGGAGATTGATATATGAGAGGAAAGAAGAAAGTCACAGGAAGGATAAGAAGGAAAGAAAAAAAAAAGGAAAGAAAAGAAAAGAAAAAGAAAAAAAAGAAAAAGGTGTAGCTGTCAAGCCGTGTAGGATTTATTGGGATTTGGGGGTTTGAGCAATTAGAAGGAAAAAAAAAAAATTTAGAGTTTTGTTTGGCATTTTTGGGGTTTTGTTTAGTTATTTTTAAATCTTAAACCATAACACATTTTTATATAAAAAATAATTAAAAATATTCTAAAGGGCATAAACTCTAATATCTTATACTATATTTTAAAGAATATAGAATATATAGAGTTTAGTGTATATATTATAGAGTATAAAGAGTAATAGGGTATATAAAGTATATAGGGTTTAGTATATAGATTATAGAGTATAAACAATATACTAATTTCATTTATTCATTGTACTAATTTTATTTAACAGTATTTGTCTCCAGCGTGCATTATATTCATCTTATATCACATAAAACTTACTATATAATTTGGTTTCTTCAATATTTTTTTATCAATTTAGTAGATAATATGCTAAATAAACATATGGTAAAGTTTCATTCAAAATTTCTGTATTTTGATAGCAATTTCTGTCATTTCCGTCAAATTTTTGTCGAAATTAAAAAATCTTCGAAATTTCCGTCGAAATTTTCATCGAAATTTCCTCGAAACTCGAAATTTTATTCCTTGCCCTTGATATGTTAATTTATATTGGAACTATTCATGAAAATACCTTTTATCTTGCTAGAAAAAACATTGCTACGATGGTTTGTCCAAAATATATTGGTATTAACAATTAGGGCAAATTACAAAATACTTACATTAATTATAGTATCACTTTCAATTTAGTACAGGAGTTTTAAAATTTGATAACGTCGTAAAATTACATTAAGTATAGTTTGTCATAGATTAATCAAAACTTTACTACCAATAACATTGTCGTATTTTTCTCTATAATGTTTGAGAAATTTCAAATTCAAATTTCACCTCTTTAACATTATAAAAAAATCAATGCTCAACTTGTTATGTCCATTATGAGAAAGACTTATCTACCTCGAGTGTATACACTCATGTGATTATCTTTCTCATCACTTAACATTTTAAGTCACGTATTAAAAGAGATAAAGACTATAAAAGTTAAGATGGACACATGGTTACTAAATGTTTAGTCGATGCATGCTTTTTGTGGTGGGCTGGGCCTTTTTAGTTTTCACTTAACCCTTCTAGCACTAGCCTTCCTTGTTAGGGACAATTGGGCTTTGGCATGTGTATATTGTTTTTGGAGTAATTCTAATTGGACATATTGTTTGATTTTAAAACTTCATAAGAGGGCTGCTCATTACACACTCATGTTACTTTAATTTTAAAACAATATCTCTCTATATACCCTCACATTTGTGAAATGGTCCAAACCAAACAAAAGATAATTTTTAAGTAAAAAAAAAAAAACAAAAAGAAAAGGAAAAGATGAACCTTAATCAGATCCCAGCAAAGGCTAGCTTCCACCCACCCCTTCGTCGTCCTCATCGTCGGTGGTTGGATCCACACCACCGGCACATTGCCATTCTCTCAATTTTCCTCCCTCTTTACTTTCTCTATCCTTTTTCTCTTCCTCTTCTCTCTCTCTCTCTCTTTTCACATCACTCCTTTCGGAAGAAAAGGGAGGTCGGCAACCTTGCCAGCCATCAGATCAGAAGTGCATACCAATAGCGAAGGTCATGTACTTTATATACCGTTAACGATTCAATGATGAATTTAACGAATTAATGGAGTAAGTTATTATCGTGTCTTTGAATTACAATTATTTATAAATTACATGATCTCAAAACAATTAAAACTATATAAATCGAAATAAAATTTGATCCAAACTACAGGGATCAAAAATGAAATTTAGTGATTTATTTGTCTTAAACTATATAAACCGAAATAAAACTTGATCCAAACTACAGGGATCAAAAATGAAATTTAGTGATTTATTTGTCTTATTTCATTTAATTATGCTTTGAATTTGTTATTAAAATGGGTTAAGCGGATCGGGTATTGAACAGTTGGGCCCAATTTGGAAGTTATCTAATCCACATTGTGACCTGCGTCCATGTCACTACTGCTGTCGACCTCACCCCTTTGATCCACCTCACACTCCACCGATTGCCAGCTCAGCATCTCAGAACCGTTGATCGGAGCAATCCAACGGCCAAAAACCGCGAATTCCAAACCATGGTTGGTGCTTTAACCTTAGCCCAGTATATATCTCACCACTCCCATGCTCAAGCTCGATTTGCTCAAATTTTTAATTTTGTTAATTTTCTGTTTGTTTCTCGGGAAAATTAGTATAGAAGCTTTATACTAGGGCCGAGGCAGGGTGATGGAAACCGGGGGAAAATTCAAGAAAGGCGCGGGAGGAAGGAAAGCTGGCGGTCCGAAGAAAAAACCGGTGACCCGGTCCGTCAGAGCCGGTCTGCAGTTCCCGGTCGGACGAATCGGCCGGTATTTGAAGAATGGCCGGTACGCTCAGCGGGTCGGAACCGGAGCTCCTGTTTACCTGGCTGCTGTCCTCGAGTACCTTGCTGCTGAGGTAATCTTAGCTTCATCTCTCTCTCTCTGATTGAACTGATAAATTGCTTTAAGGCTCTTAGGGTTTCTGCTTTTGATTATCAGTTGGGATCTGTTTGATTGCTAAGAAACTAGGGAAGAAAGGAAAATGAAATCATGGGTTTTCTAATTATAGGGCAAATCTAGAGTCAGATTAGCTTACTTTTACTGAACATCTCAGTTACGTTTTGTGCGTCCTTACAAATGAATTGGCTTTTGATATGATATGCAGCTGAGCTATTTTGTTGGGTTTAAACTGAGAGCCCAAACTCTGCACTATGATTATTGTATTGCATTCCCTCAATTTGAAAAATCTGAGCTTTAATACGTGATAGCTGAGTGGGTTGCTTTGTTTTATGGGTTTCTGTTTTATTTTGTTATCAATTGCCTGCATTTTTGTTTGTGACAAAATGGGGTTCAAGTATATGCTTTATATAGCATTAACCATACTTTGTACTGTAAGGTGGTGATAACTGTGATTGGAGTGATTTGCTTAGGTTTTGGAACTAGCTGGAAATGCTGCAAGAGACAACAAGAAGAATCGCATTATCCCAAGGCACCTGCTGTTGGCCGTGAGGAATGATGAAGAACTCGGAAAGCTCCTTGCTGGTGTGACAATTGCCCATGGTGGTGTGCTTCCCAACATCAACCCTGTGCTTCTTCCAAAGAAGCCTGAAAAGGCGGCTGCAAAGGAGCCCAAGTCTCCATCCAAAGCCACCAAGTCCCCTAAGAAAGCTTAACCTCTCTCAGTACTATCAGTAGTGTCTGTGCAAGTAATGTATCTCTGTATGGAGTAGTTGTCTATGTATTTTGTTTGTAGGGATGCTTCATGTGTCATAATTCCCTTAGGATTTAAGACCACTGTACTCTGTCGCCACATCCTTGTAGAACATGCTTTGTTTCAGATGAAATGAAATTTGCCAGACTTGTAATTTTCACTTGTTGCTGCAGTTGGAGGTAATTTATATAAGTAGTGTTTCATTTAGGTTGTTGGTATGTGTTGCACTTCTCTCTTAATCTTTCTAGACTGTATTCTTCTTGATGCTTGAGTGTTTGGAAAAAGAATCTGGATTAAGAATCTGTATTGTAGAGACATAAATAAAGCAGTGTCATCTACCAGATCAGTGAGACCTGGACCAGGATCGTCATTGAGACCTTATTGGGATAATCATGAGGGTCAAAATCGTTAAAATATGGTGAGTTGCTCAACATTTGAAAGCTTATCAAACCATTATCAGATTCATTAATCAGAACTATATAACTTTTGTCATTGTTAGCTATGAAGGAAGCAAGCAGAAACTATTTGGTTATGTACTGCGCTGGTGCATCATCAGTGGCATAATAGTCTAGAGATATGTTCTGATTCTTCTGAAAGAACAATCCTTAGAAATAAATCACAATATATTAATGAATGTAACACATACTTAAGTCTTGTTCCAATTTCATAATGGAAAGATTACAACCATTGATAACAAGTCATGAGTGTTTTAACCACATTTAGCAATGGTAAACTGTGTCACTGACTCACTGCCTTAATCTCTCGGGTCACTAAAGGGCTCTTACTAGATTGTTTTCAATTAACCTCAATTTTATTCAACTTTGAGTTTGTTCCTTGTCTTTACCCAAAAGCTTTTAGTCATTGGTCCAGTCTATGTGAGCTGATATGAACCTTTAAAAAACAAAAACGTATTTAGTCTCATTGCTCTGTTTTATACAAATCATATGGCTATTTATCTGGCATATTGTAGACTTTTCTCATACATTAAGGGTTGCATGCTTTAGGCAACTGAAAGGTTGCACTACCACTGCAGCAATTCAACTTGTTTTCCTCTACCCCAAAACAGGAATTGAACTTATTTTCTGTCTCCTTCACCCTGTTCCTCTACCTCTACTGCCCCCATTAGAGACAATGTAGCCTTTTCCATGCTATCCAGACTCATCCACTGACTGAAAATTTCAATCCACAAACCTTCATCTACCTGATAATGCTTCATTTCAGGGGACAATAGTTGTCACATGATATCAGAACAAACAAAAAGCATGAAAATGATAAAATTTCCACAACAACAATAAAAATACTATCTTTTACGCAAGATGTTCCCCAAAACTAATTGCAATCCTCATCTCGAACAAACTCAAATCAGAACCCATTTACATAAAACCAAGTACAATTTTTCCTGATTATTGTTTTGTTAAAAATTATTGCATGCATCTTATTCAAGAAACCAAACACCATCGAGAAACAGAATCTAAAGGATTTCATTAGCAAACTGGTAAACTTGAAAATCCAATCATTAACAAAAGATTCAAGGAAGAAAAAAATATATATATCAACAACTGGTAAACTTGGTGACGGCCTTGGTGCCCTCGGAGACGGCGTGCTTGGCGAGCTCACCGGGCAGGACCAACCTGACCGCGGTCTGAATCTCCCTGGACGTAATGGTGGGCTTCTTGTTGTAGCGAGCCAAACGCGAGGCCTCCTGCGCGAGCTTCTCGAAGATGTCGTTGATGAAGCTGTTCATGATGCCCATGGCCTTGCTCGAGATCCCGATGTCCGGGTGTACCTGCTTCAGCACCTTGAAGATGTAGATCTTGTACGTCTCCGTGCTCTTCTTCGCCTTCTTCTTCTTCTTCTCCACGCCTCCTCCGCCTTCCATTGGGATCTTCTTCTCCGCCTTCGGCTTCTTCTCCGCCCCCGACGGCGCTTTCTCCGCCTTCGTCGGAGCCATTGATCTGATGATTTCGTGAACCCAAACCGAAACGATACCAAACGAACCAACTACTGCGCACAGAGTGAATTCAGGAATTTCGGTGGAGGGAGAGAAAGAGCGCGAGTCTTTATATACTGTCATCGGGTTGCTCCTCATTGGGCGCTTGGGTTTTCACGAGGATCGCGGACGTGGATGTTTTATTGTCCGTTGGATTGATCTGGATGTGCTTTGGCGGTTGGATCGCTTGAGTCGTAGTCTTACGGATTCGATTGGGGAAAACGAGGTTGATTTAGGCACGGTCTCAAATGTCAACCGGACGATTGCGTAAAGGCAATATTGACTTGGCCACTCTCTTCACCGTAGGATTTCAGATTTTCCATGTATGAAAAACAAAACATCTATAGCAAATAAATAGGTGGTATGTCACCCCCTATTTGACTTGTTAAAATAACAGGTTGGGTCAGTTTAATTTGTGGGTATCCGTTAAGAAATATTTTTTTTTAATAAGATTGATCATTTAATTTGTACATTTATTATGTGAAATATTTAAAATATACATTTATGTAATAAAATATATTTATTTATGTGATAAAATGTATTTATTTATGTAATAAAGTATATTTAATTCAAGTTTTTTTGCTGAAAAATGTATTTTTTTTTAACGGATAAAAACGGGCCGGGTCGTGTATATCCATTATTTTTCGAGTCGGGTTCAGATTGAAGTTTTTGCCACCCTTTGGTTAACGGATCGTGTTGAGTTTGACCCGAACCCACTTCACCTGACCAGTTTGCCAGGTCTACCAATAACCTGGAACCCAAACCCGTAAATTTCTGTGTCGTATCATGTGTATTTTTGCCAAGCCTACTGATAATTGGACCCATTTTCGTAATAAAATGCCAATTAATGTCTACATATTGTTTTATGAATTATGATTACCTTATTCTCGAAACAATTTCAGGTCTTCAACTATGTAGACATAAATATGGTTAAAAAAATAGGGCAAATTACACAAAAGTACCTCAACTAACCACCCTATATCACTTGAGTACCCCAATTACAAAAAGTTGCTCTCAGGTACCTCAATTACTGATTTTGCACGCCCAGGTACCTCCGTCAGCTTTTCCGTCTGGGAGCCGTTAATTGCCTACGTGGACTCTGACCTGGGCCACGCGGGACGCAAACCTGGCACTGACGCGGCGACCCCAGATTGGTTCCCGCCCAAATTAGCCCAGTCAGCATCTTCCCTCCAAAAACTGAGCTGCCACGTCACTTAAAATAATAATAAAATAATAAAACGTTTAAAAACAAAACAATTAAACCGGAATTGTCTTAGTTTCTCTTCTTCCTGATCAGTTCTTGGAAAAACGCGAAGATTATTTAGGACTTAGGGTTATTGGAGAGAACTATTGAAGAGAAAAACCTTGCATTATTGGGCTTCATCTTCTAGATCCGAGGAATCTTCTCTGGGTATGCTCTGTTCCAGTTCACCCTTCTCTCCAATGGATTCGGTATCTTGCAATTGTGGGCGAAGAGCTGTACTCTTCACTTCTTGGACTGATCTAAACCCTGGGAGGAGATTTGTCCGGTGTGCCAGTTATGGGGTATGCCTGTCTTGTTCTTGAATAAAGATAATAGGTAATTTTGTTTTTTGAAACTTGACAATTTTTTGCAATGTACAGCGAGGAGGCTGCCAATTCTGGGAATGGGTGGACCCCCCGATGTGTGAACGCTCGAGGGTGATTATACCAGGGTTGCTTAGGAAGGCGACGATGGCTGAGGACAAGCTTAAGATAGTGAGAAGGAAGAACAAATTGCTTTTCACTTTGCTGTTGGCTTCAGGTGTTTTGATGTTATGGGTATATGCTAGCAGTTAAGGGGTTAGGGTGGGTGTTTAGGTTTTTTGGGTTAACCATGGCCAGAAATTTTGTGGTTTTTTTGGACTCGTTTATGCCTAAAGATACTGGGAAGGAAGAACAAGCTGTTTTTCACTTTGTTGTTGGCTTCAGGCGTTATGATGTTGTGGGTATATGCCAGCATAGGTGGGTGTTTAGGTTTGTAGGTTAACCATGGCCAGATATTTTGTGGTTTTTTTGGACTTGTTTCTGCCTTTATGCAATGCAAATGGTTTATTTTGAAATGGTTTATGCCTTTTATGAAATGGTTTATGGCTTTAATGCAATGCAATGCAATGCAATGCAATTGCAATTTAAATGGTTTATTTTGAGGTTCCTTTTATAGCTTCATTGTGGTGATGGCAAACACACTATTATACATAACATGGTTTCAAAAATCCCCTATTAGAATTCTCACGCCTTCTCCCAGGGTGGGTGTATGGTTTGATAATACCATGTAAAATTGGACTTTAAAATGTAAATAAGGCTCACAAGTCATGGCAAAAAACAAAAAGAGGCTCATAAGGAATACCACAAAAAACCCTGCATTCGCTTAGATAATGTCAATTACACAACAACCTTGTCTACTTGTTCACTGTGCAATACAAAAAACCTTGTCTACTTGTTACACAAAAAACCCTGCATGTGTCAATCTGTGCAATACTAACTTCAATAACCTTGTCTACTTGTTCACCATTATGTCCAAAAAAGATATTCCCACCTGCACAAAATCTGTTGAAAGGCTCCAAAGTCCCTAACTTCACATGTATTACAAAATCACTTAAATAGCCTAGCTTCATCTGTAATTCCAAAACACAAAACAAACCATATTTTCCACAAAAAAAAAAAAGCAAAATGTCAATACAACCCATTGTTCATTCTTGCCATCAAGGCAACCTGCTTCACTGAGTGTTTTGGGAGGCTGGGGGTGCTCCTTGAGTGTTGGACTGAGATGACTGAGATAGTTGAGCAGCATGAGAACCTCTTCTTCCCCTAGCACCTCTGTTGGTCTGCAAAGTACAAAACAAATCAGTCTATAGGTATGCAAATGTTCTATAAAATTCACACCATGATCATTTTGAATATTACATGTGCTCTTCCTCCTCTCCTCTGGCTCGTTGTAGATGTACTTGCCCCTCCATTTTGTCTAGCTTGAGAGCGCCCTCCTCTAACAGTGGTTGGTGCTGCACCTCTTCTCCTTGGCAAATGCCTGTGACAAGTCCTGGCATTATGGCCAGTTTGATGGCAAATGGAGCATTTGACTGTGATTTGCTCTTCCCTGCCTAGTGCAGTCATGTCAGCCAGAGGCTGCAGTGGCTCATTTGCACCCCTCTTCCTCTTCATTTTTGGTCTTCCAGGTTGTCTATTGTATTGGGGAGGTTCTGGTGGAGTCTTCCTTGTTCGCTCCCACAAACTCATACCATTGACTGGATTGATGAGGCATGTGTAAGCCTCCAAGTATTTCTCCTTGCTGTAGCATGAGGCCACATAGTCATAATGATTCAAATGCATATGATTCATGACTGCCACTGCATGCAAACAAGGGATCCCAGTCAGTTGGAATTTTCTACATGCACATGTCCGATCTTCCAAATTCACAACAAAGATCTGACCCCTCTCAGCATCCACTTGGTAGCTCCTATCTCCATTCCATGTTATCACACATCCCCTGCATGCATCCTTGTTGTCCTCCACTTTTTTCACAACCTTGGGACAAATAGGTATGTTCCATCGGAGCATTTTGTCCCTCCTAACTTGGATCCTCTTCATTAGCATAGTTCTTACCATCTCGAACATGGTGAGGATTGGCTTCCCTCTGGCTTTCAATATCACAGAATTGAAAGACTCACATATGTTGTTAAGCAGCATATCACAGTGTGGCCCACATTGAAAGTGTGATCTGCTCCAGTGCTCAGCAGGCCTTTGCTTTAACCAGACATATGCAGCATCAGAAAGTTGTCTTACTTCATCCATAGCAGTATCGAAATGTGGAATGCAAGTGGCCCTGGCACTTTTCCACAAAGCATCCTTCAGGGCCTGACCCTTATGCTCTTTGTTGAAATTTGTGTACAAGTGCCTAACACAAAATCTTTGTTGACTATTGGGTAATATGTCCTGTATGGCTGGCAACAAACCCTTTTGCTGGTCAGTGATAAAAGTCCAGTGGTGGGAGTTGACAATGTCTAGATCATTAGCAAGTAACTCAACAAACCAAGACCAGCTGTCCTTGTTCTCTATTTCCACAGCTGCGTAAGCTATGACCCAGGTTTCTTCATTAGCATTCACACCAACAGCCACAAGCAGTTGCCCTCCATATGGACCTTTTAAGTGGCAACCATCAAGCCCCACTATTGGTCTGCAAGCTTTCTTAAAACCCTCCTTACATGCACCTAAGCACATATAACATCTCAGAAACCTCCCTTCATCCATTTCAACCTGTGTAGTGGTCCCAGGGTTTGTCCTCCTAACCTCTGCACAGTAATCCCATAGTCTCCTGTACTGCTCAGCATGTGTGCCTTCAATGATATTTTTTGCCCTCCTCAATGCCCTGTAAGCTAGCATTCTTGTCACCTTGACATTCCACTCAGATGAAACAGTCTGCTGGAATGAGTCAGTGGACCATTCTGGAGTGTTCCTGATCCTATCTAAGTACTTGTCACATATCCATTCAGCAAGAATATTCCTGTTCTCATGGATCCTCTGGCACTCATGATGCTTGTAGATCTTCTTGATTTGCAAAGTAGGCTGTTTGTACATCTTCCCCACATGGATCTTCCAAGGACAACCTTTTGCACACCTGACATTAAGCTTCAATGTTGAATTTCGAGTGAAGTGAATTTTACCAAAACCATTCTTGATTGAATATTGCTTGATGGCTGCCCTAAACAACACAGCATCTCTATAAGTTTGGCCACAAATGAACTGAGGGTCAGCTAGGTCAGTGTCAGGATTGAATGCAGGATACCTTCTGGTTGGTGCATCCTCATCATCACTACCATGGATACTCTCTAGCTCCTCTATCCTGTATCCCTCCTCAGGATCATCAATCTCTCCTACATCCAAATCTAAATTTGGTACTGAACTTGAAGGAGCCTGACTGGTGGAAGCATGATCTGTGGATCCTGGAGCAGCATTAGGTTGTGGCTCTGTAGGTTGTGGCTCTGTAGGTTGAGAAGGATTGCCTTCCATCTCACATTCTTCCTCCACAAACCTTGTAAACCTAGTCTGATCATCATCAGGTGGGAAGTCAGGATCCATAAAGTCATCAGATTGCCCCTCAGTAATATGAACTCCCTCACCAACTGGATCTCTATTTTCTTCATCACTTTGATCCCTCATTGGTACATCATTACCATTCAGGGTTTCTTCAGGTTCATCATCATCACCAACATGTTCAGGTTCATCATCATTTTCCTCCTCGGGATCTTCAATAACCACTGTAGATGGCATAGTGTATATGTCATCTACATACTCCTTGTGCCTCTTGTAAGCTTCTTCTGGTGTGAGATGCTCAAAATACATGTCTAATATTGGAAGATCCTCTGGCACTACACTAACCATGTAGCTCACATCATCTTCGGACTCCAACAACAGCAAACCCTCATCATATTCCCATTCAGGGTACTTGTAGTAGTAGAAGATGAAACTTTTTCCATAACCCAACTTTTCTGCCATTTTATCTATATATTTGAAGCACATGTATTGTTTATTGCAGTTATCAACCCATTGTATTTTGCCACCCTTATACTCTGCGTGTGTTAATTCCCCACCATGGTGCAGTCGAATGGAGAACTTTTCAGGATTGTCTGTGCAAAAAAAAAAAGGCAATATGCAATCAACAATTGACTGACGAATGCATTCTGAATTTTTAAGTCACTATTTAAATGCATAAAGTAAAGCAACAGAGGACAAATACCACAGTCGAATGCAACTGTTATTCATTTAGACCACCTACCAGTCAATTGTTAAAATAACACTACTTGCTTTATTCATTCAGACCACCTACCAGTAAAGCAACAGAGGACAAATAACACTACTTGCTTTATGACTCAACAAAGCACTTCCCTATAAAATAACACACTACCAGACAAAGCACGCGACAATTCCCACATGCCCAGAGAAGAATCTACACAAAGTCCAAACCCACCGTACCCACCGAAAACCCTAAAAGCAAGACAAAGAATCTACGCGCCTAAAGCTTTATATAAAGGCCTAAACAAAGAAATATAAAGCCTTAAAGACGGAAAAACTAGGAATTCAAGAGATTCAAATGAGCAACTTACCATAGATGGGCATTTCCAACACATCGTGCGGGCGAAACTTCCAACCCATCGCTTTTCTTCAATGTCTTGTTCTAGTGTCGGGAGGGTATGGCTTTTCTGGTGTTTCGATCTCGCTTTTCTGGTGTTCTGATCTCAGGAGGACAACAATGGTGGTGGCCTGGTGGGAGATCGAAGGTCTGTGTAGTTGGGATAAGCTTCTAGAATTACTGAAATCTGAAACGTTTAATTGTTTTGTTTATATGTTATTTGATTTTTAAAACTCAGGTTTAATTGTTTTATTATTTTATTATTATTTTAAGTGACGTGGCAGCTCAGTTTTTGGAGGGAAGATGCTGACTGGGCTAATTTGGGCGGGAACCAATCTGGGGTCGCCGCGTCAGTGCCAGGTTTGCGTCCCGCGTGGCCCAGGTCAGAGTCCACGTAGGCAATTAACGGCTCCCAGACGGAAAAGCTGACGGAGGTACCTGGGCGTGCAAAATCAGTAATTGAGGTACCTGAGAGCAACTTTTTGTAATTGGGGTACTCAAGTGATATAGGGTGGTTAGTTGAGATACTTTTGTGTAATTTGCCCAAAAAAATATTACCATATTCTCTTGAAAAATATGGTTAAAAAAATGTTTTAACTAATTTTGTTTACTTTATTTTCTAAAATAAATATTTTCCATTTCTTTGTTCATATTTTCCCACGGTCATATTTATTTACACTTGTGTTAGAAATCCCAATTTTTTTTTTTAATTTACATGATATTCATACATTAGACACTAAAAAATAAAAAAAATTTGTTCATGTACTCTTTTAAATTTTTTTATTTTATTTTTTTATTTTATCCTCATCCCGTGCATCAAGAGCTTGCTAGCTCATTCCTCATTCCTCTGCTCTGATTCATGATTTGGCAAATCAATGGACACTGACTGCAGGAAAAAATTTCGGGCCATTTCTGAAAAAATGGTACAACTGCCACCAAACTGGGACTTTAAGCTTTGGCATCCAAATTTTAATCAACGATATAGTCCTACAACTTACAAATGCTATCGTATAGAGTTGGGTGCATCCATGATATCATGTGGAACAGAGTAATCACAAGCCCCAACTTTATTTGCAGTTTCTGTGCAACTCATCAGTCAAAAAACAGAGCTCTATCGATGGAACCTCAAGTAATAAATTAGAAACATCATAACAAGCTTATCCAAAATATAATACAGCATTTTGGAACCAGAATCTGAGAATCACATTTCTATGAAACTCGATCAGAATCTCTTTTCAAGGTAAAGATTTTTGCATAAAAGGCCATGGCAGACTGAATCATCATGTACTTCCTATTATACTCACCAGCACTCAGAAGAACAATACGGGATTGGACCTGTAACCATGACCCGTTGAGAGACAACAAATGTTCAACCAACCCATTAGGAGAGCAATACACAGTAACATATAAAAGGAAACAAGAATACTAAAGAGCTCTGTCTGAATGGGAATCAGGAATTCTCAACCATTGTAAAACAGGAAAGGAGGATTCAATGTCAAATCACAGTAGCCATATCTGACTATGCTTTATACCAGCCAGCTTAGAGGCAAAACAAAAATTTACAACCAAGTAAAAGAAAAGACTGATGCACAAATTTAGTCCATTGATAAACTAATAAGAATAACTACTTTAACAGAATTATTTGTCTCACAATACATTCCTTCTTCCTCTTCTGTACTGTCCAACGTATTAGAAATTCAAACGAAAACAATAGAAAACAGCATACAAATACCATGTAAATGGAAAAGCAACCTTGATCTCCAACTCCAAGTAACCAAAGCAATGAGAAGCTCAATGCAGATCCACCTTGTGCAAACCAACGCTTTTCATCTCAGCTAAATCCTGTAAGAGGAAAGATGATAATGGAAAACATGCAAAGAATATTAACTTTATTGCAAATGGGATGACCAGCATGATACTTAAGACAAAAGCACATGCTACCATAACTTTAATTAGGTTTATACATATACACAGAGTGATTAAATACAGCCAGATATGAAATAGTTTGCATAAAGGTAATGACATAATTTTAGAATCCTAAGCCAATTCATCTGCACCCACCTTATTTATGATCTTTGAACCACAACTTACCATGAACAGAAGTGGAACATGCAGGTGCAGGTAATTGGAGAAGGTAATTATAAGGCAACACATGCAAGGTTTTCATAGAAATATATATTGCTTGGTGAAGGAATCAGAAAAAAGACTTCAGAAGGATCATGCAAAATTTATTAAACATGAACACAACTCAACTACGACTACTAGTTTTTTTCACATTTGATGCCCTAAAACACAAGTCATAAAGTCATTGGGGATAAGAAGAAGAAGATGATCAAATTATGATGAAGAAAAAGATAATGAGGGGTATAGAAACCAACTTGAAGCAAGACTGGTTCAACAAGTATAAGGATCAAGGATGCTGCAGAATATTGTTAAGACTACCAAACACGCGAATAAACTTATAGTAATGAGCAATTAGTAGCAGAATCATTCTCTAGGATGTTGTGCTATGTTGATATTGTTGAGACTACCAAAAATGTGAACAGTTGATGGTAAGATAGAGTAATTGCAGGATCATTCTCGAGTTCCTTGTGAGATGCTGGCCTAACTCATAGCCATATTGTATTGGCAAATTCACGATAGCAGGTCTAAACATCTAAGACGTTACTTGGTCATACATATTTTGCTCAGCCTATCTAATAGGAAGATATTAGTCACTTCGTAAGATTTTATGTCAACATCTTGAACAACCTTATGGATAACTTTGTTCATAGGAGTTTAATCATTATAACTTTGTCTATAGGCAACCAAATTCACCAATGGCCATATTCTAATTCCATCAACTACTACCTGTCTCTTAATTACAAAAATGTGATCTAGTTTAGAGGTTTCAACTTTATTTAGTACAATTACAATAAACTTATTATTAATTCTAACTCCAAAATAGATGTGCCCTTCCCTCTGTTCGATCTTTCAAAAACACACTTGGTATTGAAGTCTTTACCCTGATATCTAGATGAAGGGTTATCCTCACTGCAAACTCCAACATGAGAAATTACCTAAACAGGCTAAAGTATTAAGCTAATGAGCATAAAAATGCTATTGAAGTGGCGAGCTATCACTAAATATAAGTTCCAAAAAAAAAAAATTATGGCATTTCTACTTTTCTAAAACTCACATGTCACAACTACATTGAAAACCTAAAACGGTTCAACAGTAACAAATGCGAAGCGGAAAAGACAAGAACATCAAACGAAAATATGAAAAGAAAAAAGACAGGGTAATTCATACAAACCTTGCAGAACCCGCGTTTATATTCCGATGAAGAATCCGACCCTGACCCAAATCCCCACCATCAATCAATTCCCTGAGCCCCAAATTCCCAACCTTCTCTTTATCCTCCTCCTCTTCCTTGGCCTCCGCAACACGAACATCACCACCACCACGCACCTTACCAATCAGTCTTTCAAAGTAATTGCCATATATATACTCTGGCGTGTACCCATTTTCTTCGTCAAAGAGCATGATATGGCCGTGCCACTCCCATACCCGATAGTCAGAACCCGTTTCCTCGTGAAACCCGACACATATGTGATGCTCACCGATCGTCACGGCCTGACCGGAATTGGGTTTGAGGGAATCGGTCTTGCCACTGAGAATGACCCGGATGATGTCCTTCTCGAGCTTGGATTCTTCTTTGGCGAGTTGGGTTTTGTTCTCGTCATCGTCGTCGTCATCGCCGGAGAGATTGGCGGCGTCGAAGAGAAGATCTTCGAGGGTTTGAGAGAGGAAGGAGTTGTTGTTTTGGGGTCGGATTTGGAGCCTGCCCATTAGGGTTTGGAGCAGCAGGTTGTCGAAGTTGGTGGTGTTGGTGAAGGAGCTCATGGTGTTTGGCTTGGCTTGGTATGGTATGGTTTGCCTTTGGGTTCGGGCTGGTATAGGGTTTTAAGACATTGGCTGGAAGGGTTTTTGGGTTTTGGGGATTGGAGGTAAAGAGTGGCTTGGCGAGGGTTTATGGCTTTTATGCTTCAGGTTTTGGGTGAAATATCTTGATTTTGGTGGCTTAACGAGGATTGAGGATGGGTGTTATATTTTTCCAGGTGTGCACGTCAGATGGAGCCACGTGGAATTAGGTGATAAGTACACTATGGTCATGAGCTGGACGTTTATCATATTGTAATTGGGCAATGGATTCAGTTTTGCTCACCACGACACCACCGCCTTTTTGTGTTGAGCAAAAATGGACTCATTGGGCAATATCATACTGTAGTGAAAATCTTCATAATACTGTTAGAGGAATCAACTCACAAATAGATGAGATTCATAACTCATGTGACACACCTTATTATGAGAGAATAGCTCATGAAAGATTAGAGCCATATTATAGCATGTAAAGCTTAATAAATGCGACGCTTTATGATAGCAAGGTCATTGGTGACGCTTTTCTTTTCTTTAGACTGAAGTGATAAAGAGAAGAGAAAATAAGAGAGGAGATGACATACACCAGCCAATGAGAGTGGTGGGCGGCCGGCAGGGTGGTCGCATGGGAGGAGGAGAGGGTGGTGGGGTGGGGCTCGAGTGTGAGGTGATTTTTTTTTTCAATAATGCTAATTGTCCCACATTTTTTTTCCCACGTTTGTATACCATCTTATGTGTCATTACTTTACTGGAAGGGTATTTCCTTTTTCTTTTTTAAGTTTTATTTTTTATTTTTTAGTATCCAATACATGAATGCCATGTAAGGTGGTATGAAATTGTGGTATAAAAATGTGGTAAGTGTAGCATTACTGTTTTTTTTTTTCAACAATTAAGGGCAAATTTGAAAGATTCAAGAGAAGAAATTAAGAGAAGAATAAAAAAAGCAATTGGGGCATCATTTAGAAGCTCTATAAAAATTAAATAAAAAATTAGGCCCAAACCCTCCACTTTTGGGGCCCAAGCCTTCCTCAAAGGTTTTTCTTTTCTGCTTAACAAAAAAACTAACATAAAAAATACCAAGATATTCTTATTTTTAACGGAAACATTGAGAGAATGTAACTGAGAAGGTACATTGCAAAAAATAATAAATTAAAGTGCTACATTGATTCAATTTTTTTGTTAGGTAATAAAGTGAAAATTGAGTCAAAGTTCAGGTGGGTGATATATAAAAAAGTCTTCTTTTTTTTGTTGGGGCCATTTCCTCAAAGGTTGTTTTCATCAAAGTTTCATCTGCTCATGCGTAAGCATGGTTAGTGCCCATCTTTCCTTTTGTACAATTTATACAATGTTGTCATCTTTTCTCAATCTTATAGGCATGCTATTTTGTGTTGGATTGCAGGTTACATTGGTGAGTTTTAGTTTGTGGATGATCACAGACCTGGACACGTTGTGGTTGAATCCTGGACTGCAAGATTGCTTCCATCAACAAAGGTCGTCAATTGACATGAGGAAATGTTGTACATATATAGGAATTTTCTCTTGGACGGATGCGTCCTTTTTTTTTTTTTTCAGATTTTCTTTGCCGAGCGCTCGGTTGGCAATGACTTTTTTTATAACCGAGCGCTATATATTTCACTCGCTTAAAGAGTTTGCTTTAAAAAGCTTTTGCTACAAAATTGTTGTGGAAAAAAAGAATCATGGTTAAAGTGATATTATCATGACACTGATATTGCGCATAACAAGAATCATTAGTTTACTTTGGAGCTGATTATTTCATCATAATACTCATAAAACTTGAAATCTGGAACAATAATACATTCACCTTACAAACTGTCCACAAGAATTGCTTCATTACACCGACACATGATAAAGAATACATTTTTTCTCCCAAAAAACAAAAAAGGACAGCCGCAACACAAATCAATATACTTGTTTCAAACCCATGATAGGTCATGCAAAAAATGGGACATAAATCCATACATACATCAACCCAAGACTGGTTTTTTCCTTTTCCTCTCGTTTTCAATATTCATTACTGTATAGAATAGTTGTAATATGACCATAGGAAACAATCCATGCATAAGTCGTAGTATATAAGCAGCATACATTGTATGCATAAACAACAAAATAATAGAGTTATTTTCATTACAGAGAATCGGAATATTATATATATTTATAACTGTCTTCCCTATATAAGATGATAGCACCAAGATTCATCATCACTTGGACGAGCAACTACCGCCTGAGGCTCTCCACTATGTAGTCCGCATAAAGATTCCTATGACATTTGAACAAAGATTAATTCAGAGATTAAGACCATATTCTATTGCGTGTAACCAAACAAGGCAAGTAATATTAGTCTAGACAAACCCAAAAGGTAAATTGAATCCAGAAATGAGTGACATGCAATGGAGTCAAATCTCCAATAAGCTGATTTTTAAATGTTTAAACTTCAGTTGATTTCAAAAGAAATTATGCCAAGGAATGCAATTCAGATGAATTTTCTTAGAGAACCAGAATGATTCACTACTTTTATTCTACAATTTACGTTCTCATAAAACTATTTATAGTTTAGTTTTCAAACAAAAAGCTGTAATACCAAAAATATGGTGTATGTGCGGGTGTGGGTGTGGGTGTGGGTCAGAGAGCATCAACACTCACATGGAATGCTGGATTGCATCATAGGAAGCAGATGCGGGGAGAAAGTCATCAACTGCAACTTCCTTGTTCTCATTTTTCTTGTCTAAATTTTTCTGTCAAGGAAAAGAGCTTTCCATAGGACTTTGAAGAAATAAGACAGTATATCCCATTAAATTATGCTTGCTAGAAACTAAAGTTTTAAAAAGGATACAGTCTTCAAAGAAACGCCGGATCTCAGCCAAACGATGTGGTGGAAGCTCCTTGATGTCATTAATGTGTCGGTATTCAGGATCATCAGCACAAACAGCAATTATCTTGTCATCTTTCTCACCCTGTTTTCATGAAAAATTAGAACTTTGTGATAAATTAAAAGAGCACAATCCTTTCAGTATGAATATATACCTGATCAATCATAGGCATCAGACCAATAGCTTTCGCCCGAAGAAAGCATCCAGGAATAACTGGCTCCTGTCAGTTTTTGCAGAGTCAAAATAAGTCAGAGTGAGGTTCCACATACAAGCATCAGTTTGAAAACTTCAGAAGCGGCAAGCAGGTGAAAGGTCTACTGCTCTAAAGCCAGTAACTACCATCATGCAAAATACATTATAGCTTTATATAACTAACATTTGCTTTTGATAATAGTGAATGGTCCTTTTTTCTAATGTAAAACAAGATTTATATTAGTTGTGATTTGTGAATAAAATTCCACCAGTGATGGCCAGTTGATATCTACATATGTACACTGTACATGTATTGGAGCGAATATAAGTGGTAGTAGGTGCCCAAATGGTTGGAGGTCACATTCGGGTTTGCATGCTATAGACCATGTCTCATTATGTGATTCATAAACAAAAATGCCAAATTGGCATTTGCAATGAGAATAAGCCTAAAAAATACCTGCATAATAATCAAGACATCCAAGGGGTCATTGTCCTCACAAAGAGTACGGGGGATGAAGCCATAGTTGTGGGGGTAGACAACAGATGAGTACAGTATACGGTCAACCTGCACATTCAAGCACTAGTTAGCAATCACGCACATACAAGCACTAGTTAGTAATCATACTTAACACTAAATGTAGCAGGAAGATTAGCTTGGCACAGATAATTACCTTAATGAGTCCAGTTTTTTTGTCAAGTTCATATTTCACTTTGCTTCCTTTTGGTATCTCAATAACCTGCATGAATTAGTCATGTTTCCACAAGAAAATGGTCAGTAGGATGCCAAACATATTGCAATTCAAAGTTGATTATTGTCTTGGATGCCCAGCATTCTTCTGAAAAGTAAAGGCTACTTACCGTAACTATTAGAATTGAAATCTGAAAACTGAGTATTTAGAGAAATTACAGTTAACAATAATATTATAGAATAAATTATCTTCTGGAACAAATTACTTAAGTATGAGGATTATGTTAAGAATGTCACTAGATTCTGAAAATTGGTCAATCTTATCCTAAGTTACTTATTTCAGTTGTATAGTCATTCAGTACAATATACACAACTAACATCAGTTTAATTTAAGCGTTGAAAATGCAAAATTTGAGAGAGCACAGCAGAAAATAAATGATAAAAAAAAAAATCCAAAATTTTAAGGATCAAATGATTATTATGGTTCAATATACTTACACAGTTGAAAATTTTTGGAGCTCCAGGGCCTGCATTGTAATGACAAAAAGGTTACACATAGGTTATGATTACAATTAAAAAAACATGGCATGACTAAGATGGCTAGAAAAGATATTGCTTACCTATTTCAAGATCATGCCAAGGGTGTGCAGCTATGGACCTCCTGGTCATGGATGAGAGTATTCTCTCATTAAGAGGTGGATGTGAGGAATAATGGGAGTCGGAAACTTTTTGGGGAGTCTCAGTAGCTTTTTGAGTAGCCTCGATGGGGGGAGCCATAACTATAGTATAGACCAGGTGAAGAGTCATCAAAAGCAGAACTACATTTAGCAATTCTATGAGCTATTTAAGCAAGCAAAAGATTATGAAATGCTTTTTTAAGAAAAATGGTTTCATGGATTATGTCTCACAGATTCCCAAAGTTAAAATCTAGAATAAGTGACCCCCCAAAAAAGGATAAATCTGTAGACTGTAGCACAAGCTATATAAGTAAAAGAATGCCATGCTAGATGAGCTTTAATTAACAAGCATAAATATGCCAAACACATAATATTGAGGACCATCACGAAAGATAAACACTGATGGAGGAACATTTAAAACCTTTTAACCTTGTACACATACATACATATATATAGCAACAGTTCCACTTTTCCAGAATTCACTTGAATATCAAGAACACTTAAAAGTTAAACTAAAACCGTGTTTAAAGGACTTAAGCTGCCAGATCCAAATGACTCTAGGAGGTGGATGTCTCCGAAAAAATAAACAAAAGCAGAAAGGAGGAGAATTAGTGTCCCGCAGCAAATCGACAAATGCCAATGGGTCCATATTTTGTAAAAGCATTTCTTCACTTCCAGAGGCTAAAATTAAATAAATATTAAAATAGCATCGCAAAATTGGCCGTCAAAAGTCAAAACGTCTTCTGAAACGCTTCCAGCAAAGCGTTTATTCAAAACTAAACTCTGAGCAAATAAAACGGTACGGAAACCTATTTAATCTAAATATCCAGCAAAAACCTCCTACAGATCTGCCAAACTACAACTCTAGCTTACTGAAATAAATACGAAAATAGCAAGTAATCCGCAAAACAGAGTCTCCATGAACAATCATAGAGCCATTACAGAAAACGCTGCTAGCTATCAACATCTAGAAAGAGTGAATCTGAGTGATCTCATATCTCAACCTAAATTCGACACAACCATTTCCAATGGCGCAAAATTGGAGACAAACAAGAGCGTGCACAGAAAACGCACACGCGTACGTGCAACACGCACTGGATGCAAAGAAAACAAGGTCAGATCCATAAACACAACAAAACGACACCAAAATCAGCTAATCAGCTAATCAGCTAGAAATGCACAGTAAATTGAACCAAACGACGAGGTAGGACTCGGAAAAGCAAGTAATTAACGTACCGGTGGAGGATCGGAGCGAGCAAGCCCTCGCTGAAGAAACTTGGAGAGAAAGACGAAGAGCACAGATCTCAGAGAGAGCGAGGAGAAACACAGAGTGAATGGGCGCTCAAGTAGAGGAAAGCAAGCAAGTGTGCGTGTTCCCGCTCTCTTGCTTCTTTCCCATTTAAAGGAAAAAAAGGAGAAAAGAAATTAAAGAGAGAAATTCCCAAGCTTTGGTGCTTATGGAATCCGGATATTCTGGCCAACCGAATATAACGTGTCGCCAGCTGTTACCGATCTGGTTACGTGTCGGGTACTGAGTGGGCGGCTTCGGGGCCCCACCGTCGGACAGAGACGGAGTTCCTAACGGTCGTGAGGGCCATTCCACCATCCTTTTTGGGTTCGCTGCGATATCGTGAATCGGACGGTGAGGGGTCTTCCTGAAAACGATTCGTGCCGGGAAAATGCTTTTCAAGTGGGGAGGGGGGCGGGATGGTGTAACTAACGGCGCACAAACATTTCATGTGCCTTTCAACCCACACCCAATGATACCCTGCCATGTCAGCATGCAGGCCATCCAAATGAAATGTGATTGATTATATTGTTGTGAGAGTGTGGTCGTGCGCGCACAGCGAGTGTAATGGTAGAAGACAAATAAATTTTTAGTTTGACTGTCACACTGACTGTCAACTAGTGTTACTAATTCACTTATAAATAAAGATTTCTTAGTACTATATTTTAAAAATATCAATTTGTCATCTAATTTAAATATAAATATATTATCTATTCATATTATATATGTATATTAGCAACACTACATAATAATGACATACGATGTATTTTTGTAGATTTGTGGAAGAGGTGCGGTAGAACCGTAGAAGCAACCTCAGCCAATAAGGCAGTATCGGTTCCTTTATCTTGGGCATGTGATGTGCGTAAGAGGTGAGTAGGAATGCCTATCCATTACTCTTCTTCTTTGTTTGACTTTGATTTTATTGCAAAACCTACCAGTCTTCTAGATTAGTAGTAAAAGTTGAATTAAATTCTTATCCTAAGTCCTAAGATTTGAATTGCATACTTTATTACTGGGCTGCGGAACAGTCGGACGGCATTAAAATTTGGTCTCTTCTGCAGCACGCGGTTTTTGAATTTGGTCATTTTTTATTGACCTTGCAAAGGCAAATGGTCGAAGCGTTGATTTTAGGAAGATTAAAGGTGACTGTGTCAATCTTAAGGACTTTTTCATGGCCACCCAGTCACCCATTACGTACCATTTGTTCAGTTAAGAATAATCTATTTTTCTTCCATTTGGCGTCTCACTTGCATGAATGACATTCTTTTTTCATTGCATGAATTACATGTTGATAGCTTATTTATTAAAAAAAAAAAAAAGAGTTTGAGTAGACTTATTTAAAAAAATCAAAAATTGTTATATTATTTAGGGGGAACAAATTTAATTAATTTGTAAATTTCCAATACTAACTATATTGTGAACAACATTTTAAAAAACTTTACAAAATAGTCATTTGGCTTCGAGAAAATGAATGTCCTGACAAATGGGGTTATAGTGACCATGCTTGAACAATTGGTTGCCAAAAGTGCGGGCCTTCAAAACATCATAAGATCATCATGAAGTGTATAGGGTTAACACTTGCCTGGTGTTGGAAGGTAAGGAGATTTGTGATTTGATGATTGGATGATGGACAATTGATGCCCTAATGAACGATGATGGCATATATATGTTGGGTTTATCTTATGTGCATGCTTCATTTTAAATAAAATGCATCACAATCAGTTGAATTGTCAATTATAATATCACTTGTTTAGTAATAGAACAACGTGAAACTACAACTAATTCTAAACAAATACTAATATTATCCCAAACTTAATCATGTGTGGGACGGTGTCCAACAACATTTAAGTAAATCTAATAAATAATAAGGTATGAAATTTTACCTCAAAATATCTCAATACTATTAGTAGTATGTCACACAATTTATATATTTTAAATTGTTTGTCACATTTACAATGTGGAATTAGGTGTTGTATAACTTCACCCACGCTCATGATTCCAACTTTCCAAGTCACACAACTCCAACACATAGCTATAAAAGTTTTAAAGTCACACAACGTCTCCAACACATAGCTATAAAAGTTTTAAAGTAGCCAAATTCCTTATCCGGTAAGTTTTCAACTCACACAAGCATAAAGATATAAGAGCACTATATATTTCGGAGAGGAACATATTTTGCATATCATATTTGCTTATCATTTATACAAGTGGATTTTTTTTTTTTTAATCTAGCAATGTGATATATATATATATATAAAGGATAATGTTTAGGTACTCAAGTTTGAGTATCAACCTTGTACTCTACACATGGCAGACTGGAAATTAAGACCTTAGAGAAAAACCCTGGCCACCACCCCAAAAGAAAAAACTTTTTCTTCTCCTCAATCTATCCATGGGGGAGGGGCGGCCCTTGTATTCTCATAGACTGCTTCTCCCCTCACCCCTTTCTCCTTTGTTTTTCTTTTTATTTTTTTGTGTTTTTATTTTTGTCTTTTGGGATACTCTCCTCCCAATAAGTGATAGTATTTTCATTTCTCTTTGCGAGAGTTTCTTCACCTCTCTTCATGAGAATTTTTCTGATTTGGTTTGTTTTATGTTTTGATGCTTTCAGGTTTTCTCTGGTGCTCATCACAAGATGTTAGGAAGTCACTATTTTTGCCAGTACCAGTCATGTTTCTACTGGTTACTATTGCCCGATCCGCCACTTTGCGCTATTGTCAGCCTCGACCTAGAGATGTTGGTAAGATCGTGAATCCAAACACGACTAATTCGCTAATTCCTACGGTGCCTCTATGGCTCTGTTTGGTGACTATAGTATCTGCCTGATGCTGATGTTATGAGATTTTGGATTTTATGTGGGCTTTTATGCTTCATTTTTATGGGTTTTTGTTTTCTTGTAAGCCTTTGGGTTCATATTTTGTATTATCTCTACCTTTTTGGCTGTTTTAATGCAATGATATGTTTTATTCTAAAAAAAAAAACTTTATACTCAACACCAATCAAATGAGTTCATGATGAGATCTACTATGAGAGAGAACATGATAGATCTCATCATGAGCTCATTTAATTGGTGTTGAATACAAAGTTAGTATTCAAATTTAAGTACCCAAACATTTTTCATATATATATAGAATTACTCGTATTATAAAAATGAAGTAAATGAACTTGGCAGATGTTGGGGCACTTCATGTCTATAAAATTTGAAAATTGTCTGGAGATTCCATGGAGACTCGGACAAGTCCTGCTTTGTTTATAGACGACGATGTCATCGTTGGTGACTAAAAAGAGGATGATGTGATATATACCATCGTCCAAAAAGAACATAGAATTGGCGGAGGAATCTTGCAAAATTCCATCTTTTTTTTTTTTTTTTCCTTCCCGTAATTTGCAAGATTGCTCTTTGATTTTCCCTTTTTTGTTTTTTGTCTGAGCTCTTTGATTTGCCTTATATGATAAGAATCAATACTTTCAGATTCGTACGCCATGCAGCACCATTTAGATCTTCTCTTGTAAGCGTATGGATGACGCTAACTAGTTACCTAGATGGCTAGATCTGCTCAGTAAGTTTGATACTTTGATAGTTTGATTTGTCAAACTTTATATACATTTAGCAAATTAGCTTAAGTATTTTTCAACTTTTGAAAGATAAAGGTGAATGCATTAGTGGATTACAGACGTCTGAGAATTTTTCTCAGACAAAATGGAAAGTGAAAAGACATTGAAAAAAGAATAGGTGCTGGGTCTGTATATCACGTAACCAGCGCACTTAGAAATTTGTTGTAGACAATGTAACAATCAATGGTATCCTCCAAAAAGGAACTCATGAAATAGAGAGGGCTGTATTTGTCACGCAACGAATTAGCCTCCAAAATATGATTCTACTTTTCCGTTGTTGAAAGTGACCATTGATCTGTATATACTATATATATTAATTCGATCGTGTGGTGCGCCTTGAAACTTGATTTGGCTTGGGTGCTTAATTGTAAATTTAATGGCAAGTCAATTATGGGCAAGAACAAACTATCATTAGAGTTCGATCGCCGACACAGCCAATAGACTGGTAGCTAAGAAGACAACAACTGGAACCTAAGAAAAATGGATCGGATCTCAATCCTCTCTTCATCTTAATTCTCTCAACTTGTCATTTCTCAATTTTTAATGGTTGCCTTATATTATGAGTTGTCTTTGTTATCAGAAATGCTATCATATTTTTTTTTTTTCAAATTTATATAACATTCATACATTGAATATTAAAAAAATAATAAAAAAATTAAAATAAAAAAATATATATCATATTCAATAAAATAATAACACACAAAATAAGATATAATGTTTTTTTTAAAAAAAGTTGAGACAATTAATATTATTGAATAAAATAAGTAAAACTGTAAAAGTAAATATGAAGGAAAATCAAATTTTAATATAAATATGCCATATGGAACTTTGTCTTAGATGACCTAGATATTAAGCAAGAGAGATGACAATTGCACGGTGCACCCAGCCACCCACCACTTTTAAATTGTACGTACCAAACATGTATTCAAAATCAATGGCATATTTTGAAATAGTTGTCCAATTGTGTCGTATAAGGGCAATCTTGGAGAATGCTTTCCTTACAAATGCAAGCGAACTTGAGATTGATTTTTGGCCTTTTCTTTTTAATGATTTTTAGTTGGTTGGCATACTATATTAATGTTGAGTTTGATTTGAGATCTTCCATGAACGTGCAAAGCGTGTTATTTCATTTTCCTTCATTTTTATTTTAAACATTAAGCAAGGAAGGCAGGATTTAAGATCAGAAGATATATATGTTTTTGATTGCTCATTGCCATAAGCACAGTAATTACCAAGGCTGACTCTAGATTTTTAGGACCTAAAGCCAGCTATTAAAATGGAACGCCAAGTAAATTTATATAATTTGTTTAATTAGAACGATTAATAAGGGTCTAGTACACTTTTAACATACTCATACTCTAGCATAGGTGGGGTTTTTAAGAATATAAACAGTAAATATCGTGTTGACCAATTGATCATTATTGTATATATCCCTATCGAAAAATTAACTCAAAAACTCGTAAATTCTCTATACATTACTAATTGATCAGTATAGTATATATCCTTATTGAAAAGCTAAAAATTTTAAATCTCAAAAACTCGTAAATTCTCTAAATATTATAACTAAATATATTGAAGTAATTTCAATCAACCCAAAGGGATATTAAGAAACAAGTAAAAATAGGAAATCAATTTGTTCACTACAATTACACTTGCAAATGCTATTGCACTATAATAGCCGATCATTGATGTTACGAGAAATAATAATACTATATTTATTACATTTTTATACCATCTCACGTGTCATTATTTTATTGGAAAATGTTTTTCTTTTCTTTTTTGAGTTTTTATTTTTTAGTGTCCAATGTATGAATGTCATGTAAGTTGCCACATAAGGTGACATGAAAGAATAATGCTATACTTACCACATTCTTATACCACATTTTTATACCATCTGACGTGTCATTACTTTATTGGACAAAGTTTTTTTTTTCCTTTTTGGGTTTTTCTTTTTATTTTTTAATATCCAATGTATGAATGCCATATAAGTTGCCACATAAGGTGGTATGAAATTATGGTATAAAAATGTGGTATATGTAGCACTACTGGACATGAAATTATGGTATAAAAATATGAGATATCTAACACTACTGTACGAGAAAATAATGGAAGCTAACGCACACGTCGTTTATATCTTTACAATTTTTTTTTTAAACATGCTCATTTTGAGTTGAATTAAAATTAAATAAGATATTTAAATGAAAAGACAAAAAAAGACTAGTAGTTGTGGTTGTAATTGTACCACATCTATGGGAAAATTGGAGTTCCTCCAACAGGAGAAGGAGCCAAGAATTATCCCTTCTAAAATTGTGAGGTGCTTATTAGTATTATAGGGATAAAATTGAAAGTTCAGGACAAGATTAAGTTCACACAGTGGGTGTCTAAAGAACAAGCCATATTCTTTGATTAAAAAAAAAAAGAAAAAGAAAAAGAAAAAAAGAACAAGGCATAAAATCCAAAGGCCCAAATGAAACATCTACCAACAAATGACTGGTCAACAACACCACCAGCCCAAAGAAGCAGCTCGGTCCACCACCAACCCAAACTCAGCCCAAGGCAGACACAATTCCCCACAAATCTCATCGCCTCTGCAATCCAACGGCCATGAACTCTCTTCCCACATGAGCATACCGTACACAGCTCCACATCCTAAACATTTCTCTCCATTTAAAACCAAAAAAAAAAAAAAAAAATCAACGGCCGACTGGTACTGAGTGTGCTGACGTATCACGGACTCTGCTTCCCTCCTCCTTTCTCTCATCTGCTTAGATCTCACTCTCCCCCTTCCTGATCTGGTATTTCTCTTCCTCAAATTTTCTCCTCTTTTAATATTTTCTCTATTTTTGTTCAAAAATGGCGTATTCAATTCCTCTGTAATTCACGAACAAGTAGTTTTTCTTTCTCTTTAGGGTTTCATTGTCATCAGTAATTTTTGTGGGCTTTGGGATATTTTGGCCATGGCTGCTCCACCTGCCAGAGCTAGAGCCGATTATGATTACCTCATAAAGCTCCTCCTGATCGGCGACAGCGGTACGATTTTACATTTCTACCCTCCGAAATTTGTGATCTCATGGACAGAAATGTGATCTTGTGACATTTGTTGATGGTATCTGTATGTCTGTATTATTTCGGAATTTGAGGGTTCTAATTTTATGTTTTCTGTGGAGCCAATAACGTGCATATTAAGATTTTTTTTTCTTTTGGTAAATTGTATTATGATTGCTGTGAATTCCTGATATATGTTTGATGCGCAACATAGATGTAATTTTTGGGGTCACAGTGTGGTTGGTCTCTTCATTGCGAATAGTTGGGCCCAGTTATTCCCTAGATTTGTAATTAATTTGGTTCATTTAAGTTTTCGTTCGGATTCCTTTGAGTCAGCATTTCATGTGATATCTGTATTTCAGCTCTATTCCATATGCATTTTCTAAATAATCCCATTGTGTTCGGGGCCTTTTGGAGTTTGAAGCATATGTGCTAGCTATTCTATAAGATGAATGAGGTTTTCTTAGGACTTAGTAATCTCTTTGATAATGGTTCTGGGTTGTAAAGTGCATAAATTTTAGCAAGTGTTGCTGGGTTGCATTGTACCATTGAGTGACTCGTGTTAGTTCACGGTACCTTGGGTGAGTGGAGTCCCATAAAAGAAAATAGTTATTAAAAGATGAGAGGCTTATATAGATTGTTGAGTACAAACCCATTAGTTTTGATAATGGTTCTGGGTTGTAAAGTGCATAAATTTTAGCAAGTGTTGCTGGGTTGCATTGTACCATTGAGTAACTCGTGTTAGTTCACGGTACGTTGGGTGAGTGGAGTCCCATAAAAGAAAATAGTTATTAAAAGATGAGAGGCTTATATAGATTGTTGAGTACAAACCCATTAGTTTTGATAATGGTTCTGGGTTGTAAAGTGCATAAATTTTAGCAAGTGTTGCTGGGTTGCATTGTACCATTGAGTGACTCGTGTTAGTTCACGGTACCTTGGGTGAGACATCACTTCAATGAGACCAACATATACATGTTTGAGACATTGCTTCAACCTCAAAACTTAAACTAATGGTTTTTTTCTCAACAATCTATATAAGCCTCTCATTTTTTAATAACTATTTTCTTTTATGGGACTCCACTCACGTGATATTCCAACAGTCACCCCTCACGTGTGAGAATCTACCATATCAATCATGCTCTCCCCTTCAAACGGAAGTCATCTAGGTGTTACATGCAACCACTCATAGTGCCATACTCTACCATAGGGAATGGGGACAAATCCATGAGAGTCATCATATGATCTCACTCTCACCAAACACTAGCCATGTTAAGCTTTCTGAACCTTTGGATCCAACACCACCAGCAGGCATGTAACGCTTGGATGGTTTTCATTTGAGGAGGAACGTGAATGATGTGGTAGACTCTCATATGCAAAGGGGAGATTGCTGGAATATCACATGTGAATGAGGTTTCAGATGGAGAAATAGTAACAAGAATGAGAAATTTATATACATGGTTGAGCCCAAACCCATTTTTAGCTCAAGCTTTTTGTTTGAAGTGGTGTCTCAGCCATGTATATGTTGGTCTGATTGGATATTTCCCAATGTGTTGTTCCATCTTACACATTGGGCTTAATTTTATGTGAATAGTTATTGTTTGTTATTTATATAGTTCTGGTTAATTTTACTTACTATCATCAGGCGACCAATGATTCGATTATAGTGTGACTAGTATCAGATGACATCTCTTTATTGATTATGGATGTTGAGCATGTCCACATTTCTGTTTATATTTCCTATTAGTACCACGGCCACTAGGGTTGAGTTTATTCCTTTTTTCATTTGTTATGTGACTTTGCAGGTGTGGGTAAGAGTTGCCTTCTTTTGCGTTTCTCTGATGGATCCTTTACAACTAGTTTTATTACAACCATTGGGTAAGTATTTTCTATGCATGAATGTATTTTTGGTTTTGTTCCCTCTTCCCTCTACAACTGCTTCTGAATCTTGCTAGGTTGTAATTGCCTTGACAGTATTGATTTCAAGATAAGGACCATAGAGCTTGATGGGAAACGAATTAAATTGCAAATCTGGGATACTGCTGGGCAAGAACGGTTTCGAACAATTACAACTGGTTAGTTCATTTGCTTTAAAGTGTTGTTAGGTTGAACCTTGAATGTGTAACCATGTCCTAACTTTCTCTTAAATGCAAGTTTGACCATATGCTGCTTGCGGCTGTGTTTGCAAGCTGTGTACACCAAAGATTCACCTACATGAAGAAGCATGTATTAACCAAAATTTCATCTTAATGATTTTAAGATAGAAGAACCTATTATCTTCAAGCTCTGCTGGACTTTTGTAAATGGATTTAAAGTTCAAATTGGAGCTGTATAATTGAACAAATTGAGTTTTCATAAATGGTCAGATTTTGACCTGTGTCTCAGCTCATATACTTTATGCAGCAGCTTCTAATTTGTCTTATGGATCTTAATATTTGATGTCCCTTTCTGCTGTGGCTTCAAAATATGTCCAAAGCTGTTAACATATCTAACATCGTATGTTACCTTTTAGATTTGATAGTTTTTGGGATCCTGCCTTCATTTCCAAAGAATTTTCGAAGCTTTCTTAGTTATTCTTTGTTTCTGCAGCTTACTACCGTGGAGCCATGGGTATTTTGCTCGTGTATGATGTCACCGATGAGTCATCTTTTAACAGTAACCTCTTCTCTTCCATAATTTATAATTTGTCAGTTTCTATCTTTATAGAACTCTGTGTGTATGTTTTGTTAAATGAAGACGGTAGAATCTTCATGATATTAAGATTGTTACAACTTACACTTTGACTTTTGGGGATCTACAGATGGGTTCCATTCATTAATGGGGAATCTTTTTAAGTTTTTTGGTTATACATATACATGGTAATCGAACTAATTTCCACCTGCATTCAGACATTAGGAATTGGATTCGTAACATAGAACAGCATGCCTCTGACAATGTCAACAAGATCCTTGTGGGTAACAAGGCTGACATGGATGAAAGCAAAAGGGTTTGTTCCCATCCCTTCTATGTGTTTTTGTGTGTGTGTGTGTGTGGGTGGGTGGGTGTTCTTGAGTGGTGCATGTCGGTGTGTTATGTGACTTGGTGACTTCAATCTTGTCTTGACAATTGACCTCTTTCAGGCTGTCCCCACCTCAAAGGGTCAAGCACTTGCTGATGAATATGGCATCAAATTCTTCGAGACTGTGAGTATCTGATGGCGCTTTCTAACATACAAAGTACTTGGTTTTTTCACATTTGCTGAAGATACTGTTTATTACAGAGTGCAAAGACAAATTTGAATGTGGAGGAAGTCTTCTTTTCAATAGCTAGGGATATCAAGCAAAGACTTGCTGATACTGACTCGAGGTCTGAGGTATGATTATTTTTAATTTATTCAAGTCACTTGTATTGCTGCCTATCCTCCTGGTACACATGTAACTTTTTATGTGTAAAACTAAATTATTAGCATCCATATGATCTTTTTAATTTAACATCTGAAAATATCAATATCTATTTTTTTCTTCTTTTGCCCTGATATACTTTAATTGTCTTATCTCAGTCTTTGATACCAACTTGAGTTGGTTGGGAACTGTTTGATTAAGTCCAATTTAATTTGTTATATACTGAGCTTTACTTTTGTTGAACTTTTGCAGCCTCAGACAATCAAGATTAACCAACCTGACCAGGGAGCTGGGGCTGCACAAGCTGCCCAAAAATCAGCTTGTTGTGGTTCTTAAAAAAAGTTGTGTTGAACATTATAATGATGGGTATATTCTCAAGGCAACGCAACCTCTCTGCTGGGAAAAAAAAACTGATTTGTTACAACTCTGTCACTGGTGCTTGTATCGTTTTCTTTATCATTATTTTATAATTACTACTGATTTGGGTGTGAATGGTAGATCCTCATATTTTGGGAAGTCAATTATATATTAGTTGATTTTTCATGAAAGTTATCTTCTTGAGCATATAAAAACTGGTTACATTTATTGCCTTTATGATGGAAGTCCTGTCTCATCTCTTGTATGATAGGAATTGTTTCATGGCTCTGGTGATGTCTTTTGGGAAGTGTATTTTATTTAATGCTTTGACATGAAGTCTCCTTTGCGACGCCTTTTAGATCTTGGAAGCAAGGAGGGGAGGAAAATTTTCTTAAAACTGAATAAATTGACTTAATTTAGCATTTTAAAAGTAACTGAATAAACAGAATAAACCTGGTAGGTAACTATTTTCTGTAGAGATCCTAATGTATATGATAGGGTTTTCCTAAAGTTGGTAGCTCATGCACGCGTGGATAGCTCTAATGAGATCGGTCCATTGTGGAGCTCAAACCATTCAACGATGGTGAGTTATCTATTATGTGTGGATGATTGCCATTCTAGTTATCTATGTCCATGGATGATTGATGCTAGAATTTCTCATGATAGTTATGGCCATTCAGTTTTGTTCTTGCTGTGAGCCTGTGAAGAAGGTGAATCATCTCATCCTCATAACACTACTCTATATTTTGTCTTGTTCGAAATATTCCGAAAAGATGCTGTAATGCGACCCTATCTTAATCCCAAAAGCTACATGATCCATGTTTTCTTGTTCGAAAAGCTCCCAGAAACTGTTGAAAGGCCATTTTCTCATCCTGTGCCTCTGGTGCTGTCCTGAATCACATGATATGCCTCACTCACTCAGCAAGGTCATGCCCAAAGTGGCTACATGAAAAGCGTCCTTGGTGATATATTGATATGCATTATTTTTAACTGTTTGGCGTTTGCTAGAATTCTTGTCTGGGGAACTGGTATCAAATCAACTTTACCTGATTTGGAGGATTTTAGGACGTGGGTGTACCTCCTGATGTGTAGCCCATACATTCGGCTAATTTTCCACTAGACAAAGCCAAAGCTGCATTGCTTTTGGAAATTGACCAAAAGGTGCATTTTTTTTTTATTATTCATGGGCCATGGCCATTAAAAGAAAAGCAAAAATAAAGTAAAAAGAAGGACAAAATCCATCTTCTATTATGGATTCATTGAATTTCTCAAAAAATTAATATATGAGAATTTCTTTACCGTGGCATGCATTTATTGGTATATGATTCGGAGCAGTTGTGAGATTCACATCACTTCCAGAAAATATGTAATCATAGTTAAGAAAAACTTAATGTGATGACATATGCCATTTTCAACCATTCAGATTAGCTCTTTGTTTTCTACTCACTTGCATCATAAATATGGGGCATATTCTAAAGTGATGCAGCTGATGGCATATCTATATTTTTCCTTCAACTTACATCGAGATGTGAAACTAGGGCTACCACTCACTCATTCCAATCCTATGCCATTTAAGCCAAAGTTCATAGGCTAATGTAAATCTCCAGCCATTTCCCATTTTTGCCTTCAGTTTGAGTGAAAAATCAAATATGGAGAAGAAACGTTATTAGTAATTTGATTAAACTCGAATTTATTCCCCAAATCTTATCGGTAATTCTCATTTTATCTCAAAAATCTCTTGGAAACAAAATAGTTTGACCATTGGGGTCTGTGGATAAGTTTAGGAACTCCAAACCTCTAATCTGATATGAGAAGAGACTGAGAAATATTCTTCAAATTTGGGAAAGGATTGGGGCCCATTTTTAAGTGATTTTTTTCCAAAATTTTAATTTGAGAATGAGTTAAAAAGGATAATTGTAGATACATGCCCAACCTATCTTTTAAAGACCTGCTTAAATAATTTTAGGCAACTAAGCATGACCTTCACCTTTCATGTACTTTATGTTTTTCTACATGTCTGGCAAGGCCTCAGTCCTGACAGAGACAGTAATTCTGGCCTCTTGCAGAGGTTCTTTCTGCAATGACCACTTAGGAACCGCTTGCAGTATCCCCATTCCCCAGTGCAACTTTTAACAAATACAAAGCTCCCAGATGTACGAACAACACAAATTATTGATGTTTTTCCTGTTATAGTTCAGCAGCCACTAGATTAATTAGGTAGGAGTTTTTTAGCATCTATCAGACTATCAATGATAATTGTTTGTGGGAAAATCCACATCGATCCGAATAGCCAATCACGGCTCGACACGTGGCTGGTCAACACCCACCTCGGAGTTGACTTTCTATGGTCAAACTTTGACCTCCACATCATCACTGGTCAGCATTTCCTCTGCCAGCTCAGACCGAATTCCCACGCCGGGCCCACCATGTTCGGTCCGAGCCGAACCGATGATCTTTCAATGGATCGAGTGTCCATCTCACCACGGTCATTCCGGTTCGGCTCGGCTCGGCACAAGGCACGGTCTCTTTTCGAGTTCTGGCGTCGACCAGTAAGGGCTCGGAAGGACCCCAGTCTACTGGATCGGCTCGGTCTTGAATCCCATGCCCGATCCGATCATACATGGACTTTATGTCTACGCATAAAGACATGTGCTTGTATCGGCTCGGCTCGGCTCTCCGCCGCCATTCCCGGGAAGATCACGCTGGGACGAACCGCCACACTTAAATGCACCTGACACAAATCTTCTGACAGAAGGGATATCAGGCTTGCATTCATGACTACTGGAGCAGTCTGCCTGAACCTTCCAGCCTTGCATTTAATGGAGCATTCAATGCAGCATTGAATGCTGAAGAAGCAGGCAGCTGAGCATGCAACTAGGTCTAACCAGGTGCGTGGGTCTCTGGCAACCATTCATTCACATGCAGGTATCTTACTCATTAAGGTTTCCCTTGCTTATATATATCAAGTCATATGTGCAAAAACTAGGACTACGCATCTACACACAAAACATTTATACAAAATTTCCACTCTCCCAAGAGCATACCCAACTTGCTGAGAATAACCCAGAACATTTGCCTTGTTCTTCCCATTCTCCCAAGTTCTTCCTTTGTTCTTCCTCATCCACCATCAAACACCATCACTGACTTCATCATCGGAGCGTGTTTGGCTGGTACCACACCGGTCCATCTCCCTTGACCTTGTTTCTCTTGCAGGAAGATCTCAACCAGCATCCACTTCATCATCCAGCAAAGCACCTGATCAGCCAGATCAGCTTATCTAAGTTGTTGCATCTACCTTACGAGAATTTGCATCAACAATAATATAAGAGAAAACTTAAGGTGTATGGATAGGGTAATGTTCTCTCACTAGCTATATGACATGTTTTGTTGTCGAACTCTCAACATTCAAATAAGAACAATTGACAATCTAACAACATGTCAGGCTATCTGATAAGAGAAAATTTTCCTCTTTAAATATATACAACATAAACCAATATATGCGTATAATTAAAAAGAAAAAAAAAGGCTAGGTTATAAAACAAGAAAGGAACAGTGACCTTGGGTTCATTATGTGGCCTGGTTAGTAGAGCAAAGCTTTTCAGTGCTGTGATTTTGTTGGGGTTGGTTTCTGCAGGAATGGACCTTTTTCCTCTCAGTGGGATTGAATCTCAATCAAGGCATGAGCAAAATATCATCAGGCTGTTGTTGTTGATTATTCTTACTCAGATGCCACTGCCACTGCTGTCAATTCCTCTTTTTCCAATATTCCGGATGCTGTTGTAGTGGCAATTGCGATTGAAAGACGAAATTAAAGTTGTTGTCTCATGTCTGGTCTTATAAGCAGCTGGGATGTTATGCTAATGCTATGGGCTGCCACCTAGTCATTCCTACCAGTTCTTGTTGCCTACTCAGATGCCACTGTCACTGCCACCAACTTCTTCTCTATTTTGCAATTACCACAAACACTGAGACATATTATCATCATGAGCCATTGAGCCTGTATCTTGTTGTGTGGAGTAAATGCAAGGATTACAAATTTACAAGTACTAGCCATCTCCATGTACAAACAAACAAACAAATAGGATCAGCAAGTGAAAATCGGGAGGAAGAATTGGTATATATAGTGAGGCAATCACTTGGAAATATCAAACAAATAGTCAAGAAACTGATGGAATCAATCTAACTCACCAAAAGGGTTATAAATGCAACACCATTGCTGCTTGTTTTGTGTCTCTTTGTGTCACCAAGATGTATTGAATTTTGTTTTCTACCCCAGATTTAGATGCACATGTAGTTGGCAAGAGTGTCATACATACATAAATACAATTCAACCTCATATTGACAATGATTACTTTATACGAATTTATACTGATGAGACTGTGATGTGGAACCCACATCAGCAGCGGATAGCATGAAGAGTAATGTTAGAGGTACCATGCTTGCCGATCACATTAGCAGCTGATTATACGATGTGATAGTTGATGTGTTACTTAACAGATGGTCATAATAATTGATATAATCAGTAAACCCCAACAAATGTGGTTCCTCTAACATTATTCTAGCAAGAGAAATCTTTGAGAAATCTCAAACCCCAACTTCTCTTTTGGACCAAAACTATGTGTTCAGTGCTTTTCTTTTAGGCCCTCAGTGAACTATAAGAATCTTTGATCCTAAAATCTCTCATGTGATCTGTAAGTAGCACTAATATAAACAGGGGATCCAAACTCTGAATCTTATAGGTGAGCATATATTACATCATCATCACAGCATATCCCAATATTTATTGATTGGCCATGGACCCACATTGGGGAACCACATCTAATGGGTTCCAGATAGGAGTTGGATTATGCATTTAGCGTAATAGTGGGCCTATAGATGAATCATTGTTAAATGCACAAGCAAAACAAACTATTAAAGCCTAAAACTATGAATAGTGGAACTTGGGTGCTGATAGTTTTTTACTGTAATTCTGGCCTTTACCACAATTACCAAACTAAATATATACATTATAATTCAAATTGGGAAAAAGCAAGCATTAGAGGTTCTTTTGCTAATCAGCGTATGTGTCACCTCCAACAATGGCATTATGGAATAGGATGCAATTATTGCTCAGCTTTCTGAATAAACCTTCTGATCATGATCATCCCTCTAAACTAACATACTTAATTAGCAGTGGTGCCTGAAATTTATATATTTGGGGAACAAATTCGAGACTATTTACATGGATTAGAGAATCAGTCACCTAGTTTATAGGCCTTATAGGGAATCTTTCAAATGATTTCTGTTAAATACTTTTTTCAGTTATTTTAACGTAAAAGCAAAAGACAGTTTCGAGTGCGCAACAATGTCACTTTGCTCTCTCTCTTTTTTTTGGATCAAATAATTCATATGCAGATAGGGGATTTGCGTGCACGGGTCTAAAAGAAGCGTTTATAGACTGAAACTATCTCAAACAACTTTTGGAGACATCTACAAAAAGGAGCTCCACTGGACCAGTGACCCTAGCTAACCCATGCAAAGATACCCAATACTTAATTAGAGGCACTAAGAGACCCTTTACAGCTTAAATATTGATCAATTAGTCCTTCTAATTAAAAGGGTTTTCAGCTAATAATTGACTTTTAATAGGTTAGTGGATTCCCTATACTTTAAGTACTTGGGGGATGTTACAGTTTGTGTGACAAGCTTTGTGTATAAAAAGGGTTATGGCTGTGCAATCTCATTAGCTTCCTTATGTAGAGAGAAGTTTGCATTTTGGGCAGTTGAGAGAATTGTTTGTGTACAAAATGAAGAACCATGGACATGGGTTGTTTGAAAGAGTCAAGGCTGCCAAGCCTTTCTTTGCTGTTATTTTCTTGCAATTTGGGCTTGCAGGGATGGATCTTCTCTCCAAGGCTGCATTAAACCAGGGGATGAGCAACTATGTGCTTGTTGTCTACCGCCATGCAGTTGCCACTGCTGTTGTTGCTCCTTTTGCAGTGATTTTTGACAAGTCTCTCTCTCTCTCTCTCTCTCTCTCTCTCTCTCTCTCTCTCTCTCTCATGCACATACAAAACACACATATAATAACCTTGCCAAAATATTGAGTCAGTGACTAAAACAGTGTTTTTTTTTATAAATTTGAACAGAAAATTAAGGCCAAAGATGACACTTCCAATCTTCCTCAAGATAATGGTGCTCAGCTTGCTTGAGTAATTTTCTGAATTGCTATTTACAAGGTTTCTTCTAATTTCATTTAATCATTTCTTACCTCCCTCTCTATCTCTTGGCAGGCCAGTTCTTGACCAAAACTTGTATTTTATGGGAATGAAGTACACAACAGCAACTTTTGCAGCTGCTATGTGCAATATTCTTCCTGCCCTTACTTTTGTAATGGCTTGGGTTCTTAGGTAACACATATACATACCAATTACTACATAAGCTTCTACCCAATAAAGCAATCATCCATTCACTAATAATTAAAAGGGTCTCTGCATGGCTTGTCATATATAAATATCTGTGTGTGTGTATGGGTAATATAATATAATATAATATTATAACTTGTAATCTTTATGGGCAGGCTTGAGAAGGTGAAATTGAAATGCATCCGCAGCCAAAGTAAGGTGCTTGGAACTGCAGCAACAGTTGCAGGTGCCATGATCATGACACTGGTGAAGGGACCAGTTCTAGAGTTGTTTTGGACCAAAGGAACAACTAACCACCAACAGCAAACAGTTGGGCAAATAAGTCTCCAAAATTCAATAAAGGGTGCCATAATGATTACAGTAGGGTGCTTCTGCTGGGCTTGTTTCATAATTTTACAGGTGAGTGTTTGATCAATATACGTGAATGTTCTCTTGTCATATTACGAATCTGGATCATCGATTATATATGTTCTCACTAGCTCGTAACTGAATACGTGATCTAGATTCAATAATATTATATGTATATGTAGAGAGAGATTAATGTAAGGTTCAATTACAAATACACCCACCAATTATAGGGGTATTTCGTATTGGTATATGAACAAAAAAATATTTTATATTAATATACTAACTAATAAAAATTTACAAAATAACACATCCGTTACAAATTTCGTTAATAAGAATGTTAAATGCTAGTGTAGACAGTGCTGACGTAGATGTTTTGAATAATGTGGACACCAAATTTAAACCACATGGATTAATAATGTCATATTTAATTTTATTTTTAGAGGGTTTAAAAGTGTTGTTAGTTTTTTTTTTTTTTAATCAATATGACATTATTAATCCATGTGGAGCAACTTTGGTATCCACATCATTCAAAAAAGCCACGTCATCATTGTCCAAAGTGGCATTTAACTATTTTTTTTTACAAAATTTATAATGGATGTATTATTTTTTTTTATTTATGGACCAATATGAAATACCACCTATACTTGGTGAGTGCATTTTGTAATTAATGATTGTTTGATGGATCTCCTAATCACAAATACATTGGTTATGTTATTGTAGGCAATCACACTAAAAACATACCCTGCTGAGCTCTCCCTTTCAGCTTGGATATGCCTGATGGGCACATTGGAAGGAACTGCTGTGGCATTAGTCATGGAAAGGGGTAACTTTGCCGTCTGGTCTATAAAATGGGACACAAAGTTATTGGCAGCTTGCTACAGTGTAAGAATATTAAACTACTATCTGGCCCCAAAAAAACAAGGAATATTAAACTACTGATCGGAAAAAGTAATTTTGGCATGCCTCTGAAATTAGAGTATAGGATTCATTTTCTATGTTTGGAACACATCTTGGGAATCTTGGGAATGGGTTAGGTAAAAAATGGGAATTGGATACCCATGAACTAGAGGAATGAGAAACTCATGAGTCCTTAAGGTTTGCCAAACCCCGGCCAGGAAATGGGTTCACAATACATTTAAATGACCAGGTTACCCTTCCTATCACGTGTCATAAATTAAAATTTTCCAAACACTGAAATAAAAATACTTAGGAATGGGATTCTTAAGTACCCATTCCGCAAACAAACCTTACTTACCTAAAGGTTTAGGTTGTTGAAGATTGGAATGGCTCACATGCTTAAAACACTTTTTACAGGTTTAAACTCTTCAGGCTTCAGCTCTTTATATTTACACATTAGTGCATATATGCAGGGCATATTCTGTTCGGCACTAGCTTATTACATTCAAGGACTGGTAATGAAACACCGAGGCCCTGTGTTTGTGACAGCTTTTAGTCCCCTAAGCATGGTTATTGTTGCTGTTTTGAGCTCTATCATTTTGCGCGAGCAGCTGTCTCTTGGAAGGTATCTCTATCATTTTGAACCCACCACACACTTATACAAGAAACCACCTAATCTGATCTCATTTTACAGGCTACTTGGTGCTGCTGTCATAATCGTTGGCCTATATCTTGTTGTATGGGGTAAAGCCAAAGACTACAAGTCCCCAATCTCAACAGTCGAAGAGGAACTAGCACCAACTAAACAAGTAGTAGAGGCAAAGGAAAATCCCAATCTTGAGGCCATCACAATTGCATCATCTTGCAAATGAGAATTGTAACCAGAGATGAAACGAACAATTGACAAAAGGAATCCAATATCTGCCTAAATTTTTGCTTTCCTTACTGCAGTAATGAACATACCCAGCTGTAGCATATATACTCAATTAAACATGGTATGAAATGTGTCAAACTCAGACATGATGCAAGGAAAATAACTACTGAAAAGAAACCAATCATAATTCATAACCAGGAACAAGAAGCCCATCATATGTTAATAAATTCATTGCACCACTGAATCTAATAACATTAGGAATGCCAAAATTCTTTCCAGGTTAGCATATGTTCATCTCAAAGCTTTACAAAAACACCTTGTGCTTCACATAACTACTTCGAGCTTGCACCAGTGGTGTACTCACCATTAATGAGTACAAGTTATAGCCGAAAAAAGGTTACTTGTATGCATAAAACAAAGCTGATTCTGTCTTGCAATTCGAACAAGCTTACTTCATGACAATTGCTCCCCCCGTCTAGGGGCGGAGATAGATATAGATTCTATGTTTCGAACAAACTACTACCAAAATATTTTTCAAATAATTCAATAGTATCTAAAAGTTAAATTTAAAAAAAAAAAAAAAAAAAAAACTTTCTATTAGTCAAGTTATGTATAGTATACATATATTAATACTCATATAATTTGTGAATTCATCTGGATATCTACAATTAGAGTCTATTTATTATTAGCGTGCTAAAAAATTATTGTTGGAATGTTAGAGTTTACACATTTGTTGCACTAATCATTATCTCCGATTGTCTTTGACTCTTTGTATAATACCTAACTTCTTAAATATTGATTTTCTTGTTTAATTGAATTGTACACTTAATTAATTTTTTTATAACTAATGTTTAATTGTTCATGAGCTCATTCTGTACTTTAGTATTTAGGTTAAGAGTATCTTTAACTAATAAAATGGACTTTGAAGAGGTCGGGTTCTCAAAAAACAAAGAAATTACAAGAATAAATTACCAATGCTTGTAATTTTGTGCAAGTGTAAATGTGGAAAAGATAATTACATAAAATGAGATACAAAATAATTATTATTCATAACAAAAAACAAAAACATAAACAAGATTAATCAATTAAAAAAAAATAAACTCTAATTACCCATAATCATAAAGTTAAGATTTGATTTAACAATAATGTTCATAAGAATAGAATAGAAGAGAAGAAAAACATGCTCAACACATTGGTATTCTACAGCTTATATTGATTTATTTTTTTTTTCAAAAGTTTGCAAGAGCCACGGCCCCTTTTAGTCCCTTCTATGTTCCGCCCCTGCCCTCGTCCTTGCCATATATACGCTGAAGTTCACGTGTTGCTGCCAAAAAGGATTCTGAAAAGGAGGAAGAAGAGCAAAGTATGAGAAGAAGACATCCACATCATGAAACAGGATATCAGACAAAAATTGGAAAATGTTGGTGTGTCAAAATGGTTCAGGAGCAAGGCAACAACAGTTATAAAGAGATAATTTATATCACCTTTCCAAAGACGGAAGGACTTCTGATTGACAGGTGAACCAGTAATAGTCTGAATAACTTCAAATAACATATTCTGAGGTGTGCTCCTGAGCTCTTGCACGATCCCATAAATAGTCTTCCCATTCTCAAAATATATGTGATTATTTGGGTGTTTTGTTTTGCAACCAGCATGACGCTCAAATTCATATGCATTGATTACCTAATAAGCAGATGATGAGTCCAGTGAGTCATCAGATTGGGATTCAAACCTCCCTCGATATGAAAAGGAAAAACTGAACAAACTCACCTTAGAGAAGTTACATGACTGACAGCCACATAGATACCCAGAACCTTTAATCACACCCGGCAACTCCTTCTGCATATGAAAAATAGATGTGTCACCAAAGATATGCTAATCTGAAATACAAATACATGAGAACTAGGATTTACCTCCCGTGACCAGGCAGTATACTTTACAGGAACTCCATCCAGCATACCAGTTGATAGCAAACTACGCACATTTGAAGGGAAGTTGTTTGGAGGAACCTTCTTAGACATTTTCTGGTCATCTTTCTTTTTAGAAATATTTTCAGTTCCAGCAGTTATATGAGAGGCATTTACAAGTGCATCAGCATTTAATTTACCCAACTCTTTCTCATTCATAGCTTCTGTTTTAGGAAAAGGTTGACCCATAAGAAGTTCATAACTAGAGATTCCTGAGGTATTTGCATCTTCATCATCATATCCACCAAATGATATGATAGTACTCTCTCGCTTATTATAGGAGTGACCAATTGATAACATATTGCTGTCACCCTTGCTGTAGGCATGACCCATTGATATGGTACTGTCTTCCCCTTTGTTGTAGATATGACCAGTTGATATGGTACTTTCATCTGCCTTATTGTAGGTTTGACCAATAGATATGATATTATTGTCACCCTTGTTGAATGTCTGCCCCATTGATGGGGTAGTATTACTATCCTCCTTGTATGTTTGACCAACTGATATGTTCTCATCCCCTTTGTTAAAGGGTTGCCCCATTGATATGAAATTGTTACCTGCCCTGTTATAGGTATCACTCATAGATATGAAGTTGTCATCCACTTTCTTATATGCAAGACCCATTGATGCTGAGTTGTCATCCGCCTTGTACACATGAACATTCAACATGGCATCATTATCTCCCCGATTATAAGTATGCCCAATTGAAGCAGGCATGACAATCTCAGAGTCCTTTACCTCACTAACTTTGACTTTTCTAAATCCACCATAATTAGGACTTGATCTAGGATCTTCCAGTGTATGGGACATAGATAAACCAAATGAAGAATCACTCCCAAATAGATCCTCATTAACTTTTCTAGCCAAATTCATTTTTTCTGTGACTGATGAAATGTTTCTGTCATCAAAATTCACAGCTCTGTCTGTTTCAGAATCAAATAACCTTTCAGTGAAATGGCCGGAGAATGAGTGGAAACTGGGAACATTTCCCCATGGAGAAACATTCGGGTTTAACATTCCTGAAAATAGATTGTTGTTTGTAACTTCAACAGCCTGTTTCTTGTTGGGGAATAGCTCTACCTCAGGACCATCCATGAACCACTGATGAGGACGCTTAGGCTCAATCCTAGAAGAATTATCATAAAGCGCCTCACCATCATTTAAACACGCAGTACCCTTTGCTATCCAAAAGCCCTGGTTCTGAAAAGACTGTCACAAATGACTACTCAGAAGGATGTCTTCACCAGATGGTTAATGTGCATACAGAATTAAGAAAATTTAATGCTCTATTTTGAGTAAATACTAAATAACAAACTAATACCAATTTACCATCAAAATCATAGCAAAATGCGTTAACCAGTCATGAAAACTACTTTTCGTATCATGTTTAGTGACAAATAGAAAGCAAGATAATGGATGTATCCAAATGCACCCCCCACTCCCTGTTGGTTTTTTTATGAGTGCATGACATTTTGCTTGCGCCACAAATTTTTCATTAAGAAGACTCCAATTCTAATTACAATTGACTCAACCTAGCAGACAATCCAGACATATACTAACCAGAAACCACAAAATACCACTGCCTGCAAACCTTCAACAAAAGAAACCAATCATTCATTAGAGTCCAGAAAATCACCTTAAACATGTTATATATATGTGGGTACTTCCACAGCAATGGATAGCATCCAAATACAACAATCTCACCCTAATCACTACCAAAACTGAAATACATTTCCATAAAAAACCTAACATCAGAATCAAAGACAAAAAATACATACCTCAAACAAGTAATAGCTCCTAACTTTAGACCCAATAAATTACAAAACATGAAATTCTCGCATTGCTAAAAACACATGCAAAGCTCCAATTTTGAAACCCAAACTTCCTTAAAGAGACGTGAAGACATACCATTTCTGTTGCTTCACTTCAAACTCCTCTCCACTAAGGCTGTTGCACTTCCCTCTCCGGTCCAACGATCCAGTTAAACAAGTGTTTGTACCCCTCAATACGAATCTCTTTCCACCAACAATGCACATTGACATTCCAATTACAGATACGTAACTGTTCAGGATCACACCTTCTGTACTTGACTTGTCTGCCAAACGAAAATAAATGTCAGCATAAGTAATCAAGTATAAAACAACGATGATCAACCACAAAAATCGTCATGCTCTGTTTGGCAACCGAGAAAATATACGAAAAAAAAAATGAAAATCGAGGTCGTACACACCAAAGACTATCAATTTTTTAAGGGCGAGAACCGAAAGTCACTCATATAAGCCCAATGCAACCACAACGCTTAGTTCAAATGTGGTACACAACCAGGAAAAGAAAAGGCACAAAATTTTCGATATACTAGTATTTAATTATTTTCTTCTTTATCTCTACTTTTTCTCGGCAACCAAACAGACACTTAAGAGCTACTAAACACACACCAAAGCAGTGGTATTCTCGATGCGAAGCGAACCTGAACAAAAGCTTTAAGTGACCATGCGATCCGTGATCGGAGATTGATGAACTTTCCGGCGTCTGACGTACCGGAAAACACGCCGGAGACGGTACGGACGGAGATCGTGGCGAGATCTAACAGTGTGAGGACATGGATTTTGAGGTTAGTTTGTTTCGAGGGAAATTTAGATATAAGATGGTCCGGGTGCTCTGCACGATCACTATGCGTGGAATCGCATCGGGGCCGTACACGTGGCGTCGGAACTGGATCTGCTTGGCACGAGGCCTTGAGTTGGGGGTGGGTGCGTCATGTTTGAGCTTTGAGCTTCGAAGACCGCGAGGGATGGCTTGGCCAGATTGGGTCAGCACACACGTGGCGTGATTTGATTCCCTCTGTGAGAAAAAGGTGGTCCCACATACTGAAATATAAGTCTCACTTCAATTTGTTTTTTTGTTTTTGTTTTTAAAAGAATATAGAATACAGAATTCTTTGGTGAGAAGTAGTACTATCACTATGTACCTTAAAATTGACTTTGGAGCTTTAATTTGTTGGGACTTCTTCTGGTTGTGTCAATTCTTTTTCATTATCTCTCAAATTATGATGTTGGAATTGGAAACATATCCAAGATTAGGTAGTTGTTGATAGATTCAGTAAAGTACTACTATAATTTATAAATAACAAAAAAAGTACTACCATAATTTACTTAATGATATAACATTTTTATTTATTTATTTAAATTTAGATTCATTTTGAATTTCCAAGTACTTTCATTGTATTGAGTTAAAAAACTACAAGTTTCTGTAATTTCTTCCTAAATTTTCACTGTTTGTAAATGATATGCACACATTTTTCTATCTTGCATATTATAAAGGGTTTTTTTTTTTCTAAGTCCAGTTAAAAAATAAGCCTGATAACCCAACACATACGCTATAGTAATTCATTTTTCGGGCTACTTTAATGAAATGCACGCACCAAGGAATCCATCAAAACTGTTCACTAAGTGTTTGTCAAATGCCACTGTGTAACAGTAGTTATTTGAACTGCATGCAAATAATACTTATATATATATACCTTTTGTTTTTTTTATGTAAACATGTCAAAAATTAATGAAACCAATATAAAACACACAATTCAAGTTTATGAAGTCACATTAACACGTAAAAATAATTGTTACTAATTGCCACGAACAATGGCAATTTGTCCAATTTTAGTTAAAAAAACACGCCAAGAACTCGGCAAGATTGCGAGTGCTTGACACAAAAAATAAGGAGAAAGTTATAACGTTGGCTTTTTTGTCATAAAGTGAACCTATTATTCATCGTAACATTTTAAGTGGGTTTAGTTATCATCAATGACTATAAAATGAACTTTAAAATAATTTAGTGTATTATTAATCATGCATTCATGCTCCAGCAGCTCCACACGGTAATAAACACCAGTTGTGAGCTCAGACTGTTTGCTACCAATAGCTTCTCTTTTTAATAACTTAATTTCAATTGTTAAGTGTTTGAAAAAGTAATGGGCATAGCATGTGTAGAAGAAAATGCAAGTTTTCTTTGGGTTATAATGGGGCAAGGCCCAAAAGACTAACAATAACAATAACAAGCTTGGGTATGACATCAGCCAACACATCAACTAAAAGGCAGGAATAAAACTTCGATGTAATGTTTGCATACACCTATAACCTATTACGTCTATCACATATTAAGAAACACAAACTTATAACATGTTAAGTGCTATTGTTTAGCTAACTTATAAGCCCAATATTCAACCTATTCTCATCGAATATGAGACTTGGTTACATTCTTCCTCACTCGAACCTGCCACACACTCATCGCGATAATCTCGAAGGCATTCATCCTACAAGTACGAAACTCACCATTCACAAGAGCACCACTATGTGAGCATTTGACACGACAATAAAGGGTTGGATCTACCTTGGTACCACATGTTGGATGTTTGTCACTTGACTTAAAAAGACTATATCATAGGTTTGTAGCTAATTCATACCCACAATTGCCTTGAGGAAAAAGAAAACCAGAAAAGTTGGAGGAAATGAAAGAATTTCATTAGTAAATTGTAAAAGCAAACAAAACGGGGAACAAGGAGACTAGAGAGCCTCCATCCCAGTTCCTTTAAGGAATTTTCAATTACTTTTGATATATATATATATGTGTGTGTGCATGTTTCAACTTTTAATCAATCTGTCTTCTCCCCTTATTTAATTCCAAAGAGAGACAAATTCCTCTGCCAAAGCTGAACCACATACAAAGTTAACCAGCTAGCACCAAATCGACTCGTACAAAAAGCTGGCTTCAAAAAAAGCTTAGATAACCACTCTGCTGCGCATGACCAAAATGCCCAGAGATGCATCCCCTTGGTTCTCTCCATATCCCATTTTCCCAGTCTTATATTTTTGCTTATGCTTGTGACTCACTCCTTGCCTCTGCATATATCCCATTTTCCCAGTCCTGAATACATATATAATCCCATCCCTAATCATCCATGCCTACTTCAAAATTTAAGCATGCAACAATCATGCACGCCATACCCACATGACAGGCCTTCTTGGGCTTACAGTCCAGTACAATACAGTATCAAGAAGCATCATGATCACCCACCAAACACAGAGTCCCAAACTGTCAAAAATGCCTGCAGCCCTGCAGGGATACACCTCAGTGTCAGAGTGATTGATGCCAACGGCTGCTGCTTCTTTTGTCAGACTCAGTCAGACCCCATTACACAGTCAGCTGTGAGTTTTGCACTGGCTGGTTCAAAATTGTGGGCTGTGTGACAGTGGCTCAGAACCTGGAGGCTGTGTCTAGGCAGCTTTTGGCCCTTGTGAGTAGCAAAAGCTCTTCTGCTTGGACTTTTGCAACGCATGTTGCTGGCAAGCGAGAATTTGCTGAAGACTTGTGCATGCAGGACCTGCCCAACATGGCAGTGGAGGCTGTTGTTGCGGTAAAAGCTGAGATGGTCTTCTTCTTGTTCGCCACGTCTATTTGGACTGAAAACAATGAATAGACTGGTCTGTGGTCTGAGAATTTGGATTCTCCTCTCACATACCACATTTGCTTAAGTCCTTCCCCTTTCCATAGAATCCTATCACACCTGCCATTGTCACCAAGTATATATATCAGTAAAGAGAAAGAAAGGGTGATGCAGACTGTGAATATAGACCACACATCAGTCAAAAATTAATCTAAAATCAGTAATTCAATTTCACAGTCTAACAACATAAATATTTAATATTGTCAGACTATATGTTAAGAGAACATTTCTGTTTCAATAAAAGTATAAAGTCCATTTTTATTTATCTCCAATAGAAATGTGGTACATCACTCAGATTATGCACATAATCAACATGTGATGGTCAGACTTCCAGAGAAACTAGAAGAATACAGGGGTTATGCATATTAAATAGTAGGTAGTCCTAAACAGGCTAAACTTGGTTATCAGGATTGGGTTGGTTTCTAGAAAAATAGTGCAAAAGATTAAATTAAGGGCAACTTGTTTTGAGAGTGGCAATGTTTCTTCAATGATGATGCTTTTTGAATAAGATATTACAGACATGGTCGGTCTGTACATGTAACATGTCAATTTATTTATTTTTATTAGATGAAGGAAACACGTCTCACCACCTGCCAGCCCTACTCACTATATATATTAAATTGTCAATAAAGCATATATATATATATATGTGGGGCTTCGATTAATGTAAAACATAAATGATGATCGATAAGAATATTCATCATTTCATGTGGTTAGAGAGTGATATCTCATTTGTTTAATAGAAATGTGATGGTTTAATTCACACTAACGTTAAGCTTATGTCGATCAATTAAGTTTAATTAAAAAACAATTGAAACACCTTTCAAGCAAATCAGTGTGACTGCAGCCTTGAAAGTCAACACAGTTTCAATAAAATTGATAGGAGTGAGTGAGTGACCCAGAAAAGACTGTCTTCGGTTCTTAGAGAATGATTACACCAATTGATTATGGGAGCCTAATAAAGTTATATATCCATAACTAGCATAGGTTCAGTTTCAACTAAATATAATAACCTTAAAAATTTTCATTCAAGTACTTATTAACCGCGTAAATAATAGAAGTGAGACCCACTTGTATAGATGGGTCTCAGCTATATTAGAGATGTCATTTACAATATAGTCGGTTGAAAAATGGTACATAAGAAACATATAATTACATATGGGTGTGTAATGATGGTGATCACTACTTGCTCCTCATTTCCATAAACTCAATGAATGCACTACTAATTAAAAACTTATGCAAAACTTGATAGCTCAAATAGTGGGGAAATTATTGGAATCTTACCAGGCAGGAGTGCGTCTCTTCTCTCTAGACTTAGAAGTTTGGGCAACATAATGATTAGAATTTGCAAGGTATTTGTAAGTTGGAGCAAAGTATATTCTTCCCTCCTCCCACCCTTTGAATACTCGACCAGCTTGTTGCTCTATCCTTAGCTGCCAAATAAAAGATTCAAATCCAAGCATAAGATTGAGAATCTTTTCTCTATATGAAGTTAAAGATATGCAAAGTACTTCAGGGAGAACCAAGTACTTGACCAATATTCCAAAAATGTACTTACATTAGTTTCTTACCTGATCCTTCTCTAAAAGTGCTTGCCAATTGTGCTTCTGCAGAAGCTCATGCATGTCAGCACAAGCAGCTGCTAGTCGATAATTCAAATCCCCAAGCCAAATAATCTTGCTGAAGTAAGAAAAACAAAAAGGCAAACTTGTTTTAATATAAGTGCTTCATAAAAATAAGTTTTCTTGCCAAACAAAAGAGGATGGACTGACTTACTCATGGTCCAATATGCTACCAGGAGGAAGTGGTTGTCCAGAGGTTCTACATGAATCGGAGAACCTTGTTTTCTTTAAAATTTCTATGACATCTGAATTCCTTCTCATCTCATCCCCTTCTTTCTCACCAGAGGTCAAGTGGGCACACACAAAGCAAAAGGTTGTTCTATGCAATGTCATGCTGATTGATATTGAACCCTGTTGCACAAAGAATGAATTAAGCTTATATATAGCCATGCACTAGTGGACAAATAATATGAAACTGTACTTGTTAAAATGAATGAGCTTCAATGAGACTAGATATAACAAAATGAAACACTGCTACATCATTAAAATTTAAAATTTTAAGATGTGTTCCGGTGTCTCTAACATTACTTGTTTAAAAGCTAACCTTATTTCCAAGATATCCCATAATGCCTCTACCCACACACGAAACCTTCATGTTGCTAATGTGTCTACAAAGATCAGCACGAACCCACACGCACAAGAAAATTCCGACCATCTGCTTGCTTGCTGCTAGGCAGTAACGCCGCTGCATTGGACTGCCTTGCCTCCCACTCATCAATGGTGAACTCGGTGAGCTTTCTCCACTGGAGGTTGATGCTGGATTCAAATTCAGCAGTCTTTCAAAATCCGCACTGCTAAGCTCATCTTCCAACGAAAGGAAGTCGGAGAAGCTGAGTCTAGGCTTCATGTTGCCTTGCTGGTCAAGCTGTGTTGGATGTTCAGTATGGGTGGCACTGTTGTAATACTGAGAAAATCCAGGGTCGTTCTTGTTCAGTGCCTCACGAATAAGGGACAGCCACTTGGCAGCTGGGCCCTTATCCTCCGCGCCTAATACATTCCCCGCGTTCAGAGGAACAATTTCTTGGAACCTAATTAACAAAACAACAAATACATTAAGCAAGAAATATACGATAGTGACAAAATGCATATAGATTGACAACATATTAGACTATTTAAAAAGACAACATTACTCAGTGCAGCAAGAGGGCCAGGGGTTATATGATCATTACGCAGTCTCACATGAGTAACAAACAACGTAGAAAACAGTACCCCAAATAGAAAAAGACTGTTGGAACTTGGAACGAATAAAAGTGTTGTTAAAGATTGGACCACTGCTCATTGGCACAAAGTCTTCTCTTTAAAAGACAAAGTAGAAACGAGAGAGGAGTCTAATTTGGGATGCAATGCCAAGGAGAGATGCAAAGACCGTTACCCAAGAACATAGATGTCTGCAAGAGAAGGGGACCTCAGCCATTCCCTTAAGTTCAAATCCTCATGGGGCGACTTCCCTCCAACGTTCCATGTTCCCACGAACATCCTAAAAAATCCAAACAAACAAGCAACATCAGAACCACTTGGCTTGTTAAGTCCCATAAATTTGTGAAAAGAATCATCATTTCAAAGCCAAGACCTATTAAATTATTCAGTCAAAAAAATAGACCTATTAAATTATTCTTAAGATTGAAAAATCGAATCACCATTTACGTGTTGAAAGTTGAAACCAAATCTCTCACGACACAATTTTCTCCTACATTTGTTTTGGTCATTTATCTTCTGTATCATCAAATTCACTTTAGCTCTAAATGGAAAACCAGATTTACCTGTGGTTGAGTGTATCAGTGACAGCTGGTGCCTCCGGCCCAAAACTTGGCCCATAAGTTTCCACCATCGACCACCCATCTAAATGAATAAAATAAGATAAACAAAACTCAAAACTGAAAATGCTCAATAACTTTCAGAATAAATGGCAAAGTACAAATCTAGTGTTAGAGTCTACGTTACTGTAACACCACTAACTTGAACTTCGTGCACCTACATCATCAACCGTCCACGTGGCACACCCAGAATAGCTCTGAACCAACCCAACGTGACCCAAACTCGAATCAAGGAGAGGCCCATCATGATTCATGACTCAGTTCGTGTCCAATCATATTAAAACAAAGCAGTGGATCCAATGGCTCAGAGAGATCGCAGGGCATGTGCCAGATGAACGGCCAACAGAGCCAAAGCAGTACGAAGTACGAGTACAGTGCCGCTGCACAGTCAAATTACCTGAAAAATCACCCGGTACGACGACGTATCGGTCCTGGTCCGAGCAGCTCCTCCTCCGCTCTGTTTCATCTGACAGTTCACAACAAACAAACAACCCACCTACTCAGTTCCGATACCCAAACGCGTAACGGAAACCGAAACAATAAAAAACGGGAAACGGGAAACGAAATCTTACTTCTCAGGGAGTAATCGGAATGAAACTCGTCCGCCCCACTTGGTATGTTGAGCCATTTTCTAGCTACCACTTTGGGCCACGAAGACTGCGACAAAACGTTTCGGGTTTCGGTTTCAGCCAGCCGATATATTACCGACAAAACCGATAAAACGGAAAATGTATTGGCTGAATATTAATTGCGTACCTTGGAGACTTTGCCTCGGTTGGTCCGCATTGCTCCACCGTCCAATCACTGAACCCAAATCGGATCAAAACCACAATTGCTAAGCTCTGAAATCTGAATGGAGAGGAAGCAAGTTTAACAGGGGGTTAAAGATTATCCAAATCAATAACGCAGTACTCTTCTTCTCGGTTTTCTTCAAAAATATGGTTTTGGAAGTGAAAGTCGTCAAGAAAAACAAAATAGGAGCTAAATCAAATAGCAAGAGAGGTTGAAAGAAAACATTTTTTATTGACAGATTTTTTCGGCAAGAGAAAAAGAAAGCAAAACGAAATATCTAAAAGGACTCAAAAATATTGTCAACTGAAGCATTCAACGCCAATATAAAAGACCCAGTTGCAGGAGAAATGGAGACAGCTTAGAAAGCAACGTAAGATAGAAGAAAGAAGATGAGAAAAGAAAATCACAATATAAAAGAAAGAAATAGAAAAAGAAAATGGCTTGGATATAATAAGTGGGAGAATAGGCCAGGTTCAATCTTTTGGGTGAGGAATATTTTCTTTACAAGCAACTGTGTCGCGCTCTTTACAGAGAGGAGGACAGAGTGGAGGAGAAAGGATTAAACAAACAAGAGCAACCAAAAGGCTTGGCCTTTTTTTTTTTATAGATCTTTAGCCAAGGATCAAATCTAAAAAGTTAGCTTTTTTGAGCTTCTATCAGGCACAGAAACTGAGTTCAGAGCTATATTTATAGCTGGAAAAGTAAGCTTTGAGCTTCAAGAACCAAGATATGAGAGAATGATTGGAAATAATTGAAACCCAGAATCTTACTTGTCTCGGAAATTTGGGATTTGGGTTTGAAACATAGGCCACATAGTGCCAAGATCTTGGTGGTTAAGGTTAACCCAATGGCGTAGAGTGTGAAACAAATGAGACCCAGAAACAGAAAAAACAGAGCTTCACAAAAATAGTGGGACAATGAAACAGAGAGATAATCATAAGCACTGTGTGATTTTGAGGACGTACTGTCAACGACATTGCTAATCAGTAATGGGTTTAAGTAAGTCACAAAATCAATAGCTAAAACAAGCAATATAATTATTACACTCACAGAAAAAAGATTATGGGAAATTTCAATTGGGTTTGGAGGACTTACAAGAATCGACAAGAAATGGTAGCTGAAGAAGGTTGAAAAGAGAGCCTTAAGCTACTCCTGTTTTCTGGAGCTTTCGTTTTCGTTCTGGTCAAGAGGGTAACTGACAAGGGCGCTGTGATCTTTGTTGGTTTGTTTGCCTCTTTTGGTTGGCTGGAGGAGAAGAGAAAATGCTGAGAGGAATTTGGGGGCGTTCCTCGTAAAAGCAAAAAGGAAACAGTTGAGTTCTCAAATTTATAAACATTACTGTGAGAGAAAGAGAGAGAAAAAAAAAAAAAAAAAAAAAGGTTCTCTCGTAGATTTGAGTGAGAGGAGTGAGAATTATTTTGTATAATTATTATATTGATATGTGGTATAATATAAGTAGATGTTATTAATATTATATCCTATTATTACAAATATATTGTCTAATAATATCATTACACGTTGAATTGATTATACCACATAATGGTATATCGGTTATACTTTATAATTTTCTTTTTTGCGAGAGTGTTGATTTTTTTTTTTTTGATTTTTTTTTGATTTTTTGCCATGAGAGGGTGTTGAAGTTTAAAGTCCAACTTTACTAGCACATTTTCCATCGTGGGTATTATAGTCATTTTCTTAAAATAAGAGCAAAAGCTTTCGACCAACAAAAAGAAGATAAGATAAATCAAGTTTAATATAATTTTTCTCCATAATATTATAAAAGTTTTAAGTTTAAAATCAAATCTTTCATTTTTCGTAACATAAAACAAAATAAAAAGTCAATAGCACATTTAATGTAACTAAATCTAGATGACTTAAAGTCTTTAGAGTTGACCAAGTAAAAATAAAATACAAGAAAATGAGTTAGAATTACAGTATATATATTATATAATGCTTTTAATGTAACAAAAAATCTCCAATATTTTAATTTAGTAGTAGAATACTTTATCGAGATTTATATAAGAGTTTAACTCGTGTCCCTCCTTACCTAAGTAGAAAAAATGTAACTAAAATGGTTGTTTTGTGCCTTATTACTTCAATAAAGAAATTTCGGCTTCATTTCCTTTTTTTCTCTCCCAGATAAATTGAGCACTTGAATCTGGATATGCATTATGGAAATGAAGTTCTAATCACAAATTATATCTAATATTGTTTCCATTAGAGATCAATGAGATAAATAAGTTTGCCACATGGGTCCTTTTAAAGAATAAAAACATTGGTTGTTCTTAATTATTACCTTTGTCCTGTTTTATTTTTTTAAAAAAATGTCACATAAGATGTTCAAGTAGATACATGGGACTAAGGAATCTTTTATCATATGGTATTGGTAATTTGGTACGAATTGCAAAATAGAATTAAGTAAATCATGTAAGATGCCGATTGGTCATATTTTCCTTAGATTTGCCAATTTCAAGATCAAAAGTCAACCCAATTTGGAAATGCAGGTTTATTATCAAGTTAAACAAAAGCACTTTTTGTTAGCAAAAAAAAAAAAAAAAGCACTTTTATATTAGATGCTTAATTTGTGGTGTCAAGTAAAAAAGTTTCCTCATGTGTTTCTAACAAAATTGTTATCGAGTAAAATCAAAGCTTTCATCACTTACAAGTGAAAATTAATATATTCTACCACAACACACTATCTTATATCAAATTAGAGATTGAAGACAAACTAGAATTATTGAGTTCTTGTCATTGATTTTATCATTTTATTTTTTGAATACCAGAGATAAACGAAGATAGGACCCATTTATGGTAATATTATTGGCTCACACATTTGAATCCAATATTCAATTATTTTCAAAAGTAGGAAAGAAATGACATTTATTGCTTTAATTAAGGGCATTGGTACTTATAATTTGAATTGATCAATTTCAGTTCAAATTAACAAGAGAGGTCCAAAATTTAAGTTATATTCAAAAAATTTAACAGGAATGTTAAACTTAAAATTTAAATAGTTATGGTGCAGGAGTAAAAACTACATCAAAACACAGCAGAAATATTGTGCAGCATGCATAAGAAAAAGGAATGTTATGGTGGCAGCTAGCAAGCAACAAAAGGAAAAGGTAAATGAGTCAAACCTACCCAAAAAATTTAAATGGTTGGTCAAATCAGTTGAGAGTCTGTGTACCTTCGCCAGGGCTCAGTGTTGTACCCTTAGTTTGGGCCTTGGGGTGCAGGATGAAGCCATGATGAACTCAACCGCTGAAGACCATAGTACCCTCTCTGGGTCCCACTCAAAACTCTATATATAAACCCCACAGGCTACCCTGTTTTCTGCTCATCAAGTCATGACATATTGACATGTAAGTTGGACCAGAAGAAGCATCTTGTACACAAAATTAATGATATACTTATAGGCCCGGGTACGTAGCATTAAATTTTTTACACAAATTTTTAATTGGTTGATTTTACGTAGAATTTTAACCATCATAACCATTTATTATTTAGATATTTATTAAAAAATTATCTTAACAAAAGATTAAATAAATTAAAAACTATTTTCCTATAAAATTAAATAATTAACAAAATAAATACTTAAAATATTAATTATTTAATTTGTATGGATAAATAATTTTTATTTATCTAATTTTTTATAAAAATAATTTTTTAATAAAATCCTAAAAAATAAACCGTTAGTATCATTGAAATTTTATACAGAATAGACCTAATTGAAAACTTATATAAAAACATATGTAAAAAATATAGTGACATAGATTTATCTCCATTCTCTATACTTATATAGAGAGAGTTTAAAGCAAATATATAGTTGATTATTTCTTTTACAAAAATACTATTAGGATAATGTTATTTTCTCTCTCATTTTACATTTCTTCAGTGTGCCTACTATTAAAAGATTATAATATAGGTTTTTTTTTTCATTAATACCACATAGACTATTGGGAATGTGTTCACATTTACTACCTAATTTTTTTTTTTACCATCAACCACCTATATTTTTACAAGATGACAATGTGACACTTACCATACAATTTTTTGTTAAAGAAAAACAAATTTTCTATTTTTCCATTGCATACAATTTTAAAAACTAAAATAAGTGAAAAATATTTTTCAATAATCACATTTTTTTTTTTGAGAATCATCATTTTGCATTAAAATCAATTTAAAATTAAAACTACAAGACTTACAAAAAAAAATGATGATTAATTAATCAAACAATAAAGCCCAAAAGACAAATTAACCAAACAAAATCCACCCGATACACAGTAACACAGCACTACCATCCCTCCCTTTTTTTCCTGTCTTTTCTTCATTTCTTTCCGGCGCCGACAGCTCGTTCTCTCGGTTTCGCCGTCGCCCCCCTCCCTCCACCTTCATTTCTTTAAAATTAACAGAAAATTTGACAAAAATGAACCGTATGTGACACATTATCAGCTTTGTATTCTGTATGGGTGGTTGACTGTAATAGTATTAATAAAAAAAACCTATAATATAATCTAAATTGCATCTAAACAAAGCTGATGTTTTAGAGGCCTGAAAGCATGAATCTATCTTTAAATAAAAGGAAAAAAAAAACTGATGTTGATGTAGATGTATCCCCCCTCTTCTAGAAAGCCCATGATTCCTGGGAATTAGAGCTCTTATGCAATTACATACATATAAGGAAAGAAATGACAGCAGAGTTAATAATTTGATTATTTCTCATATCATGATCAATACTTCTTAACTAGAAAAAATTATTGTGTATAACTTTACATCAATAAAAAAATAAAAAGGATTAACAATGTTTAATTTGAAAATATGATTTGAAGTTCTAAATCTTTGCTCATTTAAAGAATTAAAATGAAGTATAACGGTATAAATAAGAGATAATGTATCTAATAATTAGATTAATATAATCATTAAACTTAATAAATATTAAAATAAATTAATTTAGTATATATATGAGAGCAGTTTTGCTCACCTCCTTTAACTTAGGTGTATGCTCACCTCCCATCTAAAATACTGTCACGTGTTTAAAAAACTAACCATGAGTTAACTATTGTGTTTAATTATTTATAATGTTATAATGATGAGAGAGAAAAATAATTTGACAACTCCTTTCTTATTTTATCCTTATCTTTTATTACTCAACTTTTTTTTATCACTCTTTAATTTTTTTTCTCTTTTATTTAATTATTTCTAATAATTTTTACTTCTTTTGTTTTTTTGCTCTTCTCCAGTACGCCTCTAGTATTCAAAAAATCACATCCATTTTTACGGGTCTTCTCATGTATACACATTTATTTATTTTTTTAATTAATTAAAAAATAAAAATATTCTAACAACACATTTGCAATTCGAACAAAAAACTCATTTGCAAAGTTTAATCTAAAATGTTGGCCAAACGAAAATCTAAACAACTCATTTGCATACATAGAAAATCCAATAAAAAAGTTACATGAGTTCAAAAAAAAAAAATTATGTCGTTGCAACTATTCTTCTCTCTTCAAATGCTGCAACACCTTGGATTGACCTAAGAATTTGTTTGATCTGAAAAGGTCATGTATGAGACAAGAAAGAAGAATTCTTAGGCAAAAAAAAAATGTGTTGTTGGATTATTTTTTTTAATTAATTAAAAAAGTAGATAAAAGGTGTATACATGAGAAGACCCAAAAAAATTGGATGTGGTTTTTTGGGTACTAGAGGCATACTAGAAAAGAGCAAAAAAAAAAAAAAAGCAAAAATTATTAAATGCATGTGGTTTTTTAGATACTAGAGGCGTACTAGAGAATAGCAAAAAAAACAAAAGAAGCAAAAATTATTAGAAATAATTAAATAAAAGAGAAAATAAAAATTAATAGGTAATAAAAAAGTGAAAAAAGGTGAGTAATAAAAGATAAGGATAAAATAAGAAAGGAGTTGTCAAATTATTTTTCTCTCTCATCATTATAATATCATAAATAATTAAATATAATAGATTAACTCATGGTTAATTTTTTATACACATGGCAGCATTTTAAATGGAAGGTGAGCATACACATGAGTTAAAGGAGGTGAGCACTGTCTATATATATTGTCACTTGCTTATCAGTTATCACTCAAATTAAATTTTCTTAGATGAGCATTTATGTTGTAAAGTAAAATGTACATGAAATGAAATTGCTTTTGGTTGAAAGACTTCAAAATATGCGGTACCTATTTCACCTTCCTTTGCACACCAATCATTGATCGAGGCATTTATTTAACTGTCCAGTCTTTGATTTGGCTGCGTGGTTTGCCATTTGATTTGAATGGTTTTGTGACTTTTGTCTTTGTCAAATCCAAATCCAATTGTCACTCCCCAGTCCCCACATAATATGATGGAAATCGTACGCAGGATTTAAGCTCCATTTTATATTACTCTGATTTATAAAAACAAGAATTACTGAAAAAGAAAACTATGAATAAAAATCTATTGAAGAAATGAAGGGTGATTATTCAAAATTAATCCAATTAGTTTTATGAAAAAAAAAAGTATTTAGTTTTAATTTAAAATTTAAAATTTAAAATACAAACATTCATATAACATACAAACATATCAAACAATTCATAAAATTTACATTATAAAACAAAAATAGATGAATAAAAAACATTTCCATGTATTAAGGACGTCTGCATGACAGACATTTTTATATTCAAACATCATTTAAATTTGAGTCCAGTTTTACACACTGCAAAAACGTGGTGGTGAACAAAAATGAATTTTTCAACTTTGATATAGATTACAGTGGGGCTGGGTTGAAGCTTAAAAAGAAAAATGATTGCGATTGAAAGTTGTAAATCGAGGAGAGCGAAAATAATAATGATCAACAGACTGACAAATATGGAACTCTTGTACCCATCCAATTAAATAAAATGGTGGCTACAACTACAAGCCTACAACTCTAAGATTTTGATGTGACACAAAGTAAATGGTCGCAATAAAGAAGTTGCAGTAGCTTTGGTAACCATCGATCGATCTAGCTAGTTTGTAATTGTTAGTAGAATAATATTAATATAAGGGACACTATTCATGATAATTATGATCCAACCATGAACCAGAACCAACCTGGTCGTTGTTTTTATTCTAAAAGCAAAGGCTAGATTAAGAAATTATTTAGTTAAATAAGTGATGAATAACTATGAGTCTATGAAGCTCAATAGTAATTCATTGTATATATAATTACAAATCAAATATGTCCAATCTCTTTTTCGGTTGAACACATGTAGACAGAATGCTAACACAAATAGTAGTGCAGGGTAGAGTGCAAATAAATAGGACAAGTTGAGAGGTCAACCAAACTCAATTCAGGTTTATATAAGTTTAACTTGATTGAATCAAATACACTCAATTTAAAGTAACCCTTAAAAGGATTTATTAAGGCTTCGGTTGGGCTCAAGATTGTTCATGTGGGACTTAAAATGCAAATTATGTTACTATTAGATTTGAAAATTGAAATGAGTTAATACTTAACTGATCATATTAACATTAATATAATGAATTCTAGCTATTAAAACTCTACATATAAATATATTTGAATAATCTTATTAGGTTATTTAATCGCTTAGCATGTTTTTTTGTATAATTTTTTATCATTTTCGTCTTACTATTGGGAATTATATGTAACAGTTTTAAAACTAATTTCAGAAAATATATGTGAAACGAAGATAAATCTCAAAAAATGTAAATATAATTAACTCGCGAGAAATATTTGGTTGAGAAATGACTTTGGGCAAAGTCCTCGTATTGTAACTCTCTGTTAATGATCGACCAAACCAAAATTCTTTAACCTAATCTTAACTCAACCATCTTCTAAACCAGCTAACAAAGTGGGTGGGGCAGTCATTCCCTCCACAATTCATGTGGTAAGCTCAGCGGCGTATACTGACCCAACACTTGGCCAGGTCCTCTTGTTGCCAAGTGGAGTGGATCCCACTTTTCCAAATCAACAAAATATCTAATACTATAGTTAAAAAATAGAAAATATGCTGTAGTTAATTCTTAACTTAATGGGGTGGTACACGTTTGTGGCCTTTTTCGTACCATTTGACTAGTAAAGAAAATTACCTGCGGCGACAAAATTAAACTAAACAGCATTACTCAACCTTCATAAGTGAAAGTGACCAATTTAAATGGGTATGAACACGTGTGCCCATTGCTAGTGTTAAAGTCAAGATTTCCCAAGAAAATTGGTGGAAAATTTGGCAATAAAATCCGTAGTAATCCAATCTAATCTATAATTAGTTTGTAGTGATTATAATTAATCCGGTATTAAAGGGTTAATCAACCTAACCATGTGAAGTGGATTAGATTGGAATTATAATAAGATTGTTGAAGTAAAGAGGTGGCAGGGCAAGCCAATGCTTGTGAGCAAAGTGTCCTAGCCAAGGCTGTGTGGGCTGCAATTACTGGCCCCAGAGATTCGATAAATCATGCCTACTAACCTAACCCAATATGCTGGGATGCGATTTGATTTTAAAAACAATGTTGGCTTGGTCATTGTACAGCTTGAGGGGGGCATGCCCTGAAGGTGTTTGATTCTTTTACCGAAAAAATAATAAAAGAAAAGGAGGTGAAAAGGGAAAAAGGGTGTGTACTTAAATAAGAACTTGATGGCATCAGCTTGAGCTTTTCTTGCATAATCGGTGTGTATGCTTGTATTGAACTTGTTTGTACAGAAGCATAATGTATTTGAAATTTAATAAATCAACTTTTAAGAGAATATGATCACTTGGATGGAAGGGTTTCAAAGATTTGATTGAGATCTTGATAATAAACTTATGTTGGTTAGAAAAATTAAGAAAGTTTTAGATACAACGTATTTGAAATGACCAGAAACAATGTATATGTTATGTTATAAACCGTTTGAATAATTTGAAATTCATGCATTTGTTTTGTTTGACTTAACTTTTTTCCCTCTTTTATGTCATTGCAATTCTTAATTAATTAGAATTCAATATTTTAAACCAATTTTTTTGTCTAGTAAAATTATTTGCGCACCACATTGTCAATTACATTTCTCATGTAGTTAGATAAAATTCACATGAGGCCCATCTGTGTTAGTTGGTCCCATCTCTATAAGAGATATAGTTAATGATGTGATTAGTAAATATATTACATAAACACTACACATTAAGACCTAACATATGGCAAATCGATGACAATAGCAAATATTGCAAAGATATCAATTAATTAATCCACAAGAAACTTTGTAAAGCTCCACTCCTCCATATGTTGCCTTGCTATTGAGATTTTTCATTCACGATAATTAACTTTTGAATGTACTGTGTTTTAATTAACTTCAAAAGCAGTCATTAATAATATATTAAGTAGTATGGCCTGGACCCATTGCTTTCGCCATTGTGTCACATGATCAGAAGCAATCTTTAATTAAGTGCTTTTAGTATTTTATTGAGGACCTACACATTAGTTTTACAGACACGTATTCTAATTATCAATTAATTAATTTAGAGGAATACCTTTTTGACTTGCGCAATAGCCAAGTCCTCAGAAAGCGATCAAATTTACATGGAGGCTCCTGCAGGGTCGGTCCACTATTTATATATATCATCAGAATCTTCCATTATGAAGCATCTGTACATTGTGGGATTAGCCCCCAATGACATTCTTGATCATGATATATATATATATATGTTGATGCCCAAAAATGGTAGAGCAGTCAACGTCGAGTCGAACCACGTAGGCCCGTTGACCCACCACTGAGCGGATGACACGTCGAAGTGGGGCAGGAACGGATAGCTGGGGTCCGACTGGTGAGGAATGAGAGAGAATGATATCCAGAGCACCCTGCACAGGTACACAAAAGTGAGCGGGAAGGGCACCGGTGTGGTGCCGGCCAAAGCTCCTCCGACGCTCAAGTCAGTGTTCAGAGAGATCTGAGAGCAGAGTGAATGAATAGTATAATAATGATTTCCGTTTTCCCTTTTGTGACAAGAAGGTACCTCTTTTATAGTACCTTTGGAAGAGTGTCAACCAATCCGGTGATGACACGTGTCCCTTGTGATGACTTGCACTGTAGGAGCGCCACGTGTCACCGGTCTCGAGGATCCGAGTGAGTTGACACGGGTCGGGGCCTAGGAGGCTGGAGCTTAGGAGGCCGGAGCCTATGGGGCCGGAGCCTATGGGGCCGGGGCTTAGGAGGCCGGAGCCTATGGAGCCGGAGCCTAGGAGGTCAAGGCCTAGGAGCCCAGGAAGGGCTTAGTCTTTTGGGTCTAGGCCCAAACAGCATGGTGTTGGGCCTTGTGTGACTTGTCGTTATGCCGAGATGATTAGTCATACGAACAGAAGTCCCCCAAGTTTCCGAGCAAAAGATACTTCTTGGTTGGGAACTTTGTACACAAAAGAGTCCGAGCAGAACGACAAGTAACCACACACTTGTTCACACTTGTTCCTGCATAAGCTACTGTTTAGAAGTCCCCCAAGTTCCTTAGCAAGAAAAGCTGTACTGCAGGAAAGCTTGGGGGTTCAGATGACACTTTATTTTTTTTTTTTTTTTTTTTTGGAATTTCTGATCACCCTGTATTCCGAGCAGTAGACGCTTCGCGAAATCCCAGCGAAGTCTGTCTGATTGAATGGTGGGATGTCGCCCTCTGTAAATGAGAATTTAAACGGTAGAGCCTAAATATAAAGATTGCATACCCACATTTTTTTTTTTTTTTTTTTAGTGTGACTAGTTTAGGAGACAGAGAGCAGCCCCCCTTGTTTTTTAAAGTAGAACCAAATATAGGGGGCGGCTGTGTTTTGAAATAGAACAGGAAAAGAAAAGGGGGGATCGGGTCGGGTGGATAGGGGGGCTCGGGTCGGAGGTGTGAGCGCGGGCCGGGGGGTTTGCAGCAGAGGAGCTGCTCGGGTCGGGGTGATAGCTGCTCGGGTCGGAGTGCGGCGGGCTCGGGTCTGCAGGGGCTGCTCGGCTCGGGCTCTGTCGCGGCTCGGGGCGGCGCGGTTGCGGGGTTTCGGATCGCGCAGTGGGCGGTGCTCGGCTCGGGTGTTCTGTCGCGGCTCGGGGTGTTGAGCTTAGGCCGGATCCGAGCGCGGGTGGGCGGAAGTGCAGGTGCCTTGGCGAGTGCTGGGCTCGGGCTTTCTCGTCGCGGCGGCTCTGCTCGGGTCGGAACGCGGGCTGATCTTCTCGGGTCGGCGCGGGTTGGAGGGGAGAGCTGCGCGGCTCGGATTGGAGGTGGAGGTTGGGCTCGGGCCGGGCCTGTGTGCGCGGACGTCGGAGAGGTCGGCTGTGTGCCTTGGCGCGGGGGTGGTGGACTGCTCGGCTCGGAGCAGTGGGCTGCTCGGCTCGGAGTAGTGGGCTGCTCGCAATGGGCTCGGGTTGCTTGCAACAGTGGGCTCGGGTGCAGCCGCGTTGTGCAGGGGGGTCGGGTGGAGGTGGTGCTCGTTGCGGTGGGCTGCTTGATTTTCCTACTTTGAGGTAGGTAATTCAAATAAAAGTTTGTCTACCCACTTGATATATTGATTGTGCCTTTGAAAAAATTGAGAACTTTGAGAAGTTGTGGTCGTCCAGCCTGAGGCGGACCTTGGAATTCTGTTTGTGAATTTGTGGATAATGTGAGTAGAGGCAGGTGGAGGGGCAGGTGGGTATGAACCTTGCCGAGCCCTGGGTAGGCCACACGCCTACATTTTGGACTTTGTAATTATTGGATATTGTTGTGTTTTTTGCCAGGTACATAGGAAACAAGATGAGTGGGTCGGAACCCGTCTGAGCTGTTGAAGCCGCGGAAGACTGGTAAGGCATGGGTTGTCATGGCTCTTCCCCTTGAATTGATTTTTTGAATATTGGCTTTGATAACTGGTTGGTGGCTGAGCATGTGAAAAGTGATAGGGTGAATGTTGTAAATTTGGGGGTGGAAGAGCACATATGAGGGGTGGGAAACCAGTAGCGATCTTGATATGTCCATAGTGTTGTCTTGGTATTCCGAGTACTTCCCATCTTGATTTTTGGTTGTTTTTTTTTTTTTTTTTTTTTTTGATGGGCAGGTGTGCGGGGCAGAAGCCTGGGCTCGGGCCGGGGCTGGTGGTGCACTAGGCGGAAGCTCGGAGGAAGCTGGTGTCAGCGGCGTGGAAGCCTGGGTGGGTGCGCGGCGCGGAAGCCTGAGTGGGTGCGCGGCGCGGAAGCCTGGGTGGTAAGCAGGGCGGAAGCCTGGGCTCGAGCCTGGGCAGGAAGCCTAATCAATGCATTGCAGGCCGAGCTACTGCAGGCCAGGAAGAAGGCAGACCAGGCTAGGCAAGAGTTGGAGCAGTGCGAGGAGGAGCTGAGCCGAGCCAAGCAGGTGGTCTGTTAGGGGCTGGCAGTAATGATGGGCATGCCAACGTCCCAGAGGGAGGTACCCAGGGGGGAGAGCCCGAGGATGGAGCATCCACAGGCGGGGAGCATGACATGGGAGAGGATCCCAAATAAATGTTTGAAGCAAACATGGCCCGGGGGCAGGGGTGGGCGGACCATCGCCCTATTTTTGTTTAAGTTATATGGTCGGGTCGGATGTAACCCGTACCAAATTACAAACTCTTTCGATTATTAAGTTTGTACTTTATGATATTTGGATGATTTGGAGGGTGTCCAACCCGTTATGGGATAGGATGCCCTTCTTTTGAATACATGGTATTGCAGAATGTTATCGAATGCATGGTACTTAGTTTCCCTTGGATGCATGAAATTGATTTTTCTCTGAATGCATGGTACTTAGTTTCCCTTGAATGCATGAGATTGATTTTCCCTTGAATGCATGGTACTTAAGTTCCCTTGAATGCATGTGCCACAGCCGCGCCCTGAATGCATGGTACTTAGCTTCCCTTGAATGCATGGGCGGATATGGGCAGGGTCGGATGTCTGATGGCCCGGGGGTCCATACAGCCAATTAAGACTTTGAGAAAAAATGAAGAAAAAAGTGTCCGTGGTAGGACTTCCGTGAATGCATGGTACTTAGTTTCCCTTGAATGCATTTGCCATAGCCGCGCCCTGAATGCATGGTACTTGGCTTCCCTTGAATGCATGGGGCGGGTACGGGTAGGGTCGGATGTCTGATGGCCCGGGGGTCCATACAGCCAATTAACACTTTGAATAAAAATGAAGAAAAATGTGTCCATGGTAGGACTCTCATTTACTAAAGCGATAACATAGATGAAATTGAAAAAAGTCCCCGGGGGGTACAATATGTGTCTACTTGTAAAAGTAGCGGAGGTGCTCGGCGCGCCAAGGGTGGCCGAGTTCCTTGCCGGTTGTGGCGCGGAGCCTGTATGTGCCTGGACGGACGACCTCAATGATTTTGTAGGGCGTCGGGGGTAGGGCAGGTGTTGGAGACACAAACAGCCATAGAGGGCTTGACCTCTTTTTTCTTCTTGACTGAAGTTATATAGCAGGACCTGGCTGACACTTGATTGCCTTTGACTACCCCCGTTCCACATGGGGTCGGGAACTTGATCAAAAGTAAGTGAGTGGAGATCATAACCCTCAATTGGTTAAGGGCCGGTCGTCCCAGGATGACGTTATAAGCTGTGGGGCAGTCGACCACCAAAAACTGAGTAGTTGTGGTAGCGGACGAAGGATACCTCCCGAGGGTGAGGGGAAGGTAGATCCCACCAAGAGGGGTGACCATGTCGCCCGAAAAGCTGAGCAAAGGAGCGATCGACCGGTCAAGCCTCTCCTGGTCGATTCCAAGAGCGGTGAAGGCTGGAGCGAAGAGGATGTTAACGGAGCTACCACAGTCGACAAGGATCCGAGCCACATCAAAATTAGCTATGGTGGCTTCGATGACCAAGGGGTCTTCGTGTGGGAAAATCAAATCACGTTCCTCTTCCTCAGCAAAGGAAATGGGTGACCACCCGAGCTTAGGAGTCTTTTTTCCACGGTGGAAGTCTACAGCCATAACGCCGGAGCATTGCTGAGCACTTCGGGCGTATTCTTTCCTAGCCCTGTTGGAGTTGCCAGCGAGGGTCGGGCCCCCACAGATGGTATTGACCCGCCCCCGGCGTTGTCCGTCGGTTTTGGCCTTCTCGGTGGCCTCCTTGTCTATGAAACCATCCAACTTTCCTTCCTGTACCAAAGTTTCTATTGCCTCCTTAAAAGCTCTGCATGCTTCGGTGTCATGGCCATGGTCGTCATGGTAAAGGCAAAAGAAATTCTTGTTAGCCCGGTATCGTGTTTGTGGTGGGCGGGGTGGGAGCTTAGGAAGTATGTCCTTGATCTGGGGATACAACTCTGTATAAGTAACAGTGAGAATTGTATAGACTTTAAACCTGGAGGCATAGGATGTCTGATAGGTTTCCTCCCTTCGTTGTCCTCCACCTCTACCATCACCAAGTTGTTTATTGGTGAACTTATTGAACTTTTTCCCGGACCCCCCATGCTGGTTACCCGAGTAGGGCTTGGGCTGGGGTGGCACTATGATGGCCTGGTCGGTACTTGGGCGATCCATAGTAGGCGGCTTCTTCCCATATGTTTTAAATTCGGCCGTGGCATAGGCAATGGCCTCGTGCATGAGTTCCTTGTAGGTGCGCGGATTGCGGCGGTTGATTTCAAACAGGAAGTCCCCCTCTAGGAGACCACCCTTGAAAGCAGCGAAGGCTACCTTCTCATCACAATCGCGACACCGAGATCGTTCTAGCTGAAATCGAGTGATGTATTCCCGGAGGGATTCCCTGCTGCCCTGTCGGACTCGAGTCAGGTCATCCGTGGTGTAGATTCTATCGGTCTGGATGATATACTGGCCTAGGAAGAGCTCTCGGAGCTCGTTGAAGCAATCAACCGAGCCCGGAGGAAGTTGGTAGAACCAGTCCCTTGCACTGCCAGAGAGGGTGGAAGGGAAGATTCGACACTTCGTAATGTCATCAGCACCTTTAGATTCCAGAGCGGATCTGAAACTCATGAGGTGGTCATATGGGTCTTCCTTCCCTGTGTACGGAGTTATTTTGGGAGGTCGGACGTCGCCAACCGGGGGAGTAGATAGGATGCGAGCTGTGAAGGGTCCAGGTAGCTCCCTTATATCCAAAGATGGGTGCCCACCACGACTTCCCCCCTCCACTCTCCTCAGGCGTTCGCTGATGTCCATGAGGAGTTGTTGGAGTTGGTCTGGTGGAAGGGATCCGCTGTTACCGGAGTCAGCGACTTGCTCACTTGTGAAAGTGTCATCTTCTGCGCGGCGCCCAGCCGAGAAAACCTGCTCTTCTCCCCGTCGTCGCTTGGGACGAGGAGCCTGCTCTTCCTCCAAGTCTTGGGAACATGGGTTGGATTCACCCCGGTTCGTCCGCTGCTCTTCTCGCCGAGAGCGGTTGTCGTCGAGCAGATGACGACAGTCCCGATAAATGTGGAACTCTTCAGAGCGGGTAGGATACTCGCCAGATCGAGCCCGGCTGACCGGGTGGATAAGTCTTTTTTGGAAACCTGGGGGCGGATGGCTACCTTGCCCTACATCCAATTGGCGCGGAACATTTTGGTCCCTTCGGGGGGGATCCCTCCTCTCACCACTCCGGAGAGTGGTGTGTTCGTCCCTGTCATGGGGGTTCCTCCTCTCACCACTCCGGGGAGTGGTATGTTCTTCCCTGTCGCGGAGGAGTCGCTCATACAGCTGTGTTGCACCTTTTTGGAGATCGAGCTGTTCCTGGGTTCGTCGGAGCTGAGCCTCCAGTCGCTGGATGTACTCCTCCTGATCAGACTCGGCAGTCTTCTTGCCTCGCTTGTCAACCAGCGGGGTGTTGTCGACTTGGTCGAGGATAGGACCTCCGTCAGACATTGTGAGGGTCGATAGCTCGGAAGCTAGGGAGCTCGGAAGCTCGAGAGCTCGGAAGCTCGGAAGGTTTTTGCACCTCAACTGAGGGTAGAGAATTCAATGGGGAAAAGTTGTAACGTTCCCACAGACGGCGCCAAACTGTTGATGCCCAAAAATGGTAGAGCAGTCAACGTCGAGTCGAACCACGTAGGCCCGTTGACCCACCACTGAGCGGATGACACGTCGAAGTGGGGCAGGAACGGATAGCTGGGGTCCGACTGGTGAGGAATGAGAGAGAATGATATCCAGAGCACCCTGCACAGGTACACAAAAGTGAGCGGGAAGGGCACCGGTGTGGTGCCGGCCAAAGCTCCTCCGACGCTCAAGTCAGTGTTCAGAGAGATCTGAGAGCAGAGTGAATGAATAGTATAATAATGATTTCCGTTTTCCCTTTTGTGACAAGAAGGTACCTCTTTTATAGTACCTTTGGAAGAGTGTCAACCAATCCGGTGATGACACGTGTCCCTTGTGATGACTTGCACTGTAGGAGCGCCACGTGTCACCGGTCTCGAGGATCCGAGTGAGTTGACACGGGTCGGGGCCTAGGAGGCTGGAGCTTAGGAGGCCGGAGCCTATGGGGCCGGGGCTTAGGAGGCCGGAGCCTATGGGGCCGGAGCCTAGGAGGTCAAGGCCTAGGAGCCCAGGAAGGGCTTAGTCTTTTGGGTCTAGGCCCAAACAGCATGGTGTTGGGCCTTGTGTGACTTGTCGTTATGCCGAGATGATTAGTCATACGAACAGAAGTCCCCCAAGTTTTCGAGCAAAAGATACTTCTTGGTTGGGAACTTTGTACACAAAAGAGTCCGAGCAGAATGACAAGTAACCACACACTTGTTCACACTTGTTCCTGCATAAGCTACTGTTTAGAATATATAATCCTTCCAAATTACATGATGTTTGCGCGCAATTACTGTGATATTTTATTTCTTACACAAGTTCACGATAATTACATTGTACCTTTGCTTGAAAACATGATGAATATATAGCTTATATCGATCAGAAATATTGCTTGCATAATTATTCAAGACATTAGTGTTGATCCAAAAATACTAAGAATTTATTTCTTTTTTTTTTTTTTTCATACACTTGAATAATACATATATATATGATTAAAATTAAAAGTCAAATTTAAAACAAATTGAGTATGTGGATCCTAAAAGATATATATAACATTATCTGCTCATATGTGCTTCGTACGTTTATCATTCTAGGTCAAGTCTAGTCCGTCCTAATTTAGTGTGCCACCATTTATCATGTTTGTGTCTGTCTAATTTAGAGGTTGAGTTAAAATTTATTGAAATTAAATCATTCAATTTAAAATCAATCGATAATAATAAAAATTAAAATTAAAATTTTATATCTCATTATAAAATAAAATATATATGATGCAAGACTTTGAATCTTTGATGTGAAAATTTATATTATTATTCTCAACAAATGAGAGGAATTGCCATATATACTGTACAAATTAAGGTCAAAGGTGGCGTATAGTCAGCACATAATGACTGAGAAGAAGAAGCCAAACGTAATAAGCCGACAGATCGAGGTGTAGTACCGTACTCATTATTTAACATATATAATCCGGTGTTTCATTAGAAAGTTGTAAAAGATCAACTTTTTTTTAGCAATCTATATATAGAAAATTAAGCTGTTACATATATATATGCAGTACTCTAAGTGGTGTGCAAGTGTGACAATTAATGTCAGTCAACACGTTTCTTCGATGTTGTTTAGGTTTGCTTAATTTTGTGGGTTAATCACACTTAAAGGTCTCTGAGCTCAATATATATATAATGGTGCTTGTAAATCAAGGCACCTGGTGGACTCTGCGTACAATAATTGGCTAAATTAAGAAGCCGATCAGGTCTTTTAGCTTTAATCTCTTGGCTTACGCCACCAGCAGATTCCAATTGGTTCAGTACTGTTTAAGAGTGCCTAAGATCTTATATATATACTCCTCCAAGTCCAAGATATTCTATATTTTTCAATAATGTGCATGGAACATTTCAGACGCGATAACATCTGTCATTTTTCTTAATTTTTCAAACATTATTATTATAACAATCTCGTAAATTTCTTATTAGTTTTTCTGATGAAAAGTTATTGTGTGTAATCGTAATATCACATGACATGTTAATATGATGTTATTAATTAACTTAAATTATAACATATATATAATTATAAATATCTAAATAACATCATTGAATGAAATAGTACGTCAGCATGTCATATGGTGATACATTCTCATATAATAGTTTGTTCTTTCTGACATGTAAATACACTTTCTACACTTAAATAATATTGTCAAGTTAATTTATTTTTTCATTTTAAAAATTAAATTAATTTGTTTGTATGCCATATAACTAGCTAGCTAGTATCTCTAATCTGTATTATACAAAAACTCTAATTAATAAACTACTAAATTTACAAAGTCATGCAATTGACAGGGCAGGTTTGCTGATGTTTTCCCAGCCGAAACCTGTTGTTATGATATGGCTTGGGTTAGGATTTTAATTTTATATACTTCGATCAATTCACAAGCAAAACGAATATAAATCTTTTTTTTTGTTTTTTGTTTGGTCAGAAAAAAGAATATATGTCGTGGAATAATTAGAATACATATGTATTCGATGATCAGGTGAGAGGTTGGTGTTATTTCCACGACCGGTCAAGATTGATGGCACTGATCTTTTGGCCATGCTTAATTGGAGAGGTTCAGCTCTAACATATAATATTCTATATTTATAATATATATGGAATATTATGCATATGCTGGTGCTATGGAAATTAAGTGGATTAGTTAATGATCAAAAAGCTGCCATAATTAACTACACTTGAAAGCCAACCAAACTGTTAATGTTCAGTAGTACTATTGCATGATTAGGGTTAAGTGTCCTAATCATGAGGCTCATAACCTAAAAATTATGCACATGGAGGGTCATCCGCAGCATACTTACCTTAATTTACATTAAATGTATTAATAAGGTATCATATAATTTACTTTCGAACATATATAGTTAGTAGCTAGTTTGAAGCTTTTTTGCCATGGGCCACTGAAATTAAAGAGCCTTCATCAGATGGTCTTCAAAGAATGATAATTGCAATTTAAACTAATAACAAACTCCATTTCCTTTCGGGATGCATATATATTAACATTATTCCTCGTTTTATTTTTACTTGACTAATTTTAATCAATGTATTTCATCACAAAATTAATTTAAAAGTTATATATGTTTTTTATTTTTGAGTTTTATATATATATACTTTGAAATATCATCAAATAAACGCCACCAACCAACAACTTTAAACCGTGTGGTTAATCAATCAATGGCTTCAATTTTATCATATCATGCAACAATATTAATATATTTTTTTTGTTAATCATCCCACTTTGGACTTAAATTACTCCATAAACAGACGTGAAACTCCAAAAAGTATGGTTCTGAAGATTAATATAATTAAGTTATGTTGGCATGGCTTCCAAAGTGGTTAATTATTAATGCAAGGCATGCATATGCTAAAGTTATAGTCACATGATTTGTAAGCTGAAATGTATCATTTTCTTCGAAACTCACTTCAACAGGTAGCGCATTAGCGTGTATTTGTCAATTAAACAAATTAATTTGGCGACTTCATTGCTGCAAGTGATCGATGTTCTTAGAATCATTAAGAGTTTTCTATAGTTTCTCTGTGGCATTTTGTCGATCACTTCGGAAAGAAAACATGTTTCTAGTATTAATTAACTAGGTAGCTAAGCAATGACGTTAGTTTGTGATTGTCTCTTTGCTCCAATATAGAACTTTGTTTCTGGGTTACTTTAATAGTTTAATTAATCTTCTAGAATGGTAATGACAGCATAAATAAACATGATTCACGTAGTAAATTGAATCGGACCACACTAAAGTAGCTCTCATGAATGAAGAAGATGAAGCTATACGAGAAAGTTCATATTTTAATGGACAAATGAATAACTCTCAAAACCCATACGAGAAAGTTACTGTAATATTTTTTGATTTCATAATCAGTGAATGCTCCAGTGATTTTGGGTCAGAGAAGCCTCAATTGTTATTAAGATTGGAGTGCTGCTATGAAGTCATGGCTGACCAGCGCTAGCTATAGCTAGCAAGTGGCCCAACTTATTATTAGTGAAATTAATCTTGTTATTCATAAATAAAATAGTATGATTATGGTAGAGAATTATGTCATTTCTGTTCCAAGTTCACAATCACGATGTTGATATTAGAGACATTATAGTTTGCTTGTTGGAACATTTAGTTTACGAGTGTTTTGTCAGTGAATTATTGTTAAAGTAAATTATTACTTGAATATATAAATTATAAATTTATTATTTGATGATAATATAATATGTTTGATATTCTAATAAAAAAAAATATTAGACAACGATAAATTATTGACATATTTCAATAACATGGTTTGCAACTTGCATTAATTAAAGGCAGCTCACATGAACAAAATCAAAGATCCTCTTGCTCATGAAGAAGAAATTAATTAAATCTCAATATTGGTCAAAATATGAACATGGTTGGACGGCTTTTAACTCCACGTACGTACAATATTGAGAATAAGAATCAACAAGTCATCAGTGAGAAAACATTTGGGTGTGGATTGAATGATCCGAGGGGTTGACTTTGCTATTTAGTTCATTATTCAGATCCAGTTGGTGCAAATTGGATTAGATCAGTGTAAATATTCTAGTCATGTCAAGCATAGTTTATGCTCAACTTGCAATTTTCACATTCATTCCAGCAATATTGCATTATGCATATTCCATTGTCATGTAATGGATTTTGGCATATAAAAGGTAATATATGCATCATTAGCATAATTAATGGTTCTCATATAAATATGGACTGACCAAATTAATATGAATTATTATTATTTTTTTTTTTTTGGGTTGTTTGATCTTCAATCCGAGTCATATATGACACATATAAAAACAAAAAACAAAAACAAATCCGAGTCATATATGACAGTGTAAAGATATTAATTGATTAAGCTTTGTTGCACATATGCAAATTATGTGCAAACCTTCACTTAATTAGTCACTTTGGACCATAATTAGATGACATGGCCGGTATCAAAATTTAAGTGGATTAGTTCATGGAAAAGCTAAAAGATCGAAAATTAAAAAGCAACCATTAATTGTTAAGTTGGTATTAATGGGTAAGTGGGATTTGCATCTCCTCTCCATTTGCAAAAAAGTGCATTAGAACATATATTGATCGATATCATGACCACAAGATGATTGTAATGATATCTTCTAATATTAAGCATTCCAATTATGATTAGGTGGTCCTGATCGAACTGATCTAACATTAACCAAGTGGAGAGGATAATGAGTGTTCTAATCATTCATCCCAATACATAATTATGCATATGGGAGATCGAGCATAATCATGTTTGAACTCAGGGCAACGATTTTGAGCTTTAATCAATTGAGTTTTTTTTTCTTTCTTTTGATTTAAATTACAGTAATGGTGGAGCTAAATTTTTTTAACGGACCCAAAATAAAGTTGATGAAGATTTTTCTATATATAGAATCTTGAATCACATATCAGAATTTCGGTCACCTAAAAGAAAGATCATTTGTTAGCGTGTAAGTAATAATCTTTTGAAGATAGGTACATATATAAAGTAAGGATAATTCTATGATATAAACATGCATGATATATAAATACATTTTTAACCTTTGTTGATGCCCAAAAATGGTAGAGCAGTCAACGTCGAGTCGAACCACGTAGGCCCGTTGACCCACCACTGAGCGGATGACACGTCGAAGTGGGGCAGGAACGGGTAGCTGGGTCCGACTGGTGAGTAATGAAAGAGAATGATATCCAAGCACCCTGCACAGGTACACAAAAGTGAGCGGGAAGGGCACCGGTGTGGTGCCGGCCAAAGCTCCTCCGACGCTCAAGTCAGTGTTCAGAGAGATCTGAAAGCAGAGTGAGTGAATAGTATAATAATGATTTTAGTTGTCCTTTTGTGACAAGAAGGTACCTCTTTTATAGTACCTTTGGAAGAGTGTCAACCAATCCGGTGACGACACGTGTCCTTTGTGGTGACTTGCACTGTAGGAGCGCCACGTGGCACCGGTCTCGAGGATCCGGGTTAGTTGACACGGGCCGGGGGCCCGGGAGGCTTGAGCTTGGGAGGCCGGAGCCTAAGAGGCCGGGGCCCAGGGGGCCGGAGCCCATGAGGCCGGAGCCTAGTGGATCATGGGCTAGGAGCCCAGGAAGGGCTTAGTCTTTTGGGTCTAGGCCCAAACAGCACGGTGTTGGGCCTTGTGTGACTTGTCGTTATGCCGAGACGATTAATCATACGAACAGAAGTCCCCCAAGTTTCCGAGCAAAAGATACTTCTTGGTTGGGAACTTTGTACACAAAAGAGTCCGAGCAGAACGACAAGTAACCACACACTTGTTCACACTTGTTCCTGCTTAAGCTACTGTTTAGAAGTCCCCCAAGTTCCTTAGCAAGAAAAGCTGTACTGCAGGAAAGCTTGGGGGTTTAGATGACACTTTATTTCTTTTTTCTTCTTCTTTTTTTTTTTTTTTTTTTTTTTTTTGAATTTCTGATCACCCTGTATTCCGAGCAGTAGACACTTTATGTAATCCCAGTAAACCTCGTCCGACTGTAATGGTGGGATGTTGCCGTCTGTAAAAAAGATTGTAGAATTACAGTGTAGAGCTCAGATATAAAGGACCCACCCCAAATCTCATATTTGTTACTGTAGAAGGCTTGTGGAGAGAGAGAGTGGGTGTTATCAAAAAACAATCAAAGAGCAGTGTGTTTTCGAAATAGGAAAAAAGGAAGAGCTGCTCGGGTAGGATTTGTGAGGGGAGGGCTCGGGCCGGAAAAAGTAGGGGGTGGCTGGGGCCTGCTCGGGTCGTGAAGGAGGAGGGCTCGGGTCGGAAGGAAGAGGCGAGCTCGGGTCGGGTTCTGCGCGGGCGGAAGAGAAGAGGCAGCTCGGGCAGCTCGGACGAGTGTGGGACTCGGGTGGAAGCCGCGGGCTGGAGCGTTGCTCGGGTCGGAAGTGGCTGAGGTGTTCGTTGCTCGGGTCGGAGGGAAGAGCTCGGGCCGGAAGGAGGTGGGCGGGCCGGATCTCACTCGGGGCGGAGGCTCGCATCAGAGGTGCTGGGATTGTCGCCGTTGCAGGGGGCGGCTGAGTGGCTGATCGCGGCTGCTCGGAGTGCTGCAAGGCGCGGGTTGGGTGGAAGCCGCGGGCTGGGCTCGGGTCTGCAGTGGAGCGGGCGAGCGGAAGAAGAGCAGGGGGCTCGGGTCGGAGTTGCGGTGGGCTCGGGCCGGAGAGTTTGTGCGCGGAGGCTGCGGGTTCGTCTGGGCTGCATCCGAGCTTGGAAGAAGAGCACCACTGCTGCGCGTGGGTCAGAAGCACCGACGTGGAAGAAGAGGGAGCTGCTGCTGCTCAGCGGGGGGTGGGGGTGCTGCTGCTCAGCGCGGGTCGGAGCTGTGGTCTGCGCTGCTCGTCGAGCTCGGATCGGAGAGAGAGGGTCGGCTCGGGCTGTTGCTTGCAGCAGTGGGCTGCTCGTGTTGGGTCAATTGCCACACTTTGAGGTAATTCAATTAAGAATTTTTCTACCCACTTGATATATTGATTTTGCTTGTGAAAATTGAGAACTGTGAGCAACTGTGGTTGTCCAGCCTGAGGCGGGCCTTGGAATTCTGTTTGTCAATTTTGTGGATAATGTGAGTAGGGGCAGGTGGAGGTGCAAGTGGGTCGGAGCCTTGCCGAGCACTGGGTAGGCGACATGCCTTCATTTTTTTTGACTATGTAATTTATTGGGTGTTGTGTTGTTGTCCAGGTACCGAGGAGGCAAGAGAAGTGGGTCGGAACCCGTCTGAGCCGTTGTAGCCACGGAACATAGGTAAAGCCTTGATTTTTTATTGCTTGTCTGCTTGAATTGATATTGTGAATACTGGCATTGATAAATGATTGGTGGCTGAGCATGTGAAAGGGTGAATGTTGTCAAACTGGGTGTATCCGAGCACATACGGGGGGTAGGAAACCGGTATTGATCTGATATGTCCATGGTGTTGTCTTGGATGGGCAGGTGTGCTGAGGTCGGACATTTCATGGCTTCCTCAGATGAGAACAGTTCTACAGAAGGGGAGTCTGATCGGGCGTCCGCAAGTGATGGGACGCCGATGAGGCCCAATATGCCCCGACCCCGGATGGGTTGTGGAAACGTGGGGGTGGGCAAAGTACTCAAGACCGTCCAGGAGAGCTTGTCCATGGTGATGGGAAGTGAGGGAAAAGGCACTGGTAGTGAGGACAGCGATGATGGAGAGACACCCACTAGTTGTGATGATGTGGGTGGGCGCAGTGTGCCTTACTGGTCCGTGGATGGGTTGTGTGAGAATAGGATGACGGAGGAGGACCTTGAAAAATTGAGGGTGGAGTTCCACATTCCCGATTATATCCACCTGAGCCTCCCGGGAGAGGATGATGTCTTGAGTGACCCGCCGGAGGGGCATATTTTGTGTTTTGCCAAGAGTTTCCACCATGGGTTTAGGCTGCCGCTCCACCCCTATTTCCATTATATGTTGAGGAAGTTAGGGATTGCACCAGCTCAGCTGACGCCCAATAGTTGGAGAACATTGATTGGGCTGTATGTATTGTTCCGAGATGAGGGGTATGATGCCCCGACCATGGCTCAATTCTCAAACTTGTTTGAGATTAAATCGAGCCCCAAATTGCGAGGGTGGATGTACTGCTCACAGTTGGCAAATGGGCAGTTCACTGATGGTGCGACTCGCCAAATACAAGTGAGCCACCCGGACGCTCATAAGGAATGGAAGAAAAAATGGTTTTTCGCGAGTGGAGCTTGGGAATTCGGCCGGAGTGGTAGGATGACCACGTATAGAGTGCCGACGAATTTCCACATAATAGGTTGCCTGGCTGAGCCAATGCATTGGTCTATGTACACTTGGATTATTAGCTCATGTTATGCTTATACTGATAGTCGTCTTTTGTTGTTTGATTTTGCAGGGGGTGAGTGGGAGAGGCTTCCATTGTCGGAGGATAGCGCGGAAGAGGTGCGAAGAGTGCTTAGCCAACCTGCTCGAAAGTTGAGCGCTGCCTACCTCTTGTCTCCTGAGAAGTTGGCCAAGTACGGCTTCGGAGTCCCAGGTGAGCTTCTGTACTTCCCCTCTTGGAGTAGTAGTTGATGAGATAATAATTTGTGCTCATTGAATTTTATTTTGGTCTTGCAGTGAAGATGGCCAACACGAAGAAAACAAGTAGACCGGTTGGTCATGCCCCGCCCGCTCAGAGGAGGATGATGATGGGGGCGCTGTTGGCCGGAGGTGGCTCGTCCCAGGGGAATGCAAGTAGAGGTGCAACGGTGCCCGGGGGTATGAGGCATAGTGGGTCTACCAGTACCCAGGTTCCGAAGGCGGCTTCTCCTGGGAGGAAAAGGAAGACGGTATTAGATGCGGCCGAGCCCGGGAGAGAGGGCAAGAGGGCAGCCACAGCCACTGCGTCTGATCCAGCCCCAGAGGAGGATCGTCTGGCACAGCAGGCAGTGACAGACTTTGGAGGATCCCTGAAGAAGGGGAGGGATGACCGGGTGATTGGCGATGAGGTTGAGCCACTATCCGTCTTGCAGCGGGCCTTCTACAGTAACAAATATGAGATTTGGGGTGGGTCCTTTATATCTGAGCTCTACACTGTAATTCTACAATCTTTTTTACAGACGGCAACATCCCACCATTACAGTCGGACGAGGTTTACTGGGATTACATAAAGTGTCTACTGCTCGGAATACAGGGTGATCAGAAATTCAAAAAAAAAAAAAAAAAAAAAAAAAGAAGAAGAAAAAAGAAATAAAGTGTCATCTAAACCCCCAAGCTTTCCTGCAGTACAGCTTTTCTTGCTAAGGAACTTGGGGGACTTCTAAACAGTAGCTTAAGCAGGAACAAGTGTGAACAAGTGTGTGGTTACTTGTCGTTCTGCTCGGACTCTTTTGTGTACAAAGTTCCCAACCAAGAAGTATCTTTTGCTCGGAAACTTGGGGGACTTCTGTTCGTATGATTAATCGTCTCGGCATAACGACAAGTCACACAAGGCCCAACACCGTGCTGTTTGGGCCTAGACCCAAAAGACTAAGCCCTTCCTGGGCTCCTAGCCCATGATCCACTAGGCTCCGGCCTCATGGGCTCCGGCCCCCTGGGCCCCGGCCTCTTAGGCTCCGGCCTCCCAAGCTCAAGCCTCCCGGGCCCCCGGCCCGTGTCAACTAACCCGGATCCTCGAGACCGGTGCCACGTGGCGCTCCTACAGTGCAAGTCACCACAAAGGACACGTGTCGTCACCGGATTGGTTGACACTCTTCCAAAGGTACTATAAAAGAGGTACCTTCTTGTCACAAAAGAACAACTAAAATCATTATTATACTATTCACTCACTCTGCTTTCAGATCTCTCTGAACACTGACTTGAGCGTCGGAGGAGCTTTGGCCGGCACCACACCGGTGCCCTTCCCGCTCACTTTTGTGTACCTGTGCAGGGTGCTTGGATATCATTCTCTCTCATTACTCACCAGTCGGACCCAGCTACCCGTTCCTGCCCCACTTCGACGTGTCATCCGCTCAGTGGTGGGTCAACGGGCCTACGTGGTTCGACTCGACGTTGACTGCTCTACCATTTTTGGGCATCAACAACCTTTAAATTTTAATAGGTTTTTTTTTTATATTAAGGTATAGATTTATGAACCAAAATATATCATAATGTGTGTGGTGTAAAGAAACTTACACATAACTCAGAATGTTTATGTGCACAATTACACATATGAAAAACAAAAATTTGCCGGAATTTTGGTTTATTTTCTTGCAAGGAAAAGTAATAGTAGTTTATAGTACTGCTTGAACCTAGCTACTAACCCAGACCCTTATATATATATATATATAAATATTCTAAACTTAATTGGTTAGTAAATTAATACAAAGCTAACCAACTACCCTGTTACATCCACTGCATAATGTATTTTCAAAATCCAAAGTGTTCATTTTTTAAGCCATACTTCAAATATCTTTTCTGTAAAAAAATTTTAAAAACGAAAATCATTTAGTTATTTAATTATAATAACAACTATTTATATGCTTTTATCGAAAATATTAATTATCTTTTTATTTAATCACACTTATTATATATATATATATATATATAAATATACATGCATGTCATTGACAATTTAGTTTACTTTGTGGCGTGTACGTAGTTATATATAATAAGTGGCTCAAATCATATACCCAAATTTATGGCGTTGGACCCACACACACACACATATATATATATATATAAATGTGCATGCTGACATGGCTCTGAAAAGATAGCTCACGTAACTTTCTTTTCCTCCTCCCAATTCAGCCAGGAATAATACGGTTAATACCGATGAAGGTCCTTCATCGCTAGCTATGAGAAAATTATAGCTAAGACTCCATGCAAGTAGCATTATATTAAAAAAAGAATTGTATAATTCAATATAATAAGGTCATGTAAGTTGGAAATTTAAATGTAACCTATATATATTAGTTTTAGTGATGACATAAGTTTGAAATTGAAAGTTAAGGGGGTGCATTAGTATTCTTTTTGGAAATTTTGCAATTTTTTCAGATGTTGAGTGTACTAAGCAGATAGTTGGGTGTTTCAACTTCGAAGCCCAATGTCAAAGAGGAAAGCCCATAATCGAGAAGTGCATATTTGAATGGACCTCTGACTTCTCCCTTTGGAACAACCTTTTAAAGATGGACTTAGCCCACAAAGGCAGTCAAATCGTATTTTAATTTTTTTTATTCTGTTTGACCAGCTTTTTTTTCTTAAGAAGAAAAAAAAGAAATCTTATAAAAGAGTAAGGATAACCTCGGAAACATCTAGAGGAGTCAAACATGTACCAAAGTGCAAATTGTTGACAACTATAAAGAAGCAGATTAAATGATCTTGAATGAGTACATTGTATGTCAAGGCCCAAGTTTTATAAAGACTGTTGAGCACTTGTTAATTTCACGAGTTAAGTGTGTTTTTTTTTTTTTTTGTAAATTCACAGGTTAAGTGTTTTTTTTTTGGCCAAACACAGGTTAAGTGTTTAACAAGACTATATATATAGGTCATGAGTTTGCTCATCTAATAACTAAAACTTTTGGATATTTGTCAATATAGTATTATAATCATCTAAGTATAGATTATCTTTAACATAAATTATGCATAACTAGTCTCAGTGCTCACATTGAATGGGTGCCTAATAAGATCCATATATAATTGTTGAGTTTGTCCACCTATTAGCCTAAATTTTTGGAATGAATAGATATTCAACAAGGACAGCTGTTATGGCATTATCATAACCAAGTACTCCATCTCTTAAAATTTTACATTCAAACAACTGAGATGGTTGTTTGACCTAAGTCCGTAACCTAAAAAAACAAGATTACTAAATGGAATCACAAATAATAAGGTTGTGTTGATGCCCCTATTCCTATATATATATATATGTGTGTGTGTAATAGAACTAGCTAGTCAAAATTTAACTTAACAAAATGTTCCTTATGAAGTGTCCATCTGATAACATTAGAATGTTTATGATCTCATGAGAATAAAAAAAGAAACTCCCATCTTATTATAAATGAATTAAGTTAAAGAATTGGTAAGTATTGAATTACATTGTACAGAAGAAAAAAAAAAAATTAATGAAAGAATAAATAATGGGAATTCATAAAAAAAAAAAAAAATAGAGAATACAATATTGGTGAGTTGGTGTCTTGGTGAGATGGTATTATGAAACAAAAGGATCAACTTTTGGGGCCATCTTCCCAAACAAAATCTTCAAGTCATTCTCCAAAGGCGTCAAGTTCAAGTCCAAGAACACAACCCTCTTGCTACTCATCGACCTTCTCAGCACCGGAATCTTCGAAACAACCGCTGCCGGAGGAGGCCCAGAAGAAAAGCCCAAGCCCATGGAGGTGGCTCTGTGCCTCCTCATATGACCCCCCAAAGCTTGTCCCATGCCAAACTCTAGCCCACAAATGGAGCACTCGTGCTTTTTGGGCTTGCCCATCACCACACTCAAGCTTCCCAATTTATCACCATCACCATCACCACCCATTGATGTTGTTGTTGTTCTTGGCCTCTTGTGGCTTGCTCTGTGGCCACCAAGAGCTTGGAACGATGGGAATTGGCGCTTGCAAGTTTTGCACTCGAACGCACCGTTTTGGGATGAACCTTTTTTGACGAGCTTGGTCTCTAGCCCACAAGAGATTAGCATTAGACACTCTGCCATGTCCAAACCCTTTATCATCATCATTCCTCCTTCATCTTCTCTCGTCCTCTTCATGGCTAAGCAAATTATAAATGCAGTCTGTGCTGGTGAAGATATGTATGCAAGAAATGAAATGAAATGAAAGCCATCAAGCTGTGGTATTTATAGGGGTTTGGAGTCATTTGTTTGACTTAGATGAAATGACCATATTGTCCTTATTGTCCGCGTTAAGCAACCCAAAAGGCTAAGATGGAGTGTTGGGTTTAAGGGTTTTGGATAATCAAAGAGTGGAGTCATTTGCTTCACTTGGCTGGAATGACTAAATTGCCCTTGTCCACGTTAAGGAACCCAAAGGGCTAAGATGGAGTGTTGGGTTTTTGGGTAATTGTAGAGTTTGACCTTTTTTCTTTGACTTTGACTTGGACAGCGTTGTGTTATTTGTAACGAATGACGAATGTAATGGAATAGTAGATATAGATATCTCCACGTGATGTAATGTTCAGTAGTTTATCCTTTGTTTATCCTTTTATATACAGCGTGTGAGCGTTGGCCAGACTTAGATTTCAAGCAGATACACAAAGAGGACCAGTAAACAAGTTTGCAGCGAGTCGTGAGTGGTGAGCTAATCTATTGTCCCTATGAAATATGAAGGAAGCTTCTTTGCAGCTTCGAAGGTTTTGTTTTAGGTGGTTCCAACATTGAAATCTGTCTGGGTGCACTTTTTGTCTGAAGGCACACAGAAACACACCTAAATGTCTTAACAATGAAGGATGATAAAAATAGGTCCTTAGTCCTTACCAAATAAAATCGCAGAAAAGAGTTGGCAACTGAACAGATGCACCTAATCATCTAATTTTATTACCCATTTTTTAGTGTGAAAACTGAAAACTACTACTGCATCAGACACGTTATAGCAGGTGATAAGTTTCATGCTTACGACCACTATATGTGGGAAAGGAATTATGTGGTCTGTTAGAGACGATGGTCAGCAGCAAAACATTTCACAAGAATTTTGTGTATTCGTAAGATTTTTGAGGAAATTACAAATTTGGTCCACTTATTTTATAGCTAATTCAATTTTAGTTCACGATCTTTTTTAAGTTCAATTTTGGTCAACGATATTTTTTTTTAAATTATGATTTTAAATCATTTTGGTTGTGTTTTCTTTGATTATAATTGAAGTATAAGTTATATTTCATCATTTCTTAGTCATAGGAGCCAATTTGGAGTATTAGAATTAAAGAGAATTGAAGTTTAGTGAAGATTGAAAAATCTGAAAATTTTCTAGAAAAAATTGGTAATTTCAGATACTCTATTTTGAATGATCTTTATATGGTTGTAAAAAGTAGATGCATAACTTTAAAACAAATATATGTTTGTTGAATTTGGCTGAGATTTGATAGGATAAAAAGCGTGACAAATTTGAGAAAATAAATTTGGACCTTTATTGAACAAGTGTAACAATTAGTGGATCAAAATTGAACTATGTATAAAATAAGTGGACTAAATCTGTAATTTCCTTTAAGAATTTTATGTATTCATGTAGACATCCCTTTCGTTGAGGTATACCTCATTTTAATCATAATGAGGTATCACTTGTGGGATATATTTCACATTATAATTCAATGATCAGAGTCGTCTATTTTCTAAGTCTCTATTCAATGATCAATCCTACAAAAAATTAGACTAATTAGAAACCATAAAACATCTATTTGTTGTCCATTAAATAGACAAACATGTTGATTTTGATAAACACTTGAAAATAGATGCCTTATGGTGTCCGACTTCGTCTATTTATTAGACCACTGCTAGGAAAAATTAATAGCAAATTACAAATCAATCAATAAAACATTTGAAAATTTTATCATAGTCAAAATACAATTTGAGTTCTCATAATGGTCACATGCAAATATTTGCTAATTACATAATAGTCAATGGGCCTAGCCCAATTTGGGTGGCCCTATACTATTTATAGTGTTAAATTACTATCATGCCCTTCAAAAATATTTTGACTCAATTTAAAAAATGGTTATTGTCAGTGTCACACAATCATCAAGTTTAAAAGCAGTAATTGTGTGATAGTTTTCAATTAAAAAAAGATAACTGTGTGATAGTTACCAATTAAAAAATAATAATTGTATGACAGTTACCGATTAAAAAAAAAAAAAACCGTAACTGTGTAACAGTTACCAATTAAAAAACGGTAACTGTGTGATAGTTACCAATTAAAAATAGTAATTGCGTGACAATTACCAATTAAAAACGGTAACTTTGTGACAATTACCAATTAAAAAAAGTATATGGTTATTATTGACTTATATATAATTTTAAAAATTGGACATTAGTGATGTTAGCACAATGACAAAATCCGTAAATTCCTTTTTGTTTTTGTCCGACTGTTAATTCACATAATTTTTCTTATTTTCATTTTCATGAATAGTGACTATCATGTTATTTTGAAAAAATTTATTGATTAATTTGTAATATTGAAAAATATTTATTGATTTTTTTGTAATTGAACCAAAAATTAACTAGATGCCTTATGGTTTTCGATCATCAAACTATAATGAAGAGTGGGTCTTATAAGTGATACTGCATTATGGTTAGTTATATTCATCAACAGATTGGCTATGTTCATCTAGATATCTACAATTTATAAGCTTGATAAAAAATTATCGTTGAATTTTAGGTTTTAGACGTTCGCTGCACCACCAATTGTCTTTTATTTTTTGTGTAATGGCCATTTCTTAAATATTGATTTTCTAGTTTAGTTTAATTAGTCCGTAATTTGTAGCACCCATTTATAGAGAAAACTTTGTTGTCGCACCCAACCATAATCAGACACACCAGCCGCACCCAATTCAAAGCCTAACAATCCGATCACAACACCCCGAACAATCCGATAACAAGCTCGCGCAGATTCAATTACTCCAAAATCCGATGAAGACCTCCCCCGAGCACAGAAAACACCCCGAAGAATCCTATCCCAAACTCACGAATATTCAATTCCTCACGAAGAGAATCGCATATGAAGATGAAGAAATTCATGATGAAGATTCAAGCTCACGATGAACATCGCAAGCGCAAGAACATGGGTAACTAAAAAAACGGTACGGTAATTAAAGTTTTTGATGTAGGAAAACAAAACAGGGGTAAACCTAGTATATTTAAAAAAATTAAAGTCAAACTTTTCTTATTAGAAGTTGACTAGGGGGTTTACAGAGATATTAAGTGTTAACAGGGGGTTTTGAAATAGTTTAATAAATATTGGAGGTTTTGAATTAATATATATCAAAATAGGGTGTTTTTAATAGTTTACATTAGTTTAATTGATGTTTAATTGTTTATGGGCTGATTTTATTACATTGTTACATTAATATTTGGTTCTAGAGGTTTAATTGTTTATGGACTTTAGATTAAAGAAATTGAGCTTAAAGTCAATTCTTTAAAATAAAAGAAAGTCCATTATTAATGCTATTCGGTGAAACTGTGAAAGTATGTTTCCTGATAAAGGAAGAAAAAAAAAAAAAAACTCTAAAAGAGCAAGTGTCATTATTTCTGTTTTTTTTTTTTTTTTTTTTTTCTACTTTGTGTATTAATTAATAAGAATTTTGTGTATTCATGTAGACATATTTTTTTCGTTGAGGTATCACTTGTGGGACGTATTTCACATTGTAATTTGTGATCGAAATCGTCTATAATCTAAGTCTCTGTACAAAGATCATTTCTATAATCTATAATCTATAATCTAAGTCTCTATACAAGGATCATAAGACAAATTAACAAATAGGAAACTATAAGACATCTATAAAAGTATCAATTCTATAATTTAAGTCTTTATACAAGGATCATTTCTATTTGTGGGCGATTAAATAGACGGGAACATTTTGATTTCGATAAACACTTGAAATTAGATGCCTTGTGGTTTCCGACTTCGTCTATTTATTCGACCACTTCTAGGAAAAATTAATAGCAAATTATAAATAAATCAATAAAACATTTGAAAATTTCATAATAGTCAAAATACAATTTAGGTTCCCATAATGGTCACATGCAAATATTTGCTAATTACATAATAGTTAATGGGCCTAGCCCAATTTGGGTTGCCCTATAGTGTTAAATTACTATCATGCCCTTCAAAAATATTTTGACTCAATTTTAAAAATGGTGACCGTGTGATAATTTTCAATTAAAAATTAGTAATTGTGTGATAGTTACCAATTAAAAAATAATAATTGAGTGACAGTTATCAATTAAAAAACAAAAAAACAATAACTGTATAACAGTTACCAATTCAAAAATGGTAACTATGTGATTATTACCAATTAAAATAGTAATTGTGTGACAGTTACCAATTAAAAAAAATATATGATTGTTATTGACTTATATATAATTTTAAAAATTAGACATTGGTGATGTTAGCATAATGACAAGATATGTAAATTCTTTTTTATTTTTGTTCATCTTTTATTTTTTGTGTAATGGCTATTTCTTAAATATTGATTTTCTAGTTTAGTTTAATTGTATATTTGATTATTTTTTAATTAATGTTTAATTGTTTATGAGCTGATTTTATTAGGTTGTTACATTAATATTTGGTTCAAGAGGTTTAATTGTTTATGGATTTTTAGATTAAGAAAGCTTAAAGTCGATTCTTTAAAATAAAAGAAAGTTCATTATTAATGCTATTTGGTGAAAGTATGTTTCCTCATAAAGGTGAGATAAATGTTGTAAAATAAAATAAAAAAGCTCTAAAAGGGGCTAGTGTCATTATTTGAAAGACCGTTTTCTACGTAGTCTAACGAACATAGCCAAAAGGAGATATGTTCTTTTTTTCTACTCCAAAGTCTAGATATTTATTATTTGGGTTAATTTCAGTTCAGTACTTCAAGTTTGTTTCAAATTTCAATTTAATATCTCATGCATAAAATCTTGCAATGTTATACTTCCGTCAAATTGAGTGTTAATTAATTTGGGATAAATTACAATTATATATCTCAACTATATACCATTTTTTAACTTGGTACCTCAAGTTCAAAAAGTTGCATTAAGTTACCCCAAAGTCTAGATATTTATTATTTGAGTTAATTTCAGTTCAGTACTTCAAGTTTGTTTCAAATTTCAATTTATTATCTCATGTATAAAATTTTACAATGTTATACCTCATGTTTCTAATTTGTTGTAATGTTATACCTCCGTCAAATTAAGTGTTATTTAATCTGGGGTAAATTACAATTATATACCTCAACTATACACCACTTTCCAACTTGGTACTTCAAGTTCAAAAAGTTGCATTAAGATACCCCAACTACGAAATTGTGTCAGTTAAGTACCTCTGTTAGTTTGGCCGTCAAGAAGACCGTTATCTGATGACGTGACACACGTGGATCCCACCATTAAAAGGCTTAATTTCAATTTAGTACCTCAACTTTACCATGTTTTTAAAGTTTATACCTCAAGTTCAAAAACTTGCAAATACATAAATGTTTTTTAATTTTTATCTCAACTTCACCCCAACTTTTGACTCATCAAATCTTCACCAAAATCAACAATCTTATACTCATTTTGAAGCTATGAATATTTTATTTACAACCATATAGAAATAATTAAAAAAGATGCTATGAAACATGAGATAAGTGGTCACAAATTAGGCTATCCGGAATTGCCAATTTATTTGAAAAATTTGGCAGTTTCAGGTAGCCTACTTTGTGACCAATTATCTCGGGTTTCATAACTCATTTTTGCTCGATTTGTATATCGTTGTAAAGAGGAGATTCATAGCTTCAAAATTAGTATAGGATTGATGATTTTGGTAGAGATTTGATGGGTCAAAAGTTGGGGTGAAGTTGAGATAAAAATTAAAAAACATTTATGTATTTGCAAGTTTTTGAACTTGAGGTATAAACTTGAAAAACATGGTAAAGTTGAGGTACTAAATTGAAATTAAGCCTTTTAATGGTGGGATCCACGTGTGTCACGTCATCAGATAACGGTCTTCTTGACGGCCAAACTAACAGATGTACTTAACTGACACAATTTCGTAGTTAGAGTACCTTAATGCAAATTTTTGAATTTGAGGTACCAAGTTGAAAAGTAATGTATAGTTAAGGTATATAATCATAATTAACCCATTAATCTATTTAGTGTTGACGTGAATCTAACATATTGTCATGTCATGCCACATAGCCTGCCACATATTGCCATGTAGACAAGAAAATAATAAAAAATCTAAAATAAAAAATAAATAGAAATAAAACAAATTCAATAAAAATAAATAAAAAAGACCCAAAAAAAGAGAAAAAAACATAGCATCGAGTGATTTTGCAGCAAGCCCCTCTCCCCCCACCTAGCAGCCTCTATATCACCACCGGCAGATCTATCAACCCCTTATTCCTCAATTTCTTTTTAAGTGTTTTTTTTTTTCTCAAAAATTTATTGAAATTGTTTTGGTTGTACTTCCTAGCCAATGCCATAAGAGATGGCTCAATAATCCCACCACGAAGCCTCATAATTCTTTCTGGATGTTGTAGTCGGAGAGAACACGACCATCCTCGAGCTGCTTGTCGGCGAAAATGAGCCTCTGCTGGTCCGGAGGAATACCCTCATTGTCTTGGATCTTCGCCTTTACATTATCTATGGTGTTGTTGGACCCCACCTCAAGGGTGATGTAGCCTGTGTTTGCCTTTTCCTTTTTTGGGGTATTTTTTATTTATTTTTAATGAATTGTTTTTGGAATTCTTTTATTCCTATTTTATTTTAGTTTTAGGTTTTTTTATTATTTTCTTGTCCACATGATAATATATGTCAGGCCATGTGGCATAAAATGGCAACATGTTTCATCCATATCAACAATAGATTAATTATTATTTAATTTTACGGTGATATAACATGGCAACGAATTGAAAACATAAGATATGACTTTGCAAGATTTTATACATGAGGTATTAAATTAAAATTTGAAACAAAACTTGAAATACTAAACTGAAATTAACCTTATTTTTTTAATTACAACATGATCTCCTAAACCTTTCTATTCTCTGCAAAAGGAGTTCTCTTGCCCCGTTTTGATTTGTCTTCAAAATAGCTTCTCATCTCCTCAATAGAGGCCAGGCTGGGGACTGCTATAACTCGTTTCTTGGGAGCATCAGTATGCTTATCAACCTGTTCAAATAAACCATACCAATCAGAAATAATATTAAGATTTTACGCACCCTGCGAGGCACTTTAATATTAAGAAGCCAACATACCAAATAATCTTCTACGAGGCACTTTTCTGCTTGGTTTCGTATAGTTGATATGCTTTCACCATGCTTGTCTTGTACTGATTTGAGTTGATCCAAGCACAAGGTAGTCATGGAGTCCATTTCCTTTGTCTTTTCATGGTCCAGCATTAGCGAAGCTGCCAGTTTTTAAATCCCATTTGGGAGGTGTTGGAGGAGTTAAGTATTATAAAGGAAGGGAAGTACTTAGTTCACTGCATAAGTAAATCCAAATTACCATTAATGCATGCCAGTGTATCAGAGGTTATAGCATCTAAATCTGCATCCACATGGGAAGATGCAGAAACAAACTCTTCGTGTGCAAAATGATTTGCAAAGATGTTTTCCCTGTTGAAGCAAGGAATGGAAATTTTGAAATAGCATTAAGAAAATAAAAGTACAAATTAAGACGAATTCAAATTTTGATAAGTCAAGGAATGGAAACTCACTTCACAGTGGAATCGATCTTTGCAACACTGTTCTTATTAAGATCATTTATGGATGACTGGGCATTTTCCCACTGTTTTCTGGAGTAATCCACTCTCTCTGAGCTGCATATACCATGGAAAGGAACAAGTTAAGTGTAGGGACATATTAATAGGGTGCAACACGTTACCCATGCATTATGTTATGTTGCATAGGGGATCATTTAAGTAAGTCATGGAAGTATTGTGTAATATAAAACAATTAATCAGGTGTTGCAATTCTAGAATCACTCTGTACTAAGCTATTTTAAGAAAAATAAAAATAAAATATTGAATAAATTTACCACTCTTGGAGGCAGTTTTCCAGAATTGCCTGAGATTCAGCCGCTGAGAATGTGTCTTCCATAAAATGACTTTCCACCTTTTCTAAATATTTGCCCACCTCCTTCCTAGCGTCCGTTGCCACTTTTTGCATGTCATACATCTCTTTTTGCAACCTGTTACTCTCTTGTTTACTAGTGCCCTGTATGTTGGTTTGTGCTTCTGATACCTAATATTTATTTCTAAATGTCAATTATACTATACCTACACATTTTTTAAGTCAAGTGACAAAAGAAAGAAATACTTACCATAGAAACTTTCTTAGAAGTCAAAGTTGCTAATATTACAGAAATTTTTTCCAAGGCCTGTTTTTCCTCTCTAGCAGCCTCTTCCTGTTTCGAGGCAGTGAAAGTTCATTAGCCTTTATTCTACCTAGTGCTATAATTCACCTATAGCAGGGTGCACTTACCTTAAACATCTTCTCAAAATTCACTAATTGGTAGACTCGTTCACTTTGGCTTTCTTCAAGAATTTTCATGACTTGAGAAGCACGGTCATGGAGGTCATCAAAAAAGTTCTTAGTGGCCTTCGAAATTACTTGTGCTGAAATCAAACTTCGATGTAATCCCTACAATTTTCACTCAAGGATTAAGAATCTTTTCCAAGTCCACAAAATAACGAGTGTGAAAAATCATGAGTATCAACCTACCTCCTCTTGTTGTCGAGAAGAGAAAGCCAATAGCTGTTTCTGCTCATCAAGAGAGTGCTGCATATCTTGGATGACCCCGTTGGCCTCCATAACCGCAGATTCCAAAAACTACAAAGAATTCTATTATACTCAGCTATTTAATCATGACAATCTAAATGGTATAAGAAAAAGTTTTGACACGATACCTTCTCAACAGCCATAGTCTGTGATATGATTTTATCATTTATCTGCTCCAGGTCAGATGATGCTTTCATTTGCAGCATGTTGGCAAGCTCCTTCAAGGATGCTAGTCCAGAACTGTATGTCTCTGTTATTTTCTTAATCCTTGATTCTAGCACCTGTGTTGCCTGGTAATAATATTAGTGTTAACAAACAGATAATTAGGAGAAGCAAGGCAAGCATACATATTAGATGACATAAAAAATCTTCCTTACATCACATGTACTCGCAAGGTATGATTGAACATGTTCCTCCATGCATCTTAGTTGATTCTGCTGTTGAGACACAGACCCAAGGATGGTCTTGTGCAGATCTTTCAAACTCTGATCTAGCTGAGAACCAAATGTCAAAACTAAGCTCTGATTTGCTGCTTCCATCCTGTCTTTCTGATCTGCAGAGAGCAAAACGCACCGACTTTTATCCAGATATAGTAATGCATAATTCAAAATACTTATTATCTTCATCGTCTTTTGCTGTCTTTTATCCTTTTCTGTACCACTCCTTACCTATTTGAACAGATGCAAAAACTATGAGTCCATTTATCATACCTAATTTTTCATGTAGGGAACTTAAATCCTCTGAAGCGTTCTGCAGTTCAGTGCTCAACTCCTTTGCACGTCCAATTAAAAGATTTTCTGTTATTCATAAGCACACAGACATTTGTCACTAATATCACAATTATGCAGAAAGAGATATTTTGTTAGTGAATATGAAAAAGGAGATGCTAACTTTTCTCCACAATATCTCAGTTGCCTTACCTGAGCATAGCAGTTTGGAGATGATAAGCTCCTTCTCTTTCAGGTTTGCAATGGCTACCCTGTAATGCTCTTGAAGATCAAGCAATTCGTTGCTACTCATTTCCAGATTTATCTGAGAAAGACAAATTTGAATTCCTGATAAGATGCAACTATTGAAAATATTCCGCAGACAATAAGCAATAAATTTTATTTAAGTCTATGATACATACCTTGCAGTCCTTGAGCTCACTTTGTACATCCAGTTTCTGTTCTTGCTCACTGAGATAGAGTTCACAAAACCTATCTGCTTGCTGCAAGAAGTGAGTTTGGTGGCATGAATATCATACAAGAAAAATAACTTGTGGTCATTCTCCAAAGCACAAGCAAATGTACCTTTTCTGTAAGGCTAAGGTCATTCTCCAATTGCTCTATTTTCTCGATTTGAGCCTGCAGGGTTTCCAGATTTTAAACAGATGAAGCTACATTACAGGCAATTTTATTAGTCTCTATGGGTTCACCTTATATTAGGTGACAGCGTGATTAAAAGAAAAAAGCTGATCAAGCAATATATAATGCAGCAAAGCTAATCACCTACTATTTGCTCTATGTACACGATATTGAAAGAATGAATGGCTTCAAGATTTCAGGTTTCCTTCAGTAAACGTGAAACCACAGCTTCATCATAATTAGGAAACATCCTAGTTTGAAGAATGTTCTAACCAAGCTACACCAAATATTTTTGAATACTAGGGCATTAACCCACCTTCTTTTCAGCTTCATCCTGGACAAATCTTTCACGCGGAATATAAACACCATTCTTTTCCCGTGCTGCCCGAACATCTGCATTGGATTTTAAACAGATTAAAAATATATTAAACCTCTTCCTTACAAAGTCAATCTAAGTATGCAAGTGTCATCCAACCTTCTTTCATTTTCTCAATCTCTATATACAAATCCTTGAGCAGCACAGCCTTCGATATTTTCTGGTTTGCCTGCAAAAATAATGATTGTCATCATAAAGAAATACATTTTGAGAAAGAAAAGAGGAAGCAAAATAAGTATCCCACAATAAACCTCGGGTTTGTTTTTAATGTTCTTGGCACGATAGGCATAATCTAGCGTGCTTAGAGTTTCTTCCATGCACTGAGCCGTTGGAGAAATTGTAGCGATGATGCAAGTTTTTGTTTTGCCTCCCAAAGACTCTCTTAAAAGTCTTGTAAGCTTGCTGTCCCTGCACATAGAATCGGTGCATTTGAAAAACATATAGAAAATAGAAAAAAATTGTGAACCACCAAATATTTTTAAGAAAAGTAGAATTCACAAAAGGAAATACCTATAAGGTATATGAGCGGAATGTTCCACTAGTGCATTTATGACACGTCCCAGGGTGAGTAAGCTCTTATTTATCTCCCCTGCTTCTCTTGCACGTGCCTACAATTTTAAACACAAGTTTGATCAAATATACATTCCAATTTTAATGTTATGGAACTGTTGAAAACTCATTTACAAGCCAAGTCTATAAGATTGGAAAGTAAGTCAATGATTAAAAGAAATAAAGACACCGATTTTGCCATTACGATGAAAGTACTACTGGCCATAACTAGAACAATATGTGGAGCCTAGATATGTATCAAAAACAACTAAGTTTACTATTTGGTCTCTTTTCTGGCTGCACTTTCAGTGACTAGCAAGATCATGTTTTACAGGATGGCAAGCTTAAGCTAAGAAAATTCATTATATACCTCTCGTGCACCTGAACGAGATATGTTTTCTGATCCTGCTAGATCAACAAGATTAAGTTTGCCACATTTAATTAGGTCCTCATCACCAACTGCTGCTTCTTTTACATGGACAGTAATAGAAAAGACAGAATGAGAACGACTGCAGAAAAGGGACAAAAATTGATAAGAAATGGTTTCTTCAAGATTCAACAACCTTTTAGCGAATGGGAAAAAGGCTGAAAAACATACCTGCTGCGTTTGTTCAACAGAGTGTCTGCTGTACGCCTTTTGGAAGCCCCTCTTTCCAAGAGACTATAAATTTCATTTACACTATACACTGCTTCTTCTTCAAGGCCTCTTACTATCACACAACCCTTTCCATCTTCCATCAAGGATATAGGTTTCTTTTGCCTGTCTTCTGCATTTCTTGGATAGTCATCAGGAGCTAGTAAATCAGTTATTTCTTCATTATATAGTTCCAAGAATGTAACTTTCACACTATAGTCAGCATTCTGTGCTTCAAGTGTATCAAAAATTTGACGAACAGCCCGTGGAATAACACCAGCCTCAGCAGGCAAATTGCCACCCTACAAGAAACATTGTGCCATTATGATAGCCATGAAAAGAGAAAGATATCATATTATCAGTTAAGTGGATGACATGACTAGATGACCCATTTATACCTTAGTTTTCATCCCGCCTTCCATTGTATATGTTTTACCAGTGCCTGTCTGCCCATATGCAAAGACAGTGCAGTTGAAACCCTCGAGAACTTCGTTGACAATCGGGACAATGGCTTGGTCATATATTGACTTTTGCTGTGCTTTCGGCCCAAAAACCTGCAAAAATTAGAGTAAGATAACTACGCAAGTTTTTTTACACATTGATCATAAGCGTCGGAGGGGAGGCTGAAGCATACCCTGTCAAACGTGAAAACTCTATCTACTTGCTTGTTATTTAGGCTTTGCAAAACAGTGACTTCTCTTTTTTGTTCGTTACAGGATATCACCTTCTGGACGTTTGACCTTTGCTCATCATCACTCAAAGGCCTGAATTTAAAATCAATGATAAACTAATGACATATTGTTCAACATTCTAAATTAAACATAAGAAATTTTAGATAACTCATCAGAGGTCACTTACCAGTCTGGCATGTTTATGTTACACTGCAAATTCATGTCAATCTTAAAGCACAGTTTAAAGCTACAAAACTTCAATGACATACAAAATCAATCATTTCTATGGTTCACACGTCGAAAATCATGTCAACAATTAAACGAGAAGTAAACTCTTTTACTAATGTGATAACTGGTAAGTAAGTGCAAGTATATCCCTATTCCCTACTTCATATAGAGATTACCAGCTACCAAGTACAAAGAAGTTGGCAATAATTATAATCTAATGCTTGTAACACATTCCTAAACTCCATTTCCATACAATCTAAACTCCAATGTTATTCACACCCAATTCCCAGCCAAAACCTGCATTTGACCCATAATGAAACCCACAAAATAAACAACATTTATGATCATTCAAATTTCAGGTCATATAGCAGCAAAGATTTTACTTTTATTTAAAATCAAAAGATTAAAATCCCACCTGCATCTCAGCAGAACTTGCACATTAACCTCTTTATCCTTGTCCTGACGATTTGAATTCCACTCAAGTACTCTCGAATCTGGACGCCGTCTTTCGGGACGAGGCGTAAGAAAAGGAGATGGGGATGCTGTCACCCCCATCCCAACTTTCCTAGACTGATCAGGAGTGAGTGACACCATTTTTACTCTTCCAAACCTAAAAGAACACCAACACAGTTCATCAACAGGTATAAATCAAATCAATTTACAGCATTTTAAACCCCTGACCAAGAAGTAGAAAAATTTCGTGCTAAAAATAACTAAATTTAGAGTCAGAAAGAATCCTAATCCGCATAACCAGAAAAACCATAACATACGTGTTTGGTCTGTGAGAAATTGCAGGAAAGTAAAAGGAAACAAAATCCGAGTATTAGATTTATCCATGATTTTGTACCGAAGAAAACAATACCTCTGAGCTTCAGCTGATTGAACTCAATCAAGTATATCAACCTCAAAATCTCTTTGAATTCTCAAACAGAGAAGTAGGGTTTTGATAAATCAAATGCGAATATGGGGAAAAAAGAAGAAGATTTCTTTTCTCTTTTGGCGAAATTAAGAATTTTGCGTTTTTAGGAAGAAATCGAAGATGTGGTTTTGAAATGAGGAAGCGAAGCGGAGCGGTGTCTGATTGTTGAAGGCCAACGGTTCCCTTGAGTATTTGTAGTGGGAAGCAGCCGTTGGGGTCACCAGAGATTCTTGCTCTTTTTCAAATGGTGGGGTCGGCGGGTTAAAATTCAAATGAGGCGCGTAGCCTAACTGCCTAACTCGCGCGTTTGGGTAAATTTGAAACTTCCATTTCTATCCAACCAAAAAAAAAAAGTTATAAAAAAACTTTCATCTTAAACAGTTAAACCTTTGGATATGAATGTCAAAAATCTAATTCAATCTAATCCAACCTAGTTTGGTTGATAAATTGAATTGGATTGGATTAAAATTGAATGTCAAACTTGGGATGGATTGATCAATAAATTAGAAATAGCTTGGGAACCAAATAATTTATTGTAAAATCTCATTGAAAGTTAAGGAAAATAGATTGTTGGTCATTGCTCAACCTTGCATCACTAAAAATTATAAAATGATAATGTTATTAGTACAAAAGATGAATATTGACAACTAACATTTACATGCACATGGAAGATTGTCAATCATTAATGTGTATAAATTCAATTGAGATTTCAATACATCAACTATTTAAAACAAAGCTCTATTACTTTTCCAAGATTCAAACCAGAGCTGATCCATGTGATTCAAGCAAAGTCTTGAAAAAGTTATCATGGTCGCAAAAGCTGCAAGGCTTACCACCTGAGGTCCTGAACTGAGCTACAACGTTAATCTAATGATAAAGGGCTTGTGCTTGGTAAAGCAAAGCTAGATAAATGGGGCAGTTGGGTTACGAGGAGACAATGCAGGCTTGCTAGAGCGCCACTGAAGTGGAGATGGAGGACATTATAGAGTAGGGTCGTCTTTTCACCATCATTTACAAATCAATCAAACTTTTTTTTTTTTTTTTTTGGCCATTTCAAATCAATCAAACTTTAGACGGGCATTTGGCTCCCATTAATCATTATGATTACCTTATTAATCAATCAAACTGTAAAATGCAATTAATGATATCATCCTCGGGCCTCAAACTAGATTAATGTGAATTATCAGGCATAAATTGAAAACTCGTTGGCAAGCCAAACGCATCATTTTCTTGGAGGGATTGAACTTTCATAGAGCTAGAGAAACACAGAAAAAAAATTCAGTGTCGGCAATTCTACAAGATTCAGGTGCATTTAAATAACAAAATCTATCTTCATACAAACACAATTTTGTGGACAGTGATTATAGGGGCACAGATCCGTAAAACACTACTTCAGCTGGGCCTGTCATGTACACATGATTGTCCTCCTCTCTCCACTCAATCTGCAATGGTCCTCCTGGTAGATCAACCGTGCAATTCTATGTCCAAAAGACGAGCATAAAAGGATTAGCAAAGAGGAAAGCAAGTGACAGCAACTACAGTAACAATGAGGTTAATTTGGAGACCATCTACAGCATTCAACAACAGAGAACGATGATCCATAATGAAGCAACAGTCAAAAGAGAGAATTTTACAATAGTCAAGTATTTTTTTTAGGAGTAGTAGAGTAATACGATTAGAATGATAAAAAATTAGACAACATTCATTTGTCACATGGATCTTTATGAAGGTTCAGAAAAAGAAATGTCAGACACAAAACTTTCACCACATTTTGCTTACAAAGCTCGTGGCTGTTGAGTTTTTAGGCCACAGGAATCACACTACCTTCCCCCTCCCCCCTACATGGAAGGGTACTGTTTATGAGATATCACACTTATTAAAATTGACCGATATGGAAATATCACAAATAGTGATGTTAATTCATAAGATAAGTGGAATAACAATTGTAGCATACTAGCATGTATAAAATTACCCATCAAAAAATTGAAAATTTGAACTGCTCAAGCAAATGGAAAATTTATTTCCATGTAAAATATATAAACTAGCTATGTAACGTTTTTTAATAATATTCAAAATTTTCATGCCAAAACTTACCCGCTCAGAACGACCCTCAAGAACTGCTGCAACAACTACAGCACAGGCACCAGTTCCGCAGGCCAGTGTTGCTCCTACAATGAAAAGTAATTAAGCTTCCCATTAAAACAACTAAAAAGGGATTTGGTATTAGATCACAATATAATAACTTTTGGTTGCAATCAAACTAACCTGCACCGCGCTCCCAAACACGCATTTTGAGGTGTGAAGGAGTGAAAACTTGCACAAATTCTGCCAGTCACAATCAAATGAGATTGTGAATACATAATCAAAAAGAAAAAACGAAAAACTGAGAATTAAATCAGAAGACAGGAACAAAGGACCTAGAAGGTCGATTCAAAACAAATATTTAATACCCACTAGGATATATAGCATGACCTTTATATTATATGATCGTCTAACTGTGTTTCAAGCTTGCTAACAAAGAGTGGAGACTTAAGCCTCACGCACCCATTGCCATATGTGGATAAAGAGTAAGACATGGCATAAGTTCTTTTCACAATTTGAGCCATTTCAGAACATACAAGTGTTGAGCAAAAGTATTCCACTCAAACCTTTGTAAACAAACTCCGAAAAAGGTGCCACACAATATTGTGACTAAGTAGTAAGTACCACATTTCTAATGTATTTCTCAAAGTACCCGCCAGCAAGCAAGCACTATTCCAACAATTTAAACAGAATTATATCTGACGTTTCGAAGTTCCAATGAATGGATTCTTAATCTTCTATCACTGTCATAAGGTATAAACGACAGGCAGGCGCCAAAAAAACCTATTTGTAGCATCTAACAATATACCAAAAGCAAATCAAATTGATTCTAATAACAAAAGCATCTCACAGACAGATAGATTCTAACCTGTGTTCGTTCGTGCCGGAAACATCTGATGATGCTCAAATTTAGGACCAATTTCAGCTAACTTCAATTCATCGACCTGCAAATCCTGTTCAATTACAGCCAAAAGTAAAGAGGTCAACGTCAGCAATAATGGATTTTGCAAGAAACAATACTTCAACATATTAATGCAAGTAACTTGTCAGTTGTCACACTGGTAGACCCAGTTGCAAGAAAATATCCTAAGCCCTAATGTTGTGCGACATTGCTAACAGTCAAAGACAGCAAACATTACTAGAAGTCAAGGTCAAACAGCTCGAACTATTAGTCAATCGTCAGAAACTTTGGCTTAATAATTAATATCTTTGCTTCTGCCCAATTATTTACGTCTAAATAAGATAAAAGACAGCTAAAGGAAATTAAGCAGCAGACTTCTAATAGAAGTGAATATGTCCAAAGTTATTCTAGAAAAAGTTACCTGGCCTCCTTCTGTGCCAAAAGTTACACAATGAGGATTTCCCATACTAACACAGGTTACTTTCCAGGTTACTCCATCTACATCCAGATCTGACTTAACGACAACTTGATCTTTGCTTGCAGGTAGTCTTGTTGGTACATCTGATGCTTTAAGAACTGGTTCCCCCATATCAACTCTAACCTGTAATTAAAGAATCAATTATTAAATGTTTGATGCATTCAAGCATCTTAACCTGAAAAAGTTACTTAAACTGAAACACAGGGTAAACAAGAATATACCTTCCCATCATCTTCAATTTCCGGAATAATTAGACCAGCACCGGTGTGTACCTTAAAGCTGCAATATTGTACAAAATACGGTCACATTTACAATAAGTAAAAGAAAAATAATAGAAACAATGCAGTATACAAGCAAGAATAGTTCTTAAAAGATTATCAGAATATAGAATCAGCGGTGCCAATGCATACCGTTGCCTCCCCTGCAAATTCTCAAGCTCAGTGATGAATCTGGCAAAGCACCGGACTCCATTACCACACATCTAGATGATAAAATTTAACATCAAAATTTCGGAAATTAGAAACACAGGACTCATCCACACTTGCACGCATATAGTTCAGTAAATGAGGAAGCAGCCATCAACATTCAATGCAATGCAGCAATCACACATCTACATAATCTCAAAAGCATCAAGTGAACACCTCGGGCTCGCTCCCATCGGAATTGAAAATCCTCATGGTATAATCGGTGCCATTGATGCCTGGCAGCGCGAAGATCACTCCGTCGGCGCCAATCCCAAAGTTCCGATCACATAGCTTCGCTGCTTGCTCCGGAGTGATCTTAGGCTCCGCAGAATCCCTATTATCAACCTATCACTCGCAAAATCCAAACAGAGAATTCAGCACAACTAACCCTAACTTCTTCGTCGCTAATTGAATTTCAAAAATTACAGCATTTTGCGACAGTTTCAGAGTCAGTAAATACCAGGATGAAGTCGTTGCCGAGGCCGTGGTACTTGACAAAGTGAAGGATACCGGACTCTCGCCGGTCGAGAAATGAAGCCGGCGAGGCTTTCTCGGCGGCTTCGACGCTCATGGAAGACGCCGCCGATACGCGAAGAGTGGGAGTTCTCGGCGAGGGAGTTGGTCTGAGAGAGTTGAATTTGAGAAGAGGAGAAGAAGATCGGAGAGGGATGACGGAGGAGGTGAGAGAGCGGCGAGTTGGGGAAGTGAGAGGGACTGAAATGGCGGCGGCTATGGCCATGACTTTCACGCTAACAGAGTTTCCCTCTCTCTAAACAAAGCCAAGCTGATGATGCTGTTAGTTGTCCGAGTGCAACTGCTGTGTCGTTATAATTGTTTTTTTGGTGGGAAGGTTGGGCCTCTGTATAACGCGGCCCAATTCAGAAAATTAATGAACTGGCCCAAACTAGTAAAATTTATGATTTACACTAATCGCTTACAGAATAACTAATATTATGTGTAAATAACAGTTAACCGTTGATTTAAAATAAAAATAATGAATGAATGTCCTTAGATTAGCATACACTTTTAATTGTAGAAAATAATACCATAAGTCGAATGAATTGATGACGGTATGACACATAAGTCAAAATTAGAGGTGTCAAACGGACTGGGCCGGTTTAAGTTGAGTCTATCGTGTCGTGTTCGGCTCGGCCCATATAGTTGAGGCCTAGGTCTGACACAGCCCACGGCCCGCAAGCTATTTGTGCTCGTGCCGTGCTTTAAACAGACCGACCCACGAGCCATTTTTTATTTTTTAGAGAAAATTAATTTTATTTTATTTTTGCATCTTTATAATTAAATACTAATATTTTTTCGCATGAAATTTAAATATTTTTGTTGAAAAATTCTCTAAAAATGAAAAAAAATAATGTTAAAAAAGTCGTGTATAATTTTGGCTCATTTCGTGTTCGTACTTGTGCTGTGCTTGGCTTGTGTCGTGCTCATGCCTACCATATTTGATGGGCTAAAAACTTCGGGCCGGCCCAGCCTAGCCTATTTACTTGTGTCATGCCATGCCGTGCCGTGCCATGCTCGGGCCAATCCGACCCGTTTGACACTTATAGTCAAAATGCATAAATTGAAAAAAAATTTTGGGACAATTAGCATTTTCCTAAATCTAATTCATTTATCATCGATTGAAGCTGTTTAGAGAAAGAGAACAAATAAAAAAGTTAACAATGAAGGGAAATGGGCTATTATGCAATAAATCTGACTCCTGGGAATCCTTTACAATTTGCCCTGATTAATTTCAGGCTATGTTAAAGTCAATGAATTGAGCCCAATTGCCTTCTCAAGTAAAAGATCAATCAGTAGTAACTCGTCTTCTCCGCCGGTGAAGCCCAGCAACCCAACACTTTTTAGGTGCTTAAGTTCTGAAGTATTGGACTTCACACTTGTAAAATCCATCCAGAGGTGAGGTTCATGCCAATATTGGTGGAAAAGTGGGGAGGGGATGATGCTGAGGTTGCTATCAATCTGCTTTCCTCGCAATGACAGAAAGAATGACTGCATCAATTAGAGTGTGCGCCTCAACAAATTCATAGTAAAAATACTAAAACTTGGAAAATAGAACACTCACCTCTACCAACAACTTCTCTAAGAAAGGGCACAAGTTTAAGAAGCAAGCAAGGGAATCCCTTTTTGTCCTTGTTGATCAAAGAGTCAATCCAAGTTAATTCCTTTAGCTTGTTGAGTTGGAACTCAAGCCTCCCAAAAATCACTCCCGCTGAACATAACCACTTTAAGAATATGGTGCACACCTTGTCAGAAATTGGAATTCAACTTGCAGATGGGGTTAAGTCAAGGATTTTATAGGGAATTTTTCTCTCGTCACACAGTCTGCCGATATAACATGTCAAATTGTCAATTTGTGACATTAATCCGTAGATTCTTGTATGAATATACAGTTCAGATTGACAATTTGACAACATAATATGTTAAATATCTGGCAAGATAATGTTACCGGATTATGTATATTCATACCTGAAGAAGCCAGCCACTTATGGTGAGAATCTCAACATCCTTGAAAGAAGTTAGGGTGGATAGAATTTCCTCACAATCAAACTCATCGCTGCCTGGTCCATCCCTCAAATTGAGCACCACATCAACCAAGCTCATTGTGTTCTTTAGGTTGATCTGAGGAAGAACACCATGGTACCAAAAAGATTTCAGATTCAGTGCAGAAACCACAATAGCAGCCATGTCTGAACAGTCTGCAACCACCAAGCTCTGAAGGCTATCTGTTTCCAAATCAAGGCTCTGCAACCCTGTGCATTTCTCAAGCCTCAAGCTTTCAAGAAGATGGCAATTGGAGAACAACTGAGACACCAAACTCTTGGTAAGGCTGGTGACTGATCTGAGGTGAAGAAGCTTGACACCAGAAAAGCTAGCAGTTTGTGTAGGATTGTTGTTAAGGCACAAACAAGTTGTAGTTGTTGCAACTTTCTGTCTTTCAAAGAATTCAACATGAAGCTCTTTGTCAACCCCCTTGATGGCTTTGACAATCAGTGCCTCATTCGTCTCTGAAGTCTTGACATTGAGGCACAGCTTCCATTGCTCAGGACAAGCATAAGACCCCAAGAACAAACCCAAAACTTGGTTTAGTGCTTGACCAAAGCCTTCATGGTGTATTGGGTTTGGATCAAAATTCAAGCTCACTTGAATTGGAGACCAGAGGGTCCTCCAGAGAGTTGAAAGAGTGCTGGTTCTTACTGCCTCTTTTAATGGAAGGAATGAAACAATTCGTTTCTGTGTTTCAAATGGTAGGCTGCTGATTAAATCAAGCTTAATTTCCTCCTCCATGATCAGCTTCTCTTTTTCCTACTAAAACACAAATAAAGTTATAAAATCAACCTTTAAAGCCTAAATCATTGTTGGGTTAAGCTCAAAAACAAGAAATGAATACAAGATAGTATGGACAAAATATGGAAATTAATAACAATATTTCAATTGCTGGCTCTGTACCTCCCGGAGCCAGTTGCTTAAATAATGTGTATCCTTGGGGTACAACCAAAAATCTGATTCAAACGATGAGTTATTTCATGATAGAGAGCAGAGTTTGGCAGTTTCCATGGATATGAGGTTTGAAGATCATTGTCGGTGAGTGTGGTATACATTGTTTTATAAACATCGATTGAAAGAGATCATTGAAGAATTGGATGCAATAGCAATTTGGCTGAGGCAAATTGACTAGGACGTAGATGTGATTTGCCATCAAGCCCAAGATGTTGACTTTTGTTATGGGGCCCATGATGCTCATTTTCTTAATCGTTGGTTTTTGTTATGGAGCCCATGATGTTCATTCATTAATTTCATTTTAAGGGGATCATGATGTTTTTCTTGCTAATGTGGATTTCAGTTTCTAGAACTAGTTTTTTAGTCTTTTTGGTCAGATAGAACTAGTCAATCTTCAAACAATTGCAGGGTTCAAAGTTCAAAACATATGCAATGGAGAAAAAGACCCTACTCTACTACTTCACTGTCCATTAACTAGACTTTGTAATATTGTTCATGACAAAGCTAGGTTCTTGTACATCCTATCATTATTCAAGTTATCTGAATTGACCAGTTTTCATCTAACTTATATGTTTCTCAGAAACCAAACAGAAAATATGAAAGGGAAATTATTTATACAATCATGACCAACTGATCAATAATTTAAGCATTTTCTTCATTACGTACAAGGTACAAGGTACATGGCATCTGGCTGAATCTTCTTAAATTTAAGCGTTAATCAATTAGTGAGGATTTCTATGTTTCAAGGGCCACACATAAAGAGACACTGTTAGGGAAGCTGAATAACACCTGAAATTTCAGCAGGATTTCATTTCTTTGATCTATATTTTCCCTAAAATTAAGATTGTTGTTGCTGGGATTCTCCACTCGGGCATGTAGCCTAGCTGAACAAGTTAAAGCCACTTAGCACCAACTACTGGTGGGCCTAGCCCACGGGTCAAGCCACCCATAGGCCTACTACAATTGTGATATCCCATTTGATCCTATGATTCCTATTTTGATATCTTGGATGAGAAAAATATACACTTATGTGTTTATTTCTTTAATCACGTGATAGGTGACATACTGAAATAGATAGAGATAATAAATGTATACATAGGTTATATAAAATTTTTACTTCATCTTAAATACTTGCCTCTCAAGATAAGGAAAAATTAGTATGTTGAAAATTCCACATTGCCAACTTAGGAAAGTGGGAGACCTTTTTCTGCCTATAAGCCAACATTTAGTGCCCTTGAGAAGGCTATCCTTTTGGTGTCGAAACTCGGCCACTTGTCCCTTTGACAAACATTTTATTGATTTTTGTATCGAAGAGTTCTTCGTGGAAGCCAATAGTGTGTTCTTAGTTTTTAATTTCTATTTTATGAACCATTTTCATGTATCTTCTCCTCCCTTTCATTTATCACATCTCTTCTCATCATCTTCTCATCCTTCATTCTCTATCTTCAATTAAAATGGAAAACTAAAAAAAAAACAAAAAACAAAAGATATACCAAGCATACCCTTAAAACTTTTTGAGCAATGAGAAAATAAATATTACCAAGGCCTTAAGGAATATATCATATGCATTTAGAAGAAAAAAAACACACACACACACACACAAAAAGAATCGGAAGCAAAAATGGTGGCATCAATTTGGCAAGTGGATAAGACATTTAATTGAAAGAAAAATATAAGAAAGAAAGGTTGCCAGCATTCTTCTACCAAGTGATATTTGAAAAGAAGGTTTGGTTCATAAGAACAAAGTTACCAAAAGTGTAATTTTCTTCTCTTTGTTTTCTCTTTACATTCTTCTTCTTCATGCGTTTTATGTAAGAAAACAAAAACAAAAAATCCCATTTTTTTGAAAGCTAAAGAAAATCTCTAATTGAAAGTGAATTTAACACATCGAAAAAGTTGCCGAACTCTTTGCCAGTCTTCTTGGCTAATCCCAAAATAACATATAACAATAGTCCAAGGCAAATAGAGATTTAGGAAGACTGAGCCAATTTGGTATTGCTGTGAGAAAAAAACAATTGTGAAATAAAGTCAGCTGTAAAGTAAAACAGTTGAGTGTTTGGTAAACTATGTTTTCAAAAGTGTTGTGAGTGCAAAAAACAATCAAAGTGTTTGATAAATATTAATATAAAAGTGTTGTGCCTGTATATAATTACTAAAAATTATTGCTGTGATTCACAGTAGTTTTCAAAAGTATGTAAAAACCTGCTTTCTGTTTTTGCCGTGGGGAGTTAAGAATTGTGGGGAAAAACAATTTTTAATTTTTTTACCAAACACCAAAACTGCTGTAGGTGATTGAGAATTGTTATCTACAGCAGTTTTTGAGTCCTCCACCACAATCCCAAATGGGGCCAATGTTTCATTTGATTGCTTTTTTTTTTAGTCATTTTTCTTGCAAGCAATTTAAGACAAGATTAATCCACAAAATTAAAACACACTTTTTAGTGGAATAGATTTCACAAAGACTTTGTACCGCCTCCTTTCATCCTTCAGGTGGCATATATAAGACAAGATGTTGACAATTATGTTTATCCTCGATCAATTGACTCATAAAGCAAACCATATTATAAACATCAAATGTACTTTATGTATATATGCAATAATATAAAACCATATGATTAGTTAAATCACTGACTTTTGTTTTACCTTTGAAAACAAAAATAAAAAAAATTGCTTCCCAAATCTAAGTTTAGCTTTCTGAATTGTGATCAAGGGAACAATATCGTATCTGCTGATGAAAGATTTATCTTTTGGTCTGCAAACATTTTGTGTACTGCTTACAAGCATGAAGATTTTCATAAAATGGCTCGTTTGATGATAGCCAAACTATTCTAATCCACTAACTAATTATTAGCTAGTCTAGTAATATTTTTTTACCTTGTTGGGAGAGATACCTCTTTTACAACTATTTTAGTTTTTTTTTTTTTTTTTAACAAAACACTTTTAATATTGACTATAATCTTGATCTATTCAACTTCAATATTTTCCAGACATATTCGACTATAATTTTGACCTATTCGATTTTCCTAAGTATTTTGGTCGATTCACATCTAAAACGATTACAAAAATATCAATTTTTGTTTTGATTTAAAATAGTTTAACCTTCGTTTAAAGAATTATTTTATGAAATTTTCTTATAAGCATATATTAGACCCTCATGGTTTTTTCTATTTTTAAAATTTTGTGCACTCACAGGCTATGTAGTTCCATATGAAGGGGCTAAAGAAATAAATCTGCAGCAGTGTAATAGTTTTTCATTGATAATTAGTCTAAGTTTAAAGATTATCGAATTTTAATTATAAGGTGAAAATTAATAAACCATTTTTTCCCTTTTTTACATTATAGAGAGGGAGATACCCATTACACCCACATGACCAAAAAATCAAAATGGTGGCTAGGAATTTGATTTATGGTAGTTTGAAGTTAGCAGTAAATCAAGGTTCATTAGCTAGCCGTTCATTAACAGTAGGCAATTACTAATTAGAATTAGTAGCTACCATTGGATTGACAATGAGAGAGAGAAAAATTAATATATTTTGAGAGGGAGACAGAATCCCATTAACCACGGAGAGTATTGGGGGGTGATTAATTAGTGAGACAAGAATAGGAACGTGAGTTTATAATATAATGTGGTTATAGTGATTTTAAGAAGGTTTCAAACATACCTTAAATTCTTATTCCTCTATTGGATTACGTTTATGGAAGCTTTGCTAGAGGTCAGCACCTCTGGTGCATGCACTTGTTTCTTTCCCTTTTCTGTCTTTCTTCACCATATCCCTCTTCAATTTAATATATGGTTCTGCTAGTCGGCTAGTCATTGCATTTCCTACATTGCTTTGTGATAGAGAGAGAGAGAGAGAGAATGGTTTACATGTGGAGTGATCAAGAGGTGAGTAATTTTTCGTTTCAATATATGGTTGTCTCTTTGCATAGTGGAATGATTTCAGTTGTTATTTAAATAATTTGATAGTAGAATAATGTGGCCTGGTCTAAAATGTTTTGCTTCAGTTGAATATATACTGTTTTCCATGCTTTATGACAAAAATTGTGCAGTATTTGGCTTGGCAGCCAATAGATTTTCCCTGGTGCTTTTGGCAACAAATTAAAGTTAGTGTATATTCCTGTATATTTAAGATTGGTTCTCAAAATCATATCAGTTTTTCTTGTTTTCCCCAACTGGCTATACAATTGATGCATTAGTAGTGTTGCAGATCAATTTTGTCATGCAGAAAGTACAGCACTATTGCTGAAATGGTTGCTCTTGAAAATTTTCAAATTCATTGTACTTAAAACGTGCATGACATGAAGGCTTTGGTGATAAAAAGTAAATATTTGATGCTTTTCTATATAGGTTTCAAATGCAAAATGTTATCTGTCTCAAAACAAAAGTAGAAACGAAAACTTCCCTTCTGTTCCTTGCTCATATTATGTATGTTCCAAACAAAAAGAAGGTTTCTTTTGAAAAAAAAAAAATTGGTGCGAAGAACTAAGTTGGATCTATAAATTTTCAAAATGAACATTTGTAGTGAATGATTTAGATCATTATAGTTTTCCTCCATGCAGTTTTCATTACAACTTCTGTTGTATGCCTATTTGGGTTGCACATGTTTCTCAAATTGCTTGTACAGAATCAGTCATGTGTCTCAGTCTCACTGCAGCCATCACTAAATTTGCTCTGTTTGTTCTCTGACAGAGTGTTGAAGAACTGAAACACAAGCTTCTCTGCATCAATTTTGAAGTAGAAACAGCACAAATGATGGCACAAGATGAGGTAAGCAAAAACGAGGAGATCAGAAAGCAGTTGCTTGATCTCTTGAAGGCAGCTTATCAAGAGAGAGATGAAGCAAAAGACCAGTTGCAAAAGCTACAGAACAATTTCTTGCCATCCATACCTGCTGAAACCAGTCCTGTCCTCTCACAACAAGTCAATAATGAGACCCCAATTCCCCAAAAAACCACATACCCACCAATGGTTGAAGAAGCAGATAGTGTATCCAAAACACACAACTTGGGTTCTTTCTCCTTCCAAGGCCTGCCTAGTACAAACTTTGCTGATTCAAATTACATGGGATTGCCAAAATGGCCTGATGTTGTTCAAGAATATACTGAGCCTATGCAGGTGGCTAAGATTCCTTCAGAGAACTCGAAAATCGATCCTGCTTCTTTTTTGCTTGATAGCATTGCTTGGATGAAACCACTGCCCGAAAAAGGCAGACTCGCGCAGGCTGTAATGGAAATTGGGCCTTTACTTCACACACTTCTTGTTGCACCTCTTCCCAAGTGGAAAAATCCTCCAACTCTTGCCCCATTTCTAAATCCACCCAATCTCATTTATGGGAGTGACTGTGACTCAACAATGCAGCAGAAAGAAGCAGCCAATTCATCAAGTACATCCTCTTCATACCTTGACAACTCACATGGGTTATTTAATCCTCAGATACCATCTTCATGTGTGCTCGACTTTGGACTTGGTTCTGTTTGTTTGAACAATAACAGTGGGCAGCAGCAGCCCCTAAATGTTGGTAACAATGTTTCAGATTCCATGCACTATCAGATTCCAACTGGTAAACGAAGAAGGTGCTGATGGGGGTTGCAAATGCTTTGTCCTATTGTCTAACAATCAGTATAGATAGGCTTTGGTGTCTGGTGTAAATGCAAACTTGGTTTCTGAATAAAATAATTACTATGTAGTTTTTGGGCTTGGTTAGGATTTGCATATCTATGCAAGGCTGAAAAGTAGTAATCAATAATAGTCCACTTAAAGGCTTGGTAATGGTAGCAATTCTATTTAATTGGAACTCATTGTGAAAAGTAATTTACCTTTAAGTGGTAATCAAATTATAGCCTACTTTAGCTTGAAACATTGGGTGCTATTTTGGTTCACTGATTATGTCTTGAATGAAAAACATTTTATTTCTTGTATGTTACATTTTGTGCTATTCTTGTCAAAAAATTATTATATATAACTGATATATTGATACGTGATGTCATCAATTCACATTTTATAATATGAGTGGATGACACATTTATATATACATTTTCTAATTTCTCCTTTAAAATTTACATTAACAAGAAGTGTACATTTACATATCCATATTTATAGGACATTAGCATCCCTTTATTCTCATAGTCATAGCACATCTTGTTCTATACATATATGATATATCTTTTGCAAACGAGGAATATCTCAAGAACCACTTTCTCGTTGGGGAGGAATATTCTACGACTCAATTTCTAGTCGGAATAAGACCTTAAAGTAAATTTCAAATACTTATATCATCACTCTATATTTTTGCTTCACCACAATTGCGGTAAAATTTGTAAATGCTCCACAATTTTTAACATGTTTAACCACTTCCGAGTTACCAACTAGCTAGCATGGAACCATGAAAGGAGTTATAGTCCCTAACCTTTTATTTATTTTATTTTTTTTGAAAAAATTAAAAAGACACATACTTTGGGGTCAATCCTATATTTTAGGACACACGTTTAAGTTTGAGTTTGTGTTAGTGTAAGACACATATTTATGATTTGTGTTATTATAGTACAATATGTTAACTATATTAATAATTCCGTTAAAATAGACCATGTGTCACTCACATGACCAATTTTTATGGGCAAATTTGACAATTCACCTATATATTTAAAAAAAAAAAAAACTGGAAAAAAAAATTTTAAGAAAAAAAAAACCAACACCCCCTTCCCCAACCAAGCCCCGCCCCACCAGCCCCCTCCTCCCCACTCAGCCCTCCTTACCCTTCCCCTCCACCTAACCCACTCCACCACCTCCCCTTTCCCCACCCAGCCCTTCGCACCCTCCACCTAGCCTCGACCCTGGCCCGTCGCAACCCCCCTCCTATCCAAACCCAACCTTAACCTCGACATGTACAAAGGAGAGAGAGAGAGAGAAATAAATAGTGAGAGATGAAGGGGAGGGTGAGCTGTCGTCGGCGTGTAAGGCTGCTGACGAAGGTGGTTGGGGCTAGGTGAAGAGGGGGTGAGATGATGCAGATCTCCCCTCTTCTTTCTGTTTTTTTTAGTTTTAATCCTTTTTGTTTTTGTTTTTTATTTCAATTTTAATATTTTTAGTTTTGATGTTGTTTAATTTTAATCTTATTTAGTTTTAATCTTTTGTAATTCTAAAAAAATTAGTTTAAATATTTTGATTTATTTTTAGTATTATCTTTTTTGTTTTTGAGTTTTAATATTTATTTTTAAAATTATATTTAATATGAAATTGACCAAATTATTCCTCATTTGGATGAGAAATGGAATAGAATTGAGTCAATTGACGGTGCGTTCCACAATAACACAAATTCTAAATATGTGTCTTGTACTAACACAAACTCAAACCTAAACGTGTATTCTAAAATAGAATTGATCCCAAAATATGTATCTTTTTTAAAAAAATTTCCATTTTTTTTCTCAATTAGTTTAGCACATAGTTCCTTATGACTTTATGAGTACATCCAATACTCACTCCTAGTCCACTTTCAGCTTTTATCTCTCCATCTCCTGAGGGCTAGCCTAGTTTTTCTATAAGATTGGCCCCATGCCCTTAGCTATTAGTTTAGTAATATTATTCTTTTTAACTGATAAATTCGAATCCACGTATTCAGATAAAAAGAAAAAAAAAAAAAAAACCACTTCTGAGTTGCGACTTTCCGAGTTACATTATTGGGTTCACAAGATGGGATAGTTTTGGATCAGGGACAGGGGGTTCCAAGAAACAAAGCTAATTGATCCCCAAAAGTACCCCCCGGACACACACTTATGAAACCCAGACTATGTATGTACCCTCTCTCTCATTTCGTACAAAGGAAAGCTCACACTTCAGCTTGTTCGCTTCCTGCTGAAACCCAGAAAGCTCATGCCAAGCAACATGGAAACTCAGATGCATTCTTATATGCTCGCCAATTGTTCGACGAAACGCCTGACTTGACCGTGGTGTCAGCCACAACAATAATAGGCGACTTTGCTCGCCAACACCATCATGAAGAAGCTATTTATCTCTTTTCAAGAATGCTTGATTCAAATATTAGACCCAATGAATTTACATTTGGTACTGTCATTCCCTCGTCAACTGCACTTGGAGACCTAAATATAGGCAAGCAACTTCATGCATGTGCAACAAAGATGGGTCTGCATTCGAATGTCTTTGTGGGAAGTGCAATTTTGGATCTTTATGCCAAGTTGGGCATGATCCATGATGCTCGAAGAGCCTTCGAAGATACCCAGAAGCCGAATGTGGTTTCTTATACGACATTGATATGTGCATACCTGAAAAAGAAGAAGATTGAAGATGCTCTCGAGCTTTTCCGAGTGATTCCAGAGAGGAATGTTGTTTCATGGAACGCGATGATTGGAGGGTTCAGCCAAACAGGCCACAATGAAGAGGCTGTGAATCTTTTCATTGAGATGCTTAGAAATGGGTTGGTGCCTAGCCCTTCTACTTTTCCTTGTGTTATCATTGCAGCTTCCAATATAGCAGCACTAGGAATGGGCAGAAGTATCCATGCCTGTGCTGTCAAGTTCTTGGGTAAGCTTAATGTGTTCAATGACAATTCCCTTATAAGCTTTTATGCAAAATGTGGAAGCATGGAAGACAGTCTCTTGGTTTTCAATAAAATTTGGGGAAAAAATATTGTTTCTTGGAATGCTGTGATTTGTGGGTATGCTCAAAATGGTAAAGGAGAGGAAGCCATAAGCTTTTTTGAGAGGATGAGGGTGTCTGATTGTAAACCCAATAGTGTTACACTGCTTGGCTTATTGTGGGCTTGTAATCATGCTGGTCTTGTTGAAGAGGGTTATTCGTATTTTAATCAGGCAAGAGTCCAGGACCCCAGCATTCTAAAGCCTGAGCATTATGCTTGTATGGTTGATTTGCTCTCCCGCTCGGGGTGTTTCAGACAAGCTGAAGAGTTTATTAGCAATTTGCCTTTTGAACCAGGTATTGGGTTTTGGAAGGCATTGCTTGGTGGCTGCCAGATCCACTCAAATATGGAATTGGGGGAGTTTGCAGCAAGAAAAATTCTGAGTTTGGACCCTGAAGATGTGCCATCATATATTATGGTGTCCAATGCACATTCTGCAGCTGGTAGATGGCAGAGTGTGTCAACAATCAGGAGAGAAATGAAAGAAAAAGGGATGAAGAGGGTTCCAGGTTGCAGTTGGATAGAAATCAGGAACAAAGTTCATGTATTTGTCACATGGGATGAGAATCATCACCAAATGAATGAAATTTATACTCTATTAAAATTCATGTATAGAGCATTTAAGGGAGAATAAATCCAGACAAGGAGAAGGGTACATTGATGATCTGTATATTTATAGCTGCTGTGACTGTGTGGTCATTACAGACTACATCAAAATTTAGCTTGAGCTAAACTTGAGGTGGGGGAGACCAACTTCCAAGGCCCCAATGAAGCTAAATGGGGTGAAGCTGAAGGTGTTCTTCTGGCTGTTTAGGGGCAAGTAGAAGTGTAGAACAAACTTCAAAAACGTAGTCTGGGAAGGAGATGGTCGATCAATTACAAGGCCTTTAAGCTCTTGCAATGAAGCAGCAGATTGGTTGTGAACGAATTTTATCATATCAGATGTTAAACACCTGCTTTCAAGTTTTGATTTTTGGTCTGTATGTTCTATATCAGCTAATATTGTTGCTCAAAACTTGTCCAAGTGGGCATCTTCTTGTAATAGCTTTGGGCTGATTCCCATCTCCCCTATTCTTTCTTGGGTTTGTTTCTTCTGGGCATAAGAAATATTCCACCAGCAAGCTGTATCAGTATCACCATGTACAAGCAGCCATTATTATAAACAGAAATGAAGGTATTCCACCTCCAAGCTGCATCACTATCTACAAGCAGCAACAAGATGATTTTTAATTAGTGAAAATGATTTTTAAATGTAAGAAAAATGATTTTTAATGATTTTAATGAAAATTTTAATGAATTTTAATCAATGTGTATTTAGTGATTTTACATCTCAATGTAAGAAAAATGATTTTTCAATGAAAATTTATAATAATATAAAGATTTAGTTGGCATAATTTTTAATTCAATATCAAATATTAAAAGGATCATAATTTGTATGAGCTGTCTGGGTCACCATAATCATTAATCAATTGATTTTTATTAGAATAATGCTATACTTACCACATTTCTTATACCACATTCTTATACCATCTCACGTGTCATTACTTTATTGAACAGAATTTTTCTTTTTCTTTTTGGATTTTTATTTTTATTTTTTAGTATCCAATGTATGAATGTCATGTAAGTTACCACATAAGATAGTATGAAATTATGGTATAAAAATGTGGTATATCTAGCAGTACTGTTTTTTTTAACTTAGGCTTCAAATAGACTCCCTTTCCCCGCCCGACCCGATCAAACTTGGGCAATTTCTCAATTCACTTAGTGGGTCGTGGCGTTCAATAAAAGCCCAAATAATAAAAAGCAAATCATGCGCGTGGCCTTTCACGGGACCGCACGTCAACACGTGTCAGCTAAGCGCAACGCAAAGCCTCACACAACACAAACATATTGGTCCGGGCGGTCCCCGTGCGCGCCATAGCAATCAAAATCCGCGGGACCCACTTCCCCAACCATAGTTAGAAACCGCAGCGTCATCGACTCATTGACTCATTCCCAGTTATTCAGTTAAGCTGAAAATCCAACCCTCTTAACCAGGGTTAGCTCCGCTCCATGGTTTAGAGCTTCAGATCCAAGATTAGGGTTTCACAGAGCTCAAAAATCCTCCCTCAATTTCCCCAAAATCGTTGGTCAATTTTTCTCCTTTCAATTCCCAGAAGCCTAATTAGTTCCTGAATTTCTTGTTCGTTTGAAATTTTCGATCGATCGCTCTGCCGAGTCTGTGTTGTCGCAGAGGGAGCACAAAATTAGGGGAAAGATGGAGACGCAGAGGATAATAGAATTTCCTCACAAGAATATGGATAAGCGGCCGAGAAAGAGACCTCGATTAACATGGGACATGCCCCCTCCACTTCCTCCTCCCGAGGTCTGTCTCTGCAATTCTATCTCTCTCTTTCTCTTTTGTATTGTCTTTGGTGTCGACGCTTAAACCCTAAAGTTTGATTACTTATCTTTTTTTTTTTTTTTTTTTATTAATGGATCATCAATTAAATGTGTCCTGGTCAATTTCCCTTCAAATTATACGAAAATAGATTTCTAGAAAGGTTCAACCTCGATGATTGTTTAAATGTTTTGTGTTTTAGGGACAGAATCAAATGTTATTGACATAAACATACAATTCAGGAATGCAATTTAACCTTTAGAAATTAGTGTACCTTACTAGAAATTTGAATAATTCATGGATTATATATGTGTGTCTGTATAATGTAATTATTTAATTAAGCTTAATATGTTTTGCAGCTGCTCCCAGCAATATACTGCGGGCAGGAGTTTGGAAATGGGCCAATCCCCAATTACACATATACGTCTATGTTTTATGGGGGATTTCCTCGCAATGCCTCACCTCCGTGGAGGCCCGACGATAAAGATGGTCATTACGTGTTTGGCATCGGAGAATATCTAACCCCTCGATGTAAGTCTCTGCATGTTGATTTTCTCCTGGCCAAGCACCTTAGTCTTATTTATTTATGGATTCGGCTCTTGTGAATTTCATTTATTTATCAATGATATTTATTATTTGTTTTCTGATACTTTTTCCCCATCATACTTGCAGACAGGATTCTCAGCAAAATGGGAGAGGGTTCGTATTTTCTTGCTCTATTGGATGTCAAGTTCACCTCCAGTTGCTCCGAAAAAAAAAAAAAATCACCTTCATATAGAAGGTAGACATATCTCTTTTCAATTCCTCGGATTAATTTTAATATCTTGTGTATGACTTTTCCAGGGACTTTTGGGCAAGTGTTGGAGTGTATTGACAATGAAAAGAAAGAAGTTGTGGCAATCAAAATTATCCGCTCCATACATAAGTATCGCGAAGCTGCAATGATTGAAATTGATGTCCTACAGAGGCTTGCAAGGCATGACATTGGTGGCACTCGGTAAGGATATTTTATTGTTTGTCTTTCTTACTGGTTGTAGAAGTTTGAAGTGATGTTGGTATAAGTGGTTTTATTCTTTGCAGTTGTGTGCAAATACGGAATTGGTTTGACTATCGTAATCATATTTGTATTGTAAGTATTTATTGGTACTTCTAATTTATTAGTTTGGAGGGGCAAAATATATGTTCCTTCATGCCTGAATTTTCTGTGAGTTAAGAAAAACTTGCGGATGGATTTAAATGGTTTCAACAGGTATTTGAGAAGCTTGGACCTAGCTTATACGATTTTCTTCGCAAAAACAGCTACCGTTCATTTCCCATTGATCTTGTTCGGGAGCTTGGCAGACAACTTTTGGAGTCTGTAGCATGTGTGTGGACAATTCTTGCACCATTTTATCTAAATTCTTACAACTTGATGCTCACTGCTTAATTGCAAAGCTGAGATCTGGGCATTGATAAATATTTGTCTCCATATCAGTCTCTCCAATTTTGTAAACAGAGCATAATTTTTGTTTGTATAAGCATGCATTTGATGATAATAATGGTGGTTAATTCACTTCTTTTTTATTTGTTCGCTGGTTTATTTTTGCAGTTATGCATGATTTACGCCTTATTCATACTGATTTGAAGCCAGAAAACATTCTGCTTGTTTCGTCTGAGTACATCAAAGTGCCAGACTATAAGGTATTGTTTCTATAATCGGGCCTTTGCTCTCTTAGCATGTTTTCATATTTTACTTAATATATATGTGTGCGCATGCACACACAAGCAGACCAAGGAGAGGGCATGTATGCCTGATCTGATTTAACGATATTGCGATTTGTCATATATTGGACTATTTTGTGCCTCAGTATAGTAATACTGATACATGGATATGCAAAGGCATTTTTTCATTTTTTTCAGTAATTCTTAATGTAGTATGTACTGGTAAGTTGGTACAATATCATTTTAGGTTTGATTTTTTATCCCAAGCCCTCTTCAGATTTTGTGCCTTCTAGCCTGATAATTAGTGAAGTTCAAGGTTCTGACACTTGGTCCCACAAAAAAAAAAAAAGGTTCTGACACTTTGTTTCATTATTTTTTCAACTTCAATCAAGTTTCTATCACGGTCAACTAAAGAGGGTTCCTATTTCAAGAATCTTCCCAAGTCAAGTGCCATTAAGCTCATTGATTTTGGGAGTACAACATTTGAACATCAGGATCATAGCTATGTGGTGTCAACACGCCACTATCGTGCACCAGAGGTTATTTTGGGTAAGTACAATTCTAGACTACTCGAGCATATCCTTATTTGTATTTCTTAGATGACACTCGTTTGACGTTATCTGCAGGTCTTGGATGGAACTATCCTTGTGATATATGGAGTGTGGGATGCATACTTGTTGAACTCTGCTCTGTAAGTACCATTGAGTTTGTATTTCCCCATCATCTACAATCGTGTCATTTTCTTTGAAGTATGCTGAATTTACTATTTACTGGCTTGAATATATCATCCGGGAGGAAGATTAAGTGAAAGGCTCCAAGATCAAATATAAACATTGCCTTCTCAATGGGTAAACATATCCCTTGAAAAGTGAACTCTTTTATGGCTGAATATGACTTTGTTTTGGACACACAATTTTGCAGCTTATTAAAAACTCTATTGAAATGACCATTACAAATTGGTGGACCTAAAGGAATGCAATGATGCATGTTAGACGAGGAACATTGTGATTTGTTGCTTTTATAAATAGATAGTTTTCCATGTTTGGCTGGGGCCATTTTTTTTTTTTGGGTCTTCTCTCAAATCGAGTTTTCCATGCATAGCCTGGGAGTTTGAACTTCTGTTTTGTCTTTGAACAGGGTGAGGCCCTTTTTCAAACACATGAGAACTTAGAGCATCTTGCCATGATGGAGAGGGTTTTGGGGCCACTACCACAGCATATGGTGATAAGAGCTGAGTAAGACTCTTACTGTACATATTCCCCCTTGTTTTGTATGTGATATGGATGGAGCTCTTATATTGTGCCTGATTTTTTTGCAGCCGTCGTGCTGAGAAATATTTTAGGAGGGGGGCACGGCTGGATTGGCCTGATGGTGCAACTTCTAAAGAAAGCATGAGAGCAGTTTGCAAATTGCCCCGATTGCCGGTATTGATTCAAAGCTTAAGGAGTTTCTATGTTTTAACGCCTAGTGGCATGGCTAGTATAAATTTAATTTGTCCATGCTTGGATCTTCAATTAAGTATCTACAGGCTTACCTTGCTATGATTTTGAACCATCCATTGCAGAACTTAATAATGCAGCATGTGGACCACTCTGCTGGTGATTTGATTGAACTCTTGCAAGGGCTACTAAGATACGACCCAGCAGAACGGCTCAAGGCAAGGGAAGCACTAAGACATCCCTTTTTCATGAGAGATGTGAGAAGAGGTGGCTACCCTTTGTACAGGGGCGGAACATAGAAGGGACTAAGAGGGGCAATGGCCCCTTCAAACTTTTGATCAGAGAAAAAAAAAAAAATCAATATAAGTTGTATAATACCAATGTGTTTTGCATCTTTTTCTTCTATTTTATTCTTCTCATGAGCATTGCAGTTAAATCCAATACCGCCTAACTCAAAAGTCACTATTTCATTTGGATTCTCTATGATTATGGGTAATAGAGTTTATTTACTTTTTTTGTTTTTGTTTTTTGTTTTTTAAATTTAATTTTATATTATTTTAATATTATTTATAGGCTTAATTATCGATTTACCACTTAAAATTGTAACTCATTCTCATATTGCCATTTGAAAGTTTTTTTGTCTCATATTATCACCTATAATTTACATTCGTGTCTTATTTTACTTTGTTTCGTTAACAATTCCGTTAAAACTGTTAATTTGGCCGTTAATGTTGACGTGGCGTGCTAAATATGTGTCACGTGTCACATCTTTGTTTTTAATTTTGGATTTTTTAATTTTCCTATTTTTATAAACTTTGAAAATTAATTACACAGAAAATTCTTACGAACTTATTTTAACTAGTACTAATTTACTATGGGGTTAAAATACCAATTTTTTCTTTAAAAAATTTCAAAAAATTTGGGAAGTCCAAATTTATTTCTAGGAAATTAAAAGAAATTTCTCTCTATTAAATAAATTCTAGAATTTTCATAAACTCTCGAACAAATTTTCAAAAATATTTTGGAAATTACCAAAAGTCTGTTTTAGAGAATTATTTGAAGGCTTTACAGAAATTTTATGATTTTTCTAGAATTTATATTATGGAGGAAAATGATGCACACCTCATATTTTTTTGGAGTTTGAGAGATTATTTTATGAATTTTCAAATAATCTAAAGTATTTTAATTTTCTAGAAATAAATTTGGACTTACCAAATTTTCTGAAAACTTTTAGAGGGAAAATTGGTATTTTGACCTCATAGTAAATTAGTACTAGTCAAGACGAGTCCGTAGGAATTTTCCGTTTATTTTTCTGAGTTCGGAGCTATTTTTAATTAATTTTCAAAGTTTATAAAAATAAGAAATATATATATATACAAGAAAATATGTGACACGTGGCGCACATTCAGCGCGCTACATCAGCAATAACGACCAACTCAACATTTGTAACGGAATTGTTGATGGAACAATGTAAAATGGGACACGGATGTAAGTTATAGGTGGTAATCTGGGACAAAAAAAGTTTATGGTAGCAATATAAGAATGAATTACAGTTTTAGGTGGTAAATTGATAATTAAGCTTTATTTATATTATATGGCATAGTGTCATGCCATGTGGCATTTTTGTTGGGCCATTTGCAACGCCATGTCATCATTTAACGGGGAAATAGACAGAAAACTTAACAAAAGTATTTAAAAGTTAAAGACTCTGGAGTTGAGGTATTTTGAAGCTAAATTTTGAAATTGGGGTAGAAATTCCAAGACTCTGGAGTTGAGGTATCTTGAAGCTAAATTTTGAAATTGGGGTAGAAATTTCAAGACTCTGGAGTTGAGGTATCTTTATCTTGAAACTAATTTTTGAAATTGGGGTAAAAATTCTAAAATTGAGGTATTAAAATGTAGTTTGTTCTAAAATTTAATATTTTAACAATAATAACAGCTCCTTTTTTAGAGCACCACAAGTCGCTCCCCAAAAGTTATCATATACTCCTCTTTAATTTGTTAGTTTTAAAACTAATTTTATAATTTAAATTGCCAACACATAATGAGGAATGCAAAATGACTTTTGGAAAGTGCCAATAACAACTCCCTTTTATAATATTTATATAATAAATAAACTTTAATTGTGTTTGTGTTTTGTTCAATCCCAACTTCCAAATTTCAAATGGTATATAGTTTTTCAAGTTGCTGGCCAGCTCCTAAGGGAGTAAGGGGTGGATAAAATAGTTGTTAGACAGTATCCCATAAAATTATGATTTGATCCTTCTTTGATTCGAAAACATAGTTTTGACAGATAGTGTTGAGTCTGTTGACTCTTGTTGCATTCTGGAATTGTGACTTATAAGCATTTGATATTGAGCGCACCAAACAGTTGTGATTAGTGATGAGCCGTGAACCAACAGCAGAGCACGTACAGAGACGATCATGTCATTATCATATCGAGCTGGAATTGCACTAAATATATAATATAATATAATCTTTAGTTAATTATATCGGTTTTGGCTGAAATAGTTTCTTAAGTTTACCCTCGCATAATATACAAGATTAAAGTCCACAATGTAATCATTCCATTTGATGATATTCTAAGATAGTATATCACTCTACGTGCTTAGCAGCTAATAAGGATGACCAATTAGAGAAATTATATCCTTCAAGATTCTAGTGAAAAACTAGGATAAAAGTTTCTAGCATTAGGGTCGGGATTGGTCTATTTTTACACGAGGTAATGTTCTTCTGTCAAACAGTTTGACAACACAATTAAGTTATTTATGTTATTAAACTGTGATTTTTCAGATCACACATTCAGTTAATAGTTAACTACTTAACTTAACCGATGGTTTGTTAACATAAACATCTTATATTGTTGCCAAATTGTCTGAAAATAGGGTATTTTCGTGTATATATCCTGTTCTTGAATCTTGGAAGAGGTGAAGAAGTCAATTTTTATGTTGGGAGCTGGTACACATTATACAGTGGGGATGCCTGGTCTTAATGAGAAAAAGAGTTGAAAATGCAGAGACAGTATAAATGCAATTGCAAATCGATCACATGCAGTTAGGTCCACAGCTTCAAGAAGAAAAGCAGAACTGTAAACACAGGAAAGGTGTAAAAGCTGAAAGCAACAACTGATGATCATCTATTTTGTTTTTTTTGTTTGCTAAAGATGTTTAGCCTCTTTAAGATTATTCACCAATAATCTAGTTGATGAGTCTATAACCATATATAGTACATTAGTACAAAGGTCTTCGATCTCCAGTGAAGTCCATTAAAAGAGAGCATTTATACTTAAACATTCCATAATCATTATATAAATAACAAAATTGGCTGAGTACAAAGCATCAAATAAAATGGTAAATGCAAAAGAAAACAAAAGGCACCGATTGAAAAGGCCAACAAACACCAAGACAACACAGAAGCATCAGAAAGCTCCTCTGCTTTGAGGCCCATAAACATATCAGTAATTCCAATACCAGGGTCATTTTGGTAATCTGCACAACAAATCAGTTGAGCTTTGCTTGACCTCCTAATCCAAACTAAGTCTTCAATGGGGCAGGTCTCTCTTCCTAACCCATCCTAATTAAGATCTAGCGTCTCTTTATTGTCATTATCGATTGATTTTAAGTTAGATGTTCGGTTCTTACGCTAACTGCCAATAACAAAAACAAGCAAATTAAGCGTATGGGCTGGGTTAGGACTTTAGTGTGGGCCGAAAATGGGCCTAAAGTGGTGGTGAAGCAGTGTGGGCGGCGCATGGTGGACAGGTGCATGCCATTACCTACTTGAGGCTTGCAGTAGAATAAGTAAGTATTAGGTGAGGTGCGGGAGCCCACGTGTCACGTTGGACACATGATTAGTGGCCACGTAAAAGAGACAAACAAAGGTTGCTCGTAGAATCTCCTCTAATCCTCTCTCCACCAATCGTCGTCGTCCTCCCACGTGGGCATCGCAACCCCACCTCCGCCGATGACATCACACTCGATCTCGATCACCTGCGCTTTTATTTATTAATGTGTATTTAATATCTTCATCATTTTCCTTATTTTAACCTATCAAGGCTATCATCGATCAGTGTTGTGTTGAACTAGCTAGCTCAGTCTCCTAGCTTGTAAATTCCACCATATATGTTTGGCTTCCTTGCTTCATCTTTATTGTGATCTACCACCTACCTGCTGCTTCAATATCTCAATCTCTCGATCTCGACTCTCTCATCTACTTTCTTCATATGCATACTTCCAATTCTTGTACTACAACTATAACAAGCATCTTCAATTCTATCAGTTAAAAGGGTGTAGGGGAAGTTGGGTCGATCTTAATTATACATATATATATCAATAAAGAAAATTCATATTACCACTACAAGAACATGGGCGACTCTTCTGCTTCATACATCCACATGGTAATTAAGCTAGCTAGCTAGCAAATATAAATGTTACAATTTTATAAAAATTCTTCTACTTTTTTTCTTTTTTTTTTCTTGATCATTGTGTTCATATGTTTGTGCATCTCTTTTGATGTTTTTTTTTGTCAGATAATCTAACATGTTTTATGATAAATTGTGTTAATTTAGTAGAACTATATGAACAAAATCATTATTTGATATATGATCGATCATATATATATTTATTTTGAGTTTTGGATGATGAAACCAGTGACATGCATATATATGATTTAGGTGCACCACTTGATCGAGGAGTGCCTCATATTCAACATGAGCAAAGAAGAGTGCATGGAAGCCCTCTCTAAGCATGCAAACATAAAACCCATTATTACCTCCACAGGTCAGTCTAAGGTCCTTTAATTTATACACACAAACAATATGTATGTGTGTGTGTGTGTGTGTGTGTGTGTGTGTGTGTGTGTGTGTGTTTCTAAATTACAAGTGTTTGCATGGGATTAGGTGGCATGTAATAACACTAATCAATTAAGAGTGACTGTTAATTAATTTACAGTGTGGAAGGAGTTGGAGAAGGAGAACAAGGAGTTCTTTGAGGCATACACAAAGAGCAGGGAAGCGAGATCAGCCTCTGAAATGGAGACAGAGCAGAGACTTCACAACATCGTTTCTGATCATCTTTCTCAAACAGACAGTGCTCCTACTACTACCGATGATGATGGTGATGATCATCAGTAGTTTCTAGTTGATATTTTGATATTTGATGAAGACCGACAACGATAGATAAGGTGGCCTTTTTGGCTTTGCCATTAATTATCTGTAACATCACAGTAAAGGTACCCAAAAACGATAGCTAGGGGAATAACCAGCAAGGCTTGCTCATACTATACGACGTCGTTGGGATTGGGAAGCAACCAAGTGTGATTTGTAAGCCGCGTGTGGCTGGGGTTAGCATACGTGGCGAACTCGTGGCAGAGCCCGATGTGCCCCATTGGCCTCCATAGTGTGTGCGCGCGTGCGTCTGTCCCTCATGTAGATGCTGTACTGTTTTGTAAATTTGCAGCTACAGCTACTGCTGGTCTTCATTTATTATTATATCTTTTTCTCGTATTCTGTTTTGTTTTATGTTTTGTTTTCTTGTCCAATAATAATTTTGGTCGTAAATTAAAGGACTGTGTAACATGTAGCAGCCCAAATTTGCATATTGTGGGACAACTTTAGCATTGTCGCTATCCTACTTAAAAAAAAATCTTAAAATAGAGCTCATTCGTATGATTGGCCATAAAATGAATGTCCTCGCAAACCTTTGCATACACTATGACAAATTACGTAGCCTTGTAGTAATAACATTAATAAAATAATTTGAAATTACCCTTAATTTGAAATTACGTAGCCTTATATATTAACCATGTTTATAGAGAATGTACATAGTGTGGAACAAGAACTATACAACAAAAAATCATTAAGCCAGTCAAAAAATGGACGATTCCAACTAAGCCATGTAGGGTAAGAGGCTTACACTTGGTATGAGATTGTACTATGTTTTCTTCTTTCTTCATCAGGGGAATGAAATAATTGAATTTGAGATCTCTCCAAGAAAATATCACTAGGCTAACAACCCGTTGATATCATATTTCTTTTCTTAAATAATTAAATTTATATGTGAATTTTAATATAAGGAACTAATATTTCTAGGTCCAAGCATATACAACTACACAAGCACAACTTCTTGTGGGTAGGGCTAGCATGGAGCTACAAAGACAAAAATGTACAAAAAGCCCATGCCAGCCTCTAATAAGAACATTTGCATAAATTTGGAAAAGCCCAAATGCAGATCAAGCCCACTTAGAACCAAAAAAAAAACATGAAATATACTAATATAGTTCCAAAATTTAACTAGCTCAAATAAATTAGTTTGAAAACTTCAGCCCAACCGAGAGAGTCCAGCCTGCATTCAATGCACTCTACACGACGCCGTTTGGACTCACATGCATAAACGGCATATTGATATTCTCAGGGTTTTTGAACGTTCCCTGTTTCCTTTCAACCTCCTTTGTTTGGCTTTTCCACTTTACTCACCTCCATCCCCAGGGTTTTAGACCTCTTGCTCTCAACCATGGAGTCCCTCGCTAAACTTACCCACCGTCACCAACCCCTTAATCTCTCGCTCAATCCCCACCGTCCATCATTCCCAAAGCCCATTTTTTCTTTCAGAACCCAACGCTCATCGCCACCCTTCAACTCCATCTCTGTCAGCATCAGAGCCTCATCCTCATCCTCATCATCAAAATCCTCCCGCGACCCACCTTATCAGAACCCCCAAAACCCTAAACCCCCTCTCCTAACTCCTCTTATCAAGACCACCTGCGCCACCATCGCCGCGGCCGCATTCTTCTTCATGCGCCTCCACCTCAAACCCGCCATCGCCGCCCCAATCGCCCCCACCACGGTGGAGCCCAGAGAGGAGTCGACGGAGGAAGTTGGGTCTGAAGACAAAGAGAGACTCATTGAAGAGCAATTGAGTCGCGACCCAGACGATGTCGAAGCGCTGAGGTCTTTAATGGAAGTCAGGATCAAAGCTCACAAGCTGAACGAAGCGGTTCAGGTATTGGATCGGTTGATCGAGCTTGAACCCGAAGACTACGAGTGGCAATTGCTCAAAGCCAACGTTCATAACTACATGGGTGAGTTGGAACTCGCTACAAATGAATTCGAGGAGATTTTGGCGAAAGACCCTTTTCGGGTTGAGGCCTATCATGGCCTGGTGATGTCTGTGGCGCAATCCGCCGAGAAATTGAAGCCGGTGTTGAAGAGGGTCGAGGAGGCAATGGAGAAGTGCAAGAAGCAGGGGAACAAATCCGATGTGAGGGATTTTAAGCTGTTAATTGCCCAAATTCTCGTAATGGAGGCGAATTATTCGGATGCTTTGAAGCTTTATCAGGATCTTGTGAGGGAAGAGCCAAGGGATTTCAGGCCGTATCTGTGTCAAGGGATCATTTATACTCTGCTGAGGAAGCAGAATGAGGCCGAGAAACAGTTCGAGAAGTTCAGGAAGCTTGTTCCCAAGAACCACCCTTACAAAGAGTATTTCGATGATAATATGTTTTCGACGAAGCTGTTTGCACAGAAGGTGGAGAGGGAGAGAGCCGGGTCGAAAGTCTGAGGGAAGTGAGCTGCTGAATTTGAGCTCATTGTGGTGGCTGGCTTCTGTAATGTGGTTGTCTCTTGGTTTCTCTGCCTCTGGTTTTTGGTTAATGCTTTGGCTAGTGGTGTTCATTCAAGCTGTAGGTAACTTTAGTAGTAGTAGTAGTGGCAGTAGTGAAGGTATTATTGAGACTGTAGAGCTGTCTTGCACATCGATCAGTGAAATTTAATATTTTGTTGAACCAATTTTGTCTCATCATTTGAAGTTATAGATGGAATGAAATTATTTTTGAAGTTCTCATGCTGACTTCCTGTGTTTGTTTCATGTCTTTATATCTAAAGAGCATGCTTTGATATCCTATATATACATGAAACTTTGCTAATTGTATGATGTATATAGTTAATGTAGACATGCTTATTGTGGGTGGGACTGTTGCAGAAATGGTTATAGTAATCTTTAAGGTTGGCTAAGATTTTTGTTAACTGTGTTTCTCTTAACTTTAAAATTATTCCGACACCAGGATTTCTGGTTTTCACTTCTTGTGTTCTAGCTCTGCTGCATATGATACCTTCACAAATGATATAAGATGCCATTTCAGTCCTATAATTTCCTTTGTATGTCCAAAATTCCTAATATATCTTTCATTTAAGTTTCACAATGTCTGTGCGGTAGCTATATTAGTTAATGTCATGTGGTTATACAAAGTCAATTTCTTTTCAGAAAAATTAGTAAATTTTGATATAGGAAGCAGTGCACTTGTTCTAAGAACGTGCATTTGAAATCGAATTCATGAGCCTTGGTGCTGTTTGATTTTTTAGTCATCATTTGTGGTCACTGATGTTAAAATGGTACCACATGGGATTGAAGAGTAAGTACAAATCTGTACAGTCTTAAAACTTTTTTCATTGGATATGGCATGTTGATAAATATTCCAAACTGAGGAGTTTATTTCTCATTTTTGTTTCTCTTGCACTGTGTGTGTGTGTGTGAGAGAGAGAGAGAGAGAGAGAGAGAGAGAGTATGAATGATTACCTTGTATAAGTTGTAACTATAAATGACTTAGTTTCAGTAATATACGCACTGTTGGTGGACTGGTGATAGTGATGTTAATAGTGTGCGTTTGTGTGATTAACAGTATTATTGACTACAAATTTGGGTTTGAATGTTTATAACAGGAAGGTTGTTGCTATTTAGCCATAATAATATGTACAAGATCACTTTGTGTATAAGCAGTTAATGACTTTGTTTAGGTTGATATATTCACAAATATGCACATAACTATGGAGGTGGTCCTGGAGATGCTAAAATTATGAGGATTCGTCTGATGTTGTGTGGAAGTGAATTCTATTTTTGTAGCAACATTGGTATGGGATATGGAATGGATTAATCTTGAACAAATAGACGTCTATTTTGATTTTGTTTTTTTGGTCTCTATGTCACATTTTCTCTATTTGTATATTGGCTGCTTTCTCGCTTAATTGATCCCCCCTTACCTTGCTTGTGCTCCTTCAAGTTTCACTTGCATGATAATTGGTCTCGGTCATATATTTAATGGCTACTTAGGTGAGGACTCGCATGTGTGTAGACATTCTTTTTTTGTTGTCGTTCAGTTTCTGTAGTGAGCGGACAGGGCAGCAAAATGCATATGATTAGTCAAAATCAAATTTGTCTGTGCATTTGAGCATGCATTTTTGTGATGTGTAACCAAGCAGAAATGTAGATTCAATTTTCTAGATATTAAATTTCAGACTTTTGCATGGTAGTATACTGTATGCAATATGTACATTTCCCACCAGCACACATTGTCTCTCTAACTGTCTTGCTCTTTCCCATTCTCATTCTTGCTTTCGCTGCACGCTTGCTGTTTGGTTGAAAATGAGTCGATTAGCAGCAGGTGCTTCTGCTGTTAGCTCTTACCTATCCAGTATATCACAGTAAACCTTAACCTGCAGCTGCAAGTCTCTGATGGTGATTCAGTCTCTGCAATAAGGTTACTTGGGTCCCAATCACCATGGCAGAGATGAAGGACATGTTATAAGAAGGGATATGGATTAATGGGTAAGCATGACTTTTGTTGGATGAATTGGCCCATTGGGCTTGGGAGGTATGGGATGAATACTCGGCTAGTCCAACCAAGAGGTCCAGTTCTGTGACTTCTGTCCTGTCCATACAAAATCTGTTTTCCACTGGAGAGCTTCTAAATGCACTCAAGAATTTGATCAATACATATTTGGTGATGGCCAAATAGAGATAGTGGGATTTGGGACCCACCCTCTTTATTCCCTCTTTATTCATTCAGATTATTCAATACCCCCTTGTATTACCAACGGCACCAAAGAGGCTCCATATCTTGAAAAATTATTGATAGAAGCAAATATGGATGTGACACATGAATGTGTTCTTGTACTCATGGGAGGAGCCAAAGAAGCAATCATGCCAAGGGCGCTCTTGATGCCACTATTGAATCAAGTGGAGTTGTGAATGTGAGAAATCAATCCTGGTTTCAAATTTTGTTGTCTGTGAAATGTGAAATGTGAAATGTGAACGGATATGTCTCATCCATGGAGGGCAAAAGTCCGAAATATGAGGTCTTCTTTATCATCTTTATAATTTCTAAGATTCTTTTGTTTTTTTCTTTCTTGGGTTGTGGTGTTGATGTAAGTCACAGTCACCCGCTCTATTCGGAGATTCTCCAGCCATTACAAATTGCAAGGTCCTGGCTTAGCTAGCTAGGTTATTTATTGTGCCTTCAATAATTCAAGTGCACCTGAAACTTTTGACCCAAAAAAAAAAAAAAAGTGCACCTGAAACTTGTACAGGTCCATATATGGGTTCTGGGTTTTGAGCAATTAAATGAATCTTGCAGAGTGAAGATTCCAAGTGCACCTAAATGACCCACCCAATTTGTGTAAATGCAGGTTGCACAAGAAACCCTGTTTAATCTGGTGGTTATAAAATGTATATACTTTAAGTCATATACATTTTCCTTTCCAATGAGGACATAAAATAGTCCATAGTCACATCCTTCTGAAAAGAAATTTCAGTGAGATTTCCATGCCACGTTATTATGTTGAACAATCACTCAAAAGACAAAACCCATTAATTTGTTCATGAAATGTCCTATAATATTAGTTGAATTCTCACCCGTGTTTACACACACAAAATTTTTATGAATTTATTATGTTTATGAAGTCATTAGAATTTCTTTATCCATATCAACCGATACACTAGACTGATTCTTTATCATTATTTTTAAATGATTGATTATTAGTTATGGTGACGTACTATACCGATTTTACAAATCAACCTAGGCTTATTGGAGACCTACCAAATTAAAGCAAGTCTTATATGTTCATTTTCTAGAAACGGTCGAATTGATATTGAGATTTGTGACATATAATCTAATAAGCTAGAGACTAGAGTATGACTTTGTTGAACCTAGCTAGTTGCCTGTATATGATAATACCAATCCAAGCACAACATGCTGAAAGGTTGGTCTTGGCCGGGTTATACGTGTCTAGCTAGCTAGTTAATTTAATAGAGATGAGATTTTGATGGGTTAAGACTTAATTTATAAACAGTGTCGTAATTAAGTCTGCAGGCAGCCTAATTAGGTTGGTAATCGTAGAATGATGGCCAGTGTGGTTGTGGCATGGCAACAAGCATATGTGTATAGTTTTGATTAATTAAGGAATATTTGTAGTTTGTCAAAAGTAAAACAGGTAATTGCGGGCGTTCAAAAGCCATGATTAATGTGAATTTCGACCTAAATAATCACACTTTAGTCTAGTCAAAGTAGTTTGCTTTAACTTTAATTTGCTTTTATTATTATTATTATAGAACACTCCAACCACTAGAAATTGCTTACTTCATAGGATGAGTAAGGAAAACCCACATTTTCTTAAACTTTATTCTTGTTAGTTTGCTAGTTGTTTTCAGTATTCATGCACAAACTCAAATCTTACTCTCAGAAATGTTGTCCTCAACAGTGTTGGATTCAAAAAGTTCTCTACGTGGGGAAGTTAGGCCTAACGCGGACGCATATATATTATATTAATTACCAAAAAGTTTAGGAAGCAATAACTTTATCTTTGAATCATTTTATCAAATAATCACACTCCCACTCCTTAAGACATAATTCAAAGAAAATAGGAATGAGAATTTAAAATTAATGAGTAAACTTTTATATATAAGGCACAAGATTGCTACTAATTACTCCCAAAAAAAAAAAGGATTGCTTCTAATCCCTCTTTCATTACAAATATGTTTGATGAATGTGATAAAAACAACAACACTCATCCGGATTAAAAGAAATCCAAATTCCTGGAATAAATATTTGGCTCTAAGGTTGGTACCAAGAACTAATTTATATTATTGCTAAAAAGGAAACTGTCCCAATAAAGAAACTAAAAAAAGGCATTAAAAAATAAAAAAAAAACCAAAGCAAATAGTACTCCTTGATGAATGGGTCGGGCGATAGGACATGATCGTGTATGGCTTGTGGGGATCTTGCTTTTCACATGCGTCTATGAAAAATGGTTAACCAAAGAAGAAAAAAGTGAAGGGAAGAAAAAAAAAATTGAAGACATAGAGAAGGTCTTAATGATCATGCAAATGGACAAGTAAACTTGCTAGAATTGCATTGTCAATTTAGGTGTCAACTATATAGTAGGGATCGTAGACAACAATGATTTCCCTGTTATGATTTTTTATTTTTTTTAGCTTGGATTCCATACACAGAAATAAAGGTTCCCAAGCATATTATGCAAATTATGTGGGCCAAAGGTGGGGCGTAGTACTTGTAATACATACATGCTTTGCCTACATATACACCTATAGAAGAAGGTGTTATATTAATTGCAACTTTATTCATGATCATGCATGCAAAATCACACTACCATGCATCAAATTAATACACCACCAATTAATCATGGATTTAGATAGAGTTTGCTTTGTTTATAATCTTCCACATTTTCGATCAAGTGTAAAATTAATTTTGAGTTTTGATTGCGCGTGGCAAATGGGCATGGTTTTCCTTGATCCAGGAGGCAAAACTATAATCCAAAATCATGGATGATCGAGTTCTCTATTTTTAGGGTGCACCCACGGTTTTTAAGGTTTAGAAAGAGAGAATTAGGCTCTCTTTTTTTTTTTTTGGAACACTAAGCAAATATCAAATATGGGAGCATGCAAACGTTAGCGATTGGTTGAGAGTTTAGATCACTCGCTAATCTTTTTTTGGCGATTTTGTACATATATTTACAACTACATCATTTTAGACTTCTAAATATATATATACTTATTTTTCCGATATAAAGCCTAACCTCAAAAAGCTGAACATTTAAAAGCCCAAAACAAAGTCGTTTTTTACATATGGGCAAGATCATATTACTAGAAAAATCAGCAAAAAATCATGTTTCATATATATATATATGGATCGAGAACCAAGTATTTAAATTCTTGGTTAGACCTAAGATATATCTAGGAAGGGGGAGGGCAAGAGAACTGTGGTCTTAGGTGTGGTCCTATAAATGATAAATGCTTTATCACTAGAGCTAGCTACTATCCCTAACATGCAGAAGAAGCAAACTTCATGATCACCATAACTGACTTGATGTATCCATTCACTGATCCATGGGTCCAAACAATATATATATATATATATATATATATATGTATCCATCATTAATTTTGACCCATTTCATGCCATATAATTTGAGCAACACAAGTCCCTCAATTGCATGGCATTTGTTTGTCTCTTCCCCACAACAAAACAAAAGGGTAGGTGCAAGACAAAACCCACAACTCCAAGAATATATTTGCCTACACTCACGCCTACATACATGTACCTAATTATGGGCTAGCTGAGCCCTCCTTAGCTGAATTCAATGCATGCATGCCTTTCTATATATATAAAACATTCCTCCATTTGTTTGGTCTGTCATTGTAGTTAACTAGTTATCATAAAGATATGATAGCCACATTCATCCAAAAAAATGGAGATTAAAAAAAGATAAATTAAGGAGCCAGCACACGGTTACTTACCCTTGCAAAATAAATCAACTGCAGAGAGTCTCCATCTGTTAGAAAATTTGGTTTTAGTATAATAATGGATGTACGTAATTCAGGCTTGGTGGAATACTGGAGTGTGATATATATATATATATATATTTTTTTTTTTTTGTCTGGTGAGTTTGGCAAACGACAATAACATCTCATTTGTCCATATGCGCATCTAATACTACTTGGTCACTCAACCCCAAAGTATATTTTTGGAGATTTTAGAATTTTTTTTGGATAACTTGTAAAACCTCTTTTTCATTTTTTTTTGGTAAAAATAAAAAATACAAAAGTGGGTCGTGAAGTTTTACAAGTTAAACACGTATAATCATGTGCAAACATACGCGCGCATTAAGTAATTTCAGGTGTCTAATTTGTGTCGGTGAGTTTGTGAACATACGTTTCAATTTTCAGCTTGTTATTAATAAACTCTAAGTGTTTTGCATTAGTGAGTATCTTAACATTAAACATTTCAGTTTTTAATTAACTTGTCGTATAGTCACATTCTTACCATTGTACCACATGTGTGCGTGATTCTTAGTATAATGTAAGAAGAATCACATTATAATATTTTATGGTAGTTCATTAATTTGTTCTCGTTACAGTTTTGGTTAATTGTTAATTGACAAAGAAACAACTGTCACATAATACAATAGTGACTTAATTATAAAAGTTATACAGTTATACTTATACCCTAAATTAATCTTTAGTGACTCAGTTATTAGTATATTTTTCTTTATTTTTTTTAAAGTATCAAATTCGAATCCGCTTTCCCGAATAAGAAATAAAAACATTGAATGAATCGCAATTTACATTTACATTATGCAATCATATCATATAATAAATGATATGTTTGTTACATTAAATATTATGATTAATTATTAAATCAAATATCGACTATCCAAAAATGGCTTTTTCAAATTTCAATTAGATCTGACAACATATTGTATTTTTGCGAGTTTGTATGATATGTGAAAAATGGCTTAACTTGAACACGAGCCACTAAGCTAATTGGTAAAAAATATCAACACGAACATGACATGACTCGTTTCACCCATATTGGGTTAACTCGTTTTAACCTGCTATTTCATTTCACACATCAACACACATTTTACCCATTACAAAAATTTAAAACTATAAATTTTCTATCAAAAAACAAATGAGTAAATTACAAAAATACCCTTATTCTTAAGGAATCTAAATGAATTTTACGAATTAACACAAAAACAACCCTTTAGTTTAGCAGGTAGCTAACGTGTCCACACACTTTTAACACAAACACTAAATTTTCGTGCAAAATCCTGTCACGTTCATGGTCAGGACAATTTTGCCAATTCCAATTCCAACCTTACTCATAAATATTCATTCTTGTGGAGTTTTGCAGTTAATAATCAATCCTCAATTTTCTGACCCCAGAAAAAGAAATGAAAATCCTCAATTTTCTCAATCAGACATAATAAGACCCGGAAAAGGAAACACCGGAACAGCCGTGAATTTTGTTATAAAAAAACGAAGCATACACGAAGTGAGCCCAGCAGCTTCCCATATCGAACCAAGCAGGACACATACGCGGACACAGGGATGAAAGCCACGTGGAAAAAGAACAGGGTGATAGCCTGTTCTGTTCACCCACCCTCACCCTTTAACCGTAGAGTCAGTCCATAGCATACACCACTTGCCCGCGCAGTGGTTCAGCCCGTGTCAGTATTTCGGTATTTGAAAGTTCAAAAAATAAAACCCACCCCCTCTCTCTCTCTCTCTCTCTCTCTCTCAACCTCACGCCCCACGCTTTCCCACACCCACCTCTCGCAGTTGTCCATGTCCAACGGAGTAACCAACCGACCTCTCTTTAATGCCTCTCTCTCTCTCGCTCTCTCTCTGAGTCTCTGAGTCTCTGAGTTTCGTCCTCTCTCTCTCTCTGTTCAAGATCTGAGGGTTTTGATTCTTGTTTTCTGAGTGTGGAGCTGGAACTCTAGGGTTCTTTTTTTTTTTTTTTTTTTTTTTTGTGTGTGCGTGATTTTCTTGGAACCTTCCTGTCTGAGCGAAATTTCCGATCTACGTTTCCTAGGCATTAGTTCGTTCATTTTTAACCTTTAAATTTTAGGGTTTGGGAGGGTTTTTAATGAGTGAAAATGGAGAAATTGCGACCAAAGATGTCCAAGGTTGCCAACATTGCTGGTAGGAGCTCCGAAGAAAGATTCGCCTCCACGGAACGAGCTTCCAGAGGAGGTCTGATACTCTCATTTTTCGAATTTTTATATTTTATCTTATAACGTCTCTGAAATTCTGGCTCTTTTTGGTTTCCGAGAAAACCGAGGACTAGAAGAGAAGGAAGATGAAGTTTTAGATTTAGGTTGAAAATGGAGCCACTCCTTCTGTCTGCTTGCCATGAAAGCCATGGAAGGATTACGCTAAACTATTAAGCTCGCTTGAGCCGAATCTTCTAATTTTGTTCTTTCCAATTTGAGAAAATAATAAATTCTTGAACGACATAACTACTCTTCATTTTTCTCAATTTTTAATATTGAAAAATAAAGCTATCAACCAAAGGCAATGATTATTATTTTTAATTAGCAGCTTATTTATTTATTGTTCTTTCTCTACTAGTTATGCAATGCAGGTTATTTTCGGGTTTGTCTCTATAATGCTGGTAAAGTGTGTGACTTTCTGTAGTGGTATTGCCATGATTCCTTTGTTTCCATAATGAATTCAATTTTTTAGTAAAAAGGAACAATGAAATTGCCTCTCTTTTCTGCATGCTATTTTCCAGACATTGCCATGCTTTTTTTTCTTTTCTTTTCTTGTGTTTTCCTTTTCCCAAGATCTGTTTGAACTGTTCTCTGATTATTTACTGGGTTGGATTCTAGTTATTTCGATTTCTAATGTTTGGTAAATTTTATGAAGTTAATCCTTCCCACTTTGTATATGCTTCAGGAAACAGGCAGGTTCAGAAACAGATAAACTTTCCAAAATTGTCCTCTGATTCTAGTTCTTGCAGTAGTGGCTCTACCTGCGAAGACTCGGTGCGTTCATTTTCTTTAGTTGTGTTTATTGAGTCGAATGATTTGATTTTTCCTTTTCTTATTCCATTTGTAACATGAATGGAGTAACGACTTTGCTATTTGAAATGAGCCATAGAATTGCTCTTTTTCTGAAGTCTTCCTTCATTTTGTTTTATCTTGATATTGAAAATAACAATTTATAGGCATTCATGACCAAGTGTATTTTGTCTTTACAGTTGACATTTGAGTTGGGGTGGAGATCTTCAAAGCAAGCTATTGGAACTCCAATCAAGAAATTAATAGCTGAGGAGATGTTTAGAGAAACTGAATCCAGAAGGAGATCACCAAGTGTTATTGCCAAATTGATGGGTCTTGATGGGCTGCCACCTCATCAGCCTGCTCATAAACAACAAAAAGGCATTTCAGATAATTGTCTTGAGAGGACAAGATCAGTGGAGAAAGAGCGCAGAAGCGGTATGTATTATGACCACCGATCATCGAGGAAGAACGCAAAGGATCAGCAAGAATTTAAGGATGTGTTTGAGGTTTTGGAAACTTCAAAGGTGAAAAGTTGTAGTTACTCATCACGAAGGACTGCTAACTCAAAGCTCAGTGATGCTGAGATGGCCTTTGTTCGACAGAAGTTCATGGAAGCTAAACGTCTTTCAACAGATGAGAAGCTACAGAATTCAAAGGAATTCCATGATGCACTTGAGGTTCTGGATTCCAACAAGGATCTTCTGTTGAAATTTCTTCAGCAACCAGACTCATTGTTCACAAAGCATCTGCTTGATCTGCAAGGTGGTCCCCAATCTCGTTGTGGTCGAATAGATTCTATGAATTCATCAGAAGCTCAGAAGTATGCGGACATTGACCTTGGCTGGACATCAGCAAGAGAAACCCCTCAAAAGAAATACTGTAAATCTCCTCAGAAGCATCGTGATTCTTTTTCTAGCCACAGTGACAGTAGGCATGCTGCTCATAATTCTCTCAAGTCATCACAAAACCGATCAGATGCGAAACATGAATGTGGCATTTCTCCTACAAGGATAGTTGTTCTGAAGCCGAACCTCGGGAAGGTACTGAATGCTACCAAAACTAATTCATCACCTTGTTCTTCACATGGTTCTATGTCAGTTTGTAGGAAACATACAGAATTTCCAGGCATTAAAAATAGGGAGGTAGAATCATGGGGAAAGAAAAACTTCAACAATAATGAGGAGCATTCAAAGCATAAGTCTAGAGAATCTAGAGAAGTAGCTAAAGAAATTACACAGCAAATGAGAAATAACTTTAGCACCGGCTCTATGCGTTTTTCATCCTCTGGATTTAAAGGATATGCTGGTGATGAGAGTTCTTGTAGCATCTCTGAGAATGAATCTGCAAGTGAATCAGAGCTGATGTCAGTGGCTTCCAAACATTCCTTTTATACAAATAACCGCTCCAGGCCTTCATCATCCTGCTCTACTGAATCATCTGTGAGTAGGGAGGCCAAGAAGAGACTCTCAGAGAGGTGGAAAATGACTCACAATTCCCAAGAAGTGGAAATGGTTTGCAGGGGCAGCACACTTGCTGAAATGCTTGCTATCCCGGACAAGGAAAGGCGAGCAGAAAATTTGGATGCCATGATAGGTGAGGCAGGGTTCAGAGATAAATTTTCCAGTAAAGATGGACCTTCTGGCTGGGGTGGACCTCTGGGTATCAGCAGCAGGGATGGCTGGAAGGATGGATGTGTCAAAGGTTTATCAAGATCGAAATCACTTCCTGCTTCATCTAGTGCATTTGGAAGTTATAAAACAAGTATGCGGCGTGAAACTATACGCGATGACAGGTATCTGATACCAAAGGAGGCATTCAAGCACGAAAGACACCAGACTGCAAAGGGTAATCCTGATCATAGAGAAGGTGCCCGCAGAAAGTCTAGATCCAGTAACAAAAGATCTTGTTATTCTCGCTCCTTAAGTAGGGAAAGTATTGACATTTCAGCTGAAAATCATACAACTCAGAACACAGATAAAACTGACCTTGAAGAGAACAGTCGATCTCAGCAGAATCTTGCAGTCATTGATTTACCAGCTAGTAATACCATAGATACAAGTCCTGCTTCTGTAAAATTGGTGGTGGATGTGGATGCATCCGTGTCTTCTGAAACTCCTGATGTGTTCCTCCCAGAATTATCAGCTCGTACATCAGTAGAAGGCGATTCCCGTGGCAGTCACCAGGATAACCTAATTCCTCAGGTTTGTGTTTAAATTTTCTGATTGATTTTCAGATGCTTGTTAGTATATTATTGATGCTGTAGAACAACTAGATTGATCCCTAAAGACTCTTATATAATTTCATCTTGTTGCTAAAAAAAAGTCTTGATGTTACCTCGTGTAATGTTCTTTATTCTTTGATCATTTTATCATATAACATTTGTACAAATAAGTAAATGCATCTTCCTACTTTATGTATGTGTCATCTCTCTATGTATGTTGAATTACTTAGATTTCCTGCTCAGTTGAAAGCAGAGCTTCAAATTTGCATAAAACATATTTTTGTCTCTCATTATGTCATTAAATTCCAGGAACCATCAATTAGGCCACCTGATGAAGGGTCAGTCCCCTCTGACCACCCTGTACCTGGAATAGAATCTCCAGCAAGCTCCAAGGAGGCTGATCAGCCCAGTCCGGTTTCAGTTCTGGAAGTTCCTTTTACTGATGACGTGTCATCTTGTTCTGAATGCTTTGAAAGTCTCAGTGCTGACCTGCAAGGTAACTGGGAGACCATTATATTGATTACTTTTTGTTGCTTGTGTGAGTTGCTCTATGAATATGTAGATGCTGGAATAGAAAAAACTACTGCTAGAAGGCAGTTATTTTCTCTTTTCCTTATGCTTTTTAATTAATACCCTTGCCATTGGTTATGCAGCAAATATGAAATTTTTAGTGACAATGTTGGGCAAGGGTAGGCTTTTATCATGATCTTTCAGACTTGTAGTCATTATTGGGAGTTAAATTTTCTGTCATATCAGTTAGATAAGATGGAATTCTGCAATCCAATTTTGAGTTTGATTACGAATTTTCGATGGTGATTTTCTCGGCTTGTCTTCCCATTGTGTTGCGCATTCTGGTGACTAACGTTGCATCAGCAGTATTTTAGTTAATTAACCTATTCCTTTTGTTTGGTTTAATATTTCTTCTTCTTTTCTGTTTCTAGGGCTTCGGATGCAGCTTCAGCTACTCAAGTTGGAGTCAGACTCGTATGAAGAGGGACCCATGCTAATCTCAAGTGATGAAGATGTTGGAGAAGGATCTACTGGGATCTCTGATGCAATTGGACTGTCTAGAGACGAAGAGAGCTGGGAGTTTTCATACATATTTGATATGTTAACTGAATCTGGTTTAATGGATGCTGACCCTGATACCTTCTTGGCAACATGGCACACTCCAGAATGCCCCTTGAGTCCTTTACTATTTGAAGAGCTTGAGAAAAAGTACTGTGATAAGAATTCTTGCTCAAAGTCTGGGAGGAGATTACTGTTCGATTGCATAAATTCAGGGCTTCTGGAGATTTTTTGGCAATTCGCTGATCCACACCCGTGGGTGAGGCCTGCTACGAAAAGGATTGGTCCTCAGTGGATTAGTAAAAGTGCACTCCAAGATGGTCTGTGTAAGTTGCTAGCAAGCGAAGAAAAGAATGTGGACATGGACAATTTGGAGAAAGTGCTGGGAAGGGACTCACTGTGGTGGGATCTTGGAGACCAAATTGACATGATAGGTAGGGAAGTAGAGAGATGGTTGATAGATGAGCTAGTAGCAGAGGCAGTAGTGGTTATGTAGTTCAGAGAGCCAAGATTTTCAACCCAAGTTTTTTCTTTTTTTTGTGGTCTAGAAGCTTAAAACATAGTATGTAAATGGTAATTTCATGAGAAGATGAATAAAATGATCAGCCTCTTTTAGAAAAGTTGTTGGTAGGTATGTCAAGAATGATGTTTCCCTTAAAATGACCAAGCTTTTTTGTGGTGGGGGGGTTGTATCAAGCAAATGGTGTAGAGAATATACAAAGAAAAAAACAGAGAACAATGAATGGAGACGCATCCATTCAGATTTACAATTTTAATGGTAGTTTTATAATTCTAAGAACCAAGTACCAACCTACCTTGGTTTTGCAAAATTTTCTTTATTGTATTTCCATATTAACCATGCTAATATTTCTTTTAATATTTCCTCCCATCCCTGATCTCTTGAATTTTCATACAGGAATGATACAGATTTGCAGTAGAAGATGGGATTTCAATCTTGCACCGTGTCATAATTTGGTTGGACAACTTAGACCAATATAACATAGTTAGCAATATGTCGATTATACCTAATAATTTTTCAAAATTTTGCACATATTTATGCATTAGTGGTGAACATTGATTCCTACATATATATGCATCAGAATTCAAACTTTTTTTTTGTGAGGTCAAAATTTGAACTTCCTTCGCCCTCTTTGATTTGTACTTTGAAAATTAAGGGAAGAATTCGCCTTAATTTCACAACAAACCTCCATAATTGGTGAACCTCATATGGAAATACAATTAAAATACAATATGACATTGCACAAAGCCAACCTGGATTGATATAGCACTATAAGGAAAATTTCCCTGTGACTTGTATATGCTAGTTTTTATACGAGGACAGTAAACCCTGTTCATTCCGAGAGCAAAAAGAATGAGAAGCATGAAGAACAAAGCAGCAGCCTGCCAAAAAATGGCATGGGTGGCCTTGGTGCTTGTGCTAGTTTTGGGCTTTGCCTCTTGTTCCCCAGATGCAAGTATGGTGCCAAAGGGCACACTAGTCCCACCATCTGATGATTCTGGTAAGGAACATAATGCGAGTCCTCCTCTTTCGAACCCGCCAAATAAATTCAATTTTGGTATGCTACCAAAGGAGACTCCAGTTCCACCATCGGGTCCTGATAGAGAACATAATCCGAGTCTGGTTAATCCAGATCCCTCAACAAAAATAAATTTCGGTATGCTATCAAGGGATACTCCAGTTCCACCATCTGGCCCTAATAGAAGACATAATGTGGCTCCACCTTTTCCATATCCATCAAGAAAATCAAGTTTCAGTATGCTTCCAAATCAAGCATCTCAACCCAACGGAGTCGACTAATCCTCTAGATTCGACTTTAAATTTAGAATAAAATTATTTGCAATATATTCGCTGATCGTATTTTGTGTGATTTCTTTAATAAAGGTTGGACCTACTAAATAAGCGTCCTACCTCTATTAAAGAGATGGTACGGTTGAGATAGTACAATATGCGATCATAATGTTTTATGGCTTTGGTTATATGCAAAACTCTTTGGTTTCTTGGCTGGCTTGGCGATGTTCTATCTTGTATTAATTTTTTTTCTTGGTGACATCGCATTAATTTGTTCACTAACATGTCGTTTGTGTAAGGAACAAAGATCAGAAACCCACTTTCCCCATAAGCTATAGTAACCAAATATGTATTCTCAATCTTAAGCAAAAGAGGTGCAGTGGTTCATTGTTGCTTTTCTTCTCAATCTTAGCTGATTGACTTTGTTTTTTCTTCACTTCCAAAATTTGGGTATGTTGAGGAAGAAAACTGGTTCGGTTTTAGCCTTAGCTCCACCACTCATTTGACAATAATTCTGGTGTTGTTTATATGCTGTAGAGGGTTAAGGAAAATACTGGGGGCAATTTCAACAATAGAATTGATAAAATGAAATTAAAAAAATAGAATAAAATGAAAGAATGTTGGATGACTTTTTAAGAGTGCCAATAGCGTCTTCCTTGTTTTATTGTATTGTCACTCATTACAAAAGAGAATAATGCACACTCCTAGTAGTATGGGGCATGATATTGCTCGAGTGAAGGAGGTGGTTTCTCATAGTGAGGTGGGCTGAATGAGGGCCCAGAGTGTAGCATCCCAAAACTCGAAGTTCTTGACAGACTTGGAGGAGCAGGAGGACTCGCCGATGTTTTACTGCCAGGCCCAGATGGTGGAATTGGCGTAAACCTTGGTAGAACACCGAAATTTATTGACCTTGATAATTGATTTGGAAGAGGCGGACTCTCATTTCTTCTGCTGCCAGAACCTGATGGTGGAACTGGATCATCCCTTGGTAGAACTCCGAAATTTATTGACCTTGATAATTGATTTGGAAGAGGTGGACTCCCATTATGTCCACTACCAGGACCCGATGGTGGATAATTACCCTTCAATATTTCACCAAAATATGGAGGAAGACTTGTAGGTAATTCAGATGGCTGAATATCTGCTGAGCAGGATGCAAAGCCGAAAACCAACACAAGCATAAAAGCAGCCCATGGAAATTTTTCATAGGCCATTGCCATGTTCTTCATGCTTCTCATTCTTTTTAATTGGCTTATGAATGAAAACCATGCATGCTCCACCACCCTTATATAAGAACTAGCAGATACTTCATTATAGTAAATAATTTAATTAGAATCAGATATACATTTTCTTTTATAAACAACTAGAATCAGATAATTAACGGATTTAATTGGATTACCTTTGCCCAATGTTATTTTCTATTTCATGAGGATCAGGGTTCAGATATACCTTTTCCCAATTAGAATCAGATATGCCTTTGCCCTCACACTTCTTGGATCGGATCGGATGGGGGGATTTTTATTTTTATTTTTCTTTAAATGGAGTTAGATCCTCTCTTCTTTTTTTCCTCTCTCTCTCTCTCTCCTTGATGGATTATGTCATTGTAAGTATCTCTTAGATTTATTACTAAGTTTGTTTAAAGTTGGAGGAGAAATTGCACCATTGGTCCACTTTTTCTTTAGAAAGTTTCATATTAGTCCACGATTGTTTTTTCGTTCGATATTGATCTATTAACTTTATAACATTTTTCATTGTGATTCAAACCGTCAAATTAGCACAAATAGCCGTATATTTTAGTGATGTGTTGCACGCATGCAGCATTGTTGTGGTCTATTAATTTTTTACTTAGTTCCATATTGGTTCACTAATTCTTCACTTTGTTCTATATTAGTTCTTGACAGTGCCCCCACGCGCGCGGCACATGACTAAAATAGAGGACTGTTTATGCTAATTTGACGGTTTAAATCACAATGGATTACGTTACAAAGTTAGTGGATCAATATGGAACAAAAAAAAAAATCAATATAGAACTTAGTAAAAAATAAATGAACTAATGGTGCAATTTCCTCGAGTTGGAGGATTGCTATTGTCTTTTCAATAAATTATTCATTTACCCAAAAAAAAAAAAAAAAAAAAACAAGGAAATTGCACGAATGCAAGAGGTTGGATCTCATAGTGAGGTGGGCCAAATGAGGGGCCAGAGTGTCGTAACCCAAAATTTAACTTATTTGATGGATATGGAGGAGGAGGACTCGAAGATGTTCTTGTACTAGGCCCAAATGGATTGAGAAATAGCAGAGACTATTGAAAAGGATGAAGGGGTTGCCTTAGAGAGATGAGCCCATTGATTTTTTTCCTCACAAAATCAAATTCCTTGTTTGGTTTCCAATTATACTGGGTATACGGTATACCGTATACTACAAACAAGAGAAAGAAAATAAAATATCCCAGTTTTCATGCATTTTCTAACCAACCAATCAAAGCAATCACTAATTATTGGTATTTCCAGATTGTTTAATATTTCAATTTGATGCGAACCATGTTCATAATCATAAAGTAAATATTATACTGTTAATTGTTGCTGTAGTTGTTATTTTCAGGAAGACTGTGAGAACTGAGAAAGTATTTACACAACCTGTGAGTGTGGGGGAAGGTAGGAATTTTAACATTAATTTGCAACCTATCTTTACCTTTCTTGACACGTACTAATATTACCATACGTAAACTAATAATAACACGTATCACATCATTTGAAATTCAAATTCGATATATAAATTAGAATTCTTAACATTATTTAAATGCCTAAATTTTATTTGACGGTAACACTAGTTAAGCAAGACAACGTGGTAACACTTAAAAATTTCTCCTTGTGCTGGGACCAGATGGTGGGATTGGCCTGCCTTTTAGTAACATACCAAAATTTAATTTCATTGAAGGATCTGGAGGAGGAGGACTTCCAATGTTAGGTCCAGTTGGTGGAACAGGTCCCCTTGGTAACATCCCAAAACTCAATTGTTTGTGGGTACTTGTGGTCCATCTTCCACTTAACCAGTTAGGCTTCTCTTCCCCATCTGTTGCAAGCATACTACCCTCTGAGGAGCACAAGGCAATGCCCAAAAGCAGCACAAGCACAAAAGCTGCCCATGATAATTTTTCATACGCTATTGTCATGTTCTTCATGCTTCTCATCCCTTTTTGGTTTGTGAATGAAAAACCATGCTCCACTACACCACCCTTATATAAGAACTAGCTCATACTAATTCATTGGGAGAATTCATTTGAAATAATATTCCATATGCGTTTCACTACTTAGACATCCCAAAAACGTAGCTAGCTAGCCATCCCAAAATTCAAGTTTTGGAGGGTAAATTTGATCCATCTTTCAATATTCCAAGTATGTGTGTGTTGCTGTGTGTGCGTATAGGCTACTGCCATATATGTAATAGCCCAAGCACAAAGGCTCCCATGACAAATTCTTTATAGGCTACTGCCATATATGTTCTTCATTCGATCTTCTCTCCATGCTATCCATGTTATACCTTTTGTAAAATGTAATTTTCTATTTGATTTGTGTCAATTAATTTTCAGTAAATGAGTTATAGAAAAACGGTAGTCAATGAAATATTTACCAATTATGGAGGGAATCCTTATTAATTAGCAATTATTTAATACCCGCTTTAGATTCATGTTATACGTTTTGTGCAATATGTTTCTATTTGATTTGTATCAATTAATTTGTAATAAATGAAATATTCACCAATAATTAGAGAAAGAAAAATCTCTGTTAGCTCAATTAATTTTAATTTTAAAATTGTGAAGATACGTTTTTTTATTATTTAGGAATGGACATTTAAATTTGGAACATCTCCCAAAACTAATATATATCTAGTTGGTTATAAAGATAAGATTTTACATGTAATGGTTAGGATTGGTAAATGTGTAATGAGATATATCCAGTATGGACTTGTATCTATGTTATAATATAACATTTTATTTTCAAAATTGGATAAGATGTTAATTGAAATGAGTTTGCTATACCAAAAGATAATTTTTATAATTTGAAAACATTTTTCAATTGGAGTACCAAAGAAGTTTTCAAGGAATTCACATCACAATCCAATTTGTTTGAGATTAGATCCTAATAATATGTATATATGAATGCTTTAGAGTTCACCGGTTCGTTAAATAATACTAGACGAATCACTTTCTATAGCATTTTTTATCATTAATATGTACAATAGTAATAAGGCTAATGCTACTAATTAACATTCTTGTTACATTCTGAAATGAATATAATGGGGTGAATCAAGTTAAAATGAAGTGTCAATAACACTGATGTGTTTTTTCTCGATGAATAAAAATTTGTTATTGTGAGATCGAATAAATTAGATTTAGAGCCAAATCAATATTTGAATACGACATTCAAACAAAAAAAAAACTTACAAAGCAAGCTACCTAGCTAAATCCCAAATTGATAGCAGAGTTACGCAAACTGTAAATCTGAAAGAAATGAAAGCCATGAAAACCCAACTAATTAGCAATGATGATTGATGAAGACCCAATTTGTGTGTGCCATAAATTTATAAAGAAACTCAAACAGCATCAAAGGGTCCCTTAGGATCAAGCTGTTTGCAGAGGCCCAAATAGGTGAGATAGAGGACGCGATCTTTGGCCCCCGTCCTGTGATTCTTGGTGTGCTTGCAGAAGTACTTCAACTCCGAGAGCTTGCAGCAGCCGAGCATCTGACCCAGAAGCAAGAAGACCCAATTGATCGACCTCTTCTTTGCAATCACCGGCTTCACGCAGTTGCTTTGGTCGCAGAGCCTGCAATTCGGCAGCGTCGGGTTCATCCAAGCCGCCGGAGCCCGGTCGTGCATGCTGCCCTTGTGCTTCGAAATGTACGCCGCGATTTCCATGAATTTTTGTCGGAGATCGTACTCGATCTCGTAGCTCTGCTCGCATTTCTTGCACTGCACGCCACCGCTCACGGTGTTGATGCCATTGCCGAGGAGGTGTTCGAGGCTGTGCACGGTGGCGCGCTTCGTGGTGGCCCACGGGTACGGTTGGGGGATGGTCTCGGTTTTGCCTTGCCGGAGGCTCTGGACCGGGGACCGGCGGGTAGTCCGGTTCGACCGGGACGAGCCCGACGAAGCGGGTGGGTTGTTGGGCGGTGCAAGCTGGGTCATGTAGAAATTGTATGGACCATGTGGGGGTGAAGGTGGGTCGGGTAGTGAAAACAAGGCCAGGGACTGCAATGGTGTTGATTGCGATTGCGATGTTGATACCAGAAGAGGTTGTGGGTTTCTGGGTATTCGTGGGTTGTGTCCGGTGGAGAGAGAAAGGTTCAGAAAGTCTTCAGGTTCTTCAGGTTTGGAGGTCATGATCGGTAAGTGTTTGATTTTTGGTTCGAATGCAGAGAGCGAGAGAGAGAGAGTGTGTGTGTGTGTCAAAAAGGCTGAGACAAGAAAAATTGGGGTGAAAAAGAATTCTAAGACTTGGAGAAGAAAATTGGGGGAAGACAAGGTTTGGGAAATATAACGGAATTGGAGAGATATCAGAGGTGAATCAAAAGTCTAGTGAGATTAGGTCTCTGGATTTAAAAAAAATAAAAAATCATTTGAAAAGACATTATCTGTAAGATTGTTTTTATTTTTATTTTTTTATTTAGGCATTATCTGTAAGACTGTAAGATTATGTGATGATATTTTGGTTACAGGGATAGATTACAGTTATTTTGTACTCATCAACAATTTAGTGCATGGTAGTGGAATTCGGATGTGGGAACTAAACTATGCAAAAGTTGTTAGAGTTTTGAAAATATGTAACTATGTATGATAATCTTACAATAACTTCCTTAAAGAAAAAAAAATTAATTTAAATATTAGACTCCTATCATCATCAGTGATCGATCACGTATTATCTTCTTTGTAAAAATATGGCAAAATCTCTTGGCTCACAATTTGGTTGGTCCATCCTTTTAATTAGAGCTTGAACAATTAATTTGGTAATTTTATATGGTTTCATTGGGTATTTTCTATGTAAAAATTGAACGGTTTGGATCGACACAAAACGACTTGTGGACCCCAACATGAGATACCTCAACAGAAAGAGCATGTAAATATATATATATTTCTGATTATATTCTTATGCATGCATGCCTTGGTTTTTACAGGTCTGTCCAGTGGAGACACTGATATACTGTGGTTTCTGTAACTGCTACTCCATATATAGATGCCCTGAAACTACTGACCATTGTCATCTGGCATCCATGGGGGGACAATGCCAAGGTTAGTGCTATAGTGCTCTATGGAAATGGAAGAGATTTCTTACCAATTAATTGCAACTAATTGTTACTCCATCTTGTTTACTATATTTGGGTGATGATTCTAGAGCCTTGTGGACTCAACTATACAATTCAAAGAGTATATCAAGGATATAATTCATGGTTGCTTTAAACTTGGTTGGAATAATTAGGAATGAGAGTGCACTTAATTAACAGCATTATCTATCTGACTGAAACTTCATGTGATATATTGTTCGCAAGTGAATCCATGCCAATATGTCATGCTCTAGTGGTTGTGTGAATTGCATAGCCAAAGGCTAGTAGCGCTAAGCTCATACAAGTGAATCTTGGGTTTTTTTTTTTTTGGTTTTTTTTTTTTATTGAACTTCACACCTCTCCAATATTGTAGTGTAAAATACATTAGACAACAAGCTAGTTTGTAATCATAACAGGTTATCCAAAAATTTATATGTCAATTAGGAATGGAATTAAAATTTAAAAAATGGGATGGACTTTACTTACTTAGAGAATGACTTGGTATTGGAAATAGATTGTGCTATGGGCTAAAGAAACCTAGAAACATAAATGAACAAATTGGGTCAGGCTATGCAATTACAACCCATACAGGCCCAACATAGTTCCATCACTGATGTCAATGCACACATGGTAGAGAATTACAATGCATGGATGTTTGCTCTACGTAAATGTATTTTATGCATACTTAATATAGTGTCGTATTTTCAGGAAAAAAAAATATATAGTTTCCTATTTGGTTGTCTGTTTATAGTACCCCTCTTTTTTGCACAGGTCAATGAATCAAAATAGGAGTTGCGAGCTTACCAAAAAAGAAAATATGAGTTGTGAATTGGTCAAATTTTGATAGATTGCTAGATATTTCTTTTTTGTTCTACCAGTACTGATATTTGGGGCAATATTCTTCCGATATTTTCTTCTACAACATTTCACCTCAAATTTTCATATAATTTATCTTGATATTGATATTTTATCAATAAATTTCTAGACTCTCAATATTTATGTTATCCTCATATTTAATATCTAAAATGGCTTTATGATACTTTGCTATATAAAAATGGTTTTGTTTTTAAGCTTTTGAAAAGTCATTTTTGCATAATGATTTTTATCTTAGATCATTTGATTATGGTTATGTACGATTGTAGAATGCCAAATATCACTTTTGGTCCATATAGTTTGGGTCAAATTTCACTTTCGTCCCTCATGTAGTTTCAATTATTCTGATTTTGATCATATATTTTATAAATTGTTGATCACGTTATCATTTTTGTTTATTTAGACGTCAAATTCGTTATGCTTTTAGTTAGTTATATATTTTATAAATTGTTGTTATTTTGATTATGTATTTTATAAATTATTAATAATTTAAAGTTAAATTTAACGAATTAATAAACAAAAATACTGACGTATCCATAGATTGCAAAAATTTATAAGGACCGAAAATAGAATTTAGTCACTGTGGAATAAGTCGGTATTCTAAAATCTAAGCGCAAAATAGTAAGTTGTCCTCTACTCCTATTCCTCTTGGCCATTTATTTTTCCCCATGTGCAACCTCTTTATGAGTCAACATCTTAATTGGTGGTGCCAAAGTGGGCTTTCTGTTTTTCTGATCAAAAGATGGTGGGCCTCATAACTCATTTAAGCCTGACAGTGGGCTTCAAAGTTGAGCTTGATGTAGGCGTTGTTTGGTAATTAGGGTCTTTTAAAAATATGTGAGAGAGTTGGCCAAAAAAAAAAATGTGAGAGAGAGAGAGAGAGAGAGGACAAGTGAGCTTCAAAGTTGAGAGAGGGATAGGATAAAAAGAAAGATATGTGAGAGAGAGAGGACAAGTGATCTTTAAAAATAAAAACGAAAAACAATTTTAATTAAAAATGTATATATTCACTTATTGTAAGATATGCTTTTATTAATTAGAAAATTATAGGCAATAATCTTCCAATCAATATCATAAGTACACAAATTATAGTCTTCATTAATTAAAACATTGGAGTATCTTTGGCTGATGCCACACCATCTGATTGTCGTCTTAGAAGCTCGATACTTGACCTTTTGAGCTATCCAATCGATAGACTAGACCGAATAAGAGTTGACAAATTTTGAATGTTGTTGTTTAGTATTGAATGTTGGATTTTTATTGCTGAAATTTGAAGTTCTAAATCTAATAACTGAATTTTAAATACAGTTTTTTTTATTCATAACCAAAATGATAGACCCTGAAGCAACTAGCTGTTGGCTTTGCTGGTTGCACTGTCCCATTCAAATCTGAACACCAAGAACCAAGAATATAGGGTCCTTGACTCTTGAGCCAGCAACCCAACAATCTGGAGTTTACAATTTCCTAAGCACTATTACAGGTTATAAACTGTGGTAAATACAGAAACTAATTAAATTAAATAGATTTTTTTTTAGGAAGCACACAGGGTCTGGCAGTATTAAACAAAACAAAAAACATGGGGAATTGATTAATAGTATGGGCCAAAGCTAAGCAGACTTTTAATTTGTTGGGCATTCCTAAAAGACTCCACCTTCCCCTTAGAAACACAAAAACAAAGGTCCCAAACTCAAAGCAAAGTAGAAAAGTGAACATTATTATATGATATGAGTTCTGCCACTTATAAACTTACTAGCTAGTTCCTACAAAGCAATACACTAATATATGACTAGTTTTTAATTCACATCCATACCATAAAGATACAGTACTAGAAGTACTCCCTAGTTTTGTTTCTTTCTTCTCTCTTGTCTCTTCAATTACCTCTTATATTACTTCTTGGACTCTAGTTTGCTAGGACAAGGTGGTGAGGCAGATGATGCTGATGACACAGTTGGCCAAAATTGTGCATTCTTCACCTTTGAGACGCTGGCAAGCACACTCAATGGAGTTACATCTCCCATGACTGTCACCTTCTTTGCGGCAAAGTCTATGTTGAAGGATGTCACCCCTGCCCACATAATTAACAAACAATAAGTATATATGTATTTTTATTGTTGAATCTGGATAATTTATTAGATGAAATCTTTCTTAATTGTGTGGTTTCAAATTGACCGTTTGACAACAAAACATGTATATCTAACAAGATAACTTTATCTAGAAAAATTATATCTTACAGTCCTACACTGTAGAGAAAGATAAGACTGGCCATAATTGGATATGTAATTTACTAAATGAACTCTCCAATCTTGTGAAATTTCAAATCTTTATGATCATCACCATAAGGCATGTAGGTACCTTCCATTCTTGATAGATGTTTTCTCAGTTTTCCTTCACAGCCTTTGCAGTGCAGGGACACCCTCAACACCACAACCTGCAAACAAAACATTATCAAACCAAAAATCAAATGATCAACATTTTTCAACAGGTCACTGATATACATACAAACCAACAACTGAGAACAATTTGAACAAACCTGGTTGGAAGGAGGTGATTTTAATCGAGATGAGGAAGACCCTGTTGTTGGAGAAATAGTAGATTCATCATCTTCTTGGTTCACTGCTATATTTTGGTTCTTTTTGTGTCCAACAGGAACCAATGCCAAAACCGGGTCGTAATCCGAGAACCCATCAAAGAACACAGCTGTGTCACTCAAAAGGTATCTGGAGGAGCCAGGAGGGGTGAGAAGATCAACTGGGTTTGCACAGCTCTTCCTAACAACACTACTTTCACTTGGCACAGCAGAGCATTTCTTAACATTGTGATCAGTACTTGGCTTGGCATAAGAAGTACTCTTCCTCTTTTGGTCATTTTCTTTTGAGGAGGAGCTTATGATGATCTTCTTCTTGCTTTTTTGATCAAGGCTTGGCCTTGATGATGAGGAGGAGGAGGAGGAGGAGGTTTTCTTGGTCTTTTGGAGTTGATGGTAGGCCTTGGGATTGATGGGTGGGTGAGAAGAGCAAGGAGCACTTGGGAGAGCTCTGCTGCTGCTGCTGCTGCTTCTTCTTCCATCTCGGATAATTGGATTGTGGCGGTCGATGGCTGGGCCGCCAAGTTGAATAATGGATGAGGAGGATGATGCTTGATCCATGCTAAAGCATATGGCTGTTGAAGCTTGGGATGCACAGAAGATGTCAATGCCTTTCATCTTCATATTCTGATTTTGATATCACAGCTAGAGATCTAGTGGTTTAGAGAATCTGCATAAAAGGTGAGAGAGAGAGAGAGCTTCAGAAAGATGGTAGTTTAATTTCTGCTTTTAAGCTTGAAGCTTACTCTTGGAGATAAAGGGGGAGATTTGAAGAATCATAATAAGGTTGCACATTTCAAGAAAATTAAAAAAAAAAAAAAATGGTTATATATAAGTTATATAGTATAGTACACAATTAATATTGTTGCAGATTATGGAGTGTGCATCCAGTGTGAAATTCAAAGGCCTGTATTCCTTACTATGCCAATGACTGTTTACCAGGGTGGCAAATGAGTAGCAGGACTGTAGGACCATGTCATTCATTGACACACTAATCCAAGGTTAAATTGGACTTTTCCAATTCCAAAAACTAAAAAGAATTTGAAAAGAAAAGGACCATCCACATATTGTTTTCTACAGAGTTTGGGGTAGGTGTGCAATGGACTTAATGTTGAGATTGTGGCAAAAATTGTGTGTCTTTGCACAATTGGCATTCCTGGATTGAATTTTTCTTGGCAAAAAGGCTGATTAATGAGACAATGTAAAAGGAGTAGAAGAAGAAAGTGGGGCAACGTTTCTTTTACCTCAACAGCAGCCCACCAGAACGTTATCTTTATGATATGCAGCTAACTTTTCTGTGGTTTTAATGGATGAAAATGATGTGTAGTAAGTGCCATGTTTCTCTCTACATGGTTGCCAAATGTACTAGGGATATAATTTCGACATTGTCACCTAGCAAATTTGAGGAAGGCACTTGCAATTTAGACCTAAAAGTTAGTCATCTTTTGAAGTTGCAAGGAACACAGACATTTTGTTTAATCATCTAGGGCAATCATGTCTCTTCTTTCGAATAAGGTCACAATCCACTCCTTCATCGTCTAAAGACTAGAAAAATCATGAATGCATGTAATCATGTATATCTGGTCAAGTGGATTTGCAATTTTGAGGGTTCGAATGTTTAAGTTTACAACTCGTCTCATACTCACTTTTTTACCATTAAACCACTCGTGCAAATTTGGACCAACATATGTCATTCTTTTTCCTTCTCTTACTTCAGCTAAAGGTTTTTCTTTCCAAGTCGAAAGTATTGAGTCTATTGACTCAAAATTGCACAAATAGTCAAATACACATCTAACTCAATGTGGGTAATTTATAACCTCACTTACTCTTTCTCTTTGTGGTGGTGTTAGGTCTAATTAGATGTTCTAATTTATGAGTGTCGGTGTCCCATACACAACCTATTTGCATTTTTTATATTATTACTATTTCTTGGTGTTCCTTCATTTGGTATCTTTCCTGCAAGTAATTAAGGGCTTGCATCAGATAGTGCAGATGTGCAACACTAGGACCAATATAAATGGGTATTTAAAATTAATTAATTAGATAGCATTTGATATGTAATGTAATACAGTAATAGCAAGCAGATTTGGAGCACCCGTGACATTTGTTTAGGATGCGTTGGCCTTTAGATTATATATAGCCATATAGGAATTAGGAAAGTGAAATTAATATAAAACATGTGCTCTGCAGAGTACCTTAAATTAATGTGTGGTCTGTTTCACTGTTGGCCCTGCTGGGCATGCATGGCCTACAAATTTATGTTCACTTCCTATTCACGCTTAGCAGAAACTTGTCCACAACTTGAGTTTTTTTAAAAATGAAGCAAAGGTCAGAACTCAGAAGAGACAGACCAACGGCTTAATTCCTCTGCTACTCCTTATTGAAAGGGGCATAGCAATTGGTACTGTAACATTTGAACTATCAACTATTCATTCGGCTAAATCCAAAGCTTCATGACATAACATCGCCGGATATTCGACATATTATATTTTCAATTTTTCATATGGGTAATCTAGACTTTATGTTCAAATAAGAATTACTTATCACCAAACTATCTGATTGTCTGATAAAATAATATTTCTCCATATCTAGGCGCATAAGTAATTAGAAATAAATTATTTTAAAACTAAAAGAAGAGGCCCTACACAAAGTCCAAACGTTCCTAAGAGGCCAATTATTCGAGCAATGGGACAAAGATATGCAAGGAAAGCTTTCCAGATGATATTTATCATGCAATAATGGACTTAGATGCCTGTGGAATAAATGCTGCCAGCAGATAAAAAAACCCACTAGGAATTTTTCTTTCCTTCATTGCTGTAGATAGATGAGACACTAAGCCCACTCTCTTTCTCTTTCCAATATTTACTGATCAAAATTCTGCTTGGCAAGCTTATGGAATCAGATGCTTATATGAATGGCTGGCTTTCATCACTCATCTACTCCTTTCTTTTTCCTCCTTTATATCCCTGCCTACCATGCACCTTCATCCATTAAGAGTCCCAATCCTAAACGTTTCCCTTTTATTTTTTTCCCTATGTCTTATACCTTGTCCAAAGTCTCTCTCTCGAACCACTTTGTTGATGTGGGCGCTCATTTAAGTGGAAGAATAAAGGGGTCTTTGGTGAAAGTTAGGAGAGCTAATTAGCTCTGTGTTTTCTCAAGCTTCAATGAATTGTTTTGTATTAGGATCATTATCTAACAAAAAAAATTGTTTCTCAAATGCGTGATGAGAAATACAAGACGAATGTAGGTTGTGAAAAAAGTGTGAGCATGCTAGACCATAAACATCTTAAACGCATTCTCACATCTCACATTGATCCTACAATTGTGTATCATATTAGAGAATGACTCCTGAACTAAAGGGTCATTTGGCATATTATATGAAGAATATAGTGGGGTAATTTGATGGAAGGGCTTTCTTGCTTTAATTTGGTCAAAACTTTATTAAAAAAAAAAAACAAAAAAACAAACAAAATTTTAGATGTGCTGTATGGAAGAGAGCTTTTCACCACTTTCCTCTCTAGCTATGTATGGTCCCGGACCAAGTGTCCAAGCTAAAACCGTGCATGTATGACTTTGATGATTCCAATTTACCCATCAAAGGAATCAAGGCAAAACCAAACAAAACTTTCTTGGCTTTAGGTCGGCAAAGCTGTTGGGAATAAGAATTATTGCGTATATAAAATTGCTGAAGTCAATGGATTTTAGCAATTTTTGCTAAACAAGTAAAATAGTTATCACCCCTTTCATTCATACGAAATCAATTATCACCCACCAAAAAGCAAGGTTATCATGTATCAAGTTTTAAACCAACACGTCTCATGGGGATTATTATATAGTTTCAATGGTTACCGACACTCATAGTTAGAGTTGGTCATCCTCCTTTTTACAGACTTTAATTTAAAAAAAAAAAAAAAAAAACTAAATTGAAACTTCAACTTGGGCCGCACTGGCCCCAGCAGACGGCAAGCCCAGACATTAGTGGCAGGCGCTGCCCGGGTTGAGTCTACATTATGGACTTATAGTTTTGTTTAATCACCATACTCCTCTCAAAAAAATATTTTGGAACTTCCCAATTTTACCCCGCATGAATTTTGGCCCAATGTTACAAATCATTTTAAAAGACCAGCAGTAACCAGCAATTTTAAGATACCAAAAACCCAAATGCGTCATACGGTCATTATCATTACCAGTATTAGAATTTTCAGCAGAGAGAATTGACTTTCCTTTCAAGATACCAAAAACTGTCAAAAAATAGATGAAGATACATCCTTCCACCACGACAATGTGGTAAAAAATGTCATCAAAATCTAATGACTGTAAATTGTGTGCTAATCAAGCACTGTAGATAAGCAAATGCATCTTCCTACAGTGGTATTTTGCTAGAATGGCCAGGTGATGTGACTTATGGGATGACAATAAATGAATCAATAAGATACAGTCATGCTTCACACTATACATACTGGTTCTCCTCATTCTTAGTTAGTCCCTTTTCCTTCATCTTCATTTAAAATGCGATTCTGGAAATCACTCACCATTAGAGGCAGACCCTCCCTCAGCGAGACTTTTGGCTCCCAGTTCAACAGATCCTTTGCTTTGCTGATATCAGGTTTCCTCTTATGTGGATCATCAGCAGTATTTGGTCTGAATTCTATTGTCGCACTTGAATCAATTGTTTCTTTGACAACCTGTTCATTTGGGAAAAAGAGAAAAAATTTGAGAACGCCAGTGTAGAATCTCTCTCCATTCAAAAGCAGAAAAATCACTCAAAAATACCAAACTCTATTACCTTTTTGGGTCTTGGAACAAACAAGGATGCAAAAGAGAAATTACAGTTGAAGCAACATTTTCATGAAAAATATTAATATTATAGATTCGGGTTAATCAAAACAAACCTCGGCCAGCTCTAGCATGGTGAACTCTCCTGGATTACCCAGGTTGAAAGGCCCAACATGTTCGCCATCCATCAATGCCACCAGTCCATTGACCTGTCATTGGAGAAAAAAAAAGTGTTATAAGATCATCCATCACATCCTTTCGATAATTCAATCAATAGCCCTTTCAACTTTAAAGTCAAAGCAAGCCACACATAAAGGAAATAGTGCTTTGCAGGCTTTCAGCTCCATGTCTCAAGTTTAACTGGTAGTAGAATTGGCTAGTGGTCATGAGATAAATTGTACCAGGCATACAACAGAAATGCCTCCTAGCATCCGTTATAGCATTTCAAAGTCCCAAGAGAAAATGTGGAAAATATGCAGAATATGCATAGGTAATAGGGCATCCGCTAAAGTTCTAAAGAAAGAAGTAACTACATAAAGAAAATACAAAAAATAACAGTCTGACATACCAAATCCGAGACATATTGGAAGCTTCGTGTTTGTTTACCATCACCGTACACAGTCAATGGTTGTCTGCGGATAGCCTACATACGTAGCCACAGTAGTTAGAATAACATAACAATGAAAATTACATTAAGAAACATCCCATATTCCAGTAGTCACAAGTTAATTGATTGAAGAAATCTCAAAACCACTTCAAAAGAGAAAGGTAGGTTATTAACCTGAGCAACAAAATTGCTAACAACACGCCCATCATCTAAACACATGCGTGGCCCATATGTATTGAAAATTCGAGCAATACGCACCTGAACAGAAAGCCTTATGTGAGTCTGACAAGTCAATCATGGAGAATAAACTAAATCATATCTTACTGTGAACTACATTAGTTGTAACTTCTGCATGGTAGGAAAGGATTTCAAAAGCATTTAGATGAGACAAGATGTTTAAATTCAATCATGGACATATAGTTACTTGCATAAGTTCAGACAAGGGGCTTAAATTCGAGCATGGACAGATAATGACTTGTATACTTCATTCAATAAATGAAACTGATCCAAGGGGAAAATTGGTATTACCATAAAGTTCAAGCAACCGTACAAGGAAACCTGAAATAACAAAATTCACCTGGCCACTTTCAACCCCTAGTTTTACAAATTTCTAATGCCATGTGTAGTTCCTTGAAGACCAACTGAAAGACAAACCTGCTTAATGAACTTCCTGAAAATGCATATGGGTGACCTTTTTCATTCACGATCAATCATGCAGACCTAATTAGCTTCAAAACTATGGCATATTCAAAAGGCTCATTGAATCAACATCTAAAATGACAACCATAGTATGAGTAGAATATGTACAAATAAATATAAAACACAGACCAGGTAGCCCAAAGTCTAATGTCCATATACGAGCTTCCAGTGTAATGAAAAAAAGGAATGGAGGAAACTGGTTAAATTAAAGAAAGCATGCAGTTTCTCAAGATTAAACTGGTTATACACGAGAAAAACAGGGATATCAGTATAAATACCACATAATCCTACTGAAATAAGAAAGAATGATGTTAACATCCTACATCTCCATGCCTAATGATCCTAACATCAAAATATGGATTCCATAATAGCTCATTTACAACTAAATACCAGAACCAAGCTTTCAGTTACCTCAACACCTGCACCGCGATGATAATCCATTGCCAATGTCTCTGCTGTTCTCTTTCCTTCATCATAACAGCTCCTTTCACCTACCCATTTTCAAGCACACACAAACACATATATGGTAAACATATTAAGCAACACAAATGCATTATAGGATTCATATAAACATCAAGCACATAGAGACGAATAACTAACATCACACCTATAGGATTCACATTTCCCCAGTAAGTCTCCTTCTGAGGATGCTCCAGGGGGTCCCCATACACCTCGCTCGTACTAGTGAGCAAAAAGCGTGCCCCAATTCGCTTCGCAAGGCCCAACATATTGAGGGTACCCATCACATTGGTCTTGTAATCATAGTAGTCAAAGATAAACAAAAAGGACCAAAAAAAAAAACAATCCCAAATGCCAAAAATCAATCAAAAATTCAATCAAATCAGAAACACTAGGAACGTGATTAATAAGGATATGATGGTCTTGACTGGGTTGTACTTGTAATGAACAGGGGAGGCAGGACAGGCCAAGTGGTAGATCTGATCGACCTCCAAGAGAATGGGCTCGACGACGTCGTGTCGAATAAGCTCGAACCTGGGGTTCCCAAAATGGTGGACGAGATTGTCCTTGCGGCCAGTGAAGAAATTGTCGATGACAATGACATCGTTGCCCCTGTCAATGAGCTTATCAACAAGGTGGGAGCCAACGAACCCCGCCCCGCCGGTGACGACGATTCGGAGCCGGCGCTTGCCGAGGCCGACGGGGACCCTTCCGACGTGGCCGAGGGCGGGCTTGGAGGAGAAGGAGACGGAGGAGGAGAGCTGGTCGTGGGCCGTGGAGAAGGGCCGGGGGAGGGCCGGGTTGGGCTCGGATGGGCCGAGGCGGGAGAGGGTGGGCTGGAGGATGAAGAAGGTGGAGCCGATGAGAATGCCGACGAGGATGAAGAGGATGCGCTGCTCTTTGAAGATGTAGTTGATGGATCTGGGCAGAGATCGGGTCGGGTGCTTCAGCGCTTTGGGCGAGTACGGGGAGGTTAGGACCGCCGCGATCTCCTCGTCACGGCGGTGGTTCACGCTCGGTTGCTTGTGTAACTGTTTCATGTTTGACATTGCTCTCTCTCTCTCTCTCTCTCTCTCTCTCTCTCTCTCTCTCTCTCTCTCTCTCTCTCTCTGCCTCTTGGGTTTCAGTTTTCAGCTGAAATGGGAAATTGGGTTTTGTTGTTGTTGAATTGAATGTTGAGGCAGTGAAGGAGTGTCTGTGTGTGTTGTGACTTGTGAGTGGGGAAGAAGCTATTTCATTTTCAATTAAATCAGAGATTATTATTTATTTGTGTTCATGACAACAGACAGAGAAGAGGGTGAAGGGTCTGTTTCGAAAAGGAGGTTAAGGAGAAATCAGATCGGGATTTGGATGTTGTTGGAGTAATTAGGAAGGGAATGGGATTGTAAAGACCCGCGTAAGCGATCGCGCGGATAGCGAGATGTTTCTGGGTAGATATGGGTGTACTCGAATATTTCTCCATTACTGATATATATCAATTTTCCAAAAATATAACAGGACTAATAAAATACATCCATTTCTCAAAAAAAAAAAAGAGGATAATAACAAGAGAGATGGTAGATGTGAGAGAGGAATTATAAGATATTAAGATGTATATAGAATGGTAAATGGGTTCATCGAATAAATTTTTTTTTTTAAATTATATGAATTTTCTTAAGTTTGAGGTTTTTGCATTTCCCTCATTTCTCTCATTTTTTATCCATTATTTTTGTAATAAGAAAAACTAAGAATTAAAAACAAATATGTTAGGGTTAATTAAACTTTGCATCTTATAAGTTTGGGCCATTTTTTACTTTACATCGTGACTTTCAAAACTAACCTACACCTTAAAGCTATATTTGTCTTTTAATTTATGCCTTTCGTTCAAACTAGTTTGAACATGTTTAGACTTTTTTAAAAGCTTATTTTCTTATGTGAAAGCTATGAGACCGACAAATTTTTTTTATGTGACATATGACAAGGAATTCACCCTGGTTTTACTTAAGGGCATCTTCGTACAATCAAATAGCCCTTTCTCGTTCAAACTTGTGTCATCTCACATGGCACATGCTAAAAATAAAGGGATAACTCGTCACTTGCCACATAATAAAACTTAAATCACATAACTTCTACATAAGTAAATAATGTCTCAAAAAAGGTATCAAACTATAAATCACATAAATTGAAAGATGTTAGAATATACATTATAGAGTTTTGATGGTTAGAGTGCAAAGTAAAAATTACTCAAATTTAAAGGGTGTGAAGTAAAAATGGCAAAAAAAAACGGGTGTAAAGTAAAGTGTACTTAACCAAAAATATTACCAAGTAGTAAGCAGGCACACCAACAGTCATCAACCATGGGCCTAATCAATGAATACAGACCAAAGCCACGTCGGCACAACAAGGCTTACAAGTTTTGGTTGTGTAACAGAATCATATTCCAACGTTGGTGGTCTTGGACCGTTTGGGAAGCCCAAAATCAAGGCCCATCATTTTGAAATTGGCATGAGTAAGCAGCAAAAAAGACAACACTATTTCGACATCTTATTGGTTCCATAAAAAGACAACACTATGATGACAGAGCCTTAAGCATCAAGTGTCTTGTCTACATACCCCTATAACTATGTCAACTTAGTTGTAAAAATCACAAGATAGGACAAGAGATATCCACTTTGAAGGCCCATTGCACAAAATGGAGTAAGCCCAAAAGGAAGGTGGGCTGCAACCGAGAAGTCCACAACCCAGAAAAACAAAAAAAGAACTAAGCCCATCATCCATCCTATCCAAGTATCCATCACTGTTTGTCAATGACTGCTTTGCAATCGCTTCCCCAAATTCCTTCACAAATTGTTAAAATGTCAAGATCATGCATGCCTCTTGGAAATTAACTCTGGGTTTGCCACAATTGCCTAGCAATTCTCAATTGTTCTCACCATGAACACATGTAATGGATGCATAGACCTCCCAATTAAAGGCCAACAGATCGAGACTCATTGTGTATGATTTTCGTACGAGTTCACATCTACAAATTGCACATGCATATATAAAGACTATCTGTATTGTTCATATTGCATCTGGCTCTGATCATACAATTTTTTTTTTCTTTTTTCATTTAATTAGTAGTATGGAAGAATATTATTCTATTATTGGAAAGGTTTAAAACTCAACATCGGATAGAGTGGGCCAAGAATCCACGACACCAAACTTTTCAACGCAATGAATTAATCCCATTTAAGGCTATGATGCTTATATGCAAGGATTCACTTCAGTCCTCAAGCTTTCATTAATGGAGAATATATGGGTAGGCACCGTCCGGGTTTAATTATTGTTTGTGGATAAATCCACACCGATCCAACAGCCAACCAGGGCTGGACACGTGGCTGGTCAGACCCAACTTCAGTGTTTGACTTCTCAGTGGTCAAACTTTGACCTCCACATCATCACAGTTCGGCACTTCCTCTGCCAGCTCAGATCGGATCACCACGGTGAGTCCTCCGTACCCGGTCCGACCCGAACCGATGATCTTCTAAAGGATTGAGTGTTCATCTTTTCACGGTCGTCTCGGCTCGGCTCGGATCGGATCGGCGCGGAAGGAACCTCCTTTCGAGTTCTAGCGTCAACCAGTTATGACTCGGAAGGACCCCTATCTACTGGATCGGTTCGGTCAGGAATCCCATGTCCGATCCGATCACATATGGACTTCATGTATACACATAAGAACATGTGTTCGGGTCGGCTCGGCTCCCCGCCGCCATTCCAAGAAAGATCATGTTGGGGTGAACCGCCACACTTAAATGCACCTGACAAAGGTCTTCTGACAAAAGGGACTTCCCAGCCCACATTCATGACTACTGAGGCAGTTCACCTGAATCTTCCATACTTGCATTCAATGCAGCATTGAATGCAGAGGAGGTGGGTAGCAGTGCATGCAAACTGTTCACGACCGAACGCGTGGATCTTTCTCAACCAGCCAACCACATGCAGGTATCTTACTCATCACAATCTCCTTTGCCTATATATACCAACTTATATGTGCAAAATGGAGGATCTATCTATCAACCTCTCACCAGACAAACACTTACACAAAGCTCTCACTCACCCAAGAGCATACCCAGTTTGCTGAGAATAAGCCCAGAACATTTGCCTTGTTCATCCTATTCTTCCCAAGTTCATCATTTGTTCTTCCTCACCCATCATCAAACACACCATCACTGACTTCATCATCGGAGCGTGTTTGGCTGGTACCACACCGGTCCATCTCCTTTGACTTTGTTTCTCTTACAGAAAGATCTCACGTTATCATCCAGCAAGACTTCGGATCAGCCAGGTCATTATCTCTAAGTTGTTGCATCTCTCTTACGGAAATTTGCATCAACAATTATCATTTACGTAATGAGGATAAACTACTTAATCAAAGAGTTAGAGAGATCAAAATTTTGGGGATGAGTATATATATAATTAAGATACATAAATACTTTTAAAATATATAAGATGATAAAAGAATATTTTTCTTTGCTCGGGTCTATGTGATTGTGATTAAAGAATACGACTAATTGTTGATAATGACCATACAATTGAGTACAATTAATATGAGAAATAAAATGGGTGGCAACTAGGTGACTGAAAGTCATTACAACCAATTGCGCGCAACTCTAAAATTTCAATCACTTCGCCATCAATCGGAATTCATCATCATAAATTTAAATATCATGTATCACTTTTGATTTTACGTATACAGACTTGAAGAAATCGAGTGTCGATTATCAAAGAAAAAAAAGTTTTTCAATCTTTCAAAACAATATATATTAAGATCTTACGAAAACGAAACTGATGATTGAGTTTTTGACACAATTGTGTAACTTGTGTTGGTGCAATTTCGCCATATCGATTTCAGTACAACGTACTCCACCTAGATGATCTCTAAGAATGCAAAAAAGTTAATAGGATAATAATATTTCTAGCTACCGCAATGTTTGATGAGCTTATAAGTGCAAATTCTACGACTTAATTAATTCTTTTCATAACAATAATGTAGATCGGTGGCCTTTCAATTCGTTGGTGTGAAAATAGTTATGCCAGAAGTCAAATATATGCGTGCAGCATTTGCCACGTATGCATGCCAAGATTTTGTCGATCTGGGGGAAGCTGCATGTCGCTATTAGCAGTGTCTATTACTATTTACTATTAGTACCTTTACTACAACATTGGCATGCTTATTTTAACGTCACAGCATTTGACAATGATTTTTCTCTCCTGTCATCTCACTGTTGATAGTATGTACTATGTAGTGCACAATCTTAGACTTCCTTCACCATCCAATATATAAGTGTACTTCTAACTTCTAACTACCCCTTCAAACAATATTGGCCACTACCATTTTTCTCTTTCTTTTTTTAATTGGTATATTCAACTATATTAGACTCTTAATTACTCAACCGATTTAGAGTAAGTATTGCTTAAATTCCATTCAGGTCATATATGTGGACAAATGACCTCTTGTTTAGGTGCTTCACAGCTCTTATTTGTATACATATATGTTAAGATGACCTACACTTCACGGATGTGTTGCACAACTTGCACTCATCAAGTTGATCTTGTTAATTTGAACCTATGGGCTGAACTTAATTGTGATTTATGATCCCATCATGTGCTGGAGGTTCAGTTAAATTAATTTAGGTACGTAACGTCGCAAGCTAGCTAACCCGAGTTTAAAAAATTATTCATACATATATATGTTGAGTTTTTATTAAACATATTTTAACTTGATCAAATTGAGTTTGAGTCTTGAATCAAATTAAAGAGTTTCATGCTGAGCTTGGATTGACTCTTAACCCCACCAAATCTATGCTAATTAGTAATTATACCTTTACTAAGAGAGAAATTCTTCCGTGGGATAGTTGCAACATGCAATGCAATTAACCATCTCTCACAAAAGTGAGGTCGCACCTTCCACCTATGATAATTAATCGAGGATGAGGAGATTTTTTATTTTATTTTTTTCATTTTGATTTTTAAGGCTAAATACCGAAAATTGGAATTTAAAAAGTCACAAAATTAAGTGAGAGATCGGTGAGAGATCGATGAGAGATCAACAGCTTAGCAAGTTTACAGGGGTTTAATTACCTTATTGTTAGTTGAGAAATGCTATCTATCTTTCCTTTTCTGCCTCACCGACATTTTTTTTTTCTTTTCTCATTTCACAGTAGAGTTTTATAATTGGCAAATTACACAAAAGTATCTCAACTAACCACCCTAATTCACTTGAGTACCTCAATTAAAAAAAGTTGCTCATAGGTACCTCAATTACTGATTTTGTACACCCAGGTACCTCCGTCAACTTTTCCGTTTAAGGACCGTTAACTGCCTACGTGGCGTGCTGATATGGTTTTAAAAAAATGTCACGTTGACAAAAAAATAATAAAAAATTAAATAAACTTTAAAAAATGAAATAATTATTTTAAAAAACTAAAAAAATTAAAAACACAATAATTAAATTAAAAAAACAAAAAAAACAAAGAAAAAGTGGAGCACTGTTGCAGCATCCCTCCCCCCGCCTCCCACCCCTCCCTCCGAGACCCTCCGACCCCAGCCACCCACCCTTCCGACCCCAGCCACCTTGTCGCCAACCCCAGCCACCCACCCTCTCTTTCCCCGCCCCTCTCTCTCTCTCTCTCTCTCTCCGAAACCCCAGCCCCGAGCCTTCTTCCCCTACGTCGGCCACCCAATTCAGTGACCCACCATCAGACAAAAAGATAGGCAAGGCTGGGCGCTGCTGGGTGTGGCAAAGCTGGGAGCGACTGGGCGTGGCAAGGCTCGGCGTGGCTTGTCGGGGCAAGGCTGGGCGCGGCTTGCCGGGGCAAGGCGGGGCGCGGCGAGCAGATCTGAGCAAGACGGGGCTGGGGCTGGGGCTGGGGCTTGGTGAGGGGGTTGGTGGGAAAGGGAAGGGGAGGGGTGAAGCTGGTGGCTGTAGAGGGGGAGGGAGGTGGGTGGGTTGGGTGGCCGACGGGGGGAGGCGGAGGGAGGAGGGATCGGGGATGCGAGGTTGCTGGGTTGCTGGGTTTTTTTTTTTTTTTTTTTTAAGTTTTTTAAATAATTATTTCATTTTTTAAAGTTTTTTTAAATTTTTATTATTTTTTTGTCCACGTGGCATTTTTTAAAAACCATATCAGCACGCCACGTAGGCAATTAACGGTCCTTAAACGGAAAAGTTGACGGAGATACCTGGGTGTGCAAAATCAGTAATTGAGGTATCTATGAGCAACTTTTTTTAATTGGGGTACTCAAGTGAATTAGGGTGGTTAGTTGAGGTACTTTTGTGTAATTTGCCCTTTTATAATTAAAACCATTCATTTTTTAGATCACCCTTCATCTCTGTTAAAAATCAACTAAATCATAAATTATTTGGTTATATAATTGTAATCAAATAAACAAACGATTTTGATAACAGTTAGATTCACAGTATGTTTTGATAACTGTTACATAACCAAATAATTTTTTATTTGATTATATAATTGTAATTAAATAAACAAACGATTTTGATAACAGTTAGATTCACAGTATTGTTTTGATAACTGTTACATAACCAAATAATTTTTTATTTGATTAATTTTTTATAGAAATGATTTTTCAAAAACAATCTAAAAAGTAAACAATTATAATAACGAGACTAAACTGCATAACGAGAAAAATAAAATATCAAGAAAGGGCTCTGGGTAGAAAGAAAAATGTAGATAACATTCCCATAGTTAGTTCTTTAATGAAATGAAAGGTACGTAGATCGTACTATATGTGTCATATCTCAACAACAGAATGTGTATTTAAATAGAAATCTCTGCAATGCATATTTTTTTTCAATGACAGTAGAATAAAGGATATGGCATTAATGCAAATGCCTAGTTTGAATTTAAATATAATTATTTGGATAAACTCATTGTACTTTCCATAACCTCATTGTGCTTTCCAGTTTCCACCACTTTCGAATGAATGTCGATGTATACAATCTAACAGCAAAAATGTCAAGCAAGAACATTAGTTTAATTTTTTCTACCGGTAACATTAGTTTAATTTTAATTAGCATATAGACATGTATAGTCAGAGTTGTTAAGAGTAACTGATCATATTGGACATGTAAAACTGTATATAGAAGTTAGTGGTAATTGATTTTGGGTGAGATGTTCCAATTTTTTCATGATATAAGAGCATACTATACATGTTTTAGGTCTAACGAACACGTGTTCTTATATCAATTAATATTTATTATTCACGTGTTTGACTTGCATGAGATGAGTAAAATTTTACCAATTAATGTTAGTTTTGGATTAAATACTGTAATTTATTTACTGGTTTTACTTTCACACTCTACGTTATATACAACCATATACAACCGTGGTTAATTTAAATGAACACTTATATTGCATGCTCTAAAAAATAGATTAAGTAAATAAATATTTAAGGGCAAATTACACAAAAGTACCTCAACTAGCCACCCTATATCACTTGAGTACCCCAATTAAAAAAAGTTGTTCGTAGGTACCTCAATTACTGATTTTGCACACCCAAGTACCTCCGTCAACTTTTCCGTCAGTCCTGCTGTTAATTGCTTACGTGGCACACTAAAAACATGCCACGTGGACAAAAAAATTAAAAAAATAAAAAAATTTAAAAAAATGAACTAATTATTTAAAAAAACTAAAAAGAATTAAAAACTCAAAAACAAAAAAAAATGGAGTTGCAGGGGCTAGCTCCCAGCCTCCCTCCGCCTCCCACCCCTCCCAGCCATCCCCCCCTCCGACCCCAGCTACCCTGCCGCCGATCCACCCACCGCGCCGTCGACCCACTCGACCACTCACCCCCTATCTCCTTTCTCTGCCTCACTCTCTCTCTCTCTTCTCGCCCCTCACTTTCTCTCTCGACTTCGCTCTCTCTCTCTCTCTCCCCGACCGAGCCACCCACCCCCTTTTTCTCCCCTCCCATCTCCTCTCTCTCTACCTCACTCTTTCTATTTCTCTCTCTCCCCGAAACCCCAGCCCCGACCCGCCCGCCCTGAGCTCCACCTTCGTTCAGATTTATAAGAGAGAGAGAGAGAGAAACAGAAGGAGAGAGAATGACAGAAAGAGAGAGATGAAGCTGGTGGCCGGAGAGGGGAGGGAGGTGGGTAGGTCACTGGGGGAGGCAAAGGGAGGAGGGGGTGGGTCACTAGGCTCGGGCTGGGCTTAGGCTAGGGTTTCAGGGAGAGAGAGAGAAAGAGAGAGTTAGAGAGAGAGAAGAGAGGCGTGGAAAGAGATGGGGTGGGTTGGCGGCGTGGTGGCTGGGGTCGGCGGCAAGGTGGCTGGGGTCGGAGGGGTGGTTGGCTGGTTTGGGTGGGTCTCGGAGGGAGGGGTGGGAGGTGGAGGGAGGCTGGGAGCTAGCCCCTGCAACTCCCCTGCAACTCCTTCCTTTTTTTTGTTTTGTTTTGTTTTGTTTTTTTTTAGTTTTTGATTTTTTAATTTTTTTTTAGTTTTTTTTAATAATTAGTTCATTTTTTTAAATTTTTTTTATTTTTTTGTCCACGTGGCATGTTTCTAGTGTGCCACGTAGGAAATTAACGGCAGGCCTGACGGAAAAGTTGACGGAGGTACCTAGGTGTGCAAATCAGTAATTGAGGTACCTACGAGCAACTTTTTTTAATTGGGGTACTCAAGTGATATAGGGTGGTTAGTTGAGGTACTTTTGTGTAATTTGCCCAATATTTAAACACTTATATTGCTATCAATAAATAAATAATCAAATAAACACTTGTATATATTTGACATATTACGCGGAGGAAGCCAGAGGGCATAGACTGCAGAGGTACGTGGAAGTTCTCAACGTCAAGACAGTTAATTCTTTTAATGGCATTTAAATACATCAAGCCGTCGTAAAAGACCTGGCCCTATCATATATAAAGTCATCTATAACTATAAGATCTGTTGGTCGCCAAATTCAACAAATCAAATATACGCATGTGATGCATCAACTTATACAAAGACCCATATATATATATATATATATAATTATACTCTGCAAAGAAGTTTAATAACTGACACAGCCGATTTCTCACGCTTCGAGTTCATATGTATGCAAATTTAATGGAAGCAAAATGAGGCAATATGCATTGATCCCACTCTAGACGTTCGTACTCCAAGTCAGTCAATAAAATGGCAAAGCGACGACTGCGAATACTTCATATTTGAAGTTATATTTATATTATGCGCCCAAGTCATGCTAGCAGCTAGCTGGTCATTAGCGGTTTATTTGATCTGCCAGACTGCCACAGTATTAATTATTAGTCCAGCAACAAAACTAAGAAAGTTCAACATAAATCAGATCTCTGGCTTTCAAAAATATAACATACCTATAAAAACAGTCGCACTTGTAAAGTGACTGTTTTTGTTTTTGAATTATTTTGAGGCCAGCTTATAGTTCTAAGAACTATATACTTTCTTCAGTCTCTGGTTTGACTTTTGAGAAGCTCCTTCAATCCCTTCTTACAAATGCATGTCCTTTTTAATTAGTCTTTTCATTCAAAAAATGACATGCTCTTGTAAGAGGGGGTTCTGAGGAATGTATTGATTCTATCTAGTTTTAATGGTAGACTACGTATTTTACTCTTCAATATCTATGATAATAATTTCATTCTCACCCTTCTGGTAGCTAGCTAGCTTCCTAAATTGAAAAAGGTTTGCGTTACAAGACTTATGAGCAAAAGGAATATTATTGAAGAATATTTATCTAACTTTATGTTGATACATGCGTGCATGTTCTAGACACTGCCTGATCGATCGAGTTCGTCATCTAAAAAGAGTATTTAATAAATTATTATTGTTGTATATAAGTTTAATGGGTTATATATCATATGCTTAAATCAGTTTATTCTCATGCCGACCCAAAAATTATAATGACTAATTAAAAAAGGAAATCTAGCTAGCTAGATAGGTAGTTATAGCTACATATGAAACATCGATGTGTTTAATTTGTATAACCTAGATACGCGTCTTGTTTTCCTTAATTAATTGTTCATGATTCCCCCACTGCATGCCCCAACTGATTATGCCATGCAAGCAATTAAGTGTCCTTTGTTCATTTCTGTAATTAAATTAATAACATATATATATATATAATATATCATATAAGGATATGCAGAAAATAATTAATATTTATAAAAACGAGTAATTTGTAAAACATGTGCCAAAGCCAATTACTCGTCTAGAATCCGTACATATTGGATCGAAATATAATCTAATTGTATCACATGGAAGAAAAGATGGTAGCGGGTGGTTGATCCAACCTTATTAGGCATGCACATAATGGCCAAGCAGCCAAACGACACCACTGCAGACAAAAAGCTCAACTATATATCGCGTTTCATCAGAGAATAATTAAACAAAAAGGTGATCGATCATTCTCTCTACAAATAAAACAAATAATAATAATAAATTATGTTTATAGAAATAATTGTGATTATGACATGTGTTTGAATGGGTCTGGAATCTCTTAAATAAAATTATTTGAGAGATTCCTTAACGGAAGGGGCCTGATTGTCATATAGGGCCCTTCTATTAAGAGATTTTTTAAATAAGCTTATTTAAGGAATCACTCAGGGGCCCAGTCCATAGAGTATTTTTATAATCGGAATCATCTATTTTTTTGGTCTCCATTGAAGGATCATTCTTGCAAAAAATTAGGAAAATCGGAAACCATTTGACCGTTGATTAAATGATCATAATTTCAAGTGTTTATCAAAAATATTTTGTTCTTCTATTTGTTTCATCACAATTAGATATCTTAATAATTTTCGCTTTGTTTAATTTTTTGTAGAAATGATATTTGAATAAACACCAACAAAAAAGACGGTTTGGATCGTTAAAACACAACATTGAATGGGTCTCATGAGGGATTCCTTAACGGAAGGGCCCTGTATGCAGGGCCCTTCTATTAAGAGATCCCGTAAATAAGCTTAATTAAGGGATCACTCATAAGGCCCACTCCATAGAGTATTTTTATAATCGGAATCATCTATTTTTTTTTTTGTCTCCATTGAAGGATTATCTTTGCAAAAAATTAGAAAAATCGGAAACCATTTGATCATTGATTAAATGGTCACAATTTCAAGTGTTTATCGAAAACGTACATTTTGTTCGTCTATTTGTTTCATCACTACAATTAGATATATTAATGATTTTTTATTTGTCTAATTTTTTGTATAAATGATATTTGAATAGACACCAACAAAATAGACGGCTCGGATCGTTGAAATACAATATTGAATAAGCCTCATGAGGGATCCTTTAAATAAAATTATTTGAAGAATCTTTTAACGGAAGGGGCTGTATTGTCATATATAGGCAAATTATGTAATTAACATCAATAATACTAAATTAAAGCAACTATGATTTTTGATGCATAATCATCACGTGCTAAAAAATTCTTCATAGAAGTTTCTGTTTCATTTTTTTCTTCTTTTAACTTGTATATATTTAGATTCATGTTGCAACTTGCAGCATATATACAACAACATGCAATGCCCTCTTTTCATGGCTTTGAACATGACTCGAGTACTAGTGTACTTCCCTTGACTACATATATGCAAAAGTGAATATATGCATACATGTGTATAGAATATAGCTTGTTTTGTGGAATTGTGGAACCTAGCCATCATACTAATAATTACAATGATCGACTTGGTAATTTTTTAATTGTCTGCATAATAATATATGTCATATGGGCAGTGGACAATGTCCAAATATATAGTGATGCAATTGGAATAAGAATGTCAAAGTAATTAGATATGGCATGGGCATATATGGATGATTTCTTTTCCTACTATTGTAGTTTGGATTCCATTCCAATTGTATGCGTGGAAATTTATAAGAGGGTAATGGAAGTGGGAGTTATTATTTAATAATTAGGAAGACGAATTGCTCACATTTCATCTTGAAAGGCATGTAAATGATCATTAGCCAAATATTTCAGTCTTACATGACATAGGACTTTAGTCCTGCAAGAAAAAAGGGTGTCCAAGCGTTCGAGAAGGAACCTATGAATCCTGTTACTTCTAATTCCGATATAAAAATGAGGATAGCCTATTATGTGTTTATATTTTATTATCACGTGATAAGTATGTTATGTTCAATAAAAATTGTTTCTCATTCCATGGAAATTTTCTCTTAATTTCAATTAAGTACACGTTTTTATCCTACAATTATTGAATTATTTGTCCATGATAATTCGTTAAGAATTATAATAGTTGTGAATTATTGTACATAAAACCCCCGCGCCCCCCCTCCCAAAAAAATAAGAAAAGAGAAAGCTGTAAATTATTTAACTGCAAAGGTGAATCTCCAATTTTAGAAATTATACAAAATAAATTTGAAATTAGGGAATGATACGTGTGTAGCAAGTATTATATACTTTTCTTGAATTTTCTCCTCCTCGCTCGATCCATATACATTCCTATTTTGTGTTTTCTTCCTTTCATTCTGTTTTTTATTTGGTGGAAACGTCATGCAATATTCATTCATCATTTGGACTGGTTATTGAGTTATTACACGCCTTCTAAAATGATATATACGCTTACGTCCCATATGCCATATGAATTATATATGAACCAACTGAGGATATTGGAATATTAGTGACGATCCAGACTAAAATTCCTTTTCAACATAAACCACTAAGTCCCAAAAATCAGGTCAGCCAGACTCACAAGTAAAACACAATTCAAAAAACAACAAAACAAAACGCACCCACCGATATAATTGCAAAATAAAGTGAAAAGCAAGCAAACAAAAATCTCTTTTTTAATTTTATTTAAAGTTATTTAACTTCTATCTCATTTATTTGGATCTCTGTTTTTACGGAAAATAGTTCTCTGTTTTATTGTCACAAAAGTAGGCTACATATTGTTTTGGGGATAGTATGAAATTGCTGTTTCAATTGTCAATTGTAACGCGTCAGAGTCAAATGCGTGGCTTTCGTTTTATATGACTCCTAACAGTTTTAAAGTCAAAACACACGTTTCCTCTTTAACTCTTTTACAAGCAAACGGCGTCGTACCTTCATCTCTCAGTCTATATATACCCCCACACCCCAGTCCCCAACCAAATCAACACAACTAAATTTTCTCCAGACACAAACCGAGCTCGTAGCTCATAGATAATATCTGAGAGCTTCATTACATTAACTTTCTCTCCAATTCGTCTAAGATCTAATTAAAATTGAAAATGCCGACAAAAGGAATGAGGAGCATCTGCTTCCACTCCAAAACGGCGTCGTTCTCCATCTCCCGCACCTCCTCACCTGCAAGAGCCTCCGTCTCATTCCCAACCCCTCGTCGCCCTATTGTGCCCAGTAACATGACTGACGTGATGATCTCGGAGATCGTCGAAAACGCCGCCGTTTTGGTCATGAAGTGGAACCCGGAAGCCTCCTCCTACGCCAAGGTCACCTCGCTATTCTACGAGAGCAAAAAAGAAGCCCAGCAGTTCATCAAGCGCGTGAACGACCTCCAGAAAGCCATGCACTTCCTGGTTTCGGAGGACCCCACCTCCGAAAAACTCGTTCACGCGCAAGGCCTCATGCAGGTAGCGATGAAGCGCCTGCAAAAAGAGTTCTACCAGATCCTCTCCACCAACCGGGCCCAACTGGACCCCGAGTCCGTTTCGGCCCGGTCCTCCCGCGCCTCCACTCGGTCCTCCACGTCGGACTACGAAGAGTATGACGGAGGCGCCACCACAGACGACGACGTTAAATTCGCAGGAGACTCCATCAAAGAAGTTGAACAAGTGTCCTCCGTGGCCATGGCGGACCTCAAATCCATAGCCGAATGCATGATCTCCTCCGGCTACGCCAAGGAGTGCGTCCACATATACAAGATCATCCGAAAGTCGATCATCGACGAAGGAATTTACCGTCTCGGAGTTGAGAGATTGAGCTCTTCGCAGATCGCCAAGATGGAAAAGGAGGTTTTCGAGCTCAAATTAAAGAGCTGGTTGAATGCGGTCAAGATCTCCATCTCCACGCTCTTCAACGGCGAGCGAATCCTCTGCGACCACGTGTTCGCGGCCTCCAACTCCATTAGAGAGTCTTGCTTCACTCACATAGCCAAAGAAGCCGCCACTATTCTTTTCGGTTTTCCTCAAGTGCTCCTCGCCAAGAGCAAAAAATTGGCCGATCCCGAAATGATATTTCGGCTGCTCGATATGTACTCCGCGATATCGGAAAATTGGCCGGAGATCGACTCCATATTTTCATTCGAATCCACTGATACCGTCCGATCGCAAGCGGTCGCCTCGCTCATCCGACTCGGTGAGTCGGTGCGCACGAAGCTATCGGACTTCGAATCCACCATCCAGAAGGAGACGACCAAGTCGCCGGTCGCCGGGGCCGGAGTCCACCCTCTGACTCTCAACGTTATGAACTACCTCTCTCTCCTCACCGATTACAGCAACGTCCTCGCCGACATTTTTATCGACTGGTCTCCTCCAGCGAAATTATCGATGCCGGGGTCGTACTTCGATACTCCTCACTCCGACGAATCGCCGGCGCCGGCGATCTGTCTCCGCATGGCCTGGCTAATGCTCGTCTTCGTCTGCAAACTGGACGGCAAGGCCAAGCACTACAAGGACGTTTCGCTCTCGTACCTCTTCCTCGTGAACAACCTCCAACACGTCATCTCCAGGGTCCGCAGCTCGAACCTCCAGTACCTCCTCAGCGAGGAGTGGATTGCGAAGCACGAAGGGAAAGTGAGACAGTTCGCCGCAAACTACGAGCGGTTGGCGTGGGAGAAGGTATTCGCATCATTGCCGGAAAATCCAACGGCGGCGATTTCTCCAGAGGAAGCGAGATTAATTTTCCGAAACTTCAATTTCAGCTTCGAGGAGGCATATCGGAAACAGAGGTTGATTGTCGTACCGGACGCGAAACTCCGAGACGAAATCAAGGTGTCCATCGCGAAAAAGCTCGTGTCGGTTTACAGGGAGTTTTACGATACGCATAGGCTAACGGTTGGGGCCGTGAGAAATGTGGCGCTGTATGTCAGATTTACCCCTGAAGATGTTGGAAATCACTTGTCGGACCTGTATTTTGGGACCACGGACTCGAGTAGTTCCTCGCCGCATACTTCGTCCTCGTCATCTTCTCATCGGCGGAGTCGTTGAGGGCTAGCTCTGAAGTTTTTTTTTTTGCGGCGACGTTTTTGTCTTAAATCGCCGGTTTTTCCCGATTTTTACGGAGGTATATATATGTTGTGTGTAGAAGCATACGTCAGACAGTTTTAATAAGTTAGTTGTATAACGACTTTTTGAAAGACGCTTTTACCTGGAGTTATACTATCACCCCTGTGTTTTTTGTAAATTCAACAATTGCCCCATGTGTTCAGATCCCTTTTACATTATCTCCACAAGTCACTTATTCATAGCCTCATAGGTACAAAACTTGAAGGTAAAATCCATACATATGTGCCATAGGAATCAATTATATGCGGGTCTATAACGTTTGAAACCCAATTTGTATTTACAAAGTTTGAATTTACCATTTGTTTTATACCCGATTAGTATTTAAAAGGTTTGAACTACTCGTCTCATCCTTTTATCATTCATTTAACAAACTTTAATTTCTTCTATATTTGTAACCTATTTGAAAGAGTGAGCATAGTCTGCATCATGCTACATGTAGCTCAAAGTTTACCAGAACAACCTTACGACTTGTACCTTCAATTTGATCGTGACCCCCAAAAGGCTGGTTCCCTCTCTTCCATGGGTTTAATTGTGAAAGCATTGGGGAAATTCATCATTTAAAGAAGAAAAAATAAGACACTTTTTATTTTTTGTCAAATGGGAGATATGGTTATTGGTGGCTTATACTTTTGTTTTTATTTGAAAACAAAGAAGAATGAATATATGGTTGTTGGTTGCTGATGGATTTTGTAAAAGCCTCAATTAATTATGTAATAAAATAGAAAATTAAGTAGGAGAAAAGCCTCAACCACATATTATCCCAATTATTTTGAAAGTGTTGGAGTCTGGACAAAAATATAGAACCGCAAAATCTTGTGAAGAGGTGGCGTGACAAAAACACATGCACGGTTGGTTCATTCATCTGTTGTGTCCTCTCTCCTCACTCCTTGGCGGTCTTGGGTTTGAAAAACAGAACATATTGCATTTGACAAATATTTAAAAATTTGAATGAAGGTTGGACATTTTCCAATTAAAATACCAAGTCAACTTAGAACTGCTGTTGATGTGGTAAAAGTAAAATAGAAGTTTCTACCCATGATTTGTAGAGAGGATTAGATGGTCTGAAGAATCATAGATTAATGTTTAAACAACATCATACGTTTCCCTGTAAGAAATTAGCTTGACATGCATTCATTGACATTGTTGTGGACGTGTGGTGATGCATGCACCCATTATTTCCTTAAAGTCAGTCTGATAAAAATTTCCAAGAGTATATGACCCAACATTTGACTAATAAAACTTCTATAAATGCATGTGGATTACTATTTCAAGTTTTCAACACTTTGTTTTCTTTTATAATTTATGTATGCTTGTGGCTGTGGGTATAATCTCAACTCTCATTACTATTTATTTGTTATTTTGGAAAGATGGAGGTCAGAGGCCCAACAAAAAGCTAAACGCAGATGGATCTGGGTAGCAATCCACAGTAACAAAGCCCAACTAGTGTGCAAGCTGCTTTTAAGCTTGGGCAGATCATTGGATGCATATACTGATATACATCCCCCTTAACAGTATAAGAGGTCAAATGGGTCAAAGGAAAAGCATGCTCATGGGTCCAATTTATCCAACAGGTAAAAGAAGTGCACAATGACACATATTCATCTTTGTTATTGCTAATTAGCCTAATTTCACACGAATAACATACTGGTAAAGTTACACACAAGAAAGACATCAGGTAGAGTAAAGAACTATAGATAAAACACAGAAGACAGAAAATTGAAGATTACATAAAACTTGGGTGTTTAATGGAACATTAACTTTTCTTGAGCCTGCTATGCTGCCCCTGTCTGATCAGCTGGTCGTGGAACGCTCTGCCATCCGGTACACTGTTGGAGGACCTGTTTAAGAGTATCCAAGGGAGGTCCCGCCGTCCATGTCTGATAGTGTTGGCTAGGATGAAACATGCTGCTATATTCACCACCTTCGGGCATTAACCCTGCTTGAGTTCCAGTTACAAATAGGTCCCCTTCAGACCTAATGCAGCCAGTAATTGCCACCTCCTTGTCTGCTGCCTATATAAAAGCCATAGTAATCAACAATTTATTCTCATTATGCTAAAGTACATTTCAATGGCCATATGTTGGATGAATTAATGTAGTTTCAATTATACAAACAATTTTAGTACAATATCCAACTCTCAAGAACTAAAGGCTGCCAAGAACATATCCTCATTCGTCGAGTGTTGCACTGGATTAATGGGATAAAACCTCTCAGCATTTGTGTTCATGTTCAATGGTTCTTGAACTAAATCTACTCAACATTCAGTACCTCTATCTAAAGAACAAAAGCAGGTTAACAGAACTTTATGGACTTACTCACCATTCAGACCAAACATCGTCTTGTGAATTAAAAATTACCTTCACATATCATCTATGACCACAACATATGCCTAACCATTCCCCTAGATATCCAAATTTTATTTCATAAGTATGGCCCTATCCTGATTAATTTGTCCAATGTCCATTTAGACAAAAAAAATTCCCAGTGTCTAAAATTCCTAAGTTTTTCTTCCAAAATTATCTCACTTTTTTTCCAATTTGAAATCAGCCTGTTGGAATTCTGGAGGTTTCTTTGAACCCCTTGGAAACTGATAGCAAATTCCAGTGGTTATGAGCTAGAGTAAGGGTACTATAGGCTATGAGTTTTTATGAGGACGAAAGCGTATGGCCATCATGGTCAGAGTAACGAATTATAGATCTGGAGGTAGGATGAGAAATGCTAGGAAAGACACCAAATGTCAGGCTCCTAACAAGTGTTATCAAATATATGATAATATAACACCCACGCACTATTGCAGGTTACTAATAATACGATATTTCTAGATCGGTTTCTGAATCTGACATACTAAATAAAACTGCAGGTTATACAAGTCAGAGATCATAAAGACACATAATAGGCAAATAAAAATGAAAAGGGACATACCTTCTCAGTAAGGTACTTAAACGCCACTTTCTTCTGTCCTGCTTCGTATATATTGCATTCAGAGTATATCTGGAGTGGAAACATAATAACATATTAACCTCATATAGGATAACATCCTTGGTAAACTTCAAATATATTTAAGCCAGTATATAATAGCCATTGGTAGTAGCATTATCACCTGTGCTTCCACACTGGCACAAACAGCATATATGCCCCAGTTTCGGGTGTAATTGTTATATAGGTGTACTTTCCCAAATCTAACACGAGGATGCCGCTGTCGGGACCCATCAAAGAAACAGTGGTGAATGGTAACCCGAATGCATCTGTCATCAATATGAGAGGGGTCTCCTCCAATTAGCATCGTCTTATCATGCTGTGAAAAATGACACCTGCATAATGGTGAAAGACATGAACTTAAAATTCTACAAGAGTAAAAGGGCTTAAATTCCAACATGGGGGATTCACCTCACCTCGAAATTGTAATATCTGTGCTTCCTCTGGTGATATCTATAAGTCCATCATCATAATCACGAAGGCTGCACCGATCAATCCATAAGTGCTTAGAATTGGGTTTTATTTGAATGCCATCAACATCCGGTCCTCTACCACCTTCAAACTCTAAATTGCATACAATCACATGTTCACATTCCTTCAGCCTCAAACCCTTCCTTGTAAGCTTAATCCTCTGACCCCGACCATCAATCGTCTTATACGATGATACATTCAAGTAAGATGAGAGATGGATAGTGCCTGAAACTTCAAAGACAATCCACAGCGGTTCTTTCTTACGACATCCTTCTCTAAGTGACCCAGGACCATCATCTACAATCAAATAAAAATGAGCAAATAAATTTAAGCTTCCAAGCACTGAATTGGGTTTATGTTTAAATCCCACAATGGCTGTACCATAAGCAAGTTTTTTACAAACGCATTTACAAAGCAGAACCCATAAGCAAGTTTACTTCAACAAATTGCCCATAAAAATACACTAAAACTACCATCAAACAAGAAACACACATACACCCACAACTTCAAAACCCAAAACAAACACATTTACAAAGCAGAACCCATGAATTGAAGCTACTACAGGTATAGAATACACACACAGTTTACAATTCGATCAAAAGGGTTACCAGCTAGAGTGGTAACGTGGTAAAGGGGACCGTGGAGGCCACCAATTGCGAGGCGGCCGAAGCCCTCGGCCTGGGCAGCGAGGGATCGCAAGCTGGAGTCGACATGAGCGTATGGCAGGGGCACAACCATGGTGATCTTGTTAGTTGAGCTGGGGATTTGTGCTGCTGCTGCGTGATCGGACGGTCCATATTTAAAGGGTGGAGCGGGCGTTATGTCCGAGATGGGTCCGTTACGGTGTTTGCGGTGGCCGTGGGAGTTGCCCATTTATGGCAGAGTCGTTATCGAGCTTTTAACTTATTAAGCTGTGATTATGAGGGAAGCTAAAAAAACCGAAGAAGCTCCGACTCACATTTATTCTAGATGGACTCTACTCTCTCACACGGTCACACTCACTCACTGTTTATGCCTCACTTTTTCCTCTTCTTTGTGTCGGTCGGATATTTAAAACTTAAAATTGTTCCATCGGAGAAATAGAATCCGAGTAAACCGACCGACATTTATTCTCTGAGGAAGGCAACACTCAACGAATTTTATTGTCATTTAAGAACAAATTTAATTATTATTATTAATTTTTTTTTTGGTTACATTGAAAGTTAGATGTGTACAACAGTACAACCAATCGGCCGGGCAGTGGTGTAGTCCGAAATTAATCATAATAAAGGCATAATAATAATAATAAAATTTCACCTTCTCACTATAATTTAATAGAAAATTTTTCAAACTGTTGTATTTACTTATCTTAGCTTCTTGATAATAATTGCTGTGAGAGCTAATAATAGTTAATAAAAAAATATTTGCAATTTTGTGTCGTCTTCATTTTTTTAGCAAACATAAAATAAGTATTCAAATAAAAAATCAATTAAAATAATTCAAAGAAACAAACACAACAAGTCAATAGCCAAAAGCACGCACAAACTAAAATAGCACACTATTTACATTCAAATAAGAAACTCATCTTCTAATGTTCATGAAAAATAAAATCTTTTTTTTTTTTGTCTAAAAAGATAATGAGGTCATACCCAAAATGTAGGAGTGAAACAACCTAACTATTGGGGTCATGTGACTCCAATGCCCCCACTATGGCTCCACCATTGGGCCCGATTAAGCTCGATCCATTTAAGACGAGTCTAATCATGCTTTATATCATCTTCGGACAATCCTATTTAATAATTAGGTCATTTTAATATGATCCAATTGTTCTAAACCTTAAGACTCTTACGACTCATGACACAAGCCTATTTGAGTTTGTGTTAGACCTTAGGGCTCATTTGGTACGTCGGACTATACTGATTAATTTTTGTCGGATAATATTAATCTATTTCGAAAAGTACTGATTGTTTATCCATAATATTATCAGATGTTTGGTATTGTTCCGGATAAACAGTCTAACTAAGTTATATTGTGTTTGGTGCTTCGCCGGATAGCAGCAAATCAGACAATTTTTTAAATTCTTTGATAACTTAGTGGAAATTGAAGAAAAACACCGTCCAATCAAAACTTTGAAGAAAAAAATCATAACCTAATTCCCAAAAATATGTAATAAAAGGAATTATTGAATAAATCTAAAAAAAAGGATAAGAAGAAATAATCAGACACCATGCATAGAAGAAGAAATATATAAAGAAAGATAAGATGAAAAGAGAAGAACATAGAAAAAGCAAGAATAAGCATATTGGAGAGAGTATGAAAGATAGAGAGATAGAGAGTGAGAGATGGTTACCTGGAGAATAGTGAAGAAAATAACATGTGGAGAAAATAGCAGAGAAGAAGATGAAAATAGTGTCTGTTGGTTTTTAGCGTGTTTTTGTTTTCCTAATTTTTTTTTTTTATAATTAAGCATGTATTATCTAATCTCAGGTGTATGAGTTGTATTAGTTAATCAGGTAATGAGAGTATTAAAACTCCAGTCCAGTTTACATAGTCAGGTAATTAATTAAATAATACAAGTTGACATCAAACAACTGACATACACTATTTTACTCATATCTAGAGTCTAATACGAAGTACCAAACATGCCCTAAATGAGTTGGCTTGATTATTCATTTAAATGATAGTGTTCATTTTTTAAGAATTGCTTAAGCAGGCTCAATTCCAAGCTAGTGGTGAGCTTAGGCCAAGTCGACCCATGTTGGGCTTAAGTTGGGCCAAGTTAATGGGCTCAATAACTTAACCCAGTTTGGCCCTTATGTTTAAGTTGTGCTTTGATTTGGCCCACCTAAAATCATGCAAAATTGGGTTGATTAACAAGCCAAACCAGTCTCACGAACTCTAATCTCAAAATATCTTCAAGACTTCAACATAATTTACTTTAGAAATAGAGAGTGCTCATCTATGAGTTATTTAATCTTGAGAGGGATACATATTAAAAGTGAAGGGTTGAAATATGTTATCAAGCATCTAAATATGTATATATATAGAGTTAATTACACTTACACCCCCTGAGGTTTATCACTTTTTCACATACACCCCCTGAGGTTTTAAAACTGTTGCATATAACCCCCTACAAGAAAAAAAAATAAATAAAAAAAAAATAAATATTTGTATTCAGGTTGGACCTTACACCTTGAATAATCTTATTAGGCTATTTAATCCCTTAGCATGCTTTTTTGCATAATTTCTCATCATTTTCGTCTCATTATAGGGGGTTATATGCAACAGTTTTAAAACCTCAAGGGGTGTATGTGTAATAATTGAAACTCTAGGGGGTGTATGTGAAAAGACGATAAACCTCAGGGGGTGTAAGTGTAATTAACTCTATATATATATATATTTTCTAATTTCTCACGTGCCATCATTTCATGTTTGGAGATAGATAAATTTGAATTTAAAATCTCTTTTAAACTAAAGAAAGAGAAATATCATTAAAACTAATAACTAGTTAGTAAGTTAATTTAGAATTAATTAAAAACCGAACTAAGTCAAGGAATTATTCATAAGCGCATATCTATCTTAATATAAATTATTTTTTCACTAATAAAAAAAGTTGAGTGTTTCAATTGACCTCTACATGATAAAATTTAGATGAACAATTCACCATGATATATTTAATCTATACATAATATCATGACAAATGGATACAAATGCATGATATATTTCACTTCTACTTAGTATAAACTTATATACTTATATGTGAAAATGAATAAATGATCACACTTAAAAATTTGGGTTAAATACAAAAATAATCCACAAACTTTATAATGAATCTCAATTTGATCAACTAATTATAAAAAGTATCAATTTGGTCCACAAACTTTTTAATTTGTACCAAAACAGAACAAACGCTAACTTTCATCCAAAAATTAACGGAATTGGTCACATGAAAATGTGATGAACGAATTGAAATACCTCTGAAAATGTGGTCACTTGCTGTGCACATGATCACTTTTCGTTAAATTTTTCGATAGAAGTTAACGTTTGTATTGGTTTGATACAACTTGAAAAGTTCGTGGATCAAACAGACACTTTTTATAATTAATGGACTAAATTGAGATTCACTGTAAAGTTTGTGAACCATTTTTGTATTTAATCCTAAAAATTTTGTTTTTTTTTTCTGTTACATCTTATTTGGTGGATTAAACTTACGTGGCAACCTGGTGGGTCGAGTGTGGTTTGACCCCGGGAGCAGGCCCTGTGGCGCCAAAATGGTAAAGACCCGGCTCAGCTGGCAATCTGGCATCAACTTAACGACTTCCCTATCAAAAATAATAATAAAAAAAATTAAAAAAACATAACGACCTCATTTTTCTTTTCTTTTTAAAAAAACCGAAAGACTCCCACCAAATACTTTGCCCGTGATTGGCCACCCGCACCGCCCTCCCAACTCTCCCAACCTAGCCACCACACGGCTCCTCTTCCTCGCGGAGCTTCCCTGCATTCAAAACCCTAATTCCAATATTCATTTTTCCCCAAATTCAATCATTCTTTTTTTGGGTATAAAAATGAGTATATAGGGCCTCCCTTTTCCACAATGCATATCCGTTTGGGACCCGGAAATGAATCATCAGGTACTCGATTATTCACCATTCTCATTCTCTCTCTCTCTCTCTCTCTCTCTCTGTGTTTCATGTTCGTTTGCGTTTGGATGCTGAGAATGTGCTGGAAAAAGAAAGAAAATGGAAGGGGAATTGAATCGAATTCAATTCTATATTCCGTGATCGCTTATTTTTCGTTTCTCAATTCAGAGTATAAGATCCAAATTTTGGTTAATTTTGATTTTGATGGAAATGTTAAAATTGGGAGTTTATTTGATGATTTGTAAGGAGGTGAGAAGGACCTGGAGAAGGGGCTGCTACAGCCTTCAACCCCGGGAGCGGTCTCGGAGCCGCCGCAGTCGCCCCACACGTCGAGGCCGACTCTGTATTTCTCGAATTCCAGTAAGGCCCTGCTGGTTTCGAACTCTGGCAAGGCCCTGCTGGTTTCGAACTCCGGCAAGTCTCTGCTGGTCTCGAATTCCGGGAAGCGGATCGACCAGTTGGGGAAGAAGAAGTATGTGAAGCAGGTGACCGGCCGCCACAAAGACACCGAGCTCCACCTGGCGGCGCAGCGGGGCGATTTGGGCGCCGTGCAGCAGATTCTGGGTGAGATTGATGCCCAGATGGTGGGGACGCTCAATGGGTATGAGTTTGATGAGGAGGTAGCTGAGATAAGGTCAACCATTGTGAATGAGGTGAATGAGTTGGGAGAGACGGCGCTTTTCATTGCGGCCGAGAGGGGCCATCTTGGTATAGTGGAGTTGCTCCTTCCTTATGTGACTGAGGAGGGCATTTTGTTGAAGAACCTGTCCGGTTTCGATCCATTGCACATTGCTGCAAGTCAAGGACACCAAGGTAACCATAAGTTAGATGTTGCTAATTCAGTTATCTATGTGTTTATGAAAGGCTTCAAATGGAATACATATATTTCACTACTTGATTGTCTTCTGTTTTTCATTTATAGTATAGTATAGTTTCGTGCAGTTTTGTTCTTGAACAGCTGGTAAATGTTTCATTACTGTGTGTCCCCTCAGTTCAATAACTAGCTTTATGCAGCCATTGTCCAGGTGCTGTTAGAGCATGACCCGGGTCTTAGCAAAACAGTTGGCCCGAGAAATGCAACCCCTCTTGTATCTGCAGCTACAAGAGGGCATACAGAAGTGGTTAAAGAATTACTATACCAAGATTCGAGCTTGCTGGAAATACCTAAATCCAATGGGAAGAATGCATTGCATCTTTCTGCACGGCAAGGGCATGTGGATATTGTGAAAGCTTTGCTTGACAAGGATCCACAACTAGCAAGAAGAACCGATAAGAAAGGACAGACTGCTTTGCATATGGCTGTAAAAGGTGTTAGCTGCGAAGTGGTGAAGTTGATTCTCAACATGGATGCAGCTATTGTCATGCTCCCAGACAAGTTCAGAAATACAGCATTACATGTGGCCACCAGGAAAAAGCGGGTAGAGGTATGTATTTTCGCTGGGAGGGTACTTTTTTGGAAATGATACAAAGAAAGATGTCTATGTTCACAAAAGAAAAATTCCCCTCTAATGAGTTTTATAATCATTGGAGTTATACTAATGAACATAGAAAAAAAAAAACCTAAAAAAAAACTTTATAAATAGAGTAAAAGCTCTCGACAAAACTCTAAATGAGGAATCCCTTGTTCTGAATGTACTCGAAGAACGAACTAGATTGTGTAATGATAAGACTAAAAAATAATGCTTACCCCAAATATATGATCCTTTCTTGAATGGACCCTATTGCGTACGAATCAAATTTTTTTTTTTCACTCTCAATCTTAAATGAAAATTCTATAAAAAATTACATAGAAAGAGTTTGGATAAATAAGATTAATGATATACTTCTTATTAGTAATTACCTAGAATTTCAACAAAAAAAAAGAAAAACATTTGATAGAAAATCATTAGCAACAGAAATTAGTTATTTATTGAACTTAATCAATGAATTTTCTTTAAAATCAACATCAATTTTAAATTTTAAAAGATTTTTTTTAGTTCCCGAACACGAACAAGTAAGAATTGATTCAAAAGATTAAAATTTTTATTCGATGCAGTTAGAACTGTTCCCAACGATAAAATGATTAAAAAAAATCGATTGGAATAAAAGAAATTAATAAAAAAGTTCCTCGATGGTCGTTGATTAATTAATGGTATAATTGTTATATTCTTGTTTTATGGTGAGCTACTTATTCAATTTAATCAGTTTGTCTTTACAAGTTCCAGCCATATGATTAAGGATGCACATTAGGTTGAGATGACCTAAGACCTTGTTTTGCCAATAAGTTTTTGGATTGATCTTTAATTAACTTGGGTTGAGCTTGCTTAACATCTTTAGCAATTCAATTTCTCATTATGCTTGCAGATAGTGAATGAGCTGTTGCTCCTTCGTGACACAGATGTGAATGCTTTAACAAGAGACCAGAAAACACCCCTTGATATAGTTGAAGGATTTCCATACTCTGAAGAAATCCAAACAATTAAGGACAACTTGACTCAGTACGGTGCTGTCCGAGCAAACGAACTTAACCAGCCACGAGATGAGCTTAGAAACACTGTGACAGAGATAAAAAAAGATGTTCATAATCAGCTTGAGCAAGCCCGCAAAACCAACAGGAGTGTTAGTGGAATTGCCAAGGAAATCCGTAAGCTACAAAGGGAAGGAATCAATAATGCCACTAACTCAGTCACAGTGGTTGCTTCGCTCATTGCAACAGTAGCATTTGCAGCTATGTTTACAGTTCCTGGAGGTGATGATAACAAAGGGATGGCTGTGGTGGTGGACAGTACATCATTCAAATTGTTCTTTATTTTTAATGCGGTTTCACTCTTCACATCATTGGCTGTTGTTGTGGTACAAATCACCCTTGTCAGGGGGGAGACAAAGACGGAGAGGAGGGTTGTACAAGTGATCAATAAGTTGATGTGGTTGGCCTCTATCTGCACCACAGTAGCCTTTATTTCGGCGGCATATATAGTTGTTGGTCGACATAATTTGTGGGCTGCAATCCTTGTCACATGTGTAGGGGGAGTTACAATGGTGGGAGTTCTTGGTACCATGACATATTATGTGGTGAAGTCTAAAAAGATGCGTAGAGTGTGGAAGAGAGAGAAGATTACAAGAACCAATTCCTCCTTGTATCAATCAGAGTCTGATTCAGAAGTCAATCGTATTTTTGCCCTTTGATGATAGTCTGGTTTATAACTAGCCTCTGGTTCTGTGTCTGACTTTATACACATGAGGGAGAAAATCGAAACAGGAGTAGTTGGGTCATAAGCGGTTCTATGCTATAGATACAAAATTCACGGACCATTAATGTAATAGCACCGATGAGTGGTTTTTTTTGAAAATGAATTTTTGGGTGTTTCACGGATTATAAAATTTTGGAGCAAAACTGTTGATGTCCTTGAATCTTCAAAGGCAGCAACTGAGAATTATCATTTGTATATTATATGCGTGATATCAGTCTTGATTTGTAACTTATATAGGTTTCATTACAGGTGATATGCTATTTGAATATGAGAATAGGTAGTGGTTTGTTGATTAGTTTATCAAAATTTTGAATGTGACTATTCGACATGATTTGACTGACAAATGTGAATGTATCTGATAAGTGAACGAAATCTGAAGCATTACATTTTGTGCATGCAATCAGATGGTGGTAAAAGAATGTATTATAGTGGAAGTTGCTCGAATTTATATATACATTGAGTTTCCTCCACGGATGTCTCTGGTACAAGTTTCCATTTTTATTTCTACTTTTCCCTCATATTCACATGTTTTTTTCTACTCTAATCGCTAAAATGCTATATTGTATGGTTATAAATTAGTCATATATGTTTAGTATGGTTTATCTTCAAAGGATGGTCAAACACAAACAAACTAATAGAGGACATAAATTAAAAGACAAATATAATTTTATGGTGTACATAGAGTTATAAAAGTTATTGTATAAAGTGAAAAGCGACCCAAATTTATAATATACAAAGTATAATTAACCCTAACGTGTTTGTTATTAATTGAGATGGTATAAAGACAACAAATTGATTACTTTATATTGACTCCATGAATCCTGCAATTTATGTTGTGTTACCAAACATTTATGCTCAAGCAAGGAGATAGGATGCTGTAAACCCTATTCCTATTCCACGTCTTAACATGATTAGACCTATATATTAAAATTGGTTTTTTTACATTTTACTCGCCTGAATTTTGGACTTAATCTCATTTCACGACCTAAAAAAAGTTTGTGTCAATTTACGACCTGAATTAAAAATTTGTTACAATGTACCACATCTAGCTAATTTTATATAAACTTTTGTTAATGTTGGAATCTTTGGTCACCCCAACCGATGTGTTGCACCGTAATGCAAGGGACGTTATCATCGAGGTGACTAGAGTGTTACGAAGGGTATGTGTCTAATTTTTTTATTTGCTAATGAATATGAATATTTTGTCTAAACATTTTATTTATATAGAGGCTAGGAGTAGAAAGGATAGGAAACTTTGGCGTGAAATGGATGGGGATGCTTCCCTACGCTCCATTTAGAGCTCAATTCAACGGTTTTGATGTAGCTACTGAAGCAAGTAATTTACACACTTTTAGGGCTTGTTTGACAGTGCTTTTAGAAGGCTTAAAAGCGTTTTACTTATGTTTGACAAAAAAAAAAAATTAGAAGCGTTTTTAGATTTTAAAAGCACTTCGAAGCGCTTCCGGGTGAAGCACCTACATTTCCTTAGGAAGTACTTCCAAGTATATTAACAAGAAGCACTTGAAATTTTTTCAAAAAAATCTATGAATATCTAACAAAAGCGCTTCTAGTGAAAGCGTTACTGAGCAAAATTGCTTCTTACAAAAGCACTCTCAAATAAGCCCTTAGACTTCCTTGATCATCATCCTATATATAAGTACTTCTTAGTCTAACTACCCTTTGATGGCCCAATAGCATTTTTCTATTTTTAATTTATGTGCATTTCATATCCCCATAGGATACCACCTGTCATCCCCCCTTTCTCATTGACTCTCTCTCTTTCTCCCTCTCTCTCTCTCAGATGGGAACACTCATTATCACCGATGAAAACACTCATTTCAGCTGTCCATTCAGAGATGTACTCATCTGAGCTTAGCTCACTACTGATCCTGCGAGACTCTGAGGGTGAGATGTTGCTTCAATGGCTATTGATGAAGCTATTGATGAAGGGAATGCTAAAGCTTTCTTCAATGCCTTCTTGGGTTTTGTTGTTAAGGGTAGTGTTTGAGCTCTGAAGGATCTTTTGGACCATTTGTAGGCGAGGAGGGAGGTGAAGAGGAAGGAGTTTTCCCTTGTAAAAGAGCTCATCAGCTGGGGAAGAATTGGATTCTTTGTCATCATGAGAAGCTGAGGACAAATGGAACTCAAACTCTCTGGTTTGTGGTGGAGAACCAATGGAATAAGAGAACAAGTAGGAGGAAGAGCTTACTTCCATATCTATTTAGTCTTCATCTGTACGATCACTTGAACCTTGGCTTCTGGCCATCTCATGTGACACTGCTTTCTCCCTCTCTCTCCCTCTGTGTGTGTATGTGTGTGAAGATGCTTATGGGGAGCAGAACTTGGTGAAGTTAGAGGCAGAGCACCCTTTAAACTATGTATGTTACCAAGTTAGAATATATAATACTAAAATATTTTCAAAAGCCTTTTTTTTTTTTTTTTGTGCATATCTTGAATGCTTCCAAGTACCAAAATGCAGAAAGAAAAATATTATAAACTTTTTCCCCTGCTGAGTAGCCACACAAACTGAACCTTATGATATTAGTGTTGTTTTATTTTGGGCCAGAGAACACTAATTTGTGGCTTCTATAGCTTCATATCACAGTTTTATGACTTCCCATAATACTACAGAACATTGATTTGTAGCTTCCATAGATTCATAGCGGATCCTTAGAAATTATAGTTTTTTCTTTTAAAAGGAGGGTTTCAAACAGACCAATTTCTGATACATATTGCTTATAATGAGTTCAAAACCATCCAATCAGACTTTTATAATGCATTGGACTGTAGAGCGTGATTAGTGGATGACATTGCTGGAATTGAACACCCCCATGTATGTTCTCTTAGTCTTGATAGATAATGAATGCATTAAGTCAAAGTGTTATCTTTCAATGTGTGTGTCTTAGTAGTAATTTGCTCTCCTTCCTTCTTGTCATTATACTACTAATTTATGTTAATATTTCTGTATAATCCGGTATAATGCAGGTTTGAAGAAGATTGAGCTTTGCACAGGTGGAACCAACACTGGCAATATATTAGCAGCTCCTCCGGCGTTCGTTAATTATCAATCCATATTAAGCTTCATCTCCCGACAACTTTGTAATTTTTTATTGCTCTCTGGTGAGAGATATACTGAGTATTCCATGCATGAGATGATCAGACTTCTATGTTTTTCCATATGTCATGCTGGTATAATTTGCATAAAGAACACCTAATTGGAACATAAGGAAATCATTGGAAATGGATGTCAAGGAGGCAGAGCAGGTTGTTATAGCTAAACCTGTTGCTTCAAGGCCTACTTGTTCCAACTTTAGGTCCTTCAGGCATCTTCTTGCAGGTGCTATCAATGCCTCGCCCTCTAATGTATCTTCTGAAACTGTTGTTCCTGCCATCAGATCAAAGACTGTGAGGTTCAAAGCCAATGGTGACTCATGCCGTCACTAGATTGGTTTCGTCCCAGGTGACCTTAATTCTACTAAGTGCTCTTCTCTTTTTAAATTTCTTTTCTTCTGATTGTTGGTGCCCAAAATTTCAGGCAGAGTTCTCAAAATCAGATAACAAGTCATCTGTGGTATACAAACCATTGGCAAAAGTTGTATCACGGATTCACGGGCTACTGTTTCTGTCTTAGCAAATATGGTCAGTAGCTAGATATTGCCTGTTTGTAATTGAACCTTTCCTTTCCGGTATAAATGTGGTTTTTTAAGTAGTTAATACTATCTGCTCATGAACCTATGGCCTATTCAATTAATGTGCAAAGACATGGACTTGGAAATGTGGTGAAATATTTGAAACCTCAAATTTGAAATAACTCTTTTTATTTTTACCAGGGAAACTTCAATACCAGTCATCAACAAACACAATCATCAGTTGAGGCTGGAGTTCAACATCCAAACCAAGATTATCAAAATTTTGAATGTGACTTTACTCCATGATTTGACTGACAAATGTGAATGTATCTGATAAGTGAAAGAAATCTGAAGTATTACATTTTGTGCATGCAATCAGATGGTGGTAGGAGAATGTATTATAGTGGATGTTGCTCGAATTTATATAATACATTTGAGTTTTCTCCAAGGATGTCTCTGGTACAAGTTTCCATTTCTACTTTTCCCTCATATTCACATGTTTCTTGTACTCTAGCTAATCGCTAAAATGCTATATAATTGTATTGTTATAAATTAGTCATATATGTGAACTTTCCTTCTACTAATGAGGTATTGGTTACAAATTCCATGGTGTTTAATGAAGAAAAAGCTTTTACGAGAAAACACAGGAAGATAGTTTTGAGTCAAATTGACTATTGAGCGTCTTGTCCATGCAGAACTTAAGCTTAGAGGCAATATTCCAAAAAGAGGATTCAAGATGTTGACAATGTTTCTGCAGAAGGTACAGTTTGCCTTCATCTCTTTGCGCTCATTTTCAGGTCAATTTAATAATATGTTTCAAATAATGACTTTTGGATGATTTGGTAGAAAGAAAGAGAGAAAAACAAAGATCTGGCTTGGACATTGTTCAAGAGGCCTCGGGCTCTTAAGCATTGAATGCTCAAATTTGATCCATATGTAATGGCAGTGATTAGTTGGGTTCAGTCCCAAATAACCAATTTGCTACATTTGCAACTTGTGAGTTGATAGGTTGAACATACCCTCTAAAGAGCTGCATGTGGTTTGCAAGGCCTCATGCATTTATGATTCTATTTTTACTTCCTCTTGAGCTTGAGATTATTGGGAAGCTTGTACATTTTCGAATAGTGTTGCGCATTTTCATCTTTCTGATTTATCAAGCTAATATTGACATTTGCTTTGGTGCAACAAATCTGGTGGAGGGTGATCCCTTGGCTTGAGTGGCATCTTTTCATGCACTATGGAAGCACTGGCATCTTTTTATTCACTGTTTGTCAGTGAGAAAATGTTCCATGGCTCTACAAGTGAGCAGGTGAGATTGTGTATTAATTAAGTTTCTAAAGTAAAGTGCTTGAATTGACCCCATTGATAAAGCACAAGTAATCATGTATACCATGGGATCTGACTATCTACGTCAATGCTTGAACAGAAAAACAATGCAGATGTGTCAAGGAATCCACATCATGGAAGAGAAAAGCCATTATTTTCTAATTTATTGTCCGCTAATTAAAGATTTTGATGGGTAGGGATGACAGCAAGAGAATATTGGGTGCTACCTGCAGTGTTCTTTTTACTCTAAATTATTGTTTACATTTCTCAGAAGTCAATTATGGGTCCATCTTCCATCAGATATAGAAACCAGGTGGCAGGTGCATCACATGCTACAGGAAGTCTTTACCTATGTCAGTGGCCACTATAGCAAGTGAGGTCCCTTTGGTTCCACACCTTTTCACCTTCTCCAAGACTTTAATGGTTACCAAACAAAAAAGTCCTGTTTGTGAGTACTTGTGTATAAAATGCTTTTAATTAGTTAGTAGTATTTTTAAGGCTTCTAAACCAAAAAAACACCTTGGTCTGTTTTCTGCAATACCTGTTTCATAGTTATCTGAAAGTGGTTTTAACACTGTGAAAACACTCAAAAACAGGTTCAAATACTGACCACTGATGAGAATGCCCATGAACAATCTAGAAGGAGCAATTTTTTGTTGTTGGGCAGGTTGAAGGGCTGTGACACATAGCATAGCATCTTGACCGACCCCAGAAAGAAGCGTGAAACACTCACTGAAACCTGATACAAGATGAGGCTCTACCACTTTTGTCTCCAAGTATGACCTGTGGGTACTAAAGACCAAGACCTAGTCCTTGTCAACGTGTTCCCAGAAAGCTACAAGACGCATGTGGGTGTTGGCTTCCCTGTCATGATTATATCCTAATTGCCGGCCTTGACCTCTATTTTGCCCAAGTCAATGCTTCTTTTTTTATCCTAATCAACCCACGGTTTGTCTTTATACCAACAAGCCTCTTTAATGGGGCCATGTCAGTTAGGCCACTTCAGATTGCAACTTTGGTAAGCCAATTTTAATTTTAATTTTGGATATTTTAAGAAGAAATTTAAAATGAAAAAGAAAATTAAGTAAAAATTTAGACGATCCAAAAAAATTAAGCAAAAATTCAAATTGTCTATCTAACGTTTCAGCAATTCCTATCGAGCATTCGGTAAAAGTTAATCACACATTGAATTGATGGAGATTGGCATCCAATCAAAATGATGTTACTCGTGTTTATATACCCACGCGCTTATAGGTCGTGGGGTTTGATGTTACTCGTGTGCACGCCCAACACACCCACGCTTATAGGTGGTGGTTGTGGGTCCAATTTTTCACATTCTGATGCTGACGTGGTGAAACATGAGTGGTCAGTATCGAAAACTAGTCAAAAGCTTCACTGCAGAGGATATGAATGAATGGATGACATCTATATTGCATAGCAGTGCATAGTAACCACCTCTTTCTTCTTCATCTTCTGGTGTGCTTTCAACATCACCTATTAGAAAGAAAGCTGTGTGTGTTTGCTGAGCTCCACTGAGCTTCAAGTTTTTTGGGCTTCAACTTTTCACACCAAGGTTTCATGCACCTCACTCTTGTTTGTTTTTAAGTGCCTGAGTTGAATTATTTGGGTTCTTACTTCATTTGGCAAGACAGAAGTTCTGCTTTATCAAACCCCAAGTACAAAATCATTAAGATCATGGTATGTTTCAAAGTTCACTAACTTGATTAATTAGTTTAAAATAAGTGGCCTTATTTGGTAAAAACTTGGTGGCCAATTATAGTTTTGTTGGATGGCTATACTATACATATTTCATTTCACACTGCAAAGTGCACACATTTTCAACTTTGCACAGTCTCACACCTTTTGTTCTTTTCTTTTTGCCCTCTTGTAATGATGACTGGTAACAATAATGGATGATGAAAAAAATTTGTATATAAATAATCCCAGAGAGGAAGAGAGAGAGACAATTGGGGTTTATTTTAATACTTGAATTATTTTGGGTGCAGAAGATGTCAGGGGGGTGTGTTTTGGGTATCAAGGAATCAAACTTCCAGATTTCCCACGTGCAAACTCATGGAATCATCTGAATTATCTTATCCTCATCATTCACAAATTGTTTTTTTTTATCAGGGTCTTCATGGTGAAAAGGGGAAACCTCAATTTTAAAGATGATAAAGCAAACTTAAGGCAGAGTTTGTTCTTTGGTGCTCTTAGGAAATTGGCTTTGATTGAACTATGGAAGCTCCTGTGAGGCAGCAAAGCTTCTGCGAAAAGAAGATGACCAAACAGTTAACAGGGAAACGTGAAGACACTCCCTTGCATTTGGCAGCAAGAGCAGGAAATTTAGAATTAGTCATAGAAATCATCTCTAATTGTGGGGATGCAGAGCTGAATGAACTGTTGTTGAAGCAGAATCACTCCGGTGAAACCGCCTTATATGTGGCAGCTGAGTGTGGCCATGTTGATTTGGTGAAGGAAATGATGAAGTACTATGATATTGATTTGGCCAGTATCAAAGCTAGAAATGGCTGTGATGCATTCCATGTTGCTTCAAAGCAAGGGAACTTAGGTAATTGTCGATGGATGTTTGGTTATTTCTTATCTGTGATATGCTTGCTTGGCATAGTAAATAACCTTGCTCCTTCTTTGAACATATGTTAAAGCTTTCTGGTGAAATTCTCTGAAATGTTTTTCAACTTGCAATTAGTTTCATCTTATTGCATAAAATTCTTTACCTCATATTCATTTGTGGCACAGTATATAGCAGTATTGTTGTTTATCTAAAAGCATGTAATTTTTGGAGTTGCAGAGGTACTGAAGGTCCTCATAGAGGCCATTCCAGAACTTTCAATGACTGTTGATCAAACAAACACCACAGCACTGCACGCTGCTGCATCACAGGGCCATATTAAAGTAGTGAATCTCCTCTTGGAGACTGGTTGCAGCTTGGTGTCCATAGCAAGAAGCAATGGGAAAACTGCCTTGCATTCTGCAGCAAGGAAAGGGCATTTAGAGGTCATCAAGGCCCTCTTGAGCAAAGAAATTGGAATTGCCACAAGAAATGATAAGAAGGGGCAGACAGCTCTCCATATGGCAGTTAAGGGACAGAATGTTGAGCTGGTGGATGAGCTAGCCAAGGCAGATCCTTCTTTGATAAACGTGGTGGATAACAAGGGCAACACTGCCTTGCATATAGCAACCCGGAAGGGTCGAGCTCAGGTAACGAAAGCTTTTCTTTTGGTTTATAATCTGAAAATGAAAATTCTACCTTTTTTAAGAGAGATGGACTTGTTCTTGTTACTGGATTTTCTTTCTTTATGTATACAAGAATCATAACTTAAAGTTGAAATATCATGACAGTGTTTTGTCCATTTGGGCTTAGGAACATAACATTGAAATAGAAAATGGTTATTTGAATCTTTCATATGGTTTAGCCTCTGAGATTATACTTTTTGCAGATTGTTCAGAAGCTATTAAGTTATAAGGGAGTGGCCACAACTACTATCAACAAATCTGGAGAAACTGTTCTTGACACTGCTGAGAAAACTGGGAACTCTGTGATTGCTGCCATTCTAGAAGAGCATGGCATTCAAGGTGCCAAATCCATGAAGCTACCACCAACTAGAAACACAAACAGAGAACTCAAACAAACTGTCAGTGATATAAAACATGAGGTGCATGACCAGCTCAAGCAAACAAGACAAACAAGAAAGCAAGTGCATGGGATGGTAAAGAGGCTCAACAAAATGCATTCAGAGGGGCTTAACAACGCAATAAACTCCACCACAGTTGTGGCTGTCCTCATTGCCACTGTTGCCTTTGCTGCAATCTTCACTGTCCCGGGTCAATATCCTGAAGACCCGAATAACCTTGCTCCCGGACTCTCTCCCGGAGAAGCAAATATTGCCCCGAAAACCGAGTTCATAGTCTTCTTCATCTTTGACTCTTTTGCTCTCTTCATATCATTGGCTGTTGTGGTGGTTCAGACTTCTATTGTTGTTATAGAGAGAAAGGCAAAAGAGAAACAGATGACAGTCATAAACAAACTAATGTGGTTGGCTTGTGTGATGGTTTCAGTGGCATTTCTTGCACTGTCATATGTTATTGTGGGAGATGATGAGAAATGGTTGGCTGTTGGAGTAACAGCCATAGGAACAGTGATTATGGGGATGACATTGGGAACAATGTGTTATAAAATGATTGTGCAGAGACTTGATGCTTCTAAACGTAGCAGCATTAGGAGGTCATCAATGAGCAGCCATTCACACTCACAATCATGGTCTCACTCAATGATGTCAGATTCAGAGCTTCTGAACACCGAGTTTAAGAAAGTCTATGCAATTTGACAATAATGATATATAACATATTTGGTATACATGTACTAGCAGAGAATGGTGATCTTCATATTTTAAAGTTTAATTAGGTAGAAACTTGTTACCCGATCTCTTGGGTTTATCAATGTATATATTCAGTCAAACAAATACTCTCTGGAGCAGCTTCCCAATGATGTGTGCGTACAACTTCAAGCATATTGAAGAAATTAAGGTTGACCCAATGGTTGAGAACTTAAGAGAACTCAGAATTAATGTGCATTTTGATACATATAAAAACACAAAGTAGTGTCCTTTTTAATAACATATAAGAAAATGCTACTTATCCCAAAATTGTTTCTCTCATCACACACAAGCATGTTTTAAGTGTATTCATTAACTCTGCTATTATATAATAAACAAAGCCCAGGACCAATACTTTTTTTGGGCCCTGGGACCTATCTCATCCAGTTTGGAATGGGCTATAGGCTACACAGCTGCAATTTTTATTTTTTTTTTGTTTGTTTGCTGCTTAAGAAAGAAACCTAGCTAAAACGGAAAGCTGCTAGATCACCAAAGAACCCAAGTATCAAAGAACCCAAGTATCAAAACCAAGGGGGAAGATCATTTATCCAAGAAGCCCCATAGGCCACGTCCTCCACATATTTGCTTCTTAAAAGACATGATTAGTTTACTGACGCCTCAACAAATTTAAGAGATTTCAAATATCACTCACAACAAAACAAACCCTCCAAAGAAAAAAAATGCACATTTTGAATCTTCTTGGATTCAATCTAAGTTAGGATCTTTATTACCAAATCATTATTTCAATTCGTTTTGGCCTGAATGGCGTTACAGCATTAGGGTGGAGTGAACACTGAACATAACGTACCTTGCCCCTTGAAAATGTGGAGGGCCCATATAAATATATAATTGGCTATGTACACATCTCCTTAGAACTTTCTCTGAAAAAAGGTAGACAGGATAAAAGCTAGAGAAACATTTTCCCTCTCCACAATCTTTTCAATTCTCATTTCACAGATGACCCATATATGTAATGTGTGCGAGGACATGCCTCAGAATAAAGTGAAAGAAGAAGACAAGTTACTTGCAGAGAAAACATTCAGTGTAGAAATTATATCTGCCTCCAGCTGCAAGTGCAAGAAAATAATGTCGATGCCTTGAATATCTCTGCTGACACTGCGGCACATGCAGACATGCTCCACTTGCTCACCGGCCCCAGCAGTGCCATTAGGATATACATCTATAACTCTATAGAGAAACTTCCCGATAAACTCATTTGATATATATTCTAATCTAATAACATCATAACACATGTATTTTTATATTTCATCGTATCAAATTTTTTCTAATTTCAAGATAAAACTTATCTCATTGGCATCCTATATATTTGTTACAGTAATGCTAGGTATACCACATTTTTATACCATAATTTCATACCACCTTATGTGGCAACTTACATGGCATTCATACATTGGATACTAAAAAATAAAAATAAAAATTCAAAAAAAAAAAGAAAAACTCTGTCCAATAAAGTAATGACACGTGAGATGGTATAAGAATGTGGTATAAGAAATGTGGTAAGTATAGCATTATTCTATTTGTTATAGATAAGTTTTTGGGGGGGGCTATTCACACCACCCTAATCCACTAAGTTGACCACCCCACTTAAATTTTTACCCCTTTGTGCCCATTTTGCCCCTACATTAAAAAAAAAAACCATTTCTCCAATTTTGGCCGGCCAACTCTCCCCGCCGCCGCGGAGCTTCACGACGTCGATTAGCCGCGCACGGTGGTCGGATGAACAAGGGAAGACCATGGTTGGACTCGCCGTGACCTGGGGAACAAAACCCAAGGGGTCCGGCGTCTCAACTTCGCCGGAAAAGGAAGATCGCCGACGAAGGGGCCGATCGGGTCACGACGTCGATTAGCCGCGCACGGTGGTCGGATGAACAAGGGAAGACCAGGGTTGGACTCGCCGTGACCTGGGGAACAAAACCCAAGTGGTCCGGCGTCTCAACTCTGCCGGAAAAGGAAGATCGCCGGCGAAGGGGTCGTCGGGTCTTCGCCTGGGCCGATCGGGTCTTCGCTTGGGTGGGTGGGTCTTCACCTGGGTGGGTCGGTCTTCGCCTGGGAGGGGTGGGGTCGACCGGCGAAGGGGAGGGGTGGGGTCGCGCCGGCGGTGGGGAGGGGGTGGGGTTGCGCCAGCGGCGGGGAGGGGTGGCCGGCCAAAGTGGAGATGGTTTTTTTTTTTTTAAAGCAGGGGCAAAATGGACACAAAGGGGCAAAAATTTAAGTGGGGTGGTCAACTTAGTGGATTAGGGTGGTGTGCATAGCCCCCCCTAAGTTTTTTTCATAACCCAATATGCAACATCAACACCCAACAGTAACATTACTACTATTTGTAATTTGTATATATATTTTTGAACCTTAAATTGGTTAATTATGATGGGTGATTGATTGGATATGCAAGTTTGATTCAAGTTCTCTTTTTCAATGTCAGACAAGTCAAGTCCATTAGACTGGGCTCACCTTGAGATTATGGGTCTGAGGCAAACCATGCAACAATTGAGCTCTCAACTCTTTATATATTATTATTTTTTTGAATAAGTACTCACAAAAATTATTGTAATATATAAGGGGTTAACCTGTTAGGAGTTTGAGGTGGTGCAATCATTTGCTTACTCTCAAGACCGACCCTGAATAGAGAGAAATATTATTTTATTTATAAGGAGAAAGAATAATTTTTTTCTTGAATAAATCGTGGATACATGCAATTTCCCGTAAACCAAATGTATCAAAATCTAATTATTCAAGTGTTTTTGTGAGTGAGGATTTCAAAAACAAAATGTTTGAACTTCATATTTATCCTTATTTTAGTGATAATCAATCAATAATTATCTTGGTGATTTGCATTGCATATATATATATATTTGTCATAATATTTTGTACTAGATGCAAAAAGAACTCATTTTAATGGAGGCACAAGACCTATCCTTCAGTGTTGGCATAGTCGACAATCATGTTGGTGTTATGGTGGGGATCTGAGTTGCTTGTGATGTGTCATGTGCGCTTGCATTGGATGCATGCATGTATTTCCCAGTGCTCTACAGATGAGTTCTCTACTTCAATGCTTTCTGTTAGTCCTGTCAAAAATCTAGGAGACACATTTTCTCACACGGATGTCTAGTCAAAATCCAAAGAAAAGGACATGTAATGCTTGAAATGTTCTTGGTCTGAAAATGCCATTTTCAATCATCGTTTTAATTATAATTTGGTATGACCTTGCTTGCTGCTACATGTTCTTTTATTAATGCATTTCCGAATCATGTAACATGCATGTGGATGCTCTACAGAGGCAGACATGGAACATCGATCTTTGTGACCACTATTATTATTATTATTATTATTATTATTATTATTACTATTCTTATTATTTATTAGTAATGTTATAATTTTAGATGCAGTGAAATGAATTCATACATAACTTGGCTTTAATTTTCCATGCTGAATTGCTGGAGAATAATTACTATGCTTCTTTTAAGCAAAGTATCATGAGATAAGAATAAGATTAAGATCTCTCACTGTTTTGCTTGTTTTTGGTGAGATATGGAAATAGGGTGATTTTTTTGGACCTGATTAGTGATTTTTGGTTGACAAGCCTTCTTTTGAAACCATTATTTTAATTTTTATCTTTGACCATAGAGATTCTGAGGTCAATTTGGGAAATTCATCTTGATGAAAGAGAAAAGATAAATGAATGATGGTTCTAACTTTGATGGAATGTGACTAGTACAGCAGTACAATATCACCCACAGCTCTTTTTCACTAAAACTAAAAGGATGATGATGACATAAAGCCTGATACAGTAATTGAGAATCTAGTTATAAAGCTAGCTGCTAGTGTGGACAAAAGACCTAGCTAGCTATCCAATCCCCCAGAAAAGTTTTGGTCACTTTACAGAAAAAGGTTTCCATTACTTAGGTACTTTTTTTTTTGGCCAACATTACTTTGGCACCTTTACTAGTTGTGTTAAATACACTTTACCTTTCAAGGCCAAAAAAAAATAATACACTTTACATTTTCTTTTAGTTCTCAGCAAAGAAAATAAAAGAAAATCTTATGTTCTTTTTTTGAATGTCAGAAGCAAAAACTGTGCATCTAGTACTTGCATAATTAGAATGGAGTCAATGGACTGTTAGCAAATTTCAATTTCAAAATACATGCAAAGTTTGATAATCTTTATCATGTCTTTGTTAGGTAATATCTAGCTTGATGACTTATAAATTTATAATAAAGAGAAAGTAAATCATTTGTCACTCTCAATAACAACAACATTGTATTATACTACTTAACAACGATAATCAAACAAACTATTGTCGAGTGCAAGTGTGCAACTCAATTATAACTACAAAACTTCTGAAGTAGAAAAGTTAAACCAGAGAAAGAAAGTGGGTTCAGACTTTTGATTTCAACAGTAAATCTTCTGTTGAATGAAGACCTTGTGTGTGGGTTTCCTTTCTTCCATGGTAGCCTTCACATTGTTCACAAGGAGGTCTAATCAAACAGTGCTGGAAAAAGCTTGCAAATGCCTGTACATCACACACTGCATTAAATGAAGCCAACTTCAAAAGAAATTAACAGAGGAACTTGGCAGTGGGTACCATCTCAAATCTCACAATGTAATCATGTGTGTCTCTCTCTTGACCCCCACAAACTGCATCCTTGAAGCAGACAGTGAACAGAACCCATGGCCTTCATTTGCAGTCTTTCTTGGACCAAACAGCTGCTGGGACTGTTTGCAGTGAGCAATTGCTCCCTCTATTGAACTCTCAATCTCTGAGTTGGCACTGTTACTCCTCTTCAGCAACTGTGAATCAGAAAACTCACTTGAACCAAATGAGAAGGAAGAAGATGAGGAAGAAGAAACAGATGAAGATGTAGATGAACACAATGACTTTGGTGCAGCAGAGTGCTGTTGAATTGCCCCAGAGAATGACTTCCTGTGGTGGCTGTTAGCACTTTCCTCAGCCATCTCTTTCTCAATGCTCTTCATGAGAGTAGTTGATATTTGATATCTGCCATTGTCAATTCTTCCAAATGGGTTTTTCTTTGCCACCTTCATGTGCTTATTTGAGCAATAATCTTTACCCTTTGAACCATTTTCTGCTGCTGCATTGCTTGCTGGCTTGGCACAAGAGTGCTCATCTGCACAAGTGGGCTTACTGAACAAAGATTTAACATATGCCCTTGATGCCTTGAGCTTTTGGCCTAGGGAGGACTGCTTAATCTGCTTGAGCTGCTTGAGCTGCTTGAGCTGCTTGAGCTTTGTGGACCAAGACTTCTTTGCATGATTATCACCAATGAAAACACTCATTTCAGCTGTCCATTCAGAGATGTACTCATCTGAGTTTAGCTCACTACTGACCCTGCGAGACTCTGAGGGTGAGATGTTGCAGGACCGATCCAATGGGGTACTTGTATTGGTGGAAGGTGTGGTGGAGCTATTGATGAAGGGAATGCTAAAGCTTTCTTCAATGCCTTCTTGGGTTTTGTTGTCAAGGGTAGTGTTTGAGCTCTGAAGGATCTTTTGGACCATTTGTAGGCGAGGAGGGAGGTGAAGAGGAAGGAGTTTTCCCTTGTAAAAGAGCTCATCAGCTGGGGAAGTTGTGGATTCTTTGTCATCATGAGAAGCTGAGGACATATGGAACTCAAACTCTCTGGCTTGTGGTGGAGAAGCAATGGAATAAGAGAAGAAGTTGGAGGAAGAGCTTACTTCCATGTCTATGTAGTCTTCATCTGTATGATCACCTGAACCTTGGCTTCTGGCCATCTCATGTGACACTGCTTTCTCCCTCTCTCTCCCTCTGTGTGTGTCTCTCTCTCTGTGTATGTGTGTGTTTGTGTGTGAAGATGCTTATGGGGAGCAGAGCTTGGTGAAGTTAGAGGCAGAGCACACTTTAAACTAAGGATGTTACCAAGTTAAAATAATATATAATAATAAAATCTCTTTTTAAAAGCTTTTATTTATTTATTTTGCATATCTTGAATGCTTCCAAGAACTAAAATGCAGAAAGAAAAATATTATAAACTTTTTCCCCTGCTGAGTAGCCACACAAACTGAACCCTATGTTATTGATGTTGTTATATTTTGGGCCAGAGAACACTAATTTGTGGCTTCTATAGCTTCATATCACAGTTTATGACTTCCCATAATACTACAGAACATTGATTTGTAGCTTCATAGCAGATCTTTAGAAATTATGGGTTTTTCTTTTAAAAGGAGGGTTTCAATCCAGCCAATATCTGACACATGTATTGCTTATAATGAGTTCAAAACCATCCAGTCAGACTTTTATAATGCATTGGACTGTAGAGCGTGATTAGTGGATGACATTGCTGGAATGGAACACCCCCATGTATGTTCTCTTCGTCTACATCCACTCTTGCCTTGAATTTAGATCTTTAAAGTTTGAGCAGAAGCTCTATGCTCTAGGCTTTCTCACTCCCACTACAAGATGTTGAAAGTGCCTCTTTTATTTATTTATTGAGAGTTTCGATATAAGCAACATACCCCATCTTTTGGACAGTGTTGAGAAGATGAAAGTACATAGAACCAGATCAAAATCTCAGATACAATCTAATCTAGTAATCTACAATTATGATATGCAGTAGATAGTGCATCTATATGGGAATTCCAAATGGATTACTTATTCTTGACTCTTAAGATTTTGCTTCATCTTCATATTATGTGTGAAATTTTTTAATTTTAATAAATGGTGAGACACGTGTGTGTCACATATTTATGATGATGGTAATGCTCACCACTACCTTTTTATTGTGAGCAAAAATAGACTCTATATCATATATCATGTGACAAACAAACACTAGTTGTAATATGAGATCCAGAGAACAATAAATTTTTTATTTTTTATTTGAAAAGAGGTATATGTTTTAGTTTTCGAACTGTTTCTTTTTCTTTTTTCAGAAAGGAACATGCCTTGTAAACCTCTGCCAGATGGGTATGCCAATTACATATATTTTTTAGTTCTTTTCCTACAAAACCCTGCAACAAAATTTGAATTTCAAAAAAAGTTAACCCAGTTCATTTTGTTTGTCTGGGCAACCCACTTCTCGAAATCTGGTTTTCTGCACTCTCACAATTCTATAATGAGGAGAGACTGAGAGACTTTTTTCTTTTTATTTCTTAAAATAAAATAAAAAATTGTATGTCTCCTGAACTATCATGGGCTATCATATGTGATTGTCCCTATTTGACCTAGTAAAATTACTGTTTTTGGAATTTCAACTGTTGACCTCAGTACAATTGTACAAACAACCCACAGGGTCCAATATTTCATGGCCAGGTAAAAAAACATCCAAGAACAAACAATATCATTGACTAGATATGAGTCAATTATTACATGTGTGTTTTAGGACCACAATATTTATCTTAAATTAACATTTATTATATAAAAAATCTGATGGATCTAATTTCTTTTTTACCCAATTATCATTTCATTTTCTTTCTAAACATGGTTCTTTTTTTTTTTATCAAAATTCTAGACATGGTTCGTAAAAGGTACAAAAAGGTACCCCTTTGGCATGGAATTGGAGGGTCTGCCATGGCCATAAAAAGGTACAAAATAAGTGGAAGTTCACTGCCAGTAATGGTAGCCACACCACGTGCCTACACGAAACAGACCATATTAGTTTTAGTGTTTTTACTCACACCAGATCAAGAGGTCACGTGATGCTAACCTGAAGAGATGCTTCAGTTCTGGTACTGGGCACATGATTGATCACATTTGAGCTCCCATGCTTCCTGTATAATTGGTCACTGGGCACTCTATGAAACTCAAATATGTCATTACAGAGATAAAGTGTACCTGGTAATGCCCACAAGGTTTGCCACTTTTGGGAAGTCCCTTTGCTTTCCAAGCAGGCATATGGTACCCTCAAAACTTTTCAATTTTTCAGAACTGAATTATGAATTCTGGTGCCTTTAAAGTTGTATCACCTTGGGGCAATGCTAATGCACGCAGAAAAGATATTGCAAACAACGGGCGTATACAACGTTTCTCTCACAATAATCCCATCAAGTGCCGGTCACTGATCATTATTGTGAAAGTTACGTTAATTTCTCATCCATTAGATACCCTTTCACAACAAATTAATTGTGCCCTCCAAGGGGTGAAATATGATTTATGAGCTCTATCCACAATATTGTTTGTAACACAGACTTGGAAGAATTTACACAGTTATGGTATATACACAGGAGAAATCAATTTGCTTTCAACTTTTAAGGTGTCTACACCTTGTGATCAAAGATCAGAGAATTTACATCGCATCAATTGATCTAAGCACTCAAATGTTGTCCACTTTCTACTTACAACCTATGAGGGGTTCTGTTTATAAATACATGATATTGCATTTTTGTGTGGAGAGGAAGCTACTAATTTGATTCTTTCACTGGACATATCATGGTTCTGCCTGGTTAAAAGATCAAAATGCACCGGTGTGCTGGTCAGCTAGTGGGGTTTAATTAGTTCCCTTTCAATTTCATCAAACACCCAATCATTAATCTCCTCTGCTGGGTGTTCAAAATCTGGATCTATATCTGATTCTTCCATCGAGTCTACTGTCTTCTCCCCCTTAATCAAGGAAGAATTGGATACTTGAGAGGTAGAAGTAGGAGATAGACTGATCTGGGGCCTCTCTGTTTGTGTTGAAGCTTCAATTTCCAGTATTGGTCTGTCAATGGATTCGAAATCATCTTTTATTTGTTTGAGAGCATCAAAGAGCTCTTTGACCTTTTGATCATCTTTCCTGGATCAAGAGTGTTCCATGTATCCACATTAAGGGAGAGATGTCATAAACATAGAAGTGCACCTAGTGGCCGAAGGGAAATGACAGCATATATACCTGTAAATGCCTTCAGTTTGAACGTAGAACTGCTTTTTCATGGTGTCCACTACATTTAAGGTGGTCAAAAACTGACAAATGACAAAGGAAGAAGAGATTGAGGAATATTTTTCCTTAATCATAAAGAACACAGAACAATAGATCCCATTTCATACCGCTTAAGAATAAGAAGAATTTATGCAGAAAAAAAATATATTACTGTAAATTCTGAGTGTAATATGAAAGCTTCAAAGCACAATAAATGAAGAAAAACAAGGTTAATACAAACTCAAAAAAGGGGGACAGGACCTTAAAGAATTTGACTTCAAAAATAGACTGAAAACTTACCTTATCAAAGAAGAAAAAAAAAAAACAAAAGGAAGAAAATTTATGCATACCTTGGCTTCTATGTCCAAATATTCCTCTTCAAGCTTTTTCCTTGGGTTATTTACTTTTGAACTTTCATCATCCATGGATGGTGATATATTTGACCTGATGTACGTACAAAAAAAAAAAATTAAAAAATCAGAGGCTTAATATAATTGTGTAAAAAAAAAAAGGAAACTGAAAATATTACCCTTGACTTGAACTCAAGCTCTCCACAAGATTCCTAATATGGGTGATGGATGAACCCAAGCTTTCCTAATTGTGAGACAACACAGGCATACCAATAAGAAAGTGGAAAAAAAGAAATTAATAGTAATAGAATAGTAATAGATAAGAAGTGAATTTGATGCACTATTTCTGTCCAAAAAGAAAAGAAAAGTTATGCACTATTTAGAAGAAAGTATCTAAGCATAAGAAGAAAACTATTACCTTGTAAGTAGAGAGAAGATGGATTACCAAATTCACAAAAAATTCTCCATATCTCTCCAATTCGCCGCTTGAACAAGTAAATAACCAAATATCATCAAATACGAAGAGCTCATCATACACTATGGGATGGACACAACAGTGCAGGTACATTAATCAACTATATCAAAAGATATTAATTCACTATATCAAAAGATATTAATTCCTTTCCAGAAGAATAGATTTATCTGACATAAAATGTTGGTATCAGATTTATTTCCTCAGTGTAAATCAGATCTACATACTTGACCTGCTTCTCCGTTTGCTGTGTGTATGAGGTCTGGAGAACCCAGGTATCTTCCAAAAAATTAATCCAAGTATTGACAACATCAACTTCTGCTCTACATGAAGCAACGGATCTTGACAGCTCATCTTGCTGTGATTGAACAAAAAAAAAACAGATAGCTATAGATAATTAAAAGAGTCCATAGCAAGCTATTAATGCTAATTCGAAGTACAGCTGAAGAAAAAAAAAAAAAAAAAAACTATGCTTAATGTATACATTCTCAATGTAACCTAAAAACCTATAATACCTTTGATTTTAAGTGTACAAGAATCTGATTACTTGCTTCATCAAATTGTTCTCTTTCTTCCCTTGCATTGTGAAGGCGTGCACGAACAGCATTCAATGAGATAATGACCTATAAAAAGTTTCAGCCATATAAATATATATATACCAGCAAAAGAATATGAAAAAACACAATGGGACTCATTTTGCAGAGTAGAATTGGCAGGAGTGACATTTGCAATTCATCTCTATTGATACTCACAAAAATAATAATAATAAAAGAAAATAAACCAACATATGCATACTCTCACGAACACATGCTCCCTTCATGGAGATAATTTTTTTTGTAAGAAAAAACACACACTTAAGGCAATCATCCATATGGATATCACAGATTACATGTAAGCTAGAAGCCTAAATCTAAAACTCAATTAAACAGTATTGTAAATGACTGATCTCCTAAAGTGTAAGAGTGACATAAGGAATAGAGGGGGAACCTTTTTCAGTTCTTCTTGAAGATCTTCTCTTTGCCTCTCAAGTTGTCCAATCTCTGCCACCAATTCCTGAAAATTCCGAGTAACTATAATTTGTGTACCTCAACAATAAATGGATCACAACCAAAAAAAAATTTATTCTGATAAACAGTCCACTATAGACAATTAGAAGTAGATCACAACCATATCCGACTTAAAAATTTAACAGCCATTAACAAAAAAATAAATTTATATAACAATTCTGCAAAATATTATTGCAGATGCTAATAGGTCTTTTTAACATAATATTTCTGTATGTGTCAGCAATGGGTAGGAAAATTCCTCAGCTATCATTGAGTTGAAACTCCGCAGTATTTAATATTTATTGAAGCATCAAATAAATTGATACATGCCACTGTGGGCAATGCTTACACGATAAGGTTAATCCTCAAAGGTAGAGAGAGAGAGAGGAAAAAAAAAAAAAAAAAACCAATCATTCCTATAAGTCAGCCCCAAATAGTAAAAATTTTGGGAAAAAAATTTATAACTAAAAAATAGTATTAAAATTAATCCATTCTGTTGAATACGACAAGTCCTAAGCAACTAAAGCTCATTTTAATATTTGATGTAAAGCTCATTCTTATTAATCAAGCTTTCTTTTCAACTCATAAAGCTTATTCATGACTTATGATATATCTGTGCAAAAGAGTTCCTTAGTTGGACGTGTTTACTTAAGCCTTTGATACATTCTCTAGAATATACAATGAATATAGACAGTCAGAGTTGACTATAAGAATTAAAGATTATTAAGGAGGTTGTTAAACGGGGGCAATAAGTCTTTTGAGGTGGTGTACCTTCTCAAGTTGGCTTACTTCTTTAGCTTTAGCTACACGAAAGTTGAGTGCTTCTTCTTTCTGAGACCTGCTCAAAGTATTGAGGGAAAGAATAAAAACTATTTTACCAAAATCAAAGCAAGGCCTGATTAAGGAAACACCAATTATGGTCATCATGTTCACATTTTCCATGTCAAATAGCAAATAATCAAATATCATATTGAAGATGCAAGTCCTGACATGCACCAAAAATTTATTGAGCTCAAGTACACTATCCCTTTATAAACTGACAAGCAATCCTGAACTCGCTTAAGAAATCAATGGCAATCATTGGATTAAACTACTTCAACACTATGTTCGGAAACCCACACTCTATTGATGAAAAAATTTGCGCTTACAATTCCTGCAAAATATGAACACCCATTTTCTCAAATAGGAGAGAGAGAGAGAGAGAGAGAGAGAGAGAGAGAGAGAGAGAGAGAGAGAGAGAGAGAGAGAGAGAGAGAGAGAGAGAGAGAGAGAGAATATATGCTAACTCATTTAAACTGGAAATTCTTGGAAAAACTCAACCATGGACAAAAAACTATCTTCTTAATGCTTAATGGATGTGCTAACTCAAGCATCTATTTTTTCAACACATGTGCAGCGATGCATGGACAAAAAAACTCTAGCATGGAAACCTGCACACATATAACACTAGCATACATAGACACAAGCAAGATGTTTTAAAATACTATTTGAAACCTGTGGTCTAAAATGCGCTTTTCAGCTTGTGAGGTGGAGTTAGCAAGAGATTCTGATAATACTTTCAATTTTTCAACCTGCAATATAGATTAAAACAAGACAGTTAAATACTAATAAGAGAAGACCCGGCCCAACAAGATGGGGCCTAATTGCCTAAACACATGTAGTGCCCCTCAAAGGCATAGCTAGGCTTCTTATGCAGTTGCCATAGAAAAAATATATATAGCAAATGAGAAGAATGTTTAACTTTTCATAAGATTAATTGAAAACTTGTAGATTTCTTTCTGGCACTGTTCCTCTAGATTGCATTCAGAATGCAGCTTGTTTTGATGCATACCAAGAAATGTTTGACCTTACAGTCTTTTAGCTGGACAACTGTTAAAAGCTGTTAAATCAAACCCAACTTTAGGTTTGCTCGTTTCTTAAACCCTGAATCAGTCTAGGACATTAAGGACTAACTTAAGCTCAATTCATATCTTTGGTGGACACTTTGAAGAAAATGAGGAGGAAGAGAGAGAAGGGGGGGGGGGGGGGGGGTGACATCACATGGAATTGAGACCTTTTCACAATGCAGCTTGGGTGAGTCCCCATTGCTCAAGGATTTCTTCTTTAGTAACAGATCCTCCAACCTGGAACATAGTTGAATCTCTACCAGCGCTTCTTTTAAATTCTGCAAGGAAATCAGAGCTTTCAGTTTCAGTGAGCCATATACACTTAAGTATTGCAATTCCTTTAAAGAAAAAAGTTAATTGCAATACAATTGAATCATATAACTAATGGTCAGTTAGCTGCCTGAACCATGCAGCTACTTTGGTACGGGTGAAATAAATCTGAACCCTAAAGAACCCTATTCACTTTTTTTTTTTTTCTTCCTTTAAAACTAATTAAGCACAATACTAGACTAAATTGATTGAACCATGGTACATAATGCAATAAAAAGGAGTAACAAAAATGCTTAGGTCATGATTAAAGTACTAAGATATAACAAGACAATATGTACATTTTATGTTTTTTTATGTGTTAAAAAAATGGGAACAAATTGAATATTAATAATTTATATGAAAAAAAATATATATATATATACAAAAACACAAATTAGTGAACACAAAAAGGGATGCCTTCCTAAAATAAAAATAAAGTTGGATACATGAATAAAACATCTAAAATCAAGTTTGTGCATCTATGGGATGTGAAATATATGTGTGTGCGCATCTTCATAAATAAGAAGATCAATCTTACGGTTACGGTGCTTACCTCTACTGTAGCACATTTTTCCTTTTCAGATGATTTTTCACAACTTTCACTTAGAGGCTGCTGGAGTGCCATCACTTTATCAAGTTCTTCCGTTATAGTGCAGGCTTCAGCATCTATTCTGAGAGCAGAAAACAGGTCACAAAAACATGTGGAGGAAAAGATTAGGTGAAGCAACAACCAGAGCTTACATAAACTTAAACTAATAATATGACTGTCTAAGAATGGAAATATGTGGTTCACAATGTTAAACATTCATTAAAGCAGGTCAAATAGAGGGTATGTGAACAAAAATATTGCTATACATAGTAAACTAACAAAGAAAAATAAAATCCTAACTATAAGAGCACAAACTGAATGATCTGGAAAGAAAATTTTGAAGAATCATACTAAACAAGTTTGAAGATTCATCAATCAAATGTGAGTGCACACGCACAGAGCAAGAGCAAGAGTGAGAGAGAGCAGCATATATACATACTTATGAGAGCATAGTGCTGATTCATCAAAATCCAAACATGAAACAGTCACTTTGATATATGATATCTACTACAGCATATAGAGAAACAAATTTAATTTATCAATGCATAAAATGCAGCTATAAAAATTATGTTCCATAATCATAGAAGAATCAGCATAGCACAAAACCATCAAAGACTAATAACATAACAGTAATTTTCATTCCAAATCTCTTAGTGTGCAGGTCAAGACCCAAACATGCAGCTATACAAAGAAGAAAAAAAAATGGTCCTCAACCACCTTGCAAGATCTGCATTTATTTTCAGTCCTGCAATTGCACATTGAGCAAATTGGAGCAATTCTTCTCGCTTTATCTGAAAAAGAGAAGTTAAAAAAGTAAAGAAGAGAGGAAGAGATGCATGTGTTAAAAATTCAAAAATCTTAATTTACAACATCATTGCATAATGTTAAAAATGTTTCTGTTTTTCACCGATGAAGAAATGATGTAATTTTCATATGATATAGAATAAACTGAAAATTAAAACTCATGGCATTTTATGCAGCAAAAGACCCTGTTATACTTATACCATATAGAAGATGGCAGTTCAGAAAATTGGGAAAAAAGGGAATGATTTGTTGGGAACTTAAGCCTTTGAATGATAATAGTATGCAACTTTAATAAGAAGCGCCTTAAATGATTAGAACTCGGATTGGATTGAGGCATTAAAATTTTAAGCACAACACAACTTATAGAACCATAAATCAAAGGACTGCACAATTGCATCGCATTGTAGCAAACTTAATGATTCCAACTGCGAAATAGGCAACCTAGTACCATATCGAGTACAAGGCCGGTCCTGGGATTTATAGGGCCTCGTGCAAAAGATGAATATATGGGCCCTTTTTAGGTGTCTGATCCTAATAATATTCAGAGACAAACAGTTGTAAATAACCCCATGTACATGCATGCTGAAGAAATGCATACCCTGTCCTTACCAGTACTTCATCTTGGTGGCATGAAAGTGCTGCCGCCAAATTCTGTACACTTCTCATTACTACATTATGCACTTCTTTTCCTCCTGTAAGACAGAGCCTGTATATAACCATAGCACAAGGAAATTCACATAATATTTTAATATTTAAATAAATTATCCAGAAAAGAAATCTTAATACAAATTATCTTTTCTTTCTTAAATATTAATTTTTCACTCAAACATAATTTTTCTGGTCCTTGTCAAGGGCCAAATATATAATTTCAAGGACCTTAAATTATCCCAAAGAACTGATAATCATCCATTATGAGAAGAATAGAAGAGTGAGAAAAATCACCCATATATCTCCATAAGTAGCGAAACTTCTTCCTCATTTGGTTCTTCAAGAATCTGAGTCATACAAAAGAGTTAACCTGCGGTTAAACTCCATGGATCAGCAAATACAAAGCCCAGCCAATGTATGCAGAATGGCACTAAAACTCAAGAGAAAGCTGAAAGGAAGGAAAATCTAAATATTATATTCTAGAAAATTTCAGTTTGCACACAGGTTAGAGGGAGGGGGGAGAAAAGTTTAATTAATTAGAAACATTTCATTTTAATTTTCAGTGCATAATTCAAGAATATTATGCATGTCTTAGTGACCCCTGATTTCCATTTATTATTATATGATCATGTGCCCTATTCACTCATCATATATACGCGAGGGTTCAGCCTTGTAATTGGTAACATAAGTAAACACTTCCTTCTGTCAACCAAGGGAGGATAGTGAAATCTCACTTAATTAAGATTATATTTAGGGAGCATGATCCATTATCTGCATTCATCAATTACAAGAACAATGTTATGTCTATGGAAGCATTAATTATACTTGTTCAACTTACCATGGACAATGTTATGCCTTCAAGAGCTTGGCTATAGAGGAAGACATCACGAAAAGTCTTTTGTTCATCTCCCATTTCAGAGTCAATGTAATAATTCTGTCTCAAACAGTAGCATAAGATTACAAAAGAGAAACCAAAACAACAAAAACAAAAATTTAAAGCAGACTGTAGAAGAGTGCAGGGTTAACCAACCCACCATGGTAGGCCTTTTCGGCGAGTCGGTGGATTCATCAGGATTAAGAAGGGGGTCTTCAGGGTTTTTACTGTCTTGCTCATGGTATTTGGTGGTCAATCTCTCAATTTCTTTAAGTGCAACCAACCACCTTCTCAATAGCTGAACTCTCTCTACCCCTCTACAAGAAACAGACACTTCTTCCAATCTTTTTACAGTTAGCCTAAAGCTCTGTAAACTCCGCGGACCCTGATTCACAAAACCATGCAAAAAAAACCCAAAAAACAAATGATGAAAATATGAAATGGGCATTTATTCAAGCACCAGATGATCACAAAAGCTAAATCAGAAGTTTTTTTTTTTAAAACAAAGTAATTACAGTGAAATAGTGAGTTGGGGAAAATTACAATGCGGTCGGGGAGGAGGAGCTTAGCTCCACCAGCAACGGCATTGCCGGCGTGGAGGACGACGGAGTCGGCGTAGTTACGAACGGTGCGAGTGAGGGGGTTGGCAGCCCCTGCTTCCACTGCCATATGCACCGCATTTCTTAACCACGACATATCATCCACCACCACTCTCTTCTTCTTCTTCTTCTTCTTCTTTTTTTCTCGCGTTTCTCTCTGAATTTTCCGGCAATGTGATTGAAGAAGAAGCTAATAAATCAAATAAACAAATAAATAAAAAAATAAAATTATTATTATTGTATATAAAAAAAAATTATAGATAAAAAAGGGAGGAGGCTATTTTTCTTTTTTGTTGGTGAAGGTGAAGTGGTGGTGATGCTAGGGATGGGACATTGGAGGAGGAAGAAGAAGTCAAGCCAAGCGCTTCTGCGAGCAAATTGAACGTTTTTTCTGTTTTTAGTTGGAAGCCTTTGAGTTTGAGGCTTTGCTTGCCTTTTGTTTCGCTTGACTCCAAATTTACCAAAATAGCCTCTCGTCGCATTCCTACCAAATGCAAACAAGTAAAGGTTAGTATCGGCGCGGAGGATTTCCCGGGTAAGCAATCAAAAATTCCACACGACGTCGTCTCGTAGTAATTCATTATTATAATTTATTTATTTAACTTGGGGCTCATTTTGAAATTTCATGTGTTTTTAACAAGATACTAATATGTTACCCACACAAACTCTTTTATTATTTTCTTTCCAAAATGATGGGATTTGTAAATATGAGATTAATTAACTTATTAAGTATAATGAAATTTAAATATAAATTTATAAGACATGTTAAGTTCAAAAGTAAGTATCCGAAAATCTAAGATTTAAAGATCTCAAATCAAGGATTTGAGTCTTGCCACAAAACTAGAATTTTGGGTCTAGGGCTTGGGCTTGGGGATCGAGCATAGAGTTTGGGATCTAAGGTCCTAGGTCTCATGTCCAGGTTTGTTATCTAGGGTCTTGGGTTTGTAGGTGCAGCTTCTTGTCTAGTCTAAGTTATGAGTTTAAGCTCTAATTGGATGACCAACAATGTTTTATATATTCAAATATGAATTCCTTTTTAATCTCGTTTATTTTTAATAAGATACTAACACATTATTTGATGAACAAATTAGTTAGCAAATTTGATAGCGTTACCTTATTATTGTGTGAATGAACATTTACGCAACTCATTATCTATATGTCTTCAACTTGTTGACCGAATCCAATACGACAAATCCAATCACTATTTTTTCTTGCATGATCATGTAAAATTTTACCGTATAACATTACTATCATGTCAAGTTTTTTTTTTTGGCCACTTTATCATGTCAAGTGTTTAGATCTCAAGATTCTCAACTAATGCAACAAAATTTCATTTGTTCCTGTAAAGACCCACTTTGAAACTCATTTTATTTATAACTAGTAAGAACTTCTGTAATGTTAGTTTAGTTATGTAAACAAGTGGAAATAAGAGTTAGTGCCTCTAAAAATGAGGACATTGTCTCAACCATAAGCTTGAGCTTAAGAGCCAGTTTAGTATTATTGTAAAATAAAGCAGCTGTGAAGTAAAGCAATGCTTACCTGCTTATTTTGACCCGCCAAACACAATTTCTTTTTACCTAAATTTTGAAGAAAAAAAAAACACTTCTAAAACTTTTAACCAAATACATAACCATCAAATCTTCATTTTAAAAAAGTTTATTTCTACCTAATTTCCACCCCAAACTGACTGTAAACCTTCCTCGCAAATTAAAGGACACCGCCAAGATTTGGACACGGGTAATTTGGCAAATTGGCTTGCTCGTTTGTGATGAATAGGAATGCATAATGCTCCTATACTTCCATTGATACTTGTTCAGTGAATTAATTAAAAGGTACCAATCCATGGCAAATCTTCCATGTTTCAATGGATGCAAGTGCCAGGTAATGTTTCAGCAATTAGTAAATTATACAAAACCAGATGAAAGAAATATGAAAGGGGAGACTCAAGTGTCGCAAGTAAAACTTTTATTCTTTATGAGAACTTTGTGACTATCAAAACCCCAAATTACTGGTACAAAGTCAATGGCTTGCAAATTACACTGATAAATACAACTGACCAAAAAAGTAACTATCAGTTCTACTCTGTGCATAGAGATGGAGAAGATCAAGAAGAATGTTGAGTGTTAACTCTGTATTGTTATGCTCTCCTCCTCCAAGCCACTTGAAGCACTTGGCCAAAGGGAAATGTTTTATGTAACTAACAACTATCACTCAATCTCTGGCAATGGCATTTTCCAATAATTCCACGAGTTAAAGTCTTCCTGCACATGTGTTGAAAACCGGGTTTGTTATTGATTATGAAACAAAGCCAGAGTTACATCTCTCTCTCTCTCTCTCTCTCTCTCTCTCTCTATATGTATATATATATATATAAAAATATATATACATATCTCCCTCTCTACCCACGTTAGCTTATGTTTCATGGTGAGGATGTAAAAGACTATTAAGTTACCTGCTCAACCATTGAAGTCGGAGGAAACATGTCATTAACAAGTGTGTGTAGGGATGTGTATGACTTCACATCCATGCGATGATGGCTGATGGCTACCTCACCCTGCCAGTAAATGATAACAGGTAAGTCACAGCAGATATGCACATTGCTCTCTTTAGTTACGGAAAACATCAGTGGAAGATATATACCTTGGGATTGATGATAAATATTTTGCCCTTTGGAATCCCAATTTTCCTGTAGCTGAGCTCATCTGTGTCTCTATTTCCAAAACCCGCATAAAATGGATTGTAATCAGAGGGGAAGAGTTTCTTTATGTCCTGCAGATGGTTTAACACATATTATAAATGTCGGAAGAAAAGGATCCCATGCCAGCCAAAAGTGATTGAAGTTGAACTTAAGTTGAACATTTTTGGTATTTACCTCTAAACAGGCAATTTTGAATTCATGTGGTGCTCTTCTTACAACTGCCATCAGTAAACAGGTGAAAAAAAACACTAATCAATCAGAGCAAACTTACTATTCATTTAAAAAAGAAAGTAAAGGCAGGCAGAATTCAAACATAGATAACCATATATAAAAGGTTTTCATGATTGCACATCCAAATCTATAGAGTATGTGATAGTCACACTATATATCAACAGTGAACTGGAGACCAAGGATAGCTACTCATTAAACACGGGGTGATATCATGGTCAAGTTTTACTGATTTGATCAAAATCAACCTACGAACACTAAAATTATTTATATTGTGTTATAATTCATAACTTCGTTCGACAAGCATATATCACCAACACACTTGCTATGTTTGTCTTTCTCCGCTGTTAGTTTCCATTTCGCTTTCATTTTCACAGATATGTACTTCATAGAAAAGGCAGTTAGATTACCATTACTTGAGTACCATAAACACTATAATACAATTGGTGAATGCAAAATGAAGTAGTTCCACAAATATTAAAAAGACAACCTCACCTTCACGAAACAATGAAGGAAATAATCCATCGGGTGAGATAACAACAGGTCCATTGGGTAAAGCTTTTCCATCCTGCAAGAACAGAAGAGTAATCAATTTGGCTTATGCAATTCTATCAACACAGTATCAACAATCTCAACAAAAATATATGCCTTCATCACTTAAAGGAGGCAAGCAACAAAAATTTGGTGTTGGATTAGAAGGAAAGGGATCCCAAAATCCAGGTTATTAGGTTACCTGTTTTAGATTGAGTAAAAAGCTTCTGGTTAGATACGCCTGAACAATTGCACGTGCACTCAAAAAGAGTAGCTGATATCCATTTTCCTGTAGTAAAAGCAGGACTAAGTATTAGATATCGATTTACAAAAGAAAACCAAATCACTGCATAAAAATGTCAAAAATTCTTAATTGCAGGGCTCCAACAGTGCAACCTTGATTGCAAATCAATCTCATAACCTAAATACAAAGTTATGCAGTCCCATTAAATCACTTAGATCATTGGGATTTGCAAGCCATATTCAAACTAAATGTTAACCTCAAATGGTCCTAATGATAAAGCAAGAGATATACCTTAATTGCAGAGAAAAGTCTAGCCACCCCAGATTGTGACCAATCCTTTCCAACTAGTGGCATGAACTGACCTAAAACATCAGACCTGGAAAAATGTATAGGTGAAAAGTCTTTTCATTAAACTAAGCAATATGATCATCATGATGGTAAAGTAACTTGTCTTTTTTGTATTTTTGACAGGTTTGCAGATTGCCTGTGCTGTCATATGATAGTCCAAAGGACTAATTTGTATGACACTCCAGCATGGCAGCACTAGATCAGGTCATGTTATGGTTTTGTCCCATGGAAACAGAAAAAAAAAAATCAAGAGAACCACAACTTTCAGCATTTTCCATCGACTTTTAGCAAGTTGCAGAAGCAATTCTATCCTAGCAATCAAAATTACAATGACAGCAGCCTTACTTGGTAATAGTTCCATCAACATCAGAAATTACAATTCGTGCATTCCATTTCCACAAGTAAATATGTGCATCAACCTGGTAAAGATAATCATGGCTTAGCAGCTAAATATTATAAATATCCAACTCTACCTTCTAATTCTCAAATTTACAAAATTGAAGCACAAGATGATTGGCAAACCTGTTGTGTTCCTAAAACCCTGGTAGAGAAACTGAAAGTTATCATATTTTGACCTTCTTTGAGATTTAAAGATGCTATCTGCTCAGTGGTGGGAACATTTGTCCTTACAAATTGCTTTTGAGGGGACTCAGGAGTTGCTTCAGCTACTGAGTTCAACAAACCAGATTCAGAATCAACAAATTCCTCCTCATTTGAGGAATTACTGCTGGTGTGCTCAAGTGTTTTGACCCTTCTAAATGCAATAGGCCAGAGCCTCCATCTACGTCCGGTAGGAGTGGAAGTGATTCCAGAATCTTCATCCCTTGGTTTTTCTGTGTCATCTTGTTCCACAGGAATTGCATCCTTAGGCTCAACAGGCAAATCTATACCGAATGCAGCCATTCCAAGAACAACAGGAGCTGCTTTTTCCCACGGAAAGTATCTATCTCTAAATCTGATAACTAGGTTTTCATTTTTCAAAATTGATGTTGCAGAAGTTTTGAAATCCTCTGCAGAGACACGCCCTGCATCAAAGGCTTCAGCAGCAGCACTCATGCCCATACCCGCACGAAGGTCATTCCCACAAAGTGAGATCTCAAACCCTGCAAAATGAAAAATGGATAAACACAAATAAGATTCTAGAATCAAGAAAAAGTAGGGAGGATTAGATAACAATTGAAGCCAGAAAGAGGTGCTTACTTATGCTTGAATGAATTTGTGTTTCTTCACGTAAAGATGCTGCTGGGGATTCTATTAGCTCACTTTTACTGCATTCATCTCCAGTTGCAAGTCTCTGTTCACTACTCTCTGTCCCATCAGCTGCTGCTAATGTAGCACACTGTTCATCCTTCCTTTCCAGATTATTACCGACAGAATGTACAGAAATGCTGTCAATGAATTCATTTCCAACTTGTAAATGTGGAGCATCTTCAGTTCCATCAACCACCGGAAGAGTCTGATGAGATTTTTCTGGTGAATTGTGAACCTCCAATGAGGAACTTTTATCTTTGACATCAGCCTTTCCAACATGTTTGGCCAGTTCTTCTAGCTCCGAGCAGCTCTTGAGAACCTCTGCCTTCTTAGAAGATGCATCTTCTGAACCGCTATGCATCTGAAGATCTCTTTCCTGTCTTGAAGTCTTTTGAGTTTCTTGAGCTTGACAGACATGGTCCCCCTCTCCTTCACAAACTTCCAACTGTTTACCAATACCATTATCATCATTCTGACTGCTGCAAACATTATCAGACGCATCACTAGTTTTAGATGCATTCAGCTTGCTAATATAATCAGCAGCCCAAGCATTTTCACCTGAATTAAATTCCTCATTGTCTTCACAGAAGTCGGTCTCTTCACCAGGGCCCAGATTAAATCGAGGTGTGTCTAATTGCAAATTCTCTGTGTTTTTTTCTGATGCTGAGATGGGGGCTGTTAATACATGACCATCCACACTCACCAATATAACTTCTGAATTTGAATTTTGTGATTCCACATTATGATCACTGTCTACATTATCATACCGACTCGACCCATACTCTGACAACTCAACTGAACCCTCTAGAGAAGATTGATCATCTTGAAATTCATAAAACCTCCGATCAACATCAGACTCTGCCTTCTCTAGCCGGTTTGCACCCAAGGAATCACATTCCTCTCGCAATTGAACCACCACCGAATCAGAGACACTATGCTCAAGTCTACGAATGTCAACAATGTTTTCATTACCATTATTCTGGCTATCACTATCCAAACCACCATCCTCTCGTGTAACTTCTAAATTATCAGAATCCTTTACAATCCCATTTGTCTCACTTCTTTTACCAGAATCAACCTCCTTTACAAAATAAGCCTCGCCTGAGTTATCAAGATACATATGGAAATTGGCATCGATGCCATTTACATTTATGCGGACAATCTTCTCTGCGCCTTTGAGAACACCCTGAAATTTACCAAAGCGAACATACCAAGGCGTGCTTCGGAATGTCCCATCCTGTTGCTGAACGACAATGACATCAACAGCCCCACCAAAGGGATGAAAAGGGGTGGCAACAGAGTAAACACCTTGGGAAATTAGGCTCCCAACTCTGCCAACCACATTCATCTGGTCAAGCTACTAGCAACCCCTCAAACTCTAGTGAAACCCCAATTAGCATCTAAACTCAAATCCTAAATTATCATTAAAAATTTCCTTCACACATTCACCCAAAATTCTTGTTTCTTGATTCTGATTCTGATTCTTCTCTGGTATCTGCATAACATATCATGCAATAACAATCACACAAAACGACTTATAAATTGGAAGAGTCATCTTGAATTTATTGGAAACCCTAAGGCCCTGTTTGGTTGCCAAGAAAGTAAGAAACCAAGAGGGAAAAAAAAAAAAAATTATATTTCCCATCAGTCATTTTGAAACCTTGCATTACAATCACAACCAATCGAGCTGTAACATGCTGAAAATTTCAAATTTCTTTTCCTATGATTTCTCAGCAATCAAACGAAGCAATAACGACAATTCTCCAATACAAAACCGAAAAAGAAAATTAATGATCAAGACCGAAACAACCAGAAACAAAATGCATTGGAAAAATCACAACATATAAAATTAGCGAAAATGAACAATACTACGAGGTTAAGCTTACGGGTTTCAATTGGCAAAAATATGAAAAAACGAGCAATCAGAGAGCTCGAAGACTCGAAACAATTCTCTCTGCGGGACTCTCGTTTCTTGAATTCTGAATTCTGTAGGCTTCTGTTTGGGACGGCGAATTGGAAATCCTCCCTCCGTCGTTGATATACTCGAGGCTTCGAAGTTTGGATTTCTCTTGGCAGATTGTTTGGATAGCAGGAAAAAACCAGAGACAGAAATCTCCATGGCTAAGCATTAAATAGGTATTCCTGAAAGGGAAATACCTAACTGATCCTATTGTTCGGTGAAATTACGTGGAGACTGCAGATGGTGACGTGTAAATATTGGTGTTGGGAAAGGGTATTCTGGTCAATTGGGTTAGGTTCCTGACTTCCTGGTTAACTTGAATGTCATGTCGCCAGTTTTGAACGGGTGGAGTCGACCACCACCTCGGCACCTCGTAGTGCTCTTTAAGTCTTTGTCTCGAAGTGAAAAAGATGTCAGAAATGAATATTTAATACGAATCAGATTGAACTTCCCATAATGTCCTTTACCTATCTAATTTTACCGGTTTTTTTAACACTATTAAAATAATTTTAGAGAAATAATGTGTTAAGTTTTTCATTTATTTATAATTAGTTAGATACATTCTTTTGATAGCCATTATAATTAGTTAGATATTTTTTTATTACATTGGAAGGAATGAAACGTGGATCTAGCCTAATCATAATCTTTATCTCACTCACCTTCACTACTTGAGTTAAACCCAAAGACTTTATAATTAGTTAGATATTGATATCTATACATTCATAAAAAAAAAATATATATATATATATTGACAATAATGCTCTAAAACTAACTAATGAGCAAATTAATACAAAGCTAATCACTTTATTGGGCTCACTGCACAATATAATTTTAAAATCTGAATCATCTATTTTTTAGGCCCTATTTCAAATATCATCTTTATAAAAAATCTCCAAAATCGAAAGTCATTTAGACATTTGATTATAATAACAATTATTTACATGCTTTTATCGAAAACAATGATCGTCTATTTATTTTATCACAATTAGATTACTAAATGATTTCTAATGTAGTTTATTTTTTACAATGATGATCTTCGACCTAAAAAATAGACGGTTCAGATTATGAGATTAATAATGTGGTGAGTCCAAAAGTATGATTAATTTCGTATTAACTTACTAATTAGTTAGCTTTAGAGCACTCATCTATATATTGATATTAAATTTCATTCAACAATGCTAATCTCATTAAATTCATTCATCAATTTATCTACCAAATAATGTGTCATGTTAGTATACAGTTACAAATAAATGAGATTTATAGTGGACTTAGTTTAATAAATAAAAAGTTTCACTTCATTTTGTGAATAAAGTTTTGTGACCAAATTTAGAAATAATAACAATACTCTTCTTTTATTTTTCAACTTATATTACGGCCGCACCATATCATCATATTTAATAAAAATTCAGGTTGTCTAGCATTGTTCCTTTTCAGTTTGTTTGATGATCAAACCATTCATGTCATCTTCAATCTTCTATTAAACTGGTTGAGGCTTTTAACTTAAGTCATAAATATTTGTCATCCATATTCATGAAATTTTTTTTGATTCTTACCACCCTTCCTTCGGTAAATAAAAAAGGAATTTCTCTCAATAACTATTCTCTAATTTTAAAATTGAAAGAAAATCACCTACAATCCAACATCAATCATTATTAAAACTTTCCTAATTTTGAGAAATCCTCAATTAATCTTTCCTAAATTAAGTTTGGTGTTGTCGTTCGCCAAATTTGACTCTTATCATTGAAATTTTGTTTCTCAAATTTAATATTTTACTCAAATGCATATGATAACTTATCTTAATTGGATTAAATGAGTTGGGATTTTGGACTAATTATTACCAAAAAGACATCTTATTTTTTTAAAATTTTTTTTTGAAAAGTTTTAAAATGGAAATGTTAAATAAGATTATATGATTAAATACATTCCTCTAAATTTTGGTGGAGTTTCCATTATAGTCTCTCAACTTTAAAATTTATAAACCAAAGTCTTTCAGCTTTTTTTTTTATTATTATTTAGGAGAAAGAATGATCGAACTTAGATACAGAGTTACTAATTCTACGATTTTTACAAATAGGTTACCTAACAACTATAAGTATTTCAGCTTTTATTTTAGTGCTTAGGAAGAACACAATAAAATATACTGTTAAAAAAACTCGATAGTACAAGGACAATTTCGTCCATGTAAAAACTATTAATGTATTTAACTCTAGATTATAAAGTATAAAATTGCTAGATTTCCAAAAAACCAACAACAAAACAATAAAAAAATTACCATCACAAGGGCAATGTCGGTGTTTGATGGTAGAATATTCGTGCATGTGTTGCACATGCAATCTACAATATTCTCCATAAAGTCCACGACGAAGAAAAGAGAATAAGATTACTGGCCCACCGAGCCCACAAGCAGTAAATTGGGCCGGGCCGTAGAGTCTAGAGAGAGAGAGAGAGGGGGGCATGACGGGGAAACCGAAACGAAATCTTATAATCCACGCAACGCTAACTTGGTATCCTTCCGTCGCTCAAAAGAAAATCCCAATCCTCACTACCTCCTGCGATCTCCGATCTCCAACTCTCTACCTCCACATTGACCAAGTCGCAGCGGTTCCCTAGGCTACCGCCGACCACTCGCGCCGAGCGAAAATGACGAAAGTACCCCTCGTCGTCCCTCTGCTCCTCGCCGTCCTGGTGGCCCTAGTACCCCTCTCCACCGCGGAGATCAAGACCCTCACGATCTCCGCCGACAACCGCCCCATGATCCTGTTCGAGAAATTCGGGTTCACCCACAGCGGCCACGTCACCATCCGAGTGTCCTCGGTCTCGGTCACCTCGAAACTGAGCGACATCGACTCGTCGCGACTCGGGTTCTTCTTGTTATCTGAAGAATCTCTGCTTCAGGTGCTGGTGGAGATCCAGCAGAACCCGCAGCTGTGCGTTTTGGACTCGCGGTACATCACGCACCTCTTCAATTTCAGAGAGCTCGCGCCGCCACCGCTCTCCTCCTTCAACCAGTCGTTCCCGGTCACTGCTCCAAATGAGTACAGCCTCTTCTTCGCCAATTGCGCGCCGGAGACCACGGTCTCCATGAACGTTCGAACGGAGGTCTACAATCTCGACCCGGATGGCGCCAAGGACTACCTCTCCGCCGGACTCACCCACCTCCCTTCGCTCTTCTTCGTCTTCTGCCTCGCGTATTTAGTCTTCCTCGGCTTCTGGATCTCCCTCTGTTACTCCAACAGACGATCCGGATCCGTACACCGGATCCATCTCCTCATGGGCGGGTTGCTCCTCATGAAGGCGTTGAATCTGATTTGCGCGGCAGAGGACAAGCACTACGTCAAGATCACCGGGACGGCCCACGGCTGGGACGTGTTGTTCTACATCTTCCAGTTCCTCCGTGTCGTTTTGTTGTTTACCGTGATCGTTTTGATCGGGACTGGGTGGTCGTTTTTGAAGCCGTTTTTGCAGGAGAAGGAGAAGAAGGTGTTGATGATCGTGATCCCTCTGCAGGTCTTGGCCAATTTGGCCTCGGTTGTGATCGGCGAGACCGGGCCGTTTATCAAGGACTGGGTCACCTGGAACCAGGTGTTCTTGTTGGTGGACATCATATGCTGCTGCGCTATCATCTTCCCCATTGTTTGGTCCATTCGGTCTCTCCGAGAGACCTCGAAAACCGACGGGAAGGCCGCCAGGAACTTGGCCAAGCTGACCCTTTTCAGGCAGTTCTACATTGTCGTCATTGGGTACTTGTATTTCACAAGAATAGTGGTGTTCGCCCTCAAAACCATTGCGGCTTACAAGTACCAGTGGGTGAGCAACGCGGCAGAGGAGACCGCGAGCCTTGTGTTTTACATGGTCATGTTCTATATGTTCAGGCCGGTGGAGAGGAACGAGTATTTCATTCTTGACGAGGAGGAAGAAGAGGCTGCAGAGATGGCTCTTAGGGACGAGGAGTTTGAGCTTTGAATTGGGTAGTGTAGAAATTTTGCTGCCCCTCTATATTGACTTTGCTGCTGCTGCTGCCCATGCTATGTTTCGAGTTCTGCTTATCGGATTTACGAATAGGATTGCTGGGTCAGGTCTGCTGCTGCTACTGTTTCCTCTCTGTTTTCCTTTTTCAATTGTATTATTTTTCTGTCTGTTATAAGATGTTTGATGGCTTATGAAACCGTGCCCTTTAGCTTTTGCTTGATAGGATTTTCGATTTAAAATGCTGATAATGATCTCAATTTATAATGATGATAATGATTTCTGAGCGGTAGGATCGGTTTAAATTCTGTTTGTTATGCTTATTTTTCCCTCATCAATTTGATCTGTACCACTCTACCATTGCTACTCATTTCATTCACAATAGGATTTCTAATAGAATATTCAATCAAATTGCTTATAATGATTTCTGCATGATAGTGTAGAATTTGAGTTTTTCTATTACGAAGTGTGATAAATTCATTCATAATAAGATTGATTATGATTTCTGCCCGATGGTGATCAAGATCAAGCCTAGGTTTCCTGGGCATGTGCCCTTAAGAAATATGGTGATTCAACCCTTAAGAAGCTTTAGTTTGATTAAGGAAAAGGGTTGACAAAAGAGAAATACTATATAAAGAATGTAACGTGTCAATTGTGCAGAGTTATGAAAAATTATTGTGTATATCTTGACGTGGTGTTACCATTCCACCAAAATTATAATGCATAACACATTGTTAAGGACAATGGTTTTGGGTTTGGATAGTACACGTGTTATAATTTGAGCTGTCACACAATAATTTTTCGCAATTCTGTACAATTGACAGGTTACATTCTTTATCAAGGCTTTTCTCTTTTGTTAACCTTTTTCCTTAATTGAACTACAGAAATTAATGATTGAAGCATTCAGTGATTTTAATAGTAAGCTTGGTTTGAAACTACTAGAGATTCAAGATATAAGATCTTCAAGTCACTGCTACAGTCTGTAAGGTTTCCAGAAAATCAAGAAATTAGCAACTTCTGTTGACCTGTAAAACTTACCTCAAGCTTCATCAAAATTAATTTGGCAACATACAAACCTTAAAGAAGAATACAAATTAAGACATGCGATAACTTGTCGTTTTGGAGCATTACCTTCTTTGGAGACCTCTGGGTCTTAATTCAGAGACAATAACTCCTATCAAAAAAAATTCAGAGGCAATAACCAGCTTGTTGTGTGTTCGCCTTTCTATTGTGTATGTTCGTTTGTAGAGGTTTTACTGCTGAGACTGTGCTCTTTGGATCTGTGTGTTCTTCTTTTAGGCCCTTCTGAGCTTTATGGTTCCATCTAAATCATCACTATCTCAATGTGCATGGAAACTGCTTATATCTATCTATCTTTTCAGAAGGCTGGATATGTTCATTTATGCTCTGTTATTGCTTCTTGTGCACCCCATTTTGCTCCTTGTATATAATCATGACACAAGGGTCTCTGCTAGTGTTTTTTCAATCCTTGACCAAATAAATTTGAGAAGATATGCTAGAAAAGAGTTCTCTTCGTTAAACTGCTATCTTTTGCCTGCCTCACCTCAATTCTTAATCTTGTTCTTTGGTGTTAGTGGTATGTTAAGTTGCTGATGTAGTTGAAACATTTCATTGACTGCATTAGATGATTTTTAATGCTGAGTGAGTATGGGGCATATCAGTTGTTTTTCTTAATAAAAATTGTTTTTCTTATAAAAAAGAAGTATGGGGCATGCTGTATTTTAATGGAACCAAGTGTTTGGTTGCTTTTGGTGGTCAATGATCAACTATGATAAAATGGTAGCAGTGATGTTTGAGCTTTACATTGCAGCAACTTTGGTTCCTTGTATTTACACAGTCAATGATCAACTATGATAATGGTGGCAATGATATTTGAGCTTTACTTTAGCAGTAAACCAAAAATCCGTAGGCTTCAACTTGGGATAAAAGGGGTTGCTCAATTTTTTTTTATTTCTTTTATTTTCATTAACTTTTCAATTTGAGTTGGTGTTTGTATCCTGATTAGAGTTGGGACAGGCTTTATGCAAGCCATAAATTTCATTCAATCATTTTCCCTAAAAGGTGACCTCCCGGGCTCCCTCGCTTTATTTATTTCCATACAGAGACCCGTCTCTTTATTTAATTCGAACCATGTCAAGAATTAAATTAATCAAAAACAGTTTGTGGTTTAATGATGAATGCTGATCCAGAAAAGTACTTGGAACTCTAGTACATAATTGGCAACTGCCTCTTTTTACAATGCAAACAAGTTTTGACTTCATATTCAAATTTCAGTTTGTTTCTCCGGACCCAAAAAAAAAAAGAAGTATGTTCCTCCTTCTGCTTTATCGGTATATTTAATATAGTTGTTTCGTTTAAATCCACAAGGCCCATTTAAACGATGTAACCAATGAACCAAACAAAGCCACAAGGCTACAAAAATTATATCAACACCAACCAAACAATTTCCACTTAAAAAATTATTTCAACAGCTATCAAAAAGTTTATGAAACCTGCAACAACTAGCAATTTTGTTTGGTTTCTTCGTAAATAGTGGTCCTAGGAAACCAACAACAACTATCAAATTTGTTTGGTTTCTTCATAAATACCGGTCAAGAGTTGGGGACAAACACTCTATTATACCCTACTTGACCATTGAAGGAGGTGAATAAGAATAAAACTATTTGTAACATATTTACAGTGACAAGATTTATGTAGTATAATTCACTTACACGAATGGCTTCTACCACTGTGAGATTTGGATAGGATTGTTTTGTGAAATATGGTACAAATAGCATTACTCGATGAAACAAATTTTAACGGGTTGATGTCAAATGGATCTCATGGCTAAGCTCATATTGAAACAAGTTGTGTTACAAATAGCATTACTCATAAAACAAACTTAAAACGGGTTGGTGTGGAATGGGTCTCATGGCTAAGCTCCTATTGAAGCTTCAAGGTTGGGCTTCCAAGTTTGTGGAACATTGATAAAGAGTTGGGCTACCGAGTTTGTGGGACATGAATAAAGAGTTGGGCTAATAAAGTAGAGGTTTGGAAAGATATGTGTTGTTTGTACACGCCAAAAAGAGATGGTGAGGGCCAAGGTGTCACTGTGTCAGTAGTGTTGCATGTCTTTGAAATCTAGCAAAAGGAAGACCAAGACCCCCAAGCAAAGCTTTGGTCCTTAGGAGTTGGGGTATATATACTTCTCTAGAATGAATTTGAGAGTCATGATTAGGAGTTTCGAAGACTCGATTTTTTTATAGCTTTAGATGGTGATGAGCCCCATAGGCCATAGCCATAGGAATCGAGTTTGAGCTGGCGTATTGATAACTCCTTAGAATGCAAGTTTCCATCAGCAAAAGCCAATGGGTTTGGTGACTGTTATCATTATATCTTCTCTTTTTCTCCATGGCTCGGTGTGGGAGTTGTCACTCTGGTTTCCTTACTCTTAGCTAGCGGTCATATGATAAGTTAATTATCTTAATTGTTAAAATTTGGAAAATGTTTTCATTAGACAATTTATCACCTTATATAATGAATTGAAAATATAACAATATAACATTTATAGGAGAGTACAAAGTTTTTCGCTAAAATTTTAAAACTTTTTCTTCCCAAGTCCTAAGCCAAAAAAAAAAAAAAAATGAAAAATAAGGAAACATGTATAGGCATAATAAGCATAGTAATAATTAGGTAGCTAGGGCAGGCCCAGGCCACTTGTATGTTTTAGAGGAAATTACAGATTTGATCTACTTATTTTATACCTAGTTCAATTTTGGTCCATAATCTTTTTTAAGTTCTGTTTTAGTCCACTAATTGTTTCATTTGTTCAGTAAAGGTTCAGATTTGTGACTTTAAATCCTTTGGGTTGTGTTTTCTTCAATTATAATTGAACTATAAGTTATATTTCATCATTTCTTAGTCATAAAAACAAATTTGGAGTATTATAATCTAAAAGAATTGAGATTGGGTGAAGTTTGAAAAATTGGCAGTTTCGGGTATCCTACTTTGGGGTCAATTATCTTGAGTTTTAGAACTCCAATTTGAATGATTTTTATATGGTTGTAAAGAAGAAATACATAGCTTTAAAACAAGTATATGTTCGCTGAATTTGGGTGAGATTTGATAGGATAAAAAGCATGCCAAATTTGAGAAAACAAATATGGACCTTTACTGAACAAGTGGAACATTTAGTGGACCAAAACAGAACTTAAAAAAGATTGTGGACCAAAATTGAACTAGGTATAAACTAACTGGACTAAATCTGTAATTTCCTCTATGTTTTAATATTGATAATTTGTGTGTGCATTATTATTCATTCCATAATTTGATTCTTAATATATGTGAATCTGAAAACCTTTAATGACAATGAGAACAAAAATTAATCCCGATAGATTTAAGAGTGAAAATAGCAAAAATTATTGAACGTGACCGTACGATTTTTCTCATAATATATATATATTGAACTCATTTATATATGATAGAAGATCTATATGCGTGTTGTGAGAAAAAAAAAATCGGTGTGACAGTTACACATAAAAATTCATCTGAGTGCCCACTTTTTAATTACAAGAGGAGCATCCTATTCATTTCATTCACCATGTGCAAATGTGCAATTGCTCATTTAAGAACTTTGTTTTCTATTTTGCTCTTATCAATTGGCACCAACTCCTTGGAAAAATTCACCGTAACAATAGGCTTTTCCTATAAGACAGCGAATGACTCTTTGACCCAAAAGAGCTAGTCCCTTTCATAGCATAGCTCCCTCTGCCCAACAGAATCCAAAGCCAATTGGCAAATTTGTTGCATAAAGTTTTTTGGTTTAGTCTCTATATATATAATATTGAGGCTAGGGTTTCATATGTTCCACTCATGACCCTATCTCTTCTGCTATACGCAACTAATCTTTGAAACATTATGTGCAGTTTAGCTATTCTCTACCAAACTTCGTCAACGTGTCAAGCATGCATTGGCCAAGTAGGAAGACTTTCTACGACTTTGAGTCTTTGAAGCATGAATCATGATTAAACAGCTGTCACACATTGTTTTCTATCTGCAATTAGCTAAGTAAGCTACCTACCATATTACTTAGACTCACTGGCTTATAATATTGTGTACACTCGAACAAATATAGACTCCTAACTCCCCTCCATGACCCAAAAAGCAAACTAGCTTAGTATAATCAATGCAAAATTGAAAAGTATACAGACAGAGTATTTTATGAAATAAAAGGGAAAAGAAAAAAAGAAGGTAAAAGTAAAACCAAATAATTTGTACGTGGAATTTACTAGTGTCAATTTGGATTGTATTTGAAGGAAAATTTGTGAGAGGCTATTTTTGTCGCATGACAGTGTTATATGACATAATAAACTAGTTTAAAGATGACATATGTCCAAATTTGATGATAATTTTTTATTTTTTGAACACGTACTTATTATATTTTAGTTAAATTATTCTGTCACTTACTCAGCGCATCTCAGGTAAAATTAGCCACACCTAAGTCTTTCTCATCTGGCATGCATTCATCTGGGTTTTCCCTTTCAGAGAGCCTTTCGGCCCTTTCCTCTTTTCTGCATCCACAACGCATAGCAAGGAGAGAGAAAAAAAAAAAACACAAATGCAAATTTCTAAGCCAAAACATGCAAATACAGAAATATTGCAGAACCCAATTTATATATATAACTTATCTTCCTCTTCACCATTTATAACTATAATCTAATACAAATTTAAGAAACAGATTAAAGCAGAAAGAACAACCATATCTGGTTATAAATTAAGAAAACATCAAAAAGCACTAAACAAACTTTGAAATACAACAATACAAGAGTTGAATTAATCTTTGTGATTCACAACATCTACACTAGCAGAACAAGACAAGAACCTCTGGAAGATTCTAAACAGAGCAGCAGAAGACAATTCCTTGACTTTCCTGAGAACCAAACACTTCCTCTTGCGGCTTTTGGGCTGCTTGTCCTTCTTATACCCATTATAATTATTGACCATTTTGTCCTTGACTCTGCCAAAGCACTTCTGGGTTTTCTCAGGCACAGTCTCTTTCCTGGAGAACTTGTAGCTCCTCAGGTACAATTGCCTGCATGATATGCTGTCCACCACCCTAGGGTGCCCCCCATGCTGCACCCCTCCTGCTCCGCCACCTGTCCGCCGCCCGTTGGAGCTCCTTGACCTCACGAACTCCGCATCCGACTCCGGCCACTTGTACAGGTTCACGTAGTTGGCCCGGACCGGCACGCGCGGGTCACGTGCGTCGTTGACACAGTTTGATATGCAAACTGAAGTCATTCTCGATCAGCAGTAGTGCTTGGAAGCGTCTTAGACTCACAGTTGTGTATGTAATGAGTTTTGGGGTTATAAATTGGGATATGAGTTGGACCCAAAAAAAATAAAGCACAAGACTTAGATTGCAAGAAAAGATATATATATATATATATATAGAGAGAGAGAGAGAGAGAGAGAGAGAGAGAGAGAGAGAGAGAGAGAGAGAGAGAGGTGATTAGGCATGTTATTATGTGGGTGTGTATATATGGAATGATTTGACATAATTGGCAATGACTGCGTCTTATTGTGTGTTGTGTGTGTGTGTGTGTGCTGTTGGGCATGAATTGGATGGCCTAAAGGGAATGCCTACATGTGTTGTTTGCACTTGCACACAAGTGTGAAACCAAATTTTGTGGGCTAAGGATTGGGATCTAAGAATCCTTTAATTTTTTCAACTTAACAACTTCTTTCTCATATTCTCTAGAAATAATATCTAGAGAACTCAATAATTGATCAAATATATTAAGCACACCAAAAAAGTCTGCAATTTCTAATTTTAACCTTGAATATTTTGATCAAAGAAGTAAAAAGGAAAAATTGTAACACAAACTAATGATTATAACCCAAACTTAAACGATTAAAGTTGAAGGCAAAAAACCTTATAAGTGGGACTGAGCTGTTCTCTCTAACTAATTAGACTGGAAAGAATGCTCTAAAAAAGTCAAAGCATAATCTATAAAATTTATCCAAAACTGAATTTTAGAAAAGCTATAAGGATGTTAAATGTCATGAATAATAGATAATTTGAGTCACCAAAGAATAGCATTGCCCCAAAATACAATAAATAAGCATTTTTGAATCACAGTCCACCTCAAGATAAAAAAAGGTGTTTAGCTCATCCTTATCCGAAAGAGTTATTCCTCTTTACAAGCCAACACGTGTTAATTTTTTTCTCTTATTTACTAATCTCTCTGTATAAGTCAATATGTATCAACATGGTAATTCACAAACAAGAAAAAAGGCTCGAGTGTTATTTGTAATTCACAAACCAACTCTGACCAAAACCCAGGGCTGGTCTTGGCCCATATCTTCCGAGTCCAATATGGCCCAGATTTTGACCCAGCATTGTACACCTCCAGCACTCAGTTTAAGAGACATAAATCCACTTGTGAAGAAGGGCCAGGCCTGCAACATAAATCCACTTCTGCAGAAGAAGGGCAGGCCTCCATAAATGCCATTCATTTTGCACCGTTGAAATGATAGATTCATCATTTTCTATTTCATTTTGCACAGCACCAGATATGAATTGCAGAAGGCTCAGAAGCGTACGTACAATAGCTATATGTCAACTCTATGTTATGTTTGACTCCTTGGTAGGACATCATATTGAGAAAGACAACAGGGCTTGTCTCCCACAACAATCCCAAGTGAATTAGTGGGACCTGGGGTCACTCCACTGGGCATTGGTCAACCTTAAGTAGTACCCAAACCAGATTCCATCTCATTACCATCCAATTTTATCAATCAATGCCTTTTATCGTTTACCTTTCATCATAGGGTATTGATTTGAATTACAGATTCCCTTAAATGTGACTACTAATTGTACAATATTTTGACCACAAATTATGTGAAAATGTTCTAACGCGAATAGTGAGTGAGCAATTGAGTATTCAAACGCTTAATGTGAAGTACTCATTCACAATTTATAATGTCAAAATTTGTACTTAAATTGACTTGACAAACTAAATCTTATAAGCACAATAAATCATATTTATTATTATGGAGAACATTCTCGTCTAATCTGATCTATCTATTTGAAGAATTCATTGGGTGACTTAATGGTTACTAAAGAAATCTCAATAGTTCATTTACATGAGTGTCATGTTTGTGGGAGACTGTCAGTTGTTGTTATATATGAGTTTCACAATTATTTAGTTTGTTTTTTAAATGCATAAAGGCATAAAGGCATAAAGACAGTTATTAGTCATTGATAAATGTAAGATCCGTATACATTTATAGATGACAATCACTTATACAGGTACCCAACATGGGCTAAATCTTCGTCCATTGTCATATATGTAAGTTTCACAATGGTTTCACAGTTTCCTTATTTTTTTAGGCTAATTACAAGTATTGCTCTTAACTTTGTTTGAATTTAAGGGATAAAGTGTCAAAATTTTTAATTTGGGAAACAAAATGTCAAACATAATATAATTTTGGGGTGGTATATGTAATTAATTAATTTTCATTACCTTACGAAGCCATAAAATAAAAACCCCAACATACAATTTCTAAAGTGTTACCAAACAAGACACCCATCATGAGATTTTGATGGGTCATTATTGGTGGTAGGTTCAGTTTTGCCTCAAAGTCTCCAACTGAACTTCCAACTTTCACATTTAATAAACCTTTCCTTCTCTCCAAGTCACACTATTTTTGGTTTTTTCTATTTTTTTTCTGGGTCTTTCCCATCCTTGGTTCCTTACTTCCCTGAATGACAACTATTTCAAATTCAACTTGCTTATGTTCAATGTCATTCGAATTGACTCTTAGATCTTTCCTGCCTAAAAAAATTGAACATAAATGTCTGTCAAACACCACCAACAACGATTTCTTGGGTCTCCTCCACAATAAAAGTATATGCTTGGAGCTTTGGAATATCTCTATTTTCTTAACACAACAACCGACAGGGACACCAGCACACTTATTTCTTTAATTGTGTTCCAATTCCTAATCCAATATACATGCTTCTTGGTGGCTTCCTGTCACACTTCACAACATTATAAACAAATATTAAACAACCAAAGAGCACAAGTACAAGGAAGGTACCTCTTGATCAGCTCTGAGACGCATTTTATCAAACACCTAATTGGCCATAAATATACAAATGATCTACTGCTTGACTTGGTCGAAAAATAATAGCATGTGAAGAAGGGCATGGTTGTGGGACGTTGGTCCATAAATTTGATCTTACTTGGAATACATATCCTGCCAAATTGGCAATATATAATGGCTTAATTATCGATTTACCACCCAAAACTGTAACTAATTCCCACTTTACCACCTGAAAGTTTTTTTGTCCCAGATTACCACCTGTAACTTACATCCATGTCCCATTTTACCTTGTTCCGTCAACAATTCCGTTAATGCTGACGTGTCGCGCTAGATGTGCGCCACGTGTCACATCTTTTTTTTTATTTTTTCGCATTTTTTTATTTTTTTATTTTTATAAACTTTGAAAATTCATTAAAAATAGCTCCGAACTCAGAAAAATATACGAAAAATTCCTACGGACTCGTCTTGACTAGCACTAATTTTCTATAAGTTTAAATTACCAATTTACCCTCTAAAAATTTTCAAAAAAATTAGAAAGTCCAAATTTATTTCTAAAAAATTAAAATAAATTTTCCTCTATTAAATAAATTCTAGAAAAAATTCTAGAATTTTCGTAAACTCTTGGACAAATTCTCAAAAATATTTTGAAAAATTACCAAAAGCTTGTTTTAGAGAATTATTTCGAGACTTTACAGAAATTTTAGAATTTTTCTAGAATTTATTTTATAGGGAATTTTATTTTTCTCTAAGACCGAGAGGTCTTTTGGGTAGCAAGTGTTCACGAGAAAGGTAATGTTAGTTTTTAGAAGACTAACGGTGCATACCTCATATTTTTTGGAGTTCGGGAGATTATTCTATGAATTTTCAAAGAGTTTAGAGTATTTTAATTTTCTAGAAATAAATTTGGACTTTCCAAATTTTTTGAAAATTTTTAGAGGGAAAATTGGCATTTTGACCCTATAGTAAATTAGTACTAGTTAAGACAAGTCGGTAGGAATTTTCCGTGTATTTTTCTAAGTTCGGAGCTATTTTTAATTAATTTTCAAAGTTTATAAAAATAGAAAAATAAAAAAATACAAAAATACAAAAAAGATGTGACACGTGGCGCACATCCAGCGCGCCACGTCAGCATTAACAGAATTGTTGACGGAACAAGGTAAAATGGGACACGGATGTAAGTTACAGGTGGTAATCTGGGACAAAAAAACTTTCAGGTGGTAAAGTGGGAATGAGTTACAATTTTGAGTGGTAAATCGATAATTAAGCCATATATAATTGTACTTGTTCAGCGATCTTGTTTTGTCTCGCCAAAATCAAGACACAGCAAGCTGTAGGCCTGTAAAGCCAGCTTGTTGGAGGTTCACGAGTGCTCTGATTTTATGCATGAAATGAAATGTGGACAAATTGTTTTTACACGATTTAATATTGGAGCCTACTCGCTTGCAGTCTATATAAGAATATGGAACATTGGATATGTTATATTCAAAAATTAATATCCCTATAAAGTATTCCATATATTAATCTTAGAAAATTATTCCTATCTTGCTTCAAAAGCTAATATTTTCCAAGTCACTAGTCAAATGACTCAAACCCTGATCTACTTTCCCTGTTTGCCATCAAAGTATCAAACTTTTGATTGATAAGTGGGTCCTATAATTTTCAAAGCACATGCAAATTGATTTCGAGTGCATTATGACTTTGTGCATGTAATACACAATGTTCAAAAACTGCCATTGTTAACAACCATCGAATAATACCATGGTCTTCTATGGAGAAAATTTTGGCTCACCAACCTTAACTATGATTAGTACTATGTTATCTAAAAAAAAATAAAAAAAATAACCCCTAAAAATAACAGATTTTTTAACAAAAGTAACAATCTATCATTCTCTTAATCAAAATAAATGTTAAAGTCATCGTTTGGGTCACTTTGAAAGTGGTATTATCGTTCGAAACATGCATATAAGTTGAAGTCATGTTACTAAAATTTTGCAAAAATAAAATATGGTTAGTACTATTATTTTTCTTTGTGAATTATGGTGTAGTACTATTATTTTTCTTTGTGAATTATGGTGTAGTACTATTATTTTACTTTGTGCATGTGGCCCGCTTGATGCCATATTATGATTATTGTAATTAAATGTGTGAATATATTTATGTCGAAAAACATGATATTCTCTAATTAAATGTGGTGAGCAAAATATTTTCTTGTAGATGCTTTTTAATGAACTATATCATTTTGTAAAGTTTGATTCCTCTTTAATGGCTAAAATCTGACCTTGGCAGCATATATGCATATGCTATTCGCAAGAAAACAAGGTGTTTATGGACCTATAGTATGGCACACCATTTTTTTTTTATTGAAAAGTATATAATTTTAATTAAAGACTTATTATATATGCATTTGTGGCCATTCACCACCATTCAATTAACAACTTTGGTTAACAACTAAAAAAAAAACATAAAACCCTCTTTTTTTCTTTTTAAGGTTCCTCTTTCGTGGAAGTTTCCGCTCAAAGTTCAATGTTTCTTGCATTGAAATGCTTTATCCTCTGCTTAAGTTTCCACAATACTTTATTCCTTAAAGGGAAAGAGTTCCTTCTTACCACAGGCTCAAAGTGCCTCTAAAGTTGGTCATGGTCTTTTCTTTGCGCTTTTTTTTTTTTTTTTTCAAATTTAATTTATTTGTTATAACTTTCTTAGCAAAGTTAGTCTTAGTCATGACTCATGATAAATGACGAGAAAACATCAATTGCCTACGGGGGATTTTTTTGTCCAATCTGACATATATAAACCCCAAAACAAGTAACATAAGATACTATACTTGATCTTAGCCAAAGCAAAATTATAAGTTTAAGTATGAGAACTATTTTTGTTACAAAGCTGTATAGTCAACCTTATAATTATACCTTTTATTGTTAGAACAAAGTTTAAGTTGCAAATGGTCTTAGGTAAAAAAGTAAACATGAGACGAGTTCTAAACTCATATGTCTTATAATTGAATTCTATATATGCGGATGCAAAATACCAATATTCTTATTTAATATATGTGATTTGCAAGTGATTGTACATATTTAAACTATATTTTGAGATTTTCTATTCAGTAATATATTGCTTGTTATAAAAAATATTTTAAATCTAGTATATCTTCGAGTATCCCAATGGCTATAGATGAAAAATAATTTATAAATATGGCAATGGCTAAAAAGGAAAAGCAATTGAAAGAAACTATTACCTCCCCAAATTGTTTACTTCACCCATCCATTTTTCCATTTTTATGAAATGTTTAAACTAACCCACTAACCACAATATTGTAAAAATGGGAATGTTATCCACCTTTTTTCAGATTTTTTATTTTATTATTCTCATTTCACAGTGTATTTTTATAATCGAAGTCCTTTATTATTTAGATAATTTTTTGAAGATCATTTTTGCACAAAATTAACTAAATCAGAAATCGTTTGTTTATGTAATTGTTATCAAATAAACAAACGGTGAATCAAATTGTTATCAAAATCGTTTGTTTATTTTTTGTAGAAATAAACAAAATCAAACGATTTTTAATTTAGTTGATTTTTTTTCAAAAATAATATTTATAGTTAGATTTTTAAAATGAATAATTTTGATCATAAATTTATGCTGTGAAAAGAGAATAATAGCATTCCTCTTTTAAAAATATCTCTAACAACACTTTTTCTTTTTCTTTTTCTTTTCTTACTAATTAAATTATATAACGCAGGCCCTGAGTGCCCATAACTATCATAAAAAGGTTTGAATTTATTTTAAATGTTATTTTCAAAGAAATTTTACGTTAAGGGTAAATTTATAATAATAAAAATGATTAATATGTGGTCAAATGAGAATTATCATTCTCTACGGAAAATATGCAGTTAGATATGTCTAAGAAAAGTCAATAGATGTGTTTGATCTACAGTCAATGAGAAGAAAACTACGGATTGGACGTCCCAGATTGACCGTACTCGCATCATTACGCAAAACGACAGCGCCTACTTATTTTGGAGGCAGGAGTTCCAACCGGAAATATAAAAACGGAATCAAAGAATCATAAGCGGTTCCGCACTTCCCACGCGAACAAGACATGTGAGTATGTAACCAATAGAAAACCAGATAGGACGACACCTCTCCAATAGGATTGCTCCACATCAGCCAGCATCCAGCTGTCACATTCGACCCACGTCAAGCCCAAGCACTCTGTCTTTAGTTTAATCACGCAAGGCTGCTAGCCTGCTTCGCCGAAACTTCATTTAAATTATTTTAATCCATAATTAATTGCCAATTAGCCACCAATAATCTGTTATAAAAAAAGTCAGATAAAAAGAGAGGGAGAGAGAGAGAGAAGGAGTGGAAGGCAGAAGCAGAGTGGTAGTGGGAGCGGCACAGCAGCCGAGGCGAGTGCGATTGCATGATCTGAAGCTCTTTCTCTTTCCCATTTTCTCTAAGACTGACCTATAATTTTCCAGAGAAACAAACACATACACAAAAGCAATTCTGACTGGAGGTACGAACTGAACTCTCTGGAAAGCTCGATTGTTTGAAGAGTCAAACCGCTAACAGTTCAATTCCTTTATCTTTCTTGTTTAATATTTGATTTTTGTTCCGGGGGATTGAATTTTACAAACCGCTCGGAGTTTCGGTTTCCTTTGGATTCGATTCTCAGTTTTAAGGGTTTCGAGCGATTGGCTTGCTTGGGGAATCAGTTTGTTTGGATGAGTTGATCTGAAAGATTGAATTTTTCACTGAAAAAATTGATTCTCTGTGTTTGTTGTACTAGATCTGAATGGGGAAGGGAGGGCAAGATTTCGGAAAGCGAGAGAACAACACGGGCTCTAAGCCGTCCGATCGGGATGTCTTCCCTGCGTGGGCTAAGGAGGTTAAGGAGTGCGAGAAACACTTCGGCGTGAACAGGAAATTAGGTCTGAGATCGGAGGACGTCGAGAAGCGGCGCGAGGAGTACGGAACGAATGAGTTGGAGAAGCACGAGGGGCAGTCGATTTGGAGTCTGGTTTTGGAGCAGTTCAACGATACTCTGGTCCGTATCTTGCTCGCTGCGGCCGTTATCTCTTTTGTGCTGGCTTGGTTGGATGGCGACGAAGGCGGCGAGAAGGAGATCACGGCGTTTGTTGAGCCCTTGGTGATCTTCTTGATCCTGATTGTGAACGCCATAGTTGGGGTTTGGCAGGAGAGCAATGCTGAGAAGGCGCTCGAGGCGCTTAAAGAGATTCAATCGGAGCAGGCGTCTGTGATTCGAGATGGTAATAAGATTCCCAATTTGCCGGCCAAGGAGCTCGTCCCCGGTGACATTGTGGAGCTTAAGGTTGGGGATAAGGTGCCTGCCGATATGCGTGTTGTGGAATTGATTAGCTCGACTTTGAGGGTTGAGCAGGGTTCGTTAACTGGAGAGAGTGAGGCGGTAAATAAGACTAATAAGCCGGTTTCTGAAGACGCTGACATTCAAGGGAAAAGAAGTATGGTTTTCGCAGGGACGACAATTGTGAATGGGCATTGCATTTGCTTGGTTGCACAGACTGGGATGGCAACAGAGATTGGGAAGGTGCATATGCAAATTCATGTGGCCTCGCAGAGTGAGGAAGATACCCCATTGAAAAAGAAGCTCAATGAGTTTGGAGAGATGCTTACAATGATAATTGGAGTCATTTGTGCATTGGTGTGGCTCATCAATGTCAAGTACTTCCTCACTTGGGAATATGTTGATGGGTGGCCGAAGAATTTCAAGTTTTCGTTTGAGAAGTGCACTTATTACTTTGAGATTGCAGTGGCATTGGCTGTGGCTGCTATTCCTGAAGGTTTGCCAGCAGTCATCACCACCTGCTTGGCGCTTGGTACACGCAAAATGGCTCAGAAGAATGCCTTGGTTCGTAAGCTACCGAGTGTTGAAACTCTGGGTTGTACGACTGTGATTTGTTCCGATAAAACAGGGACCTTGACTACAAACCAGATGGCAGTGTCAAAACTTGTAGCTTTGGGTCCTAAACCTACTATCCTGAGGAAGTTTAAGGTTGATGGGACTACATACAATCCATTTGACGGTAAAATACATGACTGGCCAACTGGTCGTATGGATGCTAATCTTCAAACGATTGCAAAGGTAGCTGCTGTCTGCAATGATGCTGGCATAACGCAGTCAGAACTGAAGTATGTTGCTCATGGAATGCCTACTGAGGCAGCTCTAAAGGTTAGATTGGACCCTATTTATGCTTTTGACTTTATGTGTTTGTTATTCTGCGCGATTGATCAATAACCTGAATATCTTGTGGAACCAAGCAAACTTCTAGGTGAATTCCACTCTGGGAGGATCTGTTTGTTATAGTACGTTCTTGCTTTAAAGCAAGTCAATTTGTTAGGTAACTATGCTTGAGTCTGTCATTTTGTCATTTCAGGTTTTAGTTGAGAAGATGGGCCTTCCTGAAGGGTCTCGGGGTGCTGAATCATCAAGTAAAAAAGATTTACTACGTGAGTCAAACTCCAGACTTGAAATGCTTCCTTTTCTCTATTTGTTAATAACTTTTGAAACTGTAAAATTTACTTACTGCTGCTGTGTTCACATCTTTTCTTAAGGTTGTTGCCAGAGTTGGATTGAATCGGAATGCCGAGTTGCAACTCTTGAGTTTGATCGTGATAGGAAGTCCATGGGTGTAATTGTCAACTCTCGGTCGGGGAAAAAGTCATTGCTAGTGAAGGTTTGTACTGCTATTTAAAATATGATATTAGCTTTATGAGACTTCTAAAATGAGGTGCTGCATATGGCAGGGTGCTGTAGAAAATTTGTTGGAGAGAAGCACTAAGGTTCAGTTGCTTGATGGTACTGTTGCACCACTGGATCAAAACTCAAGGGACTATATCTTACAAGCTCTTAATGAGATGTCAACCAGTGCATTACGCTGTCTGGGTTTTGCGTTCAAAGAGGAGCTCTCTGAGTTTGAATCCTATGATGGCGACGAACACCCAGCTCATAAGCTTTTACTTGATCCATCCAATTATTCTTCAATTGAGAGCAATCTCATTTTTGCTGGATTGGTTGGTCTGAGGGTGAGTTTTAACATGGCTGGTCCCTGCATCTTTTTACTTATTCATCTCGTCATAATATTTTAATTTATTGAACTAACTCTGTATGGTTGTATTTTAATAATTTCAAAGGACCCGCCAAGAGGGGAGGTTTATGAAGCAATTGAAGACTGCCGAGCAGCTGGAATCCGTGTTATGGTAATTACTGGAGATAACAAGAACACAGCAGAAGCTATATGCCGTGAAATAGGTGTGTTTGGTGCTAATGACGACATAAGTTCAAGAAGCATAACTGGAAAAGAGTTTATGAGTCTGCCTGATCCGAAAGCCCATCTGAGACAAAGTGGTGGGCTTCTGTTTTCAAGGGCTGAACCAAGGCACAAACAAGAGATTGTGAGGTTGCTTAAAGAGGATGGTGAAGTGGTTGCCATGACTGGTGATGGAGTGAATGATGCACCTGCCTTGAAACTTGCCGATATTGGGATTGCAATGGGCATTGCTGGAACTGAGGTAATTTATTATTTGTTTTTGCATGTTCAATCATTTTCCAATGTCAACTTTTCAGGGTACCTGTCATGGAGTGTTGTGATAGAATACTGAAGTAATTTTATATATTTTTCTGATAGGAGGAATTAAATAAAATATGAAATCAATAGGACATATAACTTATTTATAGGGATTAGCAGGGTAAGTGCATGGATTGAAATCTTCATTTTTACAGTCTGGTTAGTAAATCTTTACTATTATAAAGCCAGAGGAAGGGTTTGGTGTTACAGGCTTCACAAAAAATGAGATTACCTAAATTACCCTTCATTCAACAAACAGTCCCATAAAAAAAACCAATAAATGAGGACATAATTGTAAAATACAACCATTAAAATAAAATTTAAAAAATAAAAATAAAAATAAAAACAGCCCACTACCTTAAAACATGGAGATATGAGATAATTGTTGGGACTTGGAAGTTATAAAACTAATAACAAAATATAAAAAGAAAAAAACACAGTAAAAATGCCAATTGACATGTGTGGAGCACATGCCAAGAGGCTAGTAACATGCATAAAAGCAATTGATGCATATTGTATTGTTTGTATAAGATTTCATTTTATAGGTTTAAATGGTGTGCCTTGTGAAACAGGATCCATGTTACCAACCCATGAGTATTAAGGAATAAGGATAAGGAACCATAAATTATATTGTTAATGACATCTTGTAGATGTCAATTACTCACTGTATTTTCCAGCTTAAGTTACTAACTCTTTATTTCCTTTCATTTTCGGCTCACCATTGCCAACTTTCCGATTTCTTCTCCTTTATAGGTTGCAAAGGAAGCTTCTGACATGGTTCTTGCCGATGATAATTTTAGCACAATTGTTGCTGCTGTTGGTGAGGGCAGATCTATCTACAACAATATGAAAGCCTTCATCAGGTTTGTGTGTTTTCTTCAGCTTTTAGAAAGACGTGACTAAAATAATGGTTTTTGCTTTTAAAGAAAATTATTCCCAGCATAATTCTAGAGTCACATATAATGACATAAAACACTCCTGGATGATATAAATGGGTAGGATAAATAACATTATAACCGTAGTATGATAAACAAAACGGCTAAGAGAAGAGTTCATATTGCATGGGGACATTTACTGTTTTTGGTTGTCTGCACCCTGGCTGGTGAAGTAATTTACATACGTAGCATGTACCGCAACTTTGGAAGCCGCCACAGATATTTATACTTTTAAATTTAAATATTTAATCCTGGAAATTTTGTTAGTTCACTTAGGATTTTTCCCCCTTGTTTTTTATTCTTTGTTAGATGCTAAGACATGTTTGTGTTTTCCATGATTTAAATTTTGTTTCAGGTACATGATCTCTTCCAACATTGGTGAGGTTGCATCTATATTCTTAACAGCAGCATTAGGTATTCCTGAAGGCCTCATACCCGTCCAGCTTTTGTGGGTGAATCTTGTTACCGATGGACCGCCTGCAACAGCATTAGGATTTAATCCTCCGGACAAAGACATAATGAAGAAGCCGCCACGCAGAAGTGATGATTCGCTTATCAGTGCTTGGATATTATTTCGCTATTTGGTAGCTTACTCTTCACTCTCTTATTTCTTTTGACTTGATGCATTATGATGTTTGCATGAGTTCACTCGAGAAAAATCTCACTAATTTCACTTGAATTTTTGAAACTTGATTATGCTGAACAGGTAATCGGGATGTATGTTGGACTGGCAACTGTTGGCGTGTTCATCATTTGGTATACACATGGTTCTTTCTTGGGTATCGATCTCAGTGCGGATGGCCACTCCCTAGTTACGTACTCCCAACTTTCTCACTGGGGACAGTGCTCATCTTGGAAGAATTTTACCGCTTCGCCCTTCACAGCTGGAACTCAGGTCTTCAACTTTGATGATAACCCCTGTGATTATTTCCATGGTGGCAAAGTGAAAGCTATGACACTCTCCCTCTCCGTGCTGGTTGCCATTGAAATGTTCAACTCTCTCAATGCCCTTTCTGAGGACGGAAGCTTGTTGACAATGCCCCCATGGGTCAACCCCTGGCTCCTTGTGGCCATGTCTGTTTCATTTGGCCTGCACTTCTTGATTCTGTATGTGCCATTCCTAGCTCAAGTATTCGGCATTGTGCCCCTGAGCCTCAACGAATGGCTGTTGGTTTTGGCTGTTGCATTGCCGGTGATTCTTATCGATGAGGTCCTCAAGTTCGTTGGCAGATTTACAAGCAGGTCTCAAATATCCAGGAGGAGAGAACCATCAAAGCCCAAGACAGAGTGAGGCAACTTCCAATAGATAGATTCATGAAGTTGCCCCTAGAGGCTAGAGGTGTGCCTTTTTTGTTGGTATTCTCTAACGCAGAAAATTTCTGTCATGGGTCTACAACTAGACCCTCTTCCCATTTTATTTAGGGATGGTTTGGCTGATGAAAAACTAGTCACAATATTTTTCTTTGCCGGCTACCCTCATTAATTTTTTTTTTTCTTTCTAGGGTTTTGTAAAAACTTGAATACTTTCTCATTTTTATTAGAAATGCAGCAATAGAACATGCAAGTTATTTTCTGGTGTCTACATAGATGATATGTGCCAACAGTAAATAAGGCTTTCTTGTAACCAAGATGTGGACTGCATGGATTTTCTATATTGATAGGCTGCAACAGAATGGAATTCTGAAATTAGTCTCGATGCTTAAGCCCTTGTGGTTAGTTCAAATGGTGATGGAGGGTAGAGTAATAGTTCTAAAGTTTGATTTTCTTCAATATATGTAACAAAAATATAGTCTCGGTAAGGCATTTCTTTCCTATGCCATTGAAGACCTCCTTAAGAAAAGAGAGAAATAGACGTCAGGAAAAGGATGAAGACGCACAACTAACTAACAAACTCTCCATTCCTAAGAAAATAAGTAACACAGTGGGTGTGTCATGTGTGATCATTAATTTCTCAACTGCTCTGGGCAAAAGCTTTCTTCTAATGGTATTTGGCTTTCTAGGTGGGCAAGGTCTTGAGTTTTGAGTGAGCTGGATTAACCAGTTTCGCTTTCAACAGTTGTATGGCCTCACAACTGAGCTAGCGATCCTGTATATCAGCAGATGTAGGGGTCATCATTGACCTCAGTACAAAGCTTTTGGAACCATTCTAGATTTCTTTTGATAAAATATCTAGTAGGCTGTTACCAATACCATAAATTACTGAAAGGAAAAGAAGAGCATGAGGAACCTAATTGGGTCAAAGAATTAGTAAATTAAGTTTGGATCCTAATTCTGTTATTAAGATATATTAATACAAAGGTAAATGCGGAACCATTATCTAAAGTTAAACCAAACTGTTAAACCACACAAAAAAAGGGGTGTTAGGGGGGGGGAAGAATTTTGTCATGTAAGAATAATTTGGTTAAATATATAGTAAATTAAGTTTGGAATCTAATTTGGGAAGCAGAGGCGTATGGGATCCACTCACGGAATAGTATGTTATCCTCACACTCACAGTAAGAGTTCGACTTTCATCCACTAGTTTTCATGCTTTGATCATATCTTTTGAAAAATAAAGAAATCTTTTTTTTGGCCAAAATAAAGAAATCATTAACCCAAAGAGATAAGGAGAAAACACAAATAAAATGTCATTTATTTAAGCAAGACCCCTAACCTAAGATAAGTTAAAATCACAAGGGATTGAAACTGCAATGAAAGATCCACAATATATATAAAAGTTAGTTAAATGGGTCTATTATAACCCAAAGAAATGTACTTTTTTCCTCTATATATATTAATTTCTTGCCTGCAAAGACCAACCATTTGCAGTCAGTCCACAGTAGATGAACACCCATATATACATTGCAGCCAGTCCACAGCAGATATAACACCCATACCTAACACAAAGCAATTCATTTGTTAACTTGTACGTAGAGATATATAAATATTACCAGTAATTAATTAATAGAGGTGAAGTAGTGAAATAACTAATTAGCTATGAAAGTTAGTCCACGCCATGTGTAATGTGGTTTTCGTGAAGAAATGGAGGCGTGTAGAGATTAGATTAGGAGGCACAGCTCACAATTAATTCCAGCATGACAAACCAACCCATATATATAATCTAATTAATTACACACAGATTTTTGGTCTAATTACTATGCTCTGAATTTCGTTGCAACCAACTAGGACTATTGGGTAACATGAACTACTTGTCCCTTAATACTTTTTAATGGGAAGTGTGATTCGAATAAAGAAACCAAGTTATCCAATGAAGGGCTTTGGTGATGGTAAGAAGAAACGAATTGGATGAATGAAAATGAGGATTTCTTCTATTTTGACAACCTACCAAGTTTGTCGAACAGCGAAGAGAAATGGTCACCATGTTTAATTAATACTAACCCAATAACAATATACCTTAAAATTAACAAGAGTCTATTTACCAAAAAACAAAGTTAACAAGAATCAAACTAATAAAGAGGCTCATGCATGGCCTGCTGTTCTTTTTACTTGTGATTAACTAGCAAAAAACTTTTTGTACAAAAACACTCTCAAACAGACTCTTTACAAGAAATGCGACTATATATATACAATCCTTCAGTGACGAAAATATGTTGAGGGCTGTATGAGCTTCTTATTTCCAACTTCAGGTCATCCCCCTAAGTAATTAAGTGAGTGAATACATAAAAACTCAAATTTGTCTATCAAAAAAAGAAAACTCAATTTAATTAATTTCAAGTATATATTAATTTTCAGTCTGTTTATCCATCAAAATATAGTTTAATAAGGTTTACGAAAATATCGAAATTAAACTACAAATATACAAGTAAAAATTCCAAGTAATTTAGATGGAGCGTGTTATTTAATTAGTGTTTGAGTACAAAAATTATATAGTAGTGAAAAATTATAGTTTTTTTTAATTTAGATGGAGCGTGTTATTTAATTAGTGTTATTTAATTTATATAGTAGTGAAAAATTATAGTTTTTTTTTTTTATGTAATCATTCTAATTATAAAACGTGTATAATTATTATAGTGCCTAATTTTAAACACCCTACTCACCAAAAAAATTTGTCTAAACCCCCACTCATCTATAAACTCTTTCAAAACCCCCTAAAACTTATAATCCTAAATTACCCTTCTGACGTATGCTGACGCGCGCTGACGCATGCTGACGTCACTGTAACTGTATTTTGGTGAAACTGTTTTTTTTTTTTTTTTTTTTTTTTTTGGGAATTGACGTTTTTGCTAAAACGGAATATTTCACTAAAACTAAAATCAAACACTGAAATTGAATTTCATTACACTAAAACTGAATTTCAAAAATTCAGTTACACTGAAACTGAATTTCAAAAATTCAATTACATTGAAACTGAATTTCAAGAATTCAATTACACTGAAACTGAATTTCAGAAATTCAGTTACACTAAATTGAAGAATTCAGTTATGAATTCACTTACTGAAACTGAATTAAGTGATAAAACAATTACACCTCGACTAAAATGCAATTACACCTTAATTAAAAAACAATTACACCTTTACTAAAACAATTACACTTCACTAAAACAGTTACACCTTTACTGAATTCCGTTTCACTAAAAAGAACACAGCAACCTTATCAAAAAAAACCAACAATACAACAATTCATTGAGATGAGAGAAGTAGCCAACAATACAACGTCGTCCGATCACCTCACGCGCGACGAGTACACGACAGTCGCCACTGCCTCGATCTGTTTCTACCTGCAAATTTGATTCATCATATTTCAGAACCATAATTTCATTCAAAGTTCATTTCAAACTCATGTTTCACGAACTGAAACTGTTTCAAGAACTGAAACTGTTTCACGAACTGAAACTGTTCAATCTCATTATCTAAATCAAAGAATTGATTTAACAAACATAAAGAACTCAGAGAGATGAGCATTTTCATACCAAAATCTTAACCATGGGTGGTCGGAGCCGCCGAATTCCGAGAGTGGCAGCAGCGGAGGTTGGGGTTTTCAAATTAGGGCTTTTGAAATTCGAGGCAATTGAACACAAATTTGTATACCAGTAGAGAGAGAATGTCGAGGGGAGAAGAATGGGACCGGAACCACTTCAATCCGCCGTCGGAATCGCCGGCAATGGCAGCGGTAAGTCTCGGACCTTCTCGGAGTCGATTCGCCGTCCACGGTGGTCAGTTGGAGAATCGGAGACCACCATCACACTCACCACGTCGAGAGGAAGCTTCTGGAAGTGGAGAGCAGCTGCGACGTCGCCGGAATCGCGAAGTCACCGCCGGAGATGACGATCGGACTTGAGCAGATCTGGCGTCGACGTTTAGTTTCACGGCACGTGGAGGGCATAGGGAGGAAGAGGAAGGAGAGGCGAGTGTGATGGGACCGGTCTCGCCGGCAACCGTCGCCAGACGGCGGCGCACGCGCCGGCGATAGCAGCGGGGAGAGAGAGAGATGCAGAGGGGAGAGAGGCAACAGATAGGAGAGACCGAGAGAGAGAGAGAGAGAGAGAGAGAGAGAGAGAGAGAGAGAGAGAGAGAGAGAGAGAGTATTAGTTGGCTGAAAATGAAAATAAAACAAAAGGGGTAAAACTGGAAAATTAAAATATGGGGAGTCAAAGTTGACTGGGTATTAGTTGACTAGGGGGTTTAGGAAAATATTAAGTGTAAGATTGGGGGTTATAAGAGAGTTAGATTTTGGGTGGAGGTTATGAGAAATTTTATCTCTAACTAGGGGGTTTATAATTATTAACATTAATTATTAATATCTAAAACCGTAACTTCTAATCAATATCCTTAAAAATTATATAAGTATTATAATTTAAGTGAATCTTAGACTTGGTATACTATACGTAGAACATGGAGAAATTATTCTAGAACATGAAAGCTGCGGTTGGACACTTCAACTCACCAAACCCTCCCGATCCCCTTTCTATAAATCCCGCGCTCAAAGAGTTTCTGTAACTAGTGACAAACGCTCCTAATATGCCTCCAACGACGTCGCATACATCCACTGCTGCTCTACCAGCTCCAAACAAAACGATGTCGTCCACGGCACCACCACCACCACGAAACGTCGTCGTCTTCAACCACGTCTCAACACCCCAACAACAACCCAACACGGAGCTAAAACAATTCAACCCCTCCAGACCTCCGCGCGTGAACCCCACGCTCGGGGAGCTTCTGAAGTGGGTCGAAGCCGCCCACCAAACAGCTGACGACGATCATCACGTACTTCTCGAGCTCGGCTCCGCTTGCAGCTCCGCGCCGCCGTCGTCGTACCCTTTTGTTCTGTCCTTCACCAATCTCACATACAGCGTCAAAGTCTGCCGCAAAATGACGTTACTGCCACCGTGCTTCAGCACCAAAACGCAGACGCCGGAGGGTAAAATGGGAAATAACCCAAACACCAAGATTTTACTGAACAACATCTCCGGCGAGGCCAGAGAAGGCGAGCTCATGGCGGTTCTCGGAGCAAGTGGGTCCGGCAAATCGACCCTCATCGACGCCCTCGCCGATCGAATCTCCAAAGACAGCTTAAAAGGCTCGATCACACTCAACGGCGAGACCCTAAACTCGAGACTCGCGAAAGTGATCTCAGCTTACGTCATGCAAGACGACCTCCTCTTCCCAATGCTCACAGTCGAAGAGACTCTCATGTTCTCCGCCGAGTTCCGACTCCCCCGCTCGCTCTCCAAGTCCAAGAAGAAAACTCGAGTGCAGGCTCTCATTGATCAACTGGGTCTCCGGAACGCCGCCAAGACCGTCATCGGCGACGAGGGCCACCGCGGCGTCTCCGGCGGAGAACGGCGGAGGGTCTCGATCGGGATTGATATAATTCACGACCCCATTGTTTTGTTTCTTGATGAGCCCACCTCGGGGCTCGACTCGACCAGTGCTTTCATGGTGGTCAAGGTTTTGCAGAGGATCGCGCAGAGTGGGAGCATTGTGGTCATGTCGATTCATCAGCCGAGTTATAGAATACTTGGCCTGTTGGACCGGTTGATATTTCTGTCGCATGGACAGACCGTGTACGGTGGCTCTCCGGCGAATCTTCCGCTGTTTTTCGGGGAGTTCGGCCGTCCGATCCCCGAAACCGAGAACCGAACCGAGTTCGCGCTTGACCTTATCAGAGAACTCGAGGAAACCCCAGGTTCAATTTTGATCGTCTTTTGAAATTTTCTCCGTTTTTCTTTTAACTAATTTTCCGAAATATTTGCTATTAATATTTTCTGTGCGGGTAAAATAACGCCTTTTTGATGTGTTTTTTTTTTTTTTTAAGTATTTTGAACTCAGGAAATTAAATTTAGAGTATGTAGTGAAAAGATAATTATTTACTAAAAAATTCAATATATTTCTCTCATAATATTTTGTTGATATTTTTGTGGATATTTCTACATTTTCAAACCTTCAAAATAGAGTCATCGAATTTAGTTGTTTATAATTATAACATATTGTGCTTGCATAAAAAATAAGCTGGTTAATTAAGCTCTTTCAGTCTAGAATTTAGTGTTTAAAACATGTATTAAATAAATAAATTTAGAATGATGTAATTATAAACATATAATATAAGCTAGCTTACAATAAACAGTAGTTACAGAACATTAATTTGGACACCAGCGAACTAGTGGTAGTTGTGTGTTTATAATCTAATGAAATGTTTAGTATTATTTGGTTTGAAATACTAAATATTTTGATTAAGATAATTTGTTGTTAACATATATGCATGCATCAGGTGGAACTAGAAGCTTGGTGGAATTCAACAAGTCCTGGCAGGCCACGAAAAAGCAAGGCAAAGATGAAAAGACGAACAGTATTGGCACAACCCCAAAGCTGTCTCTGAAAGACGCAATCAGCGCCAGCATTTCCCGCGGGAAACTGGTCTCCGGCGCCGGCGCGCCAACGGACTCCAGCAACAACTCCGTCCCGACCTTCGCGAATCCGATCTGGACCGAAATGGTGGTGATCTCGAAGCGGTCCCTGACGAACTCTCGGCGCATGCCGGAGCTGTTGGGCATCCGATTCGGCGCCGTTTTGGTGACGGGAGTGATCCTGGCCACCATGTTCTGGCAGCTGGACAACTCCCCGAAGGGCGTGGAAGAGCGGCTCGGGTTCTTCGCCTTCGCCATGTCCACCACCTTCTACACGTGCGCCGAGGCCATCCCCGTCTTCCTCCAAGAACGCTACATCTTCATGCGAGAGACTGCCTACAATGCCTACCGCCGCTCCTCTTATGTTCTTGCTCACTCTCTAATCTCCATTCCCTCTTTGCTTTTTCTCTCTTTGACTTTTGCCGCCACCACCTTTTGGGCCGTGGGCCTCGCTGGTGGGCCTTCCGGCTTTTTGTTTTTCTTTTTGACAATCTGCTCGGCCTTTTGGGCCGGCAGCTCCTTTGTCACCTTCCTATCCGGGGTCGTCACCCATGTCATGTTGGGCTACACGGTTGTCGTCGCCATTTTGGCCTATTTTCTTCTCTTTAGTGGCTTCTTCATATCCCGAGATCGAATCCCCATCTACTGGATTTGGTTCCATTACATTTCTCTCGTTAAGTACCCCTACGAGGGTGTCTTGCAAAACGAGTTCCAAGACCCCCTCAAGTGTTTTGTGAGGGGGGCCCAGATGTTCGACAACACGCCACTGGGTGCCGTCCCAGTGGCGATGAAGTTGAAGCTGCTCAAGACCATGAGCACCACTCTAGGGATCAACATTACGGGGTCCACTTGCGTCACCACCGGAGCCGATATACTCAAGCACCAGGGGATCACGGATTTAAGCAAATGGAATTGCTTCTGGGTCACCATAGCCTGGGGGTTCTTCTTTAGGGTTCTGTTTTATTTTAGTTTGTTGTTGGGGAGCAAGAATAAGAGGAGCTAATTCATGATAACATCAAGGTTGCCAATGTGAGGGGTACAAATTAATATTACATGTCACAGACATATAGTTGTTGGTCTTTGTTAATTCAGTGTATAATTGTAAGTTATTATACTTTATATATACATATGTTTGTTTCATGCATTTTGGTGATACACACATGGAGCTTTGCCTTCAGTTTATGAGCTCTGTATTGGATTTCTTCATTTATTGACCATTCGTTGACTCAGTAATATGACATGATTTCACATTTGTTTTGCAAACTAATTTTGGTTGTCAATGTATAATAAAAAAATTATTTGTATCACATTTCATCAACAAATTAAATCAAATCAATCAGAAATTGTTTAGTTATATAATTGTTGTCAATTAATTAAAAAAAATCTAACGATTTTCAATTAAAGAGTAATTTTTTTACCAAACCGTTGATTTTTTATATTTAATTGACAACAGTTATATAACAAAACGATTTTCGATTGATTTGATTTTTTGCAGAAATAATCTTTAATATGTTATCTAAAAATTGAATGATTCTAATTATACGCTGATATTGCTGAAATCATAATTTAGAGAGGTGGGGTGACCCAAGTATTGTTCATAAGTTTATCAACTATAATTGGCATACCACTGATTTATCATCCAAAAAGATAAACACTTGTGTTTTTATGTTATAGAACAAAAAGCAACACCAATCGTCTTGTGTATTGGGCCTTGAGCCTCTATTGTAACAAAAAAAAATATTGATTGCCAACTGCATTAATAATTGTCAAATAATTGATGAGCGATCGATACTTACATCAAGCGTTCAATGATCTAAGATATGTACAGAAATCCTCCTTAATGTTACGAAAGTTAGTTACCCTTATCGTCCTTTTAAGTAATTTCATGAGCTCATAATCCCTTGGGAGAGTAATAAATTATTTTCTCTTTTTTGCTGAGAATCTTCATAACCAGTTTTTTTTTGTCGAAAACTAGTTCTTAATTAGTGAGTTTCAAGCTTTTAGCCTGATGCTTTCCCGAGCTTGGGCCGAAAAACTAGTATCCCACCTGCTACTTGTAGTAAGTCAGGTAGGCCAAGGCCTATTCAACTCAAGCCCATTTTATGGGACTATTTTACTATAATAAAGTAACATATTCAATAAAATAATAACACATAAGTGAAGAAAAAAAATTGAGACTCTCAGTATTTTCTATTTTACTAACACCACACACGCTCTCCCCCACGCACATTAAACTATATAGCCTAAGCCTTAGATTAACAAAAGTGTCATATAATTCAATTTTGGGTGCCGTTATTCAAATTTAATTTTTTTATTAATAGTTCCAATAATTTAATAAAATGTAAATACATATTTTTTTCATAATGTAAATTCCAATGAAGACATACTAATTTTTTTTTAAAAAAACTTCATTTCAATCAAACCCATCGTCCGTCCCCACCAGGAGCAACTTAGCCCCCCACCACCTCCCTCTAGTCTGCCAACCAACAGCCCTCCATCCGATCATCTCACTGCCGCGATAAGACGGGCAGTACCCTCTCCTCCATTGAATAGCGGCACCCATAATATTATTACTATTGGGCTTATCATATTAAGATATATTCTTTTACACTGTGTAATTGTTTTTGCAAATTTTCATTTAACCATTGTTTGATTATACTCGAGGCCAAAAAGGCCATTCGAGGGGGTTCGGTCGGTTGCTGGTTTGGGGTTCTCGGTTCAGTAATCGGACCGAACCCACCCCTAATCACCACCCCAAAATTGAGTTATTTTCATTAAATAAAAAAAATACCTCTTCCTCCTCCATTTTCCTTCTGTTCCTTTCTCTCTGTAATTTCCTACAGATACTTAAAAAAAAAAAAAAAAAAAAAGGCAGCCAAATATCATTACCCCATGATCTGCGTATGGCATAGATACCCCCAAAAGAGAAACCATCATTACTGTTGGAACTCCAGTAGTCTCTCTCCTCCAAAAGAGAAATCCAGCAGTCGTTTTGGTTTGATTGGGCTGGACTAAGTTATATTAATAAGCCCAGGGTCGGCGTGTAGGCCAAATTATATAGACAACTGTATCAAAGTTTATAAATTTATATATTTTTTATATAAATGTATATAAATGTATTATAGAAAGCTATTTTAGGATATAAAAATGTATAAAATTTAATATTTAAATTAAATATTATATATATTTGGTTCAGTTCGATAAATTGACGATTCTAGGATCTGAGAACTAAAACTAGAACCGAACATACAGGTTCGGTTGACAAATCAATATCTCGGTACGGTTATTTTTGACATCAATTAAAACGATTTCGGATACAATTTTGATTTTTCGATCAAATCAACCCAGCCCAGTGGTGATGGTGGTAGGTGGTGGTGTTGGTATAGAGAGCATGAATAGATAGAAAGTAGTGGCACATGTGATTTGGTTTTGGTAAAAGTTTTTTTGAAAAAATTATTGGTTGTAAAATAAATTTTTATAATTAATTTGATAGTTGAGTACTTGAGTGTAAATAATAGGAAATAGTGGAGATAAAAATAAAATAATTGGGTTTAAATAGTGGTACCCTTCAATTTTTTGTATTTATTTTATCTGCTCAAATCCCAACCCTTGGATTAACAAAAGTGCATCCTGGCCGTCAAACCTGTCGGTTCGCTCTATAAATCACAAGGACAGAATCTTCTCTTTTCTCTCTGTGTTCCGAAAGTGTTACTAGGTTAAATCGAATTTTGGGGATTTATTTACCTGTCAAGGTACGAACTTTAACAATTTTACGTTAAATTTAAATAAGGATTTTGTTTAGGGCTTTTTCCTTTAATATTCACTCGCAGGTCAGTGAGTTTACGAAGATTTTTTTATTTGAAATTTTTTATCTTTTGGGTTTTTATTAGATTTGTGTGTGTATGTGCGATATATTGATTTTGACTTTATATATTGAGCTAGAGATTAATAGATCTTGGTTTGTTTGTTAAGTTGAGTACAGATGTAATTAGGGCTGCTTGGTTGTTGTTTTTGAAAGTTTAATAAGAATTTTGCTCCCCAATTTTTTATTTTTGAGGGGTTCGTTGTTGGATTATTCAAGATGAAGAATTTGTGCTTTAGAGAGTGCAAAATTTAATAGGTTCCATTTGAATTTTAAAGATGCTCAAACGAGCCCTAATTTGTGCATCCTAATTTCTCAACTGAATTAATGAGTTGGGTCCGAAATAATTGCATTGGAGTGTTTCTAGAATTTTCACTGATTAATACAAAACTGAAATTGTTGAGATGTTCTAGTGTCTAATATTCCCCTTTTATTTATAATGCTTGAAAATAGTAGCAAGGTTTCCCATTGGTGTTTACAATGTTTATTATTTTGATTCAGCCTGAAAATGCCTCGTTATGATGATCGATATGGAAGTACGCGTCTCTATGTTGGCCGCTTATCTTCACGCACGCGATCACGTGACCTGGAGCGCCTGTTCAACAGATATGGAAGGTAATCACTTGTTTTATTGCAGAATTTGTGTCAAGTGACAAACCCATCTTCTATGCAATCTATATGGAATCACAGTTATGCGTCTTATGAATTGAAATATAATGGAAAACTAATTGATTGAATCATTATTTAGTTGTGAGGGCTGTCAGATTTTTCCACCAAAATTGTTGGGGACATTTGGTTCCTGCCAAGCTTGCTTTTATGCTTGGTTTAATGTAGCTTTTCATCATCTTGTGTGTGGGGAGCTTTTTTCCCCAAGGTGTTGTGTTTTCTTAACTTGAATGATCTTGTTGAAGGTTTCTGGGGTTTGGCCTTACTTGGAGGTCTTTGGTGGGAGGGTGGCCTTGGTGGAATTGGTGGAAATTCTTGCCGAGTTTATAGGAGACTTTGGCGATTCTTTCTGTAGTCTTATAGCGTGTTTTTATGCAAATGGCAACAATCTCAATCTGGTGTTTAGTTCGTCTGTGACGGGCGAAGTATCATACACTTGAAGTACTTAAGTAATGATAGGCTTACTGTTTCTGGCAACACGCAGAGTACGAGATGTGGACATGAAGCGAGAGTTTGCATTTGTTGTAAGTTTTTCTTGCTTTTTGTTATTAATTCTTTTGGTTATAATGTTATATGCTTGATAACCTGCTTGTGCAACATATAACCCAAATATGGGGTCACCTTTGTTGGTTTCTGCTCTCACCTCTTGTTAACAGGAATTTAGTGATCCTCGAGATGCTGATGACGCCAGATACAGCTTAGATGGTCGGGAATTTGATGGAAGTCGTCTCATTGTGGAATTTGCGAAGGGGGTAAAGCTTTTAAGCTGAATGTTGTTTTCCGAGTCAAATACATATGCATGTTTTAGTGTGTATTGTTATAAGTTGAATGAAAATGCTTCTTGTAGTTTCATGGTTTCATACCAGCCAGGGTGTAAATTGTATGGGCATTTTAGGTATTATGGAAATGATTGTTATTCTTTTTGTGCTCCCAGCCTCCTTGCTTCTTTCCACTGTATATTATTGTGTTAGTGTTCTCAGGTTGTTTAGTTATTTCGTCAAACTGATTTGTTCTTTCATTTGTTACTTGGAGTAGGGACCACGTGGTTCCCGGGAATATTTGGGCAGAGGTCCTCCTCCTGGATCTGGACGCTGCTTTAATTGTGGCATTGATGGCCACTGGGCTCGTGATTGCAAGGCTGGGGACTGGAAGAATAAATGCTATCGCTGTGGAGAAAGAGGCCATATAGAAAGGCAGTGCAAAAATAGTCCCAAGGAATTAAGGTAATTACTTTTATCATTGCTGTTTTTCTTTCCACCCCTCTCCCTGTCTTTATCGATGAATCATTGTAGCAGCTTCCTCATTGTTCAAATTATATTGTAGACGCGGGCGGAGTCGTTCACGATCACCGGTTGGGTCACGTTCTCCTCGCCGTGGCAGAAGCCGTAGCCCAAGTTACAGCCGAAGCCGCAGCTATAGGTCAGTTTGCTCTTGATCCTGATATTGTATGATATTATAGTGTGCCATTGGATGTATTTGTAATTTTGGCATTGCTGACATTCAACTGTTAAAACATATGTTTATTATAGCGAATCACAATATGAATGCTGTTTAGAGGCATGTTGTCAATTGTGCTTCTTTATTTGAGGAAAAAAAAATTGAGGAGAAGCACCTCCTCATTTTTAAGTAGCCTTAATCCTGAGGGGAAATGGTCTACAAGTTCAGACTCAGATGCATGATGTATCTTGAAATATATATATATATATTTATTTATTTCGATTTATTAACTGGATCACTTTGTGGGTTGCCAGCCGATCAAGATCCCCACCAAGGAGAGGGCGCAATGACAGATCACTGAGTCCTTATAGGAGCCCCGATCTGAGGAAGAGTCCAGTGCCTTCAAAGGGGAGGAAGCGCAGTCTAACACCTGATGTGCCCCATGGGAGAGGCAGCCCTTCCCCCAGACATGGTAGATTGGCCACACGGCAAGAGGGTTCTGAGTACAGTGGTAGCCCTAGGGGAAAGAGCTTAAGCCCTGTTAGCCCTAGGGCAAAGAGCAGAAGTCCTATAAGCCCTGAGAGAGACAGCCCTGTTGGTGGAAGGTATCCAAGTCCTGAAGTGAATGGTCGCAGCCCCAGCCCAAGGGAGGATAGGAGCCCTGTTGATGATGATGATGACAACCGCCGCTCTCCAAGAGGAAGTGAGTCACCCTAGGGTGCTTAGGAAAATAGAATTTGTTCTCTTGGACAAACTTTGAGTGTGCAATACCCAATTTATTTTTCCCTGCTTGTTCTATGTGGATATTCGACTTGCTTGTTTGATTTATATATTTATAAAATTTTAGAACTTGTGAAGTTATAAATTTCGTTAACCTATCTTAAAACTAGTCTGAGATTCTTTTTCTTAATCCTCTTTAGGTTTTTGAGGGTGTGGGAGTAATAATACCAAGTGATTTGCAAAACCTGGTATTGGGAGGGGCAAGAGCCCAGGTGGCAGGTGGCACTTGTACTTACCAATCCTATAGCCGCCTCCTTCCCCTCCCCTTTGTGGCTTTGTGATTTGCAGTTTTGTCCCAAAACTTGGTTCTGCTGACAGACATTGTTAGCAACAATAACCGATTCTTCTTGGGAAGTCAGGGTTTTCTGTTAAATTTATGGAAAATCGTACATGGCTGGTGTTACTACAGTATACGATTGGTTATAGCCTTATAGGTTTGTCAAAGAGATGATGGTGTTTCTCGTGCTCATAGCAATCAAAGCAAAACAACCTGCAAGTTAAGTCACAGTGGAGCACCAAGCATGGAAATCTTACTATTAAAACTAATGGCAGATAAATTAATGCTCATCTCTGCCACAGTGCACGAGTGTTTTGAATCAACACGCACCATAAGACGAGGTCTTCTCCAATTTGGGACACAGACTGCGGAATCATTGCAGAATGTGAGTGTTCCAATGCTCGGTGCGTGCTACCCAAACGCTCATTCACATCTTGCAATGATTTCGCATTTTTTTGTTACAAAACTGTTCATAATAACAAGGACGATCTAACGGCATCAATAAAAATAATATATGGTTTATAGGTTTGGTAATTCGGTGTAATTAAACATTATTTTGTGGCCAAAGAAGAGACGCTATATTTTTATTATTTTCTTTTCCAAGGAGTAATTGGTCTATTTGTTGAACGAGGGACAAACCCAGTAAGGCCCCGTTTGGGATTGCGGTGGAAGACCCAAAAGCTGTTATGGATGACAATTCTCAATCACCTACAGCAGTTTTGGTGTTTGGTAAAAAAATTAAAAACAGTTTTTTCCCACAATTCTTAACTTCCCACAACAAAAACAGAAAACAGGTTTCTAGGTGCTTTTGAAAGCTGCAGTGAATCACAGCAACAATGAATATTTTATTTTACCCATAATATCCTCATTGATTTCTATATTTTTAATTTGTTTATTTTAAATTAAAAAATATGTCAATTGTTAGTTATATTTTATATTGTGATAATTAATTATGATATTTTATTTGCATGATTAAAATTATAATATACCTAAAAAAATAATAGACATAGTTATTTAATAATGTTGTTCTTAGAAAAATTAATGCTAATAAAAATTCGTAGCCAAAAATTTAAAAAACAAGTAAAACACATTTTATTTTTACCAAACAAATAAGTGAAAGACACTTTTAGCATCATGTCTATTTTAGTAATTATACACAGTCACAACACTTTTACATTAACATTTACCAAACACTTTCATATTCAGCACTTTTGAAAACATACTTTACCAAACACTTAGCTGCTTTACTTTACAGCTGTTCACACGTAAACTAGCCCTAAGTGGATAATATATGCAGACTTTGGTCTAGCAACAAAAACAAACCCAAACCACCGCCATCGTTGAAACTTGTTATCCACAAATTCAATGTCAAACGCAGTGACTTTGCCCTGTCTCGGCATAGTGAGCATGGCACGGCCGCCACGGCAGGCGGCGAAGACAAAAACAAAGCAAAGCCCGACGACGAGCGTCGGGTTCGGGAGGCAGAGAAAGGAGGAGTCCTGGCAGTGCGTGGAGGGCTGCGGAGCTTGCTGCAAGCTCGACAAGGGTCCCTCTTTTGCTACCCCTGAAGAGATCCTCAATGACCCTTCTGACATTGAGGTCTGTCTTCTTCAACAAATGAAAATCTTCCATTCATATCATTGCTTTTGGAAATTTGGAATTCATTTTGTGTATGTTTCAGCTTTACAGAAGTATGGTGGGTGAAGATGGGTGGTGTGTGCACTTTGAGAAGAGCACACGCAAGTGCTCCATTTACAATGGTGTGTACAACTCAACTTTACTTAGTAGCCTTCTTGTCTTGGTTTGAATTCTTATACACCAAATGGGTATGGACTTGTTTTCCCAGAACGTCCATATTTTTGTCGTGTGGAGGCAGATGTGTTTCAGTCATTGTTTGGGATTAGCAACAAGAAATTCAACAAGGAGGCATGCAGGTTGTGATCTATTTTTCATTTTTGTTAAAGTACTGTAGATTTTTGTTAAACTATTTGAAGCAAGGAGCAGTTTTGTTTTGCCTGTTTTGCATGTTATGCTGTTTTAATCCGGATCGTCTAATAGGTGAGATCATATCTAAATGTGCATCACTGATTGAGAGTCTGTCAACATTACTTGAATGCACGCAATAGTGATTGAGAGTTTGACAATATAACATCTATTACTATTTGACTAAAAAACATTTACCCATTTCCCCATTTCCCTTCAAGTGAGTAGCATGATGGTTTGGTTTCATTCATGTCTGTAGAAGCTGCAGGGACACCATCAAGTCTGTTTATGGTCCCCATTCCAAGGAGTTGGATAACTTCAATCGCGCAGTAGTGAGCTCCAGCACTAGTTAAATCATTGCAGTTTGCATTCATAATTGTGACAGGCTTCAGTCCAGTTCCAGTAAGGTGAAGGTTTTCAACCAAGAACAATATATGCAATAGGCTTTCAAGCATGCAGGTATCCCATTCAGCAACAACATCATAACTGCTATAATCGATTTTGGCAAGATTCAATTGTGATGGACCTTCAATTCCTGACTCAGTTGTGTGGAAAATCTCACTTTACTGAGTCTATGCCAGTCTTCTTCAGCACCTGCAGAGTTTAAGACAAGGAATAGGCTCATCCAAAGTCACAATCTAATGTGCTTTCCAAAGTGCTTATTTGACTGTTGAACATTTCTGTAACAATGTTGAGGCCTCCCCAATTATGGACTTGTGTTTTACTTTATGGTCCTACCTTAGAAAATTTTGTACCAAAAACCATCTTCAAATGATTGATTATGCAGAAAGAACTCAACTTGCTTATTAAGCTACTGTTTGTTCTTTTCATTTTCTAAATTAGTGGCGTTAACCATTAATAAGCTTCACCTACAATCTACAAGACTACATCTATTTAACATTAATGTCATACTTCCTATAAACAAAAATATCATGCATACTCCATGGCCAAAAAAAAATGTCATGCATGCTTATCACACAATATTACTAGTGGTCTAATTCTTGAAATTATATTCTAAGCTTGGTCAAGTTTTGACCATATTTGTTTGAAAATTCTATATTCAATCGTCCACACATGCATGAATGATTTTGGGCTGTTGATTATAATAAGCCCCAATGTGCAGGACCCACCAATCATCAGCTCAAATTTGTTGATTGTGGCTAGTATAGCTCTAGCTCTAAGCAGTAAGCACCCTCAATTACAATTAAACAAAGGGGTCAGCAGATTAAGCTCAGAGTGATATAAGCCTGAGAAAATTGTGCGGACATATGACCTGTAGACCAGTAAAAAACTCTCAAACTCGGTCCAAGTCCACCAGAGAGTCTGTTAAAGCCGTTATTCAAGAACATTCTTCACCACCACTCATCCAATTCAAGAACCTTTCTTCAGAGACTTTGGTCACCCCTCTCTCTCTCTCTCTCTCTCTCTCTCTCCAAAATGGCAATGCTGATGATCTCACAAACTTCAACCATGCTACTCCTTGTAGCCTTCTTGGCAGTCACTCCCACCACCATTGAAGCACTCTGCTCAGACGCCATGCTCACTTCTCTCTCCTCCGCCGGATTCGCACTCTTTGCTCACGCCCTGCACTCCCACAACCTCCCCGCCGCCGCTGCCGCCCCCGCCACCGTCACCTGCTTCGTGCCACCCGACACCGCCTTCTTAGGTCAACCCATCAACCCCAACACCCTCCACTCTCACATCTACACCGCCGGAGCTCTGCCTTACCATGCCCTCATCAAACTTCCAGCCAACACCACCCTCCCCACTCTCCACCGCAACACAACGCTTGCTTTCGGCTCCGATGGCAAGAGGGTCTCCTTCAATCACGTTCTTGTGGTCGCCCCAAATCTCCACGTTGACGATTCTTGCGTTGTTCATGGCGTTGAAGGGCCATTGGTTCCAATCCCATCGTCAATGGATGACCATGACCACCATCCGAGCCCAAGAGCCAAGACTGTTGTGCCAAAGCATCGGGGCCGTCGATTTGCAGAGTTTGTCAGGTTCATTCGTCGAGCGCACCCTCCAGTTCTTGTTGATAGGGATCAAGACACGAATCTTCCATGAGAATTTGTGAAAATCTTGGCAATTGGGTTTCTTTGTTACTGGTGGTAGTGAGCTTTTTGCTGTTGCATTAACTTCGATTTTGTTTGTTAATCATTGTGATTTAGGTAGTCATTGTTTGAGATTTAGGTGGTTCTTGGTGAAATTGGCTTTCACTTGTTTCTGTCAAGTTGGTTTATGTCAATCTAGAATTCTACACAATTTCATGTTACAGATTCCATTTATGGTGGAATTAGATAAGCTGTGTAATTGTAAAACCCAATGAAATATACCATTTTGGAGTTTTGACAAACCAATTTCTTCCTTGGCTTCATTAGAAATCTCATAATTCATGGACAGGAATTGAGGAGCACGCACATTCATAGCAAGAGTTCAAGTCTCACCTTTCCTATCTTCTAAATCAAAAAGGAAAAAAAGAAACGGACTGAGATTTTTGCAAGCTAATGGAATTTTAAGGAGGAATAGAAAGGCTTTCCCAGCAAGTGGAAGCTGTGACCTTTTTCTCAGTGACTCATGATTGGATAAGATTATGCTCTGCCGACCAATTCTCTAATGCCATCTTTTCTTCTTCTTTTTCATACAAAAAGAGATTCCATTCAAGAAGGGATTAGTAGGTAACCAAATTCATGGCATTTATGACAGAATTCAGAGATTAAAATGGAATTTCATCAATATGTGGGTTGTGCTGGACTGCCTCAGATTCTTATTCCCTTTTCTTTACTTTTACAAGAAACAACCTTTCCCACAGAATATAATATGCCTTGGCCTTTCCTTGATATCCCAACTCTAAATGCTTCCTATAACAGAATAGTTTTCCATGTCTAGAGGGGAGTAGTTAAGTTGCCGAGAGACATTGTGCAAAGTTCAAGCTGTGTTGGAGCTTGAACATTATCGGGGACGATCCACTCTGGTTTTGATATGGAGGAGAGACAAGTCATTGACAACCACCTCGATCCATATGATGGTAGTTACCATATTTCTGGCAATGATGAACATCTATCACCAGATGCAATATCGTATCCTTGCCCTTTCTTCAACCCCAATTCTTCCCAGGAGGAACTTCTTCATGGTTTGGTATCTTCATCATGTGGGACAGAAGAGGCTGATTTCTCAAGCAGTCCCTGGAATGAAAATGAACTTGCTGAGGAGACTTATGAGAGAGATCACTTACCATATTATGGCTGTGGAAATTGGCTGACAGAATTTGAGTACTCCTTCAGTGACTGTTGGGGAGATGGTTACCTCTCCCTGGGCAATGGAATTCACAACAATGAAGGTGGCAGTGTGTTGGAGAAGATAGAAGACTCCAGGCAAAGTGAGCAACAGGATGAAAGTCATTTTAGGCATGAAGAAGTCACACAAGAAGACTACCCTGCTTGTGATTCTAATCCTTGGTCCTATGATTCTTGGTTTGCACATGGAGGGAAAGCTAATTCTCATGATTACAATGGGCAAAAGACCAGGATTACACCTTCCTATGGCCTGCCGGAGATCGGAGTTTGTGAGAGTATTTTCGGCTACTGGCCTTGCTTGTATCGATAAGACTCAAAGACATGTAGTGAACATCTAGGAACAATGATTTGGTGAGCAATGATTGCAACATTTTCCCTAGCAAAGCTATTGTTCTAAACCTCTTTTAATTTGTGGCCAAAAAAAAATAAAAAAAAAATACCTATTTTAATTTGGATGCTTATTCAGGTCCAATAGCAAGCTTTTGTTTTCCCCTTCAATTGCAAAATGTGTTTAGATATAGAATTGATAATCCCAAGGGGAGGCAGATAGGAGTAGATTAGCATCTAAGTCCATTGGCAATTTCATGAATTGCTTCAAGAACTTTTTCCAGTAATTTACAGTCACATAATTATAACCCTTGTGATCATGAAATTTCTGTCCGTCTCTTTCATTTGTACATCACACAATATCAATACAACTGTAAATTTCAACATTGTTCCTAACAAAGCCATGCAGCCACCAACAGAACTGGTTCATATCTGGTCACCTCAAGAACATATGCAGAGTAAAATATTGCACAAATTGTTTCTAACTTTTTTTTCCTTTTCTATTTTTCCCTCTTCACAACAGCAAAACTTATGTAAGATCAACTTACAGTAAAGAAGGTAATCATGTTAATTAACTATTATAATCATATTACATGGTCAAGCCCCAATTCATCTTCAATATCATCCCCATCTTCAAACAGCTTTAGAAACCGAGCCTGATCTTGCTGTCTCTTCTTCTTTTGCCAGTACTTGTATGCAACTACGGCTCCAAAAATACACGCAGCTAAAACAGCAACAACGATTAATATCACTAGAGCAATATGCAATCCCTTTCCCTTTTCTTCTTTATGTGACTGGGCAGCGGTGGTGGAATTAGAATCTGCAAACATGTAGCAAAAAGAGATTACAATTACAAGTTGAAACTAGATACAAAGTAGCTTTGAGAATTCACAAACTATCTGCATGCATGCCAACAAGTGCCCAAATTAGCATTTGCACATGTTGTGAATTCATTCAACTGGTAGCCCAGTTGGTAATTAAGTAATGTGAAATGAAGGCAACAGCATCCCGAAGAGACGAAAATTCCCACATTATCGAATGCATTCAACAAAAATTACGAATCATGCAGAGCCATTCAACAGCATTTGAGTAACTTATATCAAAATATCATTGATTGTAGCCAGAAGGCCCAGAAATAGTATTTATTATGGTAGTTCTGACCAGTTTAAGCACAAAACTCCTTGTCATCCCAATCTGGGCATGAGGGAAATGAGTTCAAAAAGTTCAATTTGAGTAGAGACTATCACTCACCTGAAGGAGATACACACTTGGAACACACAAACGTAGCGTTGAATTCCTTGTCCTTGAATCGAATGTATTTTCCATCAGGACCATCGAAGTCAGAAGGACATAACTCCCACTCATCAAATTTGTCATCGGTTTTAAAGGTGTCCTCCTCATACAATCCACATCGCTTGCACTTTCTACCAGAAACCTCTGTCAGTGGCTGCAATCATGAAAAAAAAAAAAATTCATAACCCCATTAGAAAACTACCCAATTGAAGCTCAAAAAAACAGCTTTTCAACAACACACAACACCATTAATCAGGTGAGAGTTTGCAATTCTGAATTACAGTTGCATAACAATAATATGCTTGTAAAATATCAGAGTGGATTATATAGAAAATTGAAATTTTGGGGTGGGCAAAATCTCACCTGCCAAGACTCTTGGCCGTTGAATTTATACAAGGCGTGCTTTTCCTTCACGTCCGGCAACATCGTCTTGTTCTCCCCTTTGCATTTGAAATACACAATCGGGTTCACCGCCTTTAACAACTCGTGCGTGTTGTATATCTCAATCGAATCCAGTGTCACGATCGCCGATAATATACATCCTGCGTCCACAAAACAATTCAATTTCCCAATAAACGTACGTAAAAGTATACATAGTCTTTTGTTTGTTTCTGAGAAAATTTACCTGGCAAGCAGCTGAGAAACACGCAAAAGGCGAGAAATTTGATAGACGCCCTCGAATTCGGCGGCTTCCGAATCGGCATGGCCAGAATTTATTGAGATTTAATTGCGTTTTTCCGAAATTTCGGAGTGCAGAGAACGTGCGTGCCTTAGAAGATGATCGGACAGAGAAACGGCGGGAGTGCGCACTACGCACCTCTCTCCTTTTCTCTCTATTGGGTATAACCGATATACCACGACGACGACGAGGGCAATTTCGTCAAAGAAAAAAAGAAGAGTTGTTGTGGCGGTGGTTCTCTGGTTCGAATATTTTGTTTTCGTGCTTGAAGAGGAGAAGAGAAGACCAAGCGCGGTTTGACCGCGACCGGTTCGCGCTACGGAGTTGACATCTCTACTACGCTGGGTGCGCAGTACGCATAACTTCCAGATCGTGCCACGTGGATTATTTTTATTACTGGGTTGGTGCGTATTGCTGGTCTGGCCCGAGTATAGCCCAAGTGTAGTTCTACACGGTTGGCCCAATCCTTTTTATTTTATTTTTCCTAAGTATGTATAGTCTCCAACCCAATTTATTTTCAACCCTTAACGCAGAGCATTAGCCCGACCCACGCCATAATGCTAGTTTTAGAAACAAAAAATGATAATTCGAAATATGTTAACTAAAATGTAGAAATAATCTTATCTGAAATAACCAGTTCGATCATGAGTTTCCACTTTTGAAATAAGAGATATATGGGTTCTTAGCAATATTTTCAAGTGAAGCTAAGAATATAAATTTCATCTGTGTAGAATTTGTAATTATGTTTCTTTGTATTGATATAGCGCTTACGAGTTACGTCCAAAAATTTGTTAAATCATAAACGTGGACTTCTTGAATTTGACTATCTTATAGCGTTATAATATTTGATTTTTTCTTTTTCTAAATTTGAGAAAAAAAAAATTAAATTGAATCTCTTCAATATTGTGAAAAAAATACTACTAAATAATTACAATATGGTTGCATAAATTCGAAACTAAGTTTCAATGCACCAAAAAAACTAAATAAGGTCCAAGTTCCAACTCAAAAAAAAAAAAAAAAAACAAAATAAGGTAATAAATAACTAACCAACTAACTAAGTAACATGTTAGTTTGCAGCACAAGAAAACATGGACCACATGCAATAGGCATTGAAGGATAGATATTTGCATGGAATTAAAACCATATATTGACCTTTGACCTTCCAAAAAGTGCGGTTCTCCATCAGCCTCCTCCTTCCAACTATAGCATTACTATTTTTCTTCAACAGGTCATTTCGGCAAGAAGCTAATTTAAGTTTATGAAATTACGTGAATGCCCCGCCCCGCGGACATCATTAATTGTAGTAGAGCATGGTATGATTGTGAGTTGATCGAGTTGTAAGGTCATTTTGGGAACTAAATCAAATAAAACAGCTCTGATCCCCTCTCATATTGAGGCTCCTTCAGCTACTCTTGGAGGGGCAGCCAGTAACCAAAACTGAACAAACATCACCAAACACCACCACCACCATCACGGCCGCCAGCACAACAAACAAACAAATGATGCGTGGTCGTAGCGTCGCCGCCATAATTCTCACCGCCTCTTTTCTCCTGCTGGCGGTGTCGGCCAATGAACAAAGCCCGCTTCCCGCCGGTACTGGCCCCAATCCCCCAGTAGGGACAGGTGTCAATCCGCAGGGAAGCCAAAACGGGAAATTAAGCGCGGACGCCCAGGTGTTCCTGGAGGCCCACAACCAGGTCCGGAGGCGGCACAGCCAGCCGCCCCTAACATGGGACGACAAGCTGGCCCGCTTCGCGGAGTTGTGGGCCTCCACGCAGGCGGCAGGGGACTGCAAAATGATACACTCAGACAAAACAAAGCGCAACTTCTCAGAGAGCTTGTTCTGGGGGTCAGTGCCCCATTTTACGCCCCAAGACGCAGTGAAAGCGTGGGCAGATGAGGCGCAGTTCTTCGACGTGAAGGCGCTCAAGTGCAAGGCCAACGAAATGTGCGGCCACTTCACGCAGATGGTGTGGAGGAACACCACCAGACTTGGCTGCAGCCGCAAGGTATGCACCAACAATCGTGGTGTGTTCATTACTTGTAATTATGATCCAAAAGGGAATTATCAGAATGTGAACCCCTTTAATGGGCTTGTAAAGCCCATTTCTACTCCTCCTACTACTCCTCCTACAACTCCTACTCCTTCTGCACCACAATTGCCACCGCTACCGCCATCGTCACCATACAAAGAATATTCAGTGAGAATGCTGCCAGATGGTTGGATTATGACAGCATCATCAGTTATACCAGCACCACCACCACCTTCATCACTCAACAACAAAGCACCATTGCCTGCTACTCCCATGCCAAAGGTATTATTTAATTAATTAATTAATTCTCTGCACAAGTTTTTTTTATTTTTTATTTTGTGATATGAGTAATAAAATATAATCTTGTGTATAAGTTGGGAATGAATGCTTTAACACTGTATCTCTAAACCTTTGATTTTAGTCTGGTAATGAGTCGAATGACCTTCTCTATCACTTTCCTCTCATGCAGGTTGGTCATGGGCCACGTGTTCCTGTTGCACTCGTTCCTGTTGCACCTAGTCATATTGCACGTGGCCGTGGTGGTCGTGGTGGTCTTGGTGGTCGCGGTGGTCGCGGTGGTCGTGGTGGTCGCGGTGGTCGTGGTGGTCGAGGAGTACGCCGTGGTCGTGGTGGACGCGGTGGTCGCGGTGGTCGCGGCAGTCGTGGCGGTCAGGGCGGTCAGGGCGGTCGCGGTGGTCGCGGTGGTCGTGGTGGTCGTGGTAGTCTCGGTGGTCTTGGTCGTCGCCAGTAACCTCAACCTCAACCCTTTCAACCCTCGATCGGTGCATGCACCATTAATACAACAGCCATTATCAATATTGTTTATCATCCATTTTCATCCAGGCTTACTATCACAATTTATGTATAATTAATCAAGACATGAAAAAGTTTCCCACTTTGTAATATATCTAAGCGAAGTGCATTCTTTTTCTAATTAGGTTCAATTACAATAGAAGTAAGAAAAATTTTAGATGTATAACTGAAAAAATAATATCATCATGATTGCATATATTTATCAATAAAAAAAAGGAAAAAAATGATTGATAAATTTTGTTATTCAGAAAAACCGTCTCTAGAATGGACGGCCGCACGCATCTGCAGCAGTTTCAATTGATAGCTTCGTTGATCAGTCGGCTGAATCTAGTACCCAAAATTCGAGAGTATTTTATCTAATTTATAAGCTCCAAAAGTCATTCTACCTAATAAAATTAAATCTCTTATCTATATAATAGCTATTGGACTCTGAGGTGTTTGTTCTGCATGCTCTGGCAGGCCTAATTTGTGCATTAATTTCAACATGTATTTGTACTTCTTTAAGGGTACTACACATTACAAACCTCATTCTGAGGAGAAGACCTCGGTCTCAAACTGATAAGCTTTGGTAAAGATCGAAGGCAGGCCAACAAATGAAGATATGTTGAAAAGATGCTGCTAGCTAGACGCACGTACCAATGAGAAAGTGACCATTACAACAATCTGCAGTTGAATGGCCTCCAGAGGAGAAGCTCCTTTCCTACTGTATTGCTAGCTCCTTTCTACTTCTACCAATATATATAGTTGCTTATGATTAGGGTTTAGTTTAATTTCTTTGATGTGTGAGAAGTGAGAACGTACCTACCAGGTTCATTTGTGTTCGATCGGATATCATCTAAGCTAGTATATATGAGAATTTAGAGCAGTAGCAATGAAAAAAAGAGATCAAAAATTAAGTTTGTAAAGTCAAATTTAATAGTTCAGAAATGGTACCTAGCTAGGATATGAAATATTCAAAGTAAAATTTAATGGTACAAGCTAGGCATATCAAAAGGCATTTAGAATTCAATGTTCTAATCTGATGCCATATAAGAGATGAATTAATACATGTAAATAGTCTTTGACATCTTTGTGGGTATTTGAAATCCAATTCTATAGTTTGCAGAAACTAATTAGTAACAAGAGTTTGCAGCATAAGAAAAATGGACTGGATGCTTGGCATTAAAGGACGGGTATTTTGCATGGGAAACCACATAAAGACCATTCACCTTAATTACTAATTAATTAATTAGGACCTCCCAAAAATTGCGGCTCTCCATCAGCCTCCTAGCTCCTTCCAACTATATATAGACATAAGTTGCATAACTATTTGTGCTTCAGGAGATTTTTTGGAATGAAATCAGAAATTTACTCTCTTAGCTTTTTTTTTATTGTCCTCCTACCGCTGCTCTTGGAGGAGCAGCCAATTAACCAAAACGTACTAAACCATCACCACTACCACCACCACCACCTTCACGTACAACAACAAAGAAATGCAGCGAGGTCAAACTGTCGGTGCCATAATCTTCACCGCTTCTCTTTTCCTCCTGGTGGTCTCGGCAAGGGTCAATGCCAATGCCAATGGAAATTAACGGTGTAACTGTCAATGTCAACGGCATCACCAATGCCAATGTCAATGCTTTCAATGTCAATCCTGCCAATACTAATGCCTCAGACGCCCGGGTCTTCCTGGAGGCCCATAACTTGGTCCGAAGGCAGAACAACCAGCCGCCCCTAACATGGAGTCCTGGGCCTCAACCCAGGCAGCAGGGGACTGCAAAATGATACACTCGGACAAATTAAGCAAAGCGAAACTTCTCGGAGAGTTTCTTCTGGGGATCACAAACCCATTGGACGGCCCAAGACGCAGTGAAAGCATGGGCAGATGAGGCTAAGTTCTACGACATGAAGGCGCTCAAGTGCAAGGAGAATGAAATTGTTGAGAGTAATGTGGAGTAATGTCCCACATCGGAAAACTAGAGTTTAGCATATGTGTTTATAAGTCTTGTGCCTCTCCACCTATTGCGAATTAGTTTTAGGTTGGATGCTCTAATTCTATCGTAATATCGTAAGGCCTAACTGTCACACGTGCTCCCACGTCACTCAATATAATTTTTAAAGCTAGGTTATCCGCGTGTAAGGCTCAACGGCCACACGTGCTCCCACGTCACCCAATACAATTTGTTCACGTGTAAGGCTCAAAATCTCACCACATGTGTAGGGGCGTACTGAGAGTAATGTGGAGCAATGTCTCACATTGGCATTGAAAAACTAGAGCTTAATATATATACTTATAAGTCTTGGGTCTCAGAAATGCGTAGCCACTTCACGCAGATGATGTGGAGAAACACCACCAGACTTGGCTGCACCCGCAAAGTATGCACCAACAATACTGCTGTGTTCATTGTTTGTAATTATGAGCCAAAAGGGAATTATCAGAATGTGAACCCCTTTACTGGGCTTCCAAAGCCTAATACTACGTACTACTAGTACTCCTCCTTCTACAGCACCGCCATCACCAACCCCACCACCATCATCATCACAGTCAAAAGAAGAAGTGAGGATGATGTCTAGCTTATGAACACGGAGTGGTATTCATATCATCAAATTCAGAAGAGTGGCTACCACCATCACCACCTCATCAACCTTGCCTTCAAATTCGCCATCAGGTCCAACACCTTTATCACCGAACACGAAAACACCATTGCCTACTTTGAGACAAAAGGTATTAATAATTCCCAACATAGCCTGCACAAATTTTCTTCTTTTTTTTTTTTTGGTCTTAGTCAGCCTGCACAAATTTAATTTCTTGATTTTGTGGTATGAATAACATATATCTATAACACGAACGCTCTGAAACTGTTTAACGGGTTAAAAGTTGATAATAACGTACTCTATATAGAGATGGTGTGCCTTAGGCTTTCTTGGCTTAAAACCTAATCAAGAGAGAACGAGAATCGAACTCTTTGACATTAGATTTGAGAATCAATGCTCTACCAATGTATGTATAAACCATCATCACTGTCTTCCTTTGATTTAGTCCGGCCATGACATTTTTTTTCCTGCCACGTACTTTCCTCTCCAGGTTGGTCATAATAAGCCAGGTCCTGGTCATCATCTTAGTCATGGTGGTCAGGGCTTTGGTCGTCACCGTCACCGTCCACCTCAATCCTCAGTGCAGCCGCCACCATCACAACCCAAAGAAATCTGATCATCTCCAAGGAAATCTGCAACTCCGCCTTCATGTTCTAGCTAAAATAGTGAACACCCTTCATAATATCATGCTGGAATAGCGGATACACAGTGAGGTCCATGGGGTCAATTGACGCCAGCAAACATTTTTGTTTCTTTGATTAATTTGGGGTGAATATGCAATTTAATTGACCCCATTGGGGAGAAAATAGTGCACACCATTCATAATATCTGTTGATGCAAAATTCCCGTAAGGTAGATGCAACAACTTAGAGGTGGTGACTTGGCTGATCAGAAGCCTTGCCGGATGATGACGTGGATGTTGATTGAGATCTTCCTGTAGACAAACACAAGATCAAAGGAGATGGACCGGTGTGGTACCAGCCAAACACGCTCCGATGATGAAGTCAGTGATGTGTGTTTGATGGTGTTTGAATGGAAGTGAGGAAGAACATGTGATGAACTTGGGAGAATGGGAAGAACAAGGCAAATGTTCTGGGTTTATTCTCAGCAAGTCCAAGTGTGTTTTTGGTAAGCCAAAGTTTGTGCAAGTATTTGCTTTGTGATGGCTGGATGGATGGGATCCTGGCTTTGTGCATATAAGTTGGTTTATATAGACAAGGGAAGGTGTGGAGAGTAAGTTACCTGCATATGATTGAGTGGCTGAGAGAGATCCACGCGTTCGGTCATAACTAGTAGCATGCACAGCTACTCACCTCCTTTGCATTCAATGCTGCATTGAATGCAAGGATGGAAGATCAGGTGGAATGCCCCAATAGTCATGGCTGTGAGCTGGAATGTCTTATCTGTCAGAGAGTCACGTCAAGTGCACTTGAGTATGGCGGTTTGTCCCAACGTGATCTTCTCAAGTGAAATCCGGCCGCAACTAGGTTCTGAGATGACGATCACCAAAGCCGAGCCGATCCGAACTGGGAATGGAATGGACTGAGTTGATGTGGTGATGTGGAGATCCACGTCTGATCGTGATCGGTCATTGGTCCGGGTCGAGCCGAACCAATGGTTGAGATGATTAGGTGGTGACAAGATTGTCGAAGCACGTTTGATCGTGATCGGTCATTGGGCCGGGCCGAGCCGAACCAATGGTTGAGATGATCAGGGGGTGACAAGATTGTCAAAGCACGTCTGATCGTGATCGGTCATTGGTCCGGGCCGAGCCGAACCAATGGTTGAGATGATCAGGTGGTGACAAGATTGTCGAAGCACGTCTGATCGTGATCGGTCATTGGTCCGGGCCGAGCCGAACCAATGGTTGAGATGATCAGGTGGTGACAAGATTGTCGAAGCACGTCTGATCGTGATCGGTCATTGGTCCGGGCCGAGCCGAACCAATGGTTGAGATGATCAGGTGGTGACAAGATTGTCGAAGCACGTCTGATCGTGATCGGTCATTGGTCCGGGCCGAGCCGAACCAATGGTTGAGATGATCAGGTGGTGACAAGATTGTCGAAGCACGTCTGATCGTGATCGGTCATTGGTCCGGGCCAAGCTGAACCAATGGTTGAGATGTGACTGGAGAAAGATGATCTTCAGATCTGAGCCGAACTGATGGTGTCCGAAAAAGATAATCTCTCAAATTCCTGGTGGATCTCAATGTCGGTTCGGATCGGACATGGGTAACCCTGAGGTAAGAGCCGATCTCAGATGTACATGTTGTTGGCATTTGCTGAGCTAAGATGATGACACAGATGGCTGGGTCTAACCAAGTTGACTATTTGAAAAGTCAGAGCAAAAAATGGGACCTGGTGGGCCACGTGTTGGTTTGTGATTGGCCATTGAATCCATGTGGATTTATCCACAAACAGAAGTCCCCCAACTTCCGATCCAAGCGCAAAAGACTTGGATTGGAAGTTGAGAATTGTCGATGGAGGTGGATGTTTGTAGCCGAGTCGGATCAACCTTTGGAATTTTGAAAAGACAGAGAAGATAACGTCCGAGCTGATCTGGTTGAACCGAGATCGAGTGCTTTTAGCTCGGCGAGCATGGTGTGGAGTACAAGAGAATATGAGATGAGTCAAATACTCCTAGCTTGGCGGGCATATGTGAGAGTATGAGGGAAGAACCAAGTATTTTCAGCTTGATGAGCATAGGTGAGAATGTAAAGGGAGATGTGATGAGCCAAACACTCTTACCTTGATGAGCATAGGTGAGAGTACAAGGGATGTTTAGAGACCTTTGGAGTCTTTTCCAGTTGGGCGCCGGGACTGTGGCCAGTCGCTCCGGCTTGGACCAGGTGTTTTTAGAGACCTTTGAGTCTTTTCCTGTTGGGCGCCGGGACTGTGGCCAGTCGCTCCAGCTTGGACCAGGTGTTTTTAGAGACCTTTGAGTCTTTTCCTGTTGGGCGCCGGGACTGTGGCCAGTCGCTCCGGCTTGGACCAGGTGTTTTTAGAGACCTTTGAGTCTTTTCCTGTTGGGCGGCGGGACTGTGGCCAGTTGCTCCGGCTTGGACCAGGTGTTTTTAGCTTCAAAATCTGAGAATCATAGTGGATGTAAATGTGTTCATCTATATTTGTCAAAAGAAGATCAGACCGGTCAGTCCCCGATCTTGATCAAGTCAGAGGAAATGTCTAGCATATCATCGTAGAACTAGGCAAACACTTCAGTATTTGTGCGCAAGAATGCAAGTGTGTTTGAGCGCTGTGCTGAGCTGATCTAAGTTTTGAGCCGATCCGAACAGGTTGGTCCGATTTCTCCTCAAAAACCGGGACTTCTTCCCAATCCATGACAGGGAGAGGCCGAGCCGATCTGTGATAACCAAGAAAAGATGACCACTCAATTCTTAGAAGATCCTCAGATCGGATCGGATCGGATGCGGGGGATCCGCCGGGATGATCCGACCCGAGCCAGAAGCGAAGTCGAAGGTCTCAGCCTTCAACCAATATGAGCATCCCTGGTTTCAATGGTGTTGGTGGTCTTACTTGGGTCAGTGATCTTCACCTTTGGGGCTCCGGTCAAGAATTGATTAATCTTGCCAGCTCGGGCGAGAGTCTCTATTGCGTCGCGAAGAGAGTAGCAGTTGTTCGTGACGTGACCATGGTTGGAATGGTACTTACAATAGATATCTTCCTTGATTTTGTCCTGAGGTGGACCTCGAATCTCCTTAGGGACCGTGAGCTGATCCTTGATTTTAGAAAAGATATCCTCCAAGCTTGTGTTCAACGGGGTGAACTCAAGGTAATGGACGTAACGAGGCTCCCCGCTTAGAAGTTGGCGTGACTCCGCAGTTTTGGTCTTCTTCCCTTAAGACAGGCGATTAGGGTATGAGGTTTCTTCCTCCTTCCGCTTGGGAGTTGACTGGTTGGTTTTCAGTGCTTCCACTTGAGCGTTCCACTCTTCAGCTCGAGCCCATTTGGTGGCTTCAGCGGAGAGCTCGTCGTAGGTGGATGGAGGGTTCCTCATCAGATGGGAGCGGAGTCCCCCGGCGAGAAGACCTTGCATAAGAGCGTTTTTAGCCGATCTGTCGTCGCAATCATCACACTTCGTGTATTCGATGTTGAAGCGGATCAGATAGGTCTTAAGGCTCTCCCCTTCCTGCTGTTTGATAAGCGACATATCGTTCAAGTTGTAGAGTCGTTCGGATACAACCCGATATCTCGTCAGGAAGGCTCTCCGGAGATCGGAGAAAGAGTCAATGGAGTTCGGCTGGAGAGTTCGGAACCATCCCCGAGCCGAGCCCTTCAAGGTTGAAGGGAAGATTCTACACTTTGTGGCCTCAGACGCCTGACGGGCCTCCATGGCGTATCTGAAGCTGTCAAGATGATCGTAGGGATCTTTAGTCCCGTCATACTGATCCATCTTGGGGGGTTTCGTGAACCGGGAGACCTCAGCATCCATGATTCTGCTGGTGTACGAGAGGGGAAGCTCTTCCCCGTGATCGGATCTACCGGTATACCCCCTAGAGACCTCGACCTGGCCGAGCCGATCGTGGACACTTCGGATTTGGCCTTGGACCAAAGTCCGGACAAGATTTTCCACATTGGGTGGGGTCGGCTCGGCCGTAGTTTCCCCCGAGCACTCGGTCCGGTTACCGAGTCTCTCATTCACCGGCTGACGAGTGATCCTCTCGCCTACTGGTCGTCGATCGGACATGACCATGGTAGATCCTAACCGGTCACTCGCGGATCGTCTCCCCGAATGAGCTCCTGATGGGGGAGGATCTTGGCTGGTGGTAGGGCCGAGCCTATCCCTGATTGGGACCCTGGGTTCGGCCGATCCGGTTGGACTGATGGCCCCCAACCTGGATCGGGCTGGGGGTCATTGACTTGTGTTCGGATCGGCACGGTTTTCCCCCAAACCCCTGGGAGAGTGTTTCCCGAAGGTCGTCTGCTTTTTCTGAAGGAGACGGTGGGCGTTCAGGAACTCGGCCTGTTCGGTCGGGGGCATGTCTTCGAAGCCTGGGAATGTACAGTCCGCATCCTGCCGAGCGGACTGGTCGTCCGGCTCGGCCGGAGTACTCTGCCGAGATGGAGACGGCGAAAGGACCTCATGCTCGGTTTGGGTCCGGCGCGATCGGAAACCCGATCCATCACTATTCTCGAGCTGAGCACGATGGCGCGCAAGTTCCGCGGCCAGCTCGGCCTGTTTTGCGAGCAGCTCATTATTCTGCTTGAGAAGTGCATTCTCAGCAGCCAGATGCCGTTGGCTCTCCTTAAGGAGTTTGTGAGCAGCCCTGATTTTCGAGGGGCCTTTGGACTTTGGTGTCCTGGGGAGTTGTGCTCCCCTCGTCTTCTCAGGTGTCTCAGGATGATGTTGTTCATCATTTTGAGACGCTCCTGAAGAAGAACTGCTGTCACGAAAGATGGTAGCCATGATGACTTGTTTGGAGGAAGAACTTAGCACTTGTGGTGATGAACACAACGGCTGAAGATGATTTTCCCACAGACAGCGCCAATCTGTTGATGCAAAATTCCCGTAAGGTAGATGCAACAACTTAGAGGTGGTGACTTGGCTGATCAGAAGCCTTGCCGGATGATGACGTGGATGTTGATTGAGATCTTCCTGTAGACAAACACAAGATCAAAGGAGATGGACCGGTGTGGTACCAGCCAAACACGCTCCGATGATGAAGTCAGTGATGTGTGTTTGATGGTGTTTGAATGGAAGTAAGGAAGAACATGTGATGAACTTGGGAGAATGGGAAGAATAAGGCAAATGTTCTGGGTTTATTCTCAGCAAGTCCAAGTGTGTTTTTGGTAAGCCAAAGTTTGTGCAAGTGTTTGCTTTGTGATGGCTGGATGGATGGGATCCTGGCTTTGTGCATATAAGTTGGTTTATATAGACAAGGGAAGGTGTGGAGAGTAAGTTACCTGCATGTGATTGAGTGGCTGAGAGAGATCCACGCGTTCGGTCATAACTAATAGCATGCACAGCTACTCACCTCCTTTGCATTCAATGCTGCATTGAATGCAAGGATGGAAGATCAGGTGGAATGCCCCAATAGTCATGGCTGTGAGCTGGAATGTCTTATCTGTCAGAGAGTCACGTCAGGTGCACTTGAGTATGGCGGTTTGTCCCAACGTGATCTTCTCAAGTGAAATCCGGCCGCAACTAGGTTCTGAGATGACGATCACCAAAGCCGAGCCGATCCGAACTGGGAATGGAATGGACTGAGTTGATGTGGTGATGTGGAGATCCACGTCTGATCGTGATCGGTCATTGGTCCGGGTCGAGCCGAACCAATGGTTGAGATGATTAGGTGGTGATAAGATTGTCGAAGCACGTCTGATCGTGATCGGTCATTGGGCCGGGCCGAGCCGAACCAATGATTGAGATGATCAGGGGGTGACAAGATTGTCAAAGCACGTCTGATCGTGATCGGTCATTGGTCCGGGCCGAGCCGAACCAATGGTTGAGATGATCAGGTGGTGACAAGATTGTCGAAGCACGTCTGATCGTGATCGGTCATTGGTCCGGGCCGAGCCAAACCAATGGTTGAGATGATCAGGGGGTGACAAGATTGTCGAAGCACGTCTGATCGTGATCAGTCATTGGTCCGGGCCGAGCCGAACCAATGGTTGAGATGTTCAGGTGGTGACAAGATTGTCGAAGCACGTCTGATCGTGATCGGTCATTGGTCCGGGCCGAGCCGAACCAATGGTTGAGATGATCAGGTGGTGACAAGATTGTCGAAGCACGTCTGATCGTGATCGGTCATTGGTCCGGGCCGAGCCGAACCAATGGTTGAGATGTGACTGGAGAAAGATGATCTCCAGATCTGAGCCGAACTGATGGTGTCCGAAAAAGATAATCTCTCAAATTCCTGGTGGATCCCAATGTCGGTTCGGATCGGACATGGGTAACCCTGAGGTAAGAGCCGATCTCAGATGTACATGTTGTTGGCATTTGCTGAGCTAAGATGATGACACAGATGGCTGGGTCTAACCAAGTTGACTATTTGAAAAGTCAGAGCAAAAAATGGGACCTGGTGGGCCACGTGTTGGTTTGTGATTGGCCATTGAATCCATGTGGATTTATCCACAAACAATATCAACTGGAACAAGGGCAGATACACAGTGCAGTCAATGTGGTCAATTCACCTCAAAAAAATTTTGTTCTTTGATTAATTTTGGGTGAATATGCAATTTGATCCAATTGTTTTTGAATTCTTCTTTTATATTTGATCTAATGTCTCAAAGACGTATTTAATAAGTTAAGAGAAGGCTTTGACACACTTGTCAATGTTCACTTTCATAAGCTTCTTTAATCACACTCCCATAGTGACAAATTTTTGGATCCGCAAAACGATAGTTGTGATGCTAGATGCATATTTCATAAGCTTCTTTTATCACGTTACCATAGTGACAAATTCATAGATGCGTCAAACGATAAGAGTAAAAAAAAATATCATTATTGCATATATATATATATATATATCATTGAAAGAAAAAAGCAAAGAAAAAAAAAACAGAGCGATTGATACATCTGATACAATATAACACTTAGGATATCTATATATGGCTACTAGACCCTCCTGTCTTTGTAATTAATTAAGGGTACTACAAAAACTTCATTCTGAGGAGAAGACCTTGGTCTCTAACTGATAAGCTTTGGTAAAGAAGGCAGGCCAACAAAGATATGTTGAAAAGATGCTGCTAACTGTAGATGCACCAATGAGAAAGTTCATTACAACAATCTGCAGCTGAATGGCCTCTAGAGGAGAAGCTCCTCCCATTATGAGGCCAGTCATTGCACCAGGAAGTGAGATGAGACCCACTGTTTTGGCATTGTCTAGTACTGGAGACAGAGAAATAACCAAAGCCCTCTTCACCTGCTGAACTGTTGCTTGGCGTGGGGTTGCACCAAGAGCCAATGCAGTCTCTACCTGCAAAAGAAATAGGTAATCCATATTAATTCATTGACATTATTGCCAATTTTCAAATTCCCACCATTAGAAAATGACTAAACTTGACCCAATTATGATCATATCAAGCTAAAAGTTGAATTTGCACATTAATAAATCATGAACAATATCACAATGCTATCTATGTCTAGCCTATTATGAGCACAATTGTGGTTCCTTAGTCTCTCACTAAGAAAAACTTATATAGCCTACCAGGTTCATTTGTGTTCGGATATCATCTCGAAGTCTTTTCATTGTAACCCCGGTTACTGTCATGGCGTTTCCGACCATCATTCCAGCAACTGGGATTATATATCTTGGAGTGAATGGGAATACGTTGAGCACAATAAGCAGAAACATTGTCACTGAAGTTCCAGCCAATATAGAAGCCCCAGCAATATACTTCCCTCGAGGGACATGTATGGCCCTTTGACCTGCTGTGTAACCAGCAACAGAGACCTGCAGGGTAACAAAGACATAATGTCCTATTAGTGACCTTTAAGCAATCCAATCAAAAATTGGAACAATTATGATGATGTAGAGCAGTAGCAGTGAAAAAAGAGATCAATAGTTAAAGTTTGTAAACTCAAATTTATTAGTAAAGAAGCACCAGAAATGGAACCTAGCAGGCTAGCATATCAAATATTCTAATGTTCCAATTTGATGCCATATAAGAAGGGGATTCACATGTAAATGGTGTTTGGCATCTTTCTGAGTATTTAAAATTCGATTCAATAGTTGGACAATTTGTAAAAGTTGGAGACCAACCATGTGAAGCAGAGTGATTCTAACATATTTCTTCTATGTTTTATCTCTTACAAACAAGCAAAGCTAAAAGCAGAGACCTCTACAAAACCAAAATTTAACCCATCAACATGGTGAGAAAGCTAAATCCACGAAAAGGGTAGTCAGGATCTATAATATTATTTCAGCTATAACAGTTATATATCCATTTTAAAAGCAAATGACCCCTAATTTGAAGTTCTTAAAAATTCAGTTCATATTCCTTTTTTTTCCCCTCATTTTTTCTCACAAACCATACACATGGTAATGAAATATAGCATGCATAATCATAAACAAGAAAGGTGAATAAGAGAGACGAATACCATGAAAAGGTAAGCCATAACGATCCAAATGGGGTTGTCCCTTGTGAAAATGAACTGCAGGACAAACCCAATAATGGAGAGCTGAACAAAGGCCCTAGCAATAGAGTAGACCATCTCTCCCCCCAACCCCAGCTTCTGAACAAACGACAAGGCCACGGCCAAGAGCACCACCACAGTTGCAGCCAGCGGCTTCACCATGCCCTTGAGAAACTCCATCATCCAAGTATAGTCCATGGCGGCCAAAGCATCCCCAAATGAAAGAAGAAGAAGCTGGTCACTATATGAGCCCTAAAATATGGATGGTGGTGTGGTTGTTGTGTAGTTTAGCGTGGTGGTGGAGAGGAGTGATGCCATTGGTCACAAGCTGATAATGAAACTTCTGAACAAATAATAGTCTAATAGATTTTACTTTGTAGAGAGAGAGAGTCAGAAAGTGAGGAGAGAGAAGGGGAAGGAGAAACGACCTTCCCCTGAGTTTTGAATCATATGGTGGAGACTGTGGAGTGAACATCTCGAGATATCTGAGGTGGATTAAGTTTGGAAGAGGGGGATTAAATTAGTGCGCTATTCAGTTATTCACTAATCAAAGATGAGGGATTGTATTGGATTTAATATTTTATGGGAATGGGATTCCGTATTACATTGTGTCCGGAAAGCAACGGTTGTTGGTACGTACGGCCGTGGCTAAAGGACTGGGAACGGTTTGTACTACGCGGCGGTGTTATGCGGGTCAATTCGGGGCGGTCACGGGTAAGGTGGGGCCCAGGCCCGGTTTGGTTGCGTGAGTATACGTGTCGGGACTCGGGAATGGTGGGTGGGGCCACTCACTTTTTTCAGCTGGTGTGTGTGGGGTAAGAAGACTTTGATCCAGTCGTGGAGGTAGCTTGCTCAAGTGCTGAGTCTGTCACCTTAGCTTCCCGCCAAGTGTCATGGGCCCATTTGATTCATCTCCTTTTGATTTATAGCTTCCTATCAAATCTACTCTATCTTTAATGTAAAATTTTGGATCTTGCTATTCTACCGTTAGATTATCTAGAATGGCATGACTAAATGCTATGCTATATGTTAAATATAGCAAAATTAATAAAAAAAATTCATTGCAATGGCATAACTAAATTTAGCATTTGCTATGTTATTACTAAATTTTTTACTATATAGCAGAAAATTTAGCAATTGCTATTGAGGAACTCAAGAAAAAAATTGATCCACTATTTAAAAAGTATGTGTAAAGAAATAATAAAAAACCAAATGAAAGAAAGTAATTGGTTGAAAAAGTGCTGAGTCTCATGAGGAGAGAGAGAAGAAAGAATATTCACATGGATGGAAAAGGTTACAGCAAGAGGCATGAAGATGGGCAACTGTCATGGGTTGATTGACTATGTATTCAAATTTTACAATTCCTAAATTTGACTTTGACATGAAAAATACTAAAATTTTAATTTGGATATTAAAATAATAATATTTAAATATATTTAATATTGGGCTCATATTAAAGATCTCATTAAAATATTTACAATGATATAATTATTAAAATAATTTAATATATTAAATTTAATTTATAAGGATATATATGAATATATTAAAAATATAAACATATTAACGTATAGTTATAACTTTTGTGTCATTGGAGCAAAAAGCACAAAAGCTATTGCTAAATGCTAAAAGTCATGCTAAATATAGCATATAGCATAGTATATAGTAAAAAGTCATTGTACATGCTCTTAGAGAGTGTGCTATTGCATGCCTTTCACAAAATTATGAGCATTAAAACAATCCAATGGTCTAAAATATACTATATCACCTCTATTTTAATAAAATTAGAAAAATAAAAAATAAAGAAAACCCAACCCCACCCCCACCCGTTGCAGCACTCTAGCCCCAGCCCCTCCATTCTTTCCGGCAGCCTTCTCGGACGTCGGCCACCTCATATTTTTCTCCTTACCTGAATGAGCTCTTCGAGAACCTTCTTTCTTTTTTGTCGTTGTTGTTAGTAAGTAGAGAATCAGATTCACCGAGATCTGACGGCGGCAGTCTGAAGTTGTAGAAAGAAAAAGATATAGATAAAAAAAGAAAGAGATTGCATAAAAGAGAAATAGTAGGAGGTGGTCGCCGAAAAGATGGGAGGGGTGGGGATGAGGGTGCTGCAACGGGAGAGGGTGGGGGTTGGGTTTTATTTTATTTATTTATTTATTAATTATTTTTTAGTGTTAAAAGAAAGGTGATGTGGCATATCTTAGACCATTGTATTGTTTTAATGCTCGTGATTTTGTGAAAAGCATGCAACAGCACACTCTCCAAAGGCAGAGGAGCAAGATCCTAACATTTACACTTCATCTCACGTCGATCAATCCAAACTCAACCCAATGTATTTAATTTGGATTTAATACTCAAGTTTAATACAATGGATTTTAAAATATTTAAACACAAACTACTCTCCTACAAGAATTTTGGCTCTAGCAAGAAATATTAATTTGATGTAGATAATATAATATCATTATCTTGTGTACAAAATGTGGCACACTTAACATTATTGTTATCTAATATGTATATATAGAGAGATATTTCATTAAAAAAAATTAATTAAGTTATTTAAGGGAGTTCTTATTGAGTTTATTTTGCACTGTACTGTACTTTAAGATTAGAGTTATTTGTTTTTTAAGTCTTTATTCAAGGATTTATTTTGCAATGGACAAATCAAAGACAATTTAATCATTTAAGTGTTTATCGAAAACAATGTATTATCTATTTATTTGGTCACAATTAGATATCTTAACGATTTTCGATTTACTTGATGCTTTGTAAGAATGATTCTTAAATGACACCTAAAAACTAGACAATTTCATTCATCAAATTAGGGTATACTAAACACTAGACAGTTTTATAAAAATATTATACACTATATTATCATTGATCATAAATAATATACTATAATACTTATATGAGTCAATTAGGGTAGTCACTCCCATGTCCCATCAAGAAGGTAAATATCATATCATTTGTATGTGCCATACATAACAAAAAAATAAAAAATTAGATAAAACAAGTTGTATTGACAAGTTGAATTATGAATTCAAGTTGGGAATTTTGTCGATTTATTTTTTCTAAATGAAATGCTATATTATTTAGATTAGCTGGAATTACAAAAGTCGACATAAAGTGCGTTTTAAATTAAGTCAGGAAATTTTTACAAGTTGAGATCATGATTTGAACTCAACCTAAATTTAATTGGGTGGGTAAATTGTCAAATTAAACCAAATACTGTTCCCTTCTCATGCTTATATATACTCATATACATATATAAATATATATATATATGTATATGTATATCTATTAGACTTCTTCACTTAATTACCATTTATCCAAATTTGCCCTTTAGTCTTTTAGCTATGAAATATTGAAATATGCTTTGTGCATCCACTTTTGTCCTTTTTTTTTGTTTTTTTAACATTTCAACTAATTAGGTCCGTGAAACTATTTGACTCAAACTGATGATATTATATTTAATCAGTTACATGATGAATAAAACGTGAATTAATTACTCTAGGGTACATGACAAGTATTTTATTTAACCTCTACTATACCTATTGTTCAAATTTAACAATAAGGTCACATTTGTAAGTTATGATATTAAAAAAATATGTTATTTTCTCTCTCTCTCTCTCTCTCTCTCTCTCTCTCTCTCTCTCTCTCTCTCTCTCTCTCTCTCTCGCGATCCACACTGCTCCACAATGAAGCTTCTTGCTCCGGCCTTCCCCCAACAAATGGCGACCACCGGTGTGCTCCCTACACCAGCGCCGACTCAACCCACCCTCCCCGCTACCGGCTGGCCACCACTTGCAGCAAATCGATGCGAGAAAGGGGAGTAATGTCGCCGGCTTCCTCTCTCTCTCTCTCTTTCTTTCTTTCTTTCTTTCTCTCTCTCTCTCTCTGCTTGATCGAAGCCTGCTCGAAGCCTTCTAATGGATCTGCTCTGAGCTTGATCGAAGCCTTCTAGATCTGCTTTGACCACTCCGACTTCTCCTCAATTGGGCATGATCACAGCTTGTGGTACGTAGACTCCTACTTTGATTTCTTATCAGTAGAAGGTTCTTGATTCTGAAACTGCAATTTCTGAAACATTGGAAGTAAACTGAAACTGCAGTTTATTGGAGTTGTAGTTACTAACTGCAGTTTATGAAACTGCAAATGAACTGAAACTGCAGTTTATTTGAGTTGCAACTGCAGTTTCAGAAACTGCAAATGAACTGAAACTGCAGTTTATTTGAGTTGTAAGCTTGCAGTTTTAGTGTAAGTGAAACTGCAGTTTCTGAAACTGCAAGCTTGCAGTTGCAGTTACTAACTGCAAGTGAAACTGCAGTTTCTGAAACTGCAGTTTTTTTGGAGTTGCAGGCTTGCAATTGCAGAACGATACTTGTGAGTGAAGATGAACAATTGTCGATTTGGTAAAGTTGAAGAAAGAGATCGATTTGGCAAAAAAAAAAAAAAAGATCAGTTTTGGGCTATTTGTGTAGCTGGTTTGGTTGTTATGCGTTTCTTTTGGAAGGTGTCCGCATGTTATATTTTGGGGGGCTGGTAGATAGTGTCTGCAAGTTAATAAAAATAGATTGAGTGATTTTGGTTAATATTTTGCTTTGTTAGTACCTTATAATTAATGGACTCATAAAACTTAATAAAATGCAATTTATGAAAGTAAACTGCATGATCCCAGAATCTTGGCAAAGCATATGCAGCTTAAAGAGCCTATTACTCTATTAGGAAGGTTGTAACCAGTCCAAGCTAAATGATCCCTAGAAACAACCTTTTCCAGAAGATTTGGCTTTACATGTCCTTCATTTTCATCTTATTTTAGTATAAGTTAAACCATGTGCACGGTGCACCACATGGGCATCATATTCTTAATAAAAGCGTGATCTACTTACATATATGAGTAGGTGACTATACCATATAAACATATATGATATATAAATATATTTTTAATTATTAAATTATGACATATTCACTTTTTTATTATTAAGATATAAACATTGTCCCCATTAAATTTGTTTATAAATTTACAATGTTTTATATAAGAGACAGACTTGTCTTGAGCATGGGGCACCAATATAATACAAAACAATATGTACATCTATCATTACTCCTTATTTTAACCACAATTGTTAAGTATACTCATCAAAATTCCACTACAACTTTTGATTATTTGATTAATTATTGGTTTCCTTTCCCATGATTAATACTCTTTCTAAAAAGTAAGAGATCCATAAGTGGCAAGAGCAGTTGGGATAGGGTTTAAAATATTTAAACGCAAACTACTCTTTTACAAGAATTTTGGCTCTAGCAAGAAATCTTAATTTGATGTAGATAATATAATATCATTATCTTGTGTACCAAAATGTGGTATACTTAACATTATTGTTATCTAATATGTATATAGAGAGAGATATTTCATTAAAAAAAAATTTAATTAAGTTATTTAAAGGAGTTCTTATTGAGTCTATTTTGCATTGTACAGTATGTGTTTAAGTTTAGAGTTATTTATTTTTGAAGTCTCTATCCAAGGATTTTTTTTTTTTTTTGGCAATGGACAAATCGAAGACAATTTAATCATTTAATTACATGATGATAATTTAAGTGTTTATCGAAAACAATGTGTTATCTATTTATTTGGTCACAATTAGATATTTTCGATTTACCTGATGCTTTGTAAGAATGATTCTTAAATGACAGACTAAAAAATAGACAATTTCAATCATCAAATTAAGGTATACTAAAAACTAGACAGTTTTACAAGAATATTATGCACTATATTATCATTGATCATAAATAGTATACTAAAATACTTATATGAGTCAATTAGGGTAGTCACTCCCAAGTCCCAACAAGAAGGTAAATATCATATCATTTGTATGTGCCATACCTAACGAAAAAATAAAAAATTAGATAAAAAAAGGTTGTATTGACAAGTTGATCGAGTTATGAATTCAGGTTGGGAATTTTGACGATTTTTTTTTAAATGAAACGCTATATTATTTAGATTAGCTGGAATTACAAAAGTCGACATAGAATGCATTCTAACTGAAGTCAGGGAATTTTGACGAGTTGAGATCATGATTTGAACTCAACCTAAATTTAATTGGGTGGGTATATTGTCAACTTAAACCAAGTATTATTCCCTTCTCATGCTTATATATACTCACTTTTTTCATACTTAAAATAAAATATATACTTTTTTTTTTGGCCAAAAAATAAAATATATACTTATTCATGTATAAATATATATATATATACAGACTCCTATTGAGGTATACTTCAACTTATTTATGTTGAAGTATAACCTTGTTAGGGCCCATACGAGTCATTTTGTATCAATCCGAACCATTCGCAAGGATCATCTCCATTGATAGATCATCTTTGCAAAAAATTAGTCAAATTGGAAATCATTTGCCTATTTAACTTTGATAAAACAAATGGACGGTTTCATTGAAAATATTTGATTCGTCCATTTGTTTGATCAAAGTTAAATAGGCAAATGATTTCCGATTTGGCTAATTTTTTGCAAAGATGATTTATTAATGGAGATGTAAAAAATGAACGGTTCAGATGACACAAAACGACTCGTGTGAGCCCTAATAGGGTATACCTCAACATAAATAAGTTGAGATATACTTTAATAGAAGGAGTCTATATATATATATATATATCTATTAGACTTCTTCACTTCATTACCAATACCATTTATCCAAATTTGCCCTTTAGTCTTTTAGCTATGAAATATTGAAATATGCTTTGTGCATCCACTTTTGTCCTTTTTTTCTTTTTTTAATATTTCAACTAATCAGGTCCGTGAACTGCCATTTTCCCCCTACAACTATTTGACTCAAACTGATGATATTATGTTTAATCAGTTATATGATGAATAAAACTTAATAAAATGCAATCTAGGAAAGTAAACTGCATGATCCCAGAATCTTGGCAAAGCATATGCAGCTTAAAGAGCCTATTACTCTATTAGGATTTAGGAAGGTTGTAACCAGTCCAAGCTAAATGATCCCTAGAAACAACCTTTTTCAGAAGATTTGGCTTACATGTCCTTCATTTTCTTATTTTAGTATAAGTTAAACCATGTCCACCACATAGGCATCATATTCTTAATAAAAGTGTGATATACTTACATGTATGAGTACGTCACATCTTTATTAGAAATAAAATTTATATCATATAAACATATATGATATACAAATATATTTTTAATTATTAAATTATAACATATTCACTTTTTCACTATTAAGATATAAACATTGTCACCATTAAATTTGTTTATAAATTATACAATGTTTTATATTAGAGACAAACTTGTCTTAAGCATGTGGCACCAATATAATACAAAACAATATAGTACATCTATCATTACTCCTTATTTTAACCACAATTGTTAAGTATACTCATCAAAATTCCACTACAGCTTTTGATTATTTGATTAATTATTGGTTTCCTTTCCCATGATAAATATTCTTTCTAAAAAGTAAGAGATCCATAAGTGGCAAGAGCAGTTGGGATATATATGCTTCCAAATCCACTCGTAGGCCAACCAGTGAGTGAATCTGGTCCTATTTGCCTACTTGGGTTGAATAGTACTTATTCTCCAATCTATTAACATATCATCAAACAAGGGAACATAGACTCTATGTCCAAAAAATTAAATATAGTATCAACATGTATTTTATTATGCTATACAGTGACTTGTATTTTGTCGACATATAACTCATGTTCGGAAGTTGTGTCACATGAAGTATTATTTTGTTTTTCCTAATGCCCTCATTTGACATCTTCAAATAACATTTTTGGTTGACATGGTTACATTAAATGTATCAAATACATATATCATTATATATCTCATATTTAGAAATAAATAAATTTAGAATGAAGCTAAAATTTAAATACGTAAAGTATTGCCACATCATTTGTTGTGTGTAACACTACTCTATATGATATATTTATTCAAAGAGAACAACACACACATATATATTTTGTGTTTGATGTATATATATATATATATTTTTTTTTTTTTTAAAAAGAGTGGATGGTTGCTTACTTGCTTGTCTATTAATTTATGCTAGATAATTGATGATTTTATATACGATGGAATGCACTCCAATGAAGAATCCATCAGAACTCTAAAGAAATTAAAAATCTCAAAAAGAAACAAATGGACAAGAGATGATTCATTCCTTTCATAATAGCTAGGACATATAGACCATGTTGGCTATCAAGATTCTAACGAATTTATATCAACAGCAACTATGTTAATATGTTACATCTCAATATGAAGTTATGAGGTAGTACATAGCTGCTAGCTTCTGTCTTATTGCTTGTCTCTTTAACCCTACCAATGGAATTATAGTTGGATCACTTCACTTCACGTACTTAAGTACGAACCAAGCACTATGATGATAAAAAATTCTTAATTAATCAAGCATTCAAGTAATTCTCCAGCAAAGAGGCTCACATGTGACATTTATGTACTTGTTGGCAGACTGCTCACTCTTTTAAAATGGGTTGGGCTTCAGAGATTGAGACTTAAGCTTTGCTCAAGCCCAATATAATAAAAGACGAGGAAGCGGTTCACTCTAAATTTAAAAACCATTGGGGGTAGAATCCATAATTTCAATAAAATTACGGGGGCCTTTTAGAATTCCTCTTTCTCAAAACGAAAAGCAGCATCCTCCCTCCCCGTTTCGCTACTCCACTCGGCCGCAACTACCCTCAGTAGCACAGAACACTGAAAAAAGCCACCATATCCAAAAGCTCGAAAAGCCTGAAAAACAGAGAACGAAAACAAAATGTCATACATGGGTTTTCTCCGAACCTCAATCGGGTCAAGCCTCGCCGTCCGTACGGCTAGGTTACAAAACCACGTCCTCTCTTCGCTGCTTCGCGAGCCGCTGAGACGGTTCTCGACCGGAGCCGAACAACCCCCTCAGGGTTCAGCGGAGCAACCCCCTCAGGATTCGGCGGAGCAAACCCCTCAGGATCCAGCACCCGACACATTTCTTCAGAGCCCAAGCACAGGTATTGCTCGCTCTGTTCGCATTTCCTTAGATTTCCCCATTATCTAGTTAGGGTTTTAGGGTTTTGTTTTGTTCATGAATGCTCTCAATATCTTTGCCATTTTAGGTTTGGTGTATGGAAGGCTGCTTGGGATTAGAAGGAATACGCTTAAGACCGACGTCTTGAATATGCTGGAAGGCTGCAATTTGACTCTGGACGATCTTAAAGTTGAATATTATGGGGACTATACACCGATGGGAATGTAAATTTCGTATCTTGTTTAAGCAAATATAGAATTTTCACTGAGATTGTTGATCCCTTTAATCACCTCTATGGCTCTATGCATATATGCATTTAGATGCTCTCAAAATGCTTGTTTAATGCTTGGGTATTTTATTTTATTTTTTTGTAATTAGGGTGGTGCAATTCCCATGGCGGAAAGCTTATGATAATGCGCTTAAGGTGATTGCCAAAAACGGTCGCTTGTACAAATTGGAGAGGGTAATGCAGCCCTGAATACTTTGCTGAGTTATAATTGTTGCCCATATTGTGTTGTAGTTTAAATATATTTACCAATGATGCTTCCTTTATGGATGACAGTCTGATCGGTCGAGGTGGGATATCCTTACTCCCTATAATGGAAAAACTGTAAGTCAAGGCTTTCTATTGTGTGTTATTATCTATACCTATGGATTGTTTTTTCATTTTAATTTTTTAGTAAAATTGGACTTTTCAGTGCTACTTGAAGCAACAAAAATCACTTGTCATAGAATGGACCAAGATATATAATATCTCACGGTGGAGGCGTAATCTAATAAATTCTGATTCTGATGGCTATAATAGCTATTGGCAGCTTGACTGTACAATTTAATGGCCTCTTTGTGTGATTACAAGTACAAAGAAATTGAGTTGGAACATGACTTTATTCCTTGAGGTCAAATGAAAGAAGAATCACCGGAAAGAATTTTGTCCCAATACTGTTGTCTGGCTAGTTGGTGCAATTTTTGCTATAGTGTTTGCATGTATTGTTTGAATATGAAGCTGAGGCTGTCATATATATTGACTTCATAATTTGGAGTAGTTTTTTTTTTTTTTTCTATGTCAAATTATGCCGTGAATATGTGAAATTTTGGTCTGGTAATTGAATCAAGAATTCAAGATCCAATGAGCTTGGTTCCCTAAATGAAATATGTGCCCTGAATTTGTGAAACTTTGGTTTGGGGTTTGAATCATGATTCAATGTAGCCTACAATCTACTTGTTATCACATGATGAAGATCGTTCTTAAAACATTTGAAATGCACTTGTCTGCTTGATCAGGTTTTACTGCAAGGACTCCCTCAAAATGCACTTCCAGAAGATGTAGATCGTTTTCTGTGTGGTTGTGATTATGATGCATCCTCCCTCCAATTGTTTTACAGGTTTTTCTGTTTTTCTTTTTGTCAGACAAATTATTTCTTAGGTTAATGCCTAGTAGATTGTGAATAAAATAGAATATTACATATCATCCTTAATTTGAGTTTACTTAAGGTGAATTTATTTGAAATTATGTTGCAGATCATTCCCAGAACCTCTTAGACTGGCAACAGTTCGCTTTCACTCAAAAACCCAGGCAATGAATGCTTTCATTCTGAAGAACAGAGGCTTCTGTCTGAATAATCGAATTTTGATGCGTGTTCTCCAGTAATGGTTTTTGGTTTCTTTGATTCTGGAGCATTGCTTTGAGGCATGATAAAATGAGGATAGGATTTGTAGTATCATTTTAAACTTGAAATACTTCTGCCTTATACTTCTGCCTTCATGTAGCATGTTAGGAATTTTCCCATTATAAGAGATGACCATTAGGCTGTGTTTTGTTCAATGGAATCAGCCAATATAGAAATGTCCATTCCTTTGCAAGAATGGGTATTCCATTCATTTTGTTTACTGGATAATATTCTCCTTATCTCCAATAATCTGTTTTGCCTTCATTTTATTGTTAGAAGTAAACAAAATTGAATTTGTTAACATCACAATTTCATATCTATATTAAAAAAAAAAAAAAAAATCACAATGTGACTCATTGTTTAGGAGATTATTTTGGTGACGAGATCTTTTGTACTCTTAAAATTTTGACATGGTGAAATAAACGGTTTATCAGAAACTAAGGGGAAAAAATTACTGATAGAATTTTCATTGGCCTAAAATACTTTACACATTTATTCGAACACACTTGCATGCTATGACAAAGCCACAATATCTCGAGGATATTTCATATCAACCTCCAATTAATGGAAAGTTAACACTACATATGAAACTGTGTTGCTTCTGAAACATCCAAAATGGTATGGTGGGAGTTATTAACATGAGCATGGACTGAAGGGCAGAAGATTTCTGTTCTTCTTCACAGAGGAGCAGATCAGTGACAGGGAGTATATAATTGTATTAACACAAACTTCTCCTTGAGTTAAATATGACAAGTTACACTGTTGTATACAAAACATCATCATCCACTTCCTCTTGGATTTCAGGCTCATAGCCTAAAGTTTTAATGTGGTCTAACAAACTATCCAAGATTGCAACAATTTCAATCATTTTACTGCTTGAACTATCTTCTGCTCTAAACCTGTGAACCTCATTACTAATCTCAATCCAGCTGAACCCCGGACTGGTCTTAATCCCTTTATCTTTCATCAATTTCCGTACTCTTGCCGCATGATCCCAACATCCTAGACTGGCATACAGGTTCGCCAATTGAACATGCGTAGAAGCACACCCTGGCTCCAGTAATAGCCTGCTCTCTGCAGCCTCAATGCCCATCCACACACTCCCATGAACCCTACAGGAAGAAAGCAGCGAGCCCCAGATAATCGCATTGGGATGAATAGGCATATTTTTGATGAAATCTCGAGCCTCTTCCAATAAACCAGCCCGGCCAAGAAGATCAACAACACATGAGTAATGATCTAGTTCCGGCTCAACACCATGTTCTTCAATCATCGAATTGAAGTAAAGCTTGCCTTCTTTAACAAGACCAGCATGACGACACGAAGAGAGCACGCCCAGTAAAGTAATGGCATCCGGTTTCACACATTGCTTCTTCATTTCTTCGAAAAGATCAATAGCCTGCAGCGCCAGGCCGTGCTGGGCATACCCTGCAATCATGGAGTTCCAAGATACATGATCTTTTCCATCCAAATTTTCGAATATGTAAAGCGCATCTGCAACAGCCCCACATTTGCAGTACATTGAGATTAGAGCATTAGCAATGTGAATGTAGGAATCAAAACCCATTCGGATGGTTTGGCAATGAGTACTTCTTCCATGCCCAAGAGCTCCACTGTCTGTGCAAGCACTCAGAATACTTGCATAAGTAAAATCATTCGGTTTCGAAGTGGAATTTCTCATTTCACGGAAAAGCTGCAAGCACACATCAATCTGCCACTCCTGTGCAAACCCTGAAATAATAGCTGTCCATGACACCTCATTTCTCACAGGCATTTCTTCGAAAACCCGATACGCATTCTCTAACTCACTGCATTTACTGTACAAGCTGATCAAAGAGCTTCCTATATAAACATTGACAACAAACCCACTTCGTATAGCTGCAGAATGATACTGAACCCCACCATGAAGATCAAGCTTAGACCCACATGAACCTATGGCGTGCGATAAAACGCTTGCATCAATCGTAAACTTTTCAACCCAGAATTGAGATCTATCAGAACTAGTTTCAAGCAGTTCATCGAACAAAGTTGAGACCTTTATTGATGAATTTGACCCAGAGAAAACAGAACCATTGCTGAATTGTTCGGAACCTGACTGTAGAAAGTCCTGAATAAGCCGAAGATGGCCTTGGCGACGACTTGCAGTGAGGAATGGTTTTGGGGTAATGAGCTTGAGAACTCTGAGAGCGTTGTCTAGCTTCTTGGTTTTTTGTGAGATTCGTTCAGGTCTGTGAGAAGATGAGGGCTTAAAGTGCGATGAATGTGTTTGTAAAATTGATTGAGAGAGTTTCTTCCTGAAACTGAGAGACGTTTGAAGGAGAATTCCGTTCATTCCTGAGAGCAAAGCCCCATGAGGCGTTGCAGCCACCTCAGCTAAACACCTTGAGGTTTACACGTGAGTCTTACACACGTATTACATGACCCAAATAATAATATTAGACTCATCAAAATATGCAGTGAGACATTCTTTAATGTTGGCCAAATGCGGATCAATGCAAGAGGTGAGAGAACATTCGACATCATGTTAATCCTCCATTTCTCGTACTGCATTATAGAATCATTGTTAAGATAATAACTTGTTAGAAATAAGTAAAATCTAGAAAAATAAATGAAATTTATAATACATCTAAATGTACAAAAAATGAAGCACCGTCACATTAATTAGATTCTAAAACTTTGCAAGGGTAGAGACACGTGCCTCACTTGATTATTTTGGCACGTGAGTAATGAGTTTGAGGTATTTTAAAAGGTCCGTATTTCCCATCGGACTTCAATAAATTTTAGTTCTCCTATCTTTTCTTTCAATTCTAGGGTTTATCTCAATTACAATCTTCAAACTCCAAAGTTGTCTAATTTGTCTCGCTTGCTCTTGCTTTGTTGTAGTACAACACAAACGATGATCGTGTGTAAGTGAATTTATTTTTCTCGTCTTCCTACTCACTCTATCTTTGTGAAGGACCTGGATCTCCTGTCTTGCTTCTCTGCAAGGCTGGTATCAGGCTCAAATTTGAGCTTTTGAAGACAATCTCTCTCACCCTACTATTTCTCTCTCTTCTTTGTCTTCAAAGGCTCAGATTTGAGCCTGGTATCAGCCTTGCATAGAAGCAAGGCAGGGGATCCAGTTTCTTTTGTGAATCTGTATTTCTTGGTTATTGCATTTTTTGTGGTGGTGCTTGCACTTGTTGAGGTGCCCCTTGAGTATGTTTTGCTAACTCCCCCCTCCCCCCTCCCCCCCCCCCCCAAAAAAAATTTTGGATTGTTTTGTTTGTAAGGTTGGCAAAAGGCTATGTTTTAAGCAAGAAAAAGAAAATGAAATAGGTAATTATTGAATTTCTCTTCCTCTTCCTCCCGTTCTCTCTACCTTTGAGGTGGCGCTTGCACTTATTTAGGTGCCTCATGGTATGTTTTTCTAGCTCGCGTCCTTGAAAATTCAGATTTATTTGGTTTCTACAAGGTTGACTAAAGCCTATGCTTTAAGTAAGAAAAAAAAAATTGAAATAGAAAACTATTCAATGCAGTCAATAGATATTTGGTCTAGTGGCACTCAATTTCCTGTTTGTTAGAAGAGGTCATGAGTTCAAATATCATGAATGAGAATTGTTGATTAATAAAAAATATATATAATTCATAATCTAGTATGCATATAGAATGAATTGTTACATAGAGTGACATGAATTGTTTAACGATAATCTAGCATGCATATATAATTCATAATCTATCATGCATAATTCATAAAAAAAAAAAAAAAAGGACCCATGAACATCTTTCTGCTTAATGAATTGTTTCAAAAGTCTACAAAAGTAAATTATCAAATAACAAAGATCTCTTGTATTGCTTCAGGTTGTAGGCAAGAACCTTCCATCAAATGCAATGTCAGATTCATGCCACCTCTTATGAAAATGAAAACCCCTTCTTAGTGACTGCATGTCACAGACCATTGTATGCTAAAACTAGCTACTTGGTGGGGACTCATAGATAGAGAACTCATCCCCACACCTACAGCAAAGTTCAACGCTCATTCTCAGACCTTAGGCCTTCTTTGAGCCCAAAATAAAGAAAATAAAAGAGAAAAAGAAAAGAGCTACTTTCTATCATGCAACGATTATGATTCAACATTGACATCCAGATCACTTCCTACTGTGCAAGTTTGTTCCTGTCCATTTTCGAGTGCTGTCCCATGAACAGGTAGATTGCTCCATGACATTTCTCAATGTCGTCTCTTTACAGTAGATAAGGTACCATCATCTTCAAAGTCTTCTTCCCCTCTTTCTCCATGTAAATACACCCACAACTTCCTATCTCCATCATATTTTACACATGGATCAGATTCATAGTGCAGCCGGTCCAGTGCACCACTTACAACTTGGTTAAGTTGATCATCAGAGACGTTTTCCACCACATACTGTGAGTCCCGAATGAGAGTAGAGATATCTGCTCTGGTACCAATACTTCCAGGCAATCGAGCAGCTGCATCCCTCACAAGACAGAGAATGGTAATATGAGGCGGCCGATCAGCTTTGAGCATGAAGTGATCTCGGTGTCTATATGATGGCTTACCACTGCACTTTCTTAGAGGAGCAACTGCAGATTTTCTACCATCCAGTGCTGTGTAAGCAAATGCCCTATCTGGGACCAAATACCTCAAGGCTTCCTCCTTATGAAAGTAAGCTCTTACTTCTTCAGAGCTTGGGTTGATGGTTGTGACACTCTTTCGCGAACCTACAACCCTCAGCCTTTCTCTTTCATCTACTGTTGGTTGCATCAAAAGCAAAGGTGGTGCAGGAAGGCTTCCAACTTGACGAAATCTCTCTTGAAAACTTTTGAACCAAATAGCAAAGGAATCGACCAACCTCACAAGCATTTTGTGGTCAAGACTCCAAGCTGCAGAAGATAGATTTTCCTTATCAGCATTGCATGAGTTTAAAGTAATGGGACCGATCCATGACCAACACTTGCTGGATTTGTGATAGAAAGTGAGTGGCTTCCATCCCTTTGCTCCTAGAGGTGCTGTTTTGGATGTAAATATCTTCAGAACTCCTCTGACAATATCCCGAAGTGGCTCTTGGGTTAGAAGAATACAAGGATCCATAGGATTTGATCTTACACGCTCAACAATCTTGTTAAGGGTGAGAAAAGGTAAATCCATGGAATTTGTTAGTGCACAATCACTAAAGCATTTATTTTTGACAGAATAAAATCCATTTATCCCTTCAGCATTGCTTTCGTCTTGATCCTTGCCATACACCACAGCATCATCTACTGCATGTGGAGCAACCATTGCTATGCGAACGGCAGTAAGGAGATGTATTACAGAGAGAGAAAATCCAGTATGTACAGTAGGAACTGCCAATTTCAAGGGAATTTTCAACCGTATTTTTTCAGGTACTAGAACAGTTTCTCTTTTTAAAAAGGATCCTGCCACCCTTTTCCGCTTCCTTGTCTTTAACCTGCTTAACTTTTCATGACAATCCTCAAGGAAAGCTTCAAACTTGTCAGCCTTCTCATTGACATTATTCTTCATGTATTTTGGTCGGATCGAAGATAGTTTCTTCCCAATTTTACTTCTTTTCTGCTTTCTCCCTACAGTTTCTTCATCCTTCATCTGACCTTCAGAGGCAGCTTGCTGACGCTTTACAGACAAATTGATCTTTCTCTTAGCTACTTTGGAATGACCATCACCTTCCGATTTCCCCCTGAAATCCTTTATGCTTGGCATCCCCTTCATGCTATGCTTCATTCCATGTGAACATACCCCACCCTGAAGCAAACCAGAATCATCATTGGCCAACTGTACCAAAGTATGTGCGGCATCTATATCTCTCTGACGAAGGTTTATTTTGAACCCATTTTTCATCCTTTCCAATTGCTTCGTCAACAGGACTTTGCGTCCCATATTTTTCAGTTTCCTCATTGAACTGTGTTTTCCAGTTTCCATGTGTCTTACAATTTCAAAGTCAAAGGCCTTCAGTGATAAATATCCTAGGCCTTCAATAACAGCATAAATAGCATAGTAAACAATCCTAGAGTCCTCATCATCACCATTTCTTTAAAGAGGCATTGAAACTCCAGCATTTTTATCCACTACATCACAATCCACCAAGGCAAAGTTTCCAACTGTATCCCTGGTCATATTTAAAATAGACAAAAAAGAAATGCAGAGGCTCTGTTAATTGCTAAAATGAAAGGATGAATAATAAGTCATTTCAATTATAAAGTTTAATGCTAGCGAGAAGAACCCAAGGAAACAAAAAACTTGGCCTGATGAACCCAACAAGACAATTCGTCAAACCCACAATCTACAACACCATTATTATATAATCGAAATGCATTCTAAACCTCAACTTGGTCTTCATTATCACCGCCTAAAAAGTCCATGGAATTCAAATTTTTACCAAAATAATTAAATTCCCAAAGAAGGCTCTACATCCCCATAGAGAATGATACAACCATCTGGCTTCATTGTGCATTAAACCCACAAAGCATGAGAAAAAAAAAACCCACAAAGCAGGAGGCTTACAAACATCTAAACAATATCAATGAAATTCAAATTCTATGTCCCTTTTCCTCAATCTTTCTGTGTTGTCAGCAAATACATTAAAACTAGATTCTAGCAGACGAATTGTAAAACAGCTCGTTGAAAGGAAACAAAGTAAAGCATTTCATACTAGTAGTTTTGTGGTGTCATCTTGACATCTTTGTATAATAAGATAATTGGGGAAATGAATAAGATAATTGGTTAAGCTGCAGGGTAAAGCAAGCAAGAAGATTCACCTTCTTTTTCTGTAGTTTAAGAGAAAATGAATTCTCATTTTTTTGTGACACAATACAATATAAAACACACCACTTCAAAGTACATTTTGTTTCAACTTGTTCCATTTTCCTAGAAACCAAAATACTTTATCAGAAAAGATTGAAGAGTACCTACTGAGCCACTCCAAGAAAGAATCATAATGCTTAGTTTCTCGGGAAACAAACAGAAACACAAAGCTTAGAGCAAATGAAGGAGCATTTTGGTCGATGAAAAACCCTAGAGAATTAGATAGAGAGAGAGCGAGAGTACGGACGGGAAGAAGAAGCGTGTAACAAGGGGTCTTTGCGTTTTGGTTTGGTTTGGTTTGTTTGCAAAAAACAAGGGGTTTATATATGTGTCGCGTTGCGACTTGTGAGTGGGTTACTGAGGAAGACGATGCTGACGTGGAAAAGAAGGACTCGTGTGATGTGGCAGGTGATGATGTTGACAGATGTGGAAAAGACAGAAAAGTACAAGATGGGGACATATCAAAGGCTCAAGTCAAACCAAAGAGAGGTGTAATATTGGTTTGGTTTGCATACGGTCCTTATTACTTTACTCTATTAGTTGATTAGTGCCTTAGTGGTGAAAAATACTTCTAATATTTTTTATTTGGAAAAAAATTTATGATTTTTTTTTCTAAATAAAGTCTTTACTATTGTTTTATCAAAAAAATATGTTATTATTTTTTTTTATTTTTTAAAGATATAGGGTACATATTCACCTCATATCTTTCTTAAGTATAAAATGAGATTTGTACATGCTACATATTAGTTTTTAACTCTGTGATTTTGAACGGATAAAATAAGGTTTGTGAAAGTTATATATTAAGTTTTAAGTATAAAATTTTGGACAGAGCTCAAAATCTCAAAGTTAAAACTTAATATAAAGCCAACAAACCAGCGTTTAAGAAAAAAATAAAAGTGTACTACCAAACACTTGAAAATAGCCGTCAAGTGCTCGACGCTTGATATGTATGAAAAAAAATAGAAACTAATGGACCAATATTATATAACATAGAATGATTACAATATTATTGAACTTTAATTAAAATTTTAAAAGTCTTAAGGCTTTAGTCAGTAAATTATAAAATTAAAGGAGCTAGATAAAGTAAATACATGTTTTAAACTCAATACATGTTCACCCAAAAAGAGATTAGATGTCATTTACTAAATTTGTTGAGATTTAGCCGATACATATTAAGAAGCAATTATAACACATTCTAAACATATTTGTTTTGGCTCAAGTATAACATGATTAATAAAGTAAAGTCGTGCTTGAACATGCATTCGACAATTTAATAAGATAACATGATTAAAAGATATATGACAAAAGCGCATTACTGGTTAGTAAATCCACATCATTGAAAACAGTAAAAAAGAATGAGAAAGTTCATTTGTGTATAAGCAAATTCTCAAATATGAGAGTTTTCATCTTGCAGGCAAGTAAACTACTCAACTTGATCAGCATCCACTTGTATTAGTAAAGCATAACAAGCTTGGTTTTTAATGTCAGAATGTAAGCTGCATATTAATCAGTACAAGAGAGTTCCATCCTGCATACGAAACCTAGCAATAAAAGGCTTCAATGGAAGCACAATCAAAAGTTACAGCTACCAAAATTACCAGCAGATCAAAGTCAGTAGCCATAGTTTTCAACCCTCATTCCCAATGACAGTTCTAGAACAAGTTCATGAGAAATTTCAGCACAGTCGCATACAGCAGTTGTTTCCTAGTTCATCATTTAACATCTACACACAACATCCATTGAGTATGGTATCGTCTTGTTGACATCATATATGTAATGTTAGGGACATGTGTTACAAACAATACAACAGTATCAATGTGACCAATTTCATTAATGTTGTTCCAACCTTCTAGCAAGACCAATTTTCAAATCATCTACCCTCTATACCAGGCTATTTCCGGTCCATCAAATGTAATCTCATCAGCCTTTGAAATGGTGTCATATCTTTATCTTCAGCCTTCATGAATCATTGGGCTTCACCATTGAAACATCTTCATGCACAGAGATATTCTTTCCCTTACTTCCCATGCGTTTGGCTTTAGGTGTTGTAGATGGAGCCACAACATTCCTAGATTTCTGAACAGGTTTCTTGCTTTTCTTGAGAGTTTTTAGGGCTAACGCTTTCAGTGGAACCATAATGTCCAAGGGCTGAAGCACCTCTTCCAACTCAGTCCACTCGAGATCTTCACAGTCGCCGTCTTCATACACCACCCTGTACCAGCCTGTTTCTCTATCATACTCGGTCACTGTACCAGAATAGTATTGCTCTCCAAACAACTTTCTTACTTCCCTTCCTTCCAACCATTCACCAAATGTTGTATTTCCACGGGACTCTGTATCACTCACAGTATTGCATACAGCAACAGTGCCATCACTTGGGGAAATGGAAATCTCAGGCATTCCATTAATGACAATAGCAGGCTCCCCTGGTAACTCATAAACTTCAGCTGATGAAGGCTCTACTTCCGGCTCCTTGCTAGTGTTTTCCATTTCTTGAACTCTTTCTCATAAATGCAAAAAGGCTGTAACAAATTGTAAATCTGACTTACGATGAGTATAATTCTTCAAATTGCACTATTGGAATGCAAGAAACATGAACACTTCAAGTATTTGACTAGAAAAGTAACAGTCAAGCATATGAAAGGGAAACGACCCACGAAAAGTATGAAAAGTATAAAAAGCTGTATTGTCACCTAAATCTATATTCTAACTGCCGCGGTGTAGGACTGGCAAAATTTAAACTAGTCCCATTTCAGTTTACACATATAGAAGCCTCGAAACTAACAAATGCTTGCTTCTTGCACAATGCACATGCAGTAGCTCTCATGTCCGAATGAAGAGTAGATTGAACTAAAAACAATTTAAAATTGTTTTCAACTTTACATTTTAGGTTTTGTGTTAAAAACTATCATATGTATTCTTTCTCATCTCTCTCCCACACCTCTCTAATCTTTTTCTCCTCTCTTTAATAGAACAAAAAAACCAAAAAACATATACATCACCAGACGGACTTTCACTTAATAATATCACTCTGCATTTCTTAAGGGCATTCCAAGTTAAATCGAATATAGCAATGATAGTGATAAAGTTAGTATCACTTATTCTTATATGATAGATTTCCCACTGTGGCATTTGCTCGAACAGATGGTATAGGCAATATGAAACATCCAAAAGGCAAACATGAAGATGGAGAAGAATATACAGTTACAGAGATTAATCAAGAAAATGAAGATTAAGTTACCATTAAGCCCTTGTAAAGTCTGAGATGCAAATATGAGGAGGCCATTAACTCTTAAACACAAATTCTCATACAAAATTCCCAACAGTTACAGTACCAAATGAATCAAATTCCAGGAAATCTCTCAATACCCAAATCCACTTCCTCCAAAAGGGAAATAAACAATTCAAGAATTTTCAAGAAAATACATTTTCCATTGAGCTCAAGCTCAGCTCCTGTAAGAAAACTAAAATCCAAACCCATAAATTACATAAATCTTAAATAAACAGTGGGAGGTATAACAATCATACATTTCTCTACAGCTTATATATCACGAAAATAACCCAAATGTCCATTACAGGACGTCAGATTTTCCAGAGTAACACATTTGAGGAAAGTGGGTTTTGCTTGAACAAGCTTACCGCTGAAAATTCGAAGACGAAGACGTAGAAGAAGAAGAAGAAGAAGAAGAAGGACGATGCGATCGAATTCTGCCGCCACTGTGATTTACATTTCCTTGTCTTCTCCAAAAACCAACAGCAAAGCCCTTTCAACTGTCTCTCGGATTAGGAAGGTAATTTGGCGGTTGGAGTTTTTGGAGACTTGCCATGCTGGGTTGCGATTATGTGCTCATCTAGAGTAAAACTTAAATGTGACAGGTAAATATATATTAGGTTTATCTCTCTCCGTTACAGTGACAAATTAGTAACTTTAAAAAGCGGGTAGAATTTCTATGCAGCAGGTATATATGCCTATTGGTTAATTCTCTTTGATCAGACAGATATATAAGTATATAAATTATAATAGATAAATTTTCCTTTTAACACATCCCATTTATCAGAGTGATGCATTAAGCTTAATGTTAGAGATAATAGATATAGTCCTTTGACAAACAAGTTTTTCTCCTTTATTGCAAGCCTATGCTAGTATTAGGTTTGGCAACTTTTCTCCTTTATGGTAAGCCATTGATTTAGTGATATTTTTAATACAATATTGAAGAGATCCTAAGTTCAAAATCCCAGTCCTCCAAATAAGAAAAACAAAATAAAAAGTAAATATCATAGATATGGATCTTCCTACTAATTCTTATTAGGAAAGAAATATATTTCTAAAATTCAAAATTATTTTAATAAATATACGAAATTATGGTTAAAAAAGAATGATGTTATTTACACGCTTTTTTTTTTTTTTTCTTTTTGCACACCCTTTTCATTAACAAATCTCTTTCACTTTTTTAAAATTTGAAAATTTTCTTTAATACACCCCTTTTATTATTAAAATACCCAAAATTAATCATCTCACCAGATTCCTCATTGCACACCCCCCTATCCATTAACTTTACACACCCCACCCAACATCCCAGCAAACACACGCCACCCCCGACCTCACCTCCCACCCCAGCCACCCCACACCACCACGTGCAGCACCACCACCACATCTCTCTATTTCCTTCTCTCTCCTCCCTCCCTTTCTCTCTCTAGCTTATCAACCCAGCCACTTCGCCAAAACCAACTGCAAATGCAAACGAGCTCTGACACCCAACTACAAAGCCAATGCCGCCACAATTCCTGTCATAGGCCGTTCGACACTGGAGAGAGAAAGGGAAGGTTGGCGCTTGGCTAGGTTGCGCTAGGCTGGGCTGGGTTGGGCTAGGCGCGAGGCGGGGCTGAGCTGGGTTGGGAGGGCTGGGGTTATCGCCGTAGAGAAAAGCCAGAGAGATGAGAGAGAAGTCGGAGATGGAGGAGAAGCTGGGCGTGGGGCTAGGCTGGAAGGGTCGGCGCAGGGCTGGGCTGGGAGGGCCGAGGTTGTCGTCGCTGGAGAGAAAAGCCAGAGAGAGGAGGGGAGGGTCGACGCATGGCTGGACTGGGAAGGTCAGCGCGAGGTTGGACTGGGAAGGTCGGGGTTGTCGTTGCCGGAGAGAAAATTGAAGATGAGTGTGAAATGAGTTATCCTTTAGCGTCTTTTTACATTGGAATTTTAAGGTAAATTTACTAATTAAGTGATTGAGGGTGTGCAAATAGCAGCTCTCTTAAAAAAATATGAAAAGAACATTCATTTTCTTTCTAGCACACACAACTTCTCCCACCACGTTTTAATTTTTCCCTTAATTATGAAAAAAAAAAAACATAACACCCAACTTGCGATTAAATCTTGTATAGGACATGCCCCATCGAAGAGTCTCTCCCCAACTTGCCCCAACACACCTCTCTCATTCTCCTTCCCACTCACCCACCCTAATACGGGTGACCCCATCCTCCTTATCTCTATCTTTTCCTCTCTTTTGTTGAAGAGAACGGTGGGGTCGGCCAACTGGGTAGGTGAGAGTTTCATCTGGAATTTTTGTATAACTTTTACAATTGAGGAGAGTAAGCAAATTTTTGAATTACTTTTAAGCCCTGTTTGTTTAGCCATAATAATAGAATAAGAATAGAAATTGAATTACATTAATTAACTATTTCATAATGGAATGACTTTTAACTTTCCATTCTAATATTTGGAATGGAAATTGAAAACCGGTTTACAATTCACATCCAACGTTTGATAACAATTGGAATGAATTAAAGAATTGAACTTCTTTTCAATTTTACCCTTGAATTAATATAGTCTTTTAATATGAATATCAGTCTGGGACTAGTTCATCCTTAATAAAAGAACAATCATTTTTTCTCATTCGCTTCCAAGGAATAAAATTTCGGGTTTCAAGGAAATTTCGATGAAAATTTCGACGGAAATTTCGAAGATTTTTAAATTTCGACAAAAATTCGACGGAAACGATGGAAATTATTATCAAAATACGGAAATTTTGAATGAAACTTCACAATATGTTTATTTAACATATTATCTACTACATTGATAAAAAATATTGAAAAAAACCAAATTATATGGTAGGTTTCATGTGATATGTGATGAATATAATGCGCGCTGGAGGCAAATACTGTTAAAAAAATGCTTCACTAATTAATAATTACTTCAATAACACCTTAATTTTATTTTTACTATAATATTGCCACATGAATTACAAAAGTAATCAATACCACATAGAGTTTCTAGGAGGTTCAAAATTTCCGCTGTCTTCAGTATCATCATGTCCAGAGTAGGTGTAATGTGAAGAATAATCATCCCAAGATACTTCTCCAGCATAATTTTGCATGTAATTGCCAACATGCCAACCATATGGATCAGGAACCTGTTGTGGTTGAATTTGCCCATAAGCATACTCATTTGAAGAGTTTGTCTCTTGTTGTGCCAATGAGTTACTATCAGACTCAACCAAGTAAGGCAGATGTGGTGGGTAGAATATTGGAGGGTTTTGCCCATAATTGTAATTGTCACTTCCTACCCCCATAGAGCCAAAAGTGGTGGATAATGAATCATCTTCTTCTTGTGCCAAACTCTCATGACCTCTTTGTCTGCGACTATAGTCTTTTCCTATGGCACCAATTCCTAGTCCGGCACGCCTACTCCCATGATCCTCATCTTGTGTTGCATGTGTATAGTGTGCTTCGACAGAAAATGGGCTTATATACTCTTGAGAATGTCCAGTGACATCTTCATTTCCACCACCACCACCACCACTACCTCTACCACCACCACTACCTCTACCTTCACTGTTGGTAGGAGTGCCCGATCTTGTGCTAGAGTTGCCTGATCGGGAAGGATTAGTGGGAACTGGCTCAGTACGATGTGTCGACCTTGGTTGCATAAGTTCATTCAAACTTGTAGTAGGGCTCACCTCCTCATTTAGAACTCTGTCCACATTGATACCTTCCTGACGTGCTTGAGCTGCAATATCAGGGTCTGGATTGCCTGCATCATCATCTAAATGGAGGGGCCTAATCCACTGATAAAGCTGGTTTTCCTTCACATCATCATCCCCTATAGCAGCATCATATATATCCAGCGGATCATATTCATCAACGCGATCCTCCTCTGCTTTCTTATCTCGAAGTGCAAGCCTCATATTATAGTAGCAATATACCATTTTTTCTAACCTACTATATGAGAGCCTGTTTCGTTGTTTGGTGTGTATGAGTGCGAAAGTGCTCCAGTTTCTTTCACAAGCTGATGATGACGCCGTTTGTGATAAAACTTTGATGGCTAACTTCCTCACAGTAGGCGCATCACTCCCATACATGATCCACCATTCACCTGAAATGAAAAATTTGTTTGTGTAAGTGTAACTATAAAAATAAATAATTAAGTTAATCTAACTAATACAAGTAAGATGTATACTCACTAGGAGACATTCGTGATCTAGCGGCCTTTGCAGCTCGCTCTCCGAACATTTTCCGGGCATCTTTAAAATATGTTAACTAGATACAAATACAATACAAATTATACAATATCAATCAAATATATAATTTAAGAAAATCAAATTCTATAAAGTATTAATATTTTTCGTAAGGATTCTTATGGGCCTTATGGCAAATTATTTTTACCTCATTTCCAAATTGGCCAACTTCTGGTGAATAGGGATCCAATTTGGAGAATACGTTGTGCACAGCCTGAATAAGTTCACCATCATCTCCAACGCCAGGTCTATATTGATAGCGATGATTCAAATAATAGGCTGCAATCATGCATCAAGTAAATATATAAATATATAATTAGTAATTTAGTTCATTAATTGAAAGCTAAATCAATTAAAAAAAATGCGGAACCAAAATAACAAATAAATTATTGGGTTACCTGCTGCGTGCAAATCGTGTTGTAACGTTTTAAACCATCGATCATTGATGATTTTTATTACCCACCGTGCACCCTGTTTTTTTTCTAGTTCTTCCTTCACGACACGCATTAACTCATAAATTGATCTCATTGTAGGATACACTTATGTGTCGACAATACGTAAAACTACGTAGAGAGGTTCAAACAGACCGCACACCTTATGCACCTGTTGCCAAAAAGAGTGATCAAGAATTATATTTTCAACGGTGATGCCTGCATCTGAACGCCGGAAATTGCTACGACCCCAATCATCACTGGTGAACAATTGCTTCAGCCCCATCATCTTACCATACAAACTATCCAATGCAATATAGTTTGTAGCAAATCGGGTGGCACTAGGACGAACAATATCTCCCTTCGTGATCTCTCGCATCTTTGCCAACAACCAGTTATGGTTGTAAATATAATTCGTGATCATTCTGGCTTTTTTAATCACATTAGCAACCTGCTCTTTCTTCCCCATCTCTTCAAACATTAGATCAATGCAATGTGCTGCACACGACGTCCAGTACACATTGTATTTGTTCATTAACTTCTTACCTGCTTTGACAAATGCGGAACCATTGTCGGTCACAACTTGAACAACATTCTCCTCTCCAACCTCCGTGATTACATCCTTCAGTAGCCCATAAATATATTTATGATCCTTTATGCAATCTGAAGAATCAACGGACTTAAGGAATATCGACTTCCCTCTTGAGTAGGCCATCAAGTTAATGATAGACAGTTTGATTGGACCTGTCCAACCATCGCACATGATTGTGCAACCATAAGTTGCCAAATCAGTCTTCAATTTGTTAACATGTTCTTGCATTTCTTGAAACTTCTGGTTCAAAAATCCGGTGCGTATCTGATAGGGTGTTGGAGGTTCCACTCCTACTCCTGCCTGTTGACATCTTATCACCAAATTTTTGAAATGATGAGATGCTGCTTTTGAAGGAGGAACATTTTCATATATGAAGAACTTGCTGATCAAGCGTTGCATCCCATCTTTGATTGACCCTCCAGAAAAGAGATTTTTAACACTCTTTTGGCGTGCTTGAGCTGCCTTGTACAAGCTTGGTGCCACTGGAGGTGTTGGTCGTGAATCTCGTGATTCCCTCATGCTTGATGCTCTTTGCATCTGTGCACCACTACTAGACCCAGAACCTTGTCCCCTATTTGGGACTTTATGTGAGTGTTCCTTCTCCCATTCTGCTGCTCTAGAGGCTCGAAGTGCAGATCGAAATTCTCTTCGCTCTTGAGGCCCCATATCATCATTATGATCTTCATCATCATCATCTTCATCATCATCACTCAGCTCAATCTGACCTTGTTCTCGAAGCTCTTCTCTGAGCTCTTCCATCCTTTGTATTTTTTTGCTTTTTTGGGGTTGTTTGTGTTGCATCCTTGCAATGATGAATTGTCTCACTTCTGGTGGGACACTATTACATCGTTGCACATTGTGTCAAGGATCTAAACCACTAAGGTGGTATTTTAATCGTGTCACTCCAACACCCTTCATTACAAGGCCACAATATTTGCATATTGAACCTTGTCTGCTACCTGGTAATGGATCGGCATAATCCCAAGCTGGATCACGTGATCTCCCTCCACTGGCCATTGAATCCTAAATTCCTAATAACAAAAAGACATACACAGTAACACAATAACAATAACAATTAAATTCCATGTTAATATCATATCAGTATATCACCAAGAAATTAATATCATATTAATTATTAACTTATTACTAATTAGTAATTTCTTATCATATTCATATTATCAATTGGCAATTCCATATTTCCATATTACTAATTTGTAATTTCATATCATATTACCAATTTCATTTCCATATTACTAATTTCATATTAATTATTAATTTATTACCAACTCCATATTAATTTCACTAATTTTAAATTACCAATTCGGCAAATCCCATACATGATACATATTAGATGCTATTAACAAATCATACAAATTCCATATTAATTATTAACAAATCATACCAATTCCAATTCCATATCATATCATATCATATCACCACTTTCAACTTCCATATCAATATTTATATATCATACAAATTACACAAATCATACAAATCAAAATCAACCTAAAATTATACAATCAATTCCAAAATTATACGATTAAAGATTCAAAATTAACCCAAAATCATATAATTATACAAATCAAAATCAACCCAAAATTATACAATTAATTCCAAATCTATATAAATCAACCCAAGATCAATATAATTTACATATAAACCCAAAATATGATATTGATCAATTGATGTTAGATAATATTTAAAAGTGGGTAAATCAGTAAATGATATACTTAGATATACTCAGATCAATTTAGATATACTCAGATATAATCATATAGATCAATTTAGACATTTTGACTGTCTAATGTCTATTACTCAAATAGACAAGTACTCACACACTTGAGACTTCGCACAAAGCTGTCAAAGACTTGAGACTTAGCCACAAGCCCACAAACTGATTTCAGAAATTTCAAGGGGGCTAAGCTTCGAGAAACGCCGGGGGCTTCGTGGTGGCCGGAGGCTTCGAGGGGGCCGACGTCGAGAACGGCGCTGCAAGCCGAGAAGACAGAGACCTCCGAGAACGGCGCTGCAAGCCGAGACGACGGAGGAGAGAGGCGAGAGAGAAAGAAGAGAGAGAGCCGAGAAGACGGAGGATGCGGCAGATCGGGTTTGAGATCGAAGGTGTGCGCCGACGACTGTGCAGGTGAGATTGTGAATTTGTGATTTGTGAGAATGTGAGGCAGTGAGGGACTTAGGGTTAGGCTGGGTATTTGAGCGAGGGTTAGACTGGGTATTTGAGATTTTGAGCTCGGGTTACTGTTACAGTGTTAGGCTGGGTTTTGAGCGAAATTTCGCTCAAATTCAAAAAAACTTGCTGTTGGGGCATTCGAAATTTCGAATATTTCGCCGAAATTTTCCGAAATTTAGTCGAATTCGTGTTAAAATTTTGGAACCCCTAAAAAACGAAATTTTCGGCGAAATTTCTCCGAAAACTTTGAAATTTAAACCCTTGTTCGCTTCTCATATTTTATGCATTTCTCATCATTTCCTCATCCAAGAAAATAAAAATTTACCCAAAAAATGTTTATTTGAGAATTTTGTTAACAGAGCTAGACAAATAATAGTTTCTAGTAAAATTTTCATGAAATCAACATATAAGAAGAAAAAGCAAGTGGCCGAACAAAAAAAACAAATGAATGTGGTCTGCAAAGCCATTAAACATTCAAGGCGCCCTACAAAACTCTTTAGAATCGACGAGCTCGACTGTGGCGCTTATGGGCACCTCATCCAGCACTGCACGGACCGCCGCCTGGTCCGCCAGGGCAAGCAGCTCCACGCGCGCCTCGTCCTCTTCTCAGTCAACCCCGGAAATTTGCTGGCCTTAAAGCTCATCACTTTCTATTCCAAAACCAACCACCCCAACCAAGCCCGCAAGGTGTTCGACCAAATTCCCGAGAAAATCGCTTTCTCCTGGAACGCTCTGCTCATTGGGTATTCCCTTAACAACATGCACGCCGACACCCTGAAGCTGTTTTCAGCTATGGTATGGTGTCTTCGTGTTCGGCTCAGGTGAAACTCGATAATTTTACTGCTACGTGTGTGTTGAAGGCGCTTGGGGCTTTGCTTTCTGGTTCGAGATTGGCTAAGGAGGCTCATTGTTTTGTTCTGTGCCACGGGTTTGATTCAGATGTCTTTGTTGCGAACTCTTTGATTACTTACTACTCGAGATGTGATGAGGTTGGGTTGGCAAGAGCTTTGTTTGATAGGATGCCGAACAGAGATATTGTGTCGTGGAATGCGATGATTGCCAGGTCTCAGGCGGGGTATTATGAAGAGTGTAAAGAATTGTATAGGGAGATGTTAGGCTTTGAGAGGTTGAGGCCCGATAAGTTGACAGTAGTTAGTGTCTTGCAGGCATGTACACAATCCAATGATCTTATACTTGGTATGGAGGTTCATCAGTTTGTGAATGAGAGTCAGATTGAGTTGGATGTTTTGCTTTGTAATGCTATCATAGGGTTATATGCAAGATGTGGTAGCTTCGATTATGCTGAAGAGTTATTTCGTTAAATGAGTGAAAAGGATGAGATTACTTTGGCTCATTAATTTCGGGGTATATGTTTTGCAGATTTGTTAACAAAGCGGAGGATATTTTTCGAGAACATAAGAGCCCAAGATTAAGTGCTTGGAATTCTGTGATTTTGGGTCTGGTTCAGAACAACCGGCATGAAGATGCCTTAGAATTAGTTCATGAAATGCACGCATGTGGTTTCAAGACAAATACAGTGACATTGTCAAGTGTTCTTCCTGCAATATCATATTTCTCAAATATGAAAGTAGGGAAAGAAATTCATGCTTACACTGTTCGAAACAATTTTGATTGGAATATATATGTTGCAACTGCTACTATTGATACTTATGCAAAGTCAGGGTTTCTTCATGGGGCACAACGGGTTTTTGATCATTCTAAAGGTAAGAGCTTGATCATTTGGACAGCAATAATCTCAGCTTATGCAGTTCATGGAGATGCTGATATGTCTCTTGGCCTTTTTTATGAGATGCTGAATAGTGGGATTCAGCCAGACCAAGTAACATTTACAGCAGTGTTAACTGCTTGTGCTCATTCAGGAGTGGTAGATGAAGCTTGGAAAATCTTTGATTCCTTGTTTCTGAAATATGGCATTCAGCCCTCGGTTGAGCATTATGTGTGCATGGTAGGCGTTCTTAGCCGAGCTGGGAGACTCACTGAGGCTGCAGAATTTATTCATAAAATGCCAATGGAGCCAAGTGCTAAAGTTTGGGGTGCATTACTTAATGGGGCTTCAGTTTCTCGGGATGTTGAATTGGGAGTTTGTCTGTGATCGTTTATTTCAGATTGAGCCTGATAATACAGGGAACTATATCATTATGGCAAATTTATATTCACTAGCTGGGAGATGGGAAGAAGCTGATAAGGTCAGGGAAAGAATGAAATATGTTGGGTTGAAGAAGATACCTGGCACTAGCTAGATTGAAACAACTGATGGATTGCAAAGTTTTATAGCAAGGGATGCATCAAATGGAAGAGCTGAAGAGATTTACGAAATACTGGAAGGATTGCTGGGGTTGATGAAAGAAAAAGGGTATGTTTTGCAGGATGAAATAGATGAGGAGAGTGTTAATGGTTGAGCCAAGATCATTTCTGGAGGATTTATACAAAAATGGAATTGGATAAGGGCATTTAGTTTTACCATTGTGGCTTCCATTGTTTTGCTGAGACTCCAAGAAATAGCCTGTTTATTGAAAATGCCCCTAAATTGAAGTGACAAGCTTCATTCATCTGAAGTGTTAACTGAACTATTATGCCTTGCAATTTAATTTATTAATTGGGTGTTTCAAATTACACCCAATTTATTGTTTTTCACATCTTTGAATAAAATTTTCATTACTATTTTATCATTAATGTGATATGATCACAAAGAAACAAAGAAAGACACTTTCTGTTGGAGAAATATTCCACATATAAGCTTTTTGAGGTCCAAATAGTTGTAAATAGCTTTGGGAATGCACCTGCTTTACTTTATTAAAGCCAGCTGCAAATCCTTTCTCGCTGTTAAAGAATCCAATGTTATGTACAATATTTTTCCAGCCTTTAGTCGGTCCCCAATCCTGTGATTCATGTTCATGGTTTGGTTGCTACAAGATTATCACTGTGCTCCCCTTTAAAAGGCATTCTATACTTATTAGACTTCACTGTGGTGACCCTGATTGTGGGGATCAGGATACCCATGCACTATGGAATTTACCACCATGCCCTATATACCACTGTTTGGGAACCATGTAGTTAGGGACTGTGACATTATTCAATTATACCAAATATTGGATAACATTATACACAATTCAATTCCAAATCTTGTTAGTCCAAATTAATGAGAAATTATTCTGTATAACTGATAAATTGACACGTGGTATAACCAGTCTATGTGTTATAATATGAGTGAATGTTATTAATACTATATCCTACTAATATAAACTCATCGTCTAATAATACCCTTATACGTTTGATTGGTTATATCACGTGACGGTATATCGATTATACCCTATAATTTTTCCAAATTAATAGTGCAATTTAGTGTTGTGTTTCAAAATATCCAAACGTTTTTGGAATTAAACTATTTATAACATCTCAACTGACAATCTTATATACATTTTTCTCATAAAGATCGATGAAACTTATTTGATCATGTAGGTTGATTCTCTATTAGAAATAGAATATACAAATTAGTCCATCAAGATAGTAAAAATAACATTACTCAAAGCTATTGTGGAAGTACGCGAGAGAATGATACGTCCACCACACTTAGGCTCAACAATTTTCTCAAGTTCCAAAGAGGATTAGTCGGAGTTGAAGGTGGTGGATGTAAGTGTGAAGGGTGACACAAATGCCTTGATAAGAGAAGAATATAAGGTATGGGTGCTATTTGCTAAGTTCCACCAGCTTTCCAATTGCATTATTGGTGGTTCAGGGGACAAGGAGAATGAGCCATGGATGGGCCATTATATTAGTTATATAGACAATGAAAGAGGAGTGATAAATGAGCTTGACCTGGACACAAACTTGTGGACAAAAAAACCTACATGCCCAGCCACTTTAATAGTCAATTCTACCCCACAGGCCACAGCCTCCTCACCCATATGGCTAAGTGCAAACTAACCAAAACTCCCTAGTAGCAAGTTTGTGTTATTTTGTAGAAGGGTTGAACCGCGGAAGTAGAACAAATAAAATCGACACAAAATCAACAGATCAAGTGATCAACACATGCTATGACTTGAGAATGACAAAAGGACATACATAACATGTCCAAAACAAGGTGTGATCAAGATTTCAAATCAATGTGATTGTAATGAGGTCCTTCACAAGATTTTGACCCATTAATTACAAGTGTCCATCATGGCTACATAATGATATAGCATTTATGGGAAATTCTAGCAAAGTCTGTTATAGACGAGACATTTATATGCATCAATATTTAATAGCTAGTCCACATGCATATGATAATTTATTTTTAATGGCTATTCACACGCGCGCGTATGGAGGATTGTTGAATGCAAACCTCATGCATGCATTCGGTAATGACTCACTAACATGAAAAGGTAGGTGCCTGTATGAAATTTTGGTCCCGATTCCTAATTTATGCAAGCAAAACAAAGCCATTCATGCATTTGCTAATGAGGCACTTAACATGAAAGGTAGGTACCTGCATGAAATTTTGGTCCCCGTTAATAATTTATTTGCAAGCAAACAAACCTATCGATAAATGCATAGTGATATATAGATGTGCGGAGAAAATGGTTTAAAACTTAAAATTAAACTACTTCTTCCATGTTTATTGATGACATTAGTGATAGAAATATAATTGCTGATAATATCTCACGTAAATGACTAAATATGATCCCCATGAGAATATGAGATTACCTATGTAAACATATCTTAATTAATTATGAAAAATGTGATCAACAATGTAATAAACAATGATTTCAATAATATTAAAGACACTAACAATTATTCTAATTTTAATTTGTTTATTAAGATGACATGATAGTTTTTTTTTTTTTGTGAAAATGAATCAAACTATTTCATTATTCTTGCAAAATAATTACATAAAAGTCTTTAGCTACACAGTTCATAAGCCAATTCGAATCATTCTCTAACCACAAAGAAACACTTTCAGTTCTTATACTAAAACGCGCATGCTAACAAATGATACATTATAAATAACAATTTTTACTTTTTGTAAATAAAAGAGGCCAAAAATGAGTTTAATTATTGAACAAATAAAATAATGATACAGTAATTGAATACGAAAAATTGGAATAATAGTTGGTGTGCAACATTATTCTTACACTAACTTGTAAAAAAGGTGTTAGACACAAGTCACACAACATAAATTAATTAATTTGAAGGGATAGGGTGGTCATTGAAAGAGACCAACATGGGCAATTTAGTGAAGCCAAAACTCACATAAAAAGCCACAACATTCCTCAAACTTTTCCACACTATATATAAATAAAAGTGGCAAAGTGAAAGTCAGTCGTCCAAGCAAGCACGCACACGATCCCATAATGGAAGAAACAACAACAACAACAATAATCATGGCTGCTTTGGCCACCCTCAGCCCACCCCAAGTCTCAGATCTCACCCACTCCGCCTTCTCCCACATCCACCACCACCGCCGTCGCCTCTCCACCCTCCTCTCCTCCCCCACCATCTTCTCTCTCACCCTCCGCCGCCTCAACTCCCTCTCTCTCCCCCACAAGACCCTCCTCATCGCCCGCCACCTCCTCCCCTCCCTCCGCCACCTCACCCTCCACTTCCAACCCCACCTCACCAACCCCCCACCGCCACCTCAGCGAGACCTCGACTCCGCCCTCCTCCTTCTCCTGCTCTGCGAAGTAAACCAACACAGTCCAGAAGCCCTCGAAGCCCCCACCACAAAATGGCGCGAAATACTAAGTAACTTGTACTCCGACACCATGTTGACAGTCTCCGGTATTGGGGCCCACAATGGGTCAGCTCTGGTTTCTTACATCGAGGTGCTCGCAAGGTGTCTGAGGTTTGTCCGTGCGATGATGGGTAGTAGTAGTAGTAGTTATGGCGGGAAGGTGGAGAGAGAGGCGGCGGCGTCTCCGGCGGTGGTGGTGGCGCTGCCGTCGGTGAAGGTGAGAGGATCGAGTGAGTGTGTGATATGTAAGGAGGAGATGGGATATCAAAACAGAGATGTCTGTGAGTTGCCGTGTAAGCATTTGTTCCATTGGATTTGTATCTTGGGGTGGCTCAGGAAGAGGAACACGTGTCCCTGCTGCAGATTTGGGCTCCCCACTGATGATGTGTTTGGGGAGATCCAACGGCTGTGGGAGGTTTTGGTTAAGATGGCTGAGAGAGAGGTTTAGTTTAGTCTATGGTGATTGATTAATCATTTAATCCTGATGATATGATGATCGATCAAGATGTACACGTGGTGCGATCAGAAGGGGGTTTGGATCTTCTGGCTGTGAATTGGTTTGTTTACGATTGGGGCCTTGGGGGTTTGCATGGATGTGACGAATGGGTTGTAGAGGATCACACACATAATTCTTGATATTGACACGTGTGGTTTAGGTTATGGGCATATGTGGAGTTGTATGTAGCTAAATAAATGAGGTTATGAGAGGGATAAACAGATATTTATAGAATTGTATGTGTCATCCATTGTCACACAATTCATTCAGATAATTTTCTATGGATCTGGATCCTTTTTTATAGACTTTTTTTTTTTCTAAAAAAGATGTACTATATTTAGCTAGCAATAGATACAAGTACTTCAGATAATTAAGTCGGATCACAAGTTTAACTCATACTTAAAATTCAGAAAATATAAGCACATGCGAGCAAAAGAGAAAGTAGATACGTGGTTAGAGTTTGATTGCACAATAAACCCAGTAATAAGCAACAACAAAATAGAAGACTGTCATTTCCCATTGAACATAATCACCCTCACTTGTGAAGATTCCTAGAGTTTGCTTTTTCTCTTTTCTTTTGTAACTTTTTTTTCTTTTTTGAAAATGGGGTATTATTTATAAGTTCACTTAAAGGACAAATTTTGATGCAAGTGGTGGTGGCATTGTTAATTTTTCATGGATTGTTTGCTGATGATCACCAGGACATGCATGTTAGTGGTTGCCTTATTTTACAGATACTGCAGGATGGATGATGTTGTCTTCTGATTCAATAATACTGAGGCACATGTTGGAAATCAGTGAAGGGACTAGCAAGTGTATACTAAGAATCAAGCAATATATATGCATTTTGCACCTTGTACATAATATTTCCTGTTGTATCTATCCATAGGGCCCTTTTTTATGGTACTATAGAGACCAAAGCCCAAAAGCTAAGAACCAACCGACCTTCGTCTGGTAAAACCAGCCCGACGAGTATCTAAAGACCCGGGCTAATTCGGATCACTCTAAATTCCTGAGTTGATCACCCTATTTTTAAATTTTAATTTTATCTTTAAATAAAAAAATTCTAATTTTATTCGTTGGGTCATTCGACACTTGTCTGTCAAAATGTCTGTAATTATTCAGCATCTAACTACCGAACATTGACGGAATTTTCGATAAGTAACCACCGAATGAAAATGAAAAAGGCATTCGGCAGTATTTTGTCGAACATTGTCATTTTATTCAGCTGTAAGTTGCTGAACTCCTTATTATATATTTCGGTGACATGCTACCGAATAAGTTTGGGTGATTCTCTAATTTTTGACAAAAAATGGTAAAATAAAAAAAAAATTGTTCAAAATATATTAGGGTGATTAGAATAGTCTCTGCCATATCTAAATAGTTCATAAGACAGCCATGCAGGTCCAACAAGACCTGACAACCTGGCCCACTATTTAGGCCCGAATTCACAAGGCAGTCAGCAAGCCCATTATGCATAGGGCTCTTATTTATAATACATTTTTTTGCAATTTTTTTTTCCCCTATTTAAACAAAAACAAGCTCAAGGGACATGAAAGAATTTTTTAGCTATGGAAATTCTTTTCCAAACATTTATTGATTATTGACCCCTCTTAATTACCCTTCCAATTAGGTTTATACGATGAAAATCTTGGTGGGATAATCCAGTACACTCCCTTGTGTGCCAAACACATGTCCCACTCACAATAATGGAACTGGTCCAGTTAATGATAATGAGTGTGCTTAAAGCTCTTGCATTCATCTACATATTCCATAGGGAACTGTAGTTGGGTAAGTAGCTAGATGCATGTATTGATGGCTCATGATCAATTAAAGAGTTGCTTAGTCATTTCTTTGAGTGCAGAGCAAGCCAATTTTGAAACCCTTAAAAACAGTAATAATGTTCCATTGTTATTTTCTATCAATTTATGTTTAAAATACAATGATTTCAATTTTCACACCAAAGCATACACAAGTAGGGATGATAATGGCGACTTGGCCACGCTTACTGAAATGGTAGTATGGTACTCTGCCTAGCTAGCTTGCACCCCACACCACATTGAATGCTTTCTCAATTATTTTAGTAACATATGCCTGCAAATTTTACTTTCAAATGAACAAATTCATCTGGCCAAAAGTCTAAAGGAGAAAGGAAATAAATGTATGTCCAACATACTACCCAAAAAAATGGTGCTACTATCAACTTTTTTCAAGGATATCCCATTTTGAAAACAAATCAAGAATAGAGGTTATGCAACGAAGACAGGTTGTTAATGTACCTGAGATTCACATACATCAACGAATGAATTACTCGTCCACGTGCACGTAGACCATTGTCATTAACATTCACCTAATTGGTTTGGTGCTTCCATAGTATGTGAGTAATTACTCAAGGATCTGTCATGAAGCCCAAAAGGAGGAAAAGGAAACAAGGAAGCAAGGATTCATCTACAATTGTATTGTTTAATATGCACTAAAGTCCAATTCATGAGCACCTATTTTTTTCTCACATGCACACACATTCTTTTCGTACTTGTGTCATTGTTGAGTCAGCATGCAATTGGAAGCTATGACAGATAATGTGACCAAAATATGAGCAAGGTGCGGGAGGAGGAAGACAATTCAGGAACATCACGTGACAGTAACAGCCAGAGGTAGCTGCATCAAAACATTTACTTCTGTGATGATGTCTTTCAAATTTCAAATTTTAAATCTATGCATATATAATACTACTACCTGCAATCAACAAATGTGTGCAATGTCATTTGAATGATTCAAAATCTCTGCTTATTAGAAAACCATTTTAACAATCTAAACACCTTAATTTTTTTTAAATCAAATAACCCAAAAACACTTTAACTTAATTACAAGTTTTCAGTGCTAGAAATATGAGTTCAAGTTTGTAGTACTGATGAACCCTGTCTTATCAAAGAGAGCCTCAGGGCAAAAAGGGAAAGTGACCTATTGTAAAGGAGTAAGGACCAAGAATGAGGTATAGTTTAGGTTTAACTTTATCAAAAGTGGTCAAGTGCTTAATACCAAGCAAACAAAATGAATGATTATGTGTACAAAATAACTTTGGCTGATGGGATAAATCAACATGGTAAAACTTTGGCAGTAACAAAAGGAGCTCGATCACAGTTACCAACATACTTTTAAGTAATGAGGCAGTGTCTCTCTTGTCAATGGATATATCATTTAAGGCTTTAAGCCCACCTGGTATGAGCAGAGAGAGTCCAAGCTCTGTCCTTGGTTTTCTAAACATTGACAGTAGCAACTTTGTTTTTGCACAGGTGTAGATTCTCCACCTAAAAAAAGAAAAACTTCCCATTTTCTTTGTTTCTCAGAAATTCTGTGCAGTATATGTATAGTTTATAGTTCTGATCTGAAAAGGGTGGTAGCTGGGGAAGAGGTGGCTCTTGAGTACAGTTGTATACTGAAGATTAGGATCAAGAAATTGCTGCTGTGAAAGACAAGTTGGAGAAAGACAATGATAGCTACTACCAAGGAAGATGGAAAATGGAGGTGGGTTCTCTCTCTCTCTCTCTCACACACACACACACACACACACACTCACACAGAGATCATTATTGACAATGTGATATGGGTTTTTGTGTCAGTGATAGGAAGATGATTGGAGATGATGGTTTGAGGACTGTAGAGTGCCTAAGAGGAAGACTACTGGCAGAGAGACAAGCTTCAAGGGTTGCAAAAGAGGATGCAGAACTCATGGGCAATAAGGTAACTTTCAACTACACTTGAAGGCTCTGAGTACTGTTCTTTTGAATTATACTACTAATTAATTGGTAAGTTAAATCTAGAGTATGTGTGTGTATGTGGACATTCACATTGTAATGCTTTAAATGTTGGGGGTAGGACAGTTGATAGAACTAAAGAATAGGCTCAAAGAAGAGATCAAGCTGAAAGACAGAGCAGAAAAGAAGCTTAAATTCTTGAAGAGTAAGCTTGAATCTTTGAAAATTTGTTCCATATCAGTGGAATCAGTGCAGTCAAGTTCATCAGAAAATAGTGAAATATCCTGCAGGCCATCCATGGCCAGTAGTACTTCATCAGGCTCCAATGACCCAGAAGCCCATGAGCCCAAGCCCAAAGTCACAGATTCAGAAATCTCAGAAGAATTAAGTCAAAATGTAGCAGATTTCACGGTTTCCACCACATCTGAGCAAAGCCATGAAAGTCTTTTCACTGAAGAAAACACAAGTACTGCTCAAAGTACTATTACTGCTTCCACTTCTAGTTCTAGCCTTGAATGCCCTTCCCCTGAAGGGTTTAGCCTCAATCCAAGCCATAAATCTGAAGATTCAAACAGGTATGTAATTCCAATTAACCTGAACAGTTCTATCAAGTTAAAGGCTTGTACTTAGAAACAATCTTGATATTCCATGTGGGATTTGTTTAATAAAGCTAATAAAGATAAAATTTGGGAATTGTTTCAGTTATTCAACCTTAAAACCTTCAATGGCAGAGATTGAGAATGAGAATGGTCGCTTGGATCATTATGTTGATAACACACTTGCATTAGTTCCAGCAAGTATGCCTGTAACCTCTCACACCAATACTGACCTGAAGCCAGTCAGTGAAAGTGTTAGACAAGTACTTGATGCTCTAAGGAATATTAGAGAAGAGCTTCAAAGCTCAATGGAGAAAAGACATGTGATTAGAGTTGGCCCAAATCAAACTCAAACATGCAAATAGTAACAAATAATGATGATGTCAAATTCCTTTTAGATGACATAATTATAGATTATTATACATTGGGGTAGGATGAAGCAGAGCATATGTATATGGATGGATTAATATGTGTGGATGGGTAATAAAGTTGTTTCCACTGTGGTTATTCACTCACAGAGAGCATGTGAATTGTGGGGTTTGCTTACCAATTGATGCTTTGGTCTGGGTCCCATAATTTCTCTTTTGGGTTTTCTCTGCTCGTGTTGTGTAGCTCGAGTGAAATTGAATTTTGGGAGGTGGTTGGATATGGTAGCTTGATTCTTGTGACCTGCATGTATCTAAGATTTTGTTGTTGAGATTTGGCCAAAGCTTTGGTCTCTGGTCTGCTAGCAAATCAATTTGAGACATGTATAAGAGCATAGCATACATGATTTGGACAGAATTGGTTCTAAATTTCCTGTATTTCTTTTTTTTTTTTTTTTTCTTTAGTCCAAGTTCTTAAAATTTGAAGCTAGATTTTTTTAATAGCTTTTGTTGGGTGCATAGCCTCGTAAACTCAAACATGCTTAATATGCACAAGATTTCTGAAACATGGAGTGAAAATTTCCCATAAAAAAATAAGGATTGCTCAACCCTAGACATGAATTCTCATAGTGTAGGCTTGCAGACTTGCAGTTGAGTCAGTGCTTTGGATTTACATGCAGCCTATCACATGTTTTAGTGCACACATGCAATACAACTTTGTATATAGTAATCTCTCAAGACGGCATCGTTTTTCTATTCTGAAGCAATATGGCATTCAGAGTTGAGAGCCACTCTCCCCATGAGAGGACCAATGGTAACTGACATATAGAGTGAACTCAAATACTCAATACTCAATCCAGCAATTGGAGGTTCTAAACAGAAATGGTCTTTAACTGACTTATTTGCACTTAATTTTGACCTATAAAAATCCAGGTAAACCTTATATCACAGTAAATAAAATCAAGCATCTCTTCATTCCTTGTTCACTAATTTTGCATTGTATGCTCCAAATTTAACATAAAATTAGAACACACACTTCATCCACACTTGTGAAGGGGTCTTGAATTGAATGCTTCACTTTAATTAACAAATACCACATAAACAATCAAATGTAGTTTTTTATTTACTCTTTACATATATAATTCGGTAAATTGCTGGGTCAAGTCAAAAAAAAATTTTCTCAACTTTCACCATTAAAAGAGAATTTTCACAATGCTTGGAAAGTCCTTATCAAAGGCCATATGGTTGAGCAAAAGGACCAGGAGCAGAGCTTTCCTCTAAAGAAAGTCACACATTTCAGACATCCATAAAAGTGCAGAGCTCAGTAATCTGCATAGAAGAGAAAAAAAAAAGGGTAACCAATACCTGAATGCCACCTACTTTGGTTGAAGTTAAATTGAAAATGTGACTCATCCACTACTAACTTTGGGGTTGCCATATATGGTTGAGCAATGAGCCGCCGTTATCAAATTCTTGTAAAGTTGTAATCAGAGTTGAATTGGGTACACACCGTAGACCCAACCATTTATGGGCGGCAACCAATTTGGTATTTTAGGCAGTGGACATGAATTAATGAGAAATTATTTTATGCGACTCCAACACCACGGTCATATATTGATATTGTGTTATGAATTACCTCAAATTATGACAAGTGTTGACATTATTAATATCTAAATCCTAAATTCTAAACTCTATTTTCAATAATTTTACATGTAGTATAGTTTTTTTAATTTTATTAAAACATGTAGTATAGTTAAAATGAATTTGTAATACCATTACCACACGATAATTTTTCGAATTAAACCAATTAATTAGAAGCAAGTCAATGTTGCCAAACATGCATGCGTACGTAGTAGCTCCATTATTGGTGTATAGACTACGTGTACCATATTATTTGGGCCAGACATCCTCGTGAGCACACAAGCTAGTCCGCTTCCTCGTGATGCAAGAAAATGATCCCAATCTTTACATGGAAGTGGGAGGTTGGAAATGCAATGAAATGAAACCATTTTTAAGGAGGTGACTTGAGAACTAGTTTATTTATTAGTTGCTAAACATCCAATCTTAGCAGGGAGTGAGGAGGTTTTAACTGGTGTGTCAAAGGTATAATGAATTGAACACAATTTGACAGGCAACAGTAACTTTTTCTTAATGGAAACAGGTGGATTGTAATCAATGAATGGTATTCTTTTGAAGTAGAACCTGAGCCTCTCCATGCATGTAGGGGCCTCCTCCATACACAAAACAGGGTGTCTCATATTGATGTGCCAACAGCCAACCTAGCTAGCATTAGCATGGGCATGGACCACAGGGTTTGCATAAATTTCTTCTCACTGCATTCAATACTACCATGACCCTCCATTAACAAACATTTACACATTACTTCAAGTCAACACACCAACTTCATAACAGCAATGCTTATGCAATAGAAATTATACTATTAAAAAGTAGATGGGGTTTCATAATGGTATTGGTCGCAATATAAAATTATATATGTGCGTGTCAATGTACATATTTAGAGTTTACTTTATCGTCTTGTATCGGCGAGATGGTGAGACATGGAGGTTTTTCCTCACTTATCCAAAAAGGAAAAAGAAATGAGCAAAAGTTGCCTAAAACGGTGGTTTAATGCTAATAAAGGTCATGGAACTCAAAATCTCAACCATGGAATGGGAAAGTCCTCACAAACCCACTAAGCCACAAAAAACATGAGAAAAACAAAAAAGAGACAAAGGAGAGAACAACAATGTCAGAGTTTGTAGTCTGAATCTCTCCCATTTCCCATCTTAGATCTCATCTGACAACAATCTGATGATCTTCTGCCAGAAAAATCCAAACCCTTCTCCTATCCATTGCTCCCTTTGATCACTCTGATCTCAGACCAACCTCTGCCATTTCAAGTCTCTATGTGCTTTTCCAGCTAAGTCTGCTCCTGAAATATGGCACACATGGAACAACCAAACGTATTTAACCCCAATTCAAGATACACAGAACCAGCAGACCTCCATATTCTCTGAACTCACATTTAAACAATTGCCTTTTTCGGTCCCAAAAGATTACATTTTTCCAGTTGACTTAGCCCATACCCCTTTTGGCCTTTCTTTATCTGAAATTTTGTTCATATTAATGGTGTCTGGGTTTGAAGGCTATAAACTTGAACATGGGGTTGTGGCTTTGAAACATAAGCAGAAACTGGAGGTGGGATTGAGTCCAAGTCTTGCTCTTGATCTGGATTTAATGAAATTTCTGATTTCTGGGTCATTTGGATGATGATGATGATGATGATGATAAGCACATTCTAGTATGATACAAAGGGGTTGCTTGAAAATGATTAAGTCCTGTTGGAGACCCTCGAGGGCTGATGATGATGGACCTCGCGACTCCAGTGGGCGTGTTGAAGGGTTGTTGTGGTACAAGGACTTGGGGCACCATGCTTGGGGAGTCTTCTCAATGGCTGTGGTTCAAGCCAATGCAAATTTGGAGGATCAAACCCAGCTCGAATCCGGGCCTCTGAGTTCAACCAAAGGTGGCCCTCAGGGCACCTTTGTTGGAGTCTATGATGGGCATGGAGGGCCTGAGGCTTCAAGATATGTCAATGAAAATCTCTTCATCAATCTTCAGAGTATGTTTCTTCAATCACTGAGAAAACAATTTCATTTTGCATTCTCTAGCATCTCTAGCATACGTTATGTTTCTTCAATTCACTAAGAAAACAATTTCATTTTGCATTCTCTAGCATCTCTAGCATATGTTGTGTCGTTAGACTGCCAATCTGAATCATTGATCGGGTAGAATCTTGTTTGAATGTGCGGTTCAGATTCACAGTTTGTGATAATAATATAGAAATGCTCATCAAGATTACTAATTTGAAACTGTTTGGGAAGCAGGAATTGCATCCGAGCATAAAGGCATGTCGGAACAAGTTATGAGGAAGGCTTTCTTGGCCACAGAAGAGAATTTTCTTTCTGTTGTCAAGAAACAGTGGCTAGGTAAGCCACAGATTGCATCTGTAGGAACATGCTGTCTGGTGGGGATAGTGTGCAATGGACTGTTATACACAGCAAATGTTGGGGACTCTCGGCTGGTTTTAGGGAGTGAAGAAAGGGCCACTGGGGAAGTCATAGCTATTCAATTATCCACAGAGCACAATGCAAATATAGAATCAGTGAGGCAGGAACTCCGGGCAATGCATCCGCATGATCCACACATTGTGGTGTTGAGGCAAAGATGTTGGCGCGTGAAGGGCCTTATTCAGGTACTAACCCAGACAATCTAATATGTTATATTGTCGTATTATCGATTTGAACTATTAATCAGGTGAATTTTTTATTTCAATGTGTGATGTCAAATTGACAGTTTAAATGCTTAATAACATAACATACCAGATATCCAGCGATCCTTCAGTAACTATAGATTCGAACCTCCTTTTGCAGGTTTCAAGATCCATTGGTGATGCCTATTTAAAGAAGCAAGAGTTCAACAGAGAACCTCTGCACCACAAATTTAGACTACCTGAGATTTTCCTCAAGCCAATTCTTTGCCCAGAACCATCAGTATCGGTACACAAACTGCGACCAGAAGATCAGTTTCTTATATTTGCTTCTGATGGACTGTGGGAGCATCTCAGCAACCAGGAGGCTGTCGACATTGTCAATAATTACCCACGCAAAGTAAATATTCCACTCTTACTGTATTATAAATGTACAGTAATAGCTAATGGCCAGTTGGTAGAGAATTTCCCAGCGAAAATGCTTTAAAAACCAGCTTTTTTTCTCCACTCTCTTACAAAGTGTGGCACCAATAAAAAACCAAATCTCAAAATTTTGATCCAACTAATGTAACTGTGTTTTCATTTGTTTTCGTTAGAGGCTATTATGAACTTGATTTGTTATTAACAAGTAGATTCTTTGAAGTTAAGTGGCTGACTTAAACAAGTAGATTCTATTACATCACTTAATAAAATTTGAGAAAACTCTTGGGTGAGTCTTGTATTATTGTCGTGGGAGAGTTGATGAACATTTTCATTGTCTTAAAATGCAGGGAATCGCCAGGAGACTTGTTGAAGATGCACTCGAGAGAGCAGCCAAGAAAAGAGAAGTTAGGTACTCGGACCTGAAAAAGATTGAGCGAGGAGTGAGACGACATTTTCACGATGACATCACAGTTGTGGTGGTGTTTCTAGACCCAAACAAGTTGAAAAATACAAGCTTCCCTCAGATACGTCCTTTCTCAATAAAACCCAGCTTCTCCTAGAAAGGGATTCTTCATCTCCTACATCCTGGTAGACTTGTAGTGAAGAAGATCAATCTTAACAGCTAGCCAGTCGGCGCAAAGGTAGATGCTTTGCGAAATGGGAGGAAAACCTGTTTCCAAAACATTTTCTGTAACCGGCACATACAACTCATAGTCACAGGTTTTTTTATTCTTCGTTACAAAGGAGGCCTAAGACGTGGAGCATGCGAGAATCAAACTTGTAATCATAGGCTTATTTCATTCTTGTAAATTGTAATCTATAATTTGAATATTAGGGTTTCTATTGTAGTCTAGGAATATTGCAGCCCCCTATATCAGACTTCAAAGCCCATACATAATTTTAATCATATGTGATTTGAGTGTGTAAAATGAATCTTCATTCATTTTGATGCAAAAGTAGACTACAAATTCCTTGCGCTTCACCATTAAGATTTGACACATCATCAAACAATATCTGGAATTTCTTCAAAAAATAACTCTGTTAAAATAATCAACACCCTAACTCCCCAGCCTTTTTTCTCCAAGGAGTAACCAAAAAGTGAATGCTAAAGTGGATCAAGGAATTAAACAACAAACGACCAGGAAAAACTAGTTTACTTGATCCATAAGTATTTTGCCAAAGACTTGCACGTAGATGCATATCTTCCGATGGCAAATCATAATTTTCTACATTCAGCTCAAAAGTGAGTCTTAGTTTTGGTAAAGAAACTGGAGGGTTCGGCTTGAGCTTAAGGATCTAGCTTCATTTATAATAACAATTCTTTATAATATATACATGCACTACACCAACAGAACAAAAAATATATACTTGTCCAACTTAAATTGGAAATCTCAGAAGCACCCATCATAACAACCATAACAGAAAAACAAATCAACACAATTGGAGAATGTAAACTAACATATTCTGATTCCCTTCAAAATAAGTAAACAGATCCTTCATCCACAATGTGCTAATAGAAAACATGAATTTCCACATAAGGTGGATGTCCTTACATTTTTCCAATGAAAGCTACATGTACATAATGCCAAAATTACAAAGCTAAAACTGAACAAAATATCAATGAGTACAGTCCATTCCCAGTATCCTACCTGTAGATTGCACAATTCACCCAGTAAGGCTTAAGAAAATCAACCACTACCTCCAAAGAGTTCACTTACCCCAAATCCTCAACCAAGAATATCAGAAATTCTAAAAATACAATCCAGGGAAGAATTTAAGTTTTCAGATCTCTGTTGAGCAAATCTGAATAATTATTACATATAATGATTTCCATCTAACAAATTTACCTTCAACTCAATTGAACCGATTTTGGACATGCTTCTCATGACACAGTGTTGGACAACAGTACTCAGTAGCATCTCATCTGATTGATAATTAACATCTAATTTGAATGAGCGGATAGTATCTGACTAATTGTTTGTGTACTAGATAAGTAGTCATGTGCTATTATCAAATAAGACTCCCCTCACCAAAAACAAAAATAATAATAATGACAACCAAAGCATAAACCGGAAAAAATAAAACACCCTTCACTTAAGCTAGTGCACACATACAAAAATTATATAAATATTCCATAACAAACTAGAGATCTTACTCCCTAATAAATGCCATGATTCGACTCTTCTGCTTTCATATATATTTTCACCATTCATCCCTACCATTGGCCACAAATAACCCAATATTGCAAAGATCAATTGATTAAGAAGCTAGGTATGATGTGGGTTCATTCTCAGAAATGAGTATGGTGGGTCCCCAGAGCACATCTCAGCATAACTAATAAAGGATCAGACAATTTAGAATTAACAGACCAACTTGGTACTACTGTTCAACACTGCATCATGAGTATGTAACCGTAAGCATTTATGAGGTGTTGTCCTTGTGTCGATAAGCAAATGGAAGAGTAACCACCTAACAGTCTCCACAAAAGCCTGATAGAGTACTAAAATTTTCCTAGGATGTTATTTCTGAATTTCTGACATTCTTAGTAGATTACAAGGTAAGTTAACACGAAGCAGGTGGTTGTTGATTGGTCAAAAGCCTCACCAGGTAAATTGAAATGAGACCAAATCAAGAATGAAAGAAAGCTCCTCCATGCCGCCAAATTTTGTTCAGTGACTTGTAGAAGATATCTAAACAGAAATGGAAAAATGCTGCACCTGATAATCCATACAATCAGAAGTAGATATGGGTATGGAAGCCTCTGGGGGAACCACAAAATGTTAGAACTCTAAACCTGCCAAAGAGATAAAAACAAAACCAAAAGACAAGATAAATTAGAACAGCTCACAGTAAAAACATTAAAAACAAATTTAAATCTTTAGGCAAGGGGAGGAGAATGGAAATAGATTTAAACTGGTTTCATAACTCCTAAATAACATACAAACATTAACTTACTACTAAGAAAGGATGCTTCCTTTCAAACGCCTCCTCCAGCACTGCCTGCGATCGCTGCCTTCTAAATTAGAAGGAAAGAAAAAAGATCAGCACTGCAAGAAGCTAATGACAAGAAAATATACTGTAATTCAAAGGGTTCTCAGAAGCAGTCTGAGGTCTTACTGGCTCAATATTTGCCTTCTCATTCACTTGAGAAAGAGAACCTGATGGGGCGTTCGAAAACCTAGGAAGAGAACATTAAGGATTAAAAGAAAAGAAACGAAACAGAATAGAACCTCAAGAAAAGATACGCATCATGCCTTGAATAATTTACTAGAGACATTTACATGATCTTTTTTTATGGCCTTTAAATTTAAATGATCTATTAACAAAATAAATCCAATAGCTTGCACTGATACATACCTGAGTGCCCTTGCCTTCCTTTTCTCTTCTTCCAGAGGATCAGGTTTAGAATCAGTTTTAGGATCAGGTTTAGAATCAGTTTTAGGATCAGTTTTGGAAATAGGTGCAAATCGGGCAAGACGAGCTTTCTTCCTCACATCCTCATCACTTGCTACAGATGGACCAGCAAGCCCAAACCTGATTAACAAGAAACAGATTGAGAACAATTTGCAACATAAATCAAACAAAATAACTGGAGATTTTCTATATTCAAATTCTTGAAAACTATTCAAGCACTGAATTAAAAGAGGCATGACTGCATGAGACATACCTCTCTGCTCTAGCCTTTCTCTTCTGCTCCTCTGATTTTTTAGATGCTTCTGATCCATGAGATGTGGAAACAGTACCAAATCTGCCAGAAGATCAGCCAACACTTTCAGAAACTCAATTCCCAGAAGAAAAGAAAAATAAGAGAAGTGGGAAAAAGAATAAAGATTAAGTCAACTCCTCTTGCATTTCAAACAAACAAATTTTCTTTAGTGCAGTAAAAAAAATTGCAACCATGAAATTTGGCCGCAACTGAAGCTTGGCCTTGCCACTCCATTCCTCAACAAACACCAAAAAATTGATTACAAGATTTTGTAACCCAGGAATCTAATTTCATGAAAAATTGATTTGATGGTGAGTCTTGTGTGATTATGTTACCACTCCCATGTGGTGAGACTTCAGACTTCACAGGACATAACTTAGTAGACAAGCAACTCAATTAAGATGCAACAACACAACATTGAATATAATAAAACCTCAAAGATGCAAGAACAACACAATCTTATATTACTTGATAATTAAAGCATTTTCATCCTTCACTTCGCATCATGACACATTAAACGAAAATTGAAACAAGAAAACAAAGAAAACAGAAAATGTAAAAACCCTAACCCTACAAATCCACCAAAAGAATCAATTTCAAATACCTCTCAGCCCGAGAGTTGCGCTTCTCCTCTTCGGTGAGCTGCACGGATATCCCGAACCGCTCGGCTCGGCGGATCTTCTTCTCAATAGCAGTAGCCGGAGCAGCACCATCAGCTGCGGCCGCGCCCACGGTGGCCTTCGGATCCTCGGGGTCCGATTTGGACCCGTTTTCAGCTGAGCCAACCGCGGCTGACGGAGGCGGAGAGGAGGGAGTGTTAACGGGTGGGTCTTCGGGGCGATCCGGGTTGGCGGTGGGTCGGACCGGGGAGTCTAGGGTTTTCTTAGGGTTTTCCAGGGCGGGGATGCCGTCGGTGGGTTTCTGTGTGTCGGTGGCCATTGGAGGACTGGAGGTTGGAGGTGGGAATCGGATGCTGCGTGAGAAATACGGCCAAGAGAGAGAAAGAGAGAGAGAGGGAGTGGGAGGTGGTGTCGGTGTGGCTTAGGTTGTGTGATTTTTAAGAGTCAAATAGTGAGTACCAACAAGAAGCGGTTGATGTTTGGGATAATTTGCCTGTTTATTATCCCATTTTCCTTTTTTTTTTTCTTTTCCCAAATTATAGGGTTTATTATTATTTTTGGTCGGGGCCCTTATTATGGGTCACTTTTTTCCGTGCAGTAATAAAATCGAGCCATTTTTAAGTTTATTTGTTGTCAAGGAGTAAAATTTTAAATTTTACATAAATTTCGATTAATTTTAATTTTGACAAAAATTAAACAGAAATTGTTATCAAAATATAAAAATTTTAAATGAAATTTTACCATATATTTATTTAAAATATTATATACTATATTGATAAAAAATATTAAAGAAATAAAATTATATAGTAGGTTTTATGTGATATAAGATTAATATAATGCGTGCTAGAGACAAATACTGTTAAATAAAAACTGTTCACTAATTAATAATTACAAAAATTTTATTGAACAAACATCTCAATTTTTTTTATACTACAATATTGCATCATGAATTACATAAATAATCAGTACCACATAAAGCTTCTATGAGGTTCAAAATATTCACTGTCTTCAATATTCTCATGTGCATAGTATGTGTACTGTGAAGAATAATCATCTCATGATACTTTTCCATAATAACTATATAATTGTATAATTGTATAATTGTTTAATTGTTCATTTGCTCATGGACTAATTGTATAATTTGTAAATTGTATTACATATTTACATTAATATTAAGAAGGCATATTTGTATAGTTTGTCCATATTATATAATTTGCATAATTTTCAAAGACATACATAATTAATAACAAATTATGTTTAATTCTTCATGGTGACATGGACTAATTGTATAATTTGCAAAGACATACATATTACATAATTTGCCCATATTCTAAATTATAATTTGTCCATACTCTATCCATACATAATTTGTATAATTTGTCCTTACGGATCATACTCTATTCATATTCAATTTCGCTCAATTAAATGATTTAAAGGGGAATTTGGAGAACTAGTAAATTTTTCAAAATTATACTCAAAATTTTTCGAGATTTCGGCTAAATTATCAACATTTTGTCAAAAAATTGATGAATTTGTGTTAAAATTTACATACCCCCAAAAAACGAAATTGTACTCATTACTTGTTGTTGAGTGTCTGAATGCTTGACTTTAAAATTTTGGTAACTCAAATGTATGTGAGTTAAAACTTACAACTTACAACCTATTGTTCATTAGTTTTAGAAATTAGAATAATACAAATGCAATTACTTAAAAAAAATATATATTAATATACAATCATAAGAAAATAATACACAACAGATCAAAGAAAAACAAATCTTAAACAATAGAAAATATGATTGTTATTGTTAGTTAGTTACAACCACATATACTTGTAATTGACAAACATTATTGTTGATCAGTTAAAACTACAAGTCCATGTGTTTTTTTTCTTGTGGTGGAGCAGGGCCTCTATGGTAAGAGTGTAAGACATACAAAATATTGACGATCAAATAATCCTAGAGCACTAGTGTGATGTTGACTAAACACTATTTAATTATTTATCATAGTATCTTACCAAAGGACATATGTTAGTACCTATTAATGGTGATAATTGCCCTTATTTACATGGGCATCTATTATTTAGGAAAATATAGATTTTCCATGTAGGATAACTAGAAGATTTTAAAGATTATATGTACAAAAAATCTACTAAATTGAAAAAATTTGATCAAGTAACTATTATCAAATAAATTGATAATAAATCTAATTATTACTAACAATTATTAAAATTATTTATTTATTTGTTAATAATTACGAGATCAAATGATTTATAATTTGGTTGATTTTTTTTACAAAAATAATGTGAGACTATATTATAAAATAAAATAAAAAATATAAAGATTTAAAGTTTAGTCTATTTTATGAGTTTTTTTAAAATTAAGATCGGTAATAATTTATAATTTATAATTAATTAATTTTTTTTTTTTGACGACTTTATGTTAAATAACAGTTTTTATTTTTGGCAAAGGAAAAGATAGCTACCTTTGAAAAAAAAAAGAAAATAGCAATAGTTGTTAAATTCTGTTTCCTTTTGTGCAGATATTTAAATTCGCACATTCAGCAAAATGGTAAAACAACGTGAGGCCACGGCTGTAGCTGAGGCGTTGAAGGCGACTGTGGAGTGTGGAGAGTGGTGAATAGCTGTATGCAGCCATTTATTCAGAAAGGATAAGATACCATCCAATACAAAATCCTTCTCTCTCTCTCTCTCTCTCTCTCTCTCTCTCTCTCTCTCTCTATATTTGAATTTGGCACCAACTCTCTCTCCCTCACAGTCATGGGCGTGGCTTCGGTCATCCATACTCCTCTGAAGTTCAATTCACTCCTGCCTAGGGTTTCATCACCATCTCCATCCCCAAAGTGGACTAGGCCTCACTTCATTTACCACCATATCCCTCGCCTTCGTACAGGTCTTTCCCTCTCTCTTTATCCATTTGCTATGTGTAACAATGTAGTAACAGTCTAACAGTCATAGCCGAGTTTACATATTTGTATACGTTGAATTTGGATTGCAGGTGTTCATCATAGTCGTCACGGCCAATCCGTCCCAATTGCATGTTCTCGAGCAACTGAGCAGGACGATGGCTTATCCACTTCAGGTGACTATGAGCTTCTACGAATTGAATGCAAAATTGAGATTCATGAACGAAATGGAGTCGAATTTTGAAGGGTTCAATTTGAAAGTACCAATCATATATTGCTTTGCTGGGGTCATGTTAATTGTAGCTCCAATGGACTGGCAATTGTAACAATTTTATTCAAATCATGTTAAATTTATGGATATTTTTTTCTGTGGGTTATTTGAATATTTGAATCTGCAGAAGACAAGAGAGTTGATTCTCGGCCACATGATGGCATTAGTAATGCAGACACCTCTCACACTTCCTGTCCAGAGAAAATTGACGGAGGCGAAGCTTATGTTTCCTCCGTGAGAACTGTCGCCTTGTGGGTGAGCACTGCTCACCTCTCAGCATAATATGAATTGTATACTTCAACAATGCTGATAAGTCTAGGGATTAATTCCTTTAGGTGTGCGCTGCGGTAGCATTTGGCGTTGGTTTGGGTTACAAAGAAGGAGTTGAAAAGGCAACAGAGTTTTTTGCCGGGTATGCAGAAATTTGCATTGTGAAAGCTTTCCAACAGTGGATAGAAAGTTGAACTATATTTTCCCAAGCATTAGTCATTTCTTTATAAATGTGAAGACATTTCTGGTGTCTAAATCAAAATAATAGGGAACAAATCTTTTAAATTGGTGATATTTTTCGTCTGACTGCACGGTTTTTACATGACATTTGTTTTGACTCTACATGCTTATATTTGTGCTGCATCTACTGAATTCTGGGACTTTACAGGTACCTTTTGGAGCAAAGCTTGTCAGTGGACAATCTGTTTGTCTTTGTTCTGATTTTCAAGTACTTCAAAGTGCCAATTATGTATCAGGTCTTTTATAAACCTTTTTAGCATTTTAATTTATGGTCGATAGTGTTCTCAAATTTTTACATAGAGATTTTTTTTTTTAAAGGATCAAAGCTGTATGGTAAATCATGGTTATGAAAAGTTTGCTCTGTCTTAACTATAGAATCGGGTGCTTTCATATGGTATTGCTGGTGCAGTCGTCCTTCGTTTAACAATAATACTCCTTGGAACAGCCACACTTCAGGTGACTTTATAGTTCTGTGTGCGTGTGTGTTTGTGAATCTACACTGCTTTCATGTTTGTATGTGCTCTTTCTGAAATTTTTGTGCTGTGTTTTTGTTTTAGAGGTTTGAGGCGGTTAATCTTTTCCTGGCCGCAATACTCCTTTACTCGTCTTTCAAGGTGAATCTTCTCTCTGAAATTGGTGTGGTAACTATCATCTCGTATTGACTTCTCAATGGATTGTTGACTGAGATTAGTCTTTGAGTTAACGATGGATTAACGTACTTAGAGACTATGATGTGTCTGAAAAACTGAATAAGAAGATGGTAATTGGCTCAGGTGGCTCTATTGGAACGGTACTGTAAAACCAGTTTCAATCTCTGCTTGAACTTGAAAGTCATTTTCACCTTCTTGCCTATATAAATAAGGACAATGAGATAGGGAACTGATTCACAATTTCTGATACTTTAGGTGCTTCAATCTGTCCCTATATGACAGTAGTGTTTTTTTCCCCCCATATCCCTGATTATTTTTTTTCACTTGTATATTTTCTTTTCTTTGTTTTTTACTTAACTCAGGTGTATTGCCACTCTAAATGTATATTTTATTGTTCTAGCTATTTTCCAGTGAGGAAGATGAAACTGATTTATCCAACAATTTTGTTGTGAAGACATGCCAGAGATTTATCCCTGTCACATGTAAGGTTTCACCTCTAAATTAGCTTGCAGAAATATTTTTTTGGTAGATTGTGGATTGAGCTAGCATTTGTTTGCATAGTTTGATCTCACTTTGCACTAACTTCTACTTCTGGTATATGATTTAATGTATACTTTTTTCTTTTTGGGTGTGTGTGTGAATTCTTGCAGCTAATTACGATGGAAATCAATTTATTACAGTTCAAGATGGTGTGCGGAAGGTAAGTTGTTGATGATATATTTTTAATGCACAAAATTTGTTGCACAGCAAAGATATGAAAGCCTTAAACTGCATAGAATAATTTAAAACTTTCTCTGGATCAACATGCAACATTTTCTGTTTCAGAAACTTGAAAATCACTTATTGTGTTAAATTAATGGCGACTTGATCTCTAACAGGTGTCAAACATTTTGGGCAGGCCACACCTTTACTTCTCACGGTAGCAGTTATTGAGCTCAGTGATATAGCATTCGCTGTAGGTTTTCCCCACCAACTAATAATGTCAGACATACATAGATATATAATGTACATCTATAAAATTATATATCTTAGCTTTGCCACTTAATGTTGTAGTGGAAATGATGATATGATGCTTCATTTTTCTTTAGGTTGATTCAATACCAGCAGTTTTTGGCGTTACTCGGGATCCTTTCATAGTTTTCACTTCTAACTTTTTTGCCATCGTAGGTAATTCTTGTTTAATGCAGGCAGGCTTAAATTGATCATTTTCTGTAAAAATAGGTCTAACTGCATGTCATACAGTTGCAATCTTATTTCTGAATGTGTGTGCATTTCTGCAAAAGATGATATTGACCCTTTTTCCATTGAATATAGGTTTGAGGTCGCTTTACACACTCATATCTGAGGGTATGTCAGACTTGGAGTATTTACAGGTACAAAGTTGACTTTCTCTACTTGAATTTGTAGTGCTGTCTGCACAATTTGTGCCAAATAATGATCATCTACCCAAAGAAGACCGTCATGACAGACTGTGTTTCCATTTGCACCTACTTGAAATGAGGCAATATGAACATGTGATTGGAATGGATCAAACTTGTAGTTGAATATTGAATGGCATCCTAATTTAAGGTTCTTTGTTTCCTATAAAAAAAAGACTAAAATAACCTAAGGTTCTTTGTTGTTCTGATTCTCTCATTTCAGCCATCAATCGCTGTTGTTCTGGGCTTTATCGGTTGTAAGATGATCCTGGATTTTTTTGGTGGGTATTTCAAATACTATTGTTTTTACACAAAATCTTCAATGCATCATAAATTCACATTTTCTCAACTCTTCCACAGGGTTCCACATATCAACGGAGGTGTCTCTTGGTTTTGTAGCTACAAGTCTTAGTACTGGGGTGCTGTTAAGTCTATTGAAGAAATCTGACTAGCTTCAGAAGCAATATAAGCTCAGGGCAGGTGAAATATCTATATTTTATCTTTACCTTTATTATTTCGTGGGAAATTAATTGTTGCCTTTTTCTATTGAACATAGCAATGACAGTTTTGCAATGGCTATCATTGACATTCAATGAGAACAAAATTTTCAGATAAACTTTGTTGGCACAAAATGCTTACTGAAATTACTGATAAACCATCACTAGGTAAGGAAAAACGTATTTTGAGTTGAAAGTCAATGATGGATTTAATCAGAAAGTGGGAAAACCATATCAACATTTTGATATTAAGTGGATAATATTCATTTGTAAAGGTTACTTTCTTTGCTAGATTAATATATTGTACAATAGGGGGAATAATGTGGCAGCAATCTTTCTTCTATTGGTCAAACAAAATCTTTGGATTTCTTCCCTTAAGTTTGAGAATGCTTGTCATTCATGAACTCATGCATGACATATGATTTTGTTGTTATTGTAATGGTGAGGAATGCAGTGCTGGAATCTTGTAAGGTTGAAAGAAGAAAGGGAATCTTGTTAGGTTGAAAGAAGGAAGGGTTTTATGTCTTGCAAAGCGTTTGACCATGGGTTATTGAAGACTGTCAATTTCTCTTAATCCAACAATGATAAACCAGCAAGGGCATCTCATCATCAATGATTATCTTTTGAGATTTGGGTGAGAATCAACTCGGCCATTTCTGTAAGAGAGCTTTCATTTGGTTGTGATATGAGAAACAGAGGGATGAGAAGAAAATCTGTAAAATTCATATATAGCCATATAGGATATACTATAGTTCTTTTTAACCAAATTATTTATTTATTTTTTCCTTTTGTTTAAGCTGGTTTGCTCTAATTGAAGTTATCCAATATATACTCAGAAATATCTTATGCCTTTGGTAGACTCATGGGTTCAAAATTCACTCTTCAGTGTTCATTGATTTAACATTTTAACATGCCCTGATCTTGATTCCAAAAATCAACTAGACCACATTAAACACTAACAGGTTAACAGCATCTTCCCAAGCTGTCCTGCATTTTTCTCTGTTCCAATTTATAAATTTTTTCAGGTTAAGTATTTCCATCAGTTAAAACTATGGAAAATCCATCATATGCTAGCAGACACTACAAAAAAACATTTCTTATTCTTCAAGAAATGTACAGTATTATATCAAGAAATTAAACTTAAAAATATTATTTTCTTCATATAATATCAGTAGAACATGTTTGTTGTATGAAAATAAAAAAGATTTTTCAAAATAGAGAAGTGGATGTCTGTGTACATAATCTTAGGAAAAAACAAACATGGAGTTAAACATGTTAATTAATGGGAGGAATGAGATTATTAGATCCTCAACCACCCAAAAAAGAAACTACACCACCCAAAAGTCTGGACTCTATGCGGTTGACATGTTGGATGGTTACGTTTTTATGTTTGGACTGAGACTGGTGGATGAAGAAAGCATACATCCTCGGCTCTCTTTGACCTTATGATGAATATCGAAATTCAAATCTACGAGGTATTCAAATCGGACGGCTAAAAAAGCAGAACTACGAAAACTAAACATCGCCTCACCACCAGTGCGACGTAAGTAGCCACGCATACATTTCGTCACTGCTTGCGCTTCACAAAATCATACTCTATCTCAGACGGTCCCCTATAAAACGATCACCAACTTTGTACATAGACATCATTGTGCACCAAATACTCACTGCCAAGAAAGCTCACTAAACTCTCTGCAAACCACCGCTAATGGCTTATACGTATGATTGGATTTTGATTTTCCATCTTTAATGTTCATCTGAATTTGTGCTTTTTTGTTACTAAAACTAGAGCTGGTTTTCTGGGTTTTACAGGCAGGAGGTTCTTCCACCACCGTTGGATTCCACTTCCAGCCCACCTGCTCTCTTTGATGGCACTACAAGGTTTATCTCTTTTATCTGCTTTGTCTTTGCTGGGTTGTAGTTTTAGTTTCGTTTGCTATGTGTTTGTTTTGATGTTTACATGCCCTGATGCCCTTGTGTTAATTGGTTACTTTGTATGTTTTGAAGGTTGTACACATATTATTCTTGTCCATTTGCACAGAGGGTGTGGATCACTAGGAATTATAAGGTTGTTTAACTTCTCTCTTTCACTCCTCTTTGTTTGGAATTTTTGACAAAGACCCTTAAAGGCATCAATTTGTCTTCTTTGTATCTTTCCGTAAATTGTTTTCATTTACTTTTTAGCAAGTACCCATATCCAATATTTTTTTCTTACTATTTGTTTTGTTGAATTTTTGAGTTGCAGGGTTTGCAAGATAAGATTAAATTGGTCCCTATAGATCTTTTCAACAGGCCTGCTTGGTACAAAGAAAAGGTCTACCCTGAGAATAAGGTGATTTGTTTGAACAAAATTATGTTCTTGGTTATCTTTGTGTATCTGTAGCAAATTTGGTGGAGTTGTTTACATTTCTTGATTGATTCATAGGTGCCAGCGCTGGAGCACAATGGAAAAATCATTGGAGAGAGTCTTGATCTGATCAAATATGTGGATAGCAACTTTGAAGGGCCTTCACTTTTCCCCAATGTAAGATATCCAGAATTCAATTGTGCCTCTGCTAACCTGTGTTTGTCTTTTAGAGATTTGACCAAAGTGATGCTGTGAAATCATTTTAGGACCCTGAAAAAGCAAAGTTTGGTGAAGAATTAATATCCTATGCTGGTACCTTTACTGGGGCTGTTTTCACTTCATTCAAAGGAGACGCAGTAAAAGAAGCTGGTAAGGCTTTGAAGGTTCTCCCATTAGGGACTGCTTTTGTTATTAAATTTACACTGACCAAAATTGGCTTTCTGCATCAGGTGCTCAGTTTGATTACTTGGAAAATGCTCTTAAAAAGTTTGATGATGGGCCATTTTTTCTGGGTCAGTTCAGTTTGGTAAGTTGAATATACCATTATTTACATGCCCATTGCTGATTTCATACGAATAACATTAACTAGAGGAATTTTTTGTTTCTTCTTCTTTTCCTTGAGCAATATGATAATAACCAATAAAGTGGTTAAGCTGTGGTTTGAGTATGAATTTTTGTTTATTGATCTCTGATTTATGATAGAAATATTTGATCTTCAGGTGGACATAGCCTATATTCCGTTTGTTGAGAGATTCCAAACCTTCTTATCCGAGGCGTTTAAGTATGACATCACAGCAGGCAGGCCTAAATTAGCAACATGGTTGGAGGTACACTAAAACACCATATCTATAGAGAGTTATGAATTCCGGTGACTAAGTAGTGCCTGTTGAAAATTTTTTCAACTAATTGAATAGTTTCTTTGGCATACAGTAAGGTAGACAATAATAGTTCTTGGTGGTATAGTATAGCAGGGATGCAGTAACATCTCATGAGACTAAGCTAGCTTACCGGCAATAATTATAGTTGTTTCCCAGCAAGCATTCTATGAAAACATCATTCAGTTATCTATTATCTTAAACATGGATTTGATTAGAGAGACACGTTCTATGTATCATAGTTTTTGGTTACAGATGGTGATTATTCTGGTTATTATATCCTTGTGCAGGAAATCAACAAGATTGATGCTTATAAGGTGACCAAAACTGATCCAAAGGAGCTTGTTGGATTCTACAAGAAGCGCTTCTTGGTACAATCTCTTTGGCATACCCAAATATGAAAGTCATGGACTCATGGTTTTTCTTTCTTTCTTTCGTTCTAAATTGGTCAAGCTGTTTGGTAACCTCCAAAATTTGTTTGCATTGCAGGAGCAACAGTGAATGTGGGAATGAGTAGTGCTTTGGATATGGTATAAATAAGTGGCTCACTCTAGAGAGTGTTTGCCAGATTTTATGTTTATGTATGCATATGTAAGGTAGTGTTATAGTCTTACAGATATGCACTTGTCTGGAGGTGGATGTATAAGGGTGTCTTGGTTATACATAATACATTACATCAATAAAATTCAGGTCATTTGGTGCTGTGTTAGTACGTTTAATGTAAATTATTGTTATTCTTTTGTGAAAACTAAAGGGGAGAGAGCTCCGATTTCTGGTAATTCTTTACTTAGCAAAGTACTGGAAATGGGAAGACATTCTCCTACATACAAATTGCATTATCAGATAAATTTGAGTGTTTTTGCGCCGTGAAGGTCAAATTTTGGATGTTTAATTTACAGTTCACTTCATGCTCTTCATCGGTAGCCACCTATAGCCATCTACAGTTAGAAGAGATGCGACAATGACAGTTGAACTTAACATTTGAGTTTATTACTTTCTCTAAGTTTGTTCCTTTACCACTAGCCATGTAGAGTTGGAGATACATAAAAGAAAGTAAGGCTTATTGGATGAGAATGATTGATTAACTATAATTGGTTAACCAACGCCAGATAATATGAATGACTAAACACAACAGTTGAAATTAATAAATATTAACAAATATTGACGTGAATTAGATACATTGTCTCTTATCAAAGAAATAAAAGTATACTAGAAACTTCTTATATGATGGGTGTCAATGTGAGATATAGATTCTAGAGTTAAACCAAGCATTTTACATTTATGTAGAAAATAAATATTTATTGGAGTTAATTTCATAAATACTCCCTGAGATTTTAAAAATTACAACGAGACCTCTTGAGATTTTAAATCGTTTTCACATATCCTCTTCCGTTAAAATTTCATCTAAAAATATTTCTAAATGACAAATTTAACCTTATCGTTCATTTACACTAACATCTTTTGAGGTTTATAATATTTTTACATAACCTTGAGATTTTAGCCTTTTTTATGTTACCCCTTAATTACTAACATAAATAGCATAATCTTGTAATTACTAAAATAACATTTATGAAGTTAAAATAATGTTTCTCAATAGTTATATTTCTTTTTTATATATTAAAAGATATTATTTTTGGAGATTCAACTATTGCATTTTATTTGTCTTAAAATATATATCTATGAACCAATATATGAATTATTTTTCTAGAATATCACAATGAAAGAAATGAGTTATTTTTTCGACAAGAATTCTTTATACAATGAAAGAAATGGATTATTTAGCAAATAATTGAATTGCATAAAAAGAAACACTTATTTGGTTTAACAATATTTTCATACAAGAAAAATAAGATTAACAATATTTTAAAATTTCAAAATCGGAATATTTTTTCAACATATAAGGAAGATATATTATATTAGCCACTTTTTCTTTTTAATCAAAATAATATTTTTAAAGCCAATAACCAAACATTTTAGGAAACTTAATGATACTGAGAATACTCCCTCCAAATAAATAAAAAATATTCCCTAAAAAAAAAAAATGATATTGAGAATACTTGTACAAATATAAGGTGGCGTTATGTTTGTCAGGAATTAATTAAGTAGTTATTTTCTAGTAAATAATTTATTTATTTGACTTTCTATCAGTTATTTATAGTGGAAAACACAATCTGACTTTGCAATTAGTACACATCATAATTTTCTGTACGTTTGACCCCAAAAGGGGTCCACGTCAATAAACAACTGTAACGTGTCCCCTCAAAAGCGTCCCCAAGATTCCATACGAAGAGGTGCACCCGACTAACGTGGGCCGCAGCTGCAGCATATCTCCTTCCCTCCAATGCCCGCTAAAAGCTCACGTGGCCATCAAAACTGGCAGTTTCAACGTCTAGAAGTAGCACAAAGCTTTGAAACTTGCAAATGGCGGAACTCTGAGAGCTCACAGAGTGACACAAAGACCGAGAAAAAAGAGGGAAAACGTTTCCGTTCCGAATCAAACGCCCCAAACACCAAATTACCAATCTCTCTCTCTGAGCTATGATGGCAGAGAAGAGCTTGACTGACCTCCACGCTCGCAAGCTCAGGAGGTAAAGCGTACACCCTCATACAGTTTTTGAATTTCGTCGTTTTCTCTACGTGTCCTCAAACCCTACGTTTTCGCGTTTTCTCTAACGAATTATATGTATTGGACTCACTCTAATCCTTTATCTCGCTGATACTTCGGAACAGAGAGTGACTCAGTCATGTCACACTCGAATTCTTCTCTTCCATTCCACTCGTAGATCATCGATTATCTATTGCTTTTGTTTCTTGAATTTAAGCTATAGAATTAAATTCGTTTTCTTTCTTTTCAAAAATTTAGATTCTGCTTCAGGATTGGTTGGTCTTGAATTTGATGAGGTTCAGGATTGGCTAGTCTTGAATTTGATGGAGGTTGTGTGGTAACCTCTGGTATTGAGGGGAATTAGGGTTAGGATTCGTGTTCGAATGCGTAATGTGCAAGGTTGATCTCTGTCTTTGCTTCGAGTGTGTAATGTGGCGGGAGGTTTAGAATTCTTAGTTTTGGTTGTAAAGAAAATGAGAACTATGGGAAGTAGAATTGAAACTCTTTGTGAAGCATGTTGTTGTCCTTGTTGAGTAAGCGCTCGTTGGAGGCTGATTGCAGGTCTGTAAAATTTCCGAAAATTATTTCATATTGGGTTCGTCCAATTTAAGCTTTTTCCTTCTCAATGCTGGTAGAGTGCAGCCTTCATATTTGGTCCTTATATTCCCCCATTACGGTTTCATGTTTCATATATGTTAAATGCACGGTGTATTCGTTCATGATGCTGTCTTAGATTAATCGTTTCTGTGGTGGAATCTTAACTTCTAATTTTTTTTTTTTCATCATTATGATTGTTATATTTTGCATTTAAAAAATCCTTAGATAATTTGGTTTCAACAGGGACGCCTATGGATTTGCTTTGAGACCTCAACATCTACAAAGATATAGGGAGTACGCTAGTATCTACAAGGTACTTTTTTTAATCTAGGTTTTCTCCTTTCAGTCCTGAGTAGAATAGGCAAATGTTATACGCATTTTTGTGAGATTAGAATGACTTTGTAACTATTTTAAATATGTTCAACCTCTGTCTTGTATGATCAACTAGGTCTGAATTCAATATGTAGAGACGTGGTAAAGCCATTATTTTGATTTAAACTGGTATTATCTGTTTTATTGTTATAGGAGGTTTTATCTGCTGAAACTTTTGCAAGAGAGGAAAATTTGATTTTAAATCAACATTAAGCTTCATTGAAAACTAAAGTGAAATGATAATTTATCCTTGGGTTCCAGTTTTGTAAAAGTTCTAAATAAATGGAGGCTTTACAAATGTCTTTTTCTGAGACTTTTTTGTTTCTTTTCAAAAAAGTATTTCCATCAAAATTAACAGAGCCAAAGGACTAAAGTAAGAAAATTTGATTGTTCAGTTTAGTGACATATTTATGGTATCAGGAGGAGGAAGAGGAAAGATCACTTAAATGGAAGAACTTTCTTGAACACATAGAGCAATCTTCTGAATCATGCTCTCCTGAGAAGAAATATAAAGAGGAATTGCAGACTGAAGCTATTGAGCAGAAAACAGAGACAGTTTCCGAGAGTGGTGAGGAAGGGAATAATACAAGTTGTAGGAAATCTGTTTCTGATGGTGCATCAGAAAGAGATCCCGAAAAAGAGGTTCAACTGTCAAAAGAAACAGAAAAATGTAAGGTCCAAACATGGACTCTCATTAGATCATCTCTTGGTTCCATTGAGAATGTGATGAGCTTTCGTGTTAGGAAGGGAAAAAGTATGAAACAGGAGCATATAAATGCGGATAAAGACCATCTTTCATCAGTAGAAGAAGCAACCTCTTCACGAGGGGCTTCTGAGGATGATGTTGATGTTGGGGGAGACAATTGTCTTCACGATGCTTTGAACAACAGTATGAATGCCTCCACTGCAGAAAGTTCTGTAACTGATGGGCTCTCTGATGGTGTGAAATTTGCTGGGGCAGAAGAGGCTGTGGGTGATGGTGTCTCTAACAGTGTGGATGTTATTGGGACAGAAGAATCTGTGGCTAATGGGGTCTCTCAGGAGCCTTTCTTTCCTTGGAAACAAGAACTGGAGTCCCTTGTTCATGGGGGAGTCCCAAAGGACCTCAGGGGAGAGGTAAAACCGATATTTCCAACTTGACTGATTCGACCAAAATAACTTGTTTGAGTGGAAGTGCATGTTTTCTAAATCTTGGCATTGCAGTTATGGCAAGCTTTTGTAGGTGTGAAGGCTCGTTGGGTGGAGAGATATTACCATGACTTGCTAGCTCAAGAAACAAATGCTGGTGAAAGCATGGATAATGACAATTCATCTGGTGTTCCGAGAAAATGGAGAAGGCAGATTGAGAAGGTCATTAGATGCATGTGCCTTGGACTTTATCGTTTCAATTCGTAGGTGCTACTTCTTTTGCTTTGTATTGCAATCTGGGTTTCTCCCTAGACTAACTTTGTTTGCATTCTATTTCAGGACATACCACGTACATTTCCAGGGCATCCTGCATTAGATGAGGATGGTCGGAATTCACTGAGGCGTTTGCTTTTAGCTTATGCTCGTCATAACCCCTCTGTTGGGTACTGCCAGGTAATTGGAGCAATTCATCTGACATTTTGTTTTGTATTTGCTTCAATGGAGTCTTACTTTTGATCTTGCATGGAAAGTCCTTTTTTTAATTTTGGGCTAATGACAACCCAGGAAAAATGATCCCTTAAATCCCAATTGCCATTGCATTAACCAAGCTTTGAAGAACGTTTGCAAAAGATCATTCCTGGCTTGTGTTTGACCTTAGATTCTTTGTTGTTCTCTTGATACTTCTATGTAGACTCTCTCTCTCTCTCTCTATTTTCTTCTTTACTCGTTCAACATGAACTCTTAAAAATCCTACATAGGAATACATCAGTTTAATTCTCATTTCCCTGGCTTTTTTACTTTAAAAATAAACATTTCTAAGTTTTCAAAGGATTGTATATTTGTCTAATTAGAAAAATTTGATGTTGGGCTTCTGTTAACTACAACTCTAGCAACTACTACATCACATGCACCAACCTACAATGAGTTTTTTTTTTAATCAAAATCTAACATGATAAATATCTTATTTCTAATTATTTTTGTCAATATTATTATTACTTTGGTATGAAAATATATGCAGGCAATGAATTTCTTTGCAGGGTTATTGCTGCTTCTGATGCCCGAGGAAAATGCCTTTTGGTAGGTTTTAAGAGCTCGTATCCCCCTATCTCTTCTGATGGTATTTTATTTCTAAAACAAAATAGACGCTCTCTAATAACTTCTGTAGAGAAATGGTTTTCTGTGGAGCTGAATATGTTTTTATTTCTTTTTTAGATTGCACAAATTTATATTGTATTTGTTTCAGTAATTGAGATGAAAGAGTGGTCTAGATTTGCTAAAGATAGTTGTCTCTTTGAACATTACAGCATCTAAATTTTTACCAATCTGTACACATGCTCTATTGTAACCTGGCTCATTTTATACATGTCTCCTTTTTATGAAATTTCTTATAGGACCTTGGTGGGTATGATTGATGACTATTTTGATGGCTACTATACTGAGGAAATGATAGAATCTCAGGTCTGATTTCAAGGTTTAGAGTTCTTGAGCATAAACATTTTTCATTGCATTTTGATTCACCATTTTATATTGATTACACTTCCAAGATTTCTAATTCTTATAAAGATTCTGTTATGTTTAATCTTTATGCAAATTAATTTTTCTGTTTTATCAGGTGGACCAACTTGTATTTGAGGAGTTGGTGCGAGAAAATTTTCCAAAATTGGGTTTGTATACTTCTAATACCTGCTACGTTAATCATTTTATTTTGTGGTTCCTTACATTACATTAAGAGGTGCAGCAATTTTTTTGTTTCTTTCATTCCTTCTATGCTTATTATGGCAGTGAATCATTTGGATTACTTGGGAGTCCAGGTGGCATGGATCATTGGACCTTGGTTCCTTTCCATTTTTGTAAATATGATTCCTTGGGAAAGTGGTGAGATTTACATGCCTTGTGCTTTCTGTTATTTAAATAACCATTTTCTTTAGTTGAGTTTCAAGATTGACTTTGATTTTTGTTATAAAATATCTACGAGATTTACGTGCCTTGTGCTTTCTGTTATTTAAATAACCATTTTCTTTAGTTGAGTTTCAAGATTGACTTTGATTTTTGTTATAAAATATCTACCTTCTTATTACTTCGTTGATCTTTAGTTATTAGAGTATGGGATGTGCTCCTGTTTGAAGGAAATCGTGTTATGCTATTTCGAACAGCACTAGCATTGATGGAGCTATATGGTATGCTGTAGTGTTACTAAATCACAAGTTCATAACAGACATGATTTTATCCTTTTTTCAATTGCATCCAAAGAATTGTAATTTTATTATTTATATGTTCCTGCAGGTCCTGCATTAATTACCACTAAAGATGCAGGGGATGCTATTACTTTGTTTCAGTCCCTTGTTGGCTCAACATTTGATAGCAGCCAGCTTGTTTTGACTGCTTGTATGGGTTTTTTGGCTATAAATGAAACTAGATTGCAAGAGTTGAGGGATAAGCATCGGCCAGCTGTATTAGCAGTAGTTGAGGAAAGATCTAAAAGTGGTCAGGTTTGGAAGGATTCCAAAGGGATTGCATCTAAGCTGTATAGTTTTAAGCATGATTCTGCTACAATAGAAGAACAAAGTACTATTAAAGAAAGCAGTGCAGATGGAGATATATCTCACTCGAAATCTCGCTCCTGTAATCTGGATGAATTAGTTAATGGCATATCTGCTGATCCAGAAGTAGATTCTTTACAGGATCTTCAGGAAAAGGTTGCTTTCTTACCACTATGATGTGCCATTATAATTTTTTGAGATAATGTAATCTGTGAAGTAAATTTTTTGATAAATTTGGAAATTTCATTTAATACTGTGGAATTTTAAAGGGGGGGGGGGGGTTATGGATGTGCTGTTTCTCTGTGGCTTTAGGCCTGATCAAAATTTTTCTCATTTGGAGGTGTGTTCTCTTTTTCATTTTATAGCCTAATTGGCGTGGATGAATTTTCTGGTTATAGGTAATCATAATATAATTTCACTTGTAATTAGTTGGAAGATATAAGCAACCCCCGTGCAACTCCTTTTAAATTTCAATCATTAACAGCTTTTGTGCAGGTGGTTTGGTTGAAGGTTGAGTTATGCAGGGTGCTGGAGGAGAAAAGATCTTCTGTACTCAGGTTACTAGCTACTAACTTTAGAGGTTTAAAATTCTGCACTTCTGGGACCTGCTTTGTTTGTCCCTTGATAAAAGTGAAAATCTTTTTAGATAAACTAACTCATTTGAGAATGTTAGTTTTTGGGCCTGAATCCCTTGCAGTTGGAATCCTGCCATGCATTGTCTACTTCATCCACACTGCACTTTTTGACGTTAATGTACATCCATGAGACTACTTAAACATTTCCTTTTCTGGAAGCACACATCTTGTTTAGCTTTTTTAATGCTGCTGTCTTCTGTCACATATTGCATTTCTTTCCTTTTACCTTCATCATTGTGAAACTTCAAAGGATTACTCTCCATGACCAAACTCCTAATTAGACCTGTTTGATAATGGCCTCAGTTAGGGATTTGATTCAAAGATCAAAAGGTGCACACAAACATCCATAGATGGCCTTCAATATTTGTGCATGTAATTACTCATGTAATGAAATTCTCAATTGCCCTTTTGCCTGGATTATTACTATATTATCTTTATGCCTTGTGAAAATAATCATTAAAACTCTGTTTGCGGTGCCTATTCTTTTCCAGAGCTGAGGAGTTGGAGACAGCACTTATGGAGATGGTCATGCTTGATAATCGACGACAATTAAGTGCAAGGGTAATTGTACTGTTGATTTAGCTGACTGTTCTTGCTGTCTTATGTTTGCCTATTATGCTGTGTTGAATAATAAATATGTTATGTTTGCCTATTATGTCATTTTGAAGAAATTTGTACTATGTTTGTTTGAAAGATGGTAATGTTCACAGTTTCCTCAGTGCAACACCCTCCCCAGAAGTTCAAAGATTATTGAAGAAATAGGCATTTGGGATCAGTCGACACAATATATCCCTCAAGTTGTTGCATTATGTTCAATCATCTACTCTAATTTATTGTTCTGACATCAATGCTATGGTCTACTGATTGATATTTTGGAGTGAAGGATGAATTCTAGGGTTATCTTCAATAATATGATTTATATTAATCAAAAGGGTTAGGATCCATGACCCCTTTTAATAACACAATTTGCGACACAATTTTGAGGCCCTTGTCAATGGTTAGGATGAATTGTGACATTTATTCCTTTTGTTACCAAGGTGAGAGAGGAGTTGTATATATTTTTCTTCTCACCTCACCTCAAATTTTTCCTAACCGTAGTAAGTGATTGCATCCAACGGCCTCAAAATTGTCACAATTTGTAACCAAAAAAAGAGATGGATCCTAATCCTAATGAAAATGCTTTACAAGTTTGTCTTAGTCTCCTCTCCAGTGTATCTAGTTGAACCAATTCACGTAATTTAGTTGGGTAGCCATCATCTGGTCATCTAACAACGTAAAAATTGTATTATCTTCTCTTTGAGATAGTATTTAGCATTGCCAATACAAAATTCTCCCGTCCCTTCTTAAATTCATATCCTTGCAGGTTTACACATTTACTCATGGTCCTGCAGGTGGAGCAGTTGGAGAAAGAGGTGGCTGAGCTACGGCAAGCCCTTTCTGATAAGACAGAGCAAGAGGCTGCAATGCTTAAGGTTTAAATTTTCTTGTTGTTTTCTCCTTTGTTTGGGGACGGAGGGGAGGGAAGATGATCTCTATTTTTTGTTATGTTTAGGTCTTGATGTTGGTAGAGAAAGAGCAAAAGGTAACTGAAGATGCCCGAATAAGTGCTGAGCAAGAAGCAGCAGCTCAGAAACAAGCAGTTCATGTGCTTCAGGTCCCTTTTTTCTCTTTGATGTCCTGGTATATTAATGTGCTCATGGGATGTATCTTATCTATTTTTTGAATCCCTCTCCTAACATTTTGGAAATCAAATGAGGCCTATTGAAAATTCAGTTTTTATTGGGATGCATATGCTTGACCAAGGAATCATGTAATATGATTAAATTGTGCTCTGTCATTTTCTCCTGGATATAGTATTCTATATCAATATTTTGTATTTTTAACAACATTTGGTCTTTCTTCAATTCAACACTTAGTTGCCTAACTTGCCTTTTGGTGCCAGATGCCAGAAACATCTCAAGCACTCTCTACACTTCCACTTATAGTGGGAGTTTCTCCTATATTCTTTTTGATAGCTCAATTACTTTTCTTTTTCCTGATTTTGACATCTTGATCTTGGTTATTTTATAATTCACACAGTAGTTCCTTATCTTTTTCTGACTTTCCTTGCAGTTATTAATTAAAGGATATTGTTCCCCATTTCTAATAATTTTTGGAACATGCACCATTTCCTTATATTATTAGTTTTCTAAGAAACCCACATCTTTATGGAAAATTGCATGACTGTGAAAATATGCTTACCTGAGGCAAGCTGAATCTATTTTCTTGGCAGGTTGTTTCATTTCCTTGTCTTGGTATTGGGGCCTCATCAAACTCCAGATCTCACAATCTGGATGTCACTTTTTCAATCTTTGTACAACATGAATAAATCTATTTCTCAACAGAATAGCATATATGCAGGAAAAGTATGACAAAGCTATGTCTTCACTTACTGAGATGGAAAAGAAGGTAAAAGTGGCAGAATCAATGTTGGAGGCTACATTGCAATATGAATCTGGCCAAGCTAAAGCGCTATCTTCTCCACGGTACATGAAAATCTGCATCTCTGCTTCCAGAATGAGCTCTTGATGGCTTTCTGTACAATACACAGTCCCAAATATTTGTATCTATTTGTGCATAATCCCATTTAGGTTTAACGATGAGATTCTCAATCACAATCATCTCTCCTGTATACATTTGTCTGTGATAAATAATATAACTGCTCTTTCATTGTTGTGTTAGTGACCATGTGCTTCTGTGGTAGTACCTTATCAAAGTGGTCTGCTTTGTAGGGCTGTGCTGGGCCCAACACAGGCAAACTCCACAAGAAAGGGTCTTCTACCGTTTGGACTTGGTTGGCGTGACAGAAATAAGGTATATATAATTGTACATTTTCTGCTTGTTGATTGCTAAGTGACCGTCATGTTTAGACCAATAGTCCAGTTGAGTCGATGGTTATCAGGCTTCCTGATCTACTCCTAAGCAGTAACCAGTGCATTGAGAACAGTTTGAAGTGCATTTCCTGCTATTCTCTAACCCATGCATGCTTCTAAACCTATTCTGATTTTTGTTTGCAAACCTTTCTCTTTTAACAGGGATCCAATGAACACAGAGAGACGACGATTCTAAAGGAGAAAACTGGTGAGAAAGAGCAGGACTTGTAGTGTGAATATTTGATTGACACTGATGCCACCCCAATTTTTACTAGATGTCTTCGCTCTGCCCACTTTCTTCTTTGTATTTATACACTGGTGGTTGAGGGAGCCATCAATTAGTAAACTTGTTAGTTTTAATGGTGGGCTCGGTTCACCCCTAGACAGTCAAATTGTAAAGCATATTATTAGTTTTTATTGTTTATTAGTCATTTATTTACAATAACCAGTCACTTTATTTATTTTTATTTTTTTTGAGAAAAAGTCGAGCACACTCCAAATGGCCTGTCACATCAAACTCTTATTAACAGCTCAATCTAATTCATTCAAATTTTTTACCTCTTGGAAAGAAATGGAGTGAAACTATGTCAGATGTGTTAAAAGTTTAATGATTGGGAAATAAAATTTAACCTTATGTATACAGACGGAGATATTTAATGGTAGTTGTTTGCTGTCACTTGTAGGCGACCAAGCTTTGGAACATGTCATGACTATATATGGTTGAGTTACTTGAGTATTATGATCTTTGAAGGGAAAAGATTAGAGTTGCTCCAACATTTTCTTATCTGGTTCTAGCTATTTCTTTTAGAAAATCTTAAATTGTTAGTTGTGATAATTATTGTAGACAAATGGCCAAGAGGCAAGTCAGGCAACTGCAAGAAAGGAACTGAGTTTTTAGAATAAATATAGATATATTACCAATTTTTGTGCTTGTTTTTGTGTTGGGAATTTGGCTATTCTTGAGTAGGAGGCAGATAAGCATCATTTTGCCTGCTTAGAGTTGGAGATGTGAACTTGGATAATATACTGATTTTTAATGCTTCATAAATTTAAAGGCGATAGCTTTATATTTCACTTTGATAATCAGTCTCATGGAATTTGCAAAAAAGTTTAAAGAAATGGATCTTCACGAAAACCACTACATTCTTTATTAAACAATGGCCAATTTTAAAGAAAACTTGAAAATGACATTTCAGAGACCAGATGTGTATTCAGGAAATAATATTGGTTATTCCCAAATCTGTTCAATCATTGTTGCTGTTTGTTTTTCTCTAAATGTGAGTGCTTTGGTGTTCTGGCTAGTTGTTAGCACATAATCTGGTTTATGTCAATTTGTAGGTAATGATAACAAAAACCCGAGCAGAGGGACTTTTCTGAGACCATTGTCTAATTACACAAAACCAAATCCCAAATGCAGCCTAAGGCTCACTTTGTCAGGATTGATATTTGATAATGAATGCATAAAGCCAAAGTGTTATCTTTCAATGTGTGTGTTTTAATAGTAATTTGCTCTTCTTCCCTCTTGTCATTTTATTATTTTATGTTAATATTTCTATATAATCCGGTATTATGCAGATTTGAAGAAGATTGTGCTTTGCAAAGGTGGAACCAACACTGGCATAGCAGCTCCTCAGGCATTCGTTAATTATCAATCCATATCAAGCTCATCTCCCGAAAACTTTGTAATTTTTTATTCCTCTCTGGAGAGAGATATACTGAGTATTCCATGCATAAGATGATTGGACTTCTATGTTTTTCTTTATCTCACGCTGGTATGGTTTGCATAAAAAATATCTTGATTGGAACACAAGAAAATCATTGGAAATATGGTCAGTAGCTAGATATTGTGTGTTTGTAATTTGACTGAACCTTTATTTTCTAGTACAAATGTGGGTTTTTAAGTATTCCATACTAGCTGCTCATGAACCTATGGCTTATCAATAAATGTGCAAAGACACGGACTTGGAAATGTGGAGAAATATTTGAAACCTCAAATTTGAAATAACTCTTTTTTATTTTTTACCAGGGAAGCTTCAATACCAGTTATCAACAAACACAATCATCAGTTGAGGCTGGAGTTGTACATCCAAACCAAGATAAATGCTTTAGATCCCAAATTAGCTCAAATCTGCACCAGAATAATCCATCATGTGCTGAGACATATAGGACAATAGAGCCTTTAAATATAGCATCACAAAACATAGAAGAGGATTCAAAAACTATACCATCCACAGCCAATAGTGCTAAGCCTCCTTATGATGGATATAATTGGAGAATATATGGACAGAAGCAAGACAAAGGAAGTGAGTACCCACGAAGTTATTTTAAGTGCACACATCCAAATTGTCCTGTGAAAAAGAAAGTCGAGAGATCTTTGGATGGACAGATTGCTGAGATTGTCTACAAGGGTGAACACAAGTACACAATCACTCAAAGCCTCAGCCTCCAAAGCGCAGCTCATCAGGGGCACAAGGGTTAGGACTTGTACCTGATGGAACTGCTCAAAATACCACCAACAGGTTATGGAATAATCATCTTAATGAAAGAAATGAAGGCTCTCAAGGTAGAGTAGAAGATTGCAATGAAGTTGGACTACCTGTGCATTCTTATCAAAGCAAAGCTCCACTGCCTTATGATCCCGTTGCAACTGGAGCAATAAATGCTGGTGGTGGAACTCCTGATAATTCATGTGAGGATGGAAGCAAGGGACTTGAAGCAGAAGATTATGTGCCTAGAAGTAAGAGAAGGTAAGATCATTATCAGAGACCTATCAGTTTTAGCTTAGAAAGTTGGTGCACCTAAATTCAAACTTTTATGTGGTACGTGTAGAAAATTAGTGTATGAAGAGAATATAAGTAGAAGAAAGTAGAAAGTAGCATATTGTCCTTGCATTTGAAATCAATTATTAATACCCTATTTTGATATTTATGCAGTTCCATTAATAACAAATATAAATTAATTTATCCATGTTTAACATTTTTTGCTTTGGTTGCGTTAAAGATAATTGAACCATGGTCTCGTCCTAACTTTTTTTCCTACTCACTCTCACTACTTGAGCTAACCCTAAGGACATCCATGTTTTAACATTTCATCTTCTATAAAGCCTCCATATGTTTGTATTATTTCAAACAAGTTTACTATTTTATCCCATTTGACAATTTAATTAACTAAGGGCATTTCTTGGGTTTTTGAAAATTTCATCTAGATTATGATAGGAAACACTCCAACAACGCAGGAAGAATCAAATTGTAACCGCATGCATCTAGTATCTACTTTCAACTAGATTATCCTTTCCTGGAGATTAATGAACATTTTATTTGAGATATTAACTAAAAGGACCTAGACAATCGAACCAAATGGAAGTCAATTGATCTCATTCATCAAACATTCAAACCCAACCAGTCCCATATATAGATGTCAAGGGAAAGCAATCCATTTAAAGAAACGGCATTCAAACTTGTTCATCCACACAAAATTTACAATTCATCCATTCTTGACCAAATCAAACAGACCTATGAAGAAAAAAGCACCGTTTGCATAACTCCTGAAATCCTAGAGTTCACACTAACCTCGGCAGGTTCAGCCAGCCTTGCTGTTTCGACATCAAGTTCAGATACAGTTTGAGGTGCATTTCCTGCTATTCTCTAACCCATGCATGCTTCTAAACCTATTTTCATTTTTGTTTGAAAACTGGTGAGAAAGAGCAGGACATGTAGTGTAAATATTTTGATTCACACTGATGCCACCCCAATATTCACTAATGTCTTCGCTCTGCCCATTTTCCTCTTTGTATTTACATACTGGTGGTTGAAGCAGAATTGCTAGGGTCATCAAATATGTTCAAAGAATTTTGTTCGTCAAACAATATGGTAGGTTACCATCTGATCCATGTACTAATAGATCATTTGATAAAACAAATTTGATGATCATATTAAAGGTGGTGGCTATTATGGGAGTAGGAATAAATCAAGTACTACCTAAATAAATAGAAGCAAATTGAAACATTAATTAACCAGCTGCAGAAACGAGTGGTTATACTGGTAAGGCGTAAGAAAATAAAACAATTAAGTCAATAGTCAAGCACACTCCAAATGGCGTGTCACATTGAGAAATTACAACAGTGCACATTCCAATTTAATATTGACACGATTTGAACAACTTCCCATTCTACACAGTTTTCATAAGTTCAATACAAAGCAGAACTATACATCAGTATTAAAGGAAACCAAAGAAACCCACGGTTATTTAAACAATGCAAAGGAAAAATTCAAGCGAAAAACCACTGCATGAAGGTATACAAGTATTTTATACAGCCTTCTGGCACTATAAATTTTCAGAAAAAAGGAGGTAAAAATTTTTCTGATGAGACACAACTGGGAGATGGGAATTGGCCTTTTTATGTGTGTGATGGTACAAAATTTAAGAACTGACAGCAAATAAACTGCAGCCCTGAGGCATTGTTATCATCAGCTGTAAAAACCAGTCCATTACCGAAGGAGCATCTATCAGGCAGTATCACAGCAGCACTATGGCCGGCCCGTCTCAAAACAGCCACCAGCATCCAGAGGGAACCCAACAACTTACAACCAAGAACCAAGTAGCCAAAATTTAATCTTTTAGTCTCATGTCCACTACCGCCATTGGGCTTTCCTTTCACTCTCCCTCTTGTTTCTAGGGGGAGTACAAGGGGCAAGACGGGAGCTTTGAGCTGGCTGTGTTTCAGGGTCGTACATTTGTGCAGCAAGGTAAGTCAAAGCAGTGACAACATCAGCTATAACCGGCCGCATATTAGGCTGCTCCTGAACACACATTGCTGCAACAGCAAGAGCTTGGTACAATCCCCTTGGGGGATATTGACCCTGGAGCATTGGGTCTGCCATTTGTGAAAATTTCTTTCGGTCTTTAAACAAGGGTCTTGCCTGAAAACAAGAGATATGTGTTCTTTATCAAAACACGAGTCAAAAAAAGTAATATGTCTATCACACAGATGTGTGCTTGCAAATTACTTCAACAAGACCTAAAAGCCTCTTTATTTATTTATTTTAACTGAAAGGCCACATTACTTGAAGAATTTGAAAGAATGGACCAAACAGGATTTCTTACCCATGCAACCAAATTCTGCTCTCCTGTAGCTCTTGAATTGTCAATTGCTTTCCTGCCTGTTATAATTTCCAAAAGAACTACCCCAAAGCTATAAACATCTGATTTAAGAGTCAATTGACCTGTCATTGCATACTCTGGGGCACAATATCCATAGGTTCCCATAACCCTTGTAGATACATGGGTGTTATCCCCAACAGGCCCAAGTTTGGCTAAGCCAAAATCAGACAGCTTTGGATGATACCCTTCACTAAGCAATATGTTGGAGCATTTCAAATCTCTGTATATAACAGGAGGACTTGCTTTGTCATGTAAATACTCCAAACCCTTTGCTGCCCCAGCGGCTATTTTCATTCTCGTATTCCAATCAAGTCGTTTCTTGCCTGGTGAAATATCTGCAAAACAAGCTTATGAAACCAATGTGCACTGAAGAACTATTTACATCAATATTAAAGATTAAGAAGCATGTGGAACTAATGTAATATATACCATGTAGATGGTCCTCCAAAGATCCTAGGGGCATATATTCATAAACAAGCAGCCTCTGATCTCCATCAGCACAGTAACCAATAAGATTAACCAGGTTGGGGTGGTGAAGCAGGCTTAACATCAACACTTCAACCAGGAATTCCCTGTTCCCTTGCAACCCATTACGATCAAGTTGCTTGATAGCTACAACCTACACCAGACATAAGAAGTTTCAAATTCCATGACCAACTACATCGAACACATATTAGAAACACAATCTCCTGGTAAGCTAGAATCTTCATCCAATAGCTATGAAGAAATTTCTGAACACACAATATTTTTGTAATGCGCATGTGAAACTATTTCTAGCTGCTTGGATTTGTTTCTCCTGTTCAATCAAAATAATAAGATAGCCATGACTAACCTGATTAATACATTCTAAGTGTCCTTTATATACTCGACCGAAGCCTCCCTCACCCAAAAGACATTCTGCTCTAAAATTTCTAGTTGCAGCTGCCAACTCACGGAACACAAAAGTTTGTGCTGCAATGTGATCAGACCCTCCATCTTTGGAAGCCTCCTCGACACTCAAGGAGAAGTTCATCTTTAAATTTTCTACAATCAAACATGGAAAGAAAAAAAAAAAAAAAAAAAAAACGTAAGAGTCTTTGAAAGAGGAAAAGTAAGAATTTAAATAATGTACCAAGAATGTAAAAGACACTTTAAATTGCAAGAAAGATGGAGCAGGATTTTTCTGATGATGCCAAGCAAACCAAAAATGATATATGCATTAACAGGAGTAGTATGTCGCATTGCCTGTAAAGTGATTTGAATACTAGTTCATGCCTGTAAAGTGATTTGACATCAGAGATACATTGTATATGTGCCATCATAATTCAATTCTGTGTGCAATACGTTCAAGCAGAAACACTCTGTTCTGAACTGTAAGGGGATTTTGCTATTTTTTTAGTCATCATATTTAAACTCCAAAAACAGTTCATAGTGTAGGAAATCTAAAAGTAGATGCAAAACCATAACATGAAAACTTCCCAAGTCAATTCAGCTGATGGAGAACAAAACAAAAATCTAATCACAGAGTAATCTCAAAATATGCACATAACTTATCCTGAAAGACACTTAAATCCATTCTAAAAACTGATCAAGATAACCAACCAAGCAATCAAATCCCCAAATTTTCCCTCTTGGACCTTAAACTTCATAAAATATCTAATTTCTGCTCATATTAAAACAAACCCAGATGAGGAATCAAGAAAACTTAATATAAAAAAAACAATCAACCCGACAACTACATCTGTTCATCATCAGCATATCATAACAAAGATTGAGCCCAAGTTAGATTCAAACAAAAAGGATCACAATGTTATGTTATGGCCCTGCAACTAGTAAGTACCTGAAGTGGGTTTGATCTGATCAAGTGGCTTTCCCTGAAACTCTATCTTATTCTTCTTTTTCTTCTTGGTCTTTGCTTTACTGTTGGAGTCTCCAGAACAAGGAATCCAACCCATGTTGTTTTTAAGACACACTCTTATTACTCTGTGAAAAAGCCAAAGACTTTAGAGAGAAAGCAGCAGACTAGCAGAGCACTATCCAGAGAGACTATAAAGATAAAGAATCAACCATCCCCAACTCCCAAACAAACCAAAAGAAACTACGATCGACAGACTGATAGCGAGAGCTACAAGCCCTTCGTAAACTTAAAACTATGTATATTGAAAATTCAGCAAACGCAGACAAACTCTCTCACTTTATTATGGATTCATTTGTGTGACGTTTTCCCAAAAGTCGTGATCGACGCTACCGATAACATTTTCAATAAGCTGAAAAAATATGGGAGCCCAAATGGACGGACCAGATTGAACCTTTTTGTGGGTTCTTCTAGGGCTCACCAGTCCAACGGTGTAGATCAGATTTTCAGTCACAGTCACAGCCACAGCCTCTCAGCCTCACAGAGTCACAGGCTCACAGGTGGACACAAATGGCTCGTTTTGGACCCTCCATTTGGTTCACTCTTTTTGTCCAAAATATAAAACCCAATCACAGAGTTTTTTTTTTTTTTTTTTTTTTTTTCTTTCAAAGGTGACTTTGATTTGATGGTAGGGATCACGTTCGAATATTATAGAAGTTCTTTTAGAACTTAGAAGTAAGCACATTTTCGATTCCACCCACCCTAAGTTTTTCTGTGATGATATATTATTAATATTATATATTATATAGTTAAGACTTCGACCCCAAGTTTAGGTAAAAGATTCGGCCACTACTAATATTGTTTTTTTTTTTAATCAAAGGAAGCACAAATTCACAATGTATGTATATATTGTGTGAATGTGGGCTCTGATTTGTCTCATCCTTCCTCAACTTATAGCTATCATAGTGTGCAACATAAGGAAAGAAACTAATGCTTATGTTTAATAGGTTATAGGCTTATAGCTCATACTAATACATTATAGAAAGACGGGTATGGAAAAGTAGGACTCTAGGAGTACGTTTTTACCACATGGAATCAAATTATTTAGGGATAAATGTTTTACTACTGTAAAAGGAATGTGACTATTTAGATCTAGTATTATTTTTCTCTATTTTTTTCAAAACAAGTAGCAAGTTCAAACCTCTCCGTCAAATAAAAAAAGTAAAAAACACGAAATCATGTAAGAAATAAGTTTACAATTGAGTTTAGAATAGAGGGTATAATTATAAAAAGTATTTTTATAATTATAATATATATTATTTATTAGAAAATAATTAGACTTAAGTCTTTTAGAAAAATAGTTTTTGAATTTAGATCGGGGGTATTTTAAAATTTATAAGTAAATTCTTTTAATTCATAATAATTTATAAGAAAATTATTTTAATTCAAAATAAAGTATTTCTCCGATTTGAAGGGTATTTCTCTTTATTTGAAAAATATTTCTTCTCTTAGGGTGTAGAGTGGGCATTGTACAGGCTGCTAAAAAAAAAAAAAATTAACTTAAAACCTTAAATCACTACCGATATTAGTATAAAATGAATTAAGCTCTGAATCTCCTTATTTATTATTATGTGTGTTGGTTATTTGGGCTGTAAAATATAATGACTTTAGGATCAAGACACGCATTATATTTGCATATGGCATAATCAGGCATATGGTGTGTTGCGCTAATGTGAGGATTGTTGTTCTCAATGAATTTGTTTATGCCTCAAAATTCATTAATCTTTTGACCTTGGTCGGCCCCTGTCCAGACTCCGCCCACAAATTATGGCTTGGCAACCGCTTCTGAATATTTTGGGGGAAGTAATACCAGCAATGCCAAGAAATGGTCAGGACAACAGAAAACTTCCAAATTTGTGAGCTCAATGTGGAGAAATATCAACAAATTACAAGAACCCACGTCAAATCCAGAAGTCGTATATTTGGCTAAATTCAAGAGTGAGAGATCGTCTTAGTCAAACGACTTCTGAATTGTTTCCTCAAACATTCATCTCTCTATTGTGCTTCCCTGAACAACGGGGACATATTTTCCCACTTCGGAGTAGTTTCTGCTTCATTTTCGTATTTCAGGGGTGCAGTGTATATAAATTTATAAAGATTTTTGTAGATTTTTTTTAAGTGATAAATTTTTGTATAATTTACAAATTTTCACAGAGTTTTATAGAATTATACAGAGTTTATAAAAATTCTTAAAAATCTTTAAAAATCCACAAAAAAGAGGTCAGATTTATAATAACTTTGAAATACATATAAAAATCTTTCAAAGTCTATTAAAATTCATTATTAAATGAATTTCATAAAAGTCAATGACTTTTTAAATACACATAGATTTTTACAGACTTTTTAAAAGTCTTTAAAAATCTTAATTAAATACCACATAATTTTTATAAACTCATTAAAATTTATAATTGAATACGAACTTTTTAAAAATCTTTAAAAGTCTATATGAATATAGTAAATAATTAATAACCCCCAATTAGTAGTATAGTTATTTTAAAACCTCCAGTGTTTTTAGAATTTATTGATACCCCTAAATCTTAGTTGCCGCCCCCTAAATCTCTGATCAATATGAAAACAATATTATGCTGTTTAATCTTAGTTGCCCATGCGTGCCTTGGTCCACGCGCTGCTCACTAGCCCATGCATTACTTCTCCATCCTAGCCCACATGCTACATAGCCTACATTGCAGTAAAAATTAACTAAAGAAAATAAAGCAGTTATGGAGAATCGAACACAAGACAAGTGGAATAAACATACAACTCCTAACCAACCCAACTACACAACAAGTTGTACAAATAAATGGATTAGTTTAATTTATAGAGTTTAACAAATATTAAATAATTACAATAAAAAAAGTCTATATACTATCATATATTTATAATAAAGATTGTACACAATTACTAAACAATAACATGCAATTAAATCCCATAAGCCTAATAAAACCTAAAACTAAAATTCAGAAAAAAAAAAAACAAAACAAAAAAAACAAAACAAAACGAAAAAGCCGAACATACAATATACAAGCTTGTTACAAAACAATTACGATTTTTAAAATTTCAACATTTTCACTTTCCCAAATTTCAATTTCACACATATCATAATCAATAATAATGAAATTGGATTGATCACAATGAAACTGAATCAATCACATTGAAACTGAATCTCACACTGAAACGGAATCGATCACACTGAAACTGAATCGACCACACTGACATTGAATTGATCACACTGAAACGGAATCGATCACATTGAGATTGAATCAATCACACTGAAACTGAATCGATCATACTGAGACTGAGACTGAATCGATCACACTGAAACTGAATCGGTCACATTGAGATTGAATTGATGACACTGAAACTGAATCGATCACACTAAAACTGAATCGGTCACACTGAGATTGAATTGATGACACTAAAACTGAATCGATCACACTGAAACTGAATCTCACACTGAAACGGAATCGATCACACTGAGATTGAATCAATCACACTGAAACTGAATCGACCACACTGACATTGAATTGATCACACACTGAAACGGAATCGATCACATTGAGATTGAATCGATCACACTGAGATTGAATCAATCACACTGAAACTGAATCGATCATACTGAGACTGAATCGATCACACTGAAACTGAATCTCACACTGAAACTGAATCAGTCATATTGAGATTGAATTGATGACACTGAAACTGAATCGATCACACTGAAACTGAATCGGTCACACTGAGATTGAATTGATGACACTGAAACTGAATCGATCACACTGAAACTGAATCAATCACACTACTATATAACATGCCTTTATATGTGAAAAAAATTATAATAATTTGCACACAATTAAAGGTGACTCAAACCCAAGTCAAGCACGAGCAAAAAATAGTTACACTAATTTTCAATAATAAATTAATTACACTAATTTGCAATAAAAAATAGTTACATTAAATTTGCAATAAAAAATTAATTAAACTAAATTTGAAACAAAAAAAATTACACTAAATTAGCAATAAAAAAATAATCACACAATTTTTAAAATTAAAATAGAAATAAGAAAGATTTCTTATCTTTTAAAATGTGTATAAATATCATTAAATAACTATCTTGGCACATCAAAGTCTTCGGTCCAGGTGGTAAGGTGTTTGGGTAATCTCTTGAAACCTTTGTGTCTTGGGTTCGAATCCCCTTTGAAGCCAAATATTTACTTTTTACTGAATTAAAATAGTGGGTGGGTGGGCTGCATCGTATGTTAAGGTCAATTTGGCATTATGTTATAGGGGTTAAAAAGGAAATTGTAAGTATTAGGGGGTTTTAAAAGAGTTTTTAAATGGGTGGAGGTTTAGGCAAATTTTGTATGTAGTTAGGGGGTTTAAAATTAGGTACTACAGACTCGGCTTTTTTTTTTTTCAAGCATCAAAAAGCTTTAATTACATAGATTTCTTGCGAGTATCAAGCTGTTCCTGCAGTAACTTCAACCTTGACTCGAGCAAAAACTTATTTGATACAGCTTGGTTATTATATAGCTCTTCCACATTCTGAAAATCAATAATAAGTATGAAAATGAAATTTTAGATCAATAAATACATAATAAAATACGAAATGGTAGGGCGGTGTCAAGAAGTTGGCATGACATGAAAATGACAAGACACAGAATTTATCTGATTGTCTTGGCCTACCCTTGTCTTAGAAGAAAGCTCTAGAACTTACAGTTCAGATATGGTGAAATTAGTCTTGGACTGCGAAACAATAAACTTACTGTTCCCATATTTTTTTCAGCTTATTGAAAATGTTATCGCTAGCTAGCCCATGACTTTGGGGAAAACGTTACACAAATGAATCCATAATACAGTGAGAGAGATTGTGTCTGTGTTTTCTGATTTTTCAATATACAAAGTTTGCAAAGGGATTGAAGCTCTCGCCATCACTTATCAGTGTGTAGCTGGTGTTGTGTTAGCTCCTTTTGGTTCGTTTGGGAGTTGGGGATGGCAGCTGATTCTTTATCTTTATAGTCAGCCTCTCTGGATGGTGCTCTGCTAGTCTGCTGCTTTCTCTCTCTAAGTCTTTGGCTTTCTCACAGAGTAATAAGAGTGCGCCTAAAAAAACATGGGTTGGATTCCCTGTTCTGGAGACTCCAGCAGTAAAGCAAAGACCAAGAAGAAAAAGAAGAATAAGATAGAGTTTCAGGGAAAGCCACTTGATCAGATCAAACCCACTTCGATCAGGTACTTACTAGTTGCAGGTCCATAACATAACAGTGTGACCCTTTTTGTTTGAATCTAACTTGGGCTCAATCTTTGTTATGATATGCTGATGATGAACAGATCGATGTAGTTGTTGGGTTCATTGTTTTTTTATTGGGTTTTCTTGGTTCTTCATCTGGGTTTGTTTTAATATGAGCAGAAATGAGATATTTTTATGAAGTTCATCTGGCTTGGAAGTTGTTCTGGTTATGGTTTTGCATCAACTTTTAGATTTTCTACATTAAGAACTGTTGTTGGAGTTTAAATATGATAAATAAAAAATGGCCAAATCCCCTAACAGTACGGAATTGAATTATGATGGCACATATACAATATATGTATCTCTGATGTCGAAGCACTTCACAGGCTTGCATTAGTATTCAAAGTATTTTATTAACATTGTAATGGCAATGCAGCATACTACTACTGTTAAATTGCTTGGAGAAAAATATATCCAAGCAGCTATATAAGTTTCACATATGCATTACAAATATATGTGTTGAGAAATCTCTTCATAGAGACTACAATACAGACTGCAAGCTATGGGATGAAGATTCTAGCTTTCCCGGAGGTTGAGCTCTTAATAAGCGTTTGATGTGACTGGTCGTGGAATTTGAACCTTCTTGTTGTGTGTGGTGTAGGTTGTAGCTATCAAGCAACTTGATCACAATGTTGGAAGTGTTGATCGGAGACAATTCGCATCCGAATTGGGCAGAAATTGATCAGCATTTAGAGAATTTAAGAGCACAAGTGGAGGCTTGTGGTTATGTGCCTATTACAAGTTGTTGTTCTTAGTGATGTAGATGAGTATATATAAGGTATCTATGGGGGCCATAGTGAAAGATTTGCCATTGCATTTGGGCTTCTAAGCACACCTGCTGGAAGCTTGATTAGGATGGATTTGATGAATTTGTTTGAATGAGATTAATTGACTTCCATTTGGATTACTTTCTCTCTGTCATTCCCTCATAAAAAGGGGGAGAATGGATTACAGGATTAACTGACCAGTTCAATTGTCTAGGTCCTTTTTAGTTTATATCTCAAATTAAATGTTCATTAATCTCCCAGGAAAGGATTATCTAGTTCAAAGTTTATACTAGATGCATGCCATTACGGTGTTACCTGGTACTACTAAATTGTTACTGGTTTGGAAAAATAATTTGATTCTTGCTGCGTAGTTGGGAGTGTTTCCTATCATAATTTGAGAAAATACAAACATAGGAAGATTTGAAAGAAGATGAAATGTTAAACATGGATAAATTAATTATTCATTGAGCAACTGAAATATGGCCACATTATTTGATGAGCTAGCAATACTCTTGATTTCATAGTTCATAAGACAAATAACTTTGGATGCTAGATATGGAACTAGAGATTTTAAAAGATTTGAGCAGGGAATCATCGTTTCTCAATTCATGAGATAAGCAATTTTTGTTTCTGATTTAAGACTAGATTTACAATTTATTGGCATAAGAGTGAAGAAAACTAGCATGACATACTACAAGTATAGTTCATGAAACTCATTGGAAGGATGAACATAGCTTAATTTTACATGTTGAATCCTGTGGCATCTAATAAAGAACCTGGATTTATCAAGGTATCCAAAATTTCAATGCTGAAAGAAAATCATAATCAAAATCTAAGATATTACAGTGTAATTGTTCTTCTAAAAACTGATAACACAACCATTCCCCACTGGGAATTGAATCCTTAAACTTAATCTCTATCCTTATATTTTAGTGGGAGGAGTGCTATCAAGTTATCAACCTAACTGCCATTAACATGTGTAAGAAGTTTTATTAATTAAAAAGTGAAAAAATGCACTACTCATGAGCTAAATGAAGGCAGCAGCAATAGGGAAAATTAGTCAAAACATTTTCACCCATTCTATGTATCCAAAAACCCACATAAAACTGTCTCCATCAAGCAGCCTTCAAAGAGATTCCCATTGCAGCACACCATTCAAGGTGGCCATCAGAACCACTGCAGTTCTTTGGTGTCTGATATGAATTAACACGGGTGTATACATTATATATGTCTATCTCTCATCATGTGACCTACCACAGGATGAGATAGATAGACACGAGTCACATGAGGAGGTGCATAAACCTGTGACATGGGAGTTTGTTTGATCCCAAAGTGTGAGTGTGATGGATTCATGGCTTTTCTTTACTTGTAGGGGCCTGTGTGTCCTTTTCGGATGCTCCTGGATTTGTGTTCTTGAGTGGCATGTCATGGTTGTGCTTTCCCTCGTATGTTGTGATGAAAGCTTTGGGATCATCCGAGACTCTCTCTACATGCTTACGCACACTGCATTTGAGACTGGTGCATCTGTAGTAACTTCTGCAAGATAGAGAAATCCAGAGTGTAAGGAACATTCAATCATTCTTGGCAGCAAGTAATATGCAACACATACTAGCCAAAGAGAATCTTGTGTGGACAAACTATTTCACATACTAGCCATTGTAAATGTCTTGAATGTACTTTAAGACGATGGCATATTCTAGATAGTACCAAGGAACTTTTTCCCTTGAGTGGACAAACTATTTCAGCACTTAATGAACATCTTAGTCAACTAGCTGTATCTTAACCTAATCCAAAGGGGTTAGTTTAATGGTTGGAAGCTTATTCTAATGCCAATCACTTTGGACCAATCCTTGTTGGAGGAGGTGGCTAGATTAAGGCCATATATGTAATCCCGTGGAGGAGTCATTAGTTGATGCATAAAGAAGGAAAAAACACCACAGTAATGACAAGGCCTTCTTTATCACAACCCCAAACTCAATTGACAGAGCGGGTGGTTAAATTGGGGACAATATCTACATATGTGGTGTGTGTGGGTCTGTGAAGGTGCATGATCGGACTCATCAATCAGCTACCGCACAATAATCATTACATATGAATATATGATTATTATGAGACACATGCAAGATGATTATTAGCCAATTGTTCTAAGAGGTCCAGAGACATTGACCAAAAAAGAAACAAGAGTCTTTCTAACCTGGGATATGGATTTCCCTTAACAACCTTCTGCCCATATTTCCTCCAGCGAAATCCATCACCTGTAGTATCAGATTCTGCAGAATTTTGCACCACAACACGGGGCTCTTGCACACCTTCCCCTGATATGCCTGCTTCATTGGATTGATTCTCACTTTTTCTGAAGGAAAAAGCATAGTTCAACAAAGATCAATGACATTAACCTTGAATGGAGAGAATGATTAAAGTAGAAATGCTCATTTAGAACGAAAGAATCAAGATATTTTTAAAGCATATATTATCCATACGATCATGGTCAAGGAAGGAGAAGGGAAGAGCAAAGAAAATGGATAAGAAACAATCATTTGTTTTTTTAAAATATCAAGGTGCACCAACTTTCTAAACTAAAACTGGTAGGTCTCTGATAATGATCTTACCTTCTCTTACTTCTAGGCTCATAATCTTCTGCTTCAAGTCCCTTGCTTCCATCCTCACATTCGCCGCTAAGACCACAAGAATTATCAGGAGTTCCCACACCAGCATTTAATGCTCCAGTTGCAACAGGATCACAAGGCAGTGGAGCTTTGCTTTGATAAGAATGCACAGGTAGTCCAACTTCATTACGATCTTCTACTCTACCTTCAGAGCCTTCATTCCTTTCATTAAGATGACTATTCCATAACCGGTTGGTGGTATCTTGAGCAGCTCCATCAGGTACAAGTCCTAACCCTTGTGCCCCTGATGAGCTGCGCTTTGGAGGCTGAGGCTTTGAGTGGTTGTGTTCACCCTTGTAGACAATCTCAGCAATCTGTCCATCCAAAGATCTCTCGACTTTCTTTTTCACAGGACAATTTGGATGTGTGCACTTATAATAACTTCGCGGGTACTCACTTCCTTTGACTTGCTTCTGTCCATATTTTCTCCAATTATATCCATCATAAGAAGGCCTATCACTATTGGCCGTGGATGGTATAGTTTTTGATTCCTCTTCTATGTTTTGTGATGCTATCTTTAAAGGCTCTATTGTCCTATTTGTCTCAGCACATGATGGATTATTCTGGTGCAAATTTGAGCTAAGTTGGGGTCTAAAACATTTATCTTGGTTTGGATGTAGAACTCCAGCCTCAACTGATGATTGTGTTTGTTGATGGCTGGTATTGAAGTTTCCCTGGTAAAAAATAAAAAAGAGTGATTTCAAATTTAAGGTTTCAAATATTTCACCACATTTCCAAGTCCATGTCTTTGCACATTTATTGAATAGGCCACAGGCTCATGAGCAGATAGTATTGAATGCTTAAAAATCCACATTTAAACCAGAAAAGAAAGGTTCAGTCAAATCACAAACAAGCAATATCTAGCTACTGACCATATTTGCCAAGGCAGAAACAGTTGCCCTTGATACAACTTTTGCCAATGGTTTGTATAGCACAGATGATTTGCTATCTGATTTTGAGACCTTCTCTGATGAATTACTAAGTGCAGCACCAGAGACCTCTGCCTGAAATTTTGGGCACCAACAATCAGAAGAAAAGAACTTTCAAAAAGAGGAGCACTTATTAGAATTAAGGTCACCTGGGAAGAAACCAAGCCAGTGACAGCATGATTCACCATTGGCTTGAACCTCACAGTCTTTGGTCTGATGGCAGGAACAGCAGTTTCAGAAGATACATTAGAGGGTGAGGAATCGATAGCACCTGCAAGAAGCTCCGTGAAGGACCTAAAGTTGGAACAGGTAGGCCTTGAAGCAACAGGTTTAGCTATAACGACCCGCTCTGCCTCCTTGACATCCATTTCCAATGATTTTCTTATGTTCCAATTAGGTATTTTTGATGCAAACCATACCAGCATGAGATAAAGAAAAACATAGAAGTCCAATCATCTTATGCATGGAATACTCAGTATATCTCTCTCCAGAGAGGAATAAAAAATTACAAAGTTTTCTGGAGATGAGCTTGATATGGATTGATAATTAACGAATGCCTGACGAGCTGCTATGCCAGTGTTGGTTCCACCTGCGCAAAGCTCAATCTTCTTCAAATCTGCATAATACTGGATTATATAGAAATATTAACATAAAATAGTATAATGACAAGAGGGAACAAGGGCAAATTACTACTAAAACGCACACATTGAAAGATAACACTTTGGCTTTATGCATTCATTATCAAATCAATCCAGACAAAGTGAGCCTTAGGCTGCATTTGGGATTTGGTTTTGTAGAATTAGAAAATGGTCTCAGAAAAGTCCCTCTGCTCAGGTTTTTGTTATCATTACCTACAAATTGACATAAACAAGATTATGTGCCAACAACTAGCCAGAATACCAAAGCACTCACATTTAGAGAAAAACAAACAGCAATGATTGAACAGATTTGGCACTAACCAATATTATTTCCTGAATGACCCATCTGGTCTCTGAAATGTCATTTCAAGTTTTCTTTAAAATTGGGCTATTGTTTAATAAAGAATGTAGTGGTTTTCGTGAAGATCCCTTTCTTTAAAGTTGTTTGCAAATTCCATGATACTGATTATCAAAATGAAATATAAAGCTATCACATTTAAATTTATGAAGTATTAAAAAATCTGTATATTATCCAAGTTCACGTCTCCAACTCCAAGCAAGCAAAATGATGCTTATCTGCCTCCCACTTAAGAATAGTCAAATTCCCAAAAACAAGCACAAACTTGGTAATATCTCTATATTTATCCTAAAAACTCAGTTCCTTTCTCGCAGTTGCCTCTTGGCATTTGTCTACAATAATTATCACAACTAACAATTTATGATTTTCTAAAAGAAATTGCCAGAACCAGATAATAAAATGTTGGAGCAACTCTAAACTTTTCTCTTCAAAAATCATAATACTCAAGTAACTCAACCATATAGTCATGACATGTTCAAAAGCTTGGTAGCCTACAAGTGACAACAACTACCATTAAATATCTCCATCTGTGTACATAAGGTTAATCTTATTTCCCAATCATTAAAACTTTTTACACATCTGACATAGTTTTACTCCATTTCTTTCCAAGAGGTAAAAAATTGAATGAATTAGAAAAGAAGTAGAAAAAACACGCAAAAAATTTTGTGAACTGCAAATGAAATGGCAAGAGCACATAACCAAAAACCAACATATTTTCTTCCAATAGACAGAAAAGAAAAAATAAATTAGTCCAAAGAAAAGAAGTAACAGATTTGAAAAAATCAACAAAAGATGCAAAATAGCATAGAACTTCAGACTTATAAGACATTAAAAAAAATAAAAATTCAACACAAACCCCACAAAATTTAAGAATCAAAAGAAGAGAAAAAGAACTAGCAACTGACCAGAATGGCTTCAACTCACAAACTCAGAAATTTGGTGGTTCCACTGAATCTTATATGCCAAGTATATAACACTTAGCTAGGTCTGCATTACAGAACCACCAAATTCATAAGAAAACAAAATTAAAACAATAACTTTAATTTTATGAATACAAAATTAACAACACAAACATAAACGTGGCATTAAAACAAGAGCTTTACCTTGGAGAATGGAGAGAAACAGAGAAAGAGAAACCTTAAGCAGCTTTGCACATGAACACCAGGATTATCTAAACAAAGAGAGTACTGGGTTTGTCTTTTTTTTAACCAAGTACGTCCAGCTGCAGCACAAAAATCAAAACGAGTCGTTTTTGCTGGTCTCCTTGAGTTTCCCAGAGAGTTTTGAACAGTACCCTTTTAATGGAGAAAGAGAGAGAGATATCCAGAGTTCTGAAACTAAATTCTAGCACCCAGTTCACACTTGGACACAAGGAAAAGTTGCCAAGAAAAAGAAAAATGAGGGAACCCAACTATTTTTTTAACTATATTTTATTGTTTTGCATTATAAAGTTTTCGTTTTTTTTTTTTTTTTTTTCAAAATCTTGCTCTTTTGGTTTACTGTTTAGCAGCTGCAAATTGGGTTCTATAAGCCAAAAATAAATAAAATTAAAAACTGCAAATTGGGTTCTTTTCTTTTATATATTTATTGTTTTGGGTCTCAAAAACTGGGATTAGTGGCTTGAACAATGAGCCCTAATGCTACGTCCAACTAACTGTCTCTATTTCTCTTTTGACTCTCCGATCCTCTATGTATAGGCCGATACATAGCGCGTGTACTGCACTCGAGAGTCCTCTGGGACCAACTGATGCTTGACAGATACATGGGAAACGGTCATCAACAAGGAGACACGTGGCCAAGCGGGATTTGCTGGGTTTCAAAGCCCTATTAAAGCTTTGAGGTCCCACTCTGGTTGTACTTATTGGTGAGGGGAAGAGACATGATTGCCCATAAATCTTGAATGTGGGTGAGGGAAATGGTAGGGTGAAAGAGTAAAAATGCCACCTAAAGAATCATATTGTGCAATTAAAAATGGTATACATGTCATGAATGGGTTACCATTTTTAGATTTTCCCTACATTTTAAATTTTTAAGTGTATCTAATATATGGGAAATTGGTAGATGGGTTGGGGTAGGAAAACAGTGAGGCAAAGAGGGAGTTAGGTGAGGCTTTGATGGGTGTGAAGTTTGTGAAAACTTCTAAGAGATTTGTTTTTATTAAAAAGTTCAGAAAAGTGGATAAGATTTTTTTTTTTTTTTTGGTATATGTAGAGTCTTTAGTGGAGGTTAGTAACACACTAACAATAGATAGATCTTTCAAAAAAGTGTGGATCTCAAAACAAAAAAACAAAAAATGTTTGTTTTTTTTTGCTTAAAAAAACGTTTGTTATTTGATTGTTAATAAGAGAAGTGTGGTTGGCTTCAAAATTGTAGAAATGGAGAAATTATTATGTATAACCGATTTACTGTTATTTGTTAAAATCAACTTATGTGTTATAATATAGGTAAATGTTATTAATATTATAACTTACAAATATAAACATGTTGTCCAACAATACTCTTACACGTTAAATTGGTTATACCACATGACGGTATATCGGTTATGCCCAATAATTTTTTGTAAAAGTGTTACTGGTAGTAAGTAAATTACCAAAAATAACCTTTTTTTGAAACTTTATTAAAATAGCATTGCATAAGAGCCATCTTTATTAGTAATTATGTAGTAAAAGTATTATTGTTATTATTATTTGCTTACTGAATTACAAAATACAAGAGCCATTACTATGGTTCGGACTTTGAAGTACTAAACCTAGACTGAGAGAAAAATTGACTCTTAAGCTTATAACCATTTGGATGTGCCAAGGAACTATTATCTACAATCTATAGTATTATTAAGAGAATCAAATTTGTCAATATCTTATACATATACATGCACAAATGTTGATTACTATATATTTATTGCATCAAAAAGATTTTCTTATTTTTTTTTTTATTAATCAACTATCGTACATGAGATTTAAATTTAGGATCTACTCCAACAAAGGGGGATTTGATGTCATCAACTAAACTAAATGGTCATTATCAAATTATTTTCTTATTTGAATTTTAGTAATTTATAAATTTTTTAGTAAATACACATTATCTCTTTTTCTTGTTGAATCATTATCTCATTGTCTATGTGCGCATTATTGATGCTAAATGCACAATTGCACATTAACTTCTAGATTGAGGTGAACACTTGGGTCAATCAGGGAAAATATTATTGGAGGTTAATCCTTCATGATTAACTAATCAAATTGTGTAATTAAGCAGTGATCTTGAACCATTTCGTCTTTTACTTGTTCTAATTAATATATCTCTAGTGAGTTAATTAATGAAAACTCAATACGTACTTTGTAGGCACTTTTTTTTTTGGCCATTATTTTGGAGGCACTTAATTATTTACAATTCTCTTATTTTTTGGGTGCACCGTGCACTTATCATTTCCATATAATGCAGAGACGCCCAATTGATTACCTTTTTGAAGTACAAAAAGTTTCCATCTGTACAACCATAATTTTCATGGAGACCATAGACTTGGCAATGATGCCTTACCAAGAAAGTACTTTCTTTTAAATATTAGTAAAAAAAAAAGTACCCTTTTTTAAGTATTGGTAATTAATTAATAATAACATACTTAAAAACAATAAAGAAAATGAAAAACGCTATTTTTTCTAATTTATGTGATATTACATCATTGTATGCATATTACGTCATTGTATGCATATTACGTCATTGTAGTAGAACCCAATGTGAGAATAAAAGGCTGATAACAAAAAGGTGGACTATAAATACAATTTTATAAGAAATTAAAATACATATAGTAATTAAATTGGTTCTGCTGGATGAGGATCATTGTAAACCAGGTGTTTAATTATATTGTTTATTGAGAGCTATTGGTTCTAACAAACTTCTCTTAGCTAGATTATATATTGTCATCTAATTAAGAAGAGCAAATCCCTATGGCCTATATAGTATATACCAATTGAGAAGATTGGGTACACATGTACATGCATCATGCATGTACGTAAAAGTCACCCTTAATTTATTGTGGGGGATGTGATCGAATGCATGAAAACCAAGTGTGGAGGTTTTGAATTGAATGAATGTTGTTGTTGTTGCTGAGTCCACAGCCACATTGTTTGTCATGTAGCGAGCAACAAGCATTATAGCCTTATTCGGCTTTTGACAGTTTGAAGATCAATTTCTAGCCTTTGGAAAGTTAGTTGGGAAGAGATGAGATTTGAGGACACGTGGGGGTTTTCTTCCTCATTCGATTTCCCAATCACTAAACTAAAATTCTCAGCCCCTGACTGGTAGTTGTGATTGCACCGCACGTGCCAATTAATGCATGCATTTCATTATGTTTATTTTTAATTAAATATTGTTTTTTTTATTTGTTGATACAGGTGCCCAGTGGATTTATTCCTTGCGTACATTATATATTTATATATATAGTTTGAGCATAATGAATATTATGCAAGAATAAATATTTATATAGTTGGCTGTGACAGTGACCTCAAACTTCACCAAATTTTGCCTGCTTATCGATGTTGGACAGTTGCATTTTACAATGATCTAGATGAGTCACGTGCACTGCATGTGACTAGTGATCTAGCAACCCTGCAACATTCGATGACTTTGTCATTGTAAGGTAGTTTTCATCAGCTTACAGAGCATCTCCAAGGGTGTGAGGTGCTATGTATAAAATATAAATTACTAATGCCATATTTTAGCATATACGTAATAAAAGCAACTTCAATGTATGATCATCATTTTTTTTCTCTAACTAATTATTGAAAAAAAATGTTTCAAGTTCAGATCTCTTATTTTCTAGATAAAAAAAGTATATTTCGATCATGACATACTTAAATATGATAAAAACAAAATATAAGACCTGTTTGGTAATGTTTTCGTTTTAATTTTTAGTTAAAAGAGATAGAAGGAAAATATGTGAGACAAATCAAGGAAAAAAAGAAAGGAGGAAAAAAAAAAACAATTTAAAATTATATTTAGTTTTCATTTTATGTACATTTTCTCCTATTTCCCCTTGTACTTATCACCTATCAAACGGATGATCGGCAAATGCACTCCAATGATGATGTGTCGTATTAGCAGTGGGGACTCCAACTTTCTTATGCATTGAATAATTGTCCAAAGATTCAAACCATTTTTTCAACATTAGTACTTTTCTTTAATTTAGTAAAATAATTGTTCGACAAAAGGTCAAATTTTTCTATAGGGGGAGTTGACATTTTTGTTGTTGTTATTATTACAATGAGGTTTCAATATGAACTTCTACCCTCACCCTATTCATCCTATACCACTTGAACTAAGGTACATGAACAAATCCACATATTTTTTAAATCATCAAATACTAAAATTTAACAGAAATCTTTACGTCAAATATGACATAACTTTTGACATTGTCAAGATATGACACACACAATATTAACCCATTAAAGAACACAAAATTCAATTTCTTTTGACATTAACAGCTCATTTCACACCTATTAGAAATGCTAATTCTAGCTATATAAATAATAATAATAATAATAATCTGAATATCTCGTAATTAATAATATAAGACAAGCCATGACAAATATATATTGTCGTCTAGAAACTTTTCTGTCCAAAAATAAAAGGGAAACATTCTATTGGTGTTTAGGACAACATTGCATGCACATCTCTCTCTCTCTCTCTCTCTCTCTCTCTCTCTCTCTCTCTCTCTCTCTCTCTCGCATTTTAGACATGACACCTTTTGCAGAAAACTTTAGATTGTGATAGATATACTTCTTATTGCAGAAGAATATATATTATTATTATTAATTTCTAGTTAAATTCTCAAAGGCCACGTACATTTAATTTTTAGAAAATTAAAATTAAATATTAAATTTTAATAATTTTTTAGAATAGCATGAACACCATATAATATTTCAATTGAATTACCAAATTTAAATGTAATTTTTTAGATTATGTCACAAACATATTGGCCTCATTGATTTGGGCATTTTCATTTGAAATTTTTGTCCTTTGACTTATATCTTACGAGTGTTAGTTAAAATTTATAAGGTTTTGACAAAATTGCCCTTGAGGCTTTTATATTGTTTTAAAAGTTTGCTAATATAGTCTCAACTTCAGATTTAGTTATAACTGTACGACACTCATAACTTTAAATTTAGTTGTGACTGAATGACAGTCACAGCTAAATTGTGAGACAGTCACAGTTAAATTGTGACTGAATTGAATTTTTATTTAGAGAAATTGTACTACAATATAGTATAAATAGATGTCAAAACAATACTTTTTCTCCAATTATAACCAACTTTGGTGTCCTAGGATGCCACTGCCACCATGGAATCATTGCAAGCTCTCATTACTCCAATTATGAACCCTTTCCCAATCCAATTCTTCCACCAATAACGCTGGCTTTCATTTATTGAAATTAAAAGCAGGGTAGAAAGAAAAGAAAAGGAAAATAAAATAAAAAACAGAGGTCTGTTGATCAAAGAGATGGCTGTCACACAGATCATATATATTAGATGTCGTACAAGCTCCACATACGAGTGAAATAATAATCTTAGAGTTATTAAATTTATTTTACCAAATTAATTTGTTCATCAATAATGTGTCAATATATATATATTAGTACATATTTTATTTGTTAGAAAATTAAATAAATTTAAATTAAGTTATATCATGTCGTTTCTGAATTGATAGTCTCTTCTTGTGTGCTTCATAAAATATTTGTGGGGGTGCAACTAACATGGGCCTAATACCCTTTAGCGCTTGGTAGAGAGCACACTCGGATGAGTAGTGTGGCCTCAGCTGGATGAGGTGATAGTTCTGACATTGGAAAACAATGCATAGTTGTAAGGTGATGAGACTCGTTGGGAGTAGTTTGTTGGCAAACCTCGAGCAACATATACATGATCGATTTAGATCACAAACACATTAAATCCGAGTGATAGTAAGGCTGGACTTGACTTGGTGAAGTCTTGGTGTGGCAATCTTATCCTCAGACAATCTCTTGAAACATGAATAATAATATCATATTAAACAATTATTAAATTTTAAAAGTTTAAGTTATTAAAAAATGAACCAACAATGTATATCAAATTAATATATAACACGAATAAGCATTAAAATTAAATTATTTAGAAATATAAGCTAGCTAAGATTACCAATCTAATAATAACAAGTAGTTAATTCGAGTAATAACATTTTAACCTCTAGATAAAACATGGACAGTCAAATGCAATTGGATTCATCTTAGATTCTTAATGGTCTACATATGATTTAAGGACCGAGATAGTATTTAAAATCATACAAATTTTCTGGTTTGCATTCAAAAACTCAGATTGTCATAAAATTCTTAGTGGAGCATCCGAATTTCCACTCTTTAGTGCTTTATAAATCTGTTGAACTTTGTGCACTTAACTACTTTTACTTTCTTTCTTTCTGCAAGGCCCACGATGTTGTTGTTGTTCTTGTTGTTAGTGTTTCGTCCTTTCTTTCTTTCTGACTTTGTTTTTTAGCTGTTAGGTTTTGCTAGGTTGTTTGTTTGTAGGTGTTGGCTTGCATTTTGCACTCGTTCTCTTTTAAGATCGAGTTTGATTGATTTGGTGGAAGTGTGGAACAAACAAATTAATGTTATACATATGATATATCCTCATTTGTTAATTTCAAAAAGATTCTTAATACCACCAATGAGCAGTGAGCTGGCCTTGTAAGCTCTGCTATCTGTCTTGTTTTGCGATTTGGATTTTTTATTAATGTGGCACAGGAACAGTGCACATTCATTCCTGGTCATTCCGACCAATGAATAGAAACTTTAAGACATTCCCACATACAAGGAAGAAAAAAACAAGCAAACATCTTATTTTGTCACTCACGAGTGCTCAATTAACAACCTACTTTCCTGAAACCCCAAAACTCACATTCCTTCAAGTTCAAGCAACCCAAAAAAGAAAAAGAAAAAGATGGACTAGGTAGCTCAAAACTATGGCAATGGCAACATGTATGAGAAAAATTCAATGGCCGTATTGCTCTGCGAGTATGCTTATGTAGGCATTTTTCCCAAACATAACATGATAAATTTCAAGCTAAGCCTTATATGTCGGGTTTATATCTTTAGTGATAGAACATTTACCACCCACATCCATATGTGGGTTCTACTTTCTTTACCCACTTCCCGAGAATTTCGCTTCAATGCTGGGACAGTTATTGTGTGAGGTCTACCCAATACTAGATGTAGAAGCACATAATAAATTGATATGAACATTATGAGTTGGGACATAAAAAAACTGGTTATTGCTGATACTTTCTTCTTGGTTGTGCTACTTCCTCCATAACGTGAGCTCTCCGAGAAGGAAGAAATATGAGGACCCCATCGAGAATGCGGTAAAAAATTCATAATACATAATAGAGGCTCGTATCTTTATGATAAATTGTCTTTATATATATATATATATGTTAAGTGAACACTGCACACCATTAATTTCCACAGATTCATGTAAATTTCTGTTCAATTGAAGAAAGAGCTTTCTAGGACTACCCCGCAGAAGGAAATGAAAAGGAATTTTGAAGATCTGATCATTGCCAGGGTCATCAAGTAAATCACACACCAAATCAAAAAGATTCTGATCGCATAAAGCTTATGGTTTCTTTTCTAAAACAAGAGATTGAAATCCGCAACAATGGAATACAGTTCAAGGTGTCTGTCTACAGTTCTCACACAGTCCTACACCTCCAGTTCTCTACATGAATATTTACGTAGCACTCACTACAAGCACCTTGCTCATAAGAGTTGCAAGAATTGTACATATACATTAACCGGTCACAAGCACAACAAACTTCCAGGCAAGGTTATGGAGAGTGTTGAATTAGCTAACTGTGGTCCATTAGCTATCTGTAGTCCTGCTTGTGTTCTCGCTCACTGTCTGCCGCACAAACTGTCCCCGAACACGAGGTCGTTGTTCTGCCAGTTTCTTTCTGCTTTGATATCGAACCTGGAAAACCAACCAAAAACTAAATTCAGTAAGGTTGGTCTTAATTTATTTTCGGTTTTTTTCTTCCTTTTTTTTTATGAATGCCGTTCAAATTTTCCAAGGGAAATCAAGCATGCAAGAAAGGAAGTATTTGAACTTACTCATTTCATATCAATGTTGCACATACAGAAGAAAGGGAAGGACTCATTTTACAAACCTTTTATGGAAAGCCAAATAGGGAGAAGAAATGTGTAGAAGTGAATGAAAAACAATAAAGAAAAGAAGGAACACCTCAATTATTCTTAAACCACTTATTAAGACCTAGCATTAGGATGCAAACAACTGAATGTTAGTTACCTTTTTCCGGAAGCATCTCTCCTTTCTTTTCCGACGAAACTTGGTCAAGGCAGCTTCTCTCTGAGTGAACTTGTTTTCATCTCCTCTATTTCCACTCCGGCTTCCACTACCATCACCACTTCCACTTTTCCCAGCAACTCCATGATCACTTTCCATGTTTGTCCCAACATTTATTGCAGTGCTGCTTCCATTTGGCCCATTACTCCCATAGTTACTGCCCGAAGTACTTCCATTGACACTGTAATTTCCAGGATTACCTTCAACAGGCCCACCCACAACATTGGATGATCCACAATGTGGAGCAGCTGCAGCCAATTTCTTTAAAGATAAATCATTATAGTCAGATAGCTGCTGTTGTTGCATGGTGTGGACAACGTGGTGATAGACAACATGGTGTTGGACCTGCTGGTGATCATAATCATGATGGAGGTTCTGAATTTGGAGCTGCTTCTGTGCACCTCTTGCCTGTGCCCGTACTGTAGTTGTTGCTACACCATCAGCATTATCTGTTAAAACTTGCTGAGTAGCACTCGTAAGGTCCTTTTTCACAGGATGGAAAGCAGACGATGGATGCAAACGTTGGACTGTGGATGCTGCTTTTGACTTGCTTATAACTAAAGACTTGGAAACAGCATTAATAGTTGTGGAGCCCATATCAATGTTATTGCTGCCTCCATTTGAGCATTGATTGGGAGGATTGTCAATTGACTGAGATCGAAGAATATCACAGAACAATTCCTTTTTGGGAACTTCTCCACTATTATCATGTGGAGAATTGCTTCCAACATGCCCAGAAGGAGCCCGGTTAGCATTTGAGGCTGCATTGTACCTGCAAAGGAAATAATATAATATACAAATGGAAACTATATAAAAAGCTCAAGAGAATGTAAGACAACAATGATTTCCACCTTCCACCTTATCAATAGAAAATAATACTTTCCAGGCCCTTATGTTCCTCATACCTTGAAAAGGCTGAAGAGTCTGAACGTCTCAAGACATTGCGGTCATCTTGTACTGTTGTCTCAGTGTCTTTAACTCCTCTAAGTCTTTTCAAACTGAGCTCCAGGGCTGGTAGTTCATCAGTATTATTATTGGCTTTATTGCTAATGTCTGAGGCCTTAAAATGTCTGTTAGAAGCTTCAAACTGTGTGCTGTCCATCTGGGGATCAGTGGGATTAGTGACAACACCTGTTAGAGTAGCACCATCATACTTTAGCTTGCTGGAAGGACTCTCACAATTGAAGTTCATCTGCCCCTTATTAATTTGCTCGTCAAATTTACTGGAACCTATATCAAGCAGTTTATTCTGTCTTGTGCCAGCTGGTTTGGTTGGAAACTCATAAGGGTGCTCAAGCTGTAACTCTATATTACTGGTCATGCCTATCTCCAGATCATTTCCCATTGAAAAGTTGTCTGAAAAAAAGGAAAATGCGGCCTCACCATGAAAGTAAAATAAGTATATATACATCACACATGCACACGGCACACGCATGTCTGCATATTAGGAAATTACATAAAAGTATTTGAATTTAGCACAAACAGAACCACACAGGTTTAGATAATTTCAGGGATGGGATACCATGTTGTCCCTTCTCTTGTTGGCACTCCCTTGTTGCAGTTGCAGGAACCAATTTATTACCAAATGTTTCAGCGGTTGAGTGAACTACTTGGGCACAAGTACTATCAGGACACTCAGCTAAATGATGCCATGAAAATACTTTTCGTGGACTGTCAACTTCTATAGCTTGTTTTGTCCAAGAACTCTGGAAATGAAACAATGAGACTACATTATACATATCTATGAGTCTAGGTCATTTTATGAATTTATTTTCTTATTTTTTTCCTTTAAGGAGATGAGCATTTATTTGATTTTGGCATACTGTAACAAAAAGTGTATCAATTAAACCCAAGTGTTATTTCATAATTACTTGGGTAGATCTGCAAATGCTTTTGATTGCCCAGACACAGATTCAGGTAATGTGCATAATCGATAATCTGATACTATCTCTACATGAGCATACGTAAGTGCATCCATGCATATATTGGAATTTGGTAACAGCTAGAGGGGAAAAACAATACAACTCTCAAGATGATTGGTGGTTGGCTATATATTCTCTGTAATAGGTTCACCACAAGATCTAAAGTTCAGGTTTAGTTCTGCCCCTAATGGTGCTTCTATATACATATAATATGTATATATGTGTACATACATATCTTGATCCATCAAAAAGAAAAATGTGTATTTACATATCTTGGTCAGTTAATCAGTGCCTGTATATGCAAAAACGTATGTACATTGTGGTGGATATATCCAGGTTATTAAGATAACAGAAATAAGCATGTAATATTTTTTTTTTCCATCAGTAATATTTAATACTATGTCAAACATATGCTCTATAGCAAAAGAATGGGCTAATCCTTGAATTGATTAACAACACTTGCTCCTTTACTGGTTGAGGACCCATTCGCAATTTGAAAGACACGAGACTTGAAACTTCCGTAGATTATCCATTGGCTATGTTTAGAGGTTGACTTAACTAGATGCAAGAATAGTAATCGGTACTTTCAAGGTTTTGTAATAATTAAGTATGGACTTTTACGAGTTAAGAGGCAAAACAAGCTAAAGGCCATTACAAGTGATCTTACAAGCTAATAAACCCTTCATCACTTCCTTAAAACCTAAAATCACAGATCACAAATGCAATTAAAAAGGATTGATTCATATGCCATTCACAGGATCAGCATCATCAATCCATCTAGTAAGTGAAGATAATATCACAGCTGCAAAACCAGAGTAGTAAATGCACAGATCTGAAAGGAAGTAAAGCTGCAAAGTACGAGCTTAATCTTTTGAGAAGAATATATTTTCTGCCCTTCTCCAAACTAATGTGATATTTTTTTAATTAATTAATAGGTATGCACCATCCAAGATCTTGTTATTATATAATAACTGCCGTACCTGCGTGCCACTCCCATTGTCACTTCCACCTCCAACATTCAAACCCATGCTCCCATTATCTTCCTCATCATTGCTTCCGCTGTTGTTCTCAGACTTATCAACACTTTTTGATCTTACCGACTTTTGAGTCTGTGTGCCACTTTCACTTCCAGTTCCACTAGCACTAGACTGAGAGAAAAACTAGATAATAGTCATAAAAAAATAAAAAAAAAACAAAAAAAAAACAATGTATTAACCATTAATGAGAATAATACAATAATGTATGTATTAACCATTGAGAAACCATATTTAATATCACAGTAACTCACACTATGGCATCTCCTCCAAACGTGCTGCCAGAGGTTCTTAAGCTCATTCTTTCGTATGGGCTTCACTAAAAAGTCAACAGCACCCTTTGACAAACACTTAAAGACGACACCCATTGAATCATGAGATGACATCACTGCACACAATTCCCATCAGAGGGCATAGTTAAACATTGTTACTTGCTAAGCTGTCATAACAGAGCATTGCTACTCAGTACAACTGTTAATGATGGGTATGTGAAAAAACTTACTAATCACAGGAACATTTTTCCGTGTCTTATGGCTCATAATCTTACATAAAAGACCAATGCCTGATAAGCATGGCAGGACTACCTCAGTCAATACCAGATCAACATGATTAGTCAAATCTTCAAGAATCTTCCAGGCTTGTAATCCATTTGCTGCTTCTATCACTGAAAATACAAAGATTAGTTTTATAATAATCAAGGATCAATCCTGGATTTAACAAATGAAACAAAAAGAAAAAAAGAAGCAAGTGCTATACACGCACCAAGTAGATATATAATGTGTGCAAGTGCGTGTGAAATTCAAAGAGACACTTGGATGCAAATATAAGATAGTAGTAATTTGATGTAAGGACAGAAAGCTTTGCCAACTTTATTATTTTTCCAAATGTAACAACATAATATGCAAATTACAATATGCATAATATTATTACAAGTTGGTTTATGCATGATTTTGAAAATATTGAATAGAATGATCTAGGTATTCTGTTTTCTTGTTTTTTTTTTTTTTTGTTTGGGTACAAGTTGGTTTCTATTTCTGGAAGTTTAAACAGGAATTTTAATTCCAGATCAGTTTCAAGGCTATAACAAAGTCAAATGGGAATGTAAGCCAGGAGAATTCGCTCTGGTTTGAACTCATCTTGTAATGGTTGAGGTCTTGAAAAATTAGTTGGGTATCGAGATTTTGCTCATGGTCATACATATGAAGCATTTGGTGTTTCAGAAGCAAAGTCACTACTAACCTTCATAACTGCAATTATGAAGCAGTGCAGTCACAACATGGCGAGTAGAATCATCATACTCCACCAGCAAAACCTTGAGAGATCTAACATGTAGAAACCTCTCCCAGCGAACCGATGACCCTAGAGGCGGTTGCATAACAACCTGGGATTGAACAGCCCCTCCTTGCCCACCTTTTACATCTTCGGCTGTTCCATTGTTTTTCACCTCATCTTCCTTGACTAACCTCTGTTCCCTATCCACCACTCCATCCTTAACCCTCTTCTTCTCATCCCACGAACGGTGATTCAGCTGCAGTAGTTGTTTGTCCTCATCACTAACAACACTCATCGGAACACTCCCTGTCAATCAGACAAAAGACTAATAATAGTAAAGACGGCCCAAGTTCACGAAAAATCCTCTTGAATCGGCTAAAAGAATAGCGCATAGCGTAGTCCTCGAAAACCAAACCTCTGCAACTACAAACCTTTCTCAGCCTAATACAAAGTGTATTAACCGAGTACAACGCGATGCCAAAAGCAAATCCATAACTGATACAAGTGATGCCAAATTTAGGCCGAATTGTTGTCAACTAGCTAAAAATGGCTTGAAACCCAACAAATTGCAAACACCCTGTAAGACCAGAGCATTATGTCAGACAAAGAATCCGCGCTAAAACATTGACATCAATTCTTCCTTCAAAGAAAACTTGCTTCCCCAGAAATAAAATTACCATTATGCAGAAAATATAAAACATTTCCAAAAAGATTGTTATTCCAAATCCCAAGTTAAGCAAGAGCATAGGTTGATAGCTTTGCAACATTACACACAAATTTATCCAAACGAATAATTGAAATATGTACAAAATTAACAGTAAAGCATAAGTTAGATTACAAAACATGCCACAAACCATTCTTCAACAGCTAAAAATGATTTAGAATTATTCAAATGAGCTTGCAATTATAGAAATCAAAGTAGACAAACAAAAATTCCAAATAAACACAGTAGTATAAAATCAAACAAATAACATGAAAGAAATCACCTGCAGAGCTTCATCAACCGCCATAACTGACCTAGATCCGGCGGTAAGTTACCAAGAAAAACATTGTACTAAAAAAATCGTACTTCCAAAAAAGATTAATTTTCACGTCTCAGTTTCGATCTTCAATAAAAATCTTAATTTATATTTTTTTGAGATTTTTTTGTTCTTTTTGGATTTTGATTCTTGCTTGACTGGACCGAGAAAACGTTCACTAAAACAGTTATAAGACAGATAATCGGCGATGCTTTCGTTGAGGGAAGTAATGGAAGGAGGAAAAAGATGTGAGATATGAGATGAATCCAACGCTGCTGACGTGGGGAAATGGAGGGTGTGGATTTAGTTTAATTAGAACGTTCCAGAACGCCACGTCGGATGAGATATTTACAACTCGACAACAACTTGGGCCCGGGGATTGCTGAGCTGGACGAAATCTAAAGCAGTGAGCTCAGGGACTCGCTTGGGCTCTCTGGAGATCTTGGAGATCTGGTTGGCGACACGTGGTGGTGTTGGATGGCGGGTACGGGGAGGAGAAATGTCGTTGTCGCGGATCAACTACTCGCCCGGCTTTCCACTATTTGGTTGGGTATTGATTGAAGAGGCGGTGGTGACGTGTTGAAGTTTTTTTTGCGAATTGACAATAGTATCCTTTCACATGCTATTGGAAACTTGGTTTCATTTGCCGTCGCATGTCATTTTGGTAAATATCTCATAAAATATCTAAGTGAGTGCGGATTGGGTGTTGCAAGTTTGCAACTTGCAAGGAACCCCTAAAACCGGTTTAAGATTTTTTTAGGTTTCTAAAGTTTTAACGTGATTAGATAATACGACTCGAATCTAACACAAATCTTAATTATCATATAATATGTTACTATCAAATTAGTCACAATTACGATAACTCAATTTAGACAACAACAAACTTATTTACAAATATTATATAGAGAATATGAGAATAAATTATCTATTTCTGTTATAGGGACATGTATTATCATAATCAGAGAGAAAGAAAAAGAATAAAAGTAAGAGAGAGATACTAATAAATAATAGAATGATACTACATGTCCTTATGTCATTGAGACATGTAAGTTCCTCTTTAGAGAGGATAATTAGTTTTCCCCATTTCTTAACATGCGTTATATTTTCATAATTTTGCTAGTAATGAGATTAAGTAGATTTTTATTTTAGGAATAATGTAATGTAGAAGTCATGATTAAATTTACACTAAAAGCTACTTACAGGTTAACCACCCACTCTATAATTGTTGTTTTTAAATTTTCGATTTTGGATTGCATTTTGCTCTATTTTACTACCCCGTACAAACAGCGCGAGAGTTCACAATGCAATTAACTGTTTTAAAGCTGGTTCTATGAAATTATTTAAAAGACTACTTAAGTAAAAGAAAAATAAACATTGAGAGGAGCTACCAAATTATCTCTATCAAAAAAAGCAATTAGCAATGGTTAGAGTTAAGGGAAATGTGGAAATATTATTAAGTGGATTCAGTAATAATATTTCTTTTGGCCGTCTACTGCTCACACTCTAAATTTAATATATTATTATTTTATAATACACATAATGAGTATGGGATGCTAAACTGAAATTTGAATAGCATTGCCCTTCTTTTAAAAGGAAAATTTTGAGACGAGAAAAGCATATTAATGTGAAGCAAAGTTTAGGCAAAAGTTAGGATCAAGTCTAAATCAAAGTAAATCTAAAGTCTACTCCAAATGCTCAATGTAAAATATATATATATATATATATAGAGGAGTGCTTTAAAACTAACTGGTTAGCAAGTTAATACGAAACTAACCATGTTTTTGGAATCATCACATAATTAATCTCATAATCTGAACCGTCAATTATTTAGGTCATACTTCAAAGATCATCATTGCAAAAAATCAACTAAATTGGAAATTATTTAGTCATCTAATTGAGATCAAATAAATAGACGATCAGTGTTTTCGATAAAAGTATATAAATAGTTGTTGTTATAATCAAATGACTAAATGACTTCTGTTTTTAGAAATTTTTTACAAGGATGATCTTTGAAGTAGGGCTTAAAAAATAGACGGTTCGGATTTTGAGATTACATTGTGCGGTGGGCTCAACAAGGTAGTTAGCTTTATATTAACTTACTAACCAGTTAGTTTTAGAGCATTATTGTGTATATATAAAAAACTAATTGGTTAGTAAGTTAATACAAAGCTAATCTCTATATTGGGCCCACTTCACAATATAATCTCAAAATTTGAACCGTCTATTTTTTAGGTCCTACGTCAAAGATCATTTTTATAAAAAAATCTCCAAAATCGGAAGTCATTTAGCCATTTGATTATAATAATAACTATTTATATACTTTTATCGAAAATATTGATCGTCTATTTATTTGATCTCAATTAGATGACTGTATGATTTTCAATTTAGTTAATTTTTTGCAATGATGATCTTTGATGTTGGGCCTAAATAATTGATGGCTCAGATTATGAGATTAGTTATGTAATGGGCTCAAAAGAATGGTTTGTTTCGTATTAACTTGCTAACTGGTTTTAGAGCAACAATTAATATACTGTTTTTTCTTTTTTATTTACAACTTTAACAAAAACCTAAAATTAAAGCAATTATACACGCATTATAATTTGAATGGATCTATAATACATTTTATGTTAGAAACAAATACATTTTAGGCAATTAGAATGGGCTGAACTTAAAGCTCAAGTAAAGTTAGAGTCCGGTTTCTTTTTAGGATGCTTTAATTAGAAGAACAAAAAATGTGATTTCAATAACCACAAGGTAGAAGAACAAAAAATTATTGTAGCTTAACTGCAAATGCAGCTGTCGAGTGCTTGGCAAAAACACTGATTGCGCAGAGGTCTAATTTACGTGACGAACGCGCTTTACGCATATAAATTGTCCTTTAGTTTAATTTTTCTATTAACTGCATTTATGGTTGATGTAAATATGTTTTTATCCTTAATAATTAATTCTTTTTTTATTCCAAAATAAAAGTACTTTATCATTAGAGTTATAAACTCCAAATTACAATGGTTTTTTCTTTAAATATATTACTCTCATGTTCAGTTTTTGAAATATTTTTAACAGGAAATTCAGTCAAATAAAAAATAAAATTAAAGCCCAATTTATCCGTGTACGGGCGCGCGGAAGGGAAAAACACACTACTGAGAACTTGGTGGATGCAGATGCATCCTCCATCTGCATCTACACATTTTTTGGTTGAGGATGCATCTTTCAGGTTGCAGATACATTTTTTTAGGTTGCAGATGCATTTTTTGAAGTTGCAAATAACATATTTTAAGTTGTAAATAAAAGTTTTAGGTTGCAAATACATTTGCCAAGTACTTGACAAGAATTGTCTAGCGCTCGATTTTAGATGGTAGACAATTTAAACTTTTACTTAATTTTTGGAGCGGTTAAAATATGGGTTAAATTTTTGTCACATTTTGGGTTCTACTTAAAAGTACCGTTTTTCTTTTTCACCATCCCACTTATTTATTTAATATTCTGGATAATAGAGATAGCTTCTTTGTCTTATCCGTAAATAATAACACCAAAAAAAATAAAAAAACTTTCAGGTGGGCACGCTCCTCTTCAAAATGTCATAATATGGTTTTGAACTTTTGACAAAATGACAGATAGCATGAATTGACTTCTGGATTTGCATACGCAGCATACCTTTACGAGAATATTATTTGCAAACGTCATATATCTTCTTTTGGGAGCTGGGCCTACTACATTCAAATCTTGTCCAACATTAAAGATGCTAAAAGCCTAAAAGATAAAGGAAAAGTAAAAATATACGGACCAAAGAGAGCTGTATTCTGATAATTCATGCGATGCGAAGTATGAAGTATATTCTTGCTGTTCCATGTACACAATTTTTCTCCACACTAGCTTCTATAGGAACCTTGCAATGCATGAATGTGGAAGAGGAGGAATATGCATTCTTTGTGACACAGAATTCAGGGTTTACCAGCCTTTGATATTCTTTAATCTTTATGAGCAATGTCAAGTATCAACTCTAAATTTTAACTTCACTTTTAATGTGTAAAATTGTTTAAAATCCATCAATATCAACCTCAAACTTTGAATTTGTTGTTAATAACTCGTTCGATCTGATCGAACGAGAAGACTTTCTCGTTCTTCATCCACCACATCACCTAGTCCTACTTCATCATTCACCTTCAAGTACAAGTGCAGCAATTGTGAGAGAGGCGGAGAGGTGGGTGAATAAAACCAGAAATTCAGAATATAATGGCTGGAATTATGACGATGAACAAACATAATTTAACAGACCCAGTTGCCAAAACTGAAACTATCTAATCGAATAATTGGAGCTGGGGTATAGCAAAATATAGATGGCGTGTGTGTGTGTGGTGGTGGCAGAAAGGCCTTTAATTTTCTTTGATAAGAGATTGAGAAAAGTCAGCAACATTTGCAGCTTTCAGCTTTAGTCCTCAAATATTCCAGAAAGTTGTTTAAGCTTCATATGAATCTTATCATGTTTGGATTATAGCGAAGATTACCAGGGAAAAAAAAAAAAAAAAAATTGGAATAGAGGAGGGAGCCTGAAGAAAGACAAGATAATTTTGGAATGAGGAAGAAAGAAAGAATTAATTAATCTATTTTTTGATAGCCAGAAAGATACGATGGTTTATAATTTCATAATTTACAATGTGACTCCAAGGACATGTACATTGTCTGCAATGGACACATTGGCAGTGCTTAAGCACTGAAAAGTCCATGCAACGCAGCTATCAACATGTTAGAATGGAACAATAGCTAGTCACAACCAAAATCCAAAGAGTGCCCCAATAATTAAACACTAATCTTCTGCAAAATGTGATTTTTTTCAAGCTAAATTAGTTAATAAATGCAAACACGCACAATCATTCACCATACCTAATAGACCCCATAAATTCTAACTACATGGATTTACAATAAAATCACTATAATTTAATGTACAAGATCATGAAAGTGTGAAACAAATTTAGTTAAGTAAAATGTACTGCACATTCTATCTTGCACGGCTCAAACTTCTGCGGTCAAGAGCTGGTATTGTGCCGCAACTCAATATCTGCAGCTGATAACTTGCTGATTGGCAGTACAAGAGCCAGCCAGCTCAGCCAGCTGAATAGTTGACACCATAAATTCTAACTACATGGATTTACAATAAAATCGCTATAATTTTATGTACAAGATTATGAAAGTGTAAAAAGAATTTAATTAGGTGAAATGTACTGCACATTCTATCTTGCACCGCTCAAACTTCTGCGGCAAAGAGCTGGTATTGTGCCGCAATTCAATATCTGCAGCTGTTAACTTGCTGATTGGCAGTACTAGAGCCAACCAGCTCGGCCAGCTGCATAAGAAATCTGATAAAGAATAGGTTTAACGCATGTGCATAACAACCAACGACCCTGCCATAATGGGCCTGTATCCTGCATGACTAGTTCATCTTATACTAAAATACAATAGAGAGGAAGTACCACGTTTCAAAAACTGATCTGAAAGAAATCTTATAAAGTCACAGGGGACAGAAATGAAAATCATAGGAGCAAGTTTCAATTGAGGGGCATCAAAAAATTCTCAGTCAAAACCTTTAGAATATTTTTGAAGCCCCACAAGATGCAATTTGATATATTAAATTATTAATCAATCATAAGTTATTAAGTTACAACAATAGAGTGTCATTAGCTTCCACTAATGAAGCTTATTGCTGCCACAAAATTGTTAGTAAATGAATCATCCCTCAACCAAACAATACAAATAGAAATACTCTCCCAATACAAATATAACAGAATTCTCAACCAGACCAAAAAATCGAAAGAGTCCAAGTCCCCAGCACGCACCTTACATGTCCAGAGAGTGGCATATTCACCTTTAAAGGTGAATTATAATAAATTATGCTGCAGCAGACTGCTTCTCCTTGTAGTCATCAAGATTAAGAACTTCAAGCAACTTTGGCCAAGATTCCGGGATCCCTCCTGGTAAATCAAACTCCAACAGTTTCCCTCGACTACAGTAGAATTCCTCTACAGGCCGACTCTGCAAGAACCATTAGGAATACAAATCATCAAAAATGAACAATTAAAGAGAACATGGAAATGAGATCTTTTCTTCTTTTCCCAAAGAAACCAAATATACCAACACCAGAAAATAATGACAGGCACTGCTCTTGTGAAACTTTTTGTATTTACATATGTTATTCAAATGTTTCCAAGATCAATCACGATAGGAGTATAGGGCAATACCTTTTCATTGTATACATGCATCCGATGTTTAACCACTTCTTCAGTATCATCCGACCTAGTAACGAGCTTTGACATACAATGCGGAGGGGGAAGAAGCGGAGCCATGCTAATTGCAGGACTCCCATTCGCGCCCTTGACATTAATGGAGGCCACATTGAAATTCCCCCCACACTGACTACAGATTCTTCTACCTAGGCATTTCTCAAGCAACACATCTTCCCGGAGCTTCAGATTGAGCACCAAGTCAATCTCTGTCACCCCTTCCAATATTTCCTATGACAAATACAGAGCAATCAACCCTTGAGCACATTTTCACCAATTCTGTATCATGCAATAGTAATAAATCCACGATTTTCGACTCACAATTACTCATTTGGTTCATACCCACATAGAATTTAGGCATTTAAGAGCTTCACCTTACTTTCTATCACATCATACGACCTGAACCTGCTATATGATACAAGTCTACAAGACTACAACAACAGCTAAGACACTCACCGCTTGTCTTATGGTTCTCGGAAACCCGTCGAGAATGAAACCCAATTCGCCTTTAGCTTCCCCAGCCTCCAATCTCTTCGACAACAAGCTTATTATAATCTCATCAGAGACCAACTGCCCCTGGTTCACAATCTCCGATAGCTGCAAACAGTAGCGAACAACCGAACACGATGAATACAAGTGACGATCATAAAAAAAACGACAAAGTTTTAGATCTGAGAAAAAAACAGTGAGCAATTAAAACAAGTCAAAACCTCTTGAGAGAGGGGACCGGAGGAAGCGAGCTCTTCGCGGACGAGATCTCCGGTGGCGATGTGAGGGACGCCGAGGAGGTTACAGAGGCGGCTAGCGTAGGTGCCTTTGCCGACGCCTGGCGAGCCCAAGAAGACCCACTGCACGTTCCGGTCCTTGGGGTCCTTGGGCGCGAGATTGGGCTTGGGCCCCATGTGTGGGCTGTAAGACGAAGCTCCATGAGAATTGGGCTCCGATGCTATGCCTGAATACAAGCACCGCCTTAGATATGTGAAGGAGGAGTGTGATGCAAACGAGGGTTTTGATAGGCGGGTTAAGGCCGCCATTGGAGAAAGGTTTCAGTTTGCAGAGAGAGTTCGTTAAGAAGTTGCCAACGACTGAAAGCATTGAATGGAAGAAGTGTTTCGTTTTATGCCGCGCAACCCTAACGTCGTTTTTTCAGTTGACTACGAACGACGTGTCGTTTCAACAGTTTTGTCGGACGGATTGCTCAGCGAGTGCCACGTGTGGTCTCGTTTCCCACAAATAAACTAACGGTCATAAACGTCGCCACTAAATGCACACGGCGTCCAACGAACTCGACAGCTTCTCTCTGCTGAGAAAGCATGGCGGTTACTCTCTCTGCTGCAACACTCTGGTACAATAAACTCCAAGTTAACAGGAACACCGATAGCAATTCGACACGTGTACTCTTCTCCAACCCATCTCCGAATCGCAATCTCAGTAGCTGCAACGGACTTGTCAAGTTCTCACCACGGCATAGCCAAAGCCACGTCGTAGCATCTGCAGTGTCTGGCTCCCCAGGCAAGTTTTTCTTTTCTAATAACCTGTTTGGTTTCCTAGAAAATGACGGAAAAGAAAATAATTACATTTCTTATATATCTTGTCGTAATCCTGTGCAACAGGGATCGAGTCTACTTTGAACGGTGGAGATACAGCAAATTTATTAGACGCAGTGAAAGTGTTTGATTTGAATGGAAAAGAAATTCCAATTTCTGATTTGTGGAAAGATAGGAAAGCTGTCGTCGCATTTGCACGCCACTTCGGGTCATTTTCTATTTCTGTAATTAAATTTCGATTAGCAATTTGTTCTATATTCCTTCAAGATTGTTAATTTTTTATTTATTTCAGATGCGTCTTTTGCCGCAAACGGGCTGACTATCTTGCCTCAAAGAAGGTAATTACCTATTACATAAAAATTGATATGCCACAACTTGTTTAACATAAATTTTATGAAATATTTCTAGTAAATATCTTTTTTTTTCATCATAATATAAAGATGCAAATTTATATGTCTTACAAATTTTAGTATGTGTAAATTATTGGATGGGATCTTTGTCAATTCCACAAGGCATACTGAAGCCTTTCCCAGAAATAGGAGATGCCTAATGACCTTATTACCAGCAAAAGGCTACTGGCTCTCTAGCTTGTTCATCTTGGGAAATTTTTCAGCAGACTTTTTTTATTTTTTATTACATGCCTCTTTGGGAACACAGTTCTAACTTCTAACACATTTCATATGTTGACAGGATGTAATGGATGCATCTGGTGTGGCACTTATTTTGATTGGACCTGGTAGCATTGACCAGGTTTGCCCTGAGAAAGCACATACAATTAACTGATACATAGCATTGACCATTTACACTTTGTAGTTTATACTAGCTAGATTGTGAATTGAACTTTGCTAAGGCTCACTAGCCAACGCTTCTTTATCTATTTCTAATTTTGATATACTGTTTGATGCAAATCCAATAAATCTTTGTTGTAACCATGAGCAGTAATTTGGTGCAGGCTAGAGCATTCTCTGAGCAAACAAAATTCAAAGGAGGTAAATTTCAAAAGAGCTTTTAGTACTCTGTAAGTTCAATTCTCTCCTCCCTCTTAAGGCATCACAGTCATAAAACTTTCTCTTGTTGTTTCAGAAGTTTATGCAGATACCAGCCACTCATCATATGAGGCATTGAGATTTGTTTCTGGGGTCTCAACCACATTTACTCCCAAAGTAAGTATGAAACATTGTATGTCCTTTATTAATGTGACAATGCATAGTAGTGTTTTATAGCTAGAAGTGGTGCTTCTGAAGTTTTTTGTATTTTCTTACAGCAAGTAGGATTTCTCATTTAAATTGCTTCCATGACACTCTAGGCAGGTCTTAAGATAATTCAGTTGTACATGGAGGGTTATCGACAGGACTGGAAGCTTTCTTTTGAACAGGACACCGTGGCCAGAGGTGGCTGGTATATCCGTATATCCATCTTGCTACAAGTAGTGTGTGTATATCTACATATATATATGTGGAAGATTTACAAGTTGTCACCTGCTGACCTGCTGTTAACATTTTGTTGTTTAGCAGTAATTAGCACTGTTTTTATAGATGTGAAATTGTTTGTTTGACAGGCAGCAAGGTGGAATCTTAGTTGCAGGTCCTGGTAAAAGTAACATCTTGTACATTCACAGGGTAAGTCTCCCATCTTTATGTGTCTGAATGAGAATTGATAACCTTTTTGCTTCATCATGTGTGAGTAACCAGTTCAGATTGAAAAATCAAACCCACCAGATAACATAAGGCCATCCAATTTTATTTTGATTAGGAGAACAGAATAGAGGAAAGCGCATATGGTTTTCAAAGCATACAAATGACTCAATATAGCACAAGTAGAGCCATTGAGAGATTCTCTATTTCCCATTAAGACAGGAACTTACTCATGAGTTTTGCTAATCTGTAGATTCTCATGCTAGTGAATTGTGGCTACTTTGTAATTTCATGCTATTTATGATTAAATTTTTCTCGTTGGAGCAGGATAAAGAAGCCGGGGATGATCCAGATATCGAAGACATTCTAAAAGCATGTTGTTCGTGAAAGAAAGACACCAGTCATCTGACTCATCTCTCCAATTCTTTTTAGTGTTTACCTTTGCCAAGTGGTTTTAAATTTACTCATAAAGTCACATACAAAGAACCTTTTCAGAACCCAGGAGGGAGTTCATCCAAGTTGAGAGGTGGTACATGTTCCAATCACATTGTATTGCAATACAGAAGTACTCATTACTCGTACGCAGTTCATAAAATAAAAATTCACTTATTCAGCTCAAAATCTATAATTCCATTCAAGCTGTGTAACTCGTGTTATTATCTAGTTGAAGATGTGGTGTGACAATTACCACACCAAGAAAAGAATAAGTGTTGTGTGAATACTCATAGGTCAGTTTATTTTGGATACTCATTCATAGGTGGCTAGGCCCAACTTGTTGTGGAAACCTTTGTTTTGGGCCTTGGGCCTCCACTGAGCCCAGAAAAGTGTGACCCGGAAGAAAAGAGTAAAACGACCAAAGAGTCAAAGACCTCAAACAGACTTGTGTTCCCGCGGCTCACCCTACTTTCTCATTTTCCCTCCAATGGCCACCGACAAGAAGAAACGCCGGCGACCCGACCCGAGCTCCGACGACGAAAGCGGGCTCCACTTCAAGCGCCTCCTGAAACCCGACTCCACCATCCTCCAAATCATGCAGGACCTTACCAACTCACTACGCTCGACCTCCACCTCCACCACCTCCTCATCCTCCTCCTCCTCCGCCGCCGTCAAAACCCTAGCTGACCTCTCCATCTCCTCCTGCCGCGAGGTCCGAGACCTCTCCCTCTCGTCCGTACAGTCCGAGATCGAAACCCTAATGGTCAAGGTCGCCAAGTCCATTCTAGCCGGCGACGGCTTCGCCTTCGACGTTCCCTCACGCGCCGCCGCCAACCAGCTCTACGTCCCCGAACTCGACCGCATCGTGTTGAAAGACAAGTCTTCACTCCGCCCCTACGCTAACGTCTCCACCGTCCGTAAGGCCACTATCACTGCTCGTCTTCTTCAGCTGATTCACCAGCTCTGCTTGAAAAGCATTCATGTCACCAAGCGTGACTTGTTTTACACCGATGTGAAGCTGTTCCAAGACCAGTCGCAGTCTGATTCGGTCCTCGACGACATGGCGTGTATGGTTGGATGCACTCGGTCTAGTCTTAATGTTATTGCCGCCGAGAAAGGTGTGGTTGTGGGTCGCCTTCTTTTTAGCGACAACGGTGATATGATCGATTGTACTAAAATGGGCATGGGAGGAAAAGCCATTCCACCCAATATTGATAGAGTTGGTGATATGCAGAGTGATGCTCTGTTTATACTGTTGGTTGAGAAGGATGCTGCATATATTAGATTGGCTGAGGATAGATTCTACAATCGTTTTCCGTGTATTATTGTGACTGCAAAGGGACAGCCGGATGTGGCGACCAGGTTGTTCTTGAGGAAAATGAAAATGGAATTGAAGCTTCCGGTGCTTGCCCTTGTGGACAGTGATCCATATGGGCTGAAGATTTTATCAGTTTATGGTTGTGGGTCGAAGAACATGTCCTATGACAGTGCCAATTTGACTACCCCGGATATAAAATGGTTGGGGATCAGGCCGAGTGACTTGGACAAGTATAAAATACCGGAGCAGTGCAGGTTGCCCATGACTGAGCAGGATATTAAGACTGGAAAAGATATGTTGGAGGAAGAATTCGTGAAGAAGAATCCGGCATGGGTTGAGGAGCTGACTCTGATGGTGAAAACCAAGCAGAAGGCAGAAATTCAGGCTTTGAGCTCGTTTGGTTTCCAATACTTATCTGAGGTATATTTGCCACTAAAGCTACAGGAGCAGGATTGGATATGAGTAGTGGCTTGAGTTTTCAGGCAGTATGGTAAGTCATGAATTGATTTGTTTGTTGATGTTAAAGTTGTGTCCATCGTTTCACTTCACCAAGATATTGACATAATTAGGCTATAAGTGCTGTTATATCTTTCAAATTCTTCATTTGAACAGAAAAGGAATGAAAGGAATGGGCAATGATCTTATGACCTTGTTTTTGTGTGGATTATTAATCTTTAGAGCATATTCAAATCCCATTTGTTGTAATTTTGGTAGGTTGATCAATCCTGTTGTTCTAAAAGTAAAAAACGAAATTTTGCATATTTCGAAAACTAAGTCCTCTGTGGACCCTAATGCTTTAACCTCTCACATAGAAGCAGTCAAAGTTTGTAGGTGGGAGAACATCCTTCTGGTATCAATGTTCTACATGTTGCATCAATCTCCAATAAAAAATAAACTTTTTTTTCTAGAAAAAAAAAAAAAAAAAGGCAATCCAGGTCATCAGCTGCAACCACAAAGGGGAAAGGCTCAGCTAGATTGGTGTAGTTGAGGTACAAAAAGAAAACTCAAAGAAGATAGTTGGGATGAAGGACGAGCTATTTTTATTGCTTCTGCAGATTGCATTTGCCCTTTGTATATAATTTACATTTGGCATCAGTACAATTCAGGTTTATTCCTCGTCAATAAAATATACACGGGGAAAATAATTATTGTTCATTTAATAGCATGTACAAGGTCCTGCATACTTACATATGAAGCTTCACCTTCTAAAGGCGCTTCTTTTCCGCAGCCAATGTTGCAATGATTTCCTGGGTACCTTTAGCCTTTCCAGAAGCATGGGTCTTCTGGAATATATCAGCTCCGTGGGTAATTCATTCCTGCCTAACATTTCTTCTAAGTTTTGATCTGAATCAATAGTGTTCTCTGGTTCTATTGTAGTATCATGTGCAATTTTAGGTCCTGTTGTGAGGACCTTGAGCCGCAATTCATCCTGCAGAAGTTTGGTTATTGCATCTTTCACCTCTAAGTTGTGTGTGGTTGAACCTCCATCAACCTCGTGGACTCCTATGATGATCAGCATGTCATCTTTTACTGAATGTCCTGTAACCATAAATAAGTTTTAAACATCAATATGCTGAAAGTTAGAAACTTCAAAGTTGGGTTCTGGATTCTAAGTTCTTCCTTATCTCATCTGCTTATGTACTTTGAGTCTGACTTTTACCCTATCTAAATTCTGTTTGAATGAATGGCTTCTCAAGTAAAATAAAGGCATTTGAAATGCAATGCCCTTGTAAAGCATCATGTTCATACCTAAGGCATAGTTCTCTTTGATCATCCGCAGAACTGCAAGAACTACGATTCGAGCTTCAACCTGTTAACAAATATTGCGGCGAATTGAAAATATATTAGCACGAGAACAAAGAGATGATTCCTTTTAGAAGGAGTACACCCAAACACAATCACATGTTAGCCGAGACTTGTCGGCAGTAGCTATTCTTAGAGCATGTATAATATAATCATTGCTTTACAACATTCTTTCACCCATAAATGTAGCAAAAATGCGTTCAGACTCATTGGCTGGTATAAGCATACCTTTGTAAGTCCTTGGAGGTCAACTGCCAAGGTTTCAGCAATATGCTTTTGCAAGTGTTCTGCCACTTTTTCTAGCAGCAGGCTTTCAGGTCTCCCTATGTCATTTTTGTTGCAGGAAGTGAACTCTCCTTGTTTGGCATCGCTGTCTTGTATAACTCCTTCGCACCACTCCTCAATTAGTTGCTCAAGATAATAATCATTGGCTTTGTAACTGCAAAGTAAAATTCTTAATTAGTAAAATGTTGATGTTCATGAGAAATTGAATGCGTGCTGCTGATATACCCTGCTTTCCGCATATCCTGATAGATAGCCAGGCATTGTTGTACTTCACCTACAGAACCATATCTGCTACGAGCCCTCAGAAGTGTATTATATGTTACCTGAAATAAAACAGTCCAACATTTACATGTTGAATTGAGACTTTTACAACAATGATATAAAAGGAAAAGAAGAAAAAACCCCAAAAATTGAACTGAAGTTATTTATTGACTTGATTGTAAATTCATGCTTATTCATGGTAATACTTTTCTCAGTATGTGTGAGGATATATGATTTGAAATTAGAACCTTCAATTCTTAGAACTCACCAAATTTGGGTATATCTGATATCTTTTCATTTCTGCAAACAGTGATAATGCTAGGTCCAAATTTTTATTTTCCACGCAGACCTATGAACAAAGGGCATGATGCATCAACATATAGGTCAAAAAGAATGCTAATTAAGCATACATGGGATGGGAAGAACAGTGGTTACAAAACAAGCTAAGATAGTGTGACAACAAGGCTTTCAAACCTTGATGGCTATTGTATATGCAACAACATCAGGTTTGATCCCAGCTGCGCGCATATTTTTCAAAATCTGCACTGAAATAAAAATTTGTTATTGTTATCAATGAACTTATATCCTAATTAAGATTTTAAACAATGACAATGAAGGCAAGAAAACGTGGAGCCAAAAACACAAGAAAAGAATATTAATACTATTATAGTATATATTTCACTTCTTCTGATAATAATTGGAAATATATAAATTCATATTGTTGGTATAGATATCGGATTCATAGTTACATTTATATGGGACATTAAGGTATAGAATAGTTATCAAAAGAGGGGAAAAAAAAAAAAGATCCTCAGTACATTTCTCTGACCCTTAATGGCTTACAGCTTTACATGACAACACAAATACACAAGTAACTAATTTCAGTGGTAGATGATAAACATCATGAGAAAATTTCCTGTTGTATGAAGAGCAAGGTATTATTACAAACTTGTAATGTAGCCTTATCCTAATTTAACCAGGAATAACCATGACATTTTAAAGTGCATGAGCTGAAGTTTTGAGTCTGAAAACTATGCAGATCGCACAAAAATATGAAGAATATTGCAAACAGAACGAGCAATATTAATGAACTTATATGTTACCTGTAAAGCACCCTCAACATTTCCTGTACCTCCACAGATATCAGCCAAAATTGACCAGCTTATTTGATTAGGAAAAAGACCTACTTCTTTCATCTCATCCATCAATGTTTTTGCATGGTAGTAGTCAGTACCACAGGCCTTCATCAAAATATTGTATGTTGAAGTTGTGGGTTTAAAAGAAAGCCCTTTAGCAAAGTTTAGATGAAGTCAAATTAGAGGTGTGGTAATGCATACTAGTAATCCAATGTACATAAGTATGCTCTGCTCGAACTGCTATCAGTATTACCTTTGTATTGTTTTCCAAAAGTCTCCTGGACTTTATTACTCTTCAGAGACTGGAAAAGGCGAAAAGCCCTATCATACTGGGAAGCCTCAACACAAGCATGTAGAAGGATGTTAAAACACTGTGAATTAGGTTCGGAGCCAGCCAAAAGCATCTCTTCAAACAATTGGATTGCCTTCTCAACAAGACCTGCATTTGCACAGGCATTGATCAATGATGACCATGTAACTGTATTAGGCGTAACACCTGCTGATAGCATGTCTTCTTTGACTTTTAGAGCCATGTGCCACAATTTTGCATCTGCAAATACCTGGAAAATTGTTCATTAGTTGTGGAGATAGTAAACTGTCTCCCTATATGGAAATCTATTGCTACGAAGTAGTAAATGAAGCAAAACAGTATTTTTGTGCGTACACATACTTCCCATTAAAAGCAAAAATATAGCAACTCATAAGCAGATTCATATGTACCTTTACAATAGTGCTGTATGTGAAGACATCCAATTTCAACACTCCTGTTGATTCCAAATGCTGTACTTCCGTGTAAATATCTTGTGCCAGATCAACTCTTCCAGCAAGACAGCATGCCTTCAAAAGGATATTATAACATGCCATATCTGCTCTGACACCAAGATTCTGGATATGGAAAATAAATAGATTTAGATAATTGTAGCAAAACCAATTATGCATTGCAGCCAATTGCACACAGATAAAGCAAAATGTAATATCAATTCATCTATTGAGTAATTCATTTGATGCTATTACAAAATTTCAGTGGGAGAAAGACATAGCAAACTATGATCTTGGCATTTTACAATAAGGAAAAGGAAAGAAAAGATAAGATAAGAGAAAAAAGGATAAAGCCTAAAAATTTGCCCACTAATTGTAGCTTCTTGATAATAAAAAGGAACTCTGTGAACTGATTTAAGAATAGCCACTCTGAGGTTTTACCAAGAATGCATATTTCCGAACCTGAGGAACTAAAAAATGGATCTTCAATGGAAATCCACCATAAAGGAGAAAAATTCATGTGGGTGAATTATCTGTCTGCGCGCATGCTTGAGTGAACGAGTGAGAGAGAGAGAGAGAATTACTTGCATACTCTTGTACACATGAAATGTGTAGCTCAAATCATGCGCATTCACATTCATGAGACTGTTGAAAACATAAATATTCGGAGTGACCTTCTGCTTCATCAAGTCCTGCAGCAAAAATCATGGGTGAAGAATGATAATTACAAAATAACATCGCATAAAATACAAGTAATGAAATTATTGAAGGAAAATTTCCCAGTAGCCAGTAGCCACATACCCCAATAGAGCTCAATCATTAAAAAAGAGGTATTTAAAAACTCAGTTCTGAGCCATAGGAATAGAAAGTTATTGCTATTTAAAAATCCAACCAAGCAAACCACTTCCAAACAAACAAGAGAGTCAGCATGGTATTTACCTCATAAATGTACCTAGATTTCATGTAGTCTTTGCAGAGACCACATACATCAATTATTGTGCGGTAGACGTACATATTTGAACCACTCAAGTTCTCCTTGGATGCTTCATATGCTGTCAAAGCAGACGCCAACTTCCTTCTCTTCCCAAATTCATTTATAATGTTACAGAATAAAATGTGCGCATGTGGAAAAATACAAGCATACCTGCAAAATGTGATAACCAAAGCATAAATAGTGACTAACACAGAAAAGAGTGAAGATTCAATGTGACCCAAGAACCAAACATTAATTGAGACTACAGTCAACAAAAACCATAGGAAGAGTATATAAGTCTGTTTAAAACTCATTTAAAAAACATGTCTGAATAATGCAGATAAAATAGAGAAACCCCCAGAGCAACTCATAAGAGAATAGTCAATTATACCTTATGGCCAATTTCGGGCTATGCTTATCAACACACATTGTGATAACATCAGATGGCTCCAGCAGTTCTTTGATTGGGAAACGAAAACCTGAACCAAGTATTATCTGTTACCAATGCGAAGAGTCTCAACCATGGCTGATTATATGCTTATTCTTCCAAGACTGAAATTCTCATTTGGCTCTTCCCTCCCATTCACATGACAACTAATGATCACATTTTTTTAATATTTCAACAGCTTTTTCTCTAAAAACCAGGTAGTCTTTCAAGTTGCATTACTAGACTGTAAATCTAAACCACACACACACACACACACACACACACACACACACATATATATATACATATATATATATATAATCCAATTGCTCATGTATTGTAAAATGTATATTATGGATGCAACTTACAATGCTAAAGTGTTATATTCCAATTAATGCACTCCAAAAGTTGGGTTCCACTTCACCATTTCTATGACAAATTGACATCTTTGAACATAAACTATGACTGGACCAAATATTAGTCCAATTCAGGTTTATACTACAAGAAGTTCAAGAACTTGAACAAATTAATCAAGAAATTATTGGAGCATTACCAGCAAGAATCTCCATTAGCTCAACAAGTTCCTGCACTTGCCCACATTCCAAAAGGCTGCTACAATGTCTTCCCAGCAACACCATAGCGTACGCATCAAACAGCTTCAACGGCGGAACCCCAAGCTCTTGAACTTTTTCCAAGACCTCGACGACACTCCGGACCTTCCCCTCCTTCAGAAACCCGGAAATCCCCTTCGCCACCAGCTCAACCCTGAGCGCCGCGGCGAACTGCGAGCCTTGGACGCCCGAAACGACGACGCTCTCCACAATCATTGCGAAATCCTGGAGCTTTCCGTCTCGGGCGAGCTTGGAGGCGAGGTCGGCGAAGTAGCCGAGGTGGGTTTTACTGGCCGGGTCCCATCGGACGGCGAAGAGGGGAGGGGGGCGGGAATGGAGAGTGGAGATTGGAGGAGAGGAGGAGGGTTTGGAGGGAGAGAGCTTGGGAAGTAAGGTCTTGTGGGGTTTGGTGGAATGGCTGTTGCCATGGGGATTTGGAGGAGTGGAAATGGAGGAAGAAGAAGAAGAGTAGCCATGGATGATGAACACTCTCATTTCCTTGGGCTACCGTTGGGTTCTGTTTTGATGTTGGGTTTGAGGGAGAAGGTGGGGTTGGGGTTTTATATGGGTTTTGAGGATTGGATTTGGAAGGCGGGTATTTTTGTGGGTATTTTCTTCATTTTAAACGGTTTTTCAAAGGTGAGGCGCTATAAGATACTTCTATAATTCTATTTGGACCTTTTAATTTGCTAAAATAGCCTCTTACCACCAATGCTATATTGCTATATTCCCCAAATCTGGTTTACTAAATTTTTATCATTCAGATGATGTGAAAGTGTTTTATTTATTCAAGTATGGATCTACTCTGGATATTATTTAATTCAAATTAGACATGTATCCTTATACATTATTTGGTGAACAGATTTGAAAAATAAATTTTAGTGTTTCTAATATTATTGTTATTGTTCTCAATATAAACACATCACGAAGATTCTTGTACAATTAGATCAATTACATGACAATGCAAGGTGTTAAATATCTTATCCAACGGGATATCTCATAATTACACCATTTGAACTTAATATTTAAATGTTGTAATACATACTATAAAATGGATCTTGTTTTCGAAGTTTTATACCTTTGTATATTTATAAAGCTTCTCAAACGGTGCATTGAAATTTTGTTAATGACTAATGAGTTTTTAAAGTGAACATACGCAATTTTTGCACATTAGATCATATCAAAAAGGCTTTGGTTTAGCTCAAATGTGTTTTGGTTTCGAATACATTCATTAATTTCAGAATATTCAAATGTCATTTGAGAAAAACCATTAAACTTCACCTCACAATCATAATTCTTCAAAGTAAATCGAAGGGATTTCAAATTGGTTCATAAATTTATAATCTTCTTAGAAATTCACTTTTGAGCTTGCCTAAAAGATCTTAAATCGAAACTTTCACAAACATAAAAACATCCTAATTTAATTGATAGGAGCTAGCTATCACTTAGCTATAATGGTAATTCTTTGTTCACAATGTTGAAGAAGTTTTCATTTTAAATTCTCTTACAAAAAAAAAAAAAAAATTGATAGGTGTCGTTTGCATGTGATTAAACGGTTAGGTAGGTAGTGGCTTGGTGATTACCGTTTAGAAACGACATGTAGTGCGTACGCAAAAGTCTAACATTTTTTGTGCCTCACCTTACGTGGCGCCAATTGTGTTGAAATGCGGAGGAATTTACATAAGAGTACACCCAATAGCCCCACAATGAACCGGCACGTCGAGTATTCCCAGGGGCAAATCGGGAAATCCATAAAGACGTAAACTTCTGGAGCCCGTCTTGTCCAAATGCAAAGGGGTCCCCTCTAACCAGATTACCAGACCGGTCTGAGTGGCATCATTTCGGAACTTTCGGACGGAGATCAACGAAGCTTTCCGAATCCGAAACTTTTGAAAAAGCGAAATTTGATGCCGATAAGAGATGCCGCCGAAGCAGCAATCGAAGGCCGATTTGGCGAAGAAGCAGAAGATCGTCGAGGACAAGACCTTCGGGCTCAAGAACAAGAACAAGAGCAAGAATGTCCAAAAGTACGTTCAGACCCTCAAGCAGTCCGTACAGCCCAAACCTGATCCTTCCAAAACCGCCTCCAAGGTCCGATTTTTCGATTCTCTGTTAATTTTTTTAATGATTGATGATTGATTGATTGATTGATAGGCTCTGTTTGGTTTCCATGAAAATCGAAACGTTTGGTTGATAGAGAAAAGGATATTTGATTGGTTTATCTGATTTTGTTTTTATTGTTTTTCTTTTCTAAAATGAGCTGATTTGGATAAAACCACTTATAGTGCTTTGATTATAGAAACGATGGAAGGATTATAAATTAAATTTTTGATTGAGCATCAAAAGTTAGACTTTCCATACTTATGCAAACGTTTGAATCCCACCTGGACCCAACACAATTAGCATAGATGAGGTGCACACCATTAGAAGATTCTACAGGTGGTCTAAGATTGCTTCGTACTGCGTTTTCTTAGTTACCAAAATGAGAGAAATTTTGTTTGTGAAATTTGTATCATTAACAGAAAAAGAAGGAGGAAGAGAAGGCCAAGGACAAGGAACTGAATGAATTATTCAAGGTTGCTGTTAGTCAACCAAAAGTACCAGTTGGTAAGTAATATTTTCCTTTTTCGTGCCCAAAGGATTGAAGTTTCTCATGTGTATATCTTGTTGAAACTTAGATATGACATAATGCTAAATGGGTATGTGGTTTTAGGTGTTGACCCCAAGTCTATACTATGCGAGTTTTATAAAGCGGGGCAGTGTGCCAAAGGTTTTAAATGCAAGTTCTCACATGATTTGAATGTTCAGAGGAAAGGAGAAAAGATTGATCTTTACAGTGATAAGCGTGATCATGGTACCAGATAGACGTTTTACTACACTAGGATGCTGATTTTTATGCAATTTTGTGGATTTCCTTTTGGTTTATCTTGTTCTGAGTTTGATAGTTATATCTTGTGTATAAGAAACAATGGAGGACTGGGATCAAGAGACTTTGGAAAAGGTGGTGGAGTAGAAGAAAAATGAGTACAAGCAGAACAAACCAACTGATATTGTAAGTTTTCTCTCCATGGTAGTCTGTAAAATACATGTTCTAGTTCTCAACTTCATACGTGCTCATTGAATATAGATGTTTGAACCATCAACGTGCTTGGTAGACTTCAAATGACTTTTCTTTTGTTGTTTTTGGATATATATATATATATATATATATATTTGTATATGTGTGTGTGTGTGTGTGTGTGCAGGTTTGTAAATATTTTCTGGAAGCAGTGGAGAAGAAACAATATGGTTGGTTTTGGGTCTGCCCCAATGGTGGTAAACATTGCCATTACAGGCATGCTCTTCCTCCAGGATATGTTTTGAAGTCTCAGATGAAGGCTCTGCTGGAGGAAGAGACTGAAAAATTACCCATTGAGGAGGAGATCGAAAATCAGGTTACTTGAACAAGCCTTTTCATCCAGTTTAGAATTGCCTGTTTGACTGTCTGAATGCCTTTCAGAATATCATTGCTATCATTTCCTAATATGTCACCAAACAAATATTTGCTTTTTGGTTTTAGCGCACTAAATTGAAAACTGCAACTCCTATGACTCCTGAGTTGTTCATGCAATGGAAGAAGAAAAAGAAGGCAGAAAGAGATGCTGGCTTAGATGCACAAAGGGCAGAGCGGGCTAAGAGTGACCATATGAGGTGTATCCTCTCTTCCTCTTTCTCCAATATGTGACCCCCAACCCTTCCCCCCTTCAAGAAGAGAAAATAAAATGGATTCAACCATGAAGTTTCTCCTTGTAAAAGGGAGGAAATGTTGTTTGGATACAAAGGGTAGTTGCTAGCTTTTTGGACATTGTGTACTAATTGTGTTATACATTTCACTCCATTGCAGTGGCCGTGAACTATTTTTGTCAGATTCTAGCTTATTTGTAGATGATGCTGAGGCATACGAGAAGTACCAAAGAGACCCAGAACCTGCAGTTGCTGAACAGAAGGTTAGTTTTCACTTATTAGTTCTTACCCTTTTATTTTTCCCATCTCAAAACTCTCTATTCTATTGCACTGGATGTATTTTATGAGATAGAAGTTATGCCTGCAAAGCTTAAAATTACTGTTTTTATATTGTTGGCCATAAACTCCAGTGAGGGATTCAGGTTTCTTTTCTTTGGCATGCTAATATGTGACTAGTCCTGAAGAGTGGAGTATGTGTTAATTGTTTCGCTCATATGTTCTTTGGTTCAACTTCAGGTCAATGGACATTCTAATGGAGATGGACCAAGTAACTCAGCATCAGCTGACGGTAATGCTGAAGTTACCAATGATGATGATGATGACGATCTGGACATAAATGAGTTAAACGAGTTGGAAGCAAGCTTATCAAAGGCAACAATTGAAGAGCCGGGAACCAAAGCTTAGTCCCAAGAGAGGCATTCTAAAGTCTGCATACTTTTTGGAGTGTGGGCTCGATATTTATTGTCTGTACACTTATGGCCCCCTCAGTTATAGCAACCTCTGATGTTTTCAGAAAGGTTACAAAGTTCATTCAATCAATGATCTTACTATCCTTATGGATCATTAGGTGCTTTTGCGCATTGTATTATACTTTCGATGGTGGATTGTCCCTTGAAGGACACAAAAAATAATCGTGGTGTTGTAATCTACTTGAGCATCATGGGTTCAAGTAATGTATCTCCTTTTAGTTTATGCTATATTAGTTACCAATATTAAAGCAATGTTTCTCCTGAGATTAAGCTAGTCTAGTTGTAGTGCTAGATCTTGTGTTTTCAGATGCTTTGTACTAATCTTTCTTATATGGTGGGTGAGGTTGCCTATACGGTTTCATTAGGTCTCAACAATCGGGTGCTGGGTAGTGAATCATAAAAGTTTCATCCTCCAGTCCACCATTGCAAGGGGTTAATCTTCTTGGACTTGAATTACATACCTTACCTTCTATTATTATGGTACTTTAATTGTAATTACCATCAAAACAGAGGGGAGTCATTATCTATACTATTATATGGATCTGCTTTTCTGCTAGGCTCGTAATATGAGCTTTGCATTACAACTTTAAGGCTATCTTGTATCTTTGCATTCTACTATTAAACCTTAAAAACCTGTGAATTCTTGTAATATACAATTCAAATTAAAAACTAAGCAATGCCAATACAAATAGAGAATTCAAATTCTATATTAACTTTGACCCCTTTTTTTATCTTTTGATTCGGGGAGGGGTAGTCATTTGGGACCTCTCCAACATTATGTGGAGAGAAATACCGCTAGACCAATTGTTAGTTGAGACATTAAATTTGACTTTTTGTGTGTTCTTTTAAGTATTGTGGCTTTTTGTTCGGATAAAAAACATAACTAACATATGATCATTTCATAAATTTTGAAGTCATTTCTTCAATACAAGAAGAGGGCAACTAGCTATAGTAAAGTCAATGTAAATCTTTAGCCTAAAGAAATGAGTCATTGTAAATTCTAAAGAAGCAAGGTGTCTTCAGTTCAAACCGTACTTCGTATATTTTCATGGAAGGTCCCCATTTTTCAATGGAAAATCACGATGTACGGTTCCACAAGTACCACAAAGATTATGGAATCAGCATTGTGGTCGGCTACAATGCCTATAAGGTGACCAACATGAAGAAATATAAGTCCAAATGTCCGTGAAAGGACATATAAAAATCCAATTGACCCTGCCTAACACAAAGATGTTCCACTTCCATTAAGGGAACCAAGACACTCATCTCACCTATTCGTGTTCCACCAGAGCCTAACATATTACATCATGTTGGGCAAGACAGGCTGCAAAATCAAACTATTAACACACGCCTTGAATAAGCAAACACCAAAATGGGACGCCACCAAAATTACATGGTTTCAAACTTTTGTTAATTATCTTTCTGATATAGACATTAAATATTAAATTGTAAATATCAAAACCACGTAATTTTGCCAAAAGCACGATATTAGTTTATATAAACAGGAGATCCTTTTTCATGGAGATGTGTGTCTAAGCTTTGTAATTCTTTTTTTTTTTGGGGTCCAATAAGAATAAGCTTTGTAATTCATTTCAGTGAATTTGTGGCAAAAGGCAACGCAAGACAGATCCTTGAAACGTATCTCACAAGAACACTACCTTGACCAATCTGGAGTAACATGACTTTTGTGGTCTTATTACGATAAAAAGCCTCTTCTTTGGGCAATGCTCATCTTGATGAATGAAATTTTGTACCGGAAGTCAACTTTTGTAGATGCATGAACTTGAGAAATATTCTTGTACCATTCTCAATTATAATTGCAAACTACAACCTATTAGAACTTATCTAAAGATGAAAATGTAACTGCCCTGAAATTTATCTTATCTTCAATGATATATGACATTATTCAATAATAGAGTTAATTATAGCAATAGTCCATAAATTATACCTCCAATATCACTTTAATAGTTTAGTCTATAAATTTCATTTTGGAATTCTAAAGTCTATGAATTATTGCAAGAGTATCATTTTAGTCCTTTTTGTAACTTCTTTTACATTTTTCGATTAAAACACTCATGCACCACGCACGTAACCCATATTTAAGGGGTATTTTCGGTCTTTTAGTGCCCTACCTCTCCTTCAACCTCTCATTCGGCCTTTATACATTCATCTCGTCCTTACCCATGTGTTGGTTGCTTCCTTATTATTCTCAATAATTTTGAAAATTATCGTATAAGGGTGGGATGAGACGTTGAAAGAGAGGTAGGGCACTGTGAAAAACAAAAATATTCCTCAAATATGGGTTACGTGCGTGACACATGAGTGTTTTTTACGAAAAATGTAACATAAGTTACAAAAGGACTACAATGATATTCGTGCAATAGTTTATGGACTTAATAATCTCAAAATGAAATTTATAGACTAAAGTGATACTTTGAAATATAATTCATGTATTATTGTTATAATTGACTCTAATGAATACTGATAAACCAAATTTGACAATGAATAGTGCTGCGTTACTTTCCACAGTAAAACATATGGGGGGAAGGATTGATAAACAACATAATGAAGGGACTGTCGCTTCAAATGATAAAGTTGTCGTGCTTTATGGTCACAAATTCTGTTTAGGTCAAAGCGAGCTTCGCATTTGCTTGCATCAACCTTGTTGCCCATATAATTGAACTCACTAAAAGTTGCTAAAATTGGTTGAGAAAATAAAAACAAATAAAATAAAATGAGAGAAACTTTTCGATAAAGCTGATTTGGTATCTCAATATAATATTATGATGATATCTAAGCTCTTAAACTTCATTACATCAAAAAATATTTAATTTAAAAAAAAATTTTGACTCTTAGGATGCCAAGCCAATTTCTATCATTGTTAATATAAGTTTTCTCAAACAAAATAAACCAAACAAAAACCCATTTCTAAGTCAAAATATGATTCTTTGCTAATATGTTTTCCTAGTGATTTTATATTTAGGGATAGGCTCTAATGTGAATGACAGTAAATAAGTATAAATGAGGGTGTCGACATGGTGCAGATACGATGTCAATCCACGAAATCAAGATGTGTTGCAGCCATTTGATGATGTGTCAACACGTGTCCGCACCCGCATTCATGTTTATTTACTGTTTATCCGCATTAGAGCCTTACCCCTTATATTTATGTTTAAAATTAATTTAATATTTAAAGTTTTATAAACCCTAATTGTACTATCACAAAAACTTAAAATCGATGATACTATTTGGTTGATACTCATACATCTAAAAAATGTATGATTATTCTATACCCAAAACCTATTTATTTATTTATAGTTTTAGATCAAGAATTCATTCTATTTTAATGTTTCTTTTGATTTAGAAATTAAATATTAATCTTAGGGATTTAATTTAAAATTTAGGAATGAATTATAAGATGAATATAAGATTCTTTTTCTTCTATTTGGAAAAAGATGGGTGAGTAGAATAATAGTTAAGGGGAATGAAAAAAGTGTTTAGTAGGTGGGTATTTGAGTGGTATATGAGAGAGTATTGTAAGAATAATGAGAGGTAAGAATAATGTTTTTTTTTTTTTTTTTCAAATTTAATGATGTGTGTAAAAATAAAGTGAATGGAGAAATATGACAGATGTGAAAATATAAGCACTTTTTGATAAATTGTCTCATCATTGTGTTATAAGTTATAACGTCTATCGAATTTGCATTATTGTCTTATATCATACAGAGGTCTGTTCCTTTTCCTCTTAATGGATAACAGAAAAGTTTCATACCCACGGATTATATTATCACAATTGTATTGGGTTACTGAAAGAAAGATAATTGATGTTCATTCAATTATAAGCAAGCTCACAGTCACATGTAAACCTGCAAAGACATTTTTAGTATGGCAGCAGAACTTCCATATGTAAAAAAGAAATAGGATTAGCTCAAAACTTGTGTTCATTAAGCAGGCTAGCTTGAACAATAATACTAGAATCACCAAAACGTTTCCTAAATTTTGGTCACCAAATGATGTAGTGGTGAAAGGATAGTATCTTAATTATTAGAAAAAAATGAAGTTCGAAATGTGTTCAGATATGAACAAATGAAACATTTATCACATCAGTTGGGATCTAAAATTTGGAATTTGTTTGGGTCTCAAGCATTACTTGTGGTTGAATTCCTAAACCCATGCAGAAGAAAAACAAATAGTTCTGAGTTCATCAACAATTTCTTGTTGAAACCATTGCAGCAATTCAGATAATATCACCAAATAGCAGGACACAATCTTTTATGGAGTACAAGCACTTCATAAGATATGTAATAAACTACAAATTTATTATGATATATAGGATCAATACAGAAATGAAAAGCACACCCCTAACCCTTGAATTGGGAGAGTGGTAAGCCATTACAAACTTTCTCATGCATTTTTATGAGGAGGTTGTACACTAGTCACTACTGCATATATATACTGCAGTACTGCTATAATATTATGCAGCTAAGACATAGAAGAAGGTTAGAGACATCAATGCCCTTCTGAAGCACTATATGTGGTTTGAGCTATGAGGCTGCAGAGGCTGTGCTTCCTGTGTTGCCACCTTTCTATGGCGGCTCAGTCCTTTCCCAACTTTCGAAGCTACTCTAACCACCAAGTTGACAAGCGTGGACACCATCTTAACCTTGATCTGGCCTCTCTTTGGAGGAAGCCTAACCCTGTTTGTGTTTGAAGGCTTGGCTTGTGCAATAGATAGAGCCATTGCTTTGGACTGGAGTAATACAATAACAGAAAGAGCCTATGTTTTGTTTCCAAGTGAAAGAAAATAGGAATGAGACAGCTTTTATAGTGTTGATGTGGAACAGAGCAGAGTACTGAAGAGAGGCTGATAAGGCATGCACTCAAGTACTGTTTGATAGCTGAGAAAAACACATGCACGAGGAAGATGCACTACTTTTAAAGGTTGATTTTCAATCCCATTAATTATTTTAATATGAAGGTTTCAAAATCAACATAGAGATTGCTTCCAAGTAATCTGCATACTCAGTCAGTGAAAGGGATCTAACCACACTGTTCTATTCTATAATATAAGCTTAATTCCCAGGAGATGACATATTAAAAACTCACTGTTGGATGTCAACTAATGGAGTCATATAGTTCATCTTGAAACTTTCAATTGATAAGTTGGTTAAGCTGATAATTTTATTTTAATTGTGTTTAATAATGTGCACAATTTCAGCACTACATCCACACAAGTTGAAACTATTGGTAAAAGTAGAGCTATTACTACCATTTTTAAGCATATGGGTGATGGGTCCACTCCAAGATTAGAAAATCAAGCAAGGAAAGTAGTACAAGAAGATGAGGTAAAACTGTACTGATGGCCATGTCTGGCTAAAAGACTCAAAGCTAAGCAGTCAAAGTCCATGGTCGGCAAGACCTGGCAAGCACCAAAAATTCATGAACAAAACAATTAATAAATGGTCCAATTTCTTTTGTAATAAATCTCCATTGTCCCCTATGAAAAGGACTCAGAAAACCTTTATGGTGCAGAGAGCAGACCAAATCCAACAGATGTCCTCTTCTGGTGAAGGGAGCACAAAAAAGTGGAAAGGGAATAGGATCAAACCATATAATTGAGACCCAAAGTCACCATTTATGGAGAAGCATAGAGATCTATCATGTACTATAAGGAGTTAAGGACAAGTACGACACTGAGTTTGCATAGGCTACACATTTGATGGCAAACTTGGTGATGCTGCTGGGCTTTTCTCTTTTGAGCTGAACCTTGAGACATAATTATTAAGTAAGGCAGAGCTTGTGCTCATCACTATGCTAACATGGGTTCCTCTGCATCTCAAGGCTAACTGTCACATCTTTCTTGTCAGCATCTCCAGCAGTTGGGGCATATATAGCAGTGGGTTATAACCTGTAATTCTACAAGCACACGTGTTTGTTACTTTGTCTGTATGTTTTCTTTTCTTTTCATTTGGCTGTAAAGACCAATCACTAGAAGGGACATTAGAGGCTTATAGTTCAACAGAATCAGCCCTTAAGAAGAAGAAAATGCATATTTGGGGAAAGGGCATTCCTTGTAAACAAACTAAGATCTTCAGAACTTGACCTCAATTCCTTCCAATAATGAATGACATACAGAGTTTCTGTGATCCAATGCCCTACTCAACTAAATACATAGTACACTGGCCAAGAAAGAGGAATGCATGGGCCTTTCATTCAACAGTATTTGAACTGAAGACTTTGGGGGGAAAAAAACTTCAAAGCTCCAGCTACTCTTAAGAAGACATTCCCAAGAAAAATGAAAGTAACATAAAGAATCAAGCCCAAGCATTGCTTGTATTAATCACACTGTAATTGGGCATATCAACGACAATCTGATTCTTAATCAATATCAAAATAAAAGAATGTTTTGCATAAATGTAAAATTATGTTTGGGATGGATAGAAGTCAACAACAGCTGAAGAAATAAGTAACTGCATTCAGAATTCCTTCCCCTTGAGCCATTTCCTCATAAACACCATCAATATATTTACAACAACATGATCAGCCCTGTTTGCTTGGAGTACAGAAATCACTTAACTGGTGCAAGAATGGTGTAGATCAAAAGGAAGGTGACAATTACAATGGCTCCTGCTAGAGTGAACCTTGGACTAGTCCATAACTTGAGGTTGGACCTCTCTGTCCTCTTGATGGGATCAACCTCCTCAGAAAGTGGGTAATTGGAAGGCCTAGGATTCCAGCTCACATACTTGTTTGGTGAGAACTGTGAGAAGAAACTCTTCTTATTCTTCTTCTTATTTCCTTGCTTCCTCATGCTTTTCCAGGCCTTGTCCCAATCTGTTGAGAATTTGTCACCTGAGGTACAATGTGGACCAACATTAATGAATATGAACCATAGTGAACAATTTATGATCGGTAGCAGCTAATTAATTAAGTTAATTAACCATGATATATCACCCCTAATATTGGGGCAAATTAAGCAAAAATTCTAGAATGGGACGGTCGTATATGTCATCTCTCTCTCACAACAACCCATCGTGTGTTGCTCGTGTAATTAGGTACTGATTGTGAGAGAGAGAGAGAGCGCCCATTGAAACTTTCTCCAAATTAAACCCTCCTTTACACTTTGTAAACATTGGTAATTAGTAATTAAGATATAAATCTCTCTACCATCACCATGTATTCTTTGTTTTAAAATTTGGCGCGTAGATCCCATGCAACTCGCTATACGTGAATGAAACCTCTAACATGAGATCATGACTATTATAACCTTGATTAGAGGATTTATGGCGGCGGCTTTAACCGCAGCAATTTTTGAAATCAAAGACAAATTGTTAAATTTTGTCGGGAAAACCATAACAATTAGAAGCATATACATCATACATGAAGCTCAAACACTAATCATTTTCATTAAAATAAAAATTCATAACACTAAAAAATAAAATAAATAGTTGTAAAAACTAAAAAGAAATCAATTAGCTGTAGGAAGCAGAAAATACTAGTTTATAATTACCATTGGTGTCACCGTTTTGTTGGGGTTCTTGAGAGTCCCTCCTCGAACAGAAAGGTTTCAAGCTTGATGAGGATGATGATGATGATTTATGCTTTGGACTGGTCCAGAAAGTGTGAGAAAATATGCTTCCTATTCGAGCTTGAACATCCATTTGAATCCCAAACCAAGATTATTCCAGTATTGTAATCCAGTACTACTGCGTTTGCTACCTCTCATCATGGCCAAGAGTCCAACACTCTGTTTGGTTACGAACCAAGGTGGAGTCCGTACGTCTTATCGCACTCGGACATTGCCAGCCTCTTATTCTCCCACGAGCTCTCTCAGTTCCACACGTGCCACAATTTTACTAAATAAGAGCATTATTCATCCCAATGGGTATAAACCAATAATAATTTTACACTTGTCAATTTTCTAAACAAATTCACCAACCAACTATTTATTTTTTTTTTTTCACTTTTCTATTATTCAGGCCAAAAAAATATGGAAATAAGAAAATATGGGTGACCTGCATGGCTGCATCCCCTCTACATCCCTCCCCCACCTGCCACTACTGCCGAGGCCCCACTCGAAGATTCTCTGGCTAAGACCAAAACCAATCTCTTCACCTCTCTCCCCTCTACAGTCACGTGTCAACTATTTGAATGTGACTGGTTCACATTTCTCTCATAGAGTATTTCTTGATTTAGGGTTGTTATTTATTTGGTCGGTTGTTGTGTAAGCCTTGAAATCTTTTTTTTCCTACAAAAAAAATATATATATATATATGGTAAGAGTTATTTGACATAGTGATGGCAAATGAGTTGGGCAATTGCCCCCTTCTTACCAAAAACAAACAAAAATATTATTTTCACTAAAATAAGAAAAAAAATATTGTGATGGTCATGTGCTTGTGACTCATCCAAAAGAGCTTGCAAATGTAAACTAGTAATGGAATGAACAAATCGGGTACAACTATTTCTATTTCTTGATATTGAAGTGTGCTTGAGGAGACAAACCATCGTCCACCAATCAAAACAAACACGTGTAAAAAAGTTGTAGAGGTTGTTGCAGACAAGACTCCAATCCTCCATCAGCATTCAGCAGAGAGACAGCAGCATCATCGAAGTCGCACAGGATTACCTCTCTAGGCGAGGAAGCCAAATACGCGGGACGATTTTAATCAATAAATCGGCGTAGTGGTCCTAGTGGAAGACTTCCTACTTCCAAGTGGTCAAACAATTGCGCGGCCTCAATTCACTTACACGCAGAGAGCCCAGCGCGCCACAGCCTTCTCTTTTTTTTTTTTTTTTGGGCTCTCTTTCTTTCACATTCATTCATTCTGTCTATGCCAGCCTTCCAAAGCCACTACATGAACTCAATGGAAACATCGTCAGCAGCAACGCCCTCCTCAGATGGGTCGGGCGGGTCGGGCAAGAAGGTCCGAAAGCCTTACACCATCACCAAGTCCAGAGAAAGCTGGACCGAAGAAGAGCACGACAAGTTCCTCGAAGCTCTGCAACTGTCAGTCACTTTTTTTTCTTTTCTCTTTTCTCTGTGTTTTTTTTTTTTTGCTTACTTTCTATTCTCTTACAAGCTGATAGCAAAATATTTGTTGGGTTTGTTTGATATCTGTGGTTTTGATTGCTTGTTGGGTTTAATAGCTGTTTTGTGTAGTTATTTTGTGGTATAGTTTCACTTTTTATTTTGTTTTTGTCTTTGTATTTTTCATTTGGAATTTGCCAATTTATGACTTTGATATTCTGCTGCTCCAGTTTAGTTACTAGTGGTGATTATCTCTGAGAAAATTGAGTGATGTAATGGGAAAAGTGTGGGGAAATTTTATGGCTTATAAGTTATAACAGAACATCCATTGAATACCAGTTTTGAAGTTTTGTGAAATTTTCAGGTTTGACCGTGACTGGAAGAAAATTGAAGATTTTGTGGGTTCTAAAACAGTTATTCAGGTTTGAAGCAAGTAATTCTACTTTGTGGGTTGAAATTAGTTTGAATTTTGGGGACTATTGTTTGCTTAAGAACTGCGTTTTGCAGATTCGAAGTCATGCCCAGAAGTACTTCTTGAAAGTTCAAAAGAATGGGACAACAGCACATGTGCCTCCTCCACGGCCAAAGCGCAAGGCTGCTCATCCTTACCCGCAAAAGGCCTCCAAAAATGGTTTTCCCACGTTAAAGATAGTGGCATTGTGTCTTTCTAAAGCTTAAAACTTAATTGTTGTCATCCTTAATTGTTCAATCTCGGATTGGCAGTTTTATTTCCGTTGCAAGCATCGATTGCTTACCCTTCTTCAGTTAATCCCATTGCATCTGGCTATTCTCCGTGGGATGAAACTTCCATTTTGATAAATTCTGCACCAGACCAAATTGTGTTGTCACATGAAGAATTTAATCATCTTCAAGGAACTGAAGGCATGCATACTCTCTCTTTTGTATTTTGCTTTGCTAGATATACTTGGGGTAGAATAGTTTTGTTGAAAACTTTCCAGCACTTATTATGGGGTATGGTGTTACTGATTCAGCTGGTACTGGATCAAAGGGGGTAGCGAGGATTGGTAAATGCAGTCATAGCGGCATTGGAAGCTCAAGTAGAACGCTACTAAGTTCTCATATACCAAATCAAGGTAAACAAGCTCCTGCGCTTCATGGTAATCCTCAGACCATAATTGCTGACTATATCTGTCATTGACTTGAACTTCTAGAAAATTTCTGGTGGACTATCTTTCATATATATATATATATATATAATATTTCATATGTTGCAGGTATTCCTGATTTTGCTGAAGTTTATAGCTTCATTGGGAGTGTTTTTGATCCAGACACAATGGGCCATGCTCAGAAACTCAAGGAAATGGATCCCATCAATTTCGAAACTGTGAGTTGGATTAAACTATTTTCACTTTCAGTGATTTATTCTTGCAAGTTTTAAAATCTATAATGCTTGAAATTGTGTAAGATTTGCCTGTCTAGCATTTTTACAGAGAAAAGTTTATTGTCATCAGATAGAGCAAAAGACCCTGTATAATGGTGGTTTTTGGCCAATAAATAAATAGCGAGGGGAGGTGTGCCTATAATAATTATTATAATTGTGCGAGGTGATGTGACTGTAATTGTAATTGGTTATTTCTGCAGGTTTTGTTGTTGATGAGAAACCTCAGCATGAACTTGTCTAGTCCAGACTTTGAGCCAATTGTAAGTATTACTATTTCTTGTTGTTATAATTGTAATTTTCATTTGAGCAAGTTATATGTTTCTATTGTTTCTCATTGAGGCTATGCTTATTCTCATCAATCCCCAATCCCCTTCTAGATTTCGGTAACAAAAACAATGTGGTTTTGATATATTGCCTTTTTCATAAAAGTGGCACATATGACTTGCAATGTTTAGTTGTTTACATGAGTTACTTGTTTTTTGGGTTGCTAAAGGATTTTCTGTTCTAGCATAATAAAGCTACATTTTTTTATTTTTTGCTTACATGTTTTACAATGTCAAGCAGTATTAAAAATAAATACTGCTAGGCTTTGTGGATAAATCATACATGCTGACTTAGAGAAAAATGATAAGTGTAAAATATAGAGGATAGTAAATGCTCTAATTATATGTTTAAATTATTTTTTAGGTGGACTGTTTCTTTTTGAGATAACAATTCAAAATCTTGAGACTTAATGAAAAATGCAATATGGAAGTAAAGGCCTAGCAACATTCTCTCTTCATTCTCCCTGATGTCCTGACTTCTCATTTAATTTGACATCACCATACAAATATATTTCTTTTTTATAAAATTTGTGACATTCTCTAATGTTGACTGGTTAGTCATGTTGTTTGGTTTAGAGGAAGGTCCTGGTCAATATGAAAACAGTTACTGCAGGAATTGTTGCCGAAGCTCAGATTAATGATTCGTCATGCTGAACTTCTTAGTACTTAAAGTTAACTGGTATGTGCTTTCCATTTCTTATATCATCTACCAATGTACCCTCGCTTATGTTTCCTCCTCTTATCTTTTTCTTCCCCCCTTCTCATTTTTGGCCATTTTTACCTTGTGAGTGTTTGTCTTCACAACAACTTGGTGACATTTTACTTGAAATTTCTGTCATTTACTAGGTATAGTCTTGGAGCAAAAGTGTAATAGTTCCAGAACAGCTGGCCAAATCTGATCTTAGGGATGTGGTTTTGCAGCCACAGCCCAGGAGAGCATTAGAGGATGCTGAATGGAAGAAATATTCCTATCAATTTTCAAGCTGTACAAGGATCTAATGTCTGATGGCCTCAATGGATAGTTATTGATATTGTGATTTTATTCTACTGGCCCTCCTGACGAGTATGTATATCTTGTAAGATCTGTTTAGTGGTAGTTTTATCTTTGTTTGCGAAAACCATTTTCAGTTTGCAGCCTCTGTACCACCGAAGAAGTGTGTAACTACGAGAGTTTGAATTCTTAGACAACGAAAAACTACAAGAATTTGAATAAAGGTGAAAATTGCTTGCCACATGGTGTAGTTACTTCTTGCACTTCATACCATTGTCACTTTAACATGAATAACATAACATTGACAGTTCGATATTGTTTTTAAGTTATGAAACCTGGAAAAAAATATATTTATCAAATTGTTAACAAGGTTTTGGTGGAGCAACCAAAATATGTGTATGCATACTTGTGTGAACTGTTATATATTCGAGTTAATTACACATACACCCTGAGGTTTATTGTCTTTTCACACACCCTCTGGAGTTTTAAAAATTACACATACATTTCCTGAGATTTTAAAACTATTGCATATAACCTCTTACGAGAGAAAAAAATAAATAAATAAATAAAATATTTATATTAAGGTTGGATCTTACATCTTGAGTAATCTTATTAGGTTATTTAACCTCTTAGCATGCCTTTTTGTATAACTTATCATTTTTGTCTCACTATAGGGGGTTATATGCAACAATTTTAAAACTTCAGGGAGTGTATGTGAAAAGACGATAAACCTCATGGGGTGTAAGTGTAATTAACTCTATATATTCACACTATTCTGATTTCTTAGAAAAGCAACAGGATAAACACTAATACTTAAACTCCTCCTTTGATGATTCATGGTTGTGATGAACTGGTTGAAAATGTTAACTAGCTTTGGTATGCCTAGCTTCTGCTACTACTGCTTGACGTTTTTGCTATTGCATTATTTACTACTATTCTGATCTCCCTACTTTGCTTCCTTTGATGATTTCATCACCATGCAATTTATCTTCCAAATCTAACACTGGTCTCCTCCAATATCTCATCGTCTTAAATATTCCAAAAAATTATTTACACATACGCGCAATGCCTTCTATCGTGGCAATACTGATATAATGATATGCTTATACAAAAAAATCTCAAAATGAAATATCATATTATTAAAATGGTTAATTAGGAAATAAAATTCTGAACATTTAATGCGATGAAATTTTTTTTTTCCCCTTTTTCTGGCTGGTTAATGTAATGAAATTTGAAATATGATTTGAAACAATTTAAAGACAATGTCGGTCCCAAGTTACAATACATGGTGATGACAGAAGAAGAAGCAATTCATTACATGATTTTTTTTTTTTTTTTAAATAAGAGAGGAGAGAACTCGAAATTGTTGTTGTGACTTGTGAGGTATGAGTGAAAGTAAAACTCTCACAAACTAGAGCATTTACCTATGCATATCATTATTCCAACTTCTCTCTACTCAAAAATAAAAAATAATTGGTCAAAATTCCTATTCAAAAATTAAAAAATTGTACGAATTTCACGAATTCACTATTCGTTTGAGTAAGGCCCGAATATATACACTATATATAATAAGGCGAAATATTATTTGATATATGTTTATTTATTTTTTAGAATGTATTTGATATTTTTTTTAAATTACCAATTTAATAATAAAAAGTATAAAATATATTTTAAAAGAACATTACACAGAACTGAATATACTGAAATTAACTCTTTATTTTATTTCATTTGCAAAATTGCAAGTAATGTTCAAAATAAAAAAGAAAAAGAAATGCAAAATAAAATGTTGGTCCGACCTGTAAACCCTACCTAAACATTTCAGGTATAAAAAGGAACGCAAAACTGTTGTTGTTGGACCCTAAACCCTAGAATCGCATATCCCCTCACTCTCCCCCAGCAGTCTCTGAAATGGCCGCTGCAGCTCGTCCACTGGTCAGTGTTCAGTGCTTGGACGGCGACATGGCCACCGACCAGGCCCAAACGCTGCCCTTACCCGACGTGATGAAGTCTTCGATCCGACCCGACATCGTGACCTTCGTCCACTCCAACATCTCCAAGAACAGCCGCCAGCCCTACGCCGTCTCCAAGAAGGCCGGCCACCAGACCTCCGCCGAGTCCTGGGGCACTGGCCGCGCCGTTTCGCGTATCCCACGTGTCCCCGGCGGCGGGACCCACCGCGCAGGTCAAGGTGCCTTCGGCAACATGTGCCGCGGCGGTCGCATGTTCGCTCCCACCAAGATCTGGCGCCGCTGGCACCGCAAGATCAACGTCAACCAGAAGCGGTACGCCGTCGTTTCGGCGATTGCTGCTTCCGCTGTTCCCTCTCTGGTTTTGGCTCGTGGGCATAAAATCGAGTCTGTTCCCGAACTGCCCCTGGTGGTCGGTGACTCGGCCGAGAGCGTTGAGAAGACTTCCGCGGCGATTAAGCTGCTGAAGCAGATTGGCGCGTACGCCGACGCTGAGAAGGCCAAGGACAGCCACTCGATTCGGCCCGGTAAGGGTAAGATGAGGAACCGCCGCTACATCAACCGAAAGGGGCCTCTCATTGTGTATGGAAATGAGGGGGCAAAGCTCGTCAAGGCCTTCCGGAACATTCCGGGCGTCGACATTGTCAATGTGGAGAGGCTCAATTTGCTCAAGCTCGCTCCAGGTGGCCATCTCGGGCGGTTCGTGATCTGGACCAAATCGGCTTTTGAGAAGCTCGACTCCATTTACGGGTCGTTCGAGAAGCCCTCGGAGAAGAAGAAGGGTTACGTGCTGCCCAGGGCTAAGATGGTCAATGCTGACTTGGCGAGGATCATCAACTCCGATGAGGTTCAGTCCGTTGTTAGGCCGATCAAGAAAGTGGTGAAGAGGGCGCCATTGAAGAAGAACCCGCTCAAGAACCTCAACACTCTGTTGAAGCTCAACCCGTACGCCAAGACTGCCAGGAGGATGGCGCTGTTGGCTGAGGCGGAGCGTGTCAAGGCCAAGAAGGAGAAGCTGGACAAGAAGAGAAAACCCATTTCCAAGGTAATCAGACCCACTTCGTTTATATGTTTTTTGTTTTTGTTTTGCTTTTGATGCTGAGTTAGGTGATGGGTTTAATTTGTAATGTAGTGTTTTTGGTTTTAGAGGATATTGGTAGAGATTGGTTTCAGTATAGAGCACACGATGATTGTTTTGAACCTGTGACTAGATGGCCTGCTTGTATTAATTACTACATGATGAACAACTTGAGTTTGTATCTAATTATATACAAAATGAACTAATGTTAACATATCAGTTTATGTTGTTTATCATGTACTTACATAGTTATATTTCATATGCTATACATGTGTTTGTATTTAGTTTATGTATTTTTATTAGAGAAAATTCTATTATCTATTTATTTTAATGTTTATAACAACACTTCAATCACTATCATTTGCAAAGCAAGTCCTAGAAAGACTTTGAAAATCTTACTCATAAAGTTCTGTTTAGTAAATTTTTCTTGCCAGACGATATTCCTTACAATTCTTTTGGTAATTGAAAACATTCACTATAGTGATACATTGTTATTACATTTTGCTAACTTTTGCTATTTCTTGATTTAGATTTTTTATACTGATGTTAGGAAATGTTTAATTCCTTTATGTAATACTGCTTTTCATGAAAATATCATGCTCAATTTTGTTTGAGTTTTTCTATTTTTCTTTGACATCTTTTTGTGTACTTTGTTACAAGATCTTGGGCATATGTGATAATGTGTTTGTTGATCGTTTTTTAATGCAGGAGGAAGCTTCAACCATTAAGGCAGCTGGAAAGGCTTGGTATCAAACTATGATCTCTGATAGTGATTACACAGAGTTTGAGAACTTTACAAAGTGGCTAGGTGTGTCACAGTGATTTAGTTTATTGCTTTAAGAATCAAAGACATTGTTCTGTTAGTCTAATTTGTTGTGGTGTTTATCTGCGTCTTTTGTTACTTTGAGTCATGGATAAGAGGTTGCAGGAAAATGAGTGTAATGAGTTTTCCTCCTACTTTTTGTCCTATGGAAGTGTTTTTATAAATTGGTACTGGAATTATATTACTAGCTTAGTTTGTCAATTTAATTTCATGACAATGTTAGATACTTTGGTTTGCAATATAGGAGTATTTTGTTTGGCTTCCTTTAATTTTATGTGCTTCTATGGTGGCTGCTGGTGCGTTGGTTTTGTTATTTTTCTCATGGGATTCTGATGATAAAGTGTTATTATAAATTTATACTTGATTTTTATTATTTTTGTTTGGTTGAACACATTTTTTTTTCTTTTCACAATGTCCATTTATTATGGTAGGTAATAATGACACACTAAAGTGTCCCTCAAATCCTTGATAACCAATATTAAGCAAAATTAAGTTTAACAATATTCTTAATGGCCAATCGTTTGGAACTGCCTTAAATGGAGCACTCAAATCCTTTGACTGGACTTCTTGTGAGTGATAAAATTCCTCCACTCGTTCCTCTGAAAATAGAAAACCAAAGAATTCTAGATGGTCAAGTCAGAGCCTGTAAACCCAAGCGTGAGTTTCAACTAGAATCAGTTTCAAGCCATTTACAAAGTTGAAGAAAACTACGAAAGTAAATCCCAACTTGATTTCATTTAGAACCAATTACTGTTTTGGACTTGTTTCTAGTTTGTATTGCAATGCCTAACAAAATCAGTTTCAGAAGCGCACAATGCGTTCGCTCACAAACAAAACTCACACTCTCTTGGGCATTTTGAATGCCAATTCCTACCAGCAACAATTCAACCCAATATAAAGAGGCACAAACCCAATTTCTCTTTGCTTTACTCTAGCACACCAAAGAGAGACAATGGCGGGCTGCTGTGAATTCCTCCGTTTTGTAGTGTTTGTGGTGAAAAGCCGGTGGTTCAGCTTTTTTGCTTCACTCATCACGATAGGCTGTTCTGGTTCCTATTATGGAAACTATTCTATGGGTATTGTCACTTTTGGTTACGAAAAATCAACCCTTAAATTGTTGGATTCTTTTCAAAGTTTTGGGTCATCCTATGGTGGCATTTTCGCTGGCCTAATTGCCGAGGTTACACCTACATGGTTCGTTCTCTTCCTTGGTTCAGCCATGCACTTGTTTGGCTACCTCATTTTATGGTTAGGTCTTACTGGAAAGATTGTCCAGCCAGCAATCTGGCTTATGTGTGCCTACGTTGGCATTGGAGCAAGCTCTATACACTTCATAAGCACAGCAACAATTGTGACATGTGTGAAAAACTTCCCAGAAAGCCGTGGCATTGTCATTGGTATTCTCAAAGGGTATCATGGGATGACTGGGGGTATCATGACCCAACTATGGCTTGCATTCTACGGCAATGACAAGAAGTCTATGATTCTTTTCAGTGGGTGGTTCCCAGCAGCCATTGCAGTGATGTTTGTGTACTCAATCCGACCCATCAAGATTGAAAACCAAGAAAATGAGCTCAAAGTGTTTTTCCAGTTTCTCTACGCATCAATTGCTTTTGCCTTGCTTTTCATGGTTATAAATGTCACTCAGAAATACATTCATTTCTCCCAAGGAACCCAAGAAGTGATAGCCACTGCTATTTGTGTTCTGCTTCTGTTTCCTTTGTTCGTTATCATAAGAAAGGAATTGGTGCGCTACAAGCTCAAGCAACGCCCTCCTCATCCTCTGAGTTGCATTGAAACAACACAAAAACTGTCATCAAAACCTGAAAAATCATCTGGCTCATCCTCTCCTTGTTCCGCACCCAAAACACCATCATCTTTCTTCTCCAACTTTTTCAACAAACCACCGATTGGAGAAGACCACACCATTCTACAAGCGCTCTTGAGCATCGAGATGTTGATTCTTTTCGTCCTAACGCTCTTCGTGCTTGGCTCCAGCTGGGCTGCAAGGGACAACCTAGGCCAAATCGGCGAGTCATTAGGCTACAAACCCCAAACCATCAACACCTTTGTGTCACTCAAAAACATATGGAACTTTTTAGGCAGAGTCTTTGCAGGGTTCATCTCAGAAACCCTCCTCATGAGATACAAAGTCCCTCGGCCCCAAATGATCACAATGATGCTCCTCTTTAACACCATTGCACACCTCCTCATTGCTTTTCCCATGCCTGGTTCTCTCTACATTGCCTCGGTCATCATCGGGTTCACTTTCGGGGCTCAGATGTCATTGACTCAAACAATCATATCCGAAATCTTCGGCTTGAGGTACTTCTCGACCCTCTTCAATTGTGCCCAATTGGCGAGTCCTGCTGGCTCCTATTTGTTCGGCGTTAAGGTGGCTGGGATGCTATACGACAGTGCGGTTAACAAGGAACTTGCAAGGCTCGGTCAGAAGAGGATCGAAGGCCAGGATCTCAACTGCATTGGACCGCATTGCTTTCGGATCGTCTTTACAATTTTGGCTACAGTCACATTGTTTTCAGCTCTCGTGTCCTTTATTTTGGTGAAGAGGACGCAGCAATTCTACAAAGGTGACGTATACCAGAAGCTTAGAGAGAATGCAGAGAAAACCAAAGCTGTACAGAGATATAAATGACTTCATTGAGATCATATGTACGTTAATGGAGGGAATTCAAGTGATCATATGGATACGTAGAGTGTGGTACACATTCTGATTGATAGAGAGGTTTTGAATCGTTATGTTTGTAAATTTGGAAAAATTACTGTATGTAACCATAACACCGTCACGTGATTACCTAATCCATGTGTTATAATAAGGGTGGACGACGAGTTTATAAATTTAGGATATAAAATTTTAGATATTAATAATTGTATAATTTTAATAGATTTGTTATACTAGCTATGTAGTGTTACAATTACACAATAATCTCTTGTAAATTTAATATCCATACATATATGGTTGCCAATTCTTTAACAGCTTAAGATTTTTGGGTTCAAAAATTATATAACTTATCATTAAAAATTTAAAACCTTAGTTTGGATAAGAATTGGCAAATTGGGTATAGCCGTATAGGGGAAGATTCAAACTCTAGCCTTGGGTATAGAGGTAAATGTTTTTAACCACTAGAGTTACAAGTCCATGGTCCTTGAACTTTTACCCGAGTATCACTTTGATTCTCTAACTTATTTATTGGTTCCCCTATAGTTCTCCAACTTTTGTCCGTGTGTCACTTTAATCCACTCTATTAATTCCATCTATTTTTCTATCTCTTTTAATCATGTGTCCTTTTTAATAACATCCTCTACTTCTTTTTCTTCACTTCTTTGTTAGTTTGAAAGTGTAGGATGAGGCTACATGTATATTTTTTCTATGTGTAAAATGAGACTGTACCTGAGGAAGAAGAAGTCGGTTCAATATACTTTCTTGGCTTTTTTCCTAGCAGTTTAAGCATTTTGAAGTTCAGTGATTACCTAACATAATTCTCTCATGTTGACCTCAAATTTGTAGTTGGTAATCCTATTTGAACCTCTATTATCTTCTCATGTGGACCTCAAATTGATACAAGGAGTTAGGCCCCCGAACTATTGTTGGTTAATTAAGTTACAATGTTATCCTTTATTAAATTTTTAATTCCTTAGCAGTTTAGTCATATCAAACTGCAATTAATCGATCCCACAATGTTAGGTGTAGACTGTGTAGTATACCTATTTCCAGCCCATGATACATCATTGTTCTTTGAAAGTTTAAACTGTATAAAATGTATGAAATCGTTGATAACAGTCCGTGCCAAGCTTTCCTACTTGGAAGTTGGAATGTATTTCTTTTATGAGTTTTCTCTACAGTACAACTCGTGGGCTCTGAATGAGGATTTACTTGGCCCATTTAATTAATGGGCCCACCTACTTTGACCACTGGCGAATTTGAGTACTTGAAGACGTGTACGGGTACTGTTCATGCGACGTGAATATGCATACAGTATTACAAATATGTTGAGGAACGCGGAATACAATATGAATTGCATTTCTATGTCACACTGTATGTTGTAATATAGAGAGAAAATTGAAGAGTTAAAGTGTATATTATTCCATTTAGGTTAACTCCTATTTGGCTATTTATACTAATTACAAGAATAGTAGAAAAAGTAATGTCCCATAATCAAGCAAGCAATCGTATAAAATTAGAGACAATTACATAATATTGCTCTAATCACTAACATGATTAAAGAGTGTTCATTATATTTACAACATTGTAAACTATATTAATATTAATAGATGTGGTCCAAATAGTTTCGTAAGTGAACAACCATGTGTCATTTTTTTTTTTAAACATCCTGTTGATGCTTAAAATTGACTCAACTTAGGCCTTCCACTATGCTGCCGGATTGTGTGACCCAAAACCCATTTTGGGCCACAAATGGGTCACACCCTAACACTATGGGCCGGAAAATGTGACCCAAAAGAGGGTGTAACCCAAAGTGTAACCCAAAAGAGGGTTTCAGTGTGACCCATTTTGTGGTGTGACCCAAATCCACTTTATCAGCCCACATGAAGAGAGAGAAACCGGAGCTGGGTGAAGAGAGAGGTGGGCCCCGCGCCTGTTGCTGCTGACGCAAGTGTCGGCTGCTGCTGCTGACGCACGTGACGCCTGGCTTCCTCGGTTGCAGCGCATGGCTTCCTCGGCGCTTGACGCGTGGCTGGCTGGTTGACTCACCAACGGTCCAGATGAGATGACCGTTGGTGATCAACGGCTGCTGCGTTTTGCCTTTTTTTTTTTTTTTTTTTTTTTTTTTTAAGATGGGCCGGAAATGGATCAAAGGCGAGATTAATGGACCGTTGATAATCAACGGTCCAGATCGGCCATATCTTTTTTTTTTTTAACAAATATTTAATAAATCATTTAAAATAGATATAATATCCAAAAAATTGCCAAAAAATTTCAAAAAAATTTAAAAAATTCCCCAAACCCTCCAACAGCTATATTTTCAAATGGGTCTATATATATCACACAACACTCATATGGTTTCATCACAATTTAGAACCATGTCCGACCGGTGCCGCTCCATCATCATTACCTGAGATGAATGTTCGTCGGAATTTGTTTAGGGACCGAAATGTCAACGAATCCCTAAAAACTAATTTGATTGAGCACATCTGGATCCGAGAGGGGAACCCACCACTTGCCCCAACATATTGACCGAATAAGAAGTTCGATTTATTTTCTGTCATGTCGAATGCAGTTGTTGTTGTTGTTTTTTCTTTAAATCCTCGTATTGTTCTTGTTTTTTCTTTTAGTAATCATGTTATACTTGTTTTTCCTTTAAATCATCGTGTTGTTTTTCTTGTTTGTGGTTGTTGAAGTCCCGATGTTGTAAGGCTTATGTTGTCTAATTTATGAAATTTTCTTATTTTAAATATATTCAATATTGACCTTATTTTAAAGATCTCATTAAAATAAGATCACTAGAATCATTTTTATTATACTTTAAATTTAAAATTATCAATTAAATATCACTTAATCAATATTAGGCATATTTTAAAATTGTATAAAACACTGTGACCCAAAATGGGTCACAGCACCATAAATGTGAGAATTGGGTCACAGCACTATTTGTGACCCAAAATGGGTTTTGGGTCACAAAAAATGGATTTACCATAGTGGAAGGCCTTAGAAAGATAGTAAAATCACACAAACACAACCAAATTTATAATCCAAAATTTTCGGGCTACATTTGCATTGGTTGTTGGTTTTCACTGCGACAGAGAAAGTGTTAAATTTCACATATTGAGATTTGTAAAAAGAAAATAAAGAGTGGATGATGGAATGGGTATATAGTGAAGGGTTTTAAAGCCTTTGGGGTAAGGATTCCTTTTATAGAGAAATAAGGAGCCCTCCCTTTTACATTTGGGCCAACGTATTAGTCCCACACACAATCACATCTAAGTAAAATTTAGTGTTTTTTTTAGGTTAGTGTTTGATTAACTCTAATCTGTCATTTTATAGGCAGCAACCAAAGGAAAAGGAAAAGAGAAAGCAAACAAAGCCTAATTGAGCTAGCTACCTTAAAAGGTAGCCAAGTCGGCCAACATTTCATATCTTATTCTGATGCTTCCAAGTCCCAAGTCCCAACCAAAAAAATTACTAAGTCATAAATTATAGATATTCGACCAAAAAAAGTCATAAATTATAGATCATATTCTTTATGGAATAGATATGTGGAGGGGTATGTGTCATCCAAATGAAAGGGTGGGTGTGGGGGCAATACTAACCAGGGAAAGGTCTAGTCACCCACCTATGTATGAGATATGACATGCACACAGCCTACACAGCCTACACAGCCTACACAGCTACACAACCCCATTACTCCACTAGCCTGACTGATTGAACCCTCCTCTCAGCCCCTCTCAGCCCACTATGCCACCCTCAAAATTTTCACCCCAAAGAAAAATACGACAGTCACTCTTATAATAGAAGGTAATCCGAAATTTTAAGAAAATTAAAGTTGAGAGTGTATCTGACCAAAAAAATAAATAATAGAGGGTAATGACTTAATGTTAGGGCCTTTTCCCAACTGCTAATTTGTATTATAGAAGTTAGAAAAAACCCCAATGAGAATTCAGACATTTTTGTTTGGCCAGGGAAAGAGAATTCAGACATTAACTGTACAAATTAACACTCTAATCACAGTGGTAAATCATCATTAAAAATAGAATAATCCAAGTGTTGTTCTAGAAGGCTAGAAGAAGAGGCAAAAAAGAAAAAGAAAAGGAGAGAATAGCATAGGATTATAGGAATAGAGCTTAATAGGATGGGGTACTAGGAGAGGCCTGACCTGACCTTTAATTATTATTATTATTTTATTATTTTTGGTGAGGACCTGTCCTCCTTAATCTTTGTTCTTTGCTCCATCACCAAGCAGGCAAGCAGTCAAGCACCAAATCTCTCTCTCTCTCTAACAACTTTATTAATTTCTCTCTCTCACAGGCAGTCACAGCGGGGTGGTGTGCTGTGTGCATGAAATGAAAGTCCCACTCCCACATAAAGCCGACCTCAGTCTCACTATGATTCCTCTACGCCGGCGATTCTTCAACTTCAACTTCAACCTCTCTTCTTCTGCCACCCTCTCCCTCTCTCTCATTCATTACATCAAACACGTACAAAACGAAGCTCAATGAAGCTCTCCCACTCTCATTTTCTTCACCACCACACAACCCACAAAAACCGCTGCTAATTTCAACCCCATTGCTCTCAATTCACGTACTAAACCACCCACCAACCCAATGTTGGATCTCAACCTCTCCGTCCTCTGCTCCAATTCCACCAACATGGAAAGCTCTGGAAGCTTCAGCTCCGCCGACGACAACGACTCCTCTTCCACTCTCAACTTCCTCACCCCAAACGACGTCGTCCTCGCCGCCGCCGACAACTACGATGGCCCCCGGACCATCCAGCTCTTCCCGCTCGCCGACCAATCCGTACGCTCTTCCTCTTCGTCATCCACGAGGCAGTGGCTGGGGCTCTCCTCCAGTTACGGTGGTGCTCCTCCTGCGGCTGCGGAGCAGAGGATCGTGCCCCAGCAGCACCAAGTCAAGAAGAGCCGGCGAGGACCCAGGTCCCGGAGCTCGCAGTATCGGGGCGTTACGTTCTATCGAAGAACTGGAAGATGGGAATCGCATATTTGGTTAGTGTTTGGTTGCGGTGATAGTGATCCAGTACTCTGTTTGGAAACTTGGATTGTCTTTTCATTTGAGCTCTCATTCTTTTTTTCGTGCAGGGATTGCGGGAAACAGGTGTACTTGGGTAAGTAAAACGAAAATCCACCACATAATCGCTTTTTTTTTTTTTACCCTTTTTTCTTTTGTGCTTATTATTTGATTTTTCTGCTTTTAATTCTACTTTATTAGGAGGATTCGACACTGCCCATGCTGCAGCTCGGTAAGAACTAAGAATCTGAGTGTGTAATATAAATGGTAATAATAGTTTTTTAGTGTTTGATTTGGGTTTTTTCTCTTTCTTTTTTTTTTTTTTTGGGTATTTGGTGAAATGATTTTATAGGGCGTATGATCGAGCTGCGATCAAGTTCCGTGGAACTGAGGCTGATATTAATTTCATTGTTAGTGATTATGATGAAGATATTAAGCAGGTCAGTTTTAGATTATGATTTTATGTATGTGCTGTGGAGCTTTTTACAGTGCTGGGATTGTTTTTGTTTTATTTCGTTTGTGGGGTTGATTTAGATATTGTAATGCAGATGAGTAATTTTACAAAGGAAGAGTTTGTTCATATCCTGCGTCGCCAGAGCACTGGTTTCTCAAGAGGAAGCTCAAAATACAGGGGAGTCACACTGCACAAATGTGGCCGCTGGGAAGCTCGTATGGGACAGTTTCTGGGAAAAAAGTGAGAAACCCTTTCTCTTTTGCTATTATTGTTTCATTTTTCGATTAGTCACTTGATTTTTGAATATGAGTTTTTAGTATTCTTTCGTGTGGTCGTCTAAATAATTATGATAAGTGAACAAGGGAACAAAGAATTTTGTTCAGCAAGGACCACATAAATTATTGTAACTTGGTTTTTGTGAATTTTTGGATGAGTTGAGAAATTGGTTTTCATTGGGTATGGTATTTCATTGCTTGCCTGCAGGTATATGTACCTTGGCCTATTTGATAGCGAGATTGAAGCTGCAAGGTCTTTACGATAATAAATAGGCACCATTTTACCCGATGTCTAAATTTTGAGATCTTATTGACCATTGGATTGCATTTAAGTCGGTTTAGTGTTGTTCTTTTGAAATCAGGGCATATGACAAGGCTGCCATCAAATGCAATGGAAGAGAAGCGGTCACCAACTTTGAGCCAAGCTCTTATGATGGGGAGATAATGTCTGAGGCCAACAATGGAGGTATTTTTGTTAGAGAATCCATTTTATATGATGTTTTTATGTAATCTGTTGCTAATTCAGTTGAGCTAAACACTTCTCGAGCCTTTTGTTTCTATCAAGTATCAAATATCTATAACCCTTTTAATACAGGCAGTGACCAAAGTCTTGATCTGAACTTGGGAATTGCTCCCCCTTTGGTTTCTGAATTCCAAAAGGAGAACATCAATTTAAGCAGCTTTCCTTTGCAGCTAGGCTGCGATAACATTCCTATTCACATGAGAGCAAGGGTAATCTTCGGATCAACTTTGAAAACCCCTCTCAGCTCAATTCCTATCTTCCATTGCACTTCACAACTTGAGTAATTAAGCTTGTCGCTTTAAAGCACTTTGTTGTTCTCTTTACAGAATGAGAACTCTGCTTCAGCAACTTTGAGGGCTCAACTATCTCATGGCTCAATGGTGGCGTCTGAGGCACCTCCTATAATGAGCAGCGTGAATTCCAGTTTCTTTCCCATACATATGGTAATTTGCATTCAGTCCTAGCCATTATAATAACTTTTTATAAGAAGCTCTTAAAACCTTAATTTTCTGCCTTCAGTATTTCTTGTTGACCTTTGCAATATATTCATTTGATCATGTACATGCACTTAAGTTCTTGTGTTAAAACGTGTTAGAAGTTAGAACGTCTGTGAAAAGTTACTATTTGGGTTTATATATCTTTCTATTGTTAGAAAATACATCACCTTGTGATAGCTGGTATGCCCTGGGCGGGTTCAGGCTTCCTAATGTGACCAAATTTTCACTTTAGGAGGCCCTTGTAATTCCATTCCTTGTGTGCAAAGAGGAATTATCACCTCTTAACCATCAATCACTGAGAATTCTAGTTTTCCTGCTTTAGCTAACAACTTTAATTGTCTTTGCTGTTTCAGGAAAGAGCAACAGAGAAGAGTATGGATGCTAACTCCTTCCCTAATTGGGCATGGCAAATCCAAGGCCATAATGGTGGAGCAACTCCAGTGCCACTCTTCTCTGCTGCAGCATCATCAGGATTCCCTTCTTCAACAACCACTTCATCATCAGCTGCTGTCACTCAACTTCATTTCCCAAATACGACAATTCTCCACCACCATTTTTCACCATCAATCACCAACAACATACCCCATTTTTATTGCAGGAGCTGAAAACCAGTACCAGGTAGGATATAACCACTATACGGTAATATTAAGTATAGAATGTAGTCTCCGTGGGCAGGCGGGGGGGTTAACTAGGAAAGACAGGAAGATTAGTAATGGAATTTGTTTTCTTTCATCATGTAAAGCTCCTATGACACTTAAGCATCTGAGTATGCTGGCATGGAAAAATTCAGGTAGTTTTGCCTTCTTGTGGTCACATTCTTTTACGTGGCCCTCCTTTGATGTGCTGATTTGGCATTGGCAAGGTTCACTTTAAAATGTTGTTTTAATTGGTGGTGTCTTTGTACTTTAACATGCATGGTATCCTATTTCTGATTGTCAGATCGCTAATTTGGGCATAAATCTTGTGATTATTTAATGAATTAGGTACAGAATGACAGTCCCACCTTCTCTAAGCTAAGTAACCTATCCTAGGGTTAAAAAAATTGAACTTGGACCTCTTTTTAAGTTTTTAAATAAGAGGTATGGCCTTCAATTGAGTATTATCTTGATTAGAAAACTGCATTATTCTTTGGATGGTAACACTGAAAATAAATTAATTAATTAATTATTGGGTTTTCATATTCCTGGTTAATGGTAGGAATTTTGAGATTATTTAGATTTTAATATGTGCATAATAATTATATATGAGAAGTAAATTGGTATTATCATATACGTGATAAATTATCACATAAATTAATATGATATTATAATTACATATAAAAATTTTAAAATTAAAGCCTTCTTTTGTTTCCATTAAAGATTTTAACCCTTTTATTAAAACTTTAGAAATCTAAATCATTTAATATTGTTCGAAGTACTCAACCTCGAGCATTACTTAGGGAGTATGAATATTATTTGAGGGTTAGATATATAAATACTTTTTAAATCTAAAGGCTAAAAGTCTTTTTTTTTTTTTTTTTGTCGGTCTTTAAATTGAAAAAACTTTAACTAATTTTCCAAACTTGTCAAAAGTTTCCCATTGAATTGTGGCTTGTTCTTCTATTGTTAACCGGGCGCCACGTGGACAAGTGGGGGTCTCCTCTGGTTCCATATCTTTGCTAAAATAATAAGTATCCGGATTCCTCGGCTTTGGCTTTGATCTGTGCAGTACATCTACACTGCAAAACATGAAAGAGAGAGAGAGGGTCCTACGGTCCTACCAACTGTAATGTGTATATATATTAAAGTATTTATTATGAGCAGCATGAAAAGCCTGTTGTACTTTTTACCTCTCAAGTCTCAAGGGTAAAACCATTCATGACTCCACCAGCCTTTTCATACCCCCATTATATCTCCCTTTTTCATATTTTTAATTATTTTTATTATTCTACAAAAAATATTATTGTTTTATTACTTCTTAGAAACTTAACAATATTATTAGGGTCATTTCATGTAAAAAAGTGAGGAACAAGTTTATCCCTGAGCCCCCATATGAATTGTACACAAAATCAAACAACCCAAATGTTTTGTTTATTCATGTTATATTGTCAAAGTTACTATTCTAAATTATTTACTTAATAATGTCTTTGGTATAAGCTTAAATGATAAGTGGGCTAATAGATTAAGAATATGTTAAGTCTAGTGTTCAATACTTTCCAATGTAACCCAAAAATTAGTTGTTTAAAAATAGAAACTAACTTTCATTCAAATTTTATAAGTTTTAACAAAATCTTAATTATTATAATATATGCTAAAGCATTTCACAATATTTGGTGTGTCTAATATTATTGGGACAATAGTTAGTGACTCTAGTAATATTTGTTGGGGAATGTTATCCATCTTGATCTTCTATTTTATTATTCTTATTATATAATATATTTTTATTATCGGAGCTGTTCATTTTTTAGATAATTATTTGAAGATTATTTTTGTAAAAAATTAATTAAATTGACAATCATTTGATCATATAATTATTATCAAATAAACAAACGTTGAATCAAATTATTACTAAAATTATCTATTTATTTGATTACAATTACATAACTAAACGATTTTTGATTTAATTAATTTTTTGAATATATGATCTTCATAATTAAATATAAAAAATGAATAATTTTAATCATAAATTTACACTATAAAATTAAAATAATAAAAAATAAGATCGGCAAAGATTGTTTACAAAATATTTTATGTATTTTCAGGACCATCTTCCTTTACTCACCTGTGTCTCTGTGTCTATGTATTTTCACAATCTGTGTCTTCACTCTTTTTCTTTTGCAGTTTGCTGTACGTACAAACTTGAAGGGCTACGAGGCTGTCAGCATGTCACCTATGACTGACTGGTGCTGTGGGTCCGGTGTTGGTACAATAGCTGATGGGAGCTTTATTTTGCAGTACTCACAGAGCTCGTGATTTGATGTGTAGTACTGTGCATTACATTTTATAATATGTATGCTGTTTCCACGTTGGGTTTTCAACCAAACTTTTTCAATACTATTTACACCAACTCAACTCACCTGACTCCATTTTGTCTTTCATTTTTCGAATGCTTCACTCATTTGTCACTATTATTTCTATATATGCTTTTCTGCTCCATCTCCTTTAAATCTTCACCCCCGACGTTTTTGTTCTTATCCAATTAGCCATTAAATCTTCATTATATGTATGATTTTAAATAAATGAATAGTTATAATTAATTACGGAATCATATACTGAAATGAGGACGTACGTACGTACACACTTTTTACATCCTCTCTTCATCGTTCCTTCATAAAGTGAAACTAGCTGGATCACCCTAGCTAGCTAGCTAGCTTCTTTGGGGAATTTTCTTCAAAATGACACACTGTACGTATATTCACACGCCTACTGGCTACTGCGCGTGGAAGTGATATATCTCTCTCTCTCAAAAAAACAAAACACGTACAATGCTTGTCTGGAATGCATTACTACTACTACTACTATTACTAGTTTACTGCAAGTACGTACATATATAGGTCAATTCATTAAAACAGCAAGCAATACCATGAATGATATTGAAAGAGCTGAGGGTAAATGCAGTCTTTACTAGTCTCAATTATCTGGCAGAAGATGACTATAATTATGACTACGGATAGTTTGAGAAAAACTTGCATATATAACAGGTGTATACACTATATTCTCACAACACCTCTTCATATATTAGTCAAAATACATACACGAAGTCACAGTGGGTAAAACCTGGGTTCGTAGGTTTCCTTTCACCACAATACACACTATACAACACATGCATGCATGCAGCTAGAGATAGATACGTATTCATATATGTACCTTTCGGATGGAACGAACTGTATGTCCTCGAACCTTCAGTGGAAGATGATAAGATTGATGCATACACTAGTCATAATCAAAATTCAAAGCAAGCTAGCCTCGGCCTCCTACCTACCTAGCTACCTATGCTACCATTCTAATTTTCACTGTATAGCTAGCTATCACCTTTTTAAGGCAAAACCAAGTTTCAATACCTTCAACCTAGCTAGGGTTTAGCTGTCTGTCGACTATGCGTCGCATGAGCTCAGTTGTTCTAAGCCTATATAGCTAGCTACCCAATTCGGTTGGGCTAAACAGATCTTGTCTTGTGTACCAACTGCATGCGTCTTAACCCTTAAGACTTGATTTTATGTACCATTTGGTCCATTTCTCTTTCATCGATGAGCATTTTACATTATATTTTTCTTTAAAAACTGCCAAACATTTTTTTTAGGTCTAGCAGAAAAGATGAATTGATTAGACACCATATAACTGTGCCGGAAAAATACCACACAAGATGTACGTACTGTTGTATATACACACTACTAGGCAGATTTTGGGTCGACCCTAGAAAAGCAACCTAAAACCAGAAGCAAACAAACCCCTAATATATAACTCATAGATAAACATAAAATGGATACATAATTATGATTAGCATCAATAACATAGGTAGACATCATCACCTACCATGAAGCTTGGTAGCTGACTTAAATGTAACAACTAATTAACATGCGTCAATTGCAAACAGCCAAACGCACAAGCCATGCAATTGAATCTTCTTGCTTGTGTGTATGCCTCTAGCCAAGAGAGGTAGAGAGAATCCTCTTAAGGATCCCCAATTTGAGTTTCTCACATCCCTTTTCAACTGATTTCTACATTTATTCGCACTCTAAGGCCACCCAAAACAAGTTTTCATCAGATCATCCGGCGAGCCTTCATTAACACGAGCCTGACTTTCAACTCAGTATTCAATCATTTAGTCATTACATATTTAATCATTTAACTGTCTTCAGGCATTGGGTAACATTATCCACTAAGTTGAGCAAATAAGAAAGAAGAACGTTTGTCAATACCAGTGCCCTCGACCCTACCTGCATACAGAAAACATTTAACTTTGTTAGAGTAGTGAGGACCATTTTTCTGGACATGCCAACTTTAATTTGTTCTCCATGAAAACAAGACAACTAAACAATTTACAGCACTGTGGAACATTTTTCTAAACATGCATAAATTTATTTGTTCAAAGAGAAATATTCCACCTGTGCAGCACAGATACCTCTACATGGTAAAAAGCATCTACAATCAATTCCAATACTTCTCAAATACCTCATTATACATATCAAGTACTTCCTATACTGTACTTATCCAAAATTTAAAATAAGATTTCTAACCTTTGAATTGTATTCTCATTTTCTTTAATACATTTGGATAGATGTCAATACATGCATTAAGCACAGACAGGACACGTACTGCAAGTATAGAAAAAAGTTTAATAAAGAAGTTTTTGACTACTAATATTTAGGAACACTTTGTGTGATTTGACTATGATATGTTCTGGTATATATTACTTATCAATTTAAAATTATCAAAAATTACAGAAAATGGACATTATTTGTTTCAATATCTGTGATGAGCATCTTACCTTGCTTTCATAGTTGCATCAGCAAGTCCATGTTCCCTCCTACCCATCGTAGCATATCCAATCCTTCCTACTTTGCCACTCAAAAAATAGTGAAAACAGGCCTCCCTCAGTAGCGTATGCCTCCACTAAATGGAGAGTCACAGTCAATGCATTGAAATTTACCACACAGGCAGGGAATGCCAGTGCTCTAGGCCTCTCACTAGCAAATGAATGCATAAAATTCCTCCCCGCTCAATGTTTTCTCTGCCAATGCAGTACCCTCAATCCCACTTCTTTGTCTTTTCCAGAAAAGTCAAATTCCCACAAAGAGAAAGACAGGTTGATCCTTACAAGGTGATTCTAATCAACTGTGGATAGAACTCAAAAGTTGAAACTCCCTCAGAAGGGAAAGTTAACATCAACCGAGTCATCCACTCAGTCATAAAAGAGAAACTCGAGCTACACAAAAACTCACATTTCAAATGCTCTGTTGTTTGTATCACTTAAGTAACTTGTTCAAGGCTTCATATCCTCATAACAGGGAATGAACTTGTTATATCCCAGTCTCTCATTTCTTAGTAGTTCTGATATACCAAGATCACTTACACTCTCAACTCCATTCCATTGAACCCACTGGCTGTTTGATGCATGCACATCACTGAACTGTTGAGTGGTGCATTGTACAAATGCAGAAGGATTGTTGGGTTGGAATTGATCGCGATGCTGTGGAGGAATTCTATGTGCATCATTTAGGTTAGAGTATCTATTCCTGAAGTGGTCTTGAAATCCTAAGTTCTGCTGTGTAGAAGTTGACTGCTGTCTCAGCAGATGGAGCCTTGTATCAGGCTCAGAAGAATTAAAATGAGATAAAGTTGCTCTCCTACTCAACCCTCTTGCCAATATTCCTTCACCAGCTTCTAAAATTGCTGGATCAATGAGCTCAGCATCCCCAGTGATGCCAGAATTACCAGTTGGTATAGCAGATGGTTGCAGCAAATGATTCACTGGAGGATAGAAGCAGGATTGTTAGAATAAATCTACAAAAGAAAATCCACAAAACATCATAAATAAGAAATAACAAACCAGAACTGTCAAAGGCCTGGAACACCCTCCCAGGCCTCCCATGAGAAGGAAATCCTGGAGGTGATGCCTTGCTTGGCATTGAAAATCCTGGCGGCAGGATCAATCTAGGAACTTCTGTAACTGTCAGAAAATGCCACAGCAAAGAACTCAGGGAAATGGTCAGAAAAAGCTTTATTTTATGTATTTATATATGCTAAGATAAAAAAGGAGACGTAAACAATGCTGAAGGGGGAGTAAAATTTCAACAGTAAAGTACCATAAAAGGCTAAGAAATTATTATAAATCTCAGGCTTTTGTGGAAATTTGAGATAGAGATCCAAGAGAAATCACAAATCATGAACTAGAGAAGCAGATTCTACCACAAAGAAGTGAAGAGGCGAAAAAACATTCTAGACAGAGACCAAGCATCATTACAAGAAAGGGTATAAGCATACTAAAAGATACAGACCTGCAACTTTAGAAGTAATAGAGCGACTCTTGAGAAATTTATCAGGCTCCACATCTATGAAGGAATCCTTATTGTCCATTAAATCAGATGAGGCAAAAGAGTCCTTAGGGGCATGCCATAGATTATCACTAGAATCGTCTTGTTGGGCAAATGAGAACCTGGACTGCTTTTTATCATGCTGTTTTCGTGAACTAGGTACTTTGAGGAGACTACATTCCTTATCAGTTTCACCCAACAACTCAACTAGATTGTGAAGCGAAGTTAGATAGCCTTCAGGTGCATCCAAGTCCATCGTCAAAATACTTGAGATTATGCCACTCTCTCCTATATCTGAAGCTTGATTGCAGTCAATACTGGCTTTATTGTTTTCACACCCTCTCAAGTACTTCCCTAATCCCATATCAGGTAACACGCTGGATGGTTCAAATGTCCTATCCAATTCAGAAATGCTATTGCCTTTGTTATCACTGAATTTATTCGATAAGTTCGGTGATAGACAACATAAGTTTTTGTTGCTGATCAAATCCGTGGATGTTGCTTTAATATCTCGATCAGTTCCATTGTTTGGTGATAGACACCATAAGTTTTTGTTGGAAGTTAAACTGACAAGATTTCTATCTACTACAGCTTCTGAAGTTGTATCTGATACAGCTAATTGACCATTTTCAGCAATACTCTGTCTGGTCAGTACCAGTGGATCCAGACCATTAAAATGCACTTCACAGCTTTCTTCAGATATAATAGATCTTCCGTTGTGGTTAGAACTTTCAGTGCTTACAACTTTTGATGAAAGGGGATGAAGATCATTAGATGTCTCAGGATTTTGATGGAGAGGCCTTTCAGCACCTGAAGAACTTGTTCCTGGGGGAAGACTAGGGGTGTCTTGCAGGACCCTGATAGGGAAAATCAGAGAGCATTAGTTCTCAAAGCACACAATCAAAGGCAGTGTCACAGGTCATGAGATTAAATACCAAGATGCTTTTGTAGAAACAGATCTTCTATCACCATCTGCACAAGATCCCTTAACCTCATTCCCAGTACTCTGTTGAAATAAGATAAACCAAAGGTTAATATAATTGAAGAGCATTGCAATGCTAACATCCAGAGCTAATCCGCATAAATCATGCACTTTATTGCATAAATAACCAAAACACAGAAAATATATGCAGAGTCCTACATTTGAAGGATGTCTAACAATAGGTTTAGCTGCAGATGATAGTTTATATTTGCTATACTCATCCATTGGGGGAGGTAAACCTTTCCCTGGACGCCAATGCAGATTATTTGTAGCACCGATAATTTGTTGATCCTTACTCCTGTGAAACCAGTAGAGATCAAGTTACAATATGATACTGCCAAAGAAGAAAGGGTGATGTAGTGCCAAGAACGGTAAATGCATTCTCGAAAAACAACATAAAAATTTACTAACTATTTCAAATGCACAGAGCACAAGTGAGATTGCTCCTCTCATATGGCCCGGACCGCTGGGTCACAAAAATAAATTTGTTTAAAAAAAAAGATGAAATAAACAAGTGAACGATAAGAAAGTGAGATAGTTTGTGGTAGTATTAGCATAGTTTAAGGGCATAGTTTTATTTCTTTTATTGTTTTGAAATTATATTAAGAGACAATATCATATAATTAAGTTCCTTCTTATAATGAAATGATAAAAGTAGGTCTTTTAATGGTGAGAGATATTTTGGAAATAGAAAGTGTGAGTGTGTTGGAAAAAAAAAAAATGTAATTATTTACTCTTTGTTATTACTATTTAAAAAAACTTGTATTCATATTACAATCTAAGATCGTGTTGTTATCTGTTTCCCATATCTATATCAAAACTTATCCACTGTCATTAGAGAGAAGGGGAAACAGTAGTCAGCAGATTGTTGCTTGTATGACTTTGAACAAGCATGTGGATGCAAGAAAAATGGCACACATCCACTGTCACTTTTGTGTGTTTAAGCAGGCATGTAGATGAGAGAGAGAGAGAGAGAGAGGCAGAGAGAAGCACATGCATCTCAGTAGATGTTAATACCTTGCAAAGGCTGAAACTAGTTCATCTTTGGAAAAACTATCATCCTGAGAGCCAAAATCATGCAAATACAAACAATCTGGATTGCTGCAAGGCTGAACCAGAAAAATAATTGTTCTCAATGATCACAAAACTAAGTTTTTCCTTTGCAAAGAGACTCACCCAGGATGAAATAAGTTAAGTAATTACCACATTTTTCAACCAAGCATGGCAGTACTTTGTGGTTCCAAAACATGCCCTGCAAATGCAAACCCATAGCAGTCACAATACGATAATCATAGCACATGGTCTCAATAGATAACAAGACAAGCTTACCTCAAGGAATTACCATCTAATACAAAACTGTGCACCGATTGAATACATCGAGCTGCTTCATATTCTTTTGAGTATGTTATATACCTAGCAGAATGGATGTAACCATTATTACAAAATAAACAAATATATTTGTACCCAAAAATAGTTAAAACAAATATAAATCCTAACTAGCCACCATGCCTAATAAAAAATTTTACCCTCTTGAGAGAAATCTATACCGTAACCAACATTTTCAATCACATATAAAAACGTAAAGTGATATCATGATAAATTAATAAAGATGGGTGAGAAAGAAAATGTAAACTAAATACAGTGTGTTCCACATCAAGCAGGTATAAATTTATAGGCATTGAAAGTGGTAAGCCAGCTTACACACAACAACTGTTGTTCGGAGAATGTTGAATAACCCCATTCGCGGTACGAGAAAGAGAAACCTTCAATACCTTTCCATACTGGCCAAAATACTCCCTACGCTTAAGAAGCTAGTAAACCCCAAAAAAATGTAGTTCAGAATCAACATTAATGAAAGTAAAGATCTATATATGTTCAATAAAACATCAGATTATGCCTGCACTAGGTTCTACTTAAATAGCAAACAAAATGAGACACACAGTGAGATAAAAGCTACTCACATCTTCATTTGCAAGGTCAAGAGGTAATCCAATTACATATACTAGGTTCCGTTGGAGAACTCTAACATCAGTAAGATGCTTCTTTGCTTCAGATCCCTTGGGCTTTTTTTGTTTCCTCTTCAGATTAATTTCAGTCACCAACCTGCTCAAGGAGGGGAAAAGTTAGAATCCTCAACTTGGCACAGAATTTTACATTAACAAGAAAATCTCCCAGCGAGCATAACAACTTTTTACAGTTTTCTGCCACCCCCACAATTTTTTTTTTGTCGTATGGTGTTCGGCACATTGGACAACGACCCTCCTTTCCGTCCTTCTCTGCCATTTCCATAATGTGATGCCAACACCAAACACATACCTGTTAAGAAGCAGCGAATCAAGAGTAAGTCCACATACCACAGGGAAGTACCACAAAATTAGAATATTTAGAACGCCAAAATACCCCAAAAAATAAAATGAAAGAGAAAAAAAACCCTCCCTATTTATATGGATTACAATGTCATCACATTTACACATTCACATTGTCATATTGTCACAATCACATAAAGAAGCAGCAGCAATGAAAGAGAGTCAAGTTGATGTGAGCAATAAGAGTAGAAATTATAAATAAACAAAACGAGCAAGAAAACAAGAAGAAGATTAGTGTTCAGACCTCGTAACCACATTTGCATGGCTTCAGTTGCTGATCCGTAAAATCCATCTCTTCGGCGCATATGGGACACGTTTTTTCTCCCATGTCACTCATGCTTTTTTTTTTTTTTCCTGAGAAACAAACAACACCATAATAATTACATACTCAGCACCCACCTCCACCACATTTTAGCACATTGACATTGTATAATCCAAACCCAAATTTCTTGGCAGTCCGAAAATGCAGCTTGGATTAAATAAAAACAATCAACCATGAAATAACACAAACATCATCTAAGAGATTAAGAGACTTACAGAGTGTGAGGGAGGAGGAGCAGGAGCAGCAGAGGCTGCAGAGGAGTCGGTGGATAGGATAAAGCAGAAATGGGGAGAGAAAGAAGAGAGAGAGAGAGGCTTTGAGTTTGAGCCTTGGGGTTTTGGATTGAATGTGTTGGCCAAAGTCCAAACGAGCTTTTTCAGTGTGGCTTTTTGCGGTTTTGAGTGGGCTTCCTCTCTCTCCTTTTCTATTTCTGTTCTTTGTGCACGTCTCATGAGTCATGACCTGTATCACTCAACTCCTGACGTGTCCTCTAACGCCCTTGGACTTCATGCAAATTTCAATACCACCCCTCCACCGAATCACAATGTCATTTGTTGCCCTAACCGCGCAAGCCAACTGTTTCTAGCATGGGCTTTCACTGGAATTATGGGGTTCAAGTTTGGGCTGGGTTGGGCTTCCGGTTTGTGGAGAAGTTTTGTGATCGCATGTAGGGTTGTGGGCCCAAAAATAAAAAAACTTCAAAGATATTTTAAAAGTAATTCGGTGTAAAAACAAAATGAAGTAATTTGGTGTAAATTGTAATAAAGACTAATTACCATGGTGATTAGGATGAAAATTAGCTGGCTCAATTACATATTAGATGTTTTCTTAGCAATGGGAAAATTATAGGAGGAGATTTTCATTGAGGGCTATTAATTTTACTTTCTTTAGACTAAAGCCTTATGACTTTTATAATTTTAACTAAACTCCAATAATATTTCACGTCACATAATATTGGTCTATTAATTTTTATTTGTTTTCATGCATATCAGGTGCTGAGTGTTTGGTGGCACTGCTGAGTGTTCGACATTACATTTTTGCTTCTTTCTCAAGCCATCGACACTGATTTGTCAATTTTATATTATATTTTAATTATGAGATTTTGGGTCTTTACAAACCTCATTATACACTCTAGAAGAGAATAGAGTGAACTCATACTCTATATCCTAAAAAATGGGCGAAGGAAGCAACGGTGAGAAAGATTTAAAAATATAAAAAAATGATGACATATCTTGTATTGTTTGACGTGATAGTGGTCAAAGAGCTTCATTTAATAATAAAAAAACCCCATAAAATTTTAGTCCGAATAAGAAACATAATAAAGATTAAACTCTAATTTTCTAAAATTATAGAGAGTAATGTTTCATGCCATTTCTCAACCCTAAGGGCCTGAAGTTCTGAACTTATCTCTAATAACTAATAATTTTTATATATGCGATGTATGTATGAGAGAATGAATTAAACTGATTGAACTGCATAGATAAATAAATGTAACAAATGTCTATTTCTTGGAGAATTTGAACTGTTGTTCTGGATATACATTATCTTGCTTCCTGATATAATTTGGATTTAGTGTGTGTATCTTTTGTTATCTAATCCTAATTATTTGTATTTATTAAATTTATTCTAAAATTCACTTCAAAATTTAGGGATATAGATATGTTTTTATCATCTCTCAATTGATAAAGAAATTCTGGGACAATCTAGATATAATATCCACGTGTCGATGAGCATTTGTTCCTCTCTAGAAGTCGCTAAAATGATCCACCCCATCCAAGTCACACTCGAAAGTCGAAACGACTGTAGCAACTACCACACCTTGACCAAAGCCAGCCCAGTCAACCTTTACACCACTCTCCGTCGCACACGTGGCCATCTTAAATTCCAAGTTCAATTTCCCGCTTCTTGGGCACACAGCAACCGCACATCGCCGACAAAAGAATGATCCTAGCCGTCCGTTATAAAAAAGAGCGCCAGAACCTTCGTCCCAAAACGCTTCCTTCCCATATATCTTTGCTCTGTGTCTCTGCACCGAGACTTGTCCAAAACGTTTCGTTTTAACTGTTTCTAGCTACAATTCGTAATCCAAACGACGTGTAAGAAACCTTTTCTATTCTGTTAGTTTTCATATATTAATTTTCTCAGTAACCAAGCAGAGGATACTCGAATCCTATTCTACATCGTTAGCTTTGAAAGCGTAATTTGATTTGAAGGTGCGAACAGATCATCGTCGTCGATCAGCGATCATGGTTGCGAAGCGTTACCCAACTGTGAGCGAGGAGTACCAGAAAGCAGTTGAGAAATGCAAGAGGAAGCTCCGAGGACTCATCGCTGAGAAGCACTGCGCTCCTATAATCCTCCGATTGGCGTAAGCTCTCTGTCTCTCTGTCTCTCTCTCTGTTAGTACTTAAATCACTGTTTCTGTCTTCTGAGTTTGGCGATCGATGCAGATGGCACTCAGCTGGTACCTTCGACGTGGCAACGAAGACCGGAGGGCCGTTTGGGACCATCAGGCATCCAGATGAGCTCGCTCATGAAGCAAACAACGGCCTCGATATCGCGGTCAGGCTTTTGGAGCCGATCAAAGAGAAGTTTCCGATTCTGTCATACGCAGATTTTTACCAGGTTTTCATTAATAAAATTGCCTTGATTTTTTATGTAATTTTTTTTTTCTTTTCTAAATTCATGTTATTGTTTTTAATTGGATTTGGTATGTGTTTGGTATTGTAGTTGGCTGGAATTGTTGCTGTAGAAATTACAGGAGGGCCTGAGATTCCTTTCCACCCTGGTAGACCGGTCAGTGAACATTCTTTAGTCTGTAGCTTTAGCATTACTATTTGCTATAATTTTTTAAGTTGTAGCTATTAATTTTGTAATATATGATTTTCTTTTCACCAAATTTTAAAAATTGAGTAGGATTAAGGAACTTAATTGGCTAATAACTTGGTGGGTTTTGTAGTTAATGACATTGACAAATGCACTATATGATGGTGTTTAGAATAGAGTATTCTTGATGCAGATTGAGCCTTTCCTCATTCATACAATTCTCAAAGAGATTGTTTTAAAATTATATAATATTATCAGAACTTGTACTCATTGGTACTCCTACTTAAATCTTTGAATCATCTAACCTCATGTACTAATTTTAGGACAAACAAGAACCACCACCCGAAGGTCGCTTGCCTGATGCCACCAAAGGTCAGTTTAGAATCTTCAACTTCAGTGATGATCATCACAAAGCCCTTACAAGTGTATGATTGTAACTTGCAAGATGAATGTTTTGGTTTTTCATTTTGTTGGTACTCTATACTCTATAGGTTCTGATCATTTGAGGGATGTTTTCGGCCACATGGGTCTCAGTGACAAGGATATTGTTGCATTATCTGGTGGACACACCTTGGTTAGTGCATGACCATGAAATTCTTTTGTCATGTCTTAGTTACTGAAAGTCTGAAACTGCCTAACAATTTAATTTATCATTCATAGTTATTAATTATTGTTTCTTTTGAATTTTTTTAACAGGGTAGGTGCCACAAGGAGCGCTCTGGATTTGAGGGTCCATGGACAACCAACCCTCTCATTTTTGACAACTCCTACTTCAAGTAAAGATTCATTCATCCCCTTCAGTATAATTGTTTAATTGGTATCACTTTGTTGATCAATTTGAACCTTATAACCATCTCATTTGTACTGTGTATATGCTAGTGCTACTACTAACTATTTTGCAAATGTGATAAGGAGAGGATGGTGAAGCATCAATCATAATTAAGTCTGATTGTTTATTTTTTATTTTCCAAACAGGGAACTTCTTAATGGAGAGAAAGAAGGTCTTATCCAGCTGCCATCAGATAAGACTCTTCTGGAGGATCCAGTCTTTCGTCCTCTTGTTGAGAAATATGCTGTGGTTTGTATCTAATTGTGTTTTACACATTTAATATCAGCAAATTATAGCTTGGCTGTTTACAGAGTATTTATGATCATTTAATCCAACTTTTGGTTGCTGTGATTTTGCTTTGATTAGGACGAGGATGCCTTTTTTGCCGATTATGCTGAAGCTCATTTGAAGCTCTCAGAGCTTGGGTGAGTATGAAAAGGACCTTCCATCCTTCTCACTGTTACCCTTATTTTGCTGTTTACTTTATGGTTTATGCTTTTTTGTCTTTCACATTTGTTTATCAATCTGAAAATTTTACTTTATATATCATCTTTTTCAGATTTGCAGAGCCTGAGTAAAGGGATTGTAAACAAGGCAAGTGTGTTAATACTCCTAGATTGGATTGGATATTTGTTTGTAATAGTTATTGGTAATTTGGTATTTGGTTTTCTGGCTCTGCCAAAGATGCCTTTATGTTGATGAATGTGGTATAATATTGGTAGCAACATTCAAAATAGGTGTTCAGTTCGTCTCTAAATGGGCTGGTTTGGTAAGATCTATTAATTGGACTCAACTATAGCTGTAAAAGATTGTATTATACTGTACTGTGTGAAAGTTTTGGGACTTTTTAGCACCACCTAAACATCTTATAATTTCCTGGCAAACAAAAAAAAAAAGCGTATAATTTAGATTTATGCCTTCGAAAATTGCAAATACGATTCATTCTAGTACAATTAAATACAGTTCAGGTTTTCTTTTGAACAAATGGGTTTTGTGAGAGTTGATTGGTGCACTCATCTAAAAGAATTAGAATTCCCAATTTTGTTAGTGAAATAATTGTGATTGAAGGCAAAGTTTATCTAGGAACCGATATGCCTTCAAAGTATTGATAGAAATTTACTTCTTTCACGTAAAGATGATGTGATTGAACTATTGAAGTAATGCTAGGTCTCTTGTTGAACTGGCCTAAAAGGTTCAGCCATTTGGCCAAAGTGTTTGCAACGAGACTAATGATGAGAATACAAATTTACAATTAACTAATTAAGTACTACTTTATTCACCACTGCTAGACTGCTAGTGTTGCATTATAGCATTTACCATTCCATTCAAACAATAATGCTACGACACTTAAAGATTAATGTTTTAATAGAGCACTTATTTTATCCTAAACTATTGAATGAATTGTATATAAAAAAAAAAAAACTTTAGAATGAAATACATATATGATAGGGGAAAAACGACATGTGTCTTATTAATAGTTGAGTAATAATGTTGCACCATAGTTAAAAAGTAAGGATTAATCCATCTGAATATTCACAATTTACCCAAATTACCTTTTCTATAGTTGGTTCTTCAATTATGTGAATGTATATAGTACTCAAGTGGGTGGTATAGTATAGTCTAATACTTAGACACTAAGAAATGTGTTGGTATATTTTATATTTGGACTGTCTGTCTGAGTGTGTCTCTAGCTTTTGATTCCACTCCAAAGTCCAACAAGTTTAAGTATGGAGGATGGCATTAAAAACAGCTATCTTTTTGTAAAGTTTGGACAAAGCTCGACTTACACTTTGTTAAATCATAAAAGGCAAAGGAAGGAGCCATGGAGCTTCGTTTTAGGTCCATTATTGCTGCTGTATATGAGCATTATCATCTACGCCCAACTAATTTTAACATTTTATAGTGAAATTGAAGAACCTATACTTTGTTTGAATTAGTTCAACTTTGTCAATATTTAGATTTGAGTTGCTTAATTCCATCTAATCCACTAAGATGCCTTCAAAAAAGAAAAGCAGAGAATACACTAATTGAATGATTGAATCTTCTTTAGACTGATCTAACATCCACAATGCCATTGAAAGGGTTGACTTGGCACTTTGACTTTGCGAATAACATATGCAATCAATCAATCAATCCAACCATACATCCACACACATTATATATATCTACACTACTCTATTAAACGACTATCAACTATAAATACATGTAAGCTTTACAATAAAATCCACATGTATTAACAGTGAAAATCCGCTTACACATATGGTCAACCATTTTTAACCAACCTCTTATTTCAATTATACAATCATGTCAACGACTTCCTTAAGCAATTCTCCTCCACCCCTTAATACCCTCTTAATTACCTAAGTATGGTAAAATAAGTATAAAAACCAAGCTCAAGTCTTCTATCACATATTAATTTAAAAATAATGTTTCATGAAACTCTGTTTATAACTTTATATATATATAGGGTGTTGAAAAACCCAATTCTTATTAGTCTCAATATAAAAATCATAAATCCTAGTAAAAAAATAAGAAAATAAAAACATAGACCCTCTGTTCCATACATGGTCAATGATTTGGTCAAGCCGTTGTCCCGGCACAAGCCTGAAGCCACAAGGAGTTGCACGTTTACTGCAGTCTTCGAGCCACTAAGAAAGAAGTAAAAATGTTTTGTGCCAACCTAACACCATTTTTTATTCTTTGATAACAACATTAATTTAAGACCAAATTGTTTTCTTAAGTTTCATTTTCATTTAATTTTGTATTCCCATAGTTGCGTTTATGATCAGCTACATATGGAATGGAACGGTAGGTACCATACAGCACAGGTAACAGGATATTAAACGACAACAATAATGAATGTTTGGTGAGATGGTGATGAAGGACGTACTTACTTACACAAATCATGTGTTTCATTTTTGTTTTGGCATTGCACGGCTGTTTAATCTTAATATATAAAGTTATACAATTGTAGGCACACCATCTTCTATCAAATTTAAGATTACTGTTTATTCTTTGATTAAATTTTCGATGTTAGATTTACACATTTTCACGTGTGATTTTCAAGTATAAAAAAATTTAAACTTAACATGTACAAGATTTATATTGAGTAACGTGAAATAAGTGTTGTTGTTAGTCTTGTTGTTTGTTGGAGCTAAAAGATGAATTGTCTTCTTTGATATTATATTGAAGTTACAATATTTAAGCTTTTGAGGTTAATTTAAATGGTGAATGTAACTAGGGTAAAAATTAAGATTAGACTAAATCCGTTTTGAATTGCATGACATACAATTACTTTTTATCAATAATTCTTAAGCGGAATTTTTTATAGATTTATTATTAAAATATAATTATATAGCATATAACAATTATATCTAAGCCAATCAATTACTTATTGATTTAGTGATTTTTTTTTATATTAAAAGAGATTTTAAGTTGAACTCCCATTCCGAGATAAAAAGACGAGAAACAACTATCCCCCAAGTCGAATTCATTCACGTTACATGTCATGCTATGATGATTAAAATTTGGAAAAAGTTGTAGTAACTCCCTTATTATTGATGAAAGCGAAGCAAAGGGCGATGTAAATGTGAGAAGTGAGATGGGTGCAAAAACAAATGGCGGGACCCACAGGCTCCTCAAATCCTTCCTGACGTTGTGGAATCTCTCTAGGCCTTCCCACTCTCACAGTCTCACTCACTTTGCAGTCGCCAGTTGCGAGCCGCCAACTCGGAAGAAGAGGCTTCTTTTTTCTCCTCTGGTGGGCCCCACGCGTCAACCCATTCCCTCTTTCCCAAACACCCAACACTTCTTCTCCCTCCAAATCACTCACTTCCTCACTTCTGTTTTTTATTTTTATTTTATTTTATTCTGATTATTCGCTCGGGTTTGTTGGTTTCACACTTTCACTTTGTATTTTGTATTTTGTATTTCATCTTTCTCACTTTCTCTCTCTCTTTCTGTGTAGCTCACACACACTCACTGAGTCATTTGCATTCTGCTTTTTTCTCAGAGACCCATTTTTATGGTCTCTCTTCTTCCTCTCTCTTTCTCTTTTCACACCGCCATGGAGATTTCGCTTCTTCTTCTTCTCTCTCTTCTTCTCCTCCTCGTCGCCTCCTCCTCAGCTCAAATGCCAGGTACCCCTCTCTCTCTCTCTCTATCGTTATCTGATTTATTTATTTATTTGCTTAATTTTTGTTCCAACTCTTTTCGTCGTTGAATTCAATCCCAAAGCATCACCTTTCGTATCATTTTTTGTTTGCTTTGTTAAAGCTTGCATTTTTATACTATATTTTTTTCTTATTTTTAATTGGGGAATTTTGTTCATAGATGGTATAAAAAGACTTTTATGAATAACAAGTTTCAAATTCTAAATAAATCGGACAGATACTAAATTTAATTACTTTCCATGCAACTATGCAAGACTCCAAATTCTTTGTGTAATATTTATCATATAATGTGAAGCAGGGTTTGTGAGTTTGGATTGTGGAGGTGACGAAGTGTTCACTGATGAACTGGGTCTGGAGTGGACTCCTGATCAGCTTAATTATGGAGAATCGAGCTTCATATCCGTTGCGAATGAGACGGGGAAGCAATACACCACACTGAGGCACTTTCCTGCGGATTCGAGAAAGTATTGTTACACAGTGAATGTCACAAGTAGGACTAGGTACCTTCTGAGAGTGACATTCTTGTATGGTAACTTTGACAACAATAATGTTTATCCCAAATTTGACATTTCTCTCGGGGCAACCCATTGGTCTACAATTGTCATTTCGGATGCCAATACTATAGAGATGCGAGAGCTAATATTTCTGGCTACGAGTCCCACTGTCAGTGTGTGCTTGTCCAATGCTACAACTGGGCAGCCTTTTATATCCACGCTTGAGCTTCGACAATTCAATGGTTCGGTTTACTATACTGATTTTGAACAACGGTTCTATCTCAGTGTCTCTGCTAGGATTAATTTCGGTGCAGATGGTGAGGCTCCAGTCAGGTATGTTCACAATATCTGCTTAGAAGGGCTTTGAAGCCTGCTCTTTAAGTGTGTATTTATCTGGATGTATGTTTCAAAGTAATGCAAAATCAAACTTTATAATTGGCATTGGATTAGGAAATTTGAGCAAAGAAGATGCACATTTGTAGTCTGAACTCTGTTGATCTTGAAAAAGGATTTTCCATTTTGAAGGATATATATTTCTGTAAATTTCAGGTATCCTGATGACCCATTTGATAGAATATGGGAATCAGACTCTATCAAGAAAGCGAATTACCTTGTTGACATTGCTGTTGGAACCAAAAAAGTGTCAACCAAAATGCCAATTGATGTTAATAGGGATGAAAGACCACCTGAAAAAGTTATGCAGACAGCTGTAGTAGGCACCAATGGATCATTGACTTACCGGCTGAACCTGGATGGTTTTCCTGGTTTTGGATGGGCAGTCACCTACTTTGCAGAAATTGAAGATTTGGCTCAAGATGAGTCCAGAAAGTTTCGGCTAGTACTTCCGGGAAATCCTGAGCTTAGCAAAGCTATTGTTAATATTGAAGAAAATGCCCAAGGAAATTATCGTTTGTATGAACCAGGATTTACAAACATATCCTTTCCATTTGTATTATCTTTTAGATTTGGGAAAACGTCGGATTCTTCCAGGGGGCCTCTCTTGAATGCAATGGAGATAAATAAATATCTGGAAATAAATGATGGTTCTCAAGATGGTAAGTTCAACAGTGGTATCTAAAGTGACACTACGTGCTGTTACTGCTAATTTTGCATGGTTTATGCTCTTGTTCACCATTCTCTGAAATGAATCTTTTGAAGCTGTACATTTATTTGTGAATCTGGGTTTGTATGAGTTGCAGGAGCTGTTATTGCTGGTTTAGTTTCACACTACTCATCAGCAGATTGGGCACGGGAAGGTGGTGACCCATGCTTACCAGTTCCATGGTCTTGGGTTGAGTGTAACTCAGATCCACAACCAAGAGTAGTTAAAATGTAAGGATTAAATTTTATTGTTTAAGTTTTTGGATCAATTGTTTCTGCTTCTGCATAGGTCTAGTCCCCTGCATATCTAAATAAAACTTTCACAGATATACTGACAACTGCTTTTGTACACCTTTGCTTCACAGTAAATTATCTAGTATGAATTTGACAGGGAATATCCCTTCAGACTTGGCAAAGTTGAGCGGTTTAGTTGAGTTGTAAGTTTGATGTTGCGTTCTTGTTTTTTTGAATGGTGTCAACTGTTTCCAAGTTTAATTCTATAAACTTGATGTTCCCTGCAGTGTCATAATTAATTTGTCTTCTAATTACAGATGGCTTGATGGGAACTCGCTGGCTGGTCCTATACCTGATTTCACTGGATGTGTGGACTTGAAGATCATGTAAGTCAGATGACTTCTTTTATTGATGCTTTTCCTAAAGAGTTAACACTAATCAAAGGGCTTTGCATTATACAGTCATCTCGAGAAAAATCAGTTGACGGGTGGACTGCCTTCCTCTTTAATGGATCTACCAAGTCTGAAGGAACTGTAAGTTTTCTGAGACTTGTATATCATTTACTTAAATTGGAGAGAGAATGTGTGTGAAAGTATGTTGCAGTTGTCTTGCCATGCAATGAGTGACATGACCCTCGTTGTGTATTCTAAGTGGGTTGCATATAACTCATGGCTCTACATGCTTTTGTGCACAAGTTATACAATGACAAACTTCAGTATCTGTACAGCTTAAAAGACCTTCCATATGTGGGGTGTGGATGTGTTGTAACTCTTAGCTTGATATACATTATTGGTCCATTCTCTAATAAGTTAAGCTATCCAATGGTTGTCTAACAAGAATTTGATAAATGAAAATTTTCATATGAATAAATAGATTCTAAGATATATCTTATCATAAACTGCGTGCCTATTTGAGACGAAAAAGACAAATGATTATTATAATTTTAAACTTGGAAAAGAAGTAACCCATGAAATTATTTATGCTGCTCATTTTGCTTTTAATCTTTGTTTTGTAATGGATGTTTGACATGTTGCGTTGAGTAAAAGATCTTATATACTTGGTGAATCTCATGTTTGCAGGTATGTGCAAAATAATTTGCTATCCGGAACAGTGCCATCAGGTCTTCTCAATAAAGTGATTGTGGAGTGAGTAGTACTTTATAGAGATAAAGCTGAAATACATAAAAAAAAGAAGCCATATGTTAATTGTGAATTTTAAAATGAGTATAAACCTTGCAGTAAGTTTGTCTGCTTCAATTATAGTAATAATCAGAATGTCCTATGCTGAGTGCACATGATTTTCCAGTCTTAAATTTGATCTTGCATGCTGATTATATACAAACATACATCTTTATCTTGGTTCATCAAATCTATCTCTCCTCTAAAGATGTCCAATTTTTATCTTTATTCTGGTCAACTGGGCCTTGTATTCATCACAACTTTCTGCGCTTGCTTCTGACAGCTACAATGCAAACATTAATCTTCGAAAAGGGAGTACAAGTAAAAGCCACGTAAATATTATTATTGGGACATCAGTTGGGGCTGCTGTCTTGGTAATAGCTACCATTGTATCTTGTGTACTTTTGCGCAAAGGAAAGAAGAAATATGATGTGCAAGGTATGAGTCTGAAACAATCTCAGGGATTATTATATATTTTTTTTTTCTTTTAACTCTCAGTTGCTCGAACATGATGATGTAAATCTAACTTGTTATAGACCAACTTGGACGTCCCCTACCTGCACAAAGGCTAGTTTCTTCCAAGAATGATGCTCCCTCTGAAGCTGCACACTGCTTCACTTTCTATGAAATTGAAGAGGCTACTAAAAACTTTGAGAAGAAAATAGGTTCTGGAGGTTTCGGAGTTGTTTACTACGGGAAAATGAAAGATGGAAAGGAAATTGCTGTCAAAGTTCTAACCAGTAATTCCTTCCAGGGAAAGCGAGAATTTTCAAATGAGGTTAGTATTTGGTATTGAACCTCTTTTTCCATTTTGACATTGTAATTATCTTCCCCTGCCCTTCAGGTTGCTGTCTCTCCTCATTTATGATGCTTAACCCTGTCTGTTTGCTAGTGCCCCTTTGCATCTTTCTATTTTTATGGAACTGTTGGTGATTCTTCTTTTTTTGTTTTCCTAAATTTACATAAATACATATGGAATATGAAATGTAAACTAGTGGCACATGCTTCTATATGGTCTAGGTAACTCTTCTTTCAAGGATACATCACAGAAATCTGGTACAGTTTCTTGGGTATTGCCAAGAAGAGGGAAGAAGTATGCTTATTTATGAGTTCATGCATAATGGAACTCTCAAGGAACATCTTTATGGTAAGCTCACATGTTCTCTTAAGAAAAAAAAAAAAAAAAAAAAAAAAAAAAGGAGCTAAGCTCACATGTTATTGAACGAATCTATTAAAATTTGGATGACCAATCAGTTTTAAATCATTTGTAGGCCCATTAACACGTGAACAAAGTATCAATTGGATCAAGCGCCTTGAGATTGCTGAAGATGCTGCAAAAGGTCTTATAAGCTAAAGGATTTTTACTAATTATTACTTATTTCTGACGCAGAAAAGCTCTTCCTTTGGATGAAGTATTACATTGATTCTTGTTGTTTCTCATGCTTTTTCAGGGATTGAATACCTTCACACAGGCTGTGTTCCAGCCATTATTCATAGGGATTTGAAAAGCAGCAACATTCTAATTGACAAACACATGAGAGCAAAGGTTTCAGATTTTGGTCTGTCCAAACTTGCAGTAGATGGAGCATCCCATGTGTCAAGCATAGTTCGGGGCACTGTAGGGTATCTGGATCCTGAGTAAGGCCTTCTTTTCTATAAACATTTCTGGTTTTTTGTTAATTTCAATCTAACATCATATTAAGAGAAGTTAAATATGTTACTGATGCTGTTGTCAATTGTGAAAAATTTAATGTCTTGCTTGGTGAGTGCTCCATTTTATCAATCATATGTGTTATAAATAGACAACAAAGTTAGGAGATAGGTTTATAAGGGTGACACAATAGATGTACTTTATTACTCTCATTCCCAAAAGCCATCTAAATATACTCTGCCAGAGAAGTTTTTGTTTACTGCCATTATCACATAATGTTTTCCTTTTCAGTGTTTTTTATATTAATACTTAATAATGAGAGCTCTTTTGGTCATACACATGCGACCAAAATGGAACCCTTCAGGTGTTAGACAGTGAAGTTTTTGTTTTATAATTTCATATTTTTTCCCCAAATTAGTTAGTTTTAAAATTAATCCTTTTTTCTTCTTATGGTTCAGGTACTATATCTCCCAGCAGTTGACAGACAAGAGTGATGTTTATAGTTTCGGGGTCATTCTTCTTGAGCTGATATCTGGTCAAGAAGCAATATCTAATGAAAACTTTGGTGTTAATTGCCGTAACATAGTCCAATGGGTAAGTTTGCTTTGCATTGCAAGGGTAGTTTATTTGAAACTTTTTTATCACTTACCTTTCATTATTGATTATTTTCCCTAACAATTCCACTAAAGTCACTACATGCCCTGCATGCTGACAGTCAACATGCGCCCCAATTTTACCTTTTGATTTCTCCACTTTCTACTTTAGTTTGGGGGAAAATTGTCAGAAACTATCAATACAAATACTGAAATCAAACCTTGGAATAGAAGTACCATTATTGCCAGTGATTTGATATAATTGTGGAATTGTATAAACAACCTTTTCTTAATGATGTTTATAACTTTTTCTTCATTTAATCATGTGAACTTGTTAATAAGCGTTTATTGCCTGAAATGGTTGTATCACAGGCAAAACTACACATTGAGAGCGGTGACATTCAAGGAATCATCGACCCCTCACTGCGCGATGAATATGACATCCAGTCAATGTGGAAGATAGCAGAGAAAGCTTTGATGTGTGTACAGGCACATGGATATATGAGGCCATCAATTTCAGAAGTCCTCAAGGAAATCCAAGATGCAATCCTAATGGAAAGGGGTGCTGCAGCAGCAAGAGAAGGTAACTCAGACGATACATCAAGGAATTCAATTCATTCTTCCTTGAACTTGGGTTCCATGGATGTGGGTGCAACTGAGAATTTCCTGTCAATTGATGAGTCTATTGCACGGCCAACTGCTCGATAGTGATTTGGTTGGCATGCATTGATATATAATTTTTTTTTTCTCATTTCATATTCTTTTGTTGTATATTGGGTGGCATTACTATGACTCTTAGCCATTTGGGCACATCGTGTAGGAAGGAGAAAGGATAAATAGCTATGATGTCAGGTTGCAAATTTTGATCTTGCAAATTATTAGCATAGTGGATGCTGTGTTGGTTTTTTCTTTAAGTGGTCATTGTAACTTTGGGATGTAAAACCCTGAGTCCCTGATGATGGGTTCTCAGCTACCTCAAATCTTCAAATATCAGACAAATGAGTCCTTGGTCATGGGGTTTTGTTGAAGAGTTTGGATCATTTGCTTTTGTTTTCTGTGTTAATGTTGCGCTCATGTCCAAAAACAACGTTGTTTTAGGCTTTAAGGTTGAGTCTAAGATTGTCTTTAAGTAGTTGTTCCGGGATGAACTCGCCTTTCGCAAATGTTGACACTCTAACATTCACAGTAAAAAAAATTATGTATAATAGTAACACTATATGACATGTCAATATATTATTACGAATTCACTCAAATCATAATGCTACAATTTATGTGAAAGATGAGAGTCCAATTAGTTGTCACGTAGGGAAGCCAGAATGACATGGTCCTCGATCTGTAGTGAAGCGTCCAGAAATGGCTATTATAGGCCTTGTCACAGGTGATTCCCTCTTGACTGCTTCCAAGTTCCAACCCCGACACAGTATAACCATAATGTGACCCACAATCACAGAATCACTGCCCGTCTGAGTCGAGTCGGGCCCGTCCTGAATCAAATCACATGGTCAACAGTAAAAGTTTCTGGCTAAATAGTAGGGAATAGGGGGACCTGACTCGCCGAGTCTGGTTTGCAGGTTGGGTCTTTTATTAGAAGCATTGCACCGATTGAATGCAACACCATAAATGTGAATACTATAGGTAGTAGTAGAACCATCGTGGTCAGATTAGAGTTTAGACTGCCAATTATAAATGAGAATAAAAAAGTCACATGATAAAGCAACTAGCATTTCTTAAAAATTTTAAGTTGACAACAACCATTATTGGTCTTACTTTCTTGAGTCCATTTCTTAATAAGAGATAGTTTGTCTCTTTATGAATCTTAGAAATGGTTTGTCCCTTTTTTAAATTTTCTCGGTTTGTCCTTTTATTGATCTTAGAGAGGGTTTGTCTATTTTTTTCATCAAAAACTATAGTTTTATTTTTGCTTGTGTGTCATCATGCCTCTTGCAGTGGTCGTGGTCATGTTTTTTTTCCTAATCCTATGTCATATTCTGTAACTTTGAAGCGAGAAGGAAGAAAGGTTTTTGGGTAAGAAGCATATCGACAAGAAGTCTATTGTGATTTTCTCTATTGAATCAAGAATGATTATGGTTCAATTTATCAAAAATTACGTTATTAATTGGAGATTTAAGGGTTTTTTGTTTTCGATTTTTTATTAGTCAAATAGAGCGTACAACTTGACGTTGATGCTGTTTATTTGTCTTTTATCATGTAGTTAAACTTTCTTCAAATATGTTTAATGGTTAATTATCCGGTAGAAGTCAAATTATTATTGACTCTAATTAATCACTTGAGTTATTGTTATTTGTTGAGAAAGTATACGTTAAATAAATATGATAAATTTATTTAGTTAAATGATGACCTTGTATGAAATTTTAAAATATACTTTCATAGTATGCTATTTTATAATACTAGGAATGAAAATAGTATGCTCTTTTAAATTTCATGTGATTTACTAAAATTATAAAATAGTACTTTTAAGTTACATGAAATTCAATCAAGGGAATTATCCTGAATTTAGCGATCACCGATATGTTGTCGGTTAGATCATTGGATGGATATTTGATGGTAAGCCGTAGGCCCCACATGGAAGGCAGAGGCAATGCTTATCGCACCAACACAACAACGATGATGACCAGTCTCAACAGAGGCCAGAGAGGGAAGTTACAACGACGTCGTCTTGCGAAGTAGCGAGCAAATAGAGCATCCACCCGCAACGCCCCAAAACACGTGTTGGAATCCGATTCAGAAACCAAAGCCAGGGGCGTAAATAACAGGGAATCTCATATCTCAAATACAAAATATAAAAATAAAAACAAAGCAAAGCGACCCCCAAAATTAAGAAAGCGAAAGCCAAACAAGCAAAACCAACGGTGCTGATAAACCTCGCTCTCTCAATCTCAGTCGTCTCCTCTCTCCTCACTTATCCAGCGTCCGATCCCCCATCGATCCAAAGCCCCTCGCGCTCTCGCGCCCAAATAATAAACCAACTCAAAAATCCCCAGGTAACAACAATCCCCCACTCTCACTTTGCTCACTCTCTCTCTCTCTTCCTCTCTTTCTTTCTCTCTCTTTTGATTATGGCGGGGACGGGGTTTCGGGTTCGGATTTTGATGCGGTTCTGTGGTGGTTGTAATTGCTGTGTTGTTGGGCTAGGGTTTCCATGGCGGAAGGTCCGACGAGTCCCGGCGGCGGCAGCCACGAGAGCGGCGACCAGAGCCCGCGTTCAAACGTTCGTGAACAAGATCGCTTCCTTCCGATCGCGAACATCAGCCGCATCATGAAGAAGGCGCTTCCTGCTAACGGCAAAATCGCCAAGGACGCCAAGGAGACCGTCCAGGAATGCGTGTCTGAATTCATCAGCTTCATTACCAGCGAGTACGACACCGTTTCTTAGTTTTTTTTAATTTTTTTTTTCTAAATATGTTTACATATATATATTTTGTTTTTTATTTGGGAATTGAATTTATTTGTAGGGCGAGTGATAAGTGCCAGAGAGAGAAGAGGAAGACAATCAATGGTGATGATTTGCTTTGGGCAATGGCGACTTTGGGGTTTGAGGATTATATCGAACCACTCAAGGTGTACCTCGCAAGATACAGAGAGGTAACACTATCTATCTGCTAGTTTGGTTTTCGATTTTTCTTGTTGTATCTGCTTGGTTTAGGGGAAGTTAGGAAAAGGAAGAGAAAACCCATTAACTTGTTCTATCTATCGGTCCCTAGTATTAAATTATTTATTATTCAATTAACCGCTGTATTTCATATTTTTTAGGGTACTGAGCCTTTGGTCATCTCATTAGTACTGTTGTAGGTTTTGGTTGGTTTGACTTATTAGTAACTGATTTTCTTATGGGCTTTGACTGAGACACTGTTGCTTTTGTTTTTATTGGTTGTCTTCTGGGTCGATTGGATATTGCAGATGGAGGTGAGTTAACATTTCTTTTTTTCTATTTATGGGGTTGTTTATTCAATTTTCTATTGTTTGTTTTGATTTATCTTTCTCACTAATTATTGGGTTTTTGCTCGTGGCGTCTAACAGGGTGACACCAAGGGCTCAGGGAAGGGCGGAGATGCATCTGCTAAGAAAGATGTTCAGCCAAGTCCAAATGCTCAGGTTGAGTATGATTTTATTTTATTAATTAAGCGAGGTTCATTTTCTTTTGTTTTTGTGTCAGTATAAATCATGCTTACTTCTTTATAGAGGGTTGTAATTTATATGAAAATTTGTCTTATTGTCTTATGGCAGATTGCTCACCAAGGTTCTTTCTCCCAAGGAGTTAGTTACTCAAATTCTCAAGTAACCTCTCTCTCTCCCTTTCCCTCTAGCTTCAAATATTACATTGCAGTCTTTTCATTACCAACATATTTTCCAATTTACTTATAATCAGTTTCATCTCTGTATATTAAAAATACAATTTAGTGATATTTTCCTTTGCATATTTTGGAATGTTAATTGCATTATAGATTGATGACCAAGTCTTGATTGTGTGTCTTCCATTTAGTTTCCTTCTGGGGTGACTTGGTATTTTACTAAAAGCCTTGTAGGTATTGTTTTTAGTTGATGTCTCTTTTCCCATGTCAACTTAATTAATGAGGCAAGAAGTGCATGATTGCCTCATTAAGGATTCTTCAATTCCAATGGAAGTGACTGAAAAACCTTGTAGTAGCAGCTTTTTGGCAAATAGCACTTATTTCCATCATCTTTTAATCTTATTTCCATCCTTGCCAAAGTCGATGAGGCAATGAGGTACTCGTGACTAACAAAATTACATAAGGATTCTTAAACATAAGGATTCTTCAAACTCGTGACTAACAAGCTTTTTGGCAAATAGCACTTATTTCCATTAAGGATTCTTCAATTCCAATGGAAGTGACTGAAAAACCTTGTAGTAGCAGCTTTTTTGCATGAATAGCCTTTGTACACAATTTGTTTTCACATCATCTTTTAATCTTATTTCCATCCTTGGTTTTATCCACTTTGCTTAAGATACAATTTTGTTAGTCACGAGTACCTCATGTTTAAAAACTTGTGCCTTTCAAGTTTATGTAATTTTGCATGTTCTTGGTAGAATTGTAAAGGCATGTTTGTAGAATTGCAACGATATGTTGGATGATGATTTGTCTATGGAGAAGTGGGTAGCTTTTTTCTATGCAGAATGAAGTGAAAACTGCATAATAGCAGGGTGCATTAAACACTTAAGCATACATGGTTACAATGGGGTGCACTCGTTTGTCGTAGTTGTTTTATATATTAATGTTTGCATGCCCTACTGGTTGTGTAATTTATGGAATTTGTCCCACTTGGAATATCTGTTGAAAAGTTCCATGCTTGCTTTTCTCCAAAGCTTTTACTTGGCACTTTTCTGCGGAGTTTTTAGTTGGTGCTTTTCTGCCGAGTTTGTAGTTGGGGACTTTGGATCAACAATAATATTCTTTATGCTTCTTTCACCCCAATGTAATGTATATTAGGTAAGCATGTGGTGGTAGTACCATCAAAGTATGCAATGTTAGTGGATCAATCAGCCCCATTGTCATTGTGTTTCTAACTCAGTTTTCCAATAGTTTGTGACTGGTTGACACTAGCTCTATAATGTTTTAAACATGTGGTTAGTGAAACACTCAATCTCAGTCGTCTCAATCCCAATCTATGATTTTTTTTTCAGTTTTGGAAAAGTGCTACTATTTTTATTTTTAGAAAAGTGCTACTAGTTTTATTTTTAGAAAAGTGCTACTAATTTTATTTTTAGAAAAGTGCTACTATTTTTATTTTTAGAAAAGTGCTGCTTATGAAACTATTGAAATGTTATTGCTAGTGGTGAGTATATTGGTTTGCTGGTTTTTGTACTCCATACAACAGGCTAATGAATAATTTGTCATCACAGAGCCAACATATGATCGTTCCTATGCAAGGCACAGAGTAGATCCAGTCTTCTTCAGCCAATGCCATAACTTAGTTGCTCAATTGAGGAGATCTTGTTCAGTGTCCAGAACGAATATTATATTACATTATTTTTCTAATGTGAATGCTAAAATGTGAGGTTAGTTTGGTGCTTGTGTCCAGTGATATTTTCTTTTCTGGTGTGGTTTGTACATTAAGGAGTTTCTTTGAGTTGAATGTCTATTTCAAGTTGATAGTGTAGAATCTGAGGAGGATTATAAGTGATCAAACCAAATCATGTCGCGTATGATATGAACAGGCTATACACATGAACAGGCTCTGTAAGATCTAGTAGAATAAATGATTGGCATAATTTAGATTATGTTTTATTTTTATATATTTCACTCACTACATAGGATAGAAATGTATTCATTTCCTTTGCATTGACTACTCAACGCAACTATTTTTGAACAACTTGGAGTCGGGCCTTATTTTTGCATTATTACCAAATAATGGGAAAATTTTGATTCAATTGTCAACTGTTCATTTCTTGAAGCTCGATCTCTCTCCCGGATGAACCACATAGCCAAGAGAAACTGTGAACCATAATAGAAGAGCTTGCCGCACCCATGATTAGACCGTACATCTTTCTTGGTATAATAGGTAGGAGCATAAATTGAAACATTTTGGAAGTTACAAAGATAGTTATTAAATCGTTAACACGGCATAAAAACATTCCTCCTAGATATTCCCCTGATTTGTTAGCTGTTATTATCATTGCTAGGACATCTGTTATGAAACTGATTAGGAAATTTCATGCACTTCCAATTTCTATTTTATATATTTTGGAAAAGTTTATAATAGTTTTTATTTTTGGCCAATTGAAAAGTTTATAATAGTTGAATGCCTATTGCTGCCTTCAAAAGTTTCCTAAGATTCCCATTGCAATGACGGGAAAATGTTTATTTGCTTTTCAATTTCTATCAATCTTCAAATTGAGAATAAATTCTTGCATATAACTATTGTATATAACTTTCTCTTCACAAAATTGTCCACATGTCTAGCATGTAACAAGTTGAATGTATGAGCTATATATACAACAATTGTATATAAGATGGTGGTAACAGCAGTTATTATAATACTTGGGCGCGCATTAACATTCTTAGTCCACCCAGTGATATTTTAAATTTAAGTAGAGATGTAAAGCTCATTATTGTGATTACCGTTTATCTTTTTTCTTTTGAATCAACAACTATCATTCATAAGATTTGAAATTAAAATTTTTATCTCAAATAAAGCAGATGATAATTGACAGTTACTATTTACCAGTGTCCACCAGTTCTTTTTGTTTATTTATTTGGAAGATGATAGATTCGAGCTTATAATTCTTTCAAAATATCACTAATAATTTAAATTTCTGTGGAGTTTGTAAGTAAAATGAAAAGAAAATCAATTATAAAGTAGAAAGAAAAAGGTAGAGAGGGCCGTGGGGGTGGGGGTGGGGGTGGCTAAACTCCACGTCAAATGGACTTTGGCTTTTGCGCTTGCGCGCGCTGCACCAACCACCAATCCGGCTGTTTTCGTACTCTCTACGTAGTCCAATGGACGATGCAAATTACAATCCCTTTCTTCTTTTTAGATTGGTGGAATATAGAATAGGTGGACGTGTGACTGTGTGAGTGTGTGAAGTTTCCTTGCCTACTACTATGTCTTGTGAAAAAGTCATTGGAAATTATTATTAGTGGACTGTTTTCTAATTGGGAAAAATGGGTAGTTGATTGGAAATGGTATAGTTCATGCACCTAAGAATGATTCATATTAACAAAAATTTATGTCATTTCATAGTGTAAAATGTTGGGTTGTTAGTGGCAAATGGGGCACAGCTTTGTTCCAAATCTGTACTAGTTAGGACATTCTTGGTATTGTTCCTTGAGATTCCAACATAGTGGCAATGGATGATGGACCAACCTAATATTAGTTCTATTATTATTGCCAATGGTTCAATAGAGTGATGAGGTTGAGTTGATCAATCATAAATATCATCAAAATGTTCATATATGTGCGTCTAATGATATATTATCAAAACATATATAGAAACTCTCTAGTATGAATTAATCGCATGTAGGTTAATGGATTGGCCAAGACGTTTTGCTTGTTTTAACACTAGTTGTGGAATATAAATTAAAAGGATTTATATATTTTATTAATATTTAAAAAGTGTTACGAATTCATTTCATTATTTTTTCAACACTTTTTGAATAATAAATACACAATTATCATTAGCCAAAGAATACCGCTAGGATCATTGTACATGTTCTAATTTTGAGTACCTAAAGCATCTAAATTAAGGCTAATTTAACAGTGCTTTAGAATGGTCAAAAGCACTTTTGTTAATTTAAAAGTATTTTTTTGTAGCATTTAAATAAATAAAAGTATAAAAACACTTTTAAAGAGTTTTTTGAAAAACATCTAACATTTTCTTATAAAACACTTTAAAGTACTTTTACATAAATCACTTAAAATTTTTATAAAAATATATTTGTGCTTATTAATAGAAGTACTTTTAGTAAAAACGTTATTAAGTGAAAATGCTTTCAAGAATCAGCGTTAAACGAGACTAACACGATAGCTATTATCATCTTTTTCTTATTTGTACTTTTTTAATCTTTTTTTTTTTTTGACGTGATTGATTATTTAAGAGGTAAAAATTGTCGTTTATCGCTTTAGTTTTTGAATTTTGCAGTTAATTGCAATAGAAAAAGACGAGACAATTTCTGCTCTATTGTCAATTTGTCACCGAGCTTTGGAGTGGGGCCACTGGGCCCATAAAAAGGCACACAGAAGCCGGTAATATTGAAGCTCATTAACCGACGGTCCTAATCCATTCCATCCACCATCCACCATCCACCGGCAACTGCAGAATGCTATCACTACAGTTTGACGTTCGAGCCTACATCACCCATAATGCACCTCATGCACACAATATATCTAACTGCCAGCATTTGAAGTCTAATTAAATAGGGAACATGGGATAATCTTTCATTTCTTTCCTTAAAGTCCCCCATATGATAGGAGACCCACAATGAAATATTAAAGTGCAATCCTTTCATTTTTGGCAAATAGTGCAATTCTTATAAAGAAAATATATAAATAAACAAAAAAAAAGTGCAATTTTTGGTATATGCTTTTCATTATAGCATAGAATTTATTTAACCCACCTAGTAATTAGCATATATTACACAACTTTTTAAAAAACGATTATCATAAAATACGAAAACAATACATTAAGTGGTTGAATTCACTTCAATGCTTATCAAGTTTAACTATTGTGTTAAATCAAATCAGTAAATGTATTGTGCATTTGTGGCTCACTTATTCCTCATTTTTAATCTCTGAAACAAGCAATTATGAAGATATAAATTAGTATCCTAATTACTAAAATTAAGTATTATCACCTCACTTGATCATTGGTATTTAAAATTTAATTTGATTTACAAATTACAATATATGGATCATATCTCAATGTGAAAAAAGTTAGAATATATTCAATAAAAAAACAATTGGGCTTGGGCTGTTTTTTTGTCGAAGCTTGGCCTCTACGATATCTTCCCGATTGCACAAATTCTTTAATAAGAAGATTCACTACTCCATATATATCTCTAAGCTCCCGTACGCTCACACCCTCATCACCATCATCATCGTCATCCAGGCCTTCGTTTCTCAGAGAGAGAGAGAAACGTTTCGGCAGAAGACGCAGGAGAAGGAGACCATTAACCCTAAGAAAAAGCATAGACTTTCCTTTATAATTCAAGGTCTTCGATTCTCCCTCGAAGGCCGATTAACAACAGAGAAAAACGACTAGGTACAATTAAACAGCCATAATTCCCAATTTCATCGATTAATTCATCAGCTCGTATATTATTTTCTTATTTTCTCTTCGATTTTTTTTTTTTTTTTTTTTTTTTTTTTTTTTGTTGAGGATTTTTGATGAGTCTGTAATAGGCCTAAGTTGTTGGGACGTGAGGTTTGTCATGTGTGAGATACAAACGCACACTTTCACATACATAACACATTTTGCTTCCAGCTTTTTGTTTTTGATGATCATTTGGGTTTGGGTTCGGCATTTCTGGGTTAAAATATACATCACATACTTGCTAAAAGTGTTATCTAATGCTAAAGTTTTTTTTCTTATTGTTTGGTAATTCTGAATTGAATTTCTGGGTTGAACTCAGTTTTAGAACTAGAGTTGAGGATGTTCAGTTTCTGAATTCATGCGCTGACCATGCAGGACTGGATATTTATTGGATTTTCTGTGAAAAGTTGAATTATAAATGGAAAATCGGGGCCAAAAGCGTACTGAGATTGTGGATGAATTGCCGGCGGATAAGCGGGCATGCAGTTCATTGGAGTTTAGACCGAGTTCATCAAACTCGCCAGCTCAAACCCATATGAATTCTATGAACTCCACACCTGAAAACAATGACCATGATATGGACACTTCATCATCTGCTTCTGCTTCTAGCCGGTCAGAGGGAGAACCTGAGAAGGATTCAGCATATGGGTCTTGTGATTCTGATGATGCTGAGCAAGGACACAGTGATCTCCGCGACTACCAGAGACGGAGATCTTCTGGTGATCATGAAAAATTTAAGACGATCTTATCATCTTTGAGTGAAGAGACCGAGCCTTCTGGGCAGTTAGCTGTGCTCACCGAGCTATGCGAAGTATTGTCATTTTGTACAGAGGATTCACTATCTGGAATGACATCTGACTCATTATCACCGCATCTTGTTAAGCTCGCAAGGCATGAGACTAACCCGGATATCATGCTATTGGCTATAAGGGCTATAACTTATTTATGTGATGTGTATCCTCGGTCATCGGGTTTCCTTGTCCGGCATGATGCAGTTCCTGCTCTTTGCCAAAGACTAATGGCTATTGAATACTTGGATGTAGCTGAGCAGGTAATGTTTCTGTATTTGGTCATATTTATGTTATCCTGGTAGTAAATTTATGATATTGTTTAGACAAGGAAAGATTGTGGTTACAAGGGATTATTGTATTGTTCTTATGCAGTGTCTACAAGCATTGGAGAAAATGTCACGGGAGCAACCACTTGCCTGCTTACAGGCAGGGGCAATAATGGCTGTTCTGAATTATATTGACTTCTTCTCAACAAGCATACAGGTAAATGTCCAATGTCTTCTTGCTTGGAAATCTGCGCTGTTATCTTCATGAAGATGTTTATCTTGTTCTGTATTACTTTGGAACTTCAGTTTCACAAATTTTTTTCATTGTATGATTCTCATATTATATCTTATCTGCATCAGAGAGTTGCCCTTTCCACTGTGGTGAACATTTGTAAGAAACTTCCTTCTGAATGTCCTTCGCCTTTCATGGATGCTGTTCCCATATTGTGCAATCTTCTTCAATATGAGGATCCACAGGTATGAACTGAAGGATTTTATGGTTTTAAGAAATTTTTTGGATCCTTTATTGTCCTTACAACTCATATTTCTGTTTGAATTTCTCAGCTTGTCGAAAATGTTGCTGTTTGCTTGATTAGAATTACAGAGCGAGTGAGTCAGTCTTCTGAGATGCTGGATGAACTTTGTAAGCACGGGCTGATTCATCAAGCCACACATTTTATGAACTTGAATGGCCGATCTACTTTATCCCAACCAGTTTTTAATGTAGGCAACGCAATATCATTTTTCTGTGATCTGCTTCTTCTGTATTTTACTGCCTTGGAGGATGTTCTGACTATTCTACTTTTGTTGGCAGGGTTTGATAGGACTACTTGTCAAACTTTGTTCTGGTTCAGTTGTAGCCTTCAGGACTCTATATGAGCTTAATATAAGCAGCATATTGAAGGATATATTATCTACTTATGACATCTCACATGGTATGTCCTCTACTCATGTGGTGGATGGGCATTGCAATCAGGTTTACATCTTGACCTGTAAAAGTGGGTCTTTTGTCTTATTTTTTTTTTCAAGGCTACTCATTCTGATTGAGTCTTTAGAATGTCAAATTTTCTTTATGACAATATTGTGCCCTTTTGTTTTGGCCAGGGGACAATATTGTGCCTTAACTACCCTTTGTTTCTATAAATAAAAATACAAGATTATTATTCCTAAGAAAATCCAAGTATACATGTATAAATTCATGTGTGACTTACTAAATAAGTATGCGTTTTATATTTCCTCCTCAGGTATATGAAGTTCTAAAGTTGCTAAATGAACTTCTCCCTACTTCAGCCAGAGAACAAGATGCTCCACGGTTGTCAGATAAGGAATCTTTTTTAGTTGATCAACCTGATTTTCTGAAAAAGTTTGGGATGGATATACTTCCCTTGTTGATTCAGGTTTGGTTTCTGATATATAAAGCACTTTCTTTGCACCCCACCCAACCAACCAATAGTTATGTAATGTTTCCTTCATTTGTCAACAGGTTGTGAATTCTGGTGCCAATTTATATATTTGCTACGGATGCTTATCTGTTATCAACAAGTTGATTTATTTGGGCACATCTGACATGCTTGTTGAATTGCTCAGGAAGGCCAACATTTCAAGGTGACTTGTTCTCCTTTTTTTTCTTTTGGTTAGTGGCTAGCAAATATTGAAGGAATTCTAATGCTAATAAATTCTGTCAATGTGGCAGTTTTTTGGCTGGAATATTTACACGAAAGGATCCCCATGTGTTGATATTAGCCCTACAGATCGCCGATTTAATCCTGCAAAAGCTTTCTGATTTTTTCTTGGATTCTTTTATAAAAGAAGGTGTCTTTTTTGCCATTGATGCACTGTTAACACCAGAAAAGTGTTCGCTGGTAACCCTGGAAAAATGTTCGAGGCTGGTGTTCCCAGTGTTTAGTAGCACAAAGCTTTCAATTGACCCTATTCCGAAGTCTGTTTCAAGGGAGGTCCTGAGATGCTTATGTTATGCTTTTGCTAGTGGTAGGTCAGTGTCAGAAAAAGGAAGTTGCATGCTTGAAAAGGATTCTGTTTATAATCTTGCAAAGCATATAAGAACCAAGTACTTTGCACCAGAATTATATGACCCCGAGAAAGTATTAACTGATGTTCTTCAGAAACTTCGAACTTTCTCTGCTGCATTAAGTGATTTGATGAATATGTCCATAAATAATGATGCTCTTGATCAGCATGAAGAAAGGTTCTATGGTATAATGCATCAAGTAATGGAAAAGCTAAGTGGAAGAGAACCCATTTCCACCTTTGAATTTATTGAAAGTGGAATTCTGAAATCCTTAATGACTTACCTGTCTGATGGCCAGTATTTGAGACAAAAGGGGGAACTTAGTGCTGCTAAAAGTGATATATATGCTGTAGAAAAAAGATTTGAGGTGTTTGCAAGGCTTTTATATTCTTCAGACCTGCTCTCTGGGGACATGCCCATGCTAACCTTAATTCGGAAATTACAAAATGCTCTATCTTCTTTGGAAAATTTCCCTGTTATATTGAGCCATATGCCCAAGCAAAGGAACTCATTTGCTACAGTTCCATATGGAAGCTGCACAATGTATCCATGTATTAAAGTTCGTTTTGTGAGAGACAAAGGGGAGAGTTGCCTTTGTGACTACTGTGAAGATGTTCTTACTGTTGACCCTTTTTCTTCATTGGATGCAATTGGAGGATTTCTGTGGCCTAAAGTCAATGCAAAAAGGGCCAGCCACATTAAATCAGCTACGCGAGTTAAGTGCCAATCAGAAAGTCTACCGCCTCAGTCACCATCAAAAGCAAGCTCTAGTCAAGGAAGGAGTCCAAATTCTATGGAGCCAGAGAGTGTGCCAACGGAGCCAGAGAGCATGCCAATGGACTTGCCTGAGTTGCAGGTTTTTCTTTTGTGATCTTTCAATTGATTATAACTGATAGTGGTTCTTTTAGAGAGAAAAAAAAAAAAACTCTTTATTTTCTTTTTATTTTGTGAGTTCCTTTTGGTTGCATTTCTTTATCCTCAGTCATATTTTTCTGCAGGCAGATGAGGCTCATTTAACAAAGTTGGTACCTGAACAAGCAATAGGTTTAGGACAGACAAGTCCTGGAACATCTTTAGATGAAACTTACGTTGTAAGTAAATCTTTCCATCATTCATAGATTTGAACTTATGTATTTCCTTTTGATATTTCCTATTGGAATTTAGTGGTGGTTTTGATCAGACTTGCATGCTGTAATTTCCACCAGACAAAGCTTTTTCTTCATTTCTCCTGGAAATGAAAAAAATTTTAGTGTAATTTTTAAATCCTTAATAACTAGTTTACTGTTTTAAATATCTATATTCTCTCTCCCTATTATCAGCTCTAAGATGGTGCCAATGCCCTTATTTTGGTTGGTTGTGTAATGTTTCAGGAAACCGTGGAGAAAGAACTTCAATGTCCATCAGAGGAAGACACTGAGATGGAAGAACAGTGTCCTGCATCTTGTAGCAATGAAGATACTTCACCGAAACTGTTATTTTACCTTGAAGGGCAACAGCTGGATCCGACATTGACACTATACCAAGCAATTCTGCAACAACAAATGAAAGAACATGAAATTGTCATTGGTGCAAAACTGTGGAGTCAAGTTTACACATTAACATATAGAAAAGCTGTAGGTCAAAATGGTACTCAAGAATGTCTTTATTCAGCAGAAAATTCTGCTGTATCAGATAAATCTGGGGTGTATATGTTGTATACTTCATTCTTCTCTAGCATGTTTGTCTGTGAGCTTGCTTCTGACTTGGAGAAGTCAAGTCCTACTTATGATATAATACATCTGCTTAAAAGCTTGGACAGTATGAACAAGTTTATATTTTATCTGATGTCTCGTGAAAGAATATGTGCTTTTGCTGAAGGGAAAATCAATGACTTGGATAATTTTCAGATAGCAGTTACTCCAGTGCCACAGAATGAGTTTGTAAGCAGTAAATTGACAGAAAAATTAGAACAGCAGATGCGGGATGCTTTGGCTGTGTCCGTTGGTGGTATGCCATTGTGGTGTAATCAGTTAATGGCATCATGTCCTTTTTTATTTAGTTTTGAGGTCAAATGCAAGTACTTCCGATTGGTGGCATTTGGTCCACTACTAGGTCAGCCTCATTCACCATCTTATAGTGATTCAGGAGTGACAGGTGACAGGCGACTAAGCTCTGGTGGCTTGCCTCGAAAGAAGTTTTTAGTTTTCCGCGACCACATTCTGGATTCTGCTGCCCAAATGATGGACCTGCATGCCTGTCATAAGGTACTTCTTGAGGTGGAATATAATGAAGAAGTTGGTACCGGTCTTGGTCCAACATTGGAATTCTATACCCTGGTTAGTCACGAATTTCAGAAGTCTGGCCTGGGCATGTGGAGAGAGGATCATGGATCTTTTAGTTCTGGTACAAGCCATGCTGGGAATACTGGAATTTTGGTACGTCCTTTTGGTCTTTTCCCTCGTCCATGGTCATCTACTTTGGATGCATCTGATGGGATACAGTTCAGTGAAGTAATTAAGAAGTTTGTCCTTTTGGGGCAAATAGTAGGAAAAGCGCTTCAAGATGGGAGGGTCTTGGATCTGCATTTCTCCAAAGCCTTCTATAAACTTATTCTTGGGCAGGTGCTCTCCCAATTCTGAACTATTTAATATTGGATTTGTATGTTTTGCACGCTAGCAATTATTTATTTCAACATATCTTTATTTGTTTTGTAGGAACTTGGTCTGTATGACATCCAATCATTTGATCCTGAGCTGGGCAAAACACTGCTAGAGTTTAAGGCTCTTGTAGACAAAAAAAAGTTTTTGGAATCTGTGCATGGAGAAAATACAACGTTTGGATTCAACTCATGCTTCCAGAAAACCAGAATTGAGGATCTTTGCCTTGATTTTACACTTCCTGGGTATCCTGATTTTGTTCTTTCTTCCAGGCCTGATCATAACATGGTAAGTCTCACCTGACCACGATCTCATTCTTTTTTTTTCTGATGAAGTGAAAATTCAACCCTCTTCATGTTCTAGGTTGATGTAAGAAACTTGGAAGATTTTGTTTCACTTGTGGCGGATGCAACTATAAATGCTGGAATTTCTAGACAAGTGGAAGCTTTTAAATCTGGTTTCAACCAGGTCTGTACTGTCATGTACTCTCTTTTTATGCAACAAGGATGGAGTCTAAATTACCTTGATGCTTTTTTCATTTCAGTATAATTGAAATGATTTGTTTGATCTTTGATTCTTCAGGTTTTTCCTATTGAGCATCTTCAGATTTTCACTGAAGAAGATTTAGAGCGTTTACTATGTGGAGAACGCGACTCTTGGGCTGTATGTTTACAACCACTTTATTATGAATTGTTTTAAGGACTGCTAACTATATTCCTAATTTATATTATTTATCTTGGCAGTTCAATGAGCTCCTTGATCATATCAAGTTTGACCATGGCTACACTGTTAGCAGTCCTCCCATTATTAATGTTAGTGTTATTTTATCTTAGTTTGTGTTGATATTTCACTTGCATTCAAGAAATTTAGATACTATCAATTTCTCTGGAATTTTCAGTTGCTGGAAATCATACAAAAGTTTGACCAAGAACAGCGAAGAGCGTTTCTGCAGTTTGTGACTGGGGCACCTCGCCTGCCTCCAGGAGGTTTTGCATCTCTCAGTCCAAAATTAACCATTGTTCGAAAGGTCAATACTAGCAAAACATCTTGTTTCCTGATTTCTGTTTATTCTTTGCTTAGGCATCATCTGATCATCTCATTGTTTGATTTGTCTCTTTTACAGCATTGTAGCGACTGGGCAGACTTGGACCTACCAAGTGTGATGACTTGTGCAAATTATCTTAAGCTACCACCTTACTCTTCAAAAGTGAACTATATTTTCTTTATAGCTTTATCTTGTTATTAAAAGTTAGAGAAATATTGTACAAACTAGTTGCTTACATATTTTCATTTCCTTTTTCAGGAGAAGATGAAGGAGAAGCTCTTATATGCCATTACAGAAGGGCAAGGATCATTCCACCTTTCATAGCTTTCAATCTCTCTCAATCCAAAGGAGCAATTCAATTGTGAATTTGTAATTATTAGAGTAGAAGTCTTGCTGATGTAGATAAAGAGGTGGTATTGATTGTTGAAAGAGAAGCTAATTGTGGTGAAGAAGCAAGAGGAGGCTCATCTGACTGACTGATTGGTTGGATCTGTATATAACTGGTGAATCTAGGTAGTTGACTTTAGTTCATGGTGGGGAGCTGTACAAAAAAGAAAGATGGGGACTTTAGAAAGATGGATTGCACATTAAACATCTCTGTACAATGTTGTGTACAGAGATCTTGATCATTACGTAGTTATCTTTTAGGTTGCAATGGAAAATGGTGTTTAATCAACTTTGAAATTTCTTTATCGTCTATTAAATGGGTTTCATCCTGTTTGATCAAATGCTTGTTCTGTCAGTTCCTGCATTTTGGTTGCCGTTCTTTACAGAATCTACTTGAAAATTCTTGCTATATGATTTGATAATACCACATTGAATCTTGTGTTAATTTTGTTTACGCCTATCAATAGTTGGTAGATGAAGCAAGTAGTTTGGTTGTGTCAAGTTCGCTCTGAGAATAGGAATTTTCTTGAATAGATGCACATCTATTTTCGGCAAAACTTGTGAATTTATGAAAGTAACTCGAGTGGGCTCAAGACGTGATTTAACACACCTCAAACCTCATATTAACTTTGGGAACACCTAGTATCAAATTCCACTATTCATCCCTCATAATTTTGTTAAGAATTCTTTTTTGATACGGTGTTCATAATTTTATCAAGAGTTCATCTTTGATACAGTGTTCATTTTCTCATTTTTCAATTCAATTATTTTTGTGTATGACATACAAATACCTCTCTCATTTTATCAATTCAATTAATGTAGTTTCTTTTTCAATTCTTTACATAAAGAGCATATTCTCTTAAACTTTTGGATTTAGGCTTATTTGCACATTTGATACCTGGCTTTAAGGTTTTATCTTAATTTATCCCTTTACATTTTTTTGTCTCACATAACCTCCTGAGCTTTTATGTCGTGTCCCACATTGCCTGATTCCATCAACTCCATCTACACCACCATTAAAAATGCTGACGTGTGGCATCTACGTGGCGAGGTAATTTTGTCTTTTTAGCCACAGAGGACCAATCTTTGCCATATTGGCAACCCTCCCACATTTTTTTAATTAAAAATATAAACACTGAAATTTTATCGGGGCAGATTGTGGCAGAGCGAGGGCTGGGAGGGGCATATCGGGGCAGAGCAAGGGTGTGGTGGGGTTGATTAGAGCAGAGCAAGGGCGGGGCGGCTCAGGCCAAGGTGAGGCTGGGAGGGGAGGGGGTGTGGGAGGGGCTGGGTGGGGGCGGGGGAGGAGTTGAGGGAGGGGCTGGTTAGGGGTGGGCCGATCTGTAGCTGGGCTGGGCTGGGCTGTGTGGGGAGGATCGGGGAAGGGTAAGGTTAGGCGGGGCGGGGCTGGGTGGTACGGAGCTTGGCTGGGTAGGGATGAGTTGGGGCTGACAGGTGCAGGGAGAAAGAGAAAGAGTGAGAGAAAGAGAAAAGGAGATATATATATATATATATATATATGATAGGTGGGGCGTGGCTGGCAGTTTGTGGGCATGTGCAGCGGGTGGAGAAGGAGGGGTGGCCGAAATGGTGGAAAGAGAAGGGACTGGCATGCGCAGTGGGTGGGGATGGAAGGGTTTGGTTTTTTGTTTTTTGTTTTTTGTTTTTATAAATAATTTAATTGAATTTTAAAGATTCTATTTTTAAAATATTATTTTAATTTAAAGTTTTATTATTTTATTAATTTAAATATTGTTTTAAAAATATTTTTCGGCTAAAATGACAAAATTACTCTTCCACATTAGTATTTTTAACTGTGGTGTAGACGGAGTTGACGGAATCAGGCAATATGAGACACGATATAAAAGTTCAAAAGGTTATGTAAGACAAAAAAATGTAAGGGGGTAAGTTGAGACAAAACCTTAAAGTCAGGCACCAAATATGCAAATAAGCCTTAAAAAAAAAAAAAAAAAAAAAAAAAAAAAAAAAAAAAAAAAACCCATATCTAGACCTTAGTATACAACTTGGCTTGATTGCAAAAATCGGTACCAAGCCGGTCCTAGCATAGGAACAACGCGATGGTCGATAACTGGCCTCCCTCTTTTCTCTCTCTCCCCCTCTCTACCTTTCTCACTATTCCCTCTCTCCTCTCTCTACCTTTCTCACTTTTCTCTCCTCTGTCTCTCACCCTTTCTCCGATTTGCTGCAGATCTCGGCTAATATGGAGGCTGGCAAGCTCGTCCGTGACAACGGCGTCGCACAGTGGGGTTGAGGTCAGTGTCACATGGAGGACTGGTGTGGCTGGGTTGGTGTGGCTATGTTGGTGTGGTTGGGTTGAGAAGCCAGATAGATAAAGGGAGAGAAGAAGATGGTTTTAACAGTGATAATCATTGTTACTGTAAGACAATAATTATTTAAATTGTAAAAATATTCTAATAATTGTTAGCGTGCGACAATGACAATCATTGTCGGCAGCAGGGTCGGACAATGCGATAGTGGCAGTTTGTTTAGTTTAAAAAAAAATCTATGAAAAAAAATTATAACGTGGACTTATTTGTACTGGATTTTTTTTTAATGAAGGGCTCTAAAATAGATTTTTTTTAGTAATTTACCTTAAATTTTTTATTACCTATTAAAAAAGAAACTTAACTGTAAAACACTAATAACACCTTATTTTTTGTATGGAGTAGGATCCCCTACCAGTTTTTTGGTACCCGTTTGGTACCAGGCTAAATCTTAGCCATTGATCTCCTTACTCTTTCTCTCTCCACTCTGTTTTCAATGACTAAGATTTAGCCTGGTACCAAACGGGTACCAAAAAACTGGTAGGGGATCCTTACTCTTTTTGTAAACTGCAAGTTGCACTTGCAACAAGAAATAAACAAGAGGAATTCACCAAAAAAAGAAAAAAAGAAAAAAAGAAATAAACAAGAGGATAGAACATAGTCGACGTAGTTCCACTTGTTCCACTCACACAAACACCTGCAACTCTCTTTCCCTCTCTCTCACATTATCTTCGATCTTTTTCCATTAGATTTTCAAGTAAATTAGAAGAAGACCTTCTTTCTCTCTGTGTCTCTCACACACACAGACACACATTCACTCTCTCTCTCTCTTCCCAAATGGACCAAACATGAACCTCAAACCACCACCGTCTTCACCATTAACCTCCAACTCCAACCCCTTCCCCCTAACCCACCAAACTCTCACTCTCCACTGGGTCTCTCCCCCACCCTATTCCTCCACCACCTCCAAGCCCACGCGCCCCTTCCGCCTTCACGCCACCGCCAACCCCACCAACCCCACCAACCCAACCGACCACCTCTCTCTCACAACCACCGCCGGACCACCACCACCACCCAGTTCAGACCAAGCCCTCCTAACCCTCCTCCGCCAGAGAAAAACCGAGGAGGCCTGGACTGCCTACACCCAATGCACCCACCTCCCCAACCCCACCTGCCTCAGCCGCTTGCTCTCCCAACTGTCCTACCAGAACACTCGCACCGCCCTCACGCGCGCCCAGTCCATCATCACGCGCCTCCGAAATGAGCGCCAGCTCCGCCACCTCGATGCCAACTCCCTCGGCCTTCTCGCCGTGGCTGCTGCCAAGGCTGGCCAGACCCGCTACGCCACCTCGATCGTCAAGTCCATGCTCCGCTCCGGCTACCTCCCTCACGTCAAGGCCTGGAGCGCCGTCGTCAGTCGCCTCGCCGCTTCCGGCGACGACGGTCCCGCCGAGGCGCTCAAGCTCTTTTATTCCGTCACACGCCGCGTCCGTAAGTTCGCGGAGCCGGAACTAGTCGGCGACTCGCGCCCGGACACGGCGGCGTTCAACGCGGCGCTTAATGCTTGTGCGAATTTGGGTGACACTAAGAGGTTCTTGAAAGTGTTTGACGAAATGCCTGAGTGTGGTGCTGAGCCTGATGTGCTCACTTACAATGTTATGATCAAGCTGTGTGCCAGAGCTGGAAGGAAGGATTTGCTTGTTTTTGTGTTGGAGAGAATTCTCAACATGGGAATTACGCTCTGTATGACCACATTGAATTCGCTGGTGGCGGCTTATGTTGGTTTCGGTGATTTGGAAACCGCCGAGAAAATGGTTCAAGCAATGAGGGAAGGAAGGAGAGACCTTTGCAAGATTCTAAGGGATTCGAATTTGGAGAATCCGAATTCAAATTGGAGTATAAATGATGAGGAGGAGGGTGTGTTTCAAAAGTTGCTTCCTAATTCGGTTAGACCGAAGGAATGTGAGCCTCCGTTGTTGCCCAAGGCATATACCTCCAACTCTAGAATTTACACTACTCTAATGAAGGGTTATATGAATGCTGGCCGTGTTACTGACACAGTTCGGATGCTAGAGGCACTGAGGCACCAGGATGATAGCTCTAGTCAACCTGACCATGTGACATATACAACTGTTGTTTCTGCATTTGTGAAGGCAGGATCAATGGACCGTGCTCGTCGGGTGCTCGCAGAGATGACAAGAGTTGGTGTGCCTGCAAATCGGATTACGTATAATATTCTTCTCAAGGGTTATTGCCAGCAGCTGCAGATAGACCAGGCCAAGGAGCTGCTTAGGGAGATGGCTGATTATGCAGGGATTGAGCCTGATGTGGTTTCCTATAATATCTTGATTGATGGGTGCATACTGGTTGATGACAGTGCTGGGGCTCTTGCCTTTTTCAATGAGATGAGAGCACAAGGGATTGCTCCCACCAAGATCAGCTACACCACTTTGATGAAGGCTTTTGCCTTGTCAGGTCAGCCAAAGCTGGCCAACAAGGTGTTCGATGAGATGCTTCACGATCCTCGGGTGAAGGCTGATTTGGTTGCTTGGAACATGTTGGTTGAAGGGTATTGTAGACTGGGGTTGGTTGAGGAAGCCAAGAAGATCATTCAGAGAATGAAAGAGAATGGGTTTCACCCTGATGTGGCTACTTATGGTAGCCTTGCCAATGGGATTGCATTGGCTAGAAGACCAGGAGAGGCACTTTTGCTTTGGAATGAAGTGAAGGAGAGATGTAGTAAGGTGAAAAAGGAAGGAGAAAATTCTGATGATCCCCCAACACTGAAACCTGATGAAGGGCTGTTAGATACTTTGGCTGATATCTGTGTTAGGGCTGCTTTCTTTAAGAAGGCTTTGGAAATTGTGGCTTGTATGGAAGAGAATGGGATTCCTCCAAATAAGACCAAGTTCACTAAAATCTATGTGGAGATGCATTCAAGGATGTTTACTAGTAAGCATGCCTCACAGGCCAGGCAGGACAGGAGGAGTGAAAGGAAGAGAGCAGCTGAGGCTTTCAAATTTTGGTTGGGTTTGCCCAATTCTTATTATGGGAGTGAATGGAGGTTGGAACCTATAGATGGAGATGAATGATGATATTTATGCTTCTGATTCAGTTTAACCACTTGGAATGTCACTTTATACGTTGTTACTCAAACAGGAAAAATGAATAGAATTTTAGTGTATTTACAAAACCTAGGAATTATGGACTTACAGCTTTCTCATGTAATTCTGGTGAAAAAAAAACACAAAAATCCTATGTAATATAATCATTGTGATCATATAGAAAATTGAAAATCATGTTCTACTTGTCAAAATTCACTGCTATGTATATAAAGAAAAAAGATAAGAAAGGAACCTGTTAGCTAATCTGCATATCCCTTAAGAAGAATGAGACATTCATTCAACATAGGCTGATTGAAAATTAATTCAAGTATCAACAATGCTACAGACGGCTGAAAAAATCAATTACAGAACTGAGTTCTTGGGTTCCTCCAATCGGCCATCGTTAAGATTCCATGACATTGTTTAGATTAAAAAATTATATACAATTGAAATTACAGATGATGGCATGAACCCACCAATATGTTGCTTTTGGCATTAGATTCAGCCTGTACTAATGACTCTGAAATGCTGCTGCACTAGTTTCATCCTCTTGACCTTGATGATGATTGACTTCGAGAATAAGATGATGATAGTACCTTAACATAAAACAAAGGTTAAATAAAAGCTTGCATGATATAATACCCAAATGACTGTATCCAAACCCCTATGAGAGAGGTGGTTGACTTTTGAGTTTTGACCATGCAAGGGTGTCGATAGAGTCATTTAGAGTGAGGAAATAGTGTTATCCAAATAACAATCAATTATTAAAAAAGAAAAAAAGAAAACCCAACTGGGGAGAATTTTAACATGTAAGCTAGGTTAGGATCATGCTTTCGCAAGTACTAGATTTTCACACCTGCCATAAATATATTTTTTTGAATCTTAAAGTTACAGTTCTAAATGATTTGCTTATGGTTATGCGGTTGTACCCAGGTTGCAGTACCTGGTATGTCTTTGCCCCTTTCTTGAGTAGATAACCAACACTATTTAAGTTATCAACAAATGTGTCAATGTCTGGAACATTTAGGCCAATCCTATCTGCCAAAATGTATATTTCCTGAAATAAAGTAGTACATGAAATGTGTGGGTGAGACTAAAGGAGCATGAATAATTGCAAAAACACACAAAAGCATGTAGACATACAGAAATTGTAAAACAGTCTTTCTGTTGCAACTCTGATTGCTTATTGAGGGCACTTAAAAACCGTTTTGCTTCTTTTTGTTGGCTCATCCCTCCACTCCGACCAAAATCCACAAACCCATGCTCATCAATGTACTTGTCATACAAGGATTCTCTCATGATTTCAACCACATCCTGCAAAATAGGTACTCTAGTAGAATGATCCAGCAAGTCTGTCCAAACTCATTTGCCTTATATTGATTGGGAGTAGTCAATTGCCAACCCAATAAATAGCAACCAAAATCCATTCCAAAGCCATGAAGTAAAAAAACAATGGAAACATTCAGCCAAATGCTACAAACTTTTTCTTGTTTGGGGGGGGTTAGGGGGTTGGATTTAGAATATTTTTTTGCTACATAACAGAATAAGAACTAACCATTGCATCTTGGGCTGTAATTTCTTCTCTTAAATCCAGCCTAGCTCGAGCTTCTGTCAGCCTCACCAGACTCTCCAGTTGCCTTGCAGTTATTGGTGTGCTATCAGCAGATGTAGCATGATCTCTCAATTTCAAGTAAAATTTCTGCAAGATTTCTGCTGCAGGCTTTGACATCCTGGTTCACCCAAAAATGAAAATAGAGAGCAAAAAAAGTGAAACCAAACAAAAAAAAAAATCGCAATTCTTGCACCAGCAATCAGATGCACAAGAGTTACAAAGCAAAGGCCATGTGAAATCACCTAGGGAAGACAAAAGTTCTTGCATAAGCAATATACTTGCGGAGAAGCTGAACTGGTAATGGAACAAAATCAGCATCCTTCTTTGGGTCAAGCCTCAACCTTGAAACCAAAGAACCACCTGCTCCACCAATATCTATGTCTTCTGTATTCTGTGATGCTGCATTTTGTCAAGCAGAAGGCATTATCTTGTTAAAGAGACAATCTTGTAAGTGGAACTGTGTTTCATGATGTGCAATCACTACCTTACGTGGCAAAAAAGAATTAATAAGTCTACCTCTACGCATCTTTTTTGCTGCTGGCGAATGTTCTCCATATCCAGCATGAAGCTGCATAATAGACACCCAAGTCCTTCAATCACTGAACACAGAAGATTACCCAAGAGTCTAATATCATTTCTTTTGATTTTTGGGCAATTGGCATTACAAGTTCCTTAGACTCTGTTTACTAATATTTTTCTAGCATACTAAACCAATTTCATTACATTTATAAGAGAAAAAGAGACTAGCAAAGATTCCATTGTTCGAGGACAACAATTGCTTGTAGTTTCTTGAAGAAATTTGGTTTTTCCTTTTAATGTTGCTTTTGTATCATCATTTTTCAAAGGTATTGTCTAGATAAATTTCCAAACTCCATTTAGTGTCAATATGAACAGTTTTCAGTTGTCACCATGACTTTATGACAGGCTTTATGTTAATGATGAAGTGGGTATGTCTTACAGTTACCTCAAATGAGATAAAAATAGCATGTAACAAATAAAATATGTACTAATATGAAGGGGCCAGAGAGGATAACTTACTGACATAATGTGCTCTGACACTCGCTTATCCAGAAGTTCATCAGGTTTGTCAAGTAATATGAAAACCAAATCAAACCGTGAGAGGAGAGCAGCACTTATTTTTAAATTTTCATTCACTGTTTTTGCACGGCTGCAATTTGGAAACGTTAATGGTCTCATAAAATGTGTGATTGAAATGACATGAATCAAAGCTACAGATATGTGCTCTTATTAGTGAAGTATGCCCTCCACATAAACAACTGATTAATGGCACTGCAACAAGAGAATTGGGTGGGGGATGGAGAGTGGGCGGGAAAGAGAGAGGTGAAAGAGTCCACAGATTGAACTATAAGGGGTATGATCTGTGAGATATAATTCAGTAAAGCATAAGCATTGACAAAGGCATATATGATTAAAGTCTACCACAAAATAACATCTTATCTATTACCAGAATCATAATAGTCCACTGACCAACAAATTTAAATTAAAAAGGATTACTTATAATGACCGCCAACAGGGTTGGCTGCTGCTAAGACAGAAGTTCGTGCTGACAAACTTGCCACCAATCCAGCTTTTGCAATAGAGACACACTGTTGTTCCATGGCTTCCAGTAGGGCCTGCGGCAATCTCAATATAAGTAAAAACAACCCTTGGTATTTAGAAGTTAGATAATAGAAAATTATATAAAACTAATGGAGACAAACCTGATGCTCTGAAGACATTTTGTCAAACTCATCAATACAACACAATCCACCGTCTGCAACCACCATGGCACCTAATGCAAAATTTGATTGTCATAAGCACTTTATACTTTAATATTCTCTTTCTCATTCTCTAATATGATAGTTAAGACTATAACAATAACACATATGGGAAGATGAATATTTACTGTTTTCCTTCAATGCAGGGGGGGGGGGGGGGTCAACTAGTTAAATTTCACCAATCAACAGTGAACTTTACTGAGAAAGAAGGAAAGAAAGAAATGAAGAAAAGAACTACCAGCTTCAAAACCATAATCACTTGTCATGGGATCCTTTACAACAGCTACAGTGAGGCCAGCTTTGGTTGTGGCATTACCACATACATAAATGCCTCGTGGAGAAACAGCTGCTGCTGCTTGCAGTAGTTGACTCTTGCCTAGTCCCGGATCACCTAGTAATTTGAGGAGGTACAAGTTCATCTTCTCTTTTCCGCAAACAAATTTCCGGGTTTAGTTCCATTAAAGAGCATGATGGAGTTCAAGCATACCAACAATTATGACATGGATGTCTCCTCTAACGGGAACCTTGTTCTGATCATTTGAATGCTTCCGCGCACCTCCAAAGAGTGCCAGTATTATCCCCGCTATCAGAAAGCAAGTAAATTAGCCTCAGTATAGCACTTCTTATCAGTTTCAGAAGATATGCTTAGTGAGGAGAAAATCAAATGTCAAACTTGAGATTTGACAAACTGGGTGTGTAATCATCATCCATAAGTTGACTTTTCTAATAGTTGGCATCTGATTTCTATCAAAAACCATTACTCAGTGATTTATGAAGAACTAGTACTGGTGGAAGAAAACTATGGTCACATTCTATACATAAATTTTTTTGAATGTTACCCTTTTCAGCTAGTAAATCAATGAGTTGATGCATTTTTATCACTATAACATTGATGAGATACAAAAAATTGAGGAAACTGAATTAGGAGAGCCAAAAGATGAACTGGCACAAAAATTTTAGACACACTGTAACATGAAGAAATAGTATATGTATCAGGTTACCTTTAACAAGTTCATGACCATAGATGGATGGACAAATGGATTGAAGTAGTTGCCGGAAGGTATCTGGACCATGTTCCTCTGAAAACTTCACAATGAATTCCAAATCTCTTGGAGAAAACGAGTCAACAAGAGCATTTGAATTAGAATCTTGTACATCCTCAGGCATAGACTGTGACTTGGAGTTTTTAATTGAAACGGCTTCTAGATACAAATAGTAAATTCCTTGACTTTTGCCTTTCGATTTACCTGAAACAATCAAAAAAATTTATCCAATTTGCATTAGTGGTGGGAAATAGTTCAAGAACTGCAATTAAATGTGTGGTGTCATTCATCATGAAGGAAGGTGTTTTAGTCACAAACCAACAAAGCCATAGTATATACTTCAAGATCACATCTCCAGGTACCATAACATAGATCACATTCATATGAGTCATGGTACAATTCTAATCAATTTGAGAAGTTCCACATGGTCCCAGTTTCTTTTGGGATTTGAAGCATACCCTTAATCCCTTATAGAGTAACATTTACCTACTATGACCATCTCAAGGAAATGGAACCTACTAGGGTCCAAACTTTGTTTTTTTTTTTTTTTTTTTTTTAAGCTGGCTCTAACTAGAAAATCTTCCATAAAATAATTGGAGCAGTCCTCTTCTCTGATCAATGGCATACTAAAGAATAAGATATAAAGTTATAAGTTATTTCTAAAGGCATAGAAGGTTGAATATACATGCAGGAAATTGAAGTGAACTACAAAGAATTTCTTACCTCCCCCAATGTCCATGTAATTGTTAATGACTCTGATAATCCCAGTGACAGTCACCACATCTCCAGGGATGCATGCATCAACAAGATCTTCAAGAAGTTCACATTCTACTGTTCGAGGCATCCGACCTTCTTCATGATCTTCAGGCTTTAGTAGCTCTTGTACCCTTAAGTAGTATCAAAGAATAAATTTTAACAATAGAAATAAATAAATAAAAGTGCCTACCTTATTTTTTTGAAAATTGTGAATTCCATTACTACTCAAAGTGCCTACCTTATTTTTTGAAAATCTATTGTTTGTGCAGTAGATCGAGTTGGATTAAAATTTCTGCTCTTGCAACCATTTAGATCACAACTTGATGGTGGTGAAAATTTCCCATCAGGAAACATACGTGTAATGGTTGTCTTACACTTCACACAATCAAAATCCATTTGCACCACAAGAGGTCTGACAGTGCTAACTTTTACCACAGTACCACGCACAGATACAAGCTTGTCTGCCATGTAACCAAATAATCTGATCAAATATTACCTTGACCTGGTTCCAAATATGTAGTAAATGAAAAATAACAAAAACAAAAAATAAATAATAAAAACCTTCTACTATTTATACCTATATATGCAGCCTTTAAGTTCTTCAAAGCAATCATGGATTCAGGGTAGTTATGCAAGCGAATATTAACTTTGATACCATCCTCCACCCTATGATTCTCCCATTGGGTCAACAGAACCTTGTGAACTGCAACACTCATGCATAAGAGGGTTATCTTGGGTTTATCCTCCAATGCTTCATAAAATTCCTCAATGTCACATATTTTCCGAAATTGTTCAAAGTCAATCGGCAACACGACGACACCATCGTCGTCGTTCAGCTGCAAAAATTCAAGGTTCGATAAACGCAAACCCTAACGCAATTGATGGCCAACAGCAACTCAATGCAATTACATATTTTGAATAGTATTAGCAAATTTCATACGAGGTGAGGAATGAGACCTGAGAAATCAGAGCTTGGCCTGGTGAGCTCGTAAAGAAGCTGATGAGCGAATGCGTGAGATTGAGCCAAGGCTTTTCGTCGCCAAGCTCGATTTGAGCCAAGTACGTGAACCAGATGAACCCGAGCCCAGCTGTGTGTGCAGAGCCGTGGTTCGAGCTCGTGCTCTTCCCCGGTGTTCCGTACATGGCGATCGATTCGAGTGCAGGGGCTTCGCTCAAGCGCTTGTGGGGTTTGTTCGCGGGTTTTGGCGGGAGAAATGAATGTAAAAATGCTGAGCGATGCGCCGACACGACGGTTGTTTAATGTCGTTTTGAACGCCCGCAGAAATCAGACCGACATGTCGTTTATATAAGAAGGCACACTTAAGTCCCGCGGATTTCCGCCACGTGTTCTCTTTTACATTTCTGGGTCTCGATTTGAAACGGAGAAAAGCCGCTTCTTCTTCTCTAAATGAAACCCTCGATTAATTCCCAAATTCAAAATCAAAGACTTGAAGCAAATAAACCGGTCAAGCGCGAAAGGTACTTCATTTCTACCATATTTCAACTCGGTTTTCTAGATTGTGCACAGTTCACATGCTTAGGGATTGTTTTAGACATATTTGTGATTTTGTTCTGCTTTCTAGGGTTTTATACGGTTGACTAGACCTGACTGTATGGACCTGAACTCCGACGTCGTTGTGGTTGACCCGAATAAGGAGGTTCATGGGGTTAATCTCTCTGAACCGGTGGAGGGAGTAGTGGGAAAAGTTGATGGTATGGGCTGTGAAGTAGTGGATGGTGGAATGGATAAGGGTTTAGAGGAAAAAGGTGGATTGGTGGTAGATGGAGTTGATGCTGAAATGAAAATAGGGCCTGCAGATAGAGATGTTGATGAGAAAGGGATCGTTGTTTCTGCAGAGGCGGTGATTGATCGTGGGGATGGTGGAGTTCGAGATAGAGAGGGTTTGGAGGGACCTCCATTTGGTGGTGGGGGTGTGATTGCAGCAAATGATAAATGGTTGGTTTCGGAATCCAAGGATACAAGGAAATATGGGACTTCAAGGGAATGCGTGGACGGTGGAGTTGTGACTGCTGTGGGTGGAGATCATTCAATGAGTTTTGAGGCGAAGCTGAATGTAGAAATTCATGGAGGGGATGACTTGATGAGAGGTGACAAGGTGGAGGAAGTTGCTCAAGTACCTGAGATAGCTTCTGAGGGAGGAAGGGATCAAAATGTGGAGCGGGTACAAGCTGAAGAGAAGAGTCTTGATGCTTCATGTTCAATGCTTGACAATGTGGAGCTTGAGTCTTTGGGAACTACAGTGGCTGTTGGACAAATAACAGATGGCATCCCAGCTGTGGAAGTGAAAATTGCCAATAACAATGAGTCTTTGAATCACAAAGACCTGAATGTCACTCATTCTAAGATGGCAGCTTGTGATGGACTGGAAAATCAGGCCTTGGAAGTTGATGTGGAACCGCAGACCAATGAAAATAAATTGACCCTTGATTATGTTGCAGAAACAGGGGTTTCTGAGAATACTGAAAACAGGCCTACTTTGCTCAATACTGTTATTGATTTGAATGCAAATATGAGGAAAGATAGGAATGTGTCAAATGATGTGAATGGAAAATCTGCTTCCTCAACATCAGAATTTCATGTTTCTGATCTAGTATGGGGAAAAGTAAGGAGTCATCCCTGGTGGCCTGGTCAGATTTGTGACCCTTCGGCTTCATCAGAGAAGGCAAAGAAGTATTTTAAAAAAGGCAGTTATTTGATAACATATTTTGGGGATCATACATTTGCTTGGAATGAAGCACCAAGGATTAAGCCCTTCTTGAAGCACTTCTCACAAATGGAGAAGCAGAGCAATATGGAAGAATTCCAAGATGCAATTGCTTGTGTTTTGGATGAGGTCTCAAGACGGGTAGAGTTAGGACTGGCGTGTTCATGCATATCCGAAGAAGTGTATGCAAAGCTCAAAACTCAGATAATCATAAACGCTGGAATTAGAGAAGAAGCAAGTAGAAGAGATGGTGGTGACAGTTCTTTAGGTGCAGCTTCTTTTGAACCTGTGAAACTCATTAAGTTTGTAGAAGAGTTGGCTCAGTTCCCATATGGCGGAGCTGACAGACTAGAACTTGTAACATCACGGGCCCAATTATCAGCCTTCTATAGTTGGAAGGGTTATTCTCAGCTGCCAGAGTTCAATATGCTTGGTGGGTTGCTGGAGAACGATGCCGACATTTTAGTATTGGGAGAGAAGCACTGCGATGAAGTAAGTGAAAATGCACTTCCAGTAATTAAGGATGAGGAGTTGGTGCAGAAATCAAAAAGTAAAGATAATTCATTGCATAAGCGTAAGCACATATCTGGAGATAGTATGCATCCGAGTAAAAAAGAGAAAATCTTGTCAGATTTAGTGACCGAGAAGTGTTTGTCTAATCCAATGAGTGAGAATAGATCAGAAGGGAGAGCTGGCTGTAAATTGATTACGCAGTCTTCCAGTAAGAAACGAAAAGCAGTTGATGCCATGGCTGATGACTCGACAGTGAAACACAGTAAAAGTAATTCATCAACAGGGGTTGATAATAATTCTACACAGAATAAACAGACTTTTAAAGTTGGAGATAGAATCTGTAGGGTTGCAAGCCAGCTAAATGGGTTGAGTCCGATACTCAAGCATCAGAATGCAACATCCAGAGAAGCTGCAGTTCAGGATGAAGGCAAAGAAATAGAGTACCCTTCTCCTGATGAGATGTTGAGCCAGCTCTGCTTGGCTGCCATAAATCCCATGAAGGGATATAGATTCTTGATTACCATGATTACTTGCCTCTCGGAATTCAGGAATGCTATATGCCTGGACCGTTCCAGTCCAGAGGAGGATCAACTGTCTCTGGAGCAAATGTATGGTGGTAAGCTGGGTAAGAAATTAACCAAGATGGGGAAGAAATCAACCAAGAGTGGGAAGAGATCAGCCAGCTCAGGCGATACTGAAAAATCTGAGTTGGAGCTGATCAAAGACTCGGATTGTTCTGATGGGATGGTTCTGAGCATGCCTCATGAGCAACCATCACTCAAGAATCAAAATGAAAATGGAGAGATAGTGCCTGGAGCTCCAAGCGACAAGGATACCTCTGCTGTTGAAGTGCAAGCAAGTCATGAGTTGAGTCCCAATTTGGATTCTGAACAGCCAAGCGCTGGTGGAGATCTGGATTTGGAAGCAGTGAAGCCAGTCCTTGGCTCGAGTGAGAGTTGTGAGGAAGATGTCTCTCCAACAGCTCTGATCTTGAAATTTTCAGACTTGGAGTCTGTTCCTTCAAAAGCAAATCTCAACAAAATATTTAGCTGCTACGGACCTTTAAATGAATCAGAGACCGAAGTGCTGAAGAAGAGTAGCCGGGCCAAAGTGGTTTTCAGGAGGCGTTCTGATGCTGAAATAGCTTTCAGCAGTGCAGGGAAATACAGTACCTTTGGACCTTCACTTGTCAGTTACCGCCTCAAGTATATGCCACCTACACCAAGTAAAGCTTCTCCTTCTCCTTCTCCTTCTCCTTCTCCCAATGTGACAAATCGAGGTAGAAAAGATGCAACAGCTCTGGAAGGCAATGCAACTAGATGCCTCGAACTTTGAGATTCACAGTTTATGTTAAAGCTCAAGAATGAAGCTACTGTTCAGTTTTTTTTTCTTCTTTAACCAAGCTTAGAATAACGACACGATAGGGTCGTTGACTGGGTATTTTTTGTGGAATTTGTAGGACGAAGGCTAAACAAATAATATGTATATGAGTATATCCAATATGTAGCTCATTTCTTAATTGGCTGTAAGAAGTGCATTTTCAGTTGATCTGGTGCAAACAGTAGAGTTTTCTTGCTCTGCCTAACAGTAACAGATTTAGACCCCGTCTCTGACTCTCGGTGCCATTACATAATAGACTAAATTTCTTATATTAAACCTAAAATATTGTATTAAGTAAAAGTTATGGTAGATTCATTAACACTTCTGGAAGGTTTTCAATCATGGACACCCAGAGCCTTCTTTGTTTTATCAAGAAAAAAAAAATTCTTCTTTTGTTTTGAGTCTTGTGACTCATTTAGATTTGTTTTCTTTCTTCTACCCGATTGTTTTAAGAGTGGTTGTGTGTTTACCCCTTGTACCACTCAATACCCCCATTAAATTTCTAAATATGTATTCTTTCTTAAATTTCACTTACTTTTATGATGATTTTATCTATAATTAAATAATTCAGAAAAGTAAAAAAACAAAAAGAAGTGATATTAGCCATGGCCATAGCCAAATCTATCTCTCATAAAACTGGTCAAATTACTATCATTTAAGAGAGATTGTATGCAACCATTTTATAAATATTATACTTTTAAAGTGACAAATGGGATAAGTAAGGTGGAAGTAGGAATGAATGTTTGGCTCCTCACTTGAGAAGCCATTAGGGGTGGGCACGGGATGGAGGGGGATGGGACTTACCTCATCCCGTTCCCATCTCATGATTTGAGTTCGGGATCGGTACGGGATGGGATGGAGGTTTGGGATTATGGTACCATCTCGTCCCGTACCAAAGTGATTCGGTACGGGTTCGGTACCATCCCGATCCCAAACAAAAAAATAATAAAAAATTAATTATTCAATTTTTATTCAAGATTCATCTTCAAATAATAACCTGTAAACAATAAACATAACCTATTTTTATTCAACTATACAAACAAAACAAGAATTCAAGTAATAAACTGTTTTTATCAGTTCCAAATCGTTGAGCAGAGAAGATAAGGATCAAGATTGCTATAGAAATCCCCACAACAGCATCTGGAATATAAACATTAATGTCACTCAATTAATATTGTTAACAAATTAAGTTTCACTAAAAAGTAAAAACCAATTAATATACATACAAGATATGGTAGAAATTAAGTGCGATGCCTGGTGCGATGGCCAGAGGCTATGGCGACGGCGACAGAAGCTGGTGCCTCGATGACCAGAGGCTATGGCGACGGCGAGGGGAGAGAGGCTGCCAGTGGTGCGACGCGCAGTGGTGCGATGCGACTCGATGACCAGAGGCTGTGGCGACGGCGAGGGGAGAGAGGCTGTGTCGACGGCAACGATTAAAGTGATCCCAAACCCAACGAGAGACGGCGACGGCTTCGAGGGTTGCGATGCGAGAGACACTTCGTCGAGAGGCACTTCGTCTGAATCTGAAGTGGGATGCGAGGGACTGAGGGAGAGTGGCTGCTGGGAGAGGGTCGGGCTGCGAGGGCGAGTGGCCGGTGGGAGAGGGTTGGGCTGCGAGGGCGAGTGGCCGCTGGGAGGAGTCTCTGAAGTCTGAGAGAGTGAAACTGTGAGAGTGATTCAGATTTCAGAATTGGGGATTAGTGGATTACTGTAGAGTGTAGTCTGTTTGAGTGTTTTCGAATTTTAGGGATCAGGTGAGGTGATTCAGATTTCATTTCAGGCATTTAGGAAATAGGTTACTGAATTAGGATTGTTAGCCTGTTAGGCCATTTGGGAGTCTTGGGCCATTGGGCCGTGAGCGGGTGTGGGTTGGGTTTTTGGGTGAAAGACTGAAAGTTAAAAAATAAAATGGGTTTAGTGATATTTGCCTATTTGGGCCCATTAAATTATTAAATAATTAAATTTTTAATTGTTCGGTACGGGACGGGATCATCCCGGTATTGAACCTTCAGGACCGATCTCATCCCGTTTAAGATCGGTACGGGACAGGATCGGTACGGGATTGAAAAAAAAAAAACAGGATGGGACCAAATGATACGGAATGGCACGGAATGGGATGGTTTCGGTATTTTCGGTCCTAATGCCCACCCCTAGAAGCCATCATTCCTCCTTACTAGGTTAATGACATGTGTTCTCGTGCGTTAATATGCTAGTTAATTACAATTTGATATGTGTTTAATTTTTATTATTTTTGTAAATTAATACGTGTTAAATTGTAATCCATTTGTATTGCAAGTCAGGTATGGTGAGTTGGAAATTGGAATACAGCTACTTTGTTCTAGACTTCTAGGCATAGGCTTCTTTCTCCTTCTACTTTGATGTGTTTTGGTTAAAATTGATAAAGAAAAAGGAGGTATACCTAACCGTTGATGGCCTCCCCATCAGGGGCCCAACGCTTATTATTGCGCATGCAATAGGTAAATACCATTATTCCGGTCCGAGCACAGTACACACAAGACGCTCCCATTTTCTTCCCTTCAAAAATATATAAATGAATAAATAACTTTCCATTTCTTTTTCTTTATTCGTTTGTTTTCCAAATTTGAACCGGCGCTTCTTCGTAGTTCAAAATACTCATCATCCGCTCCACAAAAAACGACCTACGCTTTCGCCACTGCAACCTCCGATCGGAGCCGAAATGGACGAGTCCGAGTTGACGAGTAAGCCGAGACGACTCAGTCTCATCGACGTCTCGGCCGAAGACGATTCCCTCATCGATTCGTATGCTGGAGGCCTCGTGTTTCCAGGTACTCTTGCAATTATATGTTTTTCTAATTTGTTGTTGCTTTTCAGAGGAATTGGAGTAGTTTTTCGTAATCTGAAGCTGAGTGATCTGGTTCTCTGTGTGGTTTCGATTTATAGAGCGACCCAAAGAAAAAAGATTGTTGCTTTGTTGAATTTATCTAAATTTTGGAATGCTTCAATTGCTTTCTTTGTTGCTTGAAAAGTTATTTGGATTTTCAGACGCGGGTCTGGTGTTTAATTCATTTCCCATTTTGGATACTTGAAAAATGGTGAATTGTTTTTGCATAGTACATTTTTAGGTGTTGTTATTAGGACATGAAACTATGAAAGCCTCAATGCAAACTTGATTTGTTCTCGTTTTACTAGACTGAGTTAGTGGGTTCATTATTAACTAGCTTAACAATTCTATAATGCCAGGTTGATTACCTGAAGAGATTTGGTTTGGTCAGTCAGTATTTTGTGTTTTTTTTTTTTTAGTGGTTCATATGAGAGAAGCAAGCAATTTAGTCCGTAGCGCAGCAACACCTATGTTTGTTGGTCCTCTATCTGGTCTCAAAGTGATTTTTCATAAGTCTTGCATTTATAATGCTATACAAGTATGTTGTGCCAAATCTGAGTTCCCTTTTGTAATTTTATAATTTCTAGATTTGCTGTCCTCTTTTACCAATTATTCTATGGTTTTTGTCACATTTAATCTAATTATTCATGATATGGTATTCAGAAGAACTTTTTGAGGCTGGTCTTGCTAGCAAACTAGAGGTCGTGCCTGAAAACCTCAAGCTAAGGGAGCAAGTATCTCAACCTTCTGAGTCGATAGAACCAGAAATGACAAAAAAAAGTGGAAAGTATAACTTGCGCAAAAGTTTAGCTTGGGATAGCGCTTTTTTCACCAGTGCAGGTAGCCTTCTGTGTGGATTTGATGTTCATAAGTTTATAAGTCAATGTCATTTTTGTGTATTCAAATTCATAGTGGGGGATATTTCGTGAATTCAGGTGTTCTGGATCCTGAGGAGCTGTCTAGTATGATTGAAGGAGATAAGAGTGGAAAACAGATATTACCTGGAATTCAAGAGGAAATTTGTAGATCCACTGATTCAATTTCCACATTAGAAAGTGATACTTTGACATTAAAAAGTGTTGAGGCCAATTTGTTTGGAGATATAAGAGCTTCAATCCAGAAGTCCAGTAAGGCAGCCAATGCAGTGGATGAAAGTATTAAAGTGGGTTCAGGAGTAACAGAAAATGAGATTAGCCGTGGTTAGTATACTTCTATAACTTGTATGTGGTATATATAACAAAAAGAGATTGTTGACTTTGTCTGGTTAATATGCCAGAAAATTTTGTGCTTGGCTGCAGAGGATTGGAAACAGAAACGGATATAGGGCCACAATTTACTTTTTTTTTTTCCTTTCTATTCTTGAAGCAATATAACTGTAGAAATAGAATGGAAACTTAACAGGATGGAGGGAATTGCACTGATTTCTTTACTTGAGTCTCTTTAGAGGAGTAATAGTGGTGTGGGTATTGATAATACCTTTATATAGGGGGAACATAAATAAAATATTGAAACCTTTGTGGTGCCACTGCCTCCAAACATCTAATACCAGCCCATTTTCTTAGGAGACTTACTTCTTAAACTAACAGGGCCTTGTTCTTTTTTCAGCTTCGAAGGGCATAGATTTTGCTTCTCAAGATCAGGTAATTTTAGTTAATGCCTGGAAGCTTCAATTTTATTCACAAGATCATAAGAATATCTAAGATAATGTTGTCAATTTCAGATGATGCCTAGACTTGCTTCTAAGAAGCCAAGTATCGATGTGCAAAAACCTGGGAAATCGAAAAGGCAGGCTTATAGATGTCCACAAGTCTCACAGGTATGTAACACAAATATGCTCTAAAATATCAATGTTAGTTATGCTATACCATGCAAATGACTAACCACTAATTATATGAGTAGTTAAAACTGCAACATATGCTACTTTGATATAACTTTATTTGTAAAATATAATGTTGATTCAACTAATTTATAAAGCTATTTGTGTTATTTGAACCCAACAATGCAGAGATAATAAATGATCCTTGATGCTGATTAACAAATGGTTAACATAATGAAAAAAAGTTCTGACCTTGATACTTGATAGTGTAATTGACACAACTTTATCTTCTTGAAAATGAAGTCTGTTTCCACAAGTGGAGAGTCAACAAAATCTCTTTTGAAGCAACCAAAGGTATTAGGGAATCCTAATCCTAACTCAGCAGCATTAACCAAGAGGACTTCTATGGGTGGTAACCCTGTCAAAATGGAAAAGGATAACACCAAAAGCGCAACTGGTAACAAGAACTTTCATTTGGTCAGATTTATTTACCTTTTTTCCTTGAAAGGCATAGCAGTTTCTACTAGTTTTCTAAATTTTCACTCTGTAATCGTAATTATATCACTGCAGATAGAGGGGCTCCAATGTCAAAAATACCCTTAAGTTCACGAATTGTGCCTAGGCCCAGGCCATTATCTAAATCTCCTTCATTGGATTCTTCACCTGCAACCAAGAGAGAAGCAGCTTTTTCCTCATTTAACTGTTCTGGCAGTAGTGCATCTGGCAACATTGGTAAATCTCCCTTCAACTCCAAAAGAAAAACTGATTCCAGGACCAGTAATCTACCTTCCTCTGGTTCAACCCTCAAAATAGCATCACGAATTGAACCAAGAAGTAAAAGTCAGTCTGGGAAATCTCATCTGACGTCTAATATGATGCCTGGGACAAATCTGCGCTCTAGCATATCACCTGCCAGCTCTGTTAGTGAATGGTCCTCAGATTCATCATCAACTTCTACTTTGAAGAAAACATCATATAGTTCAAGAGCCAGCCTTGACACGAGCTATTTCAAAAGCAGCTCTGTGGATGGTGATGTACCTCAGATTTTGGATTTGCAGAACCATGCTTATGATCAAACCTCAATTAGACATGAGACTCAGGTAACCGGGTTACTCCAATCTGTGGTGAAAGCTCCGGTTGAAAAAAATGGTGCACTTCCTCCTGCGTCAAAACCTTCCGGACTTCGATTGCCATCACCAAAAATTGGCTTCTTTGATGGGGTTAGTTTTGCCTTCCCGCTTTTGATTATTGTGTTGTAGATGGGAAGTTATTTTTTCAAGTCAGTTCATAAGTTAAATAAGATAAATATAGCTAATAACTTGAAAGAAACATTTGTTGAATGTGGTGAAACTTAAGTTGGCAAAATCATGTTATTATTTTCCTTTTCTCTCATCTTTTAAGTAACCCGTCTGGTTTTTTACTTTATGTAGGGGAAGTCAGCAGGGTCCACTCCCAATGGAAGTAAGCAGCCTCATCCTGTCGTACCTAGTAGCTCGCCTAAAACTGGTGCAGGAAATGTTAGCCTGAGTGGGGGCCAAAACAAGGCAAAGCTGGGAAAGCTTCAACCTGCCAGAACGGTAATGAAATTGGGGAACAAAAAACCTGATTCTCAAAAAACGTCTCTTAATATGAAATCTAGATCTCCAGTACCACTTCAGCAAGCATCAAATGCTGCAACAAAGGTTATTAGTCCTTCAAGGAACAGCATAACTCCAAAAGTTCAAAGTAAAGTGCCTCCTAAATCTGGCAGAGAAAATCACTTGAAGGATGTGAAAGTTGGAACTGAAGGACATGGTATTGACATCGATGAGCAAGAAAACTGTTTCGCAGAGATGAATGACAGCCTTGCTTTTTCGAAAGATAAAGTGAGCCCAGAATTGAAGGGTAATTCCCATGTAAATGGTATAAAAATAACCCCTATTAATGAAGGGTTGTCTTCTATCTGTGATTCAAGTTCCACTTCTGATGCTGGCAATATAGCGCCTACTGATCAAGTGGGTGAAGAAGCAACACATGAACTACCTGATTTCAAGCAGAGAGAAAGATCCCATTTTGAAGATCAGGTTGATGGCTTGAGCAGACAAGTTGGAACTATGGACATAAACGCAGAGACTAAGCAAATGCCTTCTGAGCAAGTGGGTGAAGATGCAACACATGAACTACCTGATTTCAAGCAGAGAGAAAGATCCCATTTTGAAGATCAGGTTGATGGCTTGTGCAGACAAGTTGGAACTATGGACATAAACGCAGAGACTAAGCAAACGCTTGCTGGTGATTCTCACTCCTCAGCTCAATTTCAGTAGTGAAGATAATGCTGGTCTTCTAGAGTTGCAATACCAGAGGGAGTTTCTTGATTGTGTTTGGGGGTAGACACTAGACAGAGATAGCCACCTTCCCTTCGCCGAAGGGTTTCTTGATAATGTAGGATACTAATGTATTCAGCATGTGTGTTACTTGTAAATACATTTTTTCTTCTCTTCTATTCTACTCTTCTCATGAACATTACAGTTAAATTAATTGCCACCTAACTCAACCTCGCAACATCATTTGGATATATGATCCTTATAGTTATGGGTGATACGAGTTTATTTATTTATTTTTTTGTATTTAATTGATTAATAGTGCTTTTGTTTCTTTGTTAAGAGTGAGTTTAATAGAACACAATTATTTTGTATCTTATATAACTTGGCCCAATTTTTTTTATATAATTTCCTTTTCTCACATTTACACTTGCAAAAAACTGAGGGATTTATTCTTGTAAAATCTTTTGTTTTAAGAACCTTCAAAGCCCAATTTCTTAAAAACCCTCTTAACTTGAATAATAATGTAACATAATCAGCTCATGAAAAATTATGCATTATAGAAAAATAATCAAGTATACAATTAAATCAAACAAGAAAATCAATGTTTAAGAATTAGGTATGATAGAAGAGTCAAAGACACGGTGATGATCATTAGTCAAACAGATGTGTAAACTAATATTCCAACACTAATTCTTTAACATGCTTAAAATAAATAAACTCTAATTGTAGATATCCAAATGAATGCACAAAATTGGTATGTATATTTTAGGATGTAGTGTCATTCAAATAATCTGTCATACTATTTATACTAATTACATGAGGATTTGATATATGCATATTTGTATATATACACAATCTGGCAATTTCATACTTTTTTTTTTAATGATGGAAATTTTTTTTCTTTAAAAAATTCTTTTCGACACTATTGACATTATTTGGAAAATAATTTGAGACATAAATGATAGATGTATATTCTATATATAAAGGCCTATATTTTAATGTTTTTGGCATTGATGATTGGTGAGAGAATCATATGTTTTTGTCTCTCATGTTAGAAGGCTTTTTTATTTTGGTCGAATCTCATGTTAGAAGCTTAAATAAAGACTTTACTATGTTAAACTTTTGGAATTAGCTTAAATGGTGAAGGTAGGTAAGCAGTGACGAATGCACGTTGTGGGCTGCAGCCCATGCTCTTTTTCTGGTTTTTTAGCTTACCTAGGTAGCTTAGCCCATTCAATTTCCATCCCAAGCACAGTAGCCCACTACCCACAGTTTAAGTATTTTTTTTTTCTGCTGAGGAACAACTTCTCACATGCTGCACCTACTGCCTCTTTGTTTAATGAAAAAAAATTACTTTTACTTACTTCCACTCCCCCCAAAAACAGCCCATAGATCCGCACTTGCTCCAACTTCTTTCCTCTACAGCTCCAAAACTCATCTCCCCGGCCCCACACAAATAGCTCAACCCTCCAATCTCCAAGGGGTGCCAAGCCGCCAAGGTATTATATATGTATTTGCACCCAATCTCTATACTTTTTTTTTGGCTCAACTATCTATTAAAATTAGAAATTTTTGCAATTTTAAAATTAGAGCTTTGATTATTTTTTATAATTAAATTAGGGTTTGATTCTTTTTTTGATTAAACTATAGCTTGATTATTGTGATGGTTAAATTACAAATTGATTGGGAACATATAAAACAATATAAAATTCTAAATTGGGAACCTATCAAGTTGGGATTTGAAAAATTGGGAACATATAAACAATAGACATGCAATTCTAAATTTAAGTTGTATATCTTTTATGTGCAGATATTCATTTTCAAGGTATTAACTAAGTGACTCATACTTATAGGTCTACAAGTTATTATTGTATGATCATCCACATTAAAAGAGAATTTTCTAATAGTATCGATACTTAATGATTTTTGCTATTTGAAGAAACATATGACCCAACTTAGATAGTATTATATTGTATTTGCATTGCATATTTAATTGTTGTATTGCTATCTTTTTTTTGTGCGATTTTTTTCATTTGTTTAGATATGCATTTTTAGGGTAAGGCTCATTATGTTTCCCCTAATTAGGTGTAACTTTTTTTTTTTCTAATGAAATTCATTTATACGGTCGAGTTTCACTCGTAAGCTAAGTTTAGCCCACCCCATTTTAAAATCCTAGATTCGTCCCTGTAGGTAAGGTTAAGATTAAGATAAATCCATGATTTGATTCATTCCAATATGATTTTTTTTTTTTTAAAGACTTTGGTAAGTTGTATTTTGGTATCCATAAGTTCAAATCCCGTCTTCACAACATTTTTTTCTACAAAAAAAAAAATATAATAATTAAATACCATTTTCCTTTTGTTTTAGGTGGGAGGAAAAATAGGGAAAAGTAGAACCACTATACTGGTGAGAGAAGCATTTGCTTTTGTCTCTCATGTTAGAAGCATGAGAGAAACTTGCATGTCTTCGTTATAGGGGGATGTGACATCACAAGCAAGAGAGAGAAAGAGGGGGGAGAGAGAGAGAGAGAGAGAGAGAGAGAGAGAGAGAGAAAGGGGCAAGTTTTTCTCTCTTTCTCTCTTCTCTCTCTTGCATGTGAGGTTACGTTTCCTATAGCGAGGACATGTAAATTTTTATTTAGAAGCATTATTAACGTTATGTTCCACTATAGGGTCCTCTTTACTTACAAGGAATGAGAGTGGAATGAATATGAGTCATTCTCATTCCACTTCAATCATGTGTTTACTTACATTGGGAAATAAAAAAATAAGTGGATCCCACTCCAAAAGTATGAATCACACTCCTTTTTTTAAAGCAATCTCACTCCTTGAAGGGGATTAGGTATTGATTCTCATTCCACTTGCAGTCATAGTTTCATACCAAAATTACCCTCAAACTTTTTTAAAAACTCAAATACACATTAAGAAAATAATATGTTTTTTTCTAACTCTTAAACTTTTTAGTAATTAAACTAGTTTTTATTCTGATTCATGATCATTAGTAAACACATATGAGTGAGAACCAATTTTTTTTTTTCATTGTGATTCCATATAATTAGTAAACAACTTAATGAAAATTACAGACTCCTCACTTCAACTCCTTCTCACTCCGATTCCTCTTCTATGTGAGTAAACATGACCTAGGAGAAGGTTGTTTGAAGCTGACCCACAAAAGATTTTCTCTCTTGTTACTATCTTTTGTTATATCATCTTTGTCTGTTCAACTTCTCTTGGAAAACATGCTGCTATTGTTTTCTTTTTCAGTTGAACAGTAAGTTTTTTTTTTTTTCCTTCTTGATAAATAAGATTATGTTGAACCTTTTTCTACGCAGCTAACAAAATAAGCTGAATGAATTTTATAGCAAAACAAAATGTTTCTTTCCATTTTGATGTCGTTTGTCACTGATTCATACATGATTACCTGAATTTAATAGCAGAAAGACCAGCTTTAATAACATAAATGAAAAGACTAAAAAATAAGATACAATGTTTATCAAGTCTATCCTTAAGCCAGGCATGCATCAAGTGAGAAAGGGACTTTTCAAAGTTAAACAGTTTCCACACACCTATACAGTCTTTTAACTCCATCTGAAACTCATCCAAACTACCTGTCAACAATAATTTTAAAAGAACCACAAAATAACAGACCATACTGAATCCAGCACCACAATAATAACCAGTAATGATAAGCAACCTGCCACATATAATTCCATCTACTTTTGGCCCTTCTTCCATAACACCCCAATCTTCTTCAACATGTTCCCATTTTTCTTCTTCGGTGAGTCATCATCCATGTCTTCTGAATAAGGTGAACTCAGGGGATTGTAGTTGCTGTCGAGAGAACCTGTTCTCTCGACGAATTTCCCATTGTTTCCTGTTGAAATCATGGCAGCAGCCGCCTCAGCGGCTTTCCTCCACTGATCTGACTGCACCTTTAGCCTCCTTAACTCGGCCTCCATTTCAGAATTTGCAGCCTGTGCTGCATCCAGCTGCTCAGTCACCCGAGCTGCTCTCCTTGTACTTTTATCTGCTTCCTCAGTTATATAGCCAAGTTTCATCAGAGCCTCTCTCTCTGCAGCCCTTGCTGCTTCTGCCAAAGCAACAGACTCATCATTAACTTTAGTCCTCTCCACTTCCTTATTTTTAAGTTCCATCTTGAGCATTTCATTTTCCTCAGTTATATTCTGCAGTTCTGTCTCCTTATCCAACAAACTTGCCTTCAACTCTACCAGTACAGTCTCTGACTTCTTTAGCTCCATTGCAAGTTCAGATTCCCCTTCACTTGAATGGTTTTTCTCAATTTTCAACGCCAACCTGTCATTTTCCTCTGATAAACTCTGCAATTCAGTTTCCTTATCCATCAGCTGTGCCCTCAAGTCTTCAATATGAGCCCTTGCTTTCTTTAGTTCTGCTGCCAATTCAGCTTCCCTCTGGCATGACTCAGATTTTGTAGAGTCCATTTGGTCATATGCATTTCTAATCTGCAATGTGCTCTGAATATATTCTTCCTGGTACCTCATCTCAGCTGCTTCTAATGCAGATCTTAATTGACCCACTTCAGATTTCAAAGAATTTAGCTCAGCTTTTAACTCTTTTGTTCCTTCATTTTCTTCATCTTCCTGAACAAGTTTTGTATTGCCTGCAGAGTTAACCAAACAATTGCTGTTACTATTAGTCAGTTCTGCCTGGAGTTCGCTCACAAGACCCTCCAGTGATTTAACTCGAGCTTTGGATTGCTCCAACTCCACTGATAAGGAGTTGTAAGACTCTGTAGCTTTGATCCCATCTGATTGGAGCATTTCTATGGTTGCATTTGCTGTTTCCAATAGCATACGAGTACTTTTTATAACTTCAAGGGCCTGGGATTCAGATTCTTTGCAATCATTGAGCTCAGTTTTCAATTTCTCAACCAGGGAGAGAGTTTCAGAAAGTTCCATTCTCAAGGTATGGATCTCAGCATGTGCTGACTCTGCATACCTGCTCTGGTTGGCTTCAGACTCAGCCACCCTTTCCAGCTGACTCTTTAGCTTCTGAATTTCATTTATGGCAGAAGCCAAGGCAGTAGAATCCATTGAACGCTGCTTCTGGACAGCCTCAAGTTCCGACTCCCATGCTCTATCTCGATCCTGAGAAATTTCACGGAGCTCTTGAACACGAGCATCTTCAGAAGCTGAAATATCCATCAGTTGCTGCTGGGATTCTTCAAGCTTTGCAGACATGGCTTTTAGCTGGTTCTTGGCTTCTTCCGCCTCCTGCTGGGATCGCCTCTTCAATGTCTCAGATGAGTTCAACTGGTCCTTTGCCCTCTTCAGATCTTCTTGTAGCTTAGCAAGTTGTGATTCCAATTCTGACACTCTTTTTGGGTTCTTCTTCTGAAGCTCAATACCAGAAAATGGGACAATACATGAGCAAGCAACCACTAAAATAATAATGCATAAGAGAAACTGCAATTTTTTTCGAATTTAAAAAAAGAAGGCTAGATGATCATGCATTAGCTATGGTTACTCATTATCATTAGTTATCATGGAATACCTCAGCTACTGGACTTCGCGGAGACCTGCGTTCAATGACTTTTGGACTTCTGTCTTTTGGGGTCCTAGTTGCCATATTTGGAGAGGATACTGAATCAGGATCTGATCCAGGCGTCTTGAGTTTTCGAGGTGTTGCTGGAGATTTCCTTTGAGGAACTTCCAAAGAGCCAGTTCTGTTCTCAAGTAGGAAAGGCAGTTAAACATTAGAAGGCATACATTGAAATTTAAAAGTAGAGGATAATTGCAACAACTGATGCCAAACATTCATCAAGAACAAAAATGATATTTTCCGTAATTTCTACTTTCAGAAATCATATTATGAGGGCTAAACTAGGAAACTTGTTAGATGCTAATACAATTTTGTTTCAAGTGGACACACTCATGCACCATATCAGTACCCAATAAAGCACAAGTTCCACAAGCATTTGGCGAGCTTTCTCTTAGATATAACAGAAAATGACAACCAAATTCCATAGCAGTTTCATCCCCACAGGGATAGGCCGCATAGTAGCACATAACCAACATTTTCCAAGCAATCCCTCTTTAGATTTGTCCAACTTACTTTTCAGATACAAAAAGAGAGATTTAATTCAGGTAGGGAAAAATTACATTTTTACAACATTATAACTCATAATTCAGCATTTTAATTTTGGTGATACTAGCAAATACCACTTATATATCAGCAGTTAAATTTTACCTAATGTTCCTAAATTTAAATATAAAGACAAAGAATTTGAAGACTAATAGAGAGTATTAGAACAGTACAAAATTATGCAAACTAGTGTTGATCTTCCTATAAAAACACCAATTAAATGTTAATCTTACTTTGCTTTCGGTGTCTGCATCTTCTATATCTATTTGGTAACAGTACTGCTTCCTTTTCTAATGCCCCTGACCCACAACACCTGCAGCAGTTCAGAGAAATCTTTGGCTGAGAGAGAAACATAAAAGAGAATCTCATATATATGTACAAAAACACAAGGGTTCATAAAGGATGGCCACCTTAGATCCGTATTTAACACAAAACCTAACAAACAAACAAACAACACACCTGCCTTAAAAGAAAGTCCATAGAAACTACCACCACTACCACCAACCCAAAGCCAAAAATATTCAAAAGAAAAATAAAGAAAAGCTGCACCTGCAAGATTCATTGAGTATCATTAAGCAAACTGTCTCAACCTTTCCAATTTCCTTTCCCCTTTTCCCTCCTTTTTACTCGGTACTTATTGAAGACACAATGGGCCAACAGGAACTAGGAAATGACAACAATAGCCAGGTAGGATGGCCCTTTTATAATTTTTAATTTTCATAAAGGTTCATGATACAAACAGGGTTTTTTTGTTAATAACTAATTGATTGTGGGCATATTTGACCTAGCAGAGCACAAATGAGCCCTATTTCTGTTTATTTGATTTGATGAAACCCAATTTTTCTTATTCAAACAATAGCAAAATATTTTTGGACATGCATCAATACAAGCAAATAAAATTGGTGTTCTTCAATGTTCCTAAATTACCCCACTGGGATAGATACTAAAATGAAATGCATGTACCACAGAACCAATACATATACATTGAAACGCTTGGATCTATGGAACACTGGGTTCATAACACAGATCTATAGTAAACTAGCACATGAATAGCTTAAAGAGAGACTGTGGAAATAGAGCTTTATGCTTAGCAAAATTGGAAAAAAGAAAATATCTTTTTCGTTAAGCCAAAATACTTAAAAAACAAAACTTGAAAAGAAAGAAACTTTGTACCCAAAAAAAAAACAGAAGAAGAAGAAACTTCAGCTCTTCTTCTCTGCTAACCCTTCGAAACCAGAGGTTGCAATGGAAACAGAGATTGCAAAATAAGAGCCTTTCTGCTCAACCACCAACCACCATTTTCATTCAAAACTCAAAAGCACGAATTCCCCAGACATTCAAATTAGAAAAAGAAAACGAAAAAACAAAAGATTCCACAAGAACAAACTAAAAGTAGCAGAACCCAGAAATTGACAGTGTCTAAAACAAAAACCAGTTGCACCAACAACAAAAATATCATATTTTTAATAGAACCAAAAACAAAGAGTAACACCAAGTTAAAAGAGAGGGTGATATAAAAAGGGAAACGTATAACAATGAGAACGACAACGTTTGGGCTTACCAGAAAGATCTCTGTGTCTGGCCCAGGTGGCTATAGGTCTGGTTGGCTAGCTAGCACTAACTAGAAAGGAAGGAAGGAAGAGTCTTTGAAAATGGCAGAACAGAAAACCCTAGTTTTGAGCTTTGAGAAGGAAGAGGAAGGGTCAGGTGCTTGGTTTGTCTGGTGTTGCAGCATTGGGGAGGGTTTGGTAGAGCTTCTTCAGCAGCTGCTTCTGTGCCGACCTCCCAAGTGAGTGTAAGACTCTTTCTCTTCGTCTTTGTTTTTTGTCAGTGGAGGGAGTGAGCAAAAAAAAAAACAGAGGAAAGCAATGGGCCAATGGCCAATTGGCTACCACAGATGTTTTTGGTGCTACGCGACTACTAATCCACGCGCTCTCTCACGCGCTCCCAATCACATGGGTCACTGGGTATGGTGGTGGGTCTACCTACGTGATTGATGGATTGATGATCTCTACAGCTGCCCACTTTTTTTGGGTGAAGAGCAAGCTCACTGCCCACTGCTCGATTTGCTCGTCCAAGTTCCAACATCCAAAAACAAATGTGTAATTTGCTAATTATATAGTGTGCTCGGTGCTCCATCTTAATAAACTAATCCCCATGAATTTGTTTAGGATCTGCCTATGCGTTAGTGTTAGTTACTAACTTCCTTTGTTTTTTAGTTGTTTAGGTGCAAACGAATCTTAGGTACGTTTTATGATATAACATTAAAAAATGGTAATGTCAATTATACATATGTATACAAATAACTGAATCGTTAATTGTGAGTTATGACAAGATTTCAATTAACACCGACAAAGTTCTTCATTTTAATACAATTAGAAATTTTTTAATAGAAAATAGTAACGTCAATTATATACTACACATGATTATTAGTGATTGTTAAGTGTGAACGTCATAACAAAGTTTTAAAATTTGAACAATTGACAATGCGCATGCTAACAAAGATCTTATCTTTGAATACAGTTAGGAACTCATAATTACTGGAATATTAAAAGTTTCAGACTTTCAAGCTATACTAAATAATATAGAGTTGGGGGGTTTTTCTCGATTCCCATGTTTTAAATTTGGTTCATCGAATAATAGTTGGTTCATTAAATTAAGCATCCTTGATATATCTACCTCTTACAGCTGGTTTACAACTTTACACAAGCGTAGGGACAGACTTGGGCTTTGTCAATGCTTCCGTTTTCTAGTTTTCTTTATGACTTTGGATTCCAATGGAGACGTTAAAGTTTAAACTAACTAGCCAATGTGCATATCACAGTTATGTTGATCCCCTGACTTTACCTTGGAACTTTCTCAACTTCCCCTTGACTTAGGACTCATAGTGGGTCAATGCAACGGCTGCAACCAATATGTAATGACTGATGAGACATGAGTTTAAGTGTGTCATGGACCTCATGGTCCTATTTAAAACCAAGACATGTGCTAAAGCCCCTTACTCGGGGTTACAGAACAGTAGTAATGATTGTTATGAGTGAGGTCTTTGTGCAACTTACACCAAGAGCTATGCTAAGCACAGTCATCCTAGGGCCGACAGACTGAATTTTATTGATCACCGACCCAATTCGAATTGATCAATTCGGTAGTTGTTCACTTGTTCCTCCTCCATCGGTTTCGGATGTACGATCAAACCACACTGCCACGATCAGGATCGAAATTGGTCTGACTACTACCCCCGCGAAACACCATAAAGTCTAACTGCACCACCAAATACCGCCGACTGAACCCACCTAAACATGAAAAGTCAATAACCGACGGTTGTCAGTTCAACAGTGGTCCTTTTTGTGCCTTTCGCCTTCTGTCGGTTTAGTCTTTGGTCTTGGTTTGTCGGATCGATTACCAACATCGACCCAACCCTAGTCATCCATGCGCGTAGGTGATTAGCAGTCATTTTGTTTTTTGGAATAAAATTAACGGTCGTTAAATAATGTAAATTGTGTGGCGAAATCAATAGTTCACAGTCATTTTTTGCACACATATATAAATAATTGATGGTAGTATTATCCTTTGAACCCCAACAGTTGTCCATGCACATGTGATTGATTGACAATTCTTCATTAATATGAATATTATAGTGAGATTCACTTCAATCAACCGTTAACAATTATTCACATATGTGTTAGATGAATGATCGATACTCTCCATTACACCAATGATCCATCAAAACACAAATATAGCCGAACCATTTTGTACTTGCAATTATTTATGTACTCAACCCTTTTATGGAGAAAAATGCCTCTGGCTTAATTTGTCAAGCCAGTGCAGTTGTTAAGGAGAAATGTGTGTGTGTGTGTGTGTGTTGTAAAGGAAAAAGTTCCTTCTGCAGAACCAATCATATTAAGAGTATTGTGCATGTCAACTGCATTGATAAAAGAGTGCAAAACAATGGAGGAGCTAGGATGCCTTCATATGTTAACTAATAAGCCTCTTTGCTTTGTTTGCAATGAAAGCAAGTTGGTATATTGATGGCTTATAATTCTGATCATTTCCTTGAACAAGAAGACATCTAAAAATAACAGGATAAGCAATACCTTATCCCCTTAAAAGCTTTAAAATTAAGCAAGGCAAAGTCACACTCATTGCCGAAAGTGGATTGGCTAATATAGCTTTGGGATTGGTTGTTGTAGACTTCATTGATGAGAGCATGCTTAACACCTACTGGTCCACAACTTGGCCATCAATTACATAGTTACTGTTCATATATAGCATCCAATTAATTTGTTGCTTCTACGATTATCAAAAAGAGAGAAGGATCTTTGTCTCTAAATGTACACCATTTCTCAAATTGCAATGGATCATATATATAATGCCTTGCTTAATTCACAGACTTGCATTTGCATTAATAACAGCAGAAGAGTAAAAAGGATAACATGAAAATTATTCATAGAATATAAAGTAAATAAATATTCATAGATGATTCCATTCTTACTCAAAAAGTTTATCAACACTCAGTTACTAAATAAGGTCCTACTTCTTGACCCATCAAAGCCATGAAAGTCACATTTTCTTCACATCTAAATTTCAATTTAAATACTTTAAATTTGACTCTATACACCCTAGCTATTCTTAAAACACCCTTAAAAGAATTTAACTTTATTATTTCTTTCAAGGATACAATAAACAAAACTAAAACCAGGAGGCCAACCATAGGGGACTGGCTTCCATCTTGAAAGCCAATGACTGGTCTCCACTTGTTTTTTTTTTTTTTTTTTTATATTTTAATTTTTATATTCTTTTTGAATAGTCATTTTGAAGTGGAATATAATTCTCACTAAAAGATTTCATTAAAACTTGATTGTGTTTGATAGTTTCTGGGTGTAATTAGACCCTAAGGTCTCTTGTGGGCCATGCAATGTTAACAAATTATTTGACCCATCTTGGTCATATGACCTGTTTATGAAGCTACTTTCGGCCTCTTTCTATATGAGCTTTTCATCAAAATTAAACAATCAAATCAAACAATGAACTCTAAGCCAGATCATTCCAATAGAATCCTCTAATGCGAAATGAAGTTTACGAAATTCGTATGCTCTCTCACATTTCGCATTTTGTATTTCAGCACCAAAGAATTGCTCAACCTTTTCATGCATAATAAAATATTTAAGTGATTTGTGAGCTGAGAATGATCTATATAAGATTATGATAATCATGTGATAAGATTAAGTACTAGGGAAAATACAAAAGCAAAAATGGAACTATTAAAAATGACAAAAGCAAAGACAGAGATCTCAAAACATATCTGTCACATCACACAAACAGACAATCAGAACATATAAGATGTAAAAAACAAAGGCAATTTCATGAACAAATAGAAAAAGCTAATCATCTAACTAACACGTAAACTGCATACAAAATTCCTGGAATATACCCCAACAATGTCAACAACAAGCAGATCCAAAACTCCGGCTGCAATTTCACAAACAAGTGGTGTTTGCAATTAAACCCCAAAACCCAAACACATAAACAAAGCAGGAATTGAATTAAAGGAGCACATTACCCCAAAGCCATAGCGAAGGATGACACCCAATGGTGGAAAAAATATGGCAAGAAGGATTTCTATGCATGACTCTGCGTTCATGTTAGCCTGCTCTGCTCTGTTCTGCTGCATTGTCAATTTGTTTATGAATTATGGCATTAGAAGCTGCTTTCTTTCTAATCGGAGCTGGTGAAATGATGATGAGAAACTTGTGCAATTAGTTGTTGATAGAAAACCTCTGAGTTCCAACTTCCAAAAGCAGGGCTGGAGGCCACGTAATTTAGCATTTATTTTTCGAGTTATTTACACTTATGCACTACAAGAAAAATGTCGATAGATATCAGTCGTGGACTGATATCTATTTGGGTAGCCGTCTGATATAGGGCGTCGTGATATCTAATGTATGGTATTTTAGATATCAGTTTTAAACTGATATGTAAACATTGTTTATTATATCATTTTTCTTTTTCAACCTGATATCCTAAATACAAAATGGATATCCAATTTGATATTATTTCTGATATCTATAAAATCCAAGTACCAACAGAATTGGTCAATAGATATCGTATTGGATACTAATACTGACATATAACTCGATATCAATATCAGGTTTGAGGTAGAATATGATATAAAATTATAGTATCAATATCAGGTCTATAGTAGAATCTGATATATATAATCTTGATATCAATATCAGGTATGGAATAGGTTCTGATATCTAAATATTGTTTTTATATCAGATCTGAGAAAGAACCTGATATCAAAGCGTTATAAAATATCAATTATTAGTCCAAAACTGATATCAAAACATCCTTTAGACCAGTTGTTATGTACATTATATATCAGTTTTTTTTCACCTAAAAAGGATATCAATACATAAATTTGAGCCAGTAAATTGAAATGGCCAGAAATTTATGCAGACACAAAATCTTTCATTCTCATTCCATATATATATTTCAATAATTACCAATAACAATATTCAAAGCTGCCCCAAAAGGTTTACAGTACAAATATCTAATAAGATAACCAAAACATGCTTGTGAAGACCTTTACAAAACCAAAACACAAGTTGTAATATACCAAATTAAAGCTGCCCACATGTACAAAATATTAGCATGGCAGCACCTAGGCTAATTAATCTGCAAATCAGCACTATGTCTCTAGCTAGTTCTAACTTTTGCCACCATTTACAAAATATTGGCATGGCAGCATGTATTCTAATTAAAAGCACCAATCTTCAATCTTCTTCCATGCTTTGCAAAATATGAACATGCTCGACAGCAAATTCTATCCACAAAAAAGGCAAACGTACACCACCTACCAACTTGTCGGTCTCAAGATAATTGAAGTTCACAAATCTCCCCATTCCACCCGCACCTCATCTATTTGATCTTGTGTGTATCCGCTTCGCTTGATCTTCAGATTGGACCACTGAAAACATCAAAGGAATATATATTCTCAAATTTAACCACAAATTCATTGATCTCACAAGTCCTATATACTGACTACATGCATGCCTTATTCATCTCAATTTTCAACTAAACATGCATAAAGAATAAATAAGGTTGCCTTTTTACTCCAGCTGCAGTTTGGACCAATAACTAGGGGGCTATGGTACAATTGTACATAGATTGGTCTTTTCTGGCAAGCCAAGCCCGATAAACTATATAATATAATTACGAGGGTAGTAATTCATGGTCATAGACTAGGCAGGTATATATAGCCTAACGATTCTATAACTATATAGCTTAGCAATATAATTTGAATTACTAGGTCACTACTCACTGGCACACAGTGGTTGAATGGAACTACACCACACTACAAAATGAGTTGATGCCTAACTCCCCTCCCATTTCTCTACTTCATGCATCCGTGTACTTCTAAGAAAATTGCTATTTGGTCAATGTAGAGGAAAGAGCGAGAGAGAGAGAGAGAGAGAGAGAGAGAGAGAGAGAGAATTCAACATACGACTTACCAAGTATGGGGTGACATTTTCGAAGTTCAGCAAGTATTTGAGTGTATTTTGGACTAGAAGCCCAGCAACCACTCCCTAAAAAATCATATCAAATTAATTGCTATAAGAATAACAGTTGTGGTATTGTCCATGCCACATAATAAATTGACATATCAATCAACCAATTATAGATTGTCTACAGTGCCTGTATACTACAGACTACAGAGTAACTAAGCCAAGTGTCATCTTCAGTTGAATTCAAAATGACAATGTCAAGATTTTTGTTTTCTTTTTCTTCCAAATAATAAGTAGCAACATCAAGATTTATGTGGTCACGCTATGGATTTTAAGCAAACTAGCATTGAAAACAAACACTAGCAAGTTTCAATAATTGAACTCCCCAATAAGGAGAGCCACCAAGGAATTGGAAGAGAAGAACTTTTACCATAGTGGTAGGTAAAGATGCAGCACAAACCCCTTCACACTTAAGAGTGAGTTCATCTACTCCAAATGCTACAACCTAAGAAAGAGATATAAGGAAAAAAAAAAGATCAATCTTCAATTCTTCATGTTTTGTGTTCCTATATTGAGAATCCTCCAACATCATCAAAATTTATATAAATGGTAAAGAAAGCATACCAAGGTGGTGCACATGCAAAACATGCAGTTTCACCAGGAATCAGCAATTGAATATGACCTGAAACAGCATCCTCAGACACACCTGCCAATTTTTATGTTCTTCATGTGAATTTCCTTGACTTTACATTCCTATGTTATATAAATATTCACTAGGCAATCAAAATTGATTGGATACCACAATGATTTTCCACTATGATTAAAAATGAAAAGCAAATCATGCAAAAGAAAGTTTGCATGTCTAACAAATCATTGTATGCTTGACTATTCATCTAAACGTATGGACCCACATAGATAAATAAACACAGACATAACCATATATATACGGCTGAAAAGATGAAATCTCACCACTGTGCATCTTAACAGTTTATATCTGATTAAACAGCTAAAATGTCTATCCTTAATTTAGGTCCTTATTAGATCTCACTCACAGCGCATCTTAATGCAGCTCACTCGATATAGGTCTCTTAATATTACACAATTTGCACTTAAGGTAATACATATATAGGAACAACTTTGCTTACCAGACTCCATCCATGTCTGATTCAGTTCATTGCAAGCCTGTATAACAGTTAGCAAAAACCTCTATTTGCAATTATTTTCTTGGAGGCAGAAGAAACAAATAGATAACATAAGAATAACCTAGTACCTGATTAACAACCATCCTTGCTTCATAATTATCAACACAGCTTAAGACAAGGTCCACTCCACTACCTTCTTTATTTGGGTGAAACGATTTATTTTTCAAACTTGACATAAAGGTTTCAAAACCTTGCACTATTGTGATATTCAGTGTATAACTCTAGACACAAAATAAACTGGTAAGGATGGGGAATTTGCTTAAAAAATATGGCCAGTACGATTGAACTATCATATATTCAAAGGTCCATACTAGTGGCATTAGCATACAATCAAGCATCTATGCCTAGAAAATCTGGAAGGAAAATGAAAGATGGAATGCACTCTTACATTTGTGATGAGGTAAGATAGGAAAAATCCTCAGAAATGCTTACCTCAAGCACAACATCCGGATTTATGTCTGAAAGGGTCTGTATAGCAGCATCTGTCTTTGTCATACCACTTTGAAAACAAAACCACATCACCTTAAAATGAAACTTTATAAATCATATAACCTGAAATTCTTAGAAAATAAAATTATCTTTGGTCTCTCGGAAAAATTTGAAGAATTAAAGTAACAAAACAAAGGCAGTCAAGAAGGCCTTTGGTACAATCTTAAATGCAACAGCACCTTACTTATGAAGCATATAATGACCTGACTGAGACAATATATACCAGTAAAGAGAAATTTCCAAAAAGAAAAAAAAACACAAAAGAGAATAATAAGGATGAATACCTGCTCTGGACGAAAAAATAAACTATTCATGTTAGCTAACTCTACTTTGTCATAATCATACAATAAAAGGCGGCCAATACCACATCTCATTAGCATCTCATCGCACCTGCTACACTTCCCACACTACCTACTCCCTGCAATCTCATGAGAATGACCAATCACCAATTAAATAAGCAGAGAGGACATCAATACAAGCATTTTATGGCAAACACACATCCATATCAACCAGAATGGACAAACGAATGCATATGCATAAAAGACAAAACTTTGAATTGTTTTTGTGGGAAAACTAAATTTTGTTCTGCAATAATGAAAGGAGCATTGGAAAGAGAAGATAAATATAGACAATGATGGCAACAGAGAAATCCTGTATTCTTTCATAGTTTTCCACAATACCCATCCTCTAAAGTGCCATAAGGCTACTGTAAGGATTGCTATCTACCACCTCAGCACTCATATCCTGCCACCATTCCATGTACTGCATGAACGAAAAGTACAATCATCACCTAAGCATACATAAAAACAATGACAATAGGAAAACCATAGAATTACGTGTAAGACAAATACCTTAACTTTTGAACGTCGAACAGGTCCATAATTTGCAAGACTAGTGAGGCGTTCTACATGCAATTGTAGATACAAATTAAATTGTTCATTTAAAAAAAAAAAAAAGAGTCATCAGTTCAACAAGTAAAAATTAGTAAACTTATCAGTATTCCGTTATTGGAACTTAAGTTAACAATAAATAATGAATTACTTAATTATCATTTATCGATTGGAGCACGAAGAGACGGATCAGTTAGCTATTGCTTCAGAGATTCAAGGTCGTTAAGCATCTCCTTCAGTTCCATCTCCACTGCCTCTCTCTCTCTCTCTCTGAAGCTTGATCTATTTTTCGAGAATAGACTGTATTTTATTATTCCTAAAACTCAGCAAATGTACCAAACAGAAAATCAGTGGAACCTAAATCCACCACAAAATCAAACAAAAAACTGCTCTAAGCCACAGACCCATCCCAAAACTCAGCCATAACCACATTCAGACGCACAATTGATGTGGAAAATTCTTAGAAATTAAAAAAATTAAAAGCTTAAAATCAAAGTACACCAAATAAATTTGAAACCCTAAATGAACAGAATTGGAAGACACATAAGAATTGAAGACAGAGAAGAATGGAAGACAGAGAATGCAGGGAAACCCACATGCCTTTCGAACCGGAAGTCGAAGCTGCAACCTTAAGCCCGAAATTTGGAGAAGCTTCTATGGCGACCAACGACAGCCGCTGGTAGATCGAGCAGGAGTAGGAAGGCGTACTGGGTGCGACTCTGAGTGTGGGTGCGTTTGAGTGAGGTGTTGTGCCAGCGTGCGTGCTCCTAATTTTCCTTTTAGGTCAACTTTTTTTTTTTGTTTTTTGGGTCAAAGGTCAACTGATGCAGTTAAGATATCAGTTGACTGTTACACTGATATGTTAACAAAATAATAAAAAAATAAAAAAATAAAAAATAAAAAGCAAAAACATTTTATATCAGGTTCATTTAGGTGTGTTTAAGTGGGGGAGGGACATGTAAACTTATGATATCAGTTGACACTTTAGACTGATGTCTTTATAAATTCTTAGAAAAAAAAATATATTATATATCAGTTGAAAAAAAGCATATGATTTCTAATAAAGTTTAGAAATCAGATAAAAAATTATCTGATATCATAATTTTTACAATATCAGTCGATTTCAAATCTGATATAAAAATGGTGATATCTATTGACAATTTTGTTGTAGTGATGTCACATGAGATTTATCATTTTTTCACATACATCTACTGAGGTTTCAAAAATTACACATACACCCTATAAGGTTTCAAAACTGTTGCATATACCCTACAGTGAGACGAAAAATGATGAGAAAGTATGTTGAAAGGCTTACTAAAGGGTGAAATGACCTAATAAGATTAGTCAAGATGTAAGGTCCAATCTCAATACAAATATTTTCTTCTTTGTTTATTTATTGTTTTTTCTTGCAGGAAGTTATATGCAACAATTTTGAAACCTCAAGGGGTGTATGTGTAATTTTTGAAATCCCAAAAAATATATGTGAAAAGACAATAAATCTCAGAAGTGTAAATATAAATAACTCTTTATTTTTCATGTTTTTGCAATGCTGGGTAAACTCACTTTGGGATTTGGGCTGATGGACTTTGATCCAAGCCTTGGCCCAGATTTGTCCAAAAGCAAGGCCCATTCATGGTTTGACACATACCATATAGTGATATATAGACATGCGATTTTCTGGGTGACCATAAGAAGAAACAATCGCCCAAAAGATTTGAACCATGCAAGCGTTTAATATTGGCAGTCTGGCACGCACAATTTAAGCAATTTACATGAGCGAATTTCCTATTTTGCCTTGAAGTTCACGTAATTATGGGCCAAAGTTTTGGATTATGAGTTTCTCATTTTTGATATACACTTTGCAAAACTGCAATAGGGTCCACTCTTACACATACTCTCACAGAGAAATTAGCATAGCCATGGTGGAAAAGTGCCTAATAGCAGCTTCTCTGGCAGCTTTGGTGTGCCATCCAAGCGCCACCATCACTTGTTTCAAACCCAAGCCAAAAGACAAAGACCCAAAACCCCCTTCTCATTCTCCAACACCAAAAGATTCAAAACCACATGTCAAGAAGGAAGAGCCTTCAAAACCACATGTCAAGGAGGAAATGCCTTCAAAATCATATGTCATGAAGGAAGTGCCTTCAAAAGCCAACAAGAAAAAACCCCATCATCCCCATGCAGGCTCTTCTTCTTCGTCTACATCTACATCTGCAAAGACTGCAATTGCAAATCGATCCAACAAAACCCCAAAGCCCATTAACGTGGTCTCGGAACTTGTTGGGGGAGACCCATCAATTGGTGTTGTGGAGTCCATTATCCGATCTGGATGGGCTGGCGAAATGGGCCTCACGATTGAGAAGGTGTTGAGGGTGAACCATAGTTTGGATGTTTTTCATGGTTTTGAAGAGTATAGGGAGATGATCAAATCCAAGTATGAAAAGGGTCGTATTGTTAAGAAGATGGAGAGGTTGGTGGTTGATGGGAACGAGCTATTGCAATTCCATGGTGCCATTATCACTTGTTCTTTAGGTAACAATGGGGTCTCCACCATTTGTCAAAGGAAATGCTGCCAAGTCTGCAGAATGATAGCTTTGGAGTTTTGCACTGAAGACGGGACGGTGTCGTTTTTCGAAAACAGTTGGAGGGCACATGAGAAGGTGACCAGTGAATGCTTGGCCAAAAGGGTGTGCACGAGGAAGGCTATTGTGGTGTGCAGAGTGATTGCAGGTCGCATTGCTCATTACCATGCAGATAGGCTCACGGACAACGAAGAGGGTGGCTTTGATTCTGTGATGGAATGGAGTGGGGATCAGTTTGGTGAATCCAAAGAGCTCGTGGTTTTCAATTTGGAGGCTGTGCTCCCTTGCTTTGTGATTTTATACAAAGTCAAGAAGAATCTTTCGTGATCACGAAGATTACTGATTTTGTCATGTTTTTTTAGTTGACTCGAGATGTTTTGCACAAGCAAAGATATTTATATGCAATTAATCTATATCTTCATTTTCAGCTTCTATGGAACTTGCAATTATCAATTTCTCGTACATGTTCTGAAGTTTAGAGCCCATATTTTTCAACCACATTGTAGCTACCCTCTCTAATAGAGGTGAATCTCGTGTCTATTAGAGATGCAGTTCAAAAAATGAACAAATAGCATTATTGTTTCTGAAACGAGGATGCCATACATGTGATTTTTTTAATAAAATAGATTGCATAGATGTCTTAAACTATGATCTTAATAAACAGCAGTGCTGATTCTCATTTTGTATTTAATGACAATGAATCATCTAGCGGCATATTGAAGAACACCTAGCACCTGCAAGAGTCCAGTCTCCTTCCTGTCCTGATCAATCCTCTTTCTGAATGTTAATGCCAAAAGCCGTCTCAGCTGTCATCCGCTAACCAACATTCCGAATCAACCAACCACCCTAGAGAGCACCCTGTCTTCATAAAATTAAATAAGGTGTCTTTAGTCAACTCTTCACCTATAAACTCGACATTTCTGAAGAACTTGTCTCGACTGAATGTCTGATGTGATTGTCAATGACATAACTTGAAAGTCTGATTGTTCTGCAGTTTAGCATGGTTGGAATCTAGCAATAAAGTTATCTCAGTATCTTGAATATGAAAAAAAAAAAAAAAAAATCAATTGTAATAAAGTTGATTCATTATCAAACAAGTGATTTTAAGGCGGTAATCAATAGAAGTCAATGATGCCCTGGAAGGGATACAACGCGGCCAATTCTTGAGCTCAAAACATAAATAAGGTGAAGAAGATCACCTGAGGTGAAATAATTATAATCTTGAAGTGAGTTTGTCCCCATGCAAGGTAATCTTCCAGCGATCAACTTGAAATATAAAAACAGAAAACCTTTTGGGCACCACTGCAAATAAGCCCCAAGCAGAAAAATGAAATAAACCATCAGTATTTCCAGTATGTAATCACAGTATGCGAGGAGAAGCAATCATCATCATTTAATAATAATATAAAATCACTGCAACCACACTTTCAGATACTGTTTACATTTACAGCTCACAAAGAAACTCGATAAGAAACCGCAAGCCATGACTTGAAAACTGAAATACTTATTATCAAGCATAAAACTGCCAGGTTCTTTTAAAGCACAAAATCCAACCGTAATGCATAAATCAATTTAAAGTTTGAATCAGAAGCTGAATTACCTCGAAATTTGTCATCTTGTGTAATTATCCCAAATGTTTCTGCTGTTTCACGAATCATGATGCCACTCACTCCAGTGAAGGAAGTTACTTTACAGTCAGCAACTGCCAGAAAATAGAGAAGAAACTGTAAGTACTTAAGGGGAAGGCGGGATTGCCATTGCCAACTGCACATGCTAAGGCTATTCAAGAATCAGTCCAGAAAGTTCAAATAGCAGGTCAGCCTTTCAACAAGCCATTGCCACAAAGTTACTACAGAAGAATATATCCTCAAGCCATTCATATAAGACCAAAAGAACAAAATTAACTCAAGGGGTAGGGCTAGAGTCCTATAAATATATCCTTCCTATAAATTTCCAATTTTGTGACGTTTGGACATGTTGGCACTTTGACCAGTCATGGCACATAGGTCCTCTACATGTGGTGCCCTAAGAGTTCATGATATGGCTAGTTCAAAGGCTGATTAGAGGTGGGTCTACAAACGTATATCCATAAAGTTTACTTTCTTAGCAAGTAAATAAATATAGTCTTCATGGGTACTCTTAATGATATGAATTAAGAAATAAGTATATATGACCTGAAATAATAGCACCATGTAGATCTGCACTAAGAAGACACTGAGCCAGCTGACTTTTCCTGCAATATTAATTGAAATTATGGTTACATCATCAAAGGCCAAACAGATGCCAAGCATATATCCCCCTGAAACTAAGATGCTTATGAAAGAAAGAAAGAGTAACCATTAAAAATGAAAAAGTGCATAAATGTGATATTGGAGAAGAACAAGACATTCTCACCCTGTAGTTTTAAGAAGTTGCGTAATATAGCCTTTCCACATTTCATGCATTGGCTTAAATTTATCAAATCTGTAATTCAAACAAAAGCAAGTATTAGAGCAAACCATTGAAAGTAGAAGGAAAAATAAAACAAAAAGTTGTGAAATTGTTTAAATATTATTGTCAATCACAAAATACATCTGGAAGATTTGATTAATTCTATACATCTGAAATTGTAATGGTAAGCATGGAAGAATATAATCTAAGCCTAAACTCATGCCTACAATCAGTCTGTAATTGTAATTGTAATACATGTGATTGATACAATTACAAAATATTGGCTAAAGATTTGTTCGCTCTAACGTTTAACAAACTTCTCCAGCTACTTAAAAAGGAATGATGTGATGATCAGCAGTTAAACAAGCCATTCCAGTTGAAACCTTAAGCTTGTGACTGTTGTTTCATTCAAGCCTAATTGCTCGAAATGAATGACAAGAAAATTAATTACTCATAAGGAAGCAATACCACACACAAAAATATCACAAATGGCAACCATATACTAAACTCACTTAAGGAAATCTTGAGGCAAATCAAATGTTCCATTCTTTTTTTGTTGTTTCATTGACATGTGCTTTTTAGAGCGCTTTGAATGAATCTTCAACGCCCTGGCGCAGGAGCCGCTCAAAACACCGCGCCCTCCTTGCACGTAATTATCGAGGAGGACCCAATTGTCAATTCTCTTGCTTCTGGATCCCTGCATGTACTTCTGAGCCGAATCACCACTCTGAAGAAGCTCGTGCAAAACGTTGTCTACTTTGCTTTCTTTTCTACCAGAGACCTGCATTTTGCAAGGCAGATGCTGAGCCAACAAGTTAAAAGCAAAAATTGCTTCAATCACAAAAGCAAAAGTAAGTACCTCAACACTGGTTGCCAGCAGATTCTCATGTACAGGTTGAGAGAGTTTTGCATATGTTGGACCACTTTCGTCAATATCTACGTATAGAATTACAAGTATAACGCAACAAATTCACGCAATCAATTCAATCCTATTTTCTCATATTAGATTAACAGAAGCTTACATGCAGAAAACTGAAATAGTACCTTGTGAATTAACATAACCCGAAAATGTAAAAGCTCCTGAAAGAGGAACAACAATTAAGTAAATTCGAATAAATGCACAAAATAACAAAAAAATCGGAGTGAAATCGAAGCTGAGATTTGCAGTGAAAACCTTTCTTGGATATGGTTGTGGATGATGATGCATTGGCTAGATTTTCTGAAGAATTAGCAGCCGAAGAGTTTGCGATACGCGGTTCTTTTACAGCTTCATCGGTCCTTGGTCTCTTTACACTCTTCTTTTGCTGTAAAAGCTGTTCGGCTTCGAACCTTCGCTCCAATGCCTGCAAAGTGCGTTGGCGCTGATCTTGACCAACCGTCTCACTAGCCATGGCAGCTAGAAAAGCAACTTTAGAGAACTTTCATCAAACACCTTGCATGCATTCACAACCAGAAGCTTTAAATATACCCACCACAGAGTCGCGCTTCAGCGGCGCGCGCGAAGAAGTTGAGAGCTGAAACGCACCGTATTGAACAAGATGGCGATGTGGCTAGGGTTGTTATGAGTTTGCCATTGGTTTTGGTTAATAACTTAATATTACTGATATTACCCTGATTGGGCCACCAGGGACCACAACTCGAAAAGGTAAAAGGGTAATCGGGCTCCGGTTCCAATACAATTCTCGTCCCTGTAATTCTATTTATTTAGTGGTGCGAAAGACAAACAACCACTCTCAGCTCCACGTCATCACGAACCACTACACAATCCATTCCTCACCGTTTGATCGGACTACAAATGGAGGAACACTGTACATTGACCAAAATCAACGGTGGAGATTGAACGTAAACGTACACCTCAGCGTACATTAACCAAACCTGAATAAAGCTTACTAGAAAGAATAAAATAAAAAAATTTTAAAAGGACATTCCCGGGTCACATGCACTGATGCACAGTTGCACACACACAGCCACCCACCGTATATTACTCACTCTTTACTGAATTACATGCGCCAGCCTTCACTCTTCAGCGTCGTACACCGAACCGGCAATTACAGGTAGACACTGCGCACACGACCGCGCGACACGCACCGGCCGAACCGGTTGCCAGCCGTTAAATGCACGGCGCAGCAGTTGGTGACGTGGACAGATCCGAACCGTCCATGCCCCTTCACATCCAAAAGCGAGCTCATCAAAGCGCTCGTCGTCCTCGTCTTCAACTTCAAGCAGTGAAATGAAAGAAGAGCTTGTAGAGGACCAGTGATGGCGAAGGAAGGAAGAGAAGTCAATAAGTCAATTTCAATGAAAAGTTGAATGCTATATATGTGCGATTCAGATCAGAGTTTCAGAGAGAACCAACGGTTTCAGTGTCGGAAAGTAAAAGATAACGCAGCAGAGGTGCTTTTGGCTTTTTCTTTTTAATTTAAGCATTTTTTTGTGTGTTGGTTTCGATTCGTTTGAATTGTGGTCGGTTTGGTTTTTCCTATTTTTTTGATAAAATAGAATTGGGATTAAACAAAACCAGCTTGAATGTCACGCTTGAAAAGTTGCAGTTTTTACATTATTACCTGTGCAAGCAGCTCTCTCTCTCTCTCTCTCTCTCTCTCTCTCTCATAAGATATATGTATACATATATATGTGTGTATAAGCATATAGCTTTTTCTCTAGTGCTCAACTCCATTGAAGCTTGTCAATGATTCTGAGCTAGCTCTCCTAATAGACTGCGATTTTTCAGTGAAAATGTCGGAGGTAAGAGGAGGATCGAACACGTGGCGGGACGAGCTAGCGAGTCTGGTGGGCGACACAGGGATGCGGTACACCGCCGCCGATCCTATCGGAATCTCGTCGGCGTCGTTTGAAGCGAAAACGGCCGGATACGTCTCCGGCGAGTCGCCGAGCCACGAATTGGAGCAATCCGAGAGCTTCAAGGATCAGGTGAAGGGCTTTGCGATCGCTTGGGGTGAGATACTGCTAGATTTGGGCAGAGGCTGCAGGGACATTGTGCAGCAGAGCCTCCTAACAGAGGATTCGTACGTGGTGCGGAAGCTGCGGAAGCCGTGCGCCAAAGCCTCGGCGAAACTGAGTTACTTGAACGAGTTTTTGCCGGAGGATCGTGATCCGGCTCACGCTTGGCCAGTGATACTCTTTGTTTTCATTCTTGCACTTGCAGGTATATTGGGTTCTAGTTTTTGTCTGTCAAATATTTGATAATATTTGCAGTAGTTGCAGTCAGCACCATTTTGATGTTCAAAAAAGTATGGTTAGATTATACATGAAACCCAGTTACTCCAATTGTAGACAGACAGCTAGTTCTGTTGGCTTAATCTTCAGTTGTAATTGGAGGACTATGTCAGATGTTCTTGTTCATTAACACCCAGGATATATTTATCTTTAGAATTTAATCTGCTGTGCTGTATTTTAAGTTCTATTTTAATATTCTACTGTCCTGGAACAGTTGTTTTAGATTGGTCAATGTTCTTCTATGAACTATGACACGTGAGTGGGAGCTCCAAGACTTGAATTTTACTGCACTATACACTCTTCTTCCTTCATCGTATAAGCTTGATATGTTTTGTATACATTGCTAAACATGTGCAGCTATGAATTTAAATACCAAGCATGACAGCTTGGTTCGACCACTGAAGAAAGTGCAAATACATCCTCCAAGTGCTAGACATGTACTACTTCCTGATGGGAGACGATTGGCTTATCATGAGCAAGGTGTCCCAGCTAAGAGCAGTCGATTTTCACTGATTGCTCCACATTCTTTTCTTTCATCCCGGCTTGCAGGTAAAATTTTATTTGAGGTGGTAATAATCTTGGGACCATAATGTACGCTCTTGATGATAATTATATGAAACTGACTCCCTTTTCCCCCCAAATCTTTCTCTTTTTTTGTCAAAAGGTATACCAGGAATTAAAATATCATTGCTTGAAGACTTCGGTATCCGCTTGGTCACATATGATCTTCCTGGTTTTGGGGAGAGTGATCCTCATCCCAGCAGGGATCTTAACTCGTCAGCATTGGATATGCTGTATCTAGCCAATTCTATTGGTGTTGATGACAAGTTCTGGGTGATGGGCCACTCGGGTGGAGCCATGCATGCTTGGGCTGCTCTCAGATACATTCCCGACAGAGTTGCAGGTATATTTATTTCCTACAACTTCGTGGTAGTGATTTAATTACTGCTTGGGTCCTGCACATGATCAGCATAATTTTGCGTAAATCGTTTGGTTTCCTAAGCTTTTGCTCTCACCTCTTATTCTAAAACTTTATAGGACATAACTTATTTTTTTATGAATCTTGTGTGAACTTGCAGGTGCAGCCATGGTGGCCCCAATAATTAATCCCTATGAGCCGGGCATGACTAAGGAAGAGATGAAAAGAACTTGGGAACCATGGGTTCTAAGAAGGAAAGCGATGTATTTTTTAGCTCGTAGATTTCCAAAGTTTCTCTCCTCTTTTTATCGCCGAAGCTTCCTGTCAGGAAAGCATGACAGAATTGATAAGTGGTTGTCTCTCTCACTGGGGAAGAAGGTGAGTTCATTGTCATCTTGAAATACTCTGCAAGATTTAAACCTTTTTCCCTTCTTTTTTGAATCGGGGAACTGAGATGGAATTACTACCAGCTTTTTATAAAGATTTGTCTTTATTAGTAATGCATGATCATTACATGCCAGGGATTTTTTGTGTTGATGAGATTGCTTTTCTGCCTTTGGGAGAGTAGAAGTTATTTTCATTTCATATTTGAGACCTGTACTCATAGACCACCTTGTGCACGCCCAGTTGAGTCCACATGATTTCAACTTCCATAATATTCACATGTACAGGATGATATTCTAATTGAAGAGCCAATAATTGAAGAATATTTGCAAAGGGATGTGGAGGAGTCAATCCGCCAGGGGAGTACCAAACCCTTCATAGAGGAAGCTGTGCTACAAGTATCAAAGTGGGGTTTTAGTGTAGCAGATCTTCAGGTGCAGAAAAAGTGTCAACGAAGAGGAATTCTTCCTTGGCTCAGGTCCATCTACAGTGAAGCAGAATGCGAACTGACTGGATTTCTAGGCCAGATACACATATGGCAGGTTTGTGCATACATTTCTTCCTCCTTATTGTTTAGTTATGTGTTTCAATGTTCACTGCTCTAGTGTTCCCCTGGTATGAATCTTCTGACGATTACTGTAATTATGAATTCCGTTGGTTTCTGGGGGGTCGGTTATAAATTCATTGTCCATCATTATATTTAGAAATGCATATTCTTCCTGTGTGCTGCTTTCTGAAGAGTATATACATTCATGTTCTCAACGTGAATCAGTAGGACATGTTTTCAGTCCCCAAAGTTCCCAACCAAGGACAAAGAATTCATCAGATTCATAATGCATAAAATCACTTTGACTTTGCTTGAGATTTTACTGATGATATCTTTCTAATGAATGCTGAGCAGGGAATGGATGATGAGGTAGTTCCACCAGCAGTAACTGACTATATAGCGCGGGTTTTACCCGGAGCTTATGTGCATAAGCTCCCAAACGAAGGCCACTTCTCCTACTTGTATTTCTGTGATAAATGCCATAGAGAGATATTTACCGCTCTTTTTGGAAGCCCTCAAGGTCCAGTTGTCAAAGAAATGGATATAGATATAACTCCAACTCCATCGGAAGGCAATTCAGAAGAGATTTAACCAAATGCTGATTCTCCCACATGAGTGACACGTCGTTTCTGATATTCTAGTTTTTTCAGTTTAAGATTCGGATGTAAATACCACAGGTTGCTCCTCTGCGCGGCGGAGCATGAAAGATGAGAGATCCAAAAGTTTTGGAGGATTAACACTTTTGAGATAGCTGCTGCGAAGAAATACCAATGATGCCTCAATTTACAAGATTTCTTTTTTACTTTTTTCTGCTGATATGGTTACTCTCACTAGCCATCACTCAAGTATGTTGGACTTGGCAGCAAATAATCAAATCAATGGCCTCCTACCATTGAGTTGTTTGCTTTTTGTGGGTTTGATGACCCCTTTATGATCTTTTGTATTGAACTGTGAAACAACCCAAGGCCAAGTATGTCTGTGGGTGCTTAAGACCGGAAAAAAAAAAATGCAAAATACAGTTTCTGTGGGGACATACACCACGAATACGGATAATACTTGGTACTGACTGTGCAAGATTCTCACTCATTCTTTTCATGTTGATGCAAGTCTAATATAATATTATATGTGTTTTTCTGTTTTTAACATAACTCAGTTTAAACAAACAACCAAATACGAACTGCTCTTGCTAACCCGGTAACCAAACAACCAAACTCTTTTGGGAGTTTGAAGAGGTCATTTAAAGTGGAGGAAAGCTTAGTTCATGACAGCGATTTTTACAATAATTGCAAGTCCCTTGCAGTTTTGTTAAAAAATTATTGTAATTTGGTGTTTAAGCCTAATTTTCTAAAAAATTAGAGTGTAATTGAATAAATAAATAAAAAGAAAATGAAGGCTTGAAAATAAGAAGAAAGAGGGCAAATGTATTCCGGTGAAAATCAATACTCTAGTTCATTGATTACAATTAAATTTGTAAAATAATTCAAGCCAGTGGAGTGTTAAACAGTTATACCTCTTGATTAGTTTCTTAATCCAAGTTTGAGTAAAAGTTGCAAGGAGTGAGTTTATTAGCTTTGAACCCCATAACATAAGTATGATCTTGTATGAATATATGCTACAACATGGTAGCACACAGGATGACACGAATTACTAGCATTTCCCAAAGAATAGGTTCTGTTTGATTGTTTGACTTTTGACATGGTTTAAAAGGGTTGAGAACCTCTAAATATTTCCAACGAACTTCTTCCTGATGCTCAGCAAATTCGTGCAATTAAACATACAAGACAACCAAAATGGGTCCAATCATAGGATCCTTATAATATGGTTTTACTTCTACAGAGATTCCCCACCAATGTACACCATAAATTATCAATCCGTAACAGAGATGACACTCCTAAAACTCATTCACAACATTGGCGCATTAGAACGAGTTGGTACCATCAAAATGCAGAGCCGCTTCCCCTGGTTCTCCCAAGCATGATATCTTTAGCTTCATTAATTTTAGATGCAAGGTAATGGCTACCCCCTGCATCTGGATGATTAGCTACCATCACCCTCCTATGTGCTTCCCTGACCTTGTCCGTGGGTGTACTCTCCCTAAGGAAAATAGATATAAAATACATCAGGTATAGAGGACAACAGACAACTGCAATAAGACTATAAAACAGCAACCTACAGCTTGTACTTTGCCTCAGACTTACAGCTTGAGACTTGTTCTAATTGAGCAGGACCAACCGTAGAAATAGGGCTCAGCTCATGTAAGGTGTAGAGGCAAGTTCATTCAATATATTGATAAAAGAATGACCTACAAGCTTAAGATCAAGAATTGGGCTTATTCACTTAACAAGTGAGCTTACACTAATATAGTTTAAGGCATTAAGCTAACGAAGACTGATAATGGGAACCCTGCTAGTAACTATAGTGATAGCCCTCTAAGAAGATGTCAGAAGCATGGCACATATTAACTTTACCATTTAATTTTTTAATTTGAGAAATTGTAACTTCCTGTCTTTTACAACTACTCCAATCAAGAAACTTTTTGTAAAGAATAAGGGAGGCATGTACTTGGTTTAAATACTAAGGTTGAGTTTATTCAGGTGTTACAGAGAAGAACTCTAGCACAGCCCAATTTTGTGCTAAGCCTAAAATCTATTGCACGTGACTGAGCTGCAGTGAAGGCTCAAGCAGTGAAACACTCAGTTTCATACCACCACTATGAGTAAAAGACTAGCAACCTGACAAATAATTTGACCCATACTTTCAGACTGATCTAAGCTTGATTTTAACAATGATTTAATCATGTTCATCCAATTAAATATCAGTTGGGCCCAGGATCAAACCTACCTAGGCCAAGTCATGGCTTAACTAATTCTAAGGGTCGTATAACCCTAACCTCATCCATGGATCCCATCCTAAACATTCATGGATGCAGAGTTGCTATTGTTTGAGAAACTTCAGACCCCAATAATATATCCAAATTTGTGGAAATATTAGTAAAGGAACATTTGAAAAGAACGCTGTGTCATCAGAGCTATAAAGTACATTAAACATAGTTGCTACCACATACTCTATTCCAATACAAATTTCACGACTTGAAACACAATATAGATTCAGACTTCAAAAAAAAGGCCAGGTGGTACCTGACTCCAAGTATGAGAGCTGCTTCCCTCCGAGTCATGGTAGGTTGAAAACCACCCTCATAAAATTTACGCAGTCTAGCTGTAGGTGGTCTTGCCTTGAATGCCTGCCAAGCTTGAATGCCATATTTACCAGCATAAGCAACAGCAGCAACAGCAATTCCTCCAATCAAAGGGGCGACCTGATGCAAATTTATACATAAGCTTGACTGAAAACCGAGCAATTTGTAACTATGTGCAGTTAACTCTTCCTTGAAGATTTAGAAATCGAAGTACATAGTTGTAAATTCAAACATAAATGCCTTGATAGATACAAATATTCCATAATTTCCATACAAATTACACAAACCACCCAATTCCCAACTCAAACATGAAAGGTAAAATACCTAGTTTTAGTGAATCGAAATGGAAACATAAAAATTGCTCCATAACCAGTACCCAGAGCTCATTAACAATTTAACAATAAAAAAAATTAAACTCCGAGTTCATTAGACACGTATGAGCGGAAAAGTTTGAAAATTTTCACACGATATGAAGCCTTTAATTAAGAAAGTTAATTTCTTTTATAGCCAAAATATTCTAATTTCTTCAGCTCCCATGCTTTTTCTTGGAAACCAAAGAAGGGTTTAGCTAATTAAGCCCTAATCTGCATCCAGGATAGATGCTAAACCCTATTTCATAATCATCCACACGATCAGAACCCTAATAACGAATCCTCCTCCATAGCTCCCATAACGTGATCATGATTTATAATTTTCTATAATTACCATTGAATATCCAAATTTTTAGAAAGAGAGAGAGATTAATATATCGAAAGAAAAAAAAATGAGAAAGAGGAAAGAATATTGAAAGGATTACTCACCATTTCTGTGATTCTTTCGAGGTCGAAGAAACAGTTCGGTAGTTTGATGCGGTTTCGGAAGAACAATCTTTAGAAATATGGGTTTCTTTTTTTTTTTTTTTTTTTTCTTGCCACAACCAGAACCAGGGTCCAAGTCAGTTTTTATTGAAAATATAAGTACGACGGTGCGGCATCTCATATCGTGACCTATTTGTCAAAGGATTTTTATTTGACTTTTTTGCACTAGTAGCACCCAAATTATTGAATATGTGCAAATATACCACCCAGAAATTTCTTTTTGCGCATATACCACTTAAAAAAATTTCAATCATTTTTTTTAAGGACAATGTTTGGGTTCTCATGTTTGTGGGTCAACCTTATTCTCGTGACCAAACAAATGAACTCATCATGAGAGAGAAAAGAGAGTTGAGATGCTGGATCTCATCATAAGTTAATTTGATTGGTCATGAAGACAAGATTAGTCCTCAAACATGATAATCTAAGCATTACTCTTTTTTTAATGAAATAAATATTTTATTGTAAATAAAACCATTACTCATCCCCGTCTCCTTCCTCCTATCACATATTCACATCTCTATTGTTCTCACCACCCACTCACCCCGCCAAGGCATGGTGTGAGGGAGTTATCTTCACTCCAAATGTTGTAAATATCAAGTCTGATATGAGGAAATCAATAAGATCGTCGTTGATTGGAATCCCGTTGCTAGTCGTCAACACAGCGTCACCGATTGCCAGAGCCACTAGGTGAACCACTTGATTGGAGTATGTTTGGTGTGCAAGGTACGAAAGATGAAAGGGTGCTCTACACTCTATTTGTTTGTTTGCTTCAGACCTCACGTCTCTAAACATCGTTACTTATCCAACTATTTGGGTCTTTTGGATTTTTTTATTGAATAAATTATAGTAGTGCTAAATATACGGATATACCACATTTTTATATCATAATTTTATATTACTTTATGTGGCAACTTACATGACATTCATACATTAGATATTAAAAAAAAAAAAAAAAACCCAAAAAGGAAAAAAAAAAATCATGTCCAATAAAGTAATGACACGTGAAATGGTATAAGAATGTGGTAAGTATAGCATTATTCAATCAATTATTCCTAAGAGCAAAAAATGTAAGATTTTTAACTAACAATAAAGTTAAAAAAATTAAGCTAAAGGATATTATGTGCGTATACGCACGTTGTTAGAGTAAAAAAATGTTGTCGAACATTTTGCAAATGGAGATAAATGACATATTTTAGGTTATAGATACAAACTGAACATGCAGGTTTTAAGTTGCATATGCATACTTTGGACTGAGTAAATTATGAGTTAAGTTTTTTTTCTTATTTTGACCTATTAGGTAAAATACATTTTTTTATTTTAAAACAACTGTCAAAGAATTAGTGATCCACATCAGAATCTCAGGACAACCATGTCTTCGGTCTCCAATCTAAGCACCCAAGTAAATCCCATTACTCATTGTATAATCTCAAAAAACCCCCCCTTATGTACCCAAATACTACTTAAAGCACAAAGCGATGCACTAGAATAATGTAGGTGATCATAGAATCAGCTAACACACACACGCACATTTGTAAAATGGCAAACCTGCTTCGTGTTCCATGTAATCAACGACTGTAAGTCTGGTGATATATTCATAGTCATGCTGACCTTCGTAAAATGAAAATCAATTTAGTTCATATCAAACTGTGATTTGTTCCACACAAACAATCATGACTTTCAATCACCATCTATAAGGGCCTGTATAAGTCACAAAAAGCAAGTCCCAAGTTGATGCTCCAAAGTGTCACTAATTTGGAAATGGGCAACAGTTCATGAACCTCTGGAGCAGATGAACTGCTGCCTCAACAGTTCATTGACCTTTTCTATTAGTCAATCATCAGGCAAGCCTTCAAAGAAAGTAAGCAAAACATGGATTTCATCCAATTCCGTCAATTCTTGCAAGTCAGGAATTGGACCAGGCGCCTCAAAAAGAACCTCATCATGATCATTAAGAACTTCGAAACAGGATGATATTGCTGATGACCCATATTCCTTATTCTCCTCCACACGAACCACTTTGAACCTTGGCTTCAATATCTTTTGGTGTGACCCTTCTTGACCTTGTTGCTGGCATTGTATTTGTTGGGAGCTTCGAATTTGGAAAGCAGCTAGTCACACGAATTTTAACCTATCACTTTAATTCTATTACACAACTATCAAACAAAATTTACCTATCATATGTTGCACATTTATAGGGGTTATAAGGAATTTACCTACCATTTCTGGCTTGTTAATTGCTAATTGCTAATTGCTAATTGGTTTGTTGGCCAAAAAAAAAAACTGCTAATTGGTTTGTAAGAATACATAAATCTTGTGAGTTACGGATGAAAATGTTATAAATAATTCAGATGTTGGAGGAAATTAATAGTAAAATTTAGTATTATATATGTTTCTCGTAGTATGATGTTATCGTCTTCTTTTGGTTTGCCGACAACCAAAATTGAGTCAATATATTGTATTAAAAAATATGACAGTGCCACATTTCCGGCCTTTCAATAATAATGTGTTGTGATTGCACTTCATGGTTGTAGCATAATTCAACTTCTTTCTTGAATATGTACTAACTAATTATTTGAGTTTATCTAATAAGTAAATTAGTTAGACGGTACTATGGTTATATAGAATAATTTTTTCACTTCGAGGCTCACCTATTTACGATTATCATTATTGTTTTTAAAAAAGAGATTTTAAGTTTAAATATTTCATTTTTCAGGATTTTTTTTTTAAAAGGTCAATATCTAGCAGCTAATCTTGTGCGACGGTCAAGGACTTAAACATTACTTTCTTGTAAGAATTTTGATTATTCCACAACTGTTTCATAAAAACAAATAAACAATTAGGATTAAATTGATAAAGGATCATTTAATTAATAAATAAATGAATTATTTTTCATCCCATTACTCCATATTCTCTGTTCTTCCCTCCCCATTCATATCCAACTAAAACAAAACTCTTTCTTTTAATAGATTATTATTTTATAATATTATGATTATTATCAATAAGCCTTTTTTTTTTTTTTTCAAATCTGATTAACAGAATAAGCAGATGATCAAATACATATCACATCCAGTTGTAACTTGTAACTTGTCAGTGCCATGAACAAGTTGTGGGCCTTGTGGCAAATATGGATATGGCTGCAGGCCTACAGCTCAAAACAATAGTAGTTACCAACACAATATAGACTATAGAGTATTGACTACCACCAAATAAACAATAATCCATAAATTATATAAATATAAAATACTCACCAATTCGAGAAATCAATAAATTTAACAGAACTCTATGAGTTCTCTATGTCTCTGTTATGTTATCACAATGGTAAGGACCCAGACAATACAACAGAGATAGAATTATAGAACATATAAATAAACAAATATGAATAAATAACAACAAATGCCCATAGCATGCAGCAGCATGACAACCCCTTGGGACCAATTTCACCCCACACCAACTTTTGAGGATCAATAAATTAAAGAAATTAACAATTCACAGATGGAATAATAAACCTTTATTTTCTTTCCCATTCATGAAACAGCTCTTCTTTCAGTCTTCTTGTGCTGGATAGTGGATATGGTTAGCTTTCAACTCCAACATTGTTCACTTTGCTTTCAGAGATTATGCTGCTGTCCACCTTTGGTGGACCAGAATGCCGCCTTGGTCTGGCCGGGGAGGCTGGGAAGGACAGCCGTTTCTTAGCAGACTCGGGCAAGTAGTCCCTCTCGGGGATCCCATTCTTCTCTGCTGAAGCAGGGCTTTGTAGCCTGGACTTGGCTCTTGCAGATTTAGTGGGTACCATGTAGCTTGGAAGTGCTGGAGAGCTATCCAGGCTCTCATTATCTCTCACCGATGACCCAGCAATGCTGTGCCTCCGAAACTGAGTTGACTGCACACTGACCATGCTTTTTGTGTCATCATCAGGGACCCGACTACCCCTTGGGCTTGGTGTTGGCTTTAGTTTTCGAGCTACTTTTGGCCTGGAAGGAGTTGAAGGGGACCGGAATCCAGGATGGCTTGGCTTTTCACTGGCTATGGGGGAATTCTTATCGGAATTGAGCAGGTAGCGAGCATAAGACTTGTTGATTTCTCCACCGGAAATGCTGCGATTTGCACTCTTTACTGATGAGTGGTCGTCGTGCAAGTCTTTATCTGTCGTGCCACGACTCTCAAATGGCCGGGCAGCCATCCAGCGTTCCAACCAGCTCCAACCCCAGGTGGGATTGGTTGGATCCATGAACATTGGGTTTACAGACCTTGAAGAATTCTTCCCGTTTTTCTGCAGAGTGATCCAGGGGTTAGACCCAGAATGAGGCCCATTCAAGATTCAGGAAACTTATATGAATTAGAGACTTCAAATTCTTTTGGTTTAGTAAATGGTAACCACGGAACATGTGTTAACTGGTCCACCACATGTATTTAATAATAGGGTGTCATATATAACCAATCAATCAAGCAGATAAGGAAATATATTATTCAAACAGATTTTCCTAATCTTGACTCTATAAACCTTAATATAGCTCATTTAGCTGCAATTATGAATCCTTCATGTCATCTTACATGCATACAGTCAACCATGAAGTTAATGACCAAGCTTACAGCTTTTGACTCCAAGTCTGGAAGATTATGTGATACAGTGAAATTGTCAAGCTAGTTAATAGGTATGAAAACAAAAAAGGAAGGCCAAAGCAATCGAATGAAAGCTGGAGGAAATTGTCCTGAATGTTGCTGAATTGGAAAGAATTTGTGCAATACTAAATATTTGGTTTCAGGCTTCGCAAAGGATAACATATAAGTTCATAACTAATCAAATAGCATAGTAACATAACTATTTGAATGTCTCATATGACCTCCATCATTACATCATATCTTGACAGGGAAGATATGTAATACAATAGAAGTTAGGATACCTGATGAGAGAATGCATAAGCAAGTGCTCTTTCCCTTCTCATTGCTGCCTCATGCTTGCTTAATAGGTTTGCTTCGACTTGCTCCTTCGACTGTACGCTATCATCCCATTCCTCCCCAATCTGTACCAACTTTTCAAAATGAATTAATGGCACACTAAGTAAGGGTCTTCTAGATGAAAAATTATCTCGATAAAAATCCAAATATGGAACTGTTGGGGAATCTGAACTTTGGTATGAAAACCTTTGCAACTGTCCCATTGGACTAGTCTTGAGTGAACAATGCAATAATCTTATTTGCATTTTGCCACCAGCTCGAAGAAAAATTTGAGCCCACACTTTCAAGTTTAATTCATAAAAGAAATTTTCGGAAATTGGGGTTCAAATTAAACCTGGCCACCAGAATGTCTCCCAAACAGCTCACAGGATTTCAATTACTTTGGAAACAGAAATCCAAACAACAATTTAGACTTTGTAACACACTCTAATTAGCAGAGCATTGTATATAAAATATAACAAAATAAGAGTAGTAAAAGAGACCCGCAAAGTCTCAAGCTCTTTGGCATGTTTTAGCAGGAGTTGTCTTTGGAGAGCCTGATTCTCCTCTAACATCCTAACCCTCCTGGAACGTATCTGCGATTGCACACGAGATAGAGTCTGCATGCATCGGAGGGTATTTGTGGCTTGCCGTTTCACAACAGATCCCTCTATCAATGCTTTCAGCCTAACCAGCCCTCTTAAAGCCCTCAATGCCCTTCTTGCCTGAAAAGTACAGAACCCAACTCATCACATATCCAAAAATTTCCTGCAGGCTAATGTTTTAGCATCTGTTGATGAACTTATAAACATTGACGTCAAAGATGTCAAAGACCAAAATATAAATTTTCATAAACTGATACCAGGTATCCTCGAAATGCTGTTTGAATTTTGATTGCAGCCGCTTCCTCCCTCGATTTTCCAGCATACCGAGCAACTGTAGGGAGCCTGACCACCTCTGGAGCAGCTTGAGCCACAGGAGCTGCAGGAACCTCGACCTCAGCAGCTGCAGTGGTGGTGACTGCAACAGAGTAAGCATGATTTTGCTGCTCTTGCTGCTCCTGCTGCTCATTCACCACATTGGTTAATTTTACCTCTTCTGGTGGAGGAAGAGGAGGCAATGTGGGAGGTTCTAAAGAGGTAGACTCGGATTCCGGGTATTTTTGCTTCCCAAACCATTTCTTTTTTGATTTATCTGATCTCTGGAGAAAAAGTTACTAAAAATATCAGAAATCCCATTCAAAAGAATGCAATAAAACACACTGCTAGCAAAACTGGAATTTCTTCAAACCTGTTCTTTCTTCTCCTTGGATTCAGGGCTCAGAGCTTTCTTTACTGACGAAAACCAATTTCCTTTCCTCCCCATCTCCTTCTTATCATTCCTCTAATTGACCCCTTTGGGAAAAAATTCAGAAGTTCAAATTTCAAAAATCTATTGCATAGAATAATGAATGACATTTCAAATTATACAAATTTAATGGAATTAAGGAGAGAGTCTGAGAAAGTGAACAAGGCACATCCCTCAAAACAAGCATTTTTAATGATCAAACTAATTACAAAAATCTAGGGGAACAAGAAAAGGAGAGAATGGCTGAACACCCAGATACTAAATTTGCTTATTTCTGACCAAAATTAGCAACTCATTGCAAACTGTAGAAGAACTACAATGAAAAATCTACAATTCACAGAACCCCATTATGAAGTGAGAAACAAAAATCTGTAATTTGGGGTCCATGGAAAGAATTAAACCTGTAAACAAAGTGGGCAGATCTCAAATGGCTTGTTAGCTTCACAGATGGCCCTCCTCTTTCTCTTTTTCTCCACAAAACAAACAAAAAGATATCAAGGCTTGAAGGAAACAACAACAGCCAATGGGAAGCCACCTGCCCCCTCCTCTCTTTCTCTTTGTAAAGGTGAAAGAAAAATCAGATCTTGACAAGAAAGTTTCAAGGATTGGTAGCAAAAGAATATGATATGGGGAAGACCAGCTGGGTTTTGCTAGTGTGACCCCACTTCTTGGGTCTGGCAAAAATGGGCCCCACGCAAAAATTTAACAAAGACTTTTATTATCGTGCTGTGAGTGGTTCAGATATTGTGTCTCTCCGACACTTCTCTCTTCATTCAGTTCCTCAATTAACGACCTTACCGCAGGTAAATGTGTCTCTCACTGTCCGAGTGTCTGTTTGTTAACCAGTTACCACCGCGTAACAAGAAGACCGCCATTGTAGCATCTTTGCAAGGCTTTAACTACAAGACTACGAGTTGTCATTACAGTTTGCACATAAGCAAATGTTAAGGAGAGGAACAAACGCTGTTACATTTTGTACGTAGCAAACGTTAAGGACAGTAAGTTAACTGAAACAACTGTCTTTTGTTGATGTGTATAGAACTAATAAAGGTTTACATGAATTAATAATCATCCCAAGAAAAACTCTTAGTACAAATAACTGAACGAAATTACATATAATAGACGGTCTAGTTGGAAGGACCGTAAAATTTACTTTATGCACCTAAGTTTGATTTCCTCTCCTCTTAAATTTAAAAATAATAAATAAATAAATAACTGACCAAAATTATTTTTATGTTTTTTATTTTGCCAGGAACCAAAATTGTATTAAATTATCAATACTGTTATTTTCTCAATAATACTAGGAGGTACTAAATTTGTCACACAATTTGTCTTTGATGTGAATATGTGACATATATGGTAACTTTCCACTTTAAGATATAAAAAAATTTGCAATGCAAACCTTAATTTTTTTTTTAAAGACAATCCTCACATGTTTACTTCGCACTATTAAAGTATAGATTCTTCATCATTAGATGTGTTTGTATGACAAATATTTATATGATAGATGTTCTATTAGAGTATAAATTATATACTATTAGTTATGATTGATTATCCTACCGTCATTTGTACTTGATGAATTTTACGTAATAAATTAAATACTATCACATTTGTTGAGATACAAAAAGATAATATAAAAGTTCCTTTAATATTACTCCTCACAATGAAATATATCTTAATGCCATTAAATTTATAAATGATTTATTTTTCTCCTCTTTAATGCGCCAAAAAAAAAAATAGACCTAGTGTAACAAACTCACAACAAAAGACTTCATTTAATTCTTTAGGAATAGATACAAGGCTTCTAGGGCATGGTCCAAACTCCTACCCAAAACGAGTAGACTTGGTGCTTAAAAGTTTAAAACTCACAGCTAATCCATTATTGAAGCTGCAGGTTCAGGATTGGACCCCCCCATTTGCTTCCAGTTAATTAATCCAACTTTGAAAGCGACATGTTTGTTAGCAACCCAACATGACCTCCATAACTAGCATGTAAATGCGTTGCATGTCAAATAAAACACTTGAGCATGAAAATTGAATATGTTTTTTGGTCTTTTTTTTAAAGGAGATGCAGAGCTTAAAAAAAAAGAAGAAAAAAAATTAAGAATCGAACTCTCGAATGTAGAGAAAACTGTAAATTGAATTCATGTTTTTTGTTGTTCGAATAGCTACAAAATATCTTTAAAGAAAATTCGAATTTGAGATACATTTTAGAGAGAAATTAACATTGACAATTCACACTTTATATTAATAAAACCACATAAGTTTGCACAGCTAACGATTTCAGTTGGTGGCTTAATAATATGAAGTATTGATCTATTAGTGCTTTGAGCACAATTATTAATTTTAGGTTCAATTACAAAATGCACTCACCAACTATGATGGGTATTTTATATTGGTACATGAATAACAAAAATGTTTCAACTTAATACACTAACTAATAGAAAGTTACAAAATAGCGCATACGTTACAAATTCCGTAAAAAATGGCGTTAAATGCTAATGTAGACAGTGCTAATATGAATTTTTAAATAATCTGGACATTAAATTTACACCACATGGATTAATGATAACAAGTTTAAGGGTTTAAAAGTTTTTTTTGTAGTTTTTTTTTTTTTTTTTATCAATATGACATTATAAATACATGTATAGCAAATTTGGTGTCCATATTATTAAAAAAATTTACGTCATTGTTGTCAAAAGTGGCATTTAACTGTCTTTTTTGACGAAATTCATGACAAATGTGCTATTTTGTAATTTTTTTATTAGTTAATGTACTAATTTGAAATATTTTTTTGTTTGTGAATCAATTTGAAATACTCCTCATAATTGGTGGTTCCATTACAAATTGGGCCTTAATTTTAAGATCCAAGCTAATATTACACCTCAATAATGCAAAAGCAGAAGGTTGGGCCGTTGGGGGAATGTTCATTCTTGAGCGCAATGGCACGTGTGCCTCAACATATATGAAAGGCCGTGTACTGGGCCTGTGGCTTTGTTGGGCCTAGCATCAACTTCTTTTTTCTCGCGAATGAAATTCTAACTGCACCCTTATATTTTATCATACCCAGCTCCATAAGAAATTCTAACATCTTCAATTTACTCCTGGATGTACTGGCTAAAAAGGATAAAATAAAATTAAAATTAACTCAAATAATAATGAAAAAGAGCTAGACATGGTTGGCCAGCCTCTTGAGATAGGAGAGATATGTACACCTAAAAAACGATGTCGTATTGTTGTAGAGTTGCTATAAATTGAACAAAGGTAACTCGTATAACATGAATTTTTAATGATTTGATTTGAATAATACGAAGGTACCCACGGTATAAAATGTATTAAAAAATTTAGTAAATGAAAAAAAAAAGAATAATAAAATTATAAAAAATACATGACCAAAGAAAAACAAAATGCTCAAATTTATCTTTTTGGTAATTTTCCCACCGAATTAAATTTCTTTTCGTTAATTCATTGATTAATGGTTGGTGTGGCTCAGGTATGAACATGAAGAGACCAAAGCATGATCCTGGAGCAGTCTTCTGGTGGGATCCCCTTTAGTTTTGTTTCATCTTCAAGAACCACTTGTTTGACAAATTTGATTGAATTCTGTTGAGGAAACAGCAAAGAAAAGCCTGGTTGATAAGGAACACACACACATATATATTCTAAAAAAAAAATTTACAAGTATGCACATGCTCACAATGATTTTATTGATTTGAATTTTTAAATAAAATAGAGACATTTATTATTTAATTAATTAGGTCAATGGCATATACTGGTGTACATGATTATAAATTTGATTGGTTTAGATGCCATCAAATGGTTTATGCCTTTTTAGGCATGATTAAAGAGTATAACTTGGCTTTCATACTATTTTCGATCATCCACAGTTCCACACCTAATGTCTCTGCAAGTGATCTGTAAATGATTTTAAAGTTGTTGGGGGGGTTTGCCAAACCTCTACTAAACCAATTAACTTATTCACAAGTGCATAAATGTTCTAACAGCTTGGTGTGACAGGACCCAGTTGCACATTAGTGAAATAATTAGCTTCATAAATATACATATACCCCCTAATCATAATGATATTCTTCCTTTTCTAATTTGAAACTTAAAAACAAAAGTGCATGATATATGTTTGCAATTTGCATGGATGTATCATTAATGGTTCAAATCTCCAAAAATTCATTTATTATTACATGTTATATATGTTAGATTATGAAAGAGAATTGTATATTCGGACATGATGTCACTAAATCAACAATCATGATTTAAAATTTGGCATATCAAAATATTTGACAAGAGAATGTACAACACTATCAAACTGATAATTTGAATAATTAATTAGATGGGTTCTTATTTGAACATGTGATTCAAATTATTGGCAATATAACACATAATATTAATAGATAATATTATCCTGTATAATTTTTAAACAACCATTTCAATTAATGCTTGATATAAATTAGATGGAATTAATAGTACCTGAGAGCTGCTTTGGAGTGATGAAGTGCGACCCCATCTCTCAGGGTCCCAAAGAATTGAACTATTGAAAGCAAAACTTGAAATATGAATGGGAGGTTTAGTGTCTGTTTCATTGTTCATTTTCTTCAGATGCCATCCGATCACTTGTGAAGAATCGCATACAGGCCCTTCAATGATCACCTTCTGCTTGTTTGCTGCAAGTAGTGCCATAGGCCATGTCCCAAAAACCCTGCAAATTATACAAATGAAGTATGTTTCATAAACAACACAAACAAAAAGTTCATAGAAAGATAAAAATAAAAGGGAAAAGTTGTATCTTTCTTTGTCAAATACTAATGATCAGAATCTTCCCTAATTGTAATGGTTTTATACTTTTATATGATGACAAGAAAACACAAATCAACAATAAGTTGGACATAGAATTCATAAAATTTTAAATTAAAATCTTTTGAGTTTCACCAAATATAACTACAAGTGGTCCTACCTCACCTACCACTCTGTTGCATTAGAGATTTTTCTAATACCGAACCATTTAGTTAATCATTTTAGTTTGCTTAAGTAATAAACTAGAAATTTATATGGTTGAGTCAGCAAGATCAAGTAGTCAGAATCAAATGATCAGATAAATAGCTTCTTCCTTGACCATATATCTTAGAATTATTTAGATGAGAAACTCAAACTCTGCACATATGAATGATTGTCAACAATTATATATGTAAATATGTCAAAAGAAATCTCGAATTTAGGAATATTAGAATCGTTTGGAATTGGCCAAGAATAGTGAGGTTGCATAATGGAATATGAGAGAGGGAGAGTCGATTCATTCGAACTTCAAAACTGGTATGCAAAGGTAAGTATTTAACCACTAGAACTACAATTCCTCACTCTACAAGCCTACAATTCTCTTAGCAAAACATTAGATGATAAATTTTAACTCTGCACGTATGAATGATTGTCAATTATTAATGTACGTAAATTCCGTTGTAACTGACATATAGATCAACATATGTCAAAAGCAAACCTTGAATTTAGAAATATGAGGAGTTGTTTGGAATTGGAAAAACTAGGCATGCGGAATATGAGAGAGGGAGATTCGATTCAATTAATTCGAACTTGAAAACTCAGGTGCAAAGGTAAGTATTCTTAACCCTTAGAACTACAATCCCTCACGTCCAAGAACTAACCATGTTTGAAATTCATTTTGCACCATTTTTTAAAACCACAAAAGCAATTTCTTAGTTAGAGAAAAAACAATTGAACAAAATTAAAAAAGCAGAGAAAAATGATTAATCACATACTCAATGTCTCTGAGCTGGTCGAAGAACCCAAGATCATAAACATTAGAGAGCCCAGCAAAGTGAACGATCCCACTAAGCTTGTGCTGCTCAATGTGCTTAAGAGCCACATTCCTCTGGTGGTCCATCTCAGCCTCTGAGTCTGTGAAATTCTCTTTGAAAACCAAATGCCTGTACATAACACCTGTTTTCCGAAGCACTTCTGACACTTCATTTGAACCTGTTTTAGCTTCCACCACAACCCACAACAATGGTGGAGGCACCAATTTTATAGTGTTAGCTAACCTCCTCAAAAAGACACCTTTAAACTGGTTTTTGGTGCTTGTTGGTGTAACAATGATAATGAATCTTCTTGGTGTCATACTGGGTTCGTACTCTTCTTCTTCTTCTTGTAACGAAAGTCTCGGGTTTTCGGGGTTTTCTTCTTTAGGCCTTGCAGGGGCTGCTGCTGGCAGTGCCACAACTGGTGTTTCTGCTACCAAACTCCTATTGACATCTTCCACTTGTTGCGGCGATTCTACTGGTTGTTGTGGCAAAAACTCTGTTTTACTGGACGAAGTTATTGCAGCTGCAGGCCTATAGAAAATGGAAGCCTTCCTCGTTGGAGCAAAGCCTGTGAAGAACCCCATGACAAAACACAAAGCGAAATGGACCACAGCTTTCTTCCACAACTGGACCCTCTTCTTTGATCTCTCTGTTGTTCCCATAATTTTCTCAGAACCTTAAAACAAGACTTGAAGCTTTGAAAACTGGTGTTATGGTTACTGAATTTAGGTGGGGTTGGATCATAGATTCATAGGCAAATTGTAGTGGATGATCAGTATAATATATAAGGTGGGAGAGTTTGTATTTGAAGGTTTAGAAGGTTATGAACAAGTTGGTTTAATATTTACAAAAGAGGTGGGAGCTAATAAGGTGTGCTTAATTATGATTGGTACTGACAAACCCAAAGTGCATATATTGCTTTGTTTTTATATTGAGTCGTATGATCGTTGGTCAGGAATTGCTTCATTTTGTTGTGACTTCAAGTGAAAGCAAGATGGGAGGGAATATAAGTGAGGGGTTGAGTTGCTGTCTGTTGCTGTCTGCACCAAATAGCTGTTGGGGATGGAACCTATCAACTAATTAGTATCAAAATTCAACTGGGGTTTGTTTTGTAATATGGGGACCAAGTCTAACAGATTCTGTAAAGTAGAAAAATATAGAAGGGATCAACGGGGGAAAGAAGAAAAATCAATGACGGAATTAACTTAAACATAAAAAATTACAGGAGGATTAATGGGACCTTTTGTTTAATGATGATTCTTGATGTGGATTAGTTGAAAGCTCAAACTCATTTGGTCACTCGTTTTAAACATCATGTTATGTTTACATATGCAAACATTTGAAGGAACCATAATTAATTGAGACTCAATCATAATATTTTGACTCAGATCATTAAACATCAAAGCCATGACACATTGATCATACAAAAGAGTTCAAACTAATACAATAATTTTTTTATTTTTTATTTTCCTTTTTGAAGCTAGGAGGTCACCCCGTAAACGTGGTTTATGAGTTTGAGATGAATCACACCAAATGTGCCAATTATACGAAATGTTCTTACCTACAACTCACAAATACAATGTTTATCCTGTAATAACCACTGGCTTACTAGTAACTAATATAAAAATAAGAGTTGTAAGCACGTGTAGTATGGAAGAATTTCTACAATCATACCATCAATCTTGTAGAATCTTGAAGTGGGAGTCAAAGAGGCTTGTCTAAGGACATTCTTTGGCTCCTAAATGAATTAGCTTTTATATCAAAAACACTTTTATGAGATAGCCTATATGTATTTATATCTATGTGGCTCATTATATGACTTATTATGTAATAAGAAAGATAAACGCATTAAGTGTGGTCGACCCGACTTTTAGAAGGCCTAGAGGCGAAAATCTAAATTGGGCTTCTAATTTTAGTTATTAAAAAAAAAAACTTTTACAAAACAATTCACAATTGACATACAATTTGGAATCAATGCATTATAATATTTTCATTACCAAAAACCCAAAATTTAGAATCAATACATTATCCTTAATATAAATACATTCAATTATTCTCAAAGATGCCAATAAACTATGACAAGAGAAAAATAGCAGTCAACAACACACTCTTTTCATTAACCTCAATAATATCCAAGTTATGAGTTATGATTATCTACAAAAGCAAAATAGCAGCAAGGTAATTGTTCCAGCAGCAAAACATCACTGATTTGTAATAAATATGATAGACCAGTGAAGAAAGTATAGAAACAATTTGATGAAATTGGGTGTGGTATTGACATTGGGCCTCAGTATTGATAATGGGCCAGTAGCTTCGTTTTTTTTTTTTTTTTTACAGCAGATTTTTTTTTAAATATATAATATAAAAATTTGTGCTAGGCAGTCGCACTTGGTGCCCCCTTTCAGGGCCGGCACTGAGTGTATAGGACCGTCGGATGAAAATTTTTCTCTCGCCCTTAAACTAGTCAGTCTAGTCTATAACATTTTGTTTAGACACGAAAACAAACACTTATCATGCACAATATTAAAGGCTTAAAACAAAAGAGTACCAAATCACAATGAACAGCGGGCTTGAGATTGCTTGGCAACGAGAGCGAGCGAGTGCTCTCATTTTTCAACGCAGTGTACTGCTGAGTCTATGATTCATTGGGTTTCCGTATCAGTTTCTCAGTCATTTTGGGTGCACAGAGAGGACCTCTTGCTGTATCAGAGCTAAGAACAAACAGAAAAAGTTCCCTCTTCCTTTACAGTCCTTGACAATGATAAAGAGATTCAAAACCCCACTACCTTTAGCCTTCCATTACAGTCAGCCAAGACCTTCAACTCTTTTACCAAACTTCAAGAACGAACAGTTTGGCAACGAACACATAAGCTCCTTGTGCAAGCAAAAGCTTTACAGAGAAGCTCTTGAAGCATTTGAATTTTTGGAGGGGAACACGAATTTCCAAATATTTCCCAGCACTTATGCCTATTTGGTTTCTGCTTGCTCATCTCTGAGGTCTCTTCAACATGGTAGGAAAATCCATGATCATATTTTGGCATCCAATTGTCAGCCAGACATTATTCTTCAGAATCACGTTCTCAACATGTATGGAAAATGTGGGTCGTCCAATGATGCAAGAAAGGTTTTTGATGCAATGCCTGAGAGAAATGTGGTTTCTTGGACTTCATTGATTTCTGGGTACTCACAGAACAGTCAAGAGGATAATGCCATTGAATTGTATTTCCAAATGGTTCGATCGGGTTGTATGCCCGATCACTTCACTTTAGGAAGCATAATAAAAGCTTGCTCAGGTCTGGGGAATGTATATTTGGGGAGACAACTGCATGCCCATGTTATTAAATCAGAAACTGATTCTCACCCTATTGCACAGAATGCCCTTACTTCAATGTACACAAAGTTTGGTCTAATTGCAGATGCCTTTGATGTCTTTTCTCATGTTACAACAAAGGATTTGATATCTTGGGGTTCAATGATTGCAGGGTTTTCTCAACTTGGTTATGAAAGAGAAGCTTTGGATCATTTTAGAGAAATGCTCTGTCAGGGTTCTTACCGGCCGAATGAGTTTATATTTGGGAGTGCTTTCAGTGCCTGTAGCAGCCTTCTTCAACCAGAATATGGAAGGCAGATACATGGGATGTGCATAAAATTTGGTTTCGGGAGAGACACTTTTGCTGGTTGCTCCCTTTGTGACATGTATGCAAAATGTGGGTATTTAGAGCCTGCAAGAGCAGTATTTTACCGCATAGATAGGCCTGATTTGGTGTCCTGGAACGCAATTATTTCAGGGTTTTCTAATGTTGGAGATGCCAATGAAGCCATATCATTCTTTTCTCAGATGCGGCATATGGGACTGATCCCCGATGAAATTACTGTTCTCTCCGTACTTTCTGCTTGCACAAGACCTTCAACACTCTATCAGGGTAGGCAGTTTCACTCCTACATTGTCAAAAGGGGATTTGATTTTAATGTTACCGTGTGCAATGCTTTGCTAACCATGTATGCAAAGTCTTCAAATCTCTACGAAGCATTTGTTGTGTTTGAAGATATGAGAAATAGTGCTGATCTAATTTCTTGGAATGCCATTATTACTGCGTGCATGCAGCACAACCAGGCTGGAGAAGTTTTCAGATTACTGAAGTTAATGCTTACTTCTGAGATTAAGCCTGATAATATTACTTTAACTAATGTAATTGGAGCATGTGCAGGCATAGCATCTCTAGAGGTTGGGAATCAAGTTCATTGCTTTACTGTAAAAAGTGGGATTGTGATTCATGTTACTGTCACCAATGGGTTGATTGACATGTATACAAAGTGTGGATCACTTGGAAGTGCCCAAAAGCTCTTTAATTTGATGGAGTGTCCAGATGTTGTCTCATGGAGTAGTTTAATTGTGGGTCTTGCTCAGTTTGGATATGGAGAGGAAGCTCTTGAGCTTTTTAAAACAATGAAAGGATTGGGTTTTAAACCAAATGAAGTTACACTGGTGGGGGTTCTTACTGCTTGCAGTCATATTGGACTAGTAGAAGAAGGGTGGCAATTGTACAAGACTATGGAATCCGAACATGGGATTGTACCGACAAGAGAGCACTGCTCTTGTATGGTTGACTTACTTGCTCGTGCCGGATGCTTAAATGAAGCAGAGGCTTTCATCAAGAAAATGGAATTTGATCCCGACATTGTGGTATGGAAGACTTTACTAGCTGCCTGCAAAACCCGTGGGAACGTTGAGATTGGAAAACGGGCTGCAGAGCATATACTAAAATTAGATCCCTCCAATTCTGCTGCTCTTGTGTTGCTTTGCAATATCCATGCTTCTTCTGGCAGTTGGAGTGAGGTTGCCAGGTTGAGGAACTTGATGAGAGAGAAGCGTGTCAAGAAAGTTCCAGGTCAGAGCTGGATTGAAGTCAAGGATAGGATTCATGTATTTTTGGCTGAAGAGAGCCTGCATCCTGAAAGGGTTAAAATATACACAATGCTAAAGGAGTTGTGGTTGCAGATGCTGGATGATGGACATGATCCACTTCAGGCATAGGCTTTAAGTCACAAAGTTGAAGTGATATCTAATTGTTCAGAAAAGAGAGGAAGGCAATGCCCAGGATCGTCTCAAAAATTCTAGTCTAAAAAAGATTGCACCACTGAGTCAGGATTGAACGGGGTTATTCTTTCTGAATTGACTGTCAGATCAAAACGTGAGTCGTTATCATAAGTTGTTGGAATTTCTGTAATTGCTAGGCCAGTTACCATGAAAATGTTAAAATGAATCAACTGGCCCACCATCTAGTATTATACAATGAACCATCATCATTCATCAAAGATAGCTTCTCCACTATGTACGTCCATTGAATGAGATAGATGGATCCATTTGTTTTGTACTTGAATTTGTATACGTTAATACTCATGTTACAACATCCCCAACTCTCCAATAGGCGATAACAATATTATCCCTGTTGCAACCAAAATTCATAAACAAAAAAATGTTGCTTCAGGGCTTCCAAAGTCATAAATGCAAAAATCTGGATGACTCAAATACACTCTGCAGCCAGTCGGCCAGAGGAGTGTAAGCTTCATTCTTGCTCATCTTTCGGTTTGGTTGATATGGACTCTCTTCCAGGTCTGTGCTTTTTCCACTTTTGTTTGGGCAAGACCATGATCCATGATGGAACCTCACAACCCGAAGCTGCCATCACATTGGCTATGTTCCTTAAATATGGAACATCTTCTTCTGTGTAGAAAGTAATAGCTTCTCCACTCCTCCCTGCTCTGCCACACCGACCTTCATGGAATAATTACAATCTTGGTTTCAATGGCCACATAATAAAGTCATTCCACAAAAACGATTCAAATAGTTATTTCAATGTTATGAATGGCATTGCACTACTTGTGTGGGAAAAAGTGTAATATAATGAGGTCACTGAGTAAAGCATTACAAGCAAAGGGACAAGACTCAGAGGAGGCGAATAGGGGGGAATCCCAAATAATTTCACACTGATATAAAACAAGAGCAACTGAAAACCCAAACAGAATCATTTTCAAATATAATTATTTACCATCGTAAATTATGTTTAATATAAAATTCATGAAAATAGGCCACACTGGCTAGGACAAGTAGGAGAGTGAAGAACATACCAATCCTGTGAATGTACGCAGCAGCAGAATCTGGAAAATCATAATTGATCACACAGTTGACACCTTTGAAATCCATACCCCGGGCAATCACATCCGTGGCAATTAAAACCCATGTTTTGCCAGCTCTGAAGTCATCAACAGCATTTTCTCGCTGTATTCCATTTAAAATTTAGAATAGGGAGACTGCAATTACTGTTCAGGTATGTAGAAATAATAAAGCATGTACTGTGGGCAATAGAGCATGATATACTTAAAGATGACTAAAACACTACACGGGCCCAAGTACTAGTAATAAGATCCAATGTAAAATGAACATGTAAGAAAGAGAATATCAAAATTCAAGATCTTTATTATTTCCAGGCAAACCACCTGGGCACACAGATATCCAGGTCTAGCCTTTTTCATGAGCATGGGCATACCAGTGGTTAACCAGGTTATAGACCATCAATGAAGAATTTTTTTATTTTTCATCACACTTTGGTTGAGTGGGATAGCATGCAAATTATAAAGGGGCCTACATAAGTTGACATGACTATAATAGGAATAAGACTGGTCAGCTGAAAACAACAGGAATAAAAATTACCTGTGCTTGGGACAAATCAGAATGGATGGCACCAACTCTTATGTTCTCAAATGACAGTTCTCCGTAGAGTTCCTTAGCTCTCTCCTTGTTTTGTACAAAGATTAACACTGGTGGATTCAGACTCTACAAACAAGATAAACAATAAAAAATTGGTCAACAGATCAAGCTGGTCCATTTGAAAGTCTGGAAAAGGTTAAACTCACAAAAGATTTATGAATATTACATATATAGCATGATCAATAAACTTCGACAGATCGGTGCCGGCATATTAAATAATACTCAGTTAACTTCTGCAAAAACATCCTACTTTGGCAATTGTGTATTCTAGAGCAGGACCTATACTAGATAATGGCCTTCTTCAATGAAAACAAGGTAAGAAATTCTAAAAACTACCCTTGGAATACTATTTGATATACAATGAGGACTTCTATGAAGCAAAAACTGTAATTCGCACCAATGAATTGGTTCCTGTAGAAGTGTAGTGACTTCTAAAAAAGAGAGTGAATTTAACCAATCTTTTTTTATATAATATGTTCTCTATCACCATAATAGTTACAAGATAATATGGAGATGTGAGAAAAACAAGCTTTCTGGCTTGGACTAATATAGGGAACCATGAGATGCAAATGTTCCCCACTGCACAAATAATAAGAGCATACCTCTGTAAAGCTTTGACGAAGTGCTAGAAGTTTCCCTTCTTCACTTCCAGCAAAGACCAATTTTTGCTTGATAGTCTCAGAAGCAGTGTTTCTGTATGAAAATATAAAAGAGAAGATGTATGTCAATGGAACCACTCCATGATTCCCTACAAGATAAAGTCGAACTTACTTCCTGCCAATGATAACTCGAACAGCATCATGCATTATAGTGCGTGCAAGCTCCTCAACAAAATCAGGTAAAGTAGCACTGAACAAGGAGCGTATTATTGAAGGGTTTGAACATGCTTTGACCACAGCATCAATCTGCTTTAACAACCCAAGCTCAAATAGCTTATCAGACTCATCCAAAACTAGATACTCAACCCTGCATGACACAAAAACTCATGAGGAAAAAAAAATCAATGTAATTCACCATCTAACTTAAATGGTGGGGTTTTCAAATATTAACTTGCTTTGAATCCTATGTTTTATGAGGTTTTTGATTAGTGCTTCATATATTAACTAGTATTGTTATTCATTTCAGTGCCATTTGCACATTCCATTGAGCCATTATACAAGGACCTTTTTGCACCAAAATCATCATTTGTACACATTGATTTGTTGGTTCTACCAGCCTCTGAGTTTGTATGAGCAAAACAACAATAAATTCAACAACATACCTGCTTAAATCAACTTTTTTTTTCTTGATAGCCAACCGTAACCGAAGTGGAGTAGATATAAGTATATCACAAGGTAACTTTGAAAGATCAGCATTTCTTGCAAGATCTTTAGTCATTAACTTGATATAAAATTTATTTCCTTTTGCCAACTTTTTGCACTCTCTGGTTGTCTGAGCAGCTAATTCGCGTGTAGGACAAAGAATAACAGCTCGAATGCCGTCCTTAGATGCATGCTGGTTATATGGAAAACTTTCATCAGAGAAACTCAGGGGTCAACATTTACAGAAACAGTTGAATGCATGAACAATACCTTAAGTTTCATAAGCATGGGACACACAAAAGCAAGGGTTTTCCCAGATCCAGTTGGAGCACAAGCAAAGCATTCCCGGCCCTGAGAAAAAATGACAATAAAATAGCTATCAGTGCAGACAATGATTATGATCAGGATTCAGGACATCTTTCAAAACCAAATGTCCACTCCTGTGTATGTTCTACTGAAACTAAAGTCTCCATAATCAATTCATGATCTCTTAAAAGAACAAAGTAAAATCTCAACAGCAGTGTATAGCTTAAATAAGAGACCGTACAGATAAGAGGACAGTAATAGCCTGCCTTTGGATTGGTGTTGGCTCTTTAAAACCAAGTTCTCCCAAATTGTGAATTAAATACGACTCGCATCCATATCTGTAAACAATCAAGACTAGTTCTCATTTCCAGTCATATTTATTGGTAGATAAACAGTTTCAAGCTCATAAATGAGAAAAATAAGAAAAGGGTATTCACAAAGAAAGAAAGGAATACCTCGAGCTTAGTTCCGCAAAATTCTCAAGCGGCGAAGGGATATTATTCCCAGACACATGAATGTTATAATTCTTTCGCAATAGCGAATCCCGCTGACCTCATGAAGAAAAAGGAAAAAAGCCACGAATTTTAAGCACTAGAAAAACACAAACACTAAGAAGATGAAGGAAAAGGAAGAAGATGAACCTCAAGTTGCCTATATAATTTCCTTTTCTTCTCGGCGCGTACAATGCCAGATTTCTCTTCATCTTTTTTCGCTGCGGCTTTTGATTTCGAGGTCTTAAAGACACTGATTGTGTCCGCAGATTCTTTTTCATCACAAAATAAAACAAATCACAAGCAAAAATCTTAGGATTTCAATTGCATATGAATTCAATACCCCAAAAGAAAAAAAAGCGATAATTACCGGACGCCTTCGCCTTCCGCTTCCTCTTCTTCACAGGCACTAGTGGCTCCTGCTCCTCCTCCTCCTTTTCTTCCTCTGCTTCAGATTTTGCAATATCGGCCAAGCTCGAATCGTCTGCCTCTTTATCACTCTGTTTCTTCTTCTGAATGAAATTTGAAATTATAAATTGACAAAAATGAAGTATAATTTAACAGCAGAGAATATTGGTACCTCGAATCGGGAGAAGTCACCGGAGAACTTTCTCCGGTTGAAGTGGACGCCGGCGAACAAAAATGAAGTGCCTTCTTCCATGAGCTTCGGCCTCTGTGATTGGTTGCAGGCTTGCAGGTAATAATAGGCGGCGAGTTGGTGACGGGAAGCAAGGCTCTGCAAGATTGGGGTTTATGAGACGTTAAACCCTTTGCACTCCTCCGCCAGTGTTACTTGTCACTACTTTGCTAAATTACATGGACGTCCTTTAACTTTTCTTGAAATATAGTACTGCCCCTATATTTTCTTCATATTCCATTAGCCTACTTTTATGTATTTGTTAAGTCGTGTTAGTTAAAGAGTCTCTTAAACTTTGTGCAATACAATACAACCTACTTTAATACAATTTAGTATTTTAGTTATATAGCAAAAAAGATGGAAATCTCTACACAACTGCGTGAAGTATTGATGATTATAGAAGAGTATATACAGAAAGCAAATAAGATTATGGAACGATACTAATATGCGAGGTTTACTTTGTATCCTTCATTACTTATGCACTTGTATCATGCCTGCACATATATAATATATGTGCGGACATGCATGCTCACATGTTCACCGAACATGTGCAATTTTTGTAAAGGGATTTATATAATTCAAAAATGATGTCTGAATGGATGAGATTTCCTTCACCCTTTCCATAGATGTGTTCAGGCCTTGAGATGGTGCTATATGAAAGATTTAAGAAGAGCTTGGAAGAGACCATCATTTGCACGGTATGTGGTGTTCTGTTTTTGCTTCCTGCATGATGAGAAAGTGGTTATAACAGAGAAAAATAAGAAAATGATGTGAAGCCATGAGCTTTACTGAGCTGCAGCTCTTTTCCTTTAAATTATTTTGGCACATTTTAATATGGTTTAGCTTTTCGTTACTGAATCATCCAGATACATGAACAATGTACAAAAAAAGACAGCATCATATCCATGGTTATGATATTGAGTCTAGCTCGTCTGTTCATTATGTTTCCTTAAAGCACTGAATGCTGACTTGCCAAGGCCAGTGTGAGCTCTAGGATTCGGACTTTGTGCTAGTGTCCGAGTCTATGTCAGCTGTGCAAACGCCTGGAGAACAGCCATAAATTCTCAGACAATAGTTGGTATTCTAGCCACACGCTCCGAATTTGACATGTCAAACGTGTGCTTAATCGTATCACAGCAGTTGATCTACAATCCTTGTGTTTTTTTTTTTTTTTCTTTTGAGGGTTTGAATTGGTAAACAATGGTTGGATTATAAATTTTGTGTGGCTGAACAGTTCGATTCCAGCTACTTATTATATTGTTAAATCCGTGTGTGGAAACTTGAGAACAATAAAAATTCCAAGTCATCCCTTATTCTTTTGAGTTTGGCCGGAATTGTCAAGTTTTCTTGAATCACATATAAATACCAAGATAAACCCTTCTTTCGGTTTCTTCTGGGTAAAGTTATTGACAAAATTGAAATCCCTTTTATCAATGAAAGATAACTGCAATGTACAAATAAGCTTGTATTCGTTTTTCTGGCATTTAAAGAGAAACCACTTCAACACATGCACATCAAATTTTTACACCTCTTACAACAATGCAGCAACCATGGCATAGAAGCATGGAAGATAAAGACCAAAATCACAGGAAATCCAAAGCATCACTTAGCCTACTCATCAAGGCCATATTCCTCTCCAAAGTACTTATCCACCAGATTATTTGCCATATTTCTCAAGTCTTCGTTTTCATGAAACTGAAACCTTTCCATGGCATCAATCCCATTCTCTTTCTCAACGAGCTTTGGGCCCTCACCATTTGGCATCCCTCTCAAAACCTGCATGAGAACAAGAATAAATATCATTTTTCTTCTCTCCTTTTTAAGAAAAGTATAAATACTGTGGGTAAGTTCTCAAGGACTTCTATTTGGGAGTGACAGATATATTAAAGACACAAGTAAAAAGTATAATCACCCCTAAGTTTTGTAGATGTTTGCTCACCAGTTCCATGAATTGTAGTCCTAGTCTTGCAGCTTCAGTATCAGCAGAGCTAACCAAATCAATGAAACCAGGAAGGCATCCTCTACCAACAAGTGAAACCAAGTGCTCCAGGATCAGATTTGGCTTTCCATCACCTTCTGTAGGTGCAATAGGGGAAACACAGAGGTTTCCTAGTACATATGCTACTTCTTTTCTTATATCAAATGGTGCTGTCGAAAGAAGACGTAATAGCAATGACAACGCCTCACTTGAATATATCAACTGCTTGTGTTCTACAGAACCAGCGGCTATATTAGATAGCACCCAAGCTGCTTCCTACATTAACGATTGAACTTTGAATGAGTATGGGTGAGTATAAGATTCATCTCATAGCGTTAAAGACAAGCTTGTATACCTTCTTCAGGACCCGGTGCTCACTCTTCAAACATTTCACCAGGACTTCTATGATGTTACCTGAAATTGTCATATATACAAATGAAATGGTTTTATATAAATATGTGATCAGAATTACAGTTTCACATCGAAGAAGCAGAAGTATTTGACTAACCTGCAATTTCATGCCCAGGAACAATAACAGCATGGGTTGTCTGTGAATCGCCAGCTATAAGATTACCTACACTTCGTAGCACCTAGATGGAAACTATTTGTCAGTTCAATCCATATACCAAAACAATAAAAACATCTTAAATCCATGTATTCCCCACCAATTATACAATGCTATGTCCACATGAATGGATCACCCTAAGAAATATTAGATCCTACATTATTAAACCTAGAGACGGCATACCTTACTAACATGAACTATGAAGATATGGGACATGATAAGTTAGAGCACAGTTTTAGAGAGTTCAACAATGGAACCATGCCATACTTCTCTATATAATCTGGTCAAAATTATATAAAAATAATGTACTATTAGATGTTCACTTTGTTTCTAGAGAGCCCATTTTTATAATCTATCACCAGCAAAAATCTTGCAGCACCTTAGAGGTCAAGAAACGCATAGCATATGGTTTTCTTTGAGGTTGAGGGTAGGGATTATTGGTACTTGATAGACAACTCACATATGGAACAATTCCACAAAGAGAAAGAAAAAAAAAAAAAGAAGAAGGATCATCGTACTTCGAAATTTCTGCACATTAGAGCACGTACAGCCATACAGATAAGAAATGAAAAGTTGTGAATGGAAAACTAGGCCTAGTACAGCAATTAGTCAGATATAACATTCAAAATGTAAACTATTTTAACCTTCGTATTGATGCATATAGATTGTTCCACAAGCATATGCAAAGAAAGAGAAGGTCAATAAAGAGCTTATTGATTCAATTATATTTCATGTTACCGGAATAAGCAACTGCAAACTATTGGATGTTGCCAATCTTTCCACAAGCAGTTGAAGGACATCACTCTTCACTAGCATACTCGTAGCAATATTTGAAAGGGCTGAGAGATACACAACCACCCATGCTACTTCAGTTGCTAACTCATCATCTCTGAATTTAACAGGAGTTTAATATACACAACTCATCATCAGGGAAGGCAATGCAAAAGTTTAACGGCAACAAACCATGATGACCAGAATTAACTACAATATATTCAAAATGATGAAACTCTACTTACGCTTTTCTCAAGTGTCGAATAATTGCATCCAATACCCCATCAACTCTAATGAGCTCTGTTGCAGCCTTTGGATTGGGTCCCTGCATTTTTAGCAAACCAATGTATGTTGTAACTGAAACTTGAAAAAATTTGCACTCACGACTACACATGGCCATCCACCCACCCACTCACACATAATATGTAAGTCCACATTGATGGTCGTACACTATTTAGAACCAACATAAAAAACAGCACGCACTAACGGTGAAGAAAAGGAGGAAACAAAAAAGAAAAACTAACAAGAACCCTGAATGTCACACTAATTTCCAGATAAGAAGAAGGTTACCCAGCCAAGTGAGCCAAAGAGACTATAGGAATCCAAAATAGTGTTTGATTTGTGAAGATCACGTGTTTGCATGTGGGTTATAAAATTGTACATGGGTGAATGGTTTGGCACCTTAATTAGGTTTGACAGTGCCCAAGCAGCTGTTCTCACAGTTGAACCCTTGTTTGGAAGCATCATTCTTGCAAGAGGTGGTAAGGCACCTTGAGATAACAAAATATTTCTCAGCTCCTCTCCTTCACCAGCAACATTTCCCAATGCCCATGCACATTGCTCAGCAACAGGTAAGGAACTCTTTTCTGCAAAAGAAGTGCAACTATAGATGCGATATCAAAAGAAGCCACCTGGTCAAAAACAGATTAAATCTATGCTTAAGTATCACATGCCATGATCTCAACTTTGAAGTGGTACTTCAAAGGTAAAGTGGTACCTTATAATCACTTAAACAAATCTTATACTAATATGCAGCAAAAAATGTTGGTATATAAACTATCAGCAAAGAGAATAATAAAAAATAAAAAAAAAAGTATTTCCTTACTGGAATCCAAAAAGAGCGTGCAAGCCATTTACCAACCTCCAAGATGAGCAATAAGTAACGGTAAAGCTGACAACAAAGCTTTTGTTTCCTCAGGTTTCCCAGCTGCTATGTTTGTAAGGCACCAAGCCGCCTCAAGCAACTGCAACATATCAAGCAAAGTTGAAATACTCAGAATACATCCTTCCACTCTTCCTTAAGTAATTCACTAATTTTAAATGATTTCTGCCAAACATGCTCTGGAAGATGTGACTTCAGTGCACAAACTCAATGTTCCTTCTTTCCCTTTTAAAGGATTAAACAGAACTTCTGAAAGACTGCTAATTAATAAATAGAACCTAACAGAAAGTAAAACCAATGTTCCTTCTTTCCCTTTTCCTTGAAATAGTTCCAAACAAACACTGCTTATCATCACTTTGTGCTGAAAAATTATTCGCCTGCAAATAGAATTCATAGTGAAATCAACCAAAACCACATAATATGAAAAGCTGTCTGGACCTGTTCATCTGGAGAGCCAAATGAAAGACATTGCACTAGTAACGGTATTGCACCAGCTTTAAGAGCAGCTTCAACTGGAGGGAATTCTGATCTTGACAGTAAGCGCCTGAGTTCACGCAGAGCACTCACCCTCTTTTGCCATGCACCTTTCCCCCTACAAAGTAAACAACAATATGGCATTAATTGGGTTTGAAGCAGCCATTGAGTAGCTCCATGTTCTCATTATGTTTGTTTTTCAAATTAGCTACATAATCAAACATCCCAAAGAATTTTAATGAGGGGAACCCATTTGCATATCACACTATAGAGCCTCATATTCATCTAAAGCTCTCAGGAGGCTTGTCACCCTTTCTAATTTGCACCCCACATAGAAGAAAACCGAGATTTAGTACAATGCCATATTCATTTAGGGAAATTAGGATTCACATACTGATATGCAACTGCAGACTTCAACTCTTCCACTGCTGACGAAGTTTGAGCCTCCAAGATCGACTGCTCTTCATCAATCATCATTTCACTATCATGGGGAACATCACTATCACCATTAGTCCCCAATCTGCACAAGCGCTTTGCACGCATCAACGATTCTCTTCTTTCTTTTCCCACTGTAACTGCATTCTGCCGCCTTCGCTGTCCCGCAACATTCCCAACTAAATGCCACATAAACAGCAGAGTACACATAACAGTTGAATAAAGCTCCAACAAAATTTACAAAACAGTAAAATAAGTCTGTTGGGTCGCAAAGAAATTGCTAGAAAGTTGAAGATTAAAGTATCCAATTGTTAATTGGTTAAGGACGCCCAGAAAACAGAACTCACGCAATTGTTCCCACATTTGGGAAACCCAAAAATAAGCAAAACCAATACCATTTGTCTTTATATTTAACATTTAATCGTTACATAGTCTGTTTGGATGACAAGAAAAAAGTGGGAAAGTTATAGAATCAAACTATTTCACTTCCTAATTTCTTTACTTTTAGTTTCTCATAAACCAAAACCCAACTCAACTGCGCCAATTCAAGTAATGGGTTATCAGCGAACCCATATATCACAGACCCAATACAGCATAGAACATGAAGTCCAAGGATTTTCTTTCCTCTCTCTCTCTCTCTCTCTCTCTCTCTCCCTAATTTTCTCTGCAGCCGAAGAGAGGCTTAACAGCAATTAGAGGAAAGCGATAAGGAACGTACCTGAGGACTTGATAGGGTCTCTTCTATGAGAAGCCAAATTATCATCAGCCATTGCAGAGGGAGCGTCGAAACTAGCTTAGTCTTCGAGCAGAGAAATGTTGGAGGGTTTTTTCCTTGGTACCAAAATGTTGGAGGGTTTTGAATGTTAACAAACTGGGATTTAGGAGGTATGCCGAGCTGTGATACTTGATTACTTGGTGGGTGAACTGGGTCTAACACTGAGGTACGGAGGTACCAATATATTGATCATTATTTTAGCCTTTAGGTGATCAATAATGCATTAATGCCTAATAATAGTAATGGAATAACCGTGGAGAAATTATATTCATACCCTCTGTAATTATTATTATTTTTTTATTGAAACCCTCTCTAATTGCTTTCTTTATTCATATAATCCTAAATCTTTCATTGTACTTCTATTTTAAAAATTCTGACTATTTCTTTAAAAAATTTATGAACAAAAAAAAACCAACTTAATCACCTAAACCTCCCACAGTCCCACCTTTCCATCTAGCTTGTGAGGTTTTATCTCAAACCTTGATGTAACTTAAAGGAATATATAACTTAATATAATATTTATATCCAATAATACACACACTTATTTGACGTGGGACAAATATGAATAATGCTATACTTACCACATTCTTATACCACATTTTTATACCATCTGACGTGTCATTACTTTATTGGACAAAGTTTTTCTTTTTCTTTTTGGGTTTTTCTTTTTATTTTTTAGTATCCAATGTATGAATGCCATGTAAGTTGCCACATAAGGTGGTATGAAATTATGGTATAAAAATGTGGTATATGTAGCACTACTGGACAAATATATTTGATCTACAATTTCTTATGCTCTCTCTACCCTACCTCATTGACCGGCCGCCTCTCCTTCTCTCTTTCTCCTTATTTCTCTCTATTTATCTTTTACTCTTTCCTTCTCCCCTCTATTTCTTCACTAAGTCGTAATTAGAATCTCATTCAACTTAATAAAGAAAAATATCATTAAACTAAATGCTAGTTGGTAAATACTACTTATAACTATAGTTAGTGTTATTGAATTTGTTTGAATTCCTCAAATCATTTTATGTGGGAGTCCAAACTCATACTCATAACAAAAGTTTGATTCTAAACCTAAAATTTTTTTATGTTGTTTTTGTTGTTTAGTTTGAATCCATTATGAAAAAAAAAATAAATAAATTCTCATCCTATCCTATTCTAGCTAGGCTCGGATTAGTATATAGTTGTACAAATTATAAATATGAACTCAACCCAAATGATTTCAATCCATTTTTATCCAATCCATCCAAACTTGTCCAAATTTTGAGTTGGATTCGGATTGGATAGGTTTCACCTAATCTACACTAGGTTTTATAAGTACCTATTGCAAATATAGCCCACATAGTAGCATGCCACCTAGCCCTCCCTATGCTACTATAAACACCAACCAACCCCACCTTAATAAACTTTGAACAATAGATTATGTGCAACTACCTTGCTATATAGTCCAACAAATACAACTGAATAATGTTATACTTATTACATTCTTATACCACATTTTTATACCATTTTACGTATCATTATTTTACTGGATAAGGTTTTTATTTTTTTTATTTTTTAGTGTCTAATGTATGAATGTCATGTAAGTTACCACATAAAGTGGTATAAAAATGTAGAATGTCTAACACTACTGAATACAATTCTCAAATTTCATCTCTCGCACCATGAGTACTACACATGTTTTTGAAGCTGTGGATTTCACACACGTCCGGTACCAAAACGGGTTTCTCTTGTCCCCATCTTCATAAGCATCTCTGGTTTCATCTCCCACTTCATTCTCCGCCGGCAAACTACAAGGCATATTCTTCAGCTTTGGCCACACCATCTCCTTCTACATCATTGATTTCATCAAAGAGTCAGTCAAGCAAGCGCGGCCAGAGACATGCATGTGTCTTGTTGGAGGTGTGCCATTCTCATGGCTGGCCCTCAAACCACTCACATTTCATGTTCTTCTTTGCCACATATCATACTCTCTTGGCCTACAAAGGTATTGGGTTCTTATATGGGAAGGTCATGAAGTGGGTAATGACTTGTGGTGCTTGGTTTATGGCATTTCTAACCATGTATTCTAGGGTGTATTTGGGGTACCACACTGTTGGGCAGGTATTGGATGGAGATCTTTTTGGAGTGTTGATGGGAGGACTTTGGTTTTGGGTGGTCAATTTTGTGTTTTCTCCTTATTTTGTAGCTATTGAAGAGAGTCTTATTGGGAGGATGCTATATATAAAGGACACTTCTCATCTAGAAAATGTGCTCAAGTTTGAGTATCAAAATGCTAGAGCTGCTAGGAAGGCAATAGGTCGCAAATCCAATTAACAAAAGCCATGAAGTTGTATGTTATATAGGTATATGCTCTATAACAACATTTGAGAGTTATAAATTGTATCCGATTTTTCAAATTTAGTGATGTAAAACTCACTAGTTTCCATAGTCAATAATGAAAAAAATTATGTACACGGATCAAATTAAAAATACGATAAGTACTATTGCACAATCATTACTAAATTTTTGTTCACTAAATAATTACTCCCAATATCAATACGTATTATAGAATAACCCTATTGATATGTATTGTACATATTGATGGGCTTCGTCTAAAGCTTGACTCAAATCAATTACGGGCCTGATCTCATGGGCCAGACGGCCCCACCAGTTTCCACACTCTTTACTGGGCCACGTGTAGCCCAACTCCATGGACCATGGCTGTTCTTTCCAGACTCTTCTTCCCCTCCTTTAATGTTGGGGCGTTAATAATAGTACCAAAAAAAAAAAAAAATCGATCGAGCGTCAACGGTTTCTCGAGAGACAAACAAGGAACACATCAAAAATCCATCTGCTTCAGAAATTTCCAACGAAGCAACTACCACTATCCCAACTCAATTTCCATCTCATTTATCAACTCTCTCACACCCTCGCAGCTCAGATTTGCTCATACCCATCTCTTAAATCCCTTCCCTTTCTCTCAAATTTCACACTCCCTCACAACCCAGATCTAATCAGGCACCATCTCTCAACCACTCACTCCCAGAAACTTGAATTCTATTCAATTATACCCAAAACCCAGAATTCTCCACCTCTTTTTGCTTCTCCGCCATGGCTGGGCCACCTTTCAAAGCTGTGACACTGACCGATGTGCGGTACCAGAAGGGTGACCTACTGGGTCACTTTCTGGCATGGGTTTCGCTAGTCCCAGTCTTCATAAGCCTTGGTGGGTTCGTCTCGCACTTCATCTTTCGCCGTGAGCTCCAAGGCATGTTCTTCGCTTTCGGCCTCATAATTTCGCAGCTCATCAACCAGGTGATCAAGGATTTTTTCCAACAAGCTCGGCCCGAGACCTGCGCGTTGCTTGAAATGTGTGATTCGCATGGATGGCCTTCGAGTCACTCCCAGTACATGTTTTTCTTTGCTGTGTACTTTACCCTAATGACGTACAAAGGGATTGGGCTCTGTGACACGAAGAGCAAGTGGGCTGTGAATTTCTTGCCTTGGGCTTTGGCTTTGCTCACTATGTATTCGAGGGTGTACTTGGGGTACCACACTGTGGCTCAGGTCTTTGCTGGTTCTGCTCTGGGAGTGTTTCTTGGGTCTCTGTGGTTTTGGGTGGTGAACTCTGTGCTTATCTGTTACTTTCCGGCTATCGAAGAGAGCGCGATTGGGAGATTGTTTTACATCAAGGACACTTCTCATATACCCAATGTGTTGAAGTTTGAGTACGACAATGCGAGAGAAGCTAGGAACAAACTGGCTTCCAAGTGTAGCTGATTGATGAAGAACTCATCTGGGTATGTGGGATATAAACAATTCTTTATGTTGAGTTCCTGAATTGAGCTATTGAAGATTGTGTTGTGATTGGTTTTTTGTTTGAGTTTAACATGGACATTGGATTCATTTTAAGCAATTATGTTCGTTTGGCATTTTTTTGTTGAGCTATGATAGAAAGAAATGTCCTTTATCTTGATTAAGCATTGATTTGAATACATTACTTGAGTAAGCATTGATTTGAATATGCCTGGGAAAGAATTCTTTAGACTGTATAAGAGTGGAGAAAAGGGAACATGGGTTTCTAGCATTGTGTTGTCACTATGGACTGAGCTTGGCTTGTGTGACTTTATTGCTTGCTGCATACTTTTTTTGTTGTGGTGTTACTCAATTTGAAGTTATGAAGGTCGTTGTTAGTTAGAGTGGATTGAGGAAATTTGGAAATGGAACCACTTATGGAACTTTGTGAGATGCCTAATATCCTAGTCCTTTTTGTGACAATACATTGATAGAATTAGAGCATCCAGTCCAAAACCAATTGGACTTATAAGCACATATACTAAATTCTAGTTTTCCGCCCGCACATGTGGCGAGATTTTTGAGCCTTACACGTGAACAAATTGTATTGGGTGACTGGGAGCATGTGTGGCCGTTGGGCCTTACACGCAGATAACCAAGCTCTGATACTATAATAGAATTAGAGCATCCAGCCCAAAACAATTGGCAATGAGTGGAGAGGCCCAAGACTTATAAGCACATATACTAAACACTAGTTTTCCGATGTGGGACATTGCTCCACATTACTCTCAACATACATGACATAATTAGATAATCTCTGTGGAAATTATGACAATATATCCTAGGGCATTTAGAACCTAGGGGTTTATTAGATGAGCTTTACAGAACACCTCTGTTGATGTATTAGATAAGCTTCACAAAACATTTCTTCTGATATTCAATTTATTTTACTGCATTACATTATTTGTTTCAGTGCTTCATCACCCTATAGTTTTGAGAGGGTATTAAGCAGCAAAGCTGACATGACATGACATGTATATACCACACTTACTTTATAACAATCTTGGTAAGTGAAAGAGCATTTCTATTGTTGTGTGACTGTTGAGGGATTAGGGATACCAATGTAGCACTAAATAGAGAATTAAAGAGAGGAAGGGAGATGGAAGAAAGGGTAGAGGAACTAACGAAGAGAAATTAAGGAGAACATGTAAGTTTAATTCATTAACAAGTCTGCATGAAATGAAACACAATGGCCTAGTTATAGAGGCCATCACAATTCGGATAAACATTTGTGAATCAATCTAAGCTAAACACTAAGAAAATATCTGTGAATCTGTGATGAACAGAAAAGAAGGTTCACATAAAAATCATAAAATGGATAAACATGAATTGGATGAACTCCAATCTCTATCAGAAACTTCATCAAATGATCCATCGTTTATTTCTTTTGTCTTGCAAAGTCCTGGCAACTGTAACAGAGTTGGTATCTACCTTTAAAGTTAGATACTGTAGAGCATCATTTTGTGGCATGTGTTGGGGGGTAAGAAATTATGCGAAGGCAAGAAGAAGAAAATCCAAGTTGAAGATTCTGTAGAGTTTTTAGAGAATAGATAATGACATATATGACATATGAGCAAATCTCAAGTTGTCGTGTCAACAATCCAGTTGATTTAAGTTTAATTCTTGCTTCTTGTCCATTGGATGGCAAATCAGTTGTTTCTATTTCTTTGAGATTTGTAGACAATGTCATTCATGTTTCAGAACTCTCCAGTCTCCATCGTACACATTTTTTTTTTCTCTCTCTCTCTCTCTCTCTCTGTTCGGTTGATCTTTTGATATTCACATATAATATTTTATGCTTTTTTTTTTTTTTAGGTAAGTAGCTCAAGGTTTCTGCTCCAGTATTCAGGCTTTTGCTTGTATAGATGAGATGATTAGAGAAGCCAGTTGGACGGATTGATTGGAGTTTATACTGCTCTTATGTATTAGAAAAGAGAGCATGCTATGATACTTGAAGTTCTAAGGTGCTGGAAAGGACTGTTATAGATTGAGATCTGTTATGTGCAAACTTAAATATTTTACATGTCTGCTAATAACTTGGAAGATGTTATTCAGCACACATCAAATAAAAGAAATTGCATAAGTTATTCGGCACATTTTTCCACTTGCATCATTCATGAATTATTGAATGTATTTTGGTTCTCTAAGCATGGAACTAAGTTGCTCAGAGTTATTTGTGCTCAACTCAATTAGACGGCCCTCAGGATCCACATAATTGGGGTGCTTTGGTCCTCTAAGCTCTAGCAAGCCAATTTGAGGTTTGAACCATCTGATTATGTGCCCAATGTGTGGAATCGGCCAGCGGTATTTGCATGTTTTTCCTTTGCATAAATCTTTCACAGAAGAAATGTGAGGTTTGCTTGATCCACTGCTAATGACGAGTATGGAGAAGAGTTATTGATGGAGTGAAAGTAAGTATGATTAGGGGATCCGGGCAATAGAAAACAAATTTGGTTCAAGGTTTGTTTTGGGTTGAGACTTGGGGTTGGAGTTTATTTTGAATAATATTATTGTTGGCATCAAAATTATTGTGACATAAAAATTCACTAGCAAATTGGTTAGTAGTCAATAATTCAATTTGACTAATCAAAATTAACTAGTGCGCAACACAAGAAAAACTTTTGTATGTGACAGTCGTATGTATCCTATCTCTTAGGGGATGTATGTTGTGGGAAGGAAGTTAGATATGATCGTCACGTGATAAAAGTTCATCCTCCCATAAAATACTAATATCAACGTAACTTAATATCACTCAAAAACAAATGTAACTTAATGCGGGCCATTGGCAAAATTACAAAATTACAGTAATCAAGTCAAAGGAAGGCTAAAAGAAGGATGAATTAACCTAAATTGGTTAAATTTCATGAATCAAGAGCTTTGATTGGTTTATTATTTATATTAATGGCATTGATTGACTAATCTCTTCAATGAAGGGATTTGATTTAAATCAATAAACAAATTAATTAGGGACTATGCTATTTAACCCAACTTATTAGTATAGATAATAAGTTTTGTTTTAGTTTGAATTTTATTAACATATACAAACAATTGAAAAAATGTTTTGTAATTGAGATACCAATCATACCATTGACTTAATAATTTACCAAATTGAGGGCCCAATACAGCACATTGAAACTTCGACCAAAAAAAAAAAAATTACAGCACATTGAAATTTGAATAGACCGGACCCGAAACCGAAAGATTCAAATAGGGAGCCAATCAATTAAATATTCCCAACTGTACAACCGTGAAAGCGGGAAGCACGTGGACCATTCGACGACACCATCATCAACCAAACGACACCAAAGCTCGTAGTGGTAGGTGGCAGTTGCAGAGCTTCCACTTCTCTCAGTTCCCAGTGACGCAGTCAGAGTGAGAGACTCTTCCATTCATTCAAAGCCCTAGTTCTTTTAGCTTCGCCCAATCTCTCAATGTCACAATGTGGCAAGCTCTCTTCGCCGCAGCAGTAGCAGCAGCCTCCACTGGACTCCTCGCCAAGAAGCACCTCCTTTTCAAACCCACCGCCGCCGATTCCGATCCTGAAATCGCCGACGTCGCCACCGTCGCCGTCGGCGATAATGCGGAGCGGAATCCCCAACTCTCCATCGCTTCCGCGTTTCAGGCTCAGCCGCCTCCGTGGGAGAGCGACTGCGAGGAACAGTTGAACGAGGGGATCTTTAGGTTTTCGAGCGAGGGCTCGAGGGGTGGGAGTAAGAGTGGGACCAGGTTTGGGTTGAAGAAGAGAAGCGGGTCGAAGAAGAAAGGAGCTGAGAGATCGGATGGTGTTGTGGAGCAGAGGAAGAATGCGAGGAGAGTTGGTGTTTGCTTGAAGAAGAGGAAGACTTCTGGCAAGAATGTAGCTGCCAAATGTGGATCGTCTTCTTCCAAAGGTTACTTTCTCTGTCGTCCCTCTCGTTTCTCTTTTGTTTGGTTGCTGAGAAAATTATGTGGCAAAAGAAAAAGGCTTGTCACTGTTAAATCATAAAAAATGATCAATCTTTATGATGCTGAATGTGCTTCTTTTATGATATTTATTCCTTTCTGTGTTAGGCTGTTAACTATTCGATTCTTTATTTGATCATTACTAGTTGATATTCTTCATCTAATGTAAATATTGTGTCAACTTTGAAAACTTATAAAATTAGGCATTCAAGAACTGAATTATTGATCTTATCTTATTCCCAATTGAATGTAACATTTCAACATCAGCGTACCCAAAGTAGGACCTAGGTTGCTGGGTTTCTTTTAAATAGAAATTGCAAGAAAAAGTTTTCTTTTGGAAAAGTTTTTGTTGTTTGGTAGATTAGGGACTAGTATAGGATATCCTTGCTAAGCCGCTTTTATGGGGCAGTTTTTTACTCATGGTTGATCCCCAAAGCCTTAAACTTTCCATTTGGCATCTTATCGGTTTAAAGAAGGAATTGGTGGACCCTGATAGTTTCTTTGCTACAGAGCCTCTTTAAATATATCTAATTCTCTCTCATGTTTCAATGTTGTAATCTTTCTAAGTTCTTTTGGGTAGGAAGAGGAAAAAGCAAACACTGTGGTGACATTCTAGTTTAGTATAGGACTATGGTTTTGCAGGCTATGTTTTGTTATATATTGCCTACAAAAGGAAGGTGATGCTTATTGTTTGTTGTAAACTACAATGCAATGCTGTTATGTTCAGACAAACAAATTTGAATGATTAGCAGTGATAAGCATTACTATTTGGGAAGAAGGGTGATGAGATTTGTAAAGACACTTTCAAGAGATCCTTAAAGTTCTCTCTTGAAATTCTAATTAAAAGCAGAAACCCTGAAAGCATTTGATCTCAATTATTGTGCATTTTTAATGAGGCATATTGTGTAAATACAGAATTGGAATCCATGTGTTGATAATAGTTCAGCATCTTCAGTCTTCTCTAAACTTTTCCATGGACTTGAACCTATGATGATTTTGTGTTAGTCTCACAATTCACAAACATGCTATTTTTGAAGATTGGAGTTTAACATATTAATTTACTTCTTGTTATACTCTTCAGATACCTCCTTATTTGGTTGGGGACTTAACGTTGGGATCATGTACATGATGTCTGCTGGAAAAGCTGAAATCAGTAAGCTGAATGTAGCCATGGATGATACCGCAAAAATTGTGCAGGACTTAAAATCTGAGCTTGATAAAAGAAAATCAATTCAAGTTTCAGGTTCTGCAAATGAAGCCAATACGAACCATCAGACAACTAGTTGCAAGCTTACTCAGCCAGAACTCAACAAGTCAAGTGCAGAAAACAGAGGCCCTAATGATATTAAACTCTCCAGTTTCCCTGTCTCTGATTATGGCGAATATGCAAGTAGTGTTCTTACAGAGGAGCAGGAGTTAGAGCCAGAGGTTCTGGACATGGATCAATTGGAAGCAGAGCTTGAGTCTGAACTGCAGAAACTTCCATGGTGCATCACCACAGAAGCTCCTCGCGAAGAGGGATTGAGAAATCTGGGTGAGGTCAGTCTTTGAATAGTTGATTTACCTTACTGAGGTGTGCCTTTATGCTGATGCTATCATCTAGAGCTAACAATTAGACAATCATGTGTAGCTTATACTATTTAGTAGTGTTTGCAATATTCTGGAACAAGTTCTGCGTCTTTAATAATACATATTGGATGCTGAACCAACAATCTTCTGAACTGATCAGTGGTAAGATTTTAAGTACCACCCATGACGTACCAAAAAGTGGCAACCGTATGCTATATAGGTACTCTTTATCTGTAGTAATTAAAAAAGACTGAATCTTTTGGTCTGAGATATAGGATTGTGGTTTTGTTCGTTTACTTGGTGCACGAATGAAATCAGATAGGCTATTCTAAATGGCTAAATGGTGAATTTCATGTTATGCCTAACTGATTTTCCCCTTCTAATGAAAACGCATCTTTCCAATTTAGGATATTGCCTCTGAAGTTTCAGCTAAAGGGTTTCATGAACAGGGACAGAGTTTCGATACTGAGCAGTTCCATGGAGTATTGCCAGCTGAACTAGATCAGAAACTATGCCATGTGCTCATTGAACAGCAGGGAAGCCAAATTGTGGAGCTGGAATCTGAACTGCATTCGGCCCAATCAAAACTCCAAGAGAAAGAAACTGAACTTCAAGCATTGAAGGACTGTGTTAGACACCTAACTCAATTATCTCTTTCAACTGTCTCAGGCAGGACTTCATGATCTCCTTTTAAGTTCTTTCTTATCTTCCTTAAATAAATTTTATACTCCATTTCTTTCTTTGGCATTGGAATATTTCTCCAGACTCTAACACAAAGCATTGTTTCCCAGATGATGAAAACGAGGAACACATTGGACAAGAGCAAACCACTGATTGGAATCACAACATGGAGGGATCTGAGTCAAGAAAACCAATGGTTGGGATGAAAAGACCTATTCATATGTGATACTGCTGAAGGTAATTTACTAGTTTACTAGACCATTATAGGATATGCTAGCCGGCAAATTTAATGTAAAGGGTGGGCCATACAAATCTACATTATAGCAGCCCCACATTGCCTGCTGTGTACCAACTTGCAAGGTACAGCTTATGGGCTTGTAGCACCCGATGTTATTAGTGTCAAAACTTGCAGTATCTTTTCTTGCATTCTGCAGCACATGTAATATTAAATTCTGATATCCTTATTTTAATGCCTAGTTTGTAGAACTGAGCTCTCTTTAGTCTTTACCCAGTGATCACCAACACCCAATTGACTTGCTTGCCTTTCCTGCTTCTTTTAAAAGTGGCAGTGCCAGAAGGACCTCTGAAACCTAAGTTGACTTTTTGTTCTCTTGTTGGGACTTGGGAGAGTTTATAATTCAGTAGCCCAGTCACATACCAAATTACCATATGGCACTGAGCATAGTGTAGGTGGGTGTGAACTCAGTTAGGGCCAAAATCGGAAATTAGTGAGACTAATGAAAGCTGTAGTGCGGTTATGGTTGGTGTGTCTGTGTAGAGAGACAGATGATAGGAAAGTGGAGCCATTGAAGTGGCGTGTTGGATGTATTGCCTTTCCCTTTCAAAGATGAATTTTTGTGTACGTCTTGAGTCTCTCTCACAGTAAGAATAGTAGTGGGGGTTTGTGGTTTACCATGTAATGATTAATTCCTTTGATTGCATACAACTTTACAAGCATATGATTTTGACCTAATGGCATCTCTTCCTTTATTTTAAAATAGAATTTTGTTAATGGGAATGAATGGAATGTTAAGAGTCCATTTCAATATAAGGATTGAAAATGATAGGGATTTTGATTTTAATTCTTAGTGTAAATTGTTAAATTGAATCTTAGAAATATAAAAAGTCTACTTATAAATTTGATTTTTTTTTTAAATAATTTTAATACTGAAGTATCCAGTTTGTTTTGGGCCATTGATTCAATCATGTCAAGCATAACCATTGCTGTAAATGCAAATTTGTATAATATACAAATAGACTTTATGTTTATGTTATGTATGTCAAGAAAATTGAATAAAAATCATTGCTCTTACAAATTTGTCTAAAATAAATAAATACAAGCTTGAAAGGGATGTAGAAGATTATTTGGTCGAATTCAAGGCAGAAGCCGGTTTGTTTGTGAATTGGTCAATTCCATATTTTCATAAGGTCGGGCATTGGTCTTGTTTCTTTTTACTAAGAGCACGGAATTGTCTTCTTTCATTTTGTAAGAGCATGCAAGTGTTTAGTTTTGTTAGTCAAATGTTTTAATACAATCCAAACCACATCAATCCTTTGAATCTATTCAGAACGACTTTATAAAACGATTAATTTAATTAGTTGTTTACCATTTTGATTCATATTTTAGAAAGTTAATAAATTATTTTTTCAGTCTTTTTGGGTCAAATTACCCCTCCATATATGTCCTCGGATCACTTGATTCTAATTTTGACATTGTCGACTCTATGCTTTCATATACATTTAAACAATTCCACCATTATTTTTTACCAACTCTACTATTTTCGTTTTTTAAATAGCTCAAACGAGTTAAAATTGTTAACTTTTTAGAGTATAAACGAATATGAAAACACTTGGGAATCATGTTATGAAGTTTCGCATCGAATGGTTTTTAAGCAAAGAGATTGGCTACTATGTAATGTTTGCATGAGAATATCCAATTATTTCAAGAGAAATACTATCCACGTTTTCTAATGTATTTTCTTCTTTATTATCCATATAAGCCGTTGAGTTTGTTAGGTTCAACCTTGAAAAGAAGAAGCATGCATCAATCACCATCCAATCATGGTTTGTTGAATGAGTGAGTTTGAGTGGACAACCCAAGAAAAATATAATTCTATATTAAATAAGTCCCAGAAAGAAGACCCCCAAATTTCATGAAAGATCCAATGGCTCAGATTGCATCAAGATTTACAGCACACATGCATCTGATAACGTATAAAACATGGACAATATTGTATTGCATACGCTACAACAAAGTCCCAAACAATAAATGTAAAATAATAACTGACCTCGAGAGCCAGTACAAACTCCAAACACAACCCTGCGAGGCTACAAAGCCTACAACCTCGAAATATAGAAACAAATCTTTACAGTCCGATTCACCCATCCGTGCAAGCACAAATAAAATTTAAGCATAAATTCAATTTAGACACATAATTATATAAGATATTTTAACGGAGTCTATGAACTTTAAAATATTTTAAATATACACCTGATTTATTATCTAAATTGAAAAATGAATTTCTGTCCATTGATTCGTTGAGAGATCAGTTAAATGACAGCTTGGCTTTTGCTGACCAGGATTACTTGACGACGTGGCACTATTTCAGCAAACATTTCCCGCCAAATGAGCGACACGGGCTCACAATTTAATAATAATAGAGAGAGTGAGAGTTTGTGGGCCCGTGCCAGGGGTTAAGTGGACTCGTGTTTCTCATTTCCCGCCAATGAGCGACACAGGTCCACCTAACCCCTGACACGGGTCCACAAACTCATCATCTCTTTCTCGCTCGTTGAACAAAAGTGAGAGATTTATATTCGAATTTGGGGGAAACATGATGTTTTTTGAAGACTAAATAGTCAGGAGAGCGTTCGACGAGCGGGAAAGAGGTGATGGGTGTGTGGGCCCGTGTCAAGTGGACATGTGTTGCTCATTTGACGGGAAATGTATGCTGAGTTGGTGTCACGTCGCCAATTAATCCCCGTTAGCAAAAGCCAAGCTGACATTTAACTGATCTCTCAATAAATTGATGGACGAAATTTTATTTTTCAATTTAAATAATAAATCAGGTGTATATTTAAAATATTTGAAAGTTCGTGGACCCCGTTGAAATAACATATATAGTTATGTGTCTAAATTAAATTTATGCCTAAAATTTAATCCACACCCACAAAAACCCAAAAAAAAAAAAGGAAAAAAATTGAAGCTAAAACAGAGCTCTACAGTCACCCATTTTCAGAGTGAGAGAGAGAGAGAGAGCTTCTTCTCAACCTCTCAAAGCTGAGCAACCAAACCAAACCAATCAAACCCACCAGTCAGATTTGGGTGGAAATGAAGCTATCTGCGAAACACATATCGAGTCCGGGTCGGACCGAGAAGTTCCCACCGCCATTGATGAGGTTTCTGAGGAGCAATGTTGGGAGCAGAAGCAGAGGTCGGTTACGTTCGAGCCCACTGTTTGTGAGGAAGAAGAGCGCCGCCATTGAAACCCAGGAGCCCTCCTCGCCCAAAGTGACTTGCATGGGGCAAGTCCGAGTCAGAAGGACCTCCAAACAAGCTGCTTCAAGACCCGGACAGGCCAAACGGGCCGGAGCCCCAACCCGACGACGACGGTGTAAATGGATCCGAAACGCCCTGTTTTGCCGCCATTTTCCCGGGAAAATCAAGCCCTGGTCTTTCCGACCCAACTGGCGCAAGTGGATGCCGTTTTTTCAGCTGGGTTTTTGTGGGAAACCCGGAATTAAAGAAGACCCGTCGAAAATTGAATCGAAATTTGGGGGTAGAAGTGAAGGTTCAGATGGGGAAGATGAAGAACAAGAAGAAGACCAAGAAAGTGAAAGAAAAGCTAGGGTTTTTGCTTCTTCTTCTTCCTCTACCCCACCAAAGAACGCTTTGCTATTAACTCGATGCAGATCTGCACCGTACAGGTCTTCATCTTTGGCCAGCAGATTCTGGGGCTCACCTAATGGAGCTGAAGAAACACAGGAAGAAGAACAGAGCAGGGAGCCCCAAAACAGAGAAAATTGCACCCAGAATGAGAGACCCAGTTCAGAACGAGAGTCCATTTCGGATCAAGAAGCGAGAACAGACTCAGAAACTGAGGGAAAGTTGGTGTTTTTCAAGGAATTGGAGGATTCAATAAGAGAAAGAATGGCCAAATCTGCAAGCATTGAAGATTCCAAAGATGGGGGCTCTGCTAGACCTCTAATACTCACAAGGTGTAAATCAGAACCAGCAAGAATGGCATCAAAGCTCGACCCGGAGTTGAGTTTCTGGAGAAAGAGAAGGTTGGGTATCGTTGATTCATGCTCACCAAGTGTTATGTGATTAATCAAATTCTTAATTAGTCTCATTGTTTTTCTATTTATTTTTATTATTATTATTATTTTTTTTGGCAACTGAAACTGATGAATACTGAATATAATTTCTAAAAAAACAATTTTTTTTGGGTAGTTAAAGTGTGTATTTTTCACATCTGGGGCTGTACGAGAGAATCTCTAGGCTCTCTTCTTTATCAGTCTATGCTTCTATGGTAATGTAAAAAGGTTAAGCTGTGGTCGTACACTGGAAGCTGAAAGAAATGAAATGAAATGAAACTGCTATGTCTGCTTTTTGATCACCTACGACTCATCCACACCTCATTTCCATGGGCCATTGATTACTGATCTAAGTTTGTGTTGTGTGGTGTGTCTTGGATTTCTAAAAGGAACTGTTTTCTGTGTTTTCTTTCTGCTTTTTTGTGGTAATGGGACTTTTGGTTTGAGTATTATAAGTTATAATATGCACCATTGGATACTCTGACCAACATTTTCACTTGGGTAGAAGCTTAATATAGTATCTGCAGGAGGTGACCCACTTCTTCATTTAATAGTTAATACATGTTGGGATGGGTTTGTGTTTGTTTATTGCTTGTGAAGATTAATATAATATAGAATTAGACTTCACAGCATTATAAAATTGGTTGATTGTAATTTCTTTGTAAGATTTCTAGTCTCGGATTCTTGGTGCGCTTGGTTTGGTCATGCCCTGGTGCATAATAAATGTTTCTTATGTGAAAGTTAGGGTAAAATGGACTAACTCACAAAATGTATACATTTGTGATAAAAAAAGCTTTTTCCGTGAAAGTTATGTAGCCTTAATTTACTTTTGTTGATAAAAGAGGAGACCATGTAAGGAAGGTTAAGTAAAAAAAATCAATCGCTAATAAGTAGAAAACAAATTATTCTTGAATAAGGACTCTAATTTTCGACCCTTATTCTCAATCGAAAAAATTTGTATGCGTCCGGTGCACTATATTTGAACTCTTATAAAAGCATACATGGAACACATCATTATGTGTGGATCTCACCACTTGTACTTTGGCTAACTCGAAGAAGGTACTGTCCATAATGTCCATTTGCCATATCGATGAAGATGATTTTTTTTTTTTTTTTTTCCGTTTGATTAAACATGATTGCCATGTTATAGGAGAGTGCCACAGACCACCGGATAAGTGTATGCATCCTAAGAGAAATCTCCCAGACCCATCTCTATGATTAAGCAGTACTCTATAGTCGGTGATAATTTTTTTTTTTTTAACGATACACTGTTATGTGGTGTAACCAATCCAATGTAGGGTAACCAATCTAATGTATAAAGGTATTATTAGATGACATATTTATCTCTTTTAGGGTATAATATTAATAACATTCACATATATTATGACACATATATTTGTTACACTACGTAACGGTGTATCGGTTACACTAAAAAATTTCTCGTAGTCGGTATGTACTACCAAATAATGTTATTGATTGTTGCAGACTTCATATGATTTTGTGATTAGTTCATGTGCTCAAACTTTATATTGAAAAAGCCCAAATGAATGAGAATGTTCAATCATATGCTCATTAGTTTTTAAACATGTCTGATTTACTTACAATTTATTATTGTTATGTTTTTTATTATCTAATTATATGTCAATTGATGACTTGCCAGTGGTGGTCACATTTACATGGTGTTACTAATTTTCAGTGTTATAACATGGGTAGACAATATATTTATATTTTTAAGATATAGTTATTAATAAATATACATGTTAAGTGAATTTGTAATATCATGTGGTTGTGTGACAATCACACTAATAAATTACTCCTCGCATTATTAGGATTCAGTTTGATATTCATATCTTACCCTTTGGATTAAGAAATTAAATATCCAAATTTGTTTTAAATTTTGAATTTATTGATGAATGTATTATGTAACTTATGAAATATAAGAACATATTTCTTTTAAAGAGACTTTTAAAAATGGATAGAGAAAGAAAGTGATATGCAAAGTGAGTTGCATGTGCCCATTGGGCTAATGGGCTTTTCAATCCAATCATGTATCTCCTCTTCTCTCGCGGCATTTGATGCGGGCCCCGCAGAACCCAGATTTGGTGGGAAAGTTTGTCATCCATAATCCTCCTCAAGGTCCTCAATAATATTGGGGTTTGAATAAAATATTTTGGTACCATACTATGAAAATTATTATGTATAATCACTGTCATATAGTGTAATTAATTTATATGTTATAATATATGTGAATGATGAGTTTATATTTATAGGTATATTATTAGTAGCATTCACACATATTATCATTATCATGTACATTAATTATTCCACGTGACAATATAACGATTATACAAAATAATTACTCATATAATATCTCCCTCCTTATTATCACAATATATAAACTATACTGTGAGTCTCTCCTTCTAAAGAGGGATCCATAATCTTTTTAGAAAAAGGATAGGGACATAGTTGTTAGGCTCACTTGGGATGTGACACTATAGATCTAAATAATCTATCTTTAAATTCTCATTTAAAATAATTTCTATAAAAAACAATGAAATTGAAATTTTTCTAAATATTTCTTTACCATCATATTTTTTTATAGATTATCCATAGCATTGCAGTCATTTGTTAAATTTAATTGTTGTTAAATAATTAAATGGTTTCTAAGTTGTATTTTTTTTAATACATATCTAATTAAAAAAATGATTATATAGTACGAATGATTGGATTGTATGAAAAGATGGACCCTCATGAGAGCTAGTATTTTTTTTGTATTTATGAGAAAAATGAAATCCATTCTTTAGAAGCTCCTTGCAACTATTGTCATCATTTATAACCCAAATAGTACATTGTGGCATAGGTTCAAACAATGTTACTATATATACCATAACTTGTATTATATGCATTTAATAGTAAATTTAAGAAATAAAAAATTGCAGTTGATAGTCGAAGAATTTGAAGTCTGTGTCCTACTTGGAAGAGGCAATTACCGATCGTACACAAGAATCAAGAAGGAAGACCCACTGGCCATTCCTCTCCAGCCATGACATAGCTGTTGTTGATGTTCGACCCAACAAGACTGTCCACGACGATATGCAAACTTAACTCATATCACCATGTGGTCTCCATGAATTAAGTTTACTAATCTGGCTTATTAAACTACGGGTAACATGAAAAACAAGTGAAAAAGAACATATTTAAGAGTTAAGATTCAGTATGATTGTAAAACTAATATTTTATTGAAGTAAATCTAACCTTTAGATGGATTATCCTTTACTTATCATTCATATTTTGTATCTTATATTAATCGGACTGTGGTTTATTAATATAAAAATTACTATAATCTTAAATTATATATATAACATACACAATACTTATAAGTAAAACTTCAAAATGAAATGTGTTACAACATTCGAACACCCACGCTTGAGAGTTGGATGCCTAAGCTGCTCTTACATATATATCACTTAAATATATTAAGACTTTTTATGATTGTGTAATTATTCATCTCCAATTGTGTGTGTAAGTTAGGAATTGTGCAAGATTGACTGAAATTTATGTCCACTTTAAAACTTATTTATATTTACAACAAGTACAATACTCGCATGTATATCCATTTTCTAATTTTATTATTCAATGAGGTATATAATTCAGCCTTCATTTACAATCATACTCGATGCATTTTAGTAGGGTTGCTGGTTCTAATGATAGAGCTCTAGCCAACTAAATAATAATTATGAAAATGACTCTAGCTTCCTTTGACCAAATTATTTTCCTTCTCTTTATTTTGAGGGCCAGAAATACAACTCTCAACTCTGGTGTCAATGTGAAAGCCAAAATGGTGTCTTCAAAGACTTCAACAGTACTTGTCCACAAGCTGTGAATGAGGTTGATTGATCACAGCATAGAGATCTCAAATATATCATAATGAAATCCCACAAACTATTTTTCTAAGCTACTTTCCATGAAAAAAAAAATACACAAAGTATTTAAGAAACAATGAGTAAAAGGGATTTAATTGCTTTAATCTATTTCCCATGTACCAAGTTACCAACTACCAAATGAATTTTATATATAGTTTGATGACAAACAAGAAGCAGAACAAAAGACACTATGTCTGAATGAGCAATATGCAGTCCAGCCAAGGGGGGGCTAAATGGGATGTCCCTGCATAAGACATTGCAATATTATAGACACATGGAGTTGTCCCAAGACAAATAAATTTTTTTTTTTCAAAAAAAAAAGAAAAAAAGAAAAAGCACTAAATTAATATAAAAACTGAAAAAAGCAATAAAATTTGATGTATATGTGGTATGCTACTCACACTAACATTAATGATCCAACCCAACACATCCATGTCAGTACCTCACAACTTATTGCTGTGAGGGATGGTGACGGTTTCAATTGTGAAGAAACTGAAAAATAAAAAAACACCTAAATCTACCTCTGCCTTGCTTCTTTCGTGAACCCCTTTTGTTTTCTCTGTATATAAATGCTCATTTGGGTTCTGACAGACTCAGCTTTGGGCCTAAAAATATTAGCATGACCATGGAGCTCAAGTTCTCTACCATCATCACCATCTTCTTCCTCTGCCTGCTTGCCACACCTTACTTTTCAAGAGGTTTGCAACTTTGCACTACTTAATTTTTACTTATTCTATCATTCTCTATCTAATTAATTTGTTTTGGTGAATTATGCAGTAAATGGTCATAATTGAGTTCATTGTTTTGTGTGTTGGTGTGTGTTTTTAGTTGGTGGGTCTTCAGATATGGTGGATACTGAGGTTTATGAGATTGATTATAGAGGTCCAGAGACCCACTCTGCAGTTCCACCACCTAATCACTCTCATGGGAAGCCTCTGCCTTTGATCCACAAAGAAAGTTCCATGGGAAGTCCCAAATTTAAGAGCTTTAGGGGTGGTAACATGGGAAGAATGGTAACAAATCTATTTGGAATTGTAATCTCATAGACATTTATATAAAAATTAGGCTTAAATGATATCTATTTTTGATGGGGGCATTGAAGGGCTTGATATATTGCAGTACTTGTCATTCAAGATATATAAAAACTCAGACTTTTATACATTCATTGTGTTTGTCTTTCTTAATCACTGTATTACCTTATGAGAAAGATGGACACATAAAATATATGTATTTGTAATAAGGAAATTTCTTTTTACTTGGTTGGGGCATATGCTTACATTGATGTTCTCACTTTTATTATGAACTCTTTTGCAGGCGAAGAAAATACATGGATGAAGATTCTTTTGCAGTACTGGGAATGTTAATTAATTTTGGTTAAAGTTTTCACAATTTGGTCCCTTTTACTATAGTTATCCATCGAGAACATAATATTGTTGAGATTGATGGATTAATATGCATGTATGATGAATAGCATTAATATAGCAATGTATAATTTGTTATATGTTTTATATATATATCTTCCCATCGCCTTGTATAAGTGAGGGTTGTGAGATCTTTTTTATATATATATGCTTGAAATAATGTATTATAGTTGTAATTATGATTAATGTTATATACATTTTTAGGTCTAAGAATGCAGACTACCTTACATTCAAACTTATATCATACTCCTTCAGAATTTAATAAGTTCCAAGAATCATATTTAGCAGGTACATAGCTATTTGCATTTACATCTATTTACTGCATTAATTCCTCTTTGAACTTCACAAAATGTGAGATTAAGTACCCTCAGGTTTCTTTGGTTTGCAGATATAGATTTGAGTATATGAATGACATTGGCATATTTTGATTTTCTGAAATGAGTATAGAATGACATTTCCAGAAAATTCATTCATCGAACCAAATCTCAGTGCATGAAACATGGTTTTGCTAGCTAGCTTTCTTTTCATTATGTAACCTTTGAGTGAGAACCCAATTTGATCTCATATTTTTCAATCAGTTATCGCTGTGCACTTCAATGAACATTAATTAATTTGGTTGGGGTTTGGTGGATGTGTGCATGTGTGCCACACATGTAATGTGGCAGTGAGCCTTGCAATGTTTGTGGATTGATGGTAACACCTATGAATGCACAGTTGGAGACTTGGAGGCCACCGGGGGAACCAAAACGACCAAATTAATTGATGCTACCGAGTTTGCTCAACCTACTTAGTTTGGTCGACGTCTACACTTTTTGCAGACCATGATTAATCTAAAAATTAAAAAGTTGAATTCATACAGGCAAGAACCTGTTTTTGTTCCTAACCCTTGACTTGATGGATATGATTATGATCAGTACCTATCCCTTGATATAAAATTAATCCTCTAGCTAGTACTAGACAAACATGCAACTCTTGGACAAGAAAGAGCCAAGAGAAGCTTTGTAATATGGAAGCCTTTTGAGAATAGATATATACCTATACAACTATATGCTTATAGGTACGTATTCCCTAAGCTATTTATATATGAAGGCATTCTCACCAAACCGAAGAGCCGACAACGTTTTGCCACACGCATTATCACTTTCAAAATTGATCAATAATCGGCTAAATTTAAAAGATTAATCACAATCTTATAAGATATGTCTTACAGAGTCTTCTTTCACAATGAGATAAGACTTATGTTAAGTCACCTAGTCTTAAACTAACTAGACTGTAGTTTGTGTTACAATGAATGACTACACAGTCTATGACATAATTGATCTAGAATAGGACACGATTGTGGCCTCTTAGGGTTCTCATGATTATCCTAGACATAATCTTAGGGGAATATTTTATCAATATTGATTTGGTAAGACATCACCCATATTCATGATTTGAGAGATTAGGATGATGTTATGCCATCAACCATGATTTAAGTCATCCTTATGAGTGTCCAGTTTGCCAAAAAGGACATCTTAACCCTCAAGTCCAAACCCCACATATTAATGAGTAAGGACCTCCCATTCTCCTATAAATATGTTGAGAAGAACTTATTTGTTCTTGTGATAAGGACATATGATATATGAGAGAGAGAGAGAGAGAGAGAGAGAGAGAGAGAGAGAGAGAGAGAGAGAGAGAGAGAGAGAGAGAGAGAGAGAGAGAGAGAGGATGCCGGATGGTATCTCAAGGGATAAGTAAGTTATTTTCAAATATGTTACATCTTATTCTATAAAATTAACTAATTAAGCATGTTTTATATACATTAAAATGTATTTTTGTTATTCACAAAAAAAAAAAAATTTATTTTGTCCAAATTCTCTCTTGAGATCCACCTTTTAACATTGGCATCAAATAGTTCATTTTTTTGTTATATCGAAGGAAATCTATTCGTAGACTTATCATAATTCTAAGCGATTATTTCACTCACCTTCAGCACTTAAACTAATCCAAAGACTTACATCATAGAGTTATTTAACGACACAACACATATGCTTTTCATTACTATCTTTTTTTTTTCCTGTTGGTTAAGTCTTTTTCTGTTTAAATTAAGACGAACTAGTTTGGCTACTTCAAACTTAGAGAAAATGCCCTCCAACTGATCAGGTGAAGCCCTTATCCGGATTTCCTCGCATCAACATTATTGACTATACATTACATGATGTAACTCGTTCTTGGGGATTTGGTAAACTTGAGTAGTTTCACACAAAGTACCAACCAAATTCATTGCTCGCAATTACTATTAAAGTAGTTGAATGTGGAGGCTGTGGAGCTATAAATAATCATCACTTTGCTTTCACTATATGTGAACAAGTGGACTTTACTGTTGGAGGAAATGCCAATTTAAATTTTAAACTTCTTATTTCAAAACAGTGAGCCATAAGCCCAACTTTTAATCAATCTTCTTCTAAGAAAGATCCATTCCACTATATCATATATGCCTTGGTTTGTAAGTTTTGAATATTCATGAAAAAGTCAAGTCTACTCTAATTTGTATTAAACTCATTTCTTGTTCTAAATTTGTGAAATAAACACAACTTTAATTTATTCATTAACCAAGCAGACAATAATAACATTCTCAATCTCACTAAGAAGAGAGAATGATGCCAAATCATGATTTTAATCAAGTATTATATACGAAATATTTTCTGAGTGACTATAATATCACATAAGTTTACTCAAATTAATAATTGTAACGCTTGTTATAATTTAAAGAGATAATTAGACTTGGGTTTTTTGAAAAAATAGTTTTAAGATGGAGATCATAGGTGTTTTAAAATTTATAAAATTTTTTTAATTTAAAATAATTTATAAGAATATCCTTTTAATTTATAAGAAAATCCTTTAATTTATAAGAAAATTTTTTTAATTCATAATAAAGTTATTTTTCGATTTGAAGATATTTCCCCCGATTTAAACGGTACTTTCTCTCCTAGTGTATAGAGTGGGCTTTATAAAATTGTCAAAAAAAAAAAAATAAAAGAACTTAATTAAAAATCCTAAGTTACTACCGATTTTAATCTAAAAACGACTCACATAATAAACTGAACTTTAAATCATCCTAATTTAAATGCAATGAGAACACCACATCAGCATGCACTACTGTTACGGTCATTCAGAAAATTTCTCATTATTAGTAGATCAGTCCGCAAATAGTTGTTTGTCACGTGGAGATTTTATACGTGTCAAGAATGTAAACAGTGACTTGATTAGTGAGTTTAGTACGTGCCGCAGCAGATTAGAACCACGAAAGGGTATTTAATGGCGGTGGTGACGTGGAAGACGTTACTGAATATGCGGTTCACACGGTTTGTAGCTACCGACGACTCCGAGACAGACAAGACAGAAACACCTCTCAACCTCGTTTTCTACCACCTTCCTTTCCTACTTTCAATTTCATTCTCTCTGCGATTCAATTTTTTAGGGTTTTGATTTCTCTCTGCGATCAACTATGGCGACCAACAGGGAGAGCAACGTCCACGAGGAATCGAACCCTCTTCTGAGCAAGCACCAGCAGCAGGTGGAGGAGAAGCCTCAAAAGGATGCTGAGAAACCCGCCAAGGAATCGCCGGAGACTCAGTCGCCGGAGCAGATGGGGCAGGTGAACGGGTGCGGTAATGGGTGCGGGTGGACCGCCGATGGGCTGCCGTTGGGCCACGGGAGCGTGGTGGGTGAGCCCATGGGCCGGAACCATTGGGACTCCAGCCTCCTTGCCTGTCTTGGCCGCAATGATGAATTCTGTAGCAGCGACCTTGAAGTTTGTAAGTCTTTCCTTTTTCATTTTTTTTTCAATTCAGGTTTAGCTCTGATATATTGGATTTTAGGTGACTAATTAATTAATTAATTGCATTTGGGTATTGGAAATTGGGGCTAAATTGGCTCAATCATAGCATTGAAATGGCATTATTACGTATTTTAGATAACAATGCTTCACAATTCGACTGGATCTCAATCGATTACTCTATGATCTGCTATTGCAATATTGTTTGGATTGAATATATAATGTTATTATATAATAACAGAATGCGGTAGCGTTTAAGCCATGCCTTCCCTCACTAATTCAAAGATGGGATTTTGCAAACTGTCTGGGGTCTGGATAATTATCCATCTTGTTGATTGCCATACTGGCCCAAGCAGTAGCGTGAACCTAATGGCCACAATGTCTTTTTAGATGTACCATTCTACAATTTGGTATTTGTTATTGATTGGATCCCAATAGGCAATAGCCTTCGATTTTATTCAAGGTCTTGGATGATTTGGAATTGATCATGTGCCTTTGCCTGTTTTGTTTTTTAATTTTCTGTAAGGGATAATTGTGAATCTGTGATAATTCTCTTTGATCTCTCTTTAGATACTTCTCTTCTTTTACAAATGTAAGGTTTGTGGCTTAGCAGTATGTCATAAATTACATTCGTCTGATCCCTAAATTTAAGGGAAAAAAAAGTGTGATTAAAGAAAAGTACTTTTTTATTCATTTAGATTTTGTTTGAGTAGATACATTTACGTGAAGCGGTGATGTGACCAAACCTGTTAGTCCAGATTTTCTTAATTTTTGCACATGGGAAAATATGACAATTGTGTACCTGGATGAAAGAGTTGGATAACTTGTTGACTAATACTTGATAATCAGTGCTTCGGGATCATAAGATCATATTTCTTTATAGTATGCTGTTCCAGTTGTCATTCCTATGTTATCAACATTTTTCACACTAATCTGATGACTTCTGGTTAGGCCTTCTTGGAAGTATGGCTCCTTGTGTGTTGTATGGAAGCAATGTTGAGAGGCTTGGATCTGCTCCTGGGACGTTTGCAAATCACTGTTTGCCTTACTCTGGTCTGTATCTAATTGGAAATGCCTTTTTGGGTGGGAACTCTCTTGCACCATGGTTTTCATATCCTAGTCGTACTGCTATCCGCCGCAGGTTCAACCTAGAGGCAAGTCATATTTTTCCCCCCAATGAATATGGCTTTGATTCAGTTAAACACTTAAACTAAACTTAGCCTGGTTACTTTAGAGGTTAAATTCTGGTTATGCTTGTATGTCTCTAAAATTTTGCTTCGTTTCTATGGTCCCTTTCTGTTGTATGGCTTTCCAATGAATCCATTCATAAAACATAGTACTTATATTATCTGGCTCAAAGCTTTACATAGTGAATTTTGGCCTTGTTTTACATATTCAAACAAGAGAGCTTGCCCTGTAAAAATTATGGCGAAGTTGAGGTGAATTGAAACTTTGCCAAGGATTTGCTTCATTTGGCTCTTTTGCTTGTCATGCACATATATATTGAGGGGGAATAATGAAAGAGGAGAGCATCTAAATTTGTGGTTTTATTGTTTTTTGTTTTTGATGAGCAGGGCAGCTGCGAGGCACTTAATAGGTCATGCGGGTGCTGCGGAAGCTTTGTGGAAGATGAGCTACAAATGGAGCAGTGTGAGACCACCTGTGATTTTGCAACTCATATCTTCTGTCATCCATGTGCTCTTTGCCAAGAAGGTCGTGAGCTCCGTCGCAGGCTGCCTCATCCTGGTTTCAATGCTCAACCAGTTTTGGTTATGATCCCTCCTGGGGAGCAGGCCATGGGCCGTGGAGCTTGAGAGTGAGCTTCCTGGGCATGAGACGCTCGTACCCTGTGTATACTTAAGTGCGCTTTAATATCTAGAACCGTGTTAAAATGCATTGAGTTATCTGAACCGCATCTTTTACTTGGTTTGTGCAATCAAGTATAAATAAGATAAGATGAAAGTGTAGACTTTTGTGTATGTTGTGATTGTATGTACTATGTAATACATGATAGCTTGGACATGTCACATGACCGTGTGTTAAATGCAAAATATAATTGGAAGTGGAGAAATTAAATTGGCCAGTTTGTTTTTTATAGAGGCTGTTTCTGATATCCACCTTGCATATATTTTTCCCCCTCTATTGGTTGATTCTCGGCAATCAGCCTACCAGAACTCAACTAAATGGTTTGTAATCTTTCTCTAACCATCAACTAAGCCAAAAAATCTTGGGTCTTAGGGAGTAACTTAAGCTTCCAAATTTTAGAACAGATGGTAGATTGATCATTCATATTATTTACAGTCATCTAGTCAATTTAATTATGAAAACCCCATTGGGCACCCCAAACAAATTCATCCTCGCTCTCACAAAATGCAAAAAGAAAAGTTTGAGGAACCAGATATTAGTCACATTTTAGATTATATTAAATATTTATTGCACGCATAACACACCATCTCAGTCTTCATGTATTGATGTGTATAATGTGTAGAACATACATTGCTACCTCAAATTTTACTTATGATCAAACAATAGCTTGGCTCAAAAGCCAAATAATTCACAAGCCCATATTGATCTTGTATTGAACGAGATACATTTCGCATCACACTCACAATGAGCAGCACGAATACATGGTTAAAGAATGGCTAAGACGTGAATATAAAACATCCCTTGGTAGGCAGTCCTTGTTATGGTTAACGAGGAGTACTTGCATGTCCCGGGGATACCAACAGGTGGCATCCCCATCCTCCCCTCTCTCTCTCCCTTAATTATAATTTATTTCTGACCTCTATTCCATATCACTCAAACTCAAAACATTAAAAAACAACTAAAATATTCCTTTCTAAGTTCTAACTATTCCTTTTAAGAAAGGAAATACGAGTACATAAAGGAAATTAATGAGATAAAAACTGTATTTTAAGATCAGCATTCTCACTCCCTGGTCTCTACGCTGATACAGGGTTAAACTTCCAACTACAAAGTTCAATACCATCTGAGTATTAAGGGAAAAGAAACTACTTCAGAATCCCAAACACATGAGGTGGAAAAACTTCTGAGCAAAACAGTTCTACATGGAAAGTGCAATAGACCATATCATGTCTTTCATATTTACTCTCCTGGAGCAGAGACGCCTTGCTTCAGTCTCTCCCTTTTCAGCTTCTTCTTGGACACCGGCTTCTTCTTTTTCGGGGGAACAGCTTTCTGCGCATACACGTAAAGTGCATAGTTTCCAACAAGGAAAATCGCTAGTAGTCCACCAACAACAAGTAAAACTATCAATCCAGGGTTAAACCCTTTCATCCCAGCATCCTTGATCACATCTCCCTGCACAATCACCAGAGCAAATTATATTTCCACACACAGACACACAAGCAAAACAAAAGAATGAAATGTGGAAAGGAAAGCTGCCATCCACTGCCCAACATTTGCCTCAAGTAGTCCCCAACAATAATTGTCATTATTCATTTTCTTCATGTAACTGAGTATTAGTACACACATTTATCACATAAAACCTAGTGTAGATGAATCGACACCCAATTCCCGAAATTATTTCCACTTGAATTGAATTGTTTCCCTTAATTATATGTATATGAAGACTGCAGGAAACAAGTATGTGAAAGATCCCCATTGACTTAGCCTTGCCACTCTCCTTCAACAAGTACAAACAAAACAGTTTTTCAAAAAGAACCCAGTTAAATATAACGGAGAATAATGAGCATACTCCTTGCCTTCTATGAACCTGTATTCATAAGGGACTATCTCTTCCCACACAAGTCCACATTAAATGCTTAAATATATTAAAAGAACAAGTAAATTACACAAGATTGGTTTGTAAGGACAAATTGCAAGGAAGTGGATTGAATTTTTGAACAAGTTGGTATTACAACAAAGCTTAAGTAAAGAAGCAAAGAATCAGAGCTGATGCCAAAACTGGCATAGGAGATACAGGTCATCAAATATATGGAAATAGATTGGAAGAATGCCTCAAATTGACTAGCACAGACGCATACATGCACCCACCCACCCACCTACAAACTTCATAGTGATATAGAAAGTGACCAAAATTCCAAGAAAATTTTATCTTTACTTTTAGAAAACAAAGCTAAATATAGTTTTTCCCTTTGGCTAAGCTGAAAAAGTTAGGGGATGCGGTAGAAACCCCATATCCAAAAATAGCATCTGTCAGCTGAAGGCAAGCCAATCGCAGTATTAGCCTGACCAGTTGCGTGAGTTGGTGAGACTCGAACTCATGCTTCGTTCAGATAAATGAGTTCATACCACTAAACCACCCCACTGGGGGGGCAAGCTAAATATACATATAGATCAAATAATTCATCTATTACATTGATGGACCAAAAACCCATTTCTATATGAATCGACAAAAATATACTCATACACATTGGCTCCAAATTACATGCATTCCAAGCAACATAACCTATGCAGACAAACCAGTTGTCATGATCAAATCATTTTGGCCAGATGTTCCTTGGCATCTGAATCTCTGATCATGCATTGAACTAAAATATAATTACATATGAAAACACATCAACAAGGAACAAAAGGCATAATTGGGAAAACTCCTACAAGATTAAGGTGGCATTTGGTTCATGATCCGCACACAAGAGACACAACAAATCGGAAAACAACCCAAAATCTGGATTGTATCCTATAATTTCCAGATCACGAAAATCCCATCCCATAAAATATATTGTCTGATCAACCAAACACAAAGCAATCTATGTAATATTCCAACATTTCTAGCCATGCATGCATAACATTCGACGAAAGGAACCCCCCCAACCAAAACAAAACAGCTCCAGTTTCGAAATCTAAATTCCGATTCTCAAAATACAGATATCTGAAATTACTGAATAAATTTCTGAGGGTTTTAGGAAACCATACCACGCGATCGAAGGAGGGGGGGACCTTGTTTGCGAACTCGTCTTCCATGGCTGTCTGTCTCGCTCTGAGCCTGAGAGAGAGAGAGAGAGAGAGAGAGAGAGAGAGAGAGAGAGATCCGGCTCACTGCACCAACTGGATTAGAGAGAGAAGGTTCGAGAAGGACTTAAATATGAGACTTGAGAGCGAGATCTACTAGCAAGTAGCAACGCATGGGATTGGGTCTCATAATTAGAAATTTGTTGGCCTTATCATCTTTGGGTTTGACTTTTGGCGATTGGGCTGGGCTTGCTGACTGGGGTCGGCCCATTACTTGTTGGGAGCTTAGAGCTATTTGGGCTTCTGTGGACTGCTTAAAGGCCCAGGGAAAATTTGCATTCTGATTTCTGATTAAACTCTATCCATGGGGACCATGTTATGGCAATTGGTTTTGCTTAACTTATCAAGTCATATTGATCAAAACTAAAATGTTCCTAAATGCATTTCCATTTAAATTCCAAGATTGAAAATTTTCAGTTCTAAGTTTTGCTTGATGGTTGAACCATTTTTCTTCATGCATAAAGTAGCAAAATAATTTTTATGAGATTGGTCATGGGTGCAATATGTCGGCCTCTCATAATAGTTGGGTGCAATGTGTTGGCCTCTCATAATAGTGAGTGTGTGATTCACTATTATTTATGGGTTATGCATCAATTATATGAGAGCCCGACGCAATACGCTAGCCTCATTGATAATACGCGCGATTCATCCAAATGTTTCCCATCATACATCTATAAATCACATATCAAACTCAAATTTCCTTAACCTTAAGGAATACAAACACAGATGGAACAGGACGGGGGACATGGGTTGATATGGCTGAAATAATTAAACAGGGCTACCCCACGAAATTTCAAATCAGTATCAAACTATCAAAGTGGTTTTTATTTTTTATTTTTCTATTTTTTTAAAGGGAGTATCAAAGTGGTTTTGTTCTGGTAAGTATATATGTTCTATGTCGTATGGGTGGGACCTATTTTTCAGTAGCCTCCATGGACCACTTGGCATTTGATTTTCTAATTAATCAAAAATGTAATATTGTAATGTGTAATGTATATTTTCAAGTATTTTAGTTCATTACTTTCAGTGCTGACAAGATTCTCAAATACACATGTTTAATTAAGATCCTTATATGGTCCTGTACTCCTGTCTAAAAGAAAATGGTGGGTATATATATGGTCGGTAGAAGGCACACTTCACCATATCTAAGATTTTGGGATTTCTGAAGAAAATACGAGTTTAAAAAAGGTACTTGCTTATCCAATTGGGGAATGCCACTTCAGCAAATGGGTTTGGCATGGTTCTCATCATAGCAAAAACAAAATGCAACTTGGACCACTTGGTGCTGCATTTTCTGTAATTAGTCAGTGATTCACGCAAAAAGAGTTGGGTTATTTTTTATTACAGAGAAGTACAAATTTGTACAACCATGAAAGTAGAAAGAGATAATAGTATAATACAATAGGATCGAGTACTAACTATTGAGTTTGTCTCTGGTACATTATTGTAGGATATCAGAAAATTTTATATTGATAGTAGAAAAGTGATCTTATCAATTTGTAAGGATCAAAGAATAATTGTATTTCATATGATTGTTGGGAAACTATGAAACTCGTATAGTCACAACAAGTAATAAATTACCATATTATTTGACACATCAATTGGTAATTAAAAGTTAGAATAATAGTTGATAGGTTATAATATTGATTTTTTTCTTTAGTGTAAAAAAAGAAAATATTGCAAAATATACGAAATGGTGTTTGAATGCTCATAGTAAGTTTTGAAAGCTCTGTTACATCCCACATTTATCAAAGAAGAGAATGACTCCTCTAGTAATGTTGAAGTTAGAAAATTGGCTGTTTGCACTTGCTTCATTTAAAAGCATGAGACAGGAAGCAATGGAGTTTTGGCAATTATTCATGAACTGGTAGAGGGAGTTTAGCCATTCAAGTTTGTATATGATGCTGACATGGTGAGCTGGATCTGGGCCACATGGCCAGGGAGCATAACATGGAGGAGTTTCAGGGAAATTGTGATGCAATTGCTCTCCCTTTTAGGATGAATGAGAGGTTCATATCATTGAAGTTCTAACCATGCCTAGTAAGTAGGAAATTTGCCTATCTTTTAATGTTACTGACCAAAGTCTTGGGGGTCTAGCTTGTAAATTCCAAGGAAAAAAGGTCCTTTAGTTATGCAGCTTTTACCATAATTGTAACTGGCCCTTGTTTTAGTGCAGTCCATAATGCATGACTCATGAGGCCACTTCAAACTTAACTTACCTTCTATTTCCAAGATGTTTTTTTGGGTTGTGTTTGATATTTATCTCCCTTTTTTGGGCAAAATACTATTTATTTGCTTAAGTTTATGGAAAAGCCTCTAGCCAAGTAAAAGAGTTCTACCATGAAATGACACAAAATGATAGAGGTTATTTTTACAAACTAATAGTTTGGCGTGTGAGTAAGATTTAAGTTGTAAATTCGAGTATTCGGACAAAAAAAAGAAGTTATAGATTTGAGTATTCAAATGGGACAAGGTAAAGATTTATACACTTTTTACATAATCGCTATACATGTTTTACATGATCGATATATGAATTGAGATTGGAGATGATCGAGAGTATAAAGGACCTTCTCAAACTCATGATTGCAAAAGTCACCTAAAGAGTAAGAGACTTCATGATTCAATTCAAAGAAAGGCATGGAGAAAAACTGGCATGCATTGAAGAAAAAACACACACCCAATTGCAGAAACATAAAAGAGGAAACGCAAGCTCAAATATGGGAAAGAAAACCAAAAGAAAGAAGAATAAAAATGTGCCTTTGATGTAGTTATTACCTATTACAACTTTGAAAGGAACATTCGTGAATTCAATTATACATAATAGATCATTTTTGTTCCGTTACACCCACCACCACCACCATCATCAATCACAACAACGAAAAGAAGTTTCCAAAAAGCTAATAATATATATGCACTCTTTTCCTCTATGCTATAATACTTTACCAAGCCCCTACTCAAACTCTAATGCCTCTGCTGCTTTTTGACTCTCTGTGGATTCATTGAGATTGCTTGTCAAAGAAAGCAATCCATCACCCACCTCTCACTTCTCACCTCTTCACCATTCACCAATCAAACTAAGAAAATAACTCCCACTCATTTCCTTTGCCTCCTACAGTCCTACCAATCTGACTCACTTTAGATTGTACCAATTAGGAGATCATAGTATCTGTATTAATGATTCCTAACACCAAAAATTTTGCTGCTAATTAATTAAACTCCCTAATTAATCTGCTTGCATGTTATTGTTGTGTCATACATACAAAAAATAAATAAATAAATAAAAATATACACCGTTTGATTAGATGACCATCATCAGACGATATGATGATCCCCATCACCAGCACCATCGAGGCTTTTCTCTGAAGAGGAGGTGGAGATGGTGATCATAGCTGGAGTGTTGTACCTAGGTTGGTTGGGTGTTTTCTGAACTTCAATTTTTTTCCACAGTTGAAGGATAGTATATTCATATATACCATCTCTTTGGCTTGCTCTTTCATGTGGAATTCGTTTCTTATTAAATTGACATAATATTTTCAAGGAAAAAATTTGTTCAATATATCTCTCTTTGCATTAACTCCTATGAGCTCACACTGTATGCTATTTGTGTCTGCAATTGCATCTGCTACAATTTTCTTTTTTTCTCTAATGACATTAGTCACATTATTAAACTGCTAGTGGAGTTGGTTATACCATAGGAATGATGATGCTCTAGCTTGCATAATCTAGAAGTGTTTGGAGTTTTCAGTACAGCTTGAGAACTTGTTGCATGTCTAAAACGAACTTGGAAGTTGGATGTTCAGATGAAAAAATGTGAAAGAAATTAAAATAGACAGAATGGTAGCTACAGAAAAACAAAACAAATCCATCTGGATTCTAATTTTTTAACAGCTCCACGACTGAAAAATTAAAAAAAGAACATGCCACTCGAATGCTTGAAAACCCTGCTTCTTTTGCCAGACTTTGAAATTCTTTCTCTGTCCTCTCCTTTCCCGTCGGATTGGTATTCATCATGTACATATCAAACTGATACAAGTTTTTAGCAGAAAGACTGGTTTCAGGGGCTTCTAATATCACCATGTCCACCAGTATCACTTTCCCATGGTCTGACAAGGCCTCGTAGCAATTCTTCAGTATCATCAAGCAATGTTTGTCATCCCAACCGTGCAGAATCCACTGTTTATAAAAGCCATTGCATCAGTTAAATCAGTGTCTTCAGCAAAAATAGGCATTTGTTTTGGAACATGCTCTTTAAATAAATGTTTGATTAGTTCAAACAAATCTAACCTTCATGAAAATGGCATCTCCTTTTGGAATCCTTGCAAACATATCTCCTGCAATGTGCTCTATTCCTGAAGCAAAAATCTTCCAGAAGTTAACAAGGCACAGTGAATTATATGGAGCTACACTAAATTGTCTGATGGAGAGGGGAGGGGGGAAACAAAGGTTTGATACCATACCAGGATAGGAGGGAGACTTTTCTATCACAGAAGCCAAATCATAGTTGATACCCTTGATAGCAGGGCACTTGGAGACAATCATGTTAAGGATGGTACCATCACCACCACCTACATCCACCAGTGTATTTAGGCCTTCAAAACCCCTGTAAGTGTCCAGGACCTTCCTCATAAAGATGGGGTTAAACTCTTTCATTGAGTCCTTGAATATTCCACCTAATCTAGCATCTTTCCCAATGTAATCCACCACATTCATTCCATAGGCGTGGCTAAATGGAAGTCCTCCTTCCAAAACTGCATCTTTCAAATGATACCTGCCATGACATAATTTCATAAAGAAGTTACAAAATGGTGATGTATGGATATGACCAAATTAACAGGGTTTGTATATAGCACTATATACCAGCTATCTATGATGACCTTGTCATGGCATAGATTTAGAAAAGGGGCAAGTGATGTTCCATCCTGATTCCGAATGAAGTATTTGGAGATGGGTGACAACCCATAAAGCCTGAGAACCTCCCCATCTGTTTGGTGGGTGGTAACAGAGCAAGTGAGGACAGAATAGGCCGAGAGAAGGCGAAGCATACGATCAAGAACCAAAGGGGCATCTGGGTTGTTGTGTGGGGGAAGCTGGGATGCTATTTGGGAAGGTGAAAGCAGGCCTTCAGGGCCAGCTCTGTGTATTATGTCAAGCACACCAAGCTCTATGGCTGCTTTAAGCACCATAGGCAGCACTGCTGCGCTTGCTAGTTGCATAGCATATTGGGAGTGAGTATCCTCTTCATTGGTGAACATTCTCAGCTGGTTTTGCTCCAAGTTCATGTGGAATTTGGTCTTCCAAAGTAGGGAATATTTGGAATGTTGGTAACAGGTTGCCTTGGAATTGGGAGTGAGTCTATATTAGCTATGGATTTATTGTTTTTGTAAATCTTTATATAGCCATGAGAGATTTTAACACCATCAAGAATCTGAACTTTTTTAATTCTCAAAATGAAGAAGAAATTGTGCGTGTAGAGATTAGAATATTCTGTATGTCCTATGTGAATTTGGCCTTGGTATTATAACTTCCATTTTGGTGGCTTGACTGGGCCAGTGTATATTGAAAGTCATAGGTTTCTAGAATTGAGAAATTGATGTTGCAAGTAACCCTTTTCCATTGGTTATTCTTCAATGGCCAAAATTAATTAACTTTAAGAAAGTAAAAAACAGAATCTGTGAGGCTCTTGGATTGCAGCTGTGGGGTTCACTGTTTTTCTTAAAGTTACTTTTTACACTCAAACCACTTTCAAAAACAAAATACTCTTATTTCACAGCTAATTAAAGTCAAAACAATACCAAACTAGTCCTAATAAGGTCTTTTAACTCTCTCTAACATTACTCATCAGACCGTTTTATTGGGAACATTTTGGTAATTAGCAAAGCTAATAAGAGAACATTGCAGCATTGCATAATTGCACAAATGCTCAAGGGGTCATTTGACTTTGAACAAGTCTGTGCAACGCGCTTATTCCAGAATTTTTCGAAGTATCCATCATATTTAAACTCTTTGTAGAGCGGTGGGTGGTCATGGCTGATCAGCTCCTTGGCAGGCCCAATCACTGCATCAGGTGATGGGGAGTAGAAGGTTGGAATCGATATTCTCTCTCTGTTGCGGTTCACAACAGCTCTGTGGAGCACACTCTTGTACCGATCGTTGCTAATTACCTGATTAATACAAGGAAAAATGGAAAAAAAAATAAATAAATTAGAATTGTGTGTTTTTTGTGCTACATGGTGGCGGAATCCCAAATATGATCGAGCAACAAAGTAACATGGGCCTAGGGTGGCTCTAAGATTCTAAGGGTCGAGACAAATTATAAAAATGAGGTTTCGATCTTTGTGTGCATTAAGGTGATTTATATTTTTACTAAGTACACACAAAAATCATCATAATATGTTAGTTTATATAATTTAAAAGTCTAGCGATTATCTCATTTACCTACCCTTGTAACCAAGGAGGAAAATTTCAAAATTTTCGGTGAAAATTTTGTTTCTTCAAGAGTGGGAAATTTTATCAAAATATCAACATATTTTCATTAATATTTCAAGAACTTTTGCCGAAAATATCAGCTTGGGACTGGGTGAGGTCCTTAAATCTTTAGTAATTTAATGATTAATTTGAAGATTGAAATTGCAGAGACTAGAACTTTAAGGATATTTTGGTTGTGCACTTGTGCTCTGCCTCTAATTAGAGTTGTCATATTATATACTCAATATCCGTGTGACCGGAAACAGGGGATATGATGAGTTTGTATCCATGAATTAGGTTATTACTTTATAATGATTTTAGTTCTTATTACAGGTTGTTGTGTGTGATGAAAGATTATATGTGAATTGATTAAATCTAATGAGGCATGATGGGTAATGAAATAAAACTCTCATATTACCAGCAGAGTGCTTGTATGAATTCTGTTAAACATGTACCTTAAGGTCCTTAATTAACAACAAAAAATATATTACGACAGGCAACACATGTACATATCGCAGTATGAAGTTGATGAAATCCAAGGTACTAGCTAGGCCTGACAATTATACCCTTTCTTCATTGACAATTAGACAATTTAGACCTTTGTTCGGATTGTATTTTTGGGCTAAGCTTATAATATCAGTTGGAGCTGGGTGGATTTTGGGCAGACTTTCTAGGCAGGACTTGAAATTCGGGTTGATCTTGGGCCAGACCCAAATCAACCCAAACAAGGCCCAGCCCAGTTTTATTTATATACAAATATTATGTTTTTGACCGGTTTAACAAATACCTATCTCTGGAGTGATGGTTAAATTGATGTTTCCTCACTTAAAGGTAGTTGTTCAAGTCACAAAGTGTCAAAAATGTTAAGCCTTAGGGTTAGCCCAAATGGTAAAAGTGGGTGGGGGTAATAATTAAGATTAGAGTTGGTCCAGAGTTCAATTCCTTCTAATGTAACCAAAAAAAAAAAAAATGTCAAAAATGTTGTTGAACACAACCAAATCTTCAGCCTTATTGGATCTGTCAGAATTTCACCCCTATGGGCCTGAACTTAATCATAAAAAAACTAAACACAAATTTACTCCAATTGGGCAGACCCAAATTTAGCCCATCTTCAAGATCTGTGTCAGCATAGAGTTGTAAATGCAGTTGCACAACTTACACTAGATTTTTTGAGTGTTGGAACAGCCTCAAGAGGGCGTTGGAGATGAATGTGAATTTTTCTTATAAGTTTTGAAATTGAACTTTACCTTTTCGAATATTTTTAAAGGTAGTGACTAGTGAGACCCTTATAAATAAAAGTAAATTACTTTAAAATCTATTTTACAACTCTTAATGATAAACAAGCTCACCTAAAAAATTGGAATGATGAATAAGTCTACTTTGTACAAATAGAGCTTACGTTATGTTTTGTTCCATGTTGTTTGTGCCGAGCGCTTGGCGGTTTTTTTTTTTTGTTTAAAAAAAAAAATGGGCAAATTGCGATTGTTACACAGTAACAATTTATATGGTATTTTTGTAATTTAAATAGCTACTGTCGCACAGTAACAATGATTGTCACTGTCTGACAGTGGTAATTTTCGAACGCATAGTGGCAATTTTCAAGCGCACAGTGGCAATTTACCGAGCGCTCGGCTCATTAAAGTGGACTGACATGTCACTGTGTTTTTGCAGGTGGGGTGCCGACCGATCAGGGTATTTTTCGTTTTGGACTTAAAAAAAAAAAAAAAAAAAACCTTATAAATAATGGACTTGACAATTATTTACCAAACCTTTTCTTGGAATTTTCCATATTATTATTATTTGTTTGTTGCCAAATGCAAAAACAGAAACGACACCACTCAGCTTAATTACCTTTAAAAAAGTCACCGAAAGCTCCTTAAAAGAAAGGCATGTTTTCATTGCTTTACTAAAAGGAAGACGCATGTATCTCTATGCTAATTGGTTTTCGCTTTTAAGTCAAGTACTCAATGGGAAGACTCTCTTTTTAAGTCATTTGGTCATTCATGAGCAGCTTTGCTTTAAATTGTTAACACGATCCTGGAAATTGAACCCTTTATTTCCATGATTAGATATATATACACCTAACAAGCTGTGATTTGGTATTTTCCCAGCAGTTTGTTTGTTTACAACACCTCTAAGAAACCTCCTCTTCGAATGCATCTTCTCATCTCATCGATGTACTCATAAAGTTAGATCGAGTCACCTAATTTGTTTAGTAAATTTTGTTCATAAAATAATATGACAATATTTTGTTTATTTAAATCTGAGCCTACCATCCATACTTTAGTGATCCTCTCATATATTGCCATCCAGAAAAAAATTGAACCACACTGTCATTTGAGTTAAAAATTTGTTGCGATGTGGGAGCCATACTTAACATTTTAAGATTTCATCTTCTAAGAAACAGAAAAATAAGCCTTAAATAAATCCAAAAACAGCAGAACGTGCTTAAGAAGATGAACATACCCTTAGAAATTGATCACATGTTATATTTTAGATGAAAATCTTAAGGGAATTAAGTATGCGTACCACATTGCAACAAATTTTAAATTAAAGTAGCAATATGATCTAATTTGTTTCTTTAGGTGACAATGTGAGATTACCCCAAAAATTGGGTGGCGTAAGGACTGAGCGAGGCATACAAAGATCTTTAATATTTATTATAAGAAAGATGCTTGACAACCTAATATATATTAAATATTGCTGGTTACGAAATGAAACAAAAGAAAAGACACCAGAGTACGTCTAGCGGTCCCCATAACCACTGTTACCAGCGGGCATTATTGCATGCCTTTAGTAGAAGACATTGTTTGCATTTGTTTGACTAAAAGAAAGGTGCATGTATGTAACTTTATGGCATGCTTTGCTGTAAATTTGTTTGCACGATCCAGGAAGTAGACCCAGTCAATTAAAGCCTTATTTTCCACTGATCAGATACATACACACCAAACAAGCAGTGATTTGGAATTCAGTTCCTCAGGCCAAGTAGTTTGTTTGTTTGTTCATCTATGGCTCTTGTACCAGTATCTCAAACAACCTCCTCTTCCAATAGCACTACTTCTCCTTCTCATCATCCAAGCCATTATGACGTGTACGTTCTTGAGTTTCAGAGGAGACACTCGCAAGACTTTTACTGACCACCTCTATACAGCTTTTGTGGACCAAGGCTTTCACACGTTCCGGGATGACGATGAAATTGAGAGAGGAGAAGACATTAATCCGGAACTGCAGAGAGCCATCCAACACTCCCGAAGTTCTGTAATTGTGTTTTCAAAAGAGTACGCGTCTTCCACATGGTGCCTTGATGAGCTTCTCATGATCCTTCAACGCAAGAGCACCTCCCACGATGACCATGTCGTTTTACCAGTCTTCTATGATGTGGATCCAACCCAAGTGAGGAAGCAGACAGGAAGTTTTGCAAAAGCATTTGCTCGACACCAGAAAAGTAGTCGATGGTCGAACATGGTCAAACAATGGAGGGCGGCAATTCACAAGTTGCAGATCTTGCAGGGATGGTCTTACAAAATGAAGCTGATGGGTGCGTTAATTATGACTCTTTCTGAATTTCATTATGTCCTGTTTCAATTATATAAATATAAATCTAGCTAACAGTTCAGAATGTAGACTATTATCTTAGGACCTCATATATGATAACATTATTCCTCCATGTACTTTGACGAAATGTTTATTCTTTCTTGTTTTATTTAATTTTGGTAATTTCGTTCATATATTTCCAATTTCATAGTAATTAAGTCAAATTCACTAACTTAATTTGACGGAAAATTCGTCATAAGTGGCAGCATGTGAGTGACATTTCAAACATCAAATGGATGCATATATGAATCCCTACGCGCTGCAACTGCATATTTTTCCAAACTAATTGTGTACAATGGCGGCTAGGGGCTTACATAAGCATCTATCGAGGTGGAGTAAGATATCCAAAATGTCACTCATGTGTGCACTCTAGATTTTCCGTCAACAATTTAAACATAGTTAATTATTTGACTTAATTGTTATCGTATTGGAAATACATGAATTAAATTGCCAAAAAAAAAATAATTAAAGTGAAAATTTCATGAAAGTACAAGGAGCAAAAGTGTCAGTTGACTTTTCATTTTTATAATTATGATTTAAAGATAAAAAAAAATGAGACTTAGAGTCCAGTCTATTTTATGAGTTTTTTTTAGACTAAAATCGGTAGTGATTTAGGATTTTTAATTAAGTCTTTTTATTTTCCTTCTTTGACGGCTTTATGTTAGGTTTTAACTCTAAGATTTTGGGCAGAGTTAAACCTAATATGCAGCCTCTATAAAGCCCACTCTACACTCTAAGAGGGAAAATACCCTTTAAATCGGAGAAAGACTTTATTATGAGTTAAAATGATTTTCTTATAAATTTTAAAACACCTCCGGTCTCCATTTGAAAATTATTTTTCTAAAGAATCTAAACCTAATTATCTCTGAAAAAATAACGAGAAAAAGAAAATAAAAGAGACGAAATATGTGAAGGAGAGAGAGAAGAGAAAATACATGTAGAATGAGAAAAAAAAAAAAAAAAAAAAAAACTAAAAATCATTCCGAAGAGTTTTCATTTTTTTCAATTTAGTTTTATGCATTCTCTTTCATTTTTTCTCTATCATCCCTCATCCACCTTCCTTCTTGGTCTCGTATCTTTAATTTCTAAGTGTCTTTAACTAAAAACAAAATTAAAACCATAACGTACCAAAAAGATTAACAAGCGCGACCTTAATTTACATTGATTCTAATCAAATTTAAGGCAATTAATTTCTGGTATTGGGCATGCTCTAAATACATAGGCCCCACATCACAGTAAAAGGAGGCCCCACAGCTACAACAGCTGGTGCATCCGCTGATGCTCTGATACGTACATATGACACATATATAATACAATTTTGGAGCTATTGACCTTTAGTTTAAAAAAAAAAAAAAGGAATTTGTTAGAATACTAGCACTTAAGCTATAGTAATCAATGATTCTCCGTATTTGAAAGAAAGCAAAAAAAGAAAGAAAAAAGAAAGCAAGTTGTAGTTTTAAGTGATTTCCGTAGTCGATCATCATTTGATTAATAAGGTGATTCTCGCATTCATGCTTCAGTCATCGTTATGTGGTTCAAATTAAATTCTATATAGAAATACTTTATGTTAGTCTTATACAAGAAGTTTTTCATACTTAAAGATTCTCTTATAAGATTCCAGATTCTTATATAGAATCTCCATTCGAACAAGCTTCATGTATAAGATTGGTATAATTCCATATAAGATTCGATCTGGACCAGATGTGAATGACCCAGGTATGGATGGGAGAATTCTCGTTGATTAATAATCCCTAACTAGTCATAATTTAATTCCAATATTCATAAAACATGATTTGTGATTTGAACTATTGGTTTAACTTTTTAAGAGATTCTTTCCTATTGTTCTTTCTTTCATGTTAATTTTTAACATGATTTGAACTATCTAATACGTTAAGCATTCATCCCATTGTTCGTACCTTAATTATAACTCATCATGACATGTTTGAATATTTGGTTGTTTCTTTTTTTGCTTTTCATTTTAAATGCAATTTTTTAGGTACGAGTCAAAGTTCATCAAAAAGATTGTCAAAGTGATTGGAGGCAAACTACGTCGTACACCCTTAAAAGTATACCCCAAAATGATTGGAATCCATTCTCAAACCGGAAACATTAATTTATGGTTACAAGATGGATCAATTGATGTTGGCATACTTGTAATTTATGGGATGCCTGGAATAGGGAAAACAACTATTGCTAAATTTGTCTATCATACAAACTTGAGAAGATTTGAAAGAAGCAGTTTCCTTGCAAATATTAGAGAAATTTCGAAACTACCCAATGGCTTAGTTGAAATACAAACACAACTCCTTTCCGATATTTTGAAAGGAAAAAAAGTGAAGATACAAAGTGTTAGTGAGGGAATGACTAAGATTGGAGATGCTATAAGCTCTAAAAGGGTTCTTCTTGTGCTAGATGATGTGGATCATATGGACCAATTAGATGCAGTACTTAGGATGAAACATCAGTTTCTTCCTGGAAGTAAAATTATTGTAACAACTAGGCGTGAAAGGTTGTCAAAGGCTCATCACCTAGTTACCAAGGTGCATCATGTTGAAACGTTGGATCACAATCAATCATTGGAGCTCTTTAGCTGGCATGCTTTTGGGCAGGACCATCCCATTGAAGGTTACGTGGAACTTTCAGAAAAGGGTGCACACCACAGTGGAGGACATCCACTAGCTCTTAAACTTATGGGTTCTTCTCTACGGGGAGAAAGTGTAGATGTATGGAAAAGCGCATTGAAGAAATTAGAAGCTATTCCAAATAGTGAAATCATGAATGAACTCAAGATAAGCTACGACTCTTTACAAGATGGCCATGACCGAAACTTATTCCTTCACATTGCGTGTTTCTTTATTGGAATGGATAAAGAATACATTGTTAGGATACTAGATGGATGTGATTTCTACACCATTGTTGGCATTCAAAATCTCATTGATAGATGTTTAGTGACAATTGATGAAAATGACAAGGTGCAGATGCATGACATGATTCGGGATATGGGAAGAGGAATTGTTCGCCTTGAATCAGAGGATCCTGAGAAACGTAGTAGATTATGGCATCATAAGGATTCTTTCAAAGTATTAAGACAAAAGAATGTAAGAAATATGCTTTGTATATATATATATATATATATATATATATATATGCTTGTGTGTGTGTTTCCATTTCTGCAACTAATTATTTAAATGTTTTCTCCTTCTTTTTCTATTAGGGTACGCAAGCAATTGAAGGTCTTGTGCTGAACAAGCATATATATGTACCCTCTGGAGACTTCAATAAATACAAATGAGATAGTCTTTGAAACCAATGCATTTGCAAGGATGTACAAATTAAGACTACTCTGTCTTAGTTATGTCCAACTCAATGGATGTTATGAAGAGTTCCCTACAGGACTAAGATGGTTGTGTTGGGTTGATTTCCCTCTGGATACTATGCCCATTAATTTTCCTTTGGAGAGTCTGGTTGTTCTTGAAATGCAGTATAGCAGCTTGAAGCAAGTCTGGAAGAAGGGAACAAAAGTATGTTACTACTCTACACTTTTCCTTTTCCTCTATTTTCCTCTATTTCTTGTAATAATTAACTTCCATGTTGTTTCCTTCTTTACCTTTTTCTCCTACAGTGTCTTCCATCTTTGAAGATCCTTGATCTCAGTCATTCTCATGGCATTACCGAAAATACTGACTTCTCATTTTGCCCCAATCTAGAAAAATTGATTCTTATCAATTGTTCAAGCCTGATTCATGTCCATGAATCCATTGGAGGACTAGAGAGGCTTGTTTACTTGAATATAAAAGATTGCATAAATATTAGGATGCTTCCGGAGAACATGTTTTTGCTGAAAGCACTTGAAACACTTATTATATCTGGTTGCTCAAATCTTAATGAGTTTCAAATGGAGATGATGAGGAACTTGGAATCTCTTAAAGTTTTTGAAACAGATGGAATTCCATTAATGAATCAATTCCTCACTACCAGTGTGGAGGTCAACTCATGGCCAGGAAGAAGTTTATGTATTTTTTGGACTTCTTTACCACACTCTTTAGTATCTTTGAGTCTAAGAGGGTGCAATCTTACGGATGATGCTTTTTTGGGGGATTTTGGTAAACTACCCTTACTGCAAAGATTAGATCTAAGTGCGAATCCAATTTGTAGCCTACCAAGTTGCATCAAAGGTATAGCAAAGCTTCATGAACTCTCTTTTCAGGATTGTACGCTGCTCAAATCACTTGAAGAGCTACCAGAAGTACAAAAATTGCTTGTCACTGAATGCACATCATTGGAAAAAATAACATTTCAATCACTTTTGTGTGAACCGATTAACGAAACCATAGTTTTGGACAACTGGAACCTAGTTGAGTTTGGGCACCGCTTCAAGTTTGAACCCATTGGCAGAGTTGATGTAGAAATGATCAACCTTTTGGGTTTGTGCAACTTGGAATCCATGTCAACCGTTCAAATAAATTTGTATATGGATCGGGAAACTGCACATATCAGCCTACCCATCCAGGTAAGCTTCTCTGTCTCTCTGTTTCTCTTTCTCTTAGATTCCATCTCAAAGAGTTGACCAATATTGTGATTCCCAAATCCCAAATGATAGGGACTGTATGAATATGGTATATTCAGCACATTTCTTCCTGGGAATAAGGTTCCAGGTCGGTTCAGCCATAAAACTACAGAGTCCTCCATATCTTTCATTGCGCCTAATCTGAAAATTCGAGGCTTGAACGTCTTTGTTGTCTATGCAAAGTCTGGCAGTGATTCTTGGTCGTGGGTTCATCGTCTTATGAGTATTAAAGTCAGAAATAAGAGCCAGGGTGTGAAGTGGATCTATGGCCCAAAATTCCATGGTGTTCCAGGCGAGGGTGAAGACATGATATGGTTAAGTCATTGGAAGATGGAGAATCGATTGGAAGGTGGAGATGAAGTGGTTGTTTCAGTGTTGATGGGAGCTTGGCTTCAGGTAAAGGAGTGGGGCATCAACGTAATTGTGCACGAGGAAGAAGAGGATATCACGAGTAGCCAACACAATACCACGGAGGATCCTTGTTATCCATTTGTCATTGGTGCTGATTTGTCAATGTATGAGAAGAAGATGCCAGGAACATACTCTCTCTTCTGGAAACCTATAGATCAGACTAATTTCGGTTGGAACACTTGGTTGAATAACCTTGTTACGGACTCTGATGAAGATACAGGTGTGTTGTTTATTATCGCATTTGGTTTTGCTCCAATTATATATTTTTAAAAAACAAATTAACATCAAAGTTTATTTTGTTGATCCAAATTCCAAAGTCTCATTCCTAGTTGATGCTCCATCAAAGACTAGCTTTTATACCTGTCCACATTCCTTGCAAACACATTGATCCTCCAATTTTTGGTTATTTGTATGTTTTCTAGACAAAGCAGAAGAAGAAGACCAATTACAGTTACAGGATGATCGCATGCTTACAGCAACAAGAGGCGGCGACAATAAGTACGGACTCGGAGGCTGGAAGGGGATCATCATGGCTGCTGGCTTCTTTCTCTCTCTTTCTCTTTTTGCTCGCTCTTCCTTGCCTCGGCGACAGAAGCAGCAATCCACAATCCCTCCATGACTATTCTATTTTTTTCATTCACCTTTTTACTTTTTGAACTTGTGTTTAATTTGCAAATATCAAATGTGTATTGATCCAAGATTGTACTGCATGTTTTACCTTTAGAATCTGTTTTTGTCCCATTTAGATATATGTTCTAGTTCAACCATAAATCTTTATCTTTAGTAATCTATTGAAGAGTAAAATTGCAGAGACTATAAAGAACAGGTAAGTCCTTGCCTTGTGCTCTGCCTGTAATAAGAGTTGTGAGTTGAAACAAGGGATATGAGTTTGGTACTCTAATTAATCTCTTCTTGGCAAGAATCAATTCCTTAATTTTTTATAGTTGATGCTCCATGAAACACTTTCCACGATCCATATTCATTTGAAAAACATTTCCACTAATTTTTGGGAATTGTTTACTATTTGTATGTTTCTTAGACAAAGAAGAAGAGCAAGTACAGTATGATCCCACAGTTGCAGCAACGAGAACTGGCATTAACAAGTCCTGTTTCAGAGGGTGGAAGGTGCTCATCATGGCCGCTGTATTTTTTCTCTCTATTTTTCTATTCTCTCTCTTTCTCTCAGCAAAAGAAGTAACAGTCCTTAACCCCTACATGAATTTACATTAGTTCACGTATTTGTGTTTCTCATAATAGTTGGGTGCAATGTGTTGGCCTCTCATAATAGTGAGTGTGTGATTCACTATTATTTATGGGTTATGCATCAATTATATGAGAGCCCGACGCAATACGCTAGCCTCATTGATAATACGCGCGATTCATCCAAATGTTTCCCATCATACATCTATAAATCACATATCAAACTCAAATTTCCTTAACCTTAAGGAATACAAACACAGATGGAACAGGACGGGGGACATGGGTTGATATGGCTGAAATAATTAAACAGGGCTACCCCACGAAATTTCAAATCAGTATCAAACTATCAAAGTGGTTTTTATTTTTTATTTTTCTATTTTTTTAAAGGGAGTATCAAAGTGGTTTTGTTCTGGTAAGTATATATGTTCTATGTCGTATGGGTGGGACCTATTTTTCAGTAGCCTCCATGGACCACTTGGCATTTGATTTTCTAATTAATCAAAAATGTAATATTGTAATGTGTAATGTATATTTTCAAGTATTTTAGTTCATTACTTTCAGTGCTGACAAGATTCTCAAATACACATGTTTAATTAAGATCCTTATATGGTCCTGTACTCCTGTCTAAAAGAAAATGGTGGGTATATATATGGTCGGTAGAAGGCACACTTCACCATATCTAAGATTTTGGGATTTCTGAAGAAAATACGAGTTTAAAAAAGGTACTTGCTTATCCAATTGGGGAATGCCACTTCAGCAAATGGGTTTGGCATGGTTCTCATCATAGCAAAAACAAAATGCAACTTGGACCACTTGGTGCTGCATTTTCTGTAATTAGTCAGTGATTCACGCAAAAAGAGTTGGGTTATTTTTTATTACAGAGAAGTACAAATTTGTACAACCATGAAAGTAGAAAGAGATAATAGTATAATACAATAGGATCGAGTACTAACTATTGAGTTTGTCTCTGGTACATTATTGTAGGATATCAGAAAATTTTATATTGATAGTAGAAAAGTGATCTTATCAATTTGTAAGGATCAAAGAATAATTGTATTTCATATGATTGTTGGGAAACTATGAAACTCGTATAGTCACAACAAGTAATAAATTACCATATTATTTGACACATCAATTGGTAATTAAAAGTTAGAATAATAGTTGATAGGTTATAATATTGATTTTTTTCTTTAGTGTAAAAAAAGAAAATATTGCAAAATATACGAAATGGTGTTTGAATGCTCATAGTAAGTTTTGAAAGCTCTGTTACATCCCACATTTATCAAAGAAGAGAATGACTCCTCTAGTAATGTTGAAGTTAGAAAATTGGCTGTTTGCACTTGCTTCATTTAAAAGCATGAGACAGGAAGCAATGGAGTTTTGGCAATTATTCATGAACTGGTAGAGGGAGTTTAGCCATTCAAGTTTGTATATGATGCTGACATGGTGAGCTGGATCTGGGCCACATGGCCAGGGAGCATAACATGGAGGAGTTTCAGGGAAATTGTGATGCAATTGCTCTCCCTTTTAGGATGAATGAGAGGTTCATATCATTGAAGTTCTAACCATGCCTAGTAAGTAGGAAATTTGCCTATCTTTTAATGTTACTGACCAAAGTCTTGGGGGTCTAGCTTGTAAATTCCAAGGAAAAAAGGTCCTTTAGTTATGCAGCTTTTACCATAATTGTAACTGGCCCTTGTTTTAGTGCAGTCCATAATGCATGACTCATGAGGCCACTTCAAACTTAACTTACCTTCTATTTCCAAGATGTTTTTTTGGGTTGTGTTTGATATTTATCTCCCTTTTTTGGGCAAAATACTATTTATTTGCTTAAGTTTATGGAAAAGCCTCTAGCCAAGTAAAAGAGTTCTACCATGAAATGACACAAAATGATAGAGGTTATTTTTACAAACTAATAGTTTGGCGTGTGAGTAAGATTTAAGTTGTAAATTCGAGTATTCGGACAAAAAAAAGAAGTTATAGATTTGAGTATTCAAATGGGACAAGGTAAAGATTTATACACTTTTTACATAATCGCTATACATGTTTTACATGATCGATATATGAATTGAGATTGGAGATGATCGAGAGTATAAAGGACCTTCTCAAACTCATGATTGCAAAAGTCACCTAAAGAGTAAGAGACTTCATGATTCAATTCAAAGAAAGGCATGGAGAAAAACTGGCATGCATTGAAGAAAAAACACACACCCAATTGCAGAAACATAAAAGAGGAAACGCAAGCTCAAATATGGGAAAGAAAACCAAAAGAAAGAAGAATAAAAATGTGCCTTTGATGTAGTTATTACCTATTACAACTTTGAAAGGAACATTCGTGAATTCAATTATACATAATAGATCATTTTTGTTCCGTTACACCCACCACCACCACCATCATCAATCACAACAACGAAAAGAAGTTTCCAAAAAGCTAATAATATATATGCACTCTTTTCCTCTATGCTATAATACTTTACCAAGCCCCTACTCAAACTCTAATGCCTCTGCTGCTTTTTGACTCTCTGTGGATTCATTGAGATTGCTTGTCAAAGAAAGCAATCCATCACCCACCTCTCACTTCTCACCTCTTCACCATTCACCAATCAAACTAAGAAAATAACTCCCACTCATTTCCTTTGCCTCCTACAGTCCTACCAATCTGACTCACTTTAGATTGTACCAATTAGGAGATCATAGTATCTGTATTAATGATTCCTAACACCAAAAATTTTGCTGCTAATTAATTAAACTCCCTAATTAATCTGCTTGCATGTTATTGTTGTGTCATACATACAAAAAATAAATAAATAAATAAAAATATACACCGTTTGATTAGATGACCATCATCAGACGATATGATGATCCCCATCACCAGCACCATCGAGGCTTTTCTCTGAAGAGGAGGTGGAGATGGTGATCATGCCATTACAGTCCGAAACACTGTCCTGCAAGCTCAAGAGCAGGTGTGAAGTACTGAAACTGGTGGAGGGCTTTGTTCTTGGGACAATTGGGACCTGAGCTTCACCCACCAGCATCTGAACCACACCCCTCATTGTGGGTCTATCATTTGGGTCAGGGTGAGAGCAAGCCAGCCCAATCAGCAGCACTTTCCTCATCTCACCCTCATCAAACTGACCCTCAAGTCTCGGGTCAGCCGCCATGAGCAGCCTTCCTTCTCTGTGCAAGCTCCAAACCCACTCCACCAAATTGCTAAGCACACCCCCACCTTTCCCAACCCCACCACTGAGCACTTCTCTCTCAATGGGTCTTCTCCCACTGGCCACCTCAAGCACCACAGCGCCATAGCTGAACACATCGGTCTTCTCAGTAGCTCTTCCTGTGAGGAGATACTCCGGCGCCAAGTAGCCCATTGTGCCGGCGGCCACGGTGGCGTCCGGGGACTTGTCGTGCTCAATCTGCCTGGCCAAACCGAAATCTCCCAACCGGGCATTGAACCCCTCATCCAGCATTATGTTGCTGCTCTTAATGTCTCTGTGGATCACTTGGTTTTCACATTCTTGATGCAAATAGGCCAAAGCAGAGGCAACCCCCAATAGTATTTTTTTCCTATGAGGCCATGGCAATGCTGTTATTGACTCAAACAATGCCTTGTCAAGACTCCCATTCGGCATCAAGTCATAGACTAATAGAATCTCACCTTTCTCATAACACCACCCTTGGAGCCGTACGAGGTTTCGATGCCTTAGAGTTCCGATTATGGACAATTCGGATAAGAACTCGTTCTTCCCCTGACTGCTGTGACTACATCTTTTCACTGCAACGATGTCGCCGGTGTCGGATAATATGCCTTTGTAGACTGTCCCAAACGCGCCGTTCCCGATGATTCGATTGGCATTGAAGCATTTCGTAGCTGCCTTGAGCTCCCTGTAAGTGAACTCCTTGGGCATTTTGATCACATCCGAAGCGAAACTCGAATCCGATTTCTTGACTTGTTTCAACTTCTTGGAGTAAACCCAGATCAGAACCCCGGCCAAAACTGCCAGAACGAAAGCCGAAGCTGTCACCACTCCGGCAACAGCTCCCGGACCTTGCTTGCACAGCTGGTTATGGCAATTCGAGGCCTTGCTGTCCTTCTGCGTCGTTGTCGTCGTCGTTGTACTACTAGGAGGCATGCTTGGCGGTGGAGACCTCACTGAATTCGCCGTCGGGTTCATCAGAGTTGTCGTCGGAGGCGGCGGCGGAGGCGATGACGACCCGGGTGGCGACGGAGTTGAGTCGAAGGTGGAGCTGAAGCTCCACCACTCGACGCTGTGGATCTCGGTGCTTCCCTGGGTCGAACCGGAGAACCCGACGTACATGAAGTCGTTGACGTACTGGTCCAGATCGAGATTGAGGGACAAGAGCGGGTCTTTGGGTTTCAGATTCGAGTACGAGACCGAAACGTTCAAAATCCGACCCAACCCGTCATATTCGATCCACGAGTTCACGAGGTCGCCGCTCTTGAGATCAATGTCCACGGCGCCCAGATCACTGACCTGTGACGAAACCATGGAGTTCAGATCCAACCCCACGTGGTTCCCATTAATGTCCTTGAACTCCACGTCCATCAGCGTGTCGAACTCCACCGCCACGAAACCCGACCCGGAATCCGAGCCCGACACATTTTCGAGCCCCAGGAACCCGCCGGCGTCCCCGACGGCAGAATCGTCCGGGGAGATGAGGAAGGCGAGGCCGCCGCCGATGGAGGAAGGGTTGAGGTTCGTGACAGAGAAGGAGAAGAAGGTGGAGAAGCTGGCCGGGAAAGGGGAGGAGGGCTGCCGGAAGCGGATTGGTTTGGAGTAGAGGACGCGGCCGGCGCCGGAGTTAGGGACGGCGAGGTCGCGCGTGAGGCGCACGCTGCCATTTTTGAGGTGGGCGTCGCCGAGGAGCTTGAGGCTGCTGAGGGTTAAGGTGTTGAAGTCGAATTGGGTGGCTGCGCCTGTGATACTGGCACTGTTGGAAAAGCAGAAAAAGAAGAAGAAGATAATGAGCGAAAAAGTTGATGAGCAGTATTGAGATTCCAACATTGTTTGTCAGTGGCTCAGTGCTGGTGATGATGAACACCCATTAGAGAGAGAGAGAGAGACTGAATTGGTGGTGGTTTGGAAGGTTGAAGAAGATGAAGAAGATGAAGAAGAAGCAGAATCACGGGGTTTTGTAAGAGAGAGAGAGAGAGATGGGTTGGGTTGTATTCTTTGCCTTAAAACAGAACAAGCTGAGGAAGCAAACAAGGAAGACTACGGGGAATACAGAATCCAAAGCAGACAGGTGGGCAGGCATTGCGACACGCGTCCCTCTGTAACGGTTATTTTTGGGTGATATAATTGATAAAGCTAGCTTTCTTTTACTTTCCTTCAAGCTCACAGTCACAGCCACAGGCTCACACTAGTCTCACCACTCTCACACACCCTTAGCTTTCGGGACATGTCTGCTCGCACGTGGCTATAGCTCGTACTTGTCACGCTCCGTTTTTTTTTTTTTTTTTTGGCCAAGACGTCACGCTCCGTTTTTAATCACTCTACTTTACTTGAAAGTCCAAAATGGCAGCTAATTGTCAATTGATCACCGACATTAATTAGATGGAATTAGGGTTGTAAAAATGTTGGTTTTGTAGCATTAATGGTGATGGATTGATGGTGGCAGTTGTAGCGGCTATAGCAAAACCACCGCTGATATGGCCGCCGGTAATGGTAGTAATAGTAATAGTAGTACGTAGCATTGGTAATAAGAGTACTCAAGTTATCGGTGATGGACTAATGGTAGTAAGAATAGTGAGTTAGTGATGGTGTCTTGGTTGGTGAGTGAGCAAGATAATATTGGCAATGATTATGGCAAATATGGTGGTGGTGACGATCATAATTTTTATTACCACAATGATCATAATAACAATTGATTAGTAGATGCATGGTTTTAACTTCTTAAAATTAATTACACTGTTTTAGGATTTGAAAATAATACATGTTTAAATTTCTTTAAAAAAATCACGAATTTCTTATATCACACTTCAACATATTTTATCGGCTAAAAAATAATATTGAACTTTAAATATGATTTTAATGTTTTTTGTGGCCGGATATACATATGATCTTAATGTTAAATCTCACTTCAAACCACATTCTAATCCACTATGCTCGATAAACAAAAAGGCTAAACTTTATCATCACCACTTTGTAGACTTGTCCCTTAAATTAATTAGCGTGGTTTGTCTTTTTCTCACCACCTGTATTTTTTGTTTTCCCTGAATTTATTTTCTCAACTCAGAACTTTCAAGTTTCAAGAGAGGTGAAGAGAATGGAAATCAATAAATCATCACGTACTGCATCAGCTAGCTAACATATGTTATTTAAAGTGCGCCACGTCACCATCCTTTTGCTTCCACATAAGCACAAGGCATCATTTCGCAGCACGCTTTAGAGTCGTTGCGTGGGTTTCAGGGTTGGTCCCATAATTCCATTCCAGTACTAAACAGTTCCATCTCTGCATGCTGTGTTTGCGACTTTTCGCCGTTCATTGTTTTCTTTATTTTCTATGAAAACTCACGTACGTCCCCAATTTCTTATACCGTTATACGTAGAGCTAGAATTATGATAGGTTTGGTGGCTCGGGTTTAGGTCCATTTTTATTTCAATAAAAAATAAATAAATTAATATATGCGTAGGTTATTCTCTCTGTACGTTATTTTTATTGAAAAAAAAAAATTAATATATGCCCTGTTTACTCAACAAGACATTCGTTATTTAACTGTAACATATATTTTATGATTTTTTTTTTAATCTTATTCTTGGTTGGGTTTAATACTTTGGCGTATAAATTGGCAATTGAGACTCTTTCATTGGTTTTAAGTCTTATGATTTTGAGCTTTCATTTAATTTTAGACTTTAACTCTTGTGTTTTGAGCAAACTCGAGACTTAAAATTTAATATAACCTTGAAAGTTGATTCTATACTTTAAAATATAAAATTGACCCTATATCCTAAAATGGTGCAACTTGCCAAAAATTGAATGAATAATTTTAAAAAATTATAAAAAGATCAACGTTCATTTTTTAACTAAAAAACAAACGTCAGAATTCATATATATCATATAACATTATAACATAATACTTTAGTGTATGTTATTGTGTAACTATGATGTAGCAACGGATGATTCGAAAGTTGGATGGTACTCCACAGTCGTATGAATTGGCGGTTGTTTATAATTACATGTAATATTGCATATTTGCATGGGGCCCATAATTAGGTGGATATGCATGATGGAGACGTCTGCTTGGTCAAATTAATTTGTCTGAAATGTTTCATCGGAACTCAAGGAAGGTTACGAGTAGTGGGACTGGAAAGGAGATCGTACCATTGATATTTGTTTGGTAGCTGCGCTTGAGTTTGAGTTTGAGTTTGAGTGGGTTTCACAGTTTTACTGTACTTACCTGACAAATCTTTTGGCCCATATATTGCATATATATTACTTAAATTTATAAGCTGTACATGCTCAAGTCCCCACTTTACACTTGTGCTCATGTGTTCAAGAAATTTCTGGGAGTACTAATCACTAGTACTATACTACTATGTATATATCAAAGTTTGTATTTTATAAGGTAAAAAGCCCAAGGTTTGTTTTGTGGTAGCTAGATTTGATTCATTTATGTAATTTGATCTACATCCATTAAATAAATGGCATATAAAGATCTACAACACACCCGTTAATTTCGAAGTCTTTTAGAACAATCACATGCATACTTAATAATCAATGTATGACTAAATTAAAGAGAATATCAATATATGTAGTGTGCATATATATATATGACTATGAAGATTGAAGATGTATATCAGTATCGTCAACTAGTAGTACTCGCCACATACAATTCTAGAAATGTGATGATTAATGACACATAGAACTGATGATTATTGGTTTTTAATTGATACATAGACTAGTAATATATTTAACATATCAAGAAAATTATTCATAATGTGAACATCAAATTTACAAATTATATATGTTCACTTCCCTACATCCTCACAAAGGTCATTATCTTTTGTTTATAAGCTAAGCACATGCATCATCATCCTGACATCCTCTGATAATTAAAAATGCCACATCTTCTGCTAGATGATTTGTATCTTCATTATTCTTTTAAAAAGATCAGTGTCAACTGTCAATGAGAATGGATTAATCAATTGATAAACAAAGGTCTTTGTTATTTTATAAGGAAATCTGCAGAGATCAAATTTTTTTTTTATTTTTTTATTATCAGAGTTGAGAAAGATGAAGATTGAGAGATAATGGTGCTTAATTATGGTAATTAAGGCCAATATAGTCCAGTCATTAACAATTAATATTCTATAGGAATGGTTTAGGTCTGTTCTCCCCCGGATAAAAATATACAAGGCCTTGTCTCTATGCACGTACTATATATAGTGGATAATATCATATAGAGCTTGTTATGGGTACGTTGTCCTTAACCAATGAATAATATAAGTGCATGTAGGGTTGCACAATGCCACGCACCAAACACTGTCCAATCAATAATATATATGATCATATATTCATAGAGCCAGACATTCTAAACGGTCGAATAATGATATATTTATGTTTAAGTCTCTGTCGAAGATAGATAATATATGTGATGAAAGACCGATAGAAATATTATTTTGGCATATAGCAAGGCTAGTTATAATATTAGCTTAAAATTTTAATGATTATATATTTTCTTTCTACGTCTACGTACAATTATGCTTATAGAAATAGTTTGGTACTAGATCGATATCATGTTGAATAATAAATATTATGTTGAAAGGTCAAAACTAAATATGTAACATCAAGTTCAATTACTGACTGTTTGGAGGTAAAGCTGACGTTATTAAGTACATGATGGAATCTGTTTGACCAATTAAAGGATATTACCTAATGACATTAATTTATGTAATCAATTATTGTACGTTTTCTATACCCTGCAATTAACAGAGGTGAGCGTCACTCTTAAGCTTCATGGCGGATCGGCAATGTAGACCCATCAGGCCCATTGTCAATGGGCCAAGTAATCCATTAAATGTTTTTCGGCCATAAGTAATCCATTAAATTTGAAGACTTATTTTGGGGTGAAATTAAACAAGTTGGATTTGCTCTGCCTCTAATTAATGAACTAATTAAACTTGTATTGAACATATGTCCAGGCCCGTAGTCCCTAAAACCATCCCTTGTTTATTAAACAAAACGGATTCTATTTGCAAGCATGCACAATTGCACACAAACAAGTTAGCCATTTTCCAAAGAGAAAAAAAAAAAGTTGGCCTGTGGCCATTTATTGTACATATTTTGAGACAATTAGTGGTCCGTTTGATACATTTTTCAGAAAATGTTAATATTTTTGAATAGAATACCAAACGGGTCTAAAAGTCGCAAACATTGTTACTTTAACTTGTATTCACATAACGGCAATCCTTTCTGACCTGTCCTTGGTCCCCCGTGAGCGGGTTGATTTCGGACAAAAGAAGTGCGGCCCTATAAAATTGGTCGTTAAAGTATCCGTTGTCCGAAGCCATCTTCTCCACGAAAGGCAACGTGGATGTATCTGAGCCCAGTTGCTGGTCCACTACAAGTAGGGACTTGTGGCCCAACACGTTTTTGTAGTACAAGTTATCAAGGACCATGGGTGTTTCGCGGTCGTTCCTTGAGTACTCCACTGCTTCCGGGTCGGGTGTCGGAGTCGGGCACCGAGCTTTGAGATACTTGGCATAGTCGGGATCCAAGGTTGGATCCACAGTAGGGTAGAGTCTGTGTACGAGATTCACACAGTGAACTCGACCCACAGAGTGAGCTCCTGCATACATGGATTGTAATTTTAACATAACTCAAATATTGTGATTTCTAGTGATTTAGCATGTTAGTTTGTGATCCTTATAAACATTAGTGCAACTTAGCTGTATTTTAAGCGTATGGACTTTAATGTTATCTATTGTATGAACCTTGTATGTTAGAATTTATTAACAATATTTACAAAAAGATGATTTAATACAATCATCAATCATCTTTCATGGGATTCTTTAAATATTCGAGCTAGTGACACTGTGAGGGTGTAGTCATATCCAAAATTTCGGTGGGTTGAACTTTTAAGAAGATAAGATGTAGTAAGGGAAATCATAAAATGAAAGTGAGCTAGATATGAAGGCTGGAGTGGGTTAGCTAGAGATGAATTCACGTATGTTATATGAATTATTGTTTATTGTATCTATTTATACATGCGATAACAATGAATGATACTTTAATTATCTAATTAGATGGTCGGTCAAAAGTAAAAGGGTTTCTTTTAAGTATTTCTTTATATGAGTTCATTTTAGTTGGAGTTTCTTTATATGATTAATTAAATACATTTGAATATTGAATACGTGACATTGATGATCAATACCAAAGATCGATAATGCATACATACCTAAAAGGGCAACTGTTGCTTCAACATCGATGCCAATGGATTGAAAGCGAGAGAGCACCAACGACATGGAATCATTGTGATTAGGAATAAACTCCTCCACAACTGCTGCATAGCTCTCCTTGCTGTCTCTTCGTCCCGTTTTCATTTCAATGTGTGGCCCTCCCAACTGCAACATAGATTTTTCTTTAAGGTTTTGTTTGGAAGGAGAGAAAATTAATGATACAGAGAAAATATTAAAAGAAAAGTACTGATGATCAGAAAGACATGCATATATACCATGACAATGCCATCTCTTGCAGAAAGAGCGACAACATCAGCACAAGAAACTGTGAGAGGGCACTCCTTCTCAAGTGCCTCTTTGATTGTGTTTACGTACTTGAAATTTCTCATCCCGAAGCTCCTCGATGTTGCCTTCTCTGACTCTATGCCATTCACCGATTCTAACAACAATGACGCGTCACATCCCTGCATATCATGCATTACAAATCATTAAAAATTTAAGGTATTTGGTATATAATGTTCGGATACTATCTTTTATTTTCATCTATAATATTTAGAGATGAAACAAAGAACAAAATCTTGTAAAACAGTTTTAGAATCACAAACCAAACGAATCCTTAATTTTCACACGTCTTTTGCCTAATCAATTACTTGTACTCTAAGGCACAATTTAAGTAATTAAGTATTCTTTGTGCTTAATTGGACTTAATTAAAATTCATGTATACCTGAACTATGCAATCATGGAAGAGATTTCTAATCCAGGAGACGGCTGTATTGCCATGTTTGTAGTATAGCTGGGTGACCTCCTGCTTGATGATTTCTTCAGCTTTTGGGCAACTCTGGGAGTAATAGTTTAGCTGCAGCTCACTTTTACCTATATATATGCATGTCAATCAATCAAAATATACCACATAAATAGATGTCAATGTATACTGAGCTAGGTATAAGACGGGTAACATTCTTTTATCATACTGTAATAAAAGTTTGACATATATACGAGAAAATTTCTGGCTTATTAAAGATGATTAGAAATATATATTCAACGAAAGTTGTACAAGTCAATAATAGACAATGAAAGATAACAAAAAATGCATAGGTGAAAGCACAGATTTGGTGAATGCATACCAAATTGAAATTGCAAGAGTACTAAAAGTAGCATAAAGATAAAGATGAAGCTTGAGGACAAAGCTTGATAGGAGGCCATCTTTGTTAGTTGGCTGCTTAATTGTGTGATGTATTTGAGGTATTGTGCAGGGCCTGCAGGCCTTTATATTGGGAAAATTGGATCCAATTGAGCTTAGAGGCCTCTAAGCTCTCTCCACCCAGCCACTTTCTTTGACCTTTGGGCAAATTTGCCCCACGCGGGAAGCCCCACTCAAAGCCAATATATATTGGGGAACTATTAAAAAAAAAGGGCAAATTTTAGAATTTTATAGTCAATGACTTTATTATTTTATGTTGATGCTAAAAATTGAATAAACAACAAATGAAAACTCTCAACTCTCCCCAAAAGAAGCAAAGAATATAAACTAGTAAGGGACAAAAGAGTGACGTCCGGCCGAGAAATGTAAGAGAGTAGTAGGAGACTGGTTGTTTGTCTCATCTTTTGGCGTTTATTTAGGGTTAAAAGCTCCTTTTTCCTTGTAGGAATATAATGATTTATGTGGAGATTGGACGAATTTAGACCTTCCCTATAGGTATATCATTCTTGGTTTAAAAATTAATTTAATTAAAATTGGGTATGCCTAAATACCTTAAGTTTCAATAATATTGAACCTCCATACTTGATTTTTCTTGAGTTGTAGCTTAAAAATATTTTTTATAACTTAAAAACAAATAGATTAAAAATTTGGGTTTATAACTAAAAAATATTGTATATTGTAACTTATTAATAAATAACTCTTGTTTTGTTCCCACTATTGTCCATATTAAATCGATAATGCAAGAAAAAGGGATATATATATATTTTTTTTTTGGGTCAATAGAAGAAGGGATAGGATATGGTTGAGAAAATCTTTTGTGGGTGGCAAAATCTCTTGAGTACGTTAGCTTGTAAGATACATATATAGAGAATATTATGTCAAACACTTAGGGCCTATTTGGATTAATATTTCTTATAGAGTTTTCAATGCACATGACTGTGTTTAGGATTTTGGCTGGGGTGGCCGGCATATATAATTATTGATTTGTAAGATGAAAGTTTTAATTGTTATGAAAGGAAAATATCAGTTTTATTTTATATGAGAAAATGGAACTTATACAACGAATTTAGGATAAATGCTTCTCGATAATTAAATTGAAGGTTAATATTAGCCTCTGAAGTTGGATTGCCAATGGATGTTAACAATCATTGCTATCAAATGTTAGTGGATATGATTCAATTTAAAGCCACTAAGTATTTCTCAGCCACTAGTAGAGATTAAGGAATAGATCGTATGGATTAGTGGGTAAATCATTTTAGTTGAAATTCATATTTATTTAATAAAAACACGAGTTGTGGATATGGCCAATATATTTATGAGTGTTCTAGCTATTATTTCAGATAAGAAAATTGAGTATTTAATTATTTGAAAATTTTAAATTATGGCATTTGCAATGTTAGTAGTTAAGGATTCCTATTCTTTGAGTTTGAATTCCTTTTCTCAATATTGTTTGATAAAAAAACAAATGAGATAACATGTTTTTGACTATATTATTATATGATATGTCTCGTGATGCGCACGTGCATTATACACAGTGCCGGCTCAAGCATAAGGCGAGCAAGGCATGTGTCAAAATGAGGCCTCATATTGAAAGTATTTGATACATTATTAAAAAAAACTTTAAATATTTATAATTAGCCAATTAGGTCTCAAAATTTAGAAAGAGACTTTCCACTTTCTTGTTTAATGTTTAGGCAAAAGATTTTTCATTATTTGTTAGTGGGACTTTTGATTTTTTTATTCTCTTAGGCATGGGATAAAGCATGAATGGATGAATTAATTACTTCATGAATAACTAGGCCAAAAAAAAAAAAAATTGCTTCATGAATTGTTTTCGGGGACATCTCACATTTGTTTCATTTGTGCATTGTAATCTGTCATTTTTTCCTTTTCTCTCATTTTCTCGTCTAAAACTAAAAGAAGCAGGCCTACGGACTGATTTTTTACTGGAAGGGCTAGTTCATCTATGTGACAAGTGCAAACTGCAGAGCCATTTTACTTCAAAATTGCAGAGGCAGCAAACTAGCAGAGCCATTACTTCAAAGTTTAAAATCAGGTTTTATTGTTCTTGAATCTTATATCTCATACTTTAGCTTTTGTTTGTTATTAGTAATAATTATGTCTAGTAGGAAATTTGAATATGAATATGAAAAACTTAAGAAGAAAAGGTCTTCTAACTTAGATTTAAAAAAAAAAAAAAAAAATTTGGAAGGCCTCTGCATAATTTCGTAAAAAAACCTCAAGAGCTGCCACTGTTTATGCACATTATATGTCATTTCATTTGATAAAAAAAATGTTGACTTATATAACAACTTTTTTAGTGGAGAAATGTGGTAGGTGATGTGGACGAGCAAACATAAAAGGCCTTGGGCCTATTAGGTCGACACCAACAATCCAGCTACGTTGGGCTCTTTGAACATGCTTCAATCCATAAGGCCCAAGCTAACTGGGCCATATTTTGATGCAAAACTGTGGAAACATTGTAAAGGGCCCAAACAGAATAAGCCTAGACTAGAAAATGGGTCTCTCAAAGCTAAAGCCCTAAGCAGCACAAGAAAAATCTGAAAAGGCTCTCTCAATTCTCAAAGCACATGAGATGACAAGCCCAACATGGAATTGGAATATGTCACGGGATCTTGGCTGAAAAAAGGCCGCTCCTTGTTATTCCTTCTCAAACTCTACTCATGGGAGGTCCCTTTTCTTTTCATCGAGTTTATCCTCTTGAAAAATGCTAGCATAAGTAATCTACTTGTAATAATTGTTGATTGAATAGATCTTGTATTATAGACTTTATTAGACAAATACTAAGCTAAAAATTGAAGCAGTTAGAAATGAGTGAACAATGTATATCAAATTTACACTGTACTAATAATGCATACCAAATTCACAACCTCCTCCTCGCGTGAATAGGCAAAGGGAGGGGCATATATGTACATCTCTACTCTCCATCCTACAAACCAACAATTGAAGTGGGTAATCAGAGCATGAGAGTCCGAACTCAAAATCTATTGCAAACAAATATCTGATATCATGTAAGACAATTGATGAACCCAAAAGTCTTTTGGATGAGATTGAGTTAATCAAGTCTAATACGAGTATAAGCGAAGTGTACGTGGTAATGAATTCTTTGTGAATTGGCTATTCCACGTACAAATGCATTATTAGCCACTAATATCAGTATTATTTTAGAGAATGAAAAAACAGGTGTTAATTGTTATGGGGCAAATTGAATTGCTAGTCATTTTCAGTTTTCATCAAGATTCCTGGTGAACTTCAGAAGCAACAGTTCTAGCCCAGAACCTCAGATGCTTCTTCATGTCAGCAGCAGCAGAGACCCTTGGCAGCCTCAGATTGAGCAGCGGCGAATCGGGTCGTTTTATAAGCCATGCCTCCGATAAATATGGCCTCGGCACTCCAACTTCATCACCATCATCATCACCACCATCTTTAGTTGCTACTTGATCAACAGCAGTAGTACTAGAATTCTGTAGCTCTCCAACTCCAAGTCTCTGCAGGCCAGGCACTAAGCTCATCATTCTTGGGCTCAAGTTTTCTTTCTTGAAAGTGAAGCCCAAATCCATGAACCCTTTAACTTCTTCAAGTTCTAGCTCCCCCAAGCTCCTGCAGCTCATGGACTTGTGCAGCTTCCTGGCTGCAGCTGCAGGGGCTGATGATGATGATGCTGATGAAGTAGACCGAAGTAACATCAATCTGTTGGCCAAAATGTTTAGTCTTGTAATTGGTCTTTTCTTCTGCTGTTTAAATTGATCCTTCTCATCATCATCGTATTCTTCATTATTGGAATCATCATCCTAGTGATTGTTCCCAGCATATGCATGAGAATTGAGAAACAGAGAACAAACTGAAACAGAGATCAGAGAACAGATTATTTAATATTAAGCTTTAATTACCTGTGGAGTAGCACACATTTGTGGTGAGTCTGATGGGTTTTGTTGGTGTAACAGAGATGAGAAATCTGCTGATGAGATCTCTTCGTCTGTAAGAGGTGACAAGGAGAGGTTGGATGATGGGTATGTGAAAGAACTTGTGATGATGGACTGCTGAGGTGTTTCAGTGCTTTTGGGGTCATGTAATGAGATGGGTTCTGAGAAGAGAATGGTTTGGTGAAACCAAAGACGATCTATGGCTCCAATAAGACAAAAGAAATTATCAGCCATGGAGTATGGAGACCACTTGGAGACCACTTGGAGAGAGAGAGAGAGAGAGAGAGAGAGAGAGAGAGAGAGAGAGAGAGAGAGAGTGATTACAAAAGAAATCTAAGTGTATATATATAGTTGTGGTTGTGGCTGTGGAAGTAACAAAAAATAAGTGTAAGAAAATGATTATTGAGGATGTGGTCAGGAGTAATGGATTCTCCTAACTCCACACCTTTAACAAGCAGTAAATGACAAAATAGTTTAGCGCCAATCTGTTGTAATGAATAAATACAAAAAAATTCATGGCCATGTCCAATTGTCCATTAATGGGTCCAATTGGGTCACATAGAGCCACAATAGTGGGATCCTAGGCTTTTATGTTAAATCCTATCCAAGTTGCTGAATTAGATTCTTCTCTCCCCATTCTTTAGTTTGTTGTATGAATCGTTTTAACCAATCCTTACTTACATTCAAGGAAATATGTGCAGTTCGTCAAGGTTGGTAAGCTGCCATACAATCACAAGAAGAAAAATTGTGGAAAAAAAATTGCTATGCATGTATTTTCCATGGATTTAATTGGATTAATCTAATCCAATCTGCAGCCCAATCGTGCCAAAGTATTCAAAGAATTGAAGTCCTAAACTATTTTCGTATAGTCAATGCATAGTAATGGTTTTCTCATTTATAAACAAAGGGGGCTGTACAAGAGTGTCCGTCACAGAGTTTGCAGAGAAGCTGACCTCCAGCCATTAACCCTCCTATATAGTATCAAAGCATTCTGGTTCTACTCATATCCCATAATCGCCACTTCTTCTGAAACCCCTCGATGAGTTTTCCTCTAGTTCTACAATTTCTTCTCTGGTGTCCCATCTGTTCGAGAAATGGGTACCTTCGAATAGTCTTGTGGAACCCCTTGATGAGCTTCCCTGATCTGGATCTACTATATCATCTCTGATCTCCAATGTGTTAGAGAAATTGGTACTTTCAGCTGGTCTGGAAGTTGGTCTTATATAAGAAGCGAATGCTGAAAAACTATTCCTCACAGAGCTCCATTCTGATGAGAAAGATGTGCGTGCAGATTGTGAAAGTTGTTGTTCTTCCTTCTTCCTTCTCGTCCTCACCTCAGAATGCCATTGCTTTAAAATGCCTGCCATTTGGTCTTCTAGTATCTTACCCTTGAATTGTGAACCCATCTGTGTATATTTATAAACAACAAGACTTCAGATATCAACTCAGTTTCATCCTTAAAATGCATTTGGTCAAAACCGAAAGAAGTTCTTGTCAATGTTGCTACGAGCCTATAAACAACATTTCAGATTTACTTTACCTGTGTCACAAGTGCATACAGAGGAAGAGTAATATAGCTGCAGAGGACTTGGACTGTCACCCTGAGAAATCAAAGGAATTTACAATCACTTTTTAGTTTCATAAAATAACTTTTGAAGTGATCAGAATGAAAAAAGTCTTACGCTAAGACAATCCTTGTAACAATGATCACTGTGTGCTCGTGGTAGCAAGACCTGAACCCGAATTGGACCTAAGAGCAAGGAGAATTAAAACCATAAAATGAGAATTCTGTCATAAGGTATGCAAAATTTCAAAATGTTGAATTATGCAAAATATGAAGGATAGGGAAGCAAGCTTACTGTAACCCAAATGAAGAAGGCAAGCTCAAATGCATTCTACAAGGTACAAAGAAAGTAATATTAGTCCAATTAATGTTACACACAGCAATATTAGGGAATTAGGGTCTACTAAGTAATAAATTCTAATTAAATTTTCCTTCATTATGATATGAGGGAGGGCATACCACGAATAGAGTATAATGTAGCAGCACTAAGACAAATCTAGGTTTCCTGAACCAGAAGAGGTCATCGCTTAGTCGAACGAGAGGTGTTCCGACGATTACACTGTTCTGTTGTTTAATTTGAAGAGCCATTTTTGCAACAATATATTCAAGTTTGGTTCCTAGAATCAGCACCACCTAAAAAGAGAAGTTAATGATTGTATTTGAAACAGAGGAATTTATATACTAAACATACATACAAGTATACAATATACTTACCAAGAGTGGAACATAGGATAGCCAGAGATATACGTGCCAACCTGGTAAGAGTTCAAACAAATGCCATGAAATAACATTTCTCAATCTCAATCTCAACACAAACTAAAATGAAAAACACACACAATAAGCGAGAAGAATTCTTACCATACACATCCACCAGCATAAAAATGGCTACTACAAACCACATTAAAGGGCTGTGGAGAGAAGACAGCACATCAAGTTTGTCAATCAACAATAACTCGGATAAAACATGTAAGATTAGTGTAATTTTCTACAATAACCATAAAAATAATGCATCATAAAGAATCAACAACCTGATGCCAACCAAGATCTTGAAATCTTCCTCCAAGGATCGCTGTATGTATTTTTGGAAATCAAAGTTGTTGTGCCTGTTTGACAGGTGAGCCTGCAGAAAAATTCATTAGCAATAGGCTTAATTGATTCCATCAAAAAGGACTTTTCCCATCAAACAGTTATCAAATTGGCCTGGTTGAGCTTGAGTTCATTACCGATATGAAACCGTGTCTCATGGTGAGGTAGTCAACCTTTGCTACAGAATTGTAGAACTGCCTAAAGAAACATTTCTGCTCCATTTCACAAGCATCCAAAACTAAGTCATTAGAAATGTACTTATTCTCTGCTGGTGTTGTTATCTAAAGATTCAAACAAGTAAAACTCCCATTTCGAGATGATCAAAGGGACTCACAATCCATAGATGAAACGATGTCTCTGTCCAAGAATTCATGTGCCGTCTTCCAAATGTTGTTTGTCTAGCAATTCTGAATCGATTTGGGTCTGCATACTAACAGAGTGTCAGTAATTAGTTGCAAAGCAAATGTAACCGAAAATATATAACTCAGTTTCATTATTGAACTTCTTTTCTTTGTGGTAAGGATTATTATATAACAACTGTAAATCCCACAGAATTAAAAAGTGAAACACAAACACAAATTCTGTTTTCAGTGCATAGTGTCTAGATTGGCTGCACACTTATTTGGGATATTTCCAGTCTACATTTCTGACGTATTACTATCAAATACATGCATGGCACGGTGCCATAAGCCTCCTCCTTAGGAAGAGAAAAAGAAGTTCCAGAATATGTACAAATTTTTTCTAACCAGGTAACATAAACTAAGATTGACAATTTTTCACTTCAAACGTACGTCTTAGAAAGCCCAGTTATTATAAAGTCTTTCTGAACCAGTCGCAGCCAAAGAAAGTAATAAAATAACGGTGTAAGAATAAAGAAAAGTAGAAAACGATGGTAAAACCATATGCAGCCACAGCTCATGTGCAAGACCTTCCAAATTACAGGTGGCTCATGCCCAAAGAGAACAAATAAAAAATCAGTACCAAATGTCGACGCTGTCCACAGACAAAGACTTTGGAACCACTTGGTGATATTTTAAGGGCTTTACATAATTGTTTGAAATGTAAAAATATGTAGCAGTCTTTCTAAGACATCAATTTTTTAGAGTCGGTTATCTAACCGACCAATATAAAAATAATATTAAAGTTCAATAAAAGCATTTTAGAATGTAAGATAAATTCCTTTTTTCTACTTATACTTATGGATTATGGACAATTGCTTGATAAATTAATGTGCCTTTCGGTGGATTCAACTCTATTTTTATACACTTTTTTTTTTTTCACAATTAAACTACTTGAACCACATTTATGAATCATATTATAGATTTTTTTTTCTTGTTATAAAAAATCGTATTGTAGATCACATATAGGTTGGTGTCACTTCCATTAGTGATGTGGTCCATAAATATCACATTTACTAATGATGGTTTTCATCTAAACTTAGTGTTTTTTTCTGGGTAAAAAGAAAATGGGAATGGTAAAAAATGGAAAATGGAAAATGGAAAAAGGGTGAGGGCCCTTGAATTGCCACCAAAGCCATCCTTATCCTGAAGCCAAACATGTATTGGGGGAAAAAGGAAATGCAGACATGTCATGTAAAGCTTAGAAGCATTCAGCTCATGATGCATTAGAAGAACATAACATACCATTTTCAACTTGGTACTCCATTGTTTGAGTTTCTTCCTCCCAAGCTTCCCAGCGCCTCATCTATACACATCAATTCCAAAATAAAAGTACCCAAAACGTTATTTGTATAATTAGTTCCATTAATTCAAGCTTAGACTAATAATCTTGCAATGAACATTGAACACATACCTTGGCCCTGCCCAAAGCCATGGTGAGAACACTATACACAATATGCATCACCGCCAGCACAAAAATAAGTATGTGAAGCTGATGCAGGGCATTTTTCGTCATTAAAGGTACTTTTCCCTGCAAAAAAATCTCATTTTAATCAATAAACACCAAAACCCAGTTACTAAAAACCATCACCCACTACTTATAGCACGCCCTTACATCACTGCAAGAATCATCAACGGCTGCCTCATCCTCCGCGGCGAGTCGTCTCTGCGTTTGCCTTAGCATTTCATCGAACAACGCATCTGCACCCGAAGAAAGGTTTCGTGCAACTTTGACCACAAAGTGCTCAACAGTTTCTTCTTCTTCTACTTGGGTTGCTTCCTTTTTGCGACATGGAAGCATGGTGTCTGCGAGCTTGGCGGGTATGCAGATTTTGGATATGGAATTCTGGGTCATTGCCAATAGAAGTGACACGAACCCCATAAGCATCAACTCTACCACAAACAGAACAACAAAATCAGAACTCTGCAGTTAAGCGTGTTTGGATACATAAAAAGTCTTACTGATAATTATGATATTAACCCATTACAAGTATGATGAAATGGGTTTATTTGCACACCTGATTTGAGCTTCTCAACCGCATCATTCAAGGCGGTTTTTCGATGCCTCTTGAGCCACTGCACCAAATTGAAAGAATCGAATAAAAATCAACATTAAGTTACAGAGGATATAAAAGAGCAGAGAAGAGGGGTAGCTGAAAAAATTACGCTGACAAGGAGACAGATGGCGTGCTCGAGGAAGATGGAGATGGAGATGAAGAAGAAGCAGACGGTGGCGAGTGCCCATGTCGGAGTGTATTCCAGAGATGGGCCAGCGGTGGCTTCTGCCATGGCGGCTGTTGTACGTTGTTGTTGTTGTATGTGATTCTTCTTGTTGTTGTGTTAATTTCTGTGATTTATGGTTGAAGACTTGAAATGTGAATAAGACAGGAAATTAAAAACCCAGACTTATTGCAACGAATGTTTGGTCCTTCTCTCTCCCATTCACACCCACACACGAACACCTTGTGATGATTAATTACGTACCCAATAATACACGTTACACAGTGAAGGGCCAAACTTGTATTATTGCATATATAGTAAATAGAATATTAATTATATATCCAAAAATTGAACGAATATATAAGAAAAAATGAATTTGTGTTAGACTTGCGCACTGATAAGAAAGAGTCTATGTTATCATGGTGTCAACCGTCAATATACGGTAATGTAATGGCGGACTGGATGAGGCGTTTAAATTCAAAGCATTTGCTTGCCACCGCGCGCTTTCGTTTCCAGAGAGTCGGAGACCATCGCGCGCGTGGCATTCCGATCTTTTGACTTTCAAACCAGCAGACACGCCTGTCGCGAGCAAATTCGTAATTCTACACTTTTTTTGTTTCGGTATATTTTATTTTCGAATAAAATGTGCAAAAATGAAAATTTTTAAAGTTCTTATTCTATTCTTCTTTTTTGGGGGTCCAATTTTCGATTCTTTTCATATATTCATTATTTATTTGATCAGTCTTTTATAATTAAGGAAAAGGCATTCATGGTTTTTTTCTTTTTTCTTTTTTTAATAGATAGAAAAAGAGTCATTTTGGCTTAATTACTTACTGAATGGAACATTTATCTATTTTAATTACTAAATTCCGATTTATAAATAAAGTTAATAAGATATTAAATGAGCATTCAAATGTCTGAAAATAGCAAAACTAGACTAAGCTTTTGACGCCATTATAGTTGAGGCCAAGTCTAATCACCCATTTGTCAACAAATCTAGCTCATTTTTGCGACAATTTCTTTATAAGCGCTAATGGAATGAGAAAGAAGTTTCAATTTCTTAATAAATTAAAAGAAACGTTGCTTAAGAATAATGCTATTGTGATCATCTCAACTGATTATATTGTGATTAATTAAGATGGTTCAAATAATTTTATTCTTTTACAAAATTCTTGATTATCTTTGATACTCATCATGTCACTCAATAATCCATATTAATTATCAAATCCAACATTCCAAATTAGTAACCTTAATTCGAAAGTGATTTTGTTTTTGGTTATTGAAAAATTTTCATGTTGAGAAAGAGAAAGAAGACGAGAAACCATGCATGTCTGTATCTATACAAATATTTGTAATAAAAGCTTAAAGTGGTAGGTGAAGATATTGATTCAATGAATATTTATCGTTTTATTATAGACTTGTACGTATACATATATGATTGCATATATAACGGTATGAAATTGACCAACTCCTTACTTGTTTGAATAACGGGGTGATATAATTTTGGCACGTGGATATATACAATTACATGTACTTGGCCTGTCTTTTTGTTTTTTTTGTTTTTTGTAATAGATTAATGCAATAATGCAGTCTTCCAGAATCAAATTTAGGCTGTGGTTTTGGCTTGTGTCCACGCGTTACATGACTTGCACAGTGTTTTGACTTCTTTCCAAGTAACTATCTATTCAAGGATGTGTTTCATGATATATTTAATTACCATTTTTTTAGGTAAAAAATTAATTACCATTTGGACTTAGAAAGGGGATAGGAAAAAAGAGTACATGAATGTGTACGTAACATTCTTTGACCTGATTAAAAAAAAAAAAGATTAAAGAATGTGTTGGTGGCTGGCTCAAACCAAAAAATGGGAGAAAGTTTGACTTCAATATATCCATGGATGTTAGACCAAAAAAAAAAAAATTATCCATGGATGTACTTCACAGGACTACTCGCCGGCCGCCACATCATCCCTTCCTACCTTCATTGACTAATTTTTTTTATCATTTTTATTTTTGAAAACCAAGAGATAACAAAAAGAACTAAAATAGTTGGGGCTCGAGGAATTCTCCAAAGGAAGACTTTTTTTTTTACCTAGTCTTTGTTGGTCTTCACGAGTCTTGACTTATAAGTTGTTAACAAATAACAAGTCATCAACTATTTTTGTTGACTATTAGAGTTATAAGTTGTCTAATAGTCTCTTTATATATGATCTCGTTTTTTCATTGGGTTTGAGAGGTGTCTTTAATGACCAAAATATGTCTTCGGGGCAAAGTTTTATTTTGCCTCTTTAATTTTCATTATGTCAATTTTGTTGATATAATTTCTTAATAGTTGCAATTCGAGAATATATACGTAATTTTGTTAATTTAATCATCAAAAATAATATTTGATGTGCACAATTTGATTTATTTTGTATAGAGACCAAAATAGAATTTTACCCATTTAAACTACAATGACCGAAGTTATTTGGCCTTCTTTAATTAGCTGGGGATCACTAGCTATGTCACTAGTTTTTTTTGTTTTGTTTAAATTAGCTATGGTTCTAGCTAGTTTCTATAGCTGGGATTCCAATGAATCTAGAACCTAGCACTTTTGTCATTACTTAATCCTAGGCACTAACCGTTGTATTGCTTTGTACGTAATACAACACATAGAACAAGTGTTGCTAAGCCATATCAATTTTTAATTAAAAGAATTTATGTCATGCAATATTTTGAATTTAAATTAGAGATAATTAGGCTTGAGTTTTTTAGAAAAACAGTGTTTAGATGAAGATCAGAGGTATTTTAAAATTTATTAGAAAATCATTTTAATTAATAATAAAATCCTTCTTCGATTTGAAGAGTATTTAGGGTGTAGAATAAGTTTTGAAGAGGCTGCATGTTTCACCCAAAATTCTGAAGTTAAAACCTAACATAAAACCGTTAAAGAAGAAAAATAAAATAACTTGATTAAAAAACCTAAATTACTAACAGTCTTAGTCTAAGAAAGACTTATAAAATGGACTGCACTTTAAGTTTTTCTTTAAATTATCATGTGTAATGTCATCATTATTGGTTTGTGTAGGTTGTATCTAAGCCTTCTCCCTTGAAAATTTTCATGATAATTTTGAAGCTTTAAACATTTGCAACTTTTTGGCCAAAAAACAAACACATTTGCAACTTTGAAGAAGTTTTTTCTTTTTTGGAAGTTTATACTGCATCCTTGGGAGTTGAAGCCCATGCTAACTTAGTAACTTGTGTACTGGCCCAGAATCCCAAGACTTACTTAAGTTTATATTCCACTTTGCATATTTATCAGCATCAACATGGGCATTTGGTCTAGTGGTATGATTCTCGCTTAGGGTGCGAGAGGTCCCGAGTTCAATTCTCGGAATGCCCCATTACTTACATTTTGCTTTTTACATTTCTGTTGTTTACTGGGCCAAAGATTTGGGCCATGCATCCATAATGGGACAACAAAGCCCATATATACTCTGGGCCAAGCACTTTTCGGGATCATTTTTAATATAATGGGAATTATGCTCTCTCTCTTTTTTGCCACTAGGAATTATGCTCTTTTATTTATTTATTAATGTATGGGAATTATGTTAAGACTGTACAAATGCAAAGAAATTTTTCTGACCATTTCACTTGGACAGAGATTTCAAAATAGTTATAATAGTTTATTTCTTAGTCTGAATAAATTTGTCCCATTGTGGATATATATAGAGTCACCTATATCTTATAGTTGCTTCTAAGATCTTTTTTATTTTTATTTTTTTACCTATGAAAATCATCTCACTTATTTCAAAAGAATATATTCCCTTCCAAGTAGAAGAGTTTGAATATTTTTAAAAAAATATAAATTAGGTAAACATTTTATTCAACAATTAGTTGTAGGGGTGGGCTGGAGTGCTAGACTGCCCCAACCAACCCGAATTCAAACCGCATTTGTGCAATTTGGACAAGAAGATTTGGCAATATGGGAGGAACTTAAATATTATACATATCAATAATATGAATTTAAAGTTAATAAGTTGAAAACTGAAACGTGATAATCCAAGTTCCAAAAGAGAATGATGGATGCTACACAACAATCTCAAAGCACAAAGGACAAGATCTAACTATTATGTTTACTTTTTATTATAATTTAATTAGTTTATTGTCTAATACTTTTTGCGTTTAAGTAAACTAAGTGGTTGTATTATGTTTGTTTGGGTGTTTGAACCTTTGAAGATTGAGGTGCAATGAAACTCTGTGTCTTAGTATTGTTTTGACCTCTATTTATACTATATTGTAGTATAATTTCTCTAAAATAAATTTAATTAAATCACAATTTAACTGTGACTATCTCACAACTTACACAACTAAATTTGAAATTGTGAATGTTGTACAGTCACAACAAAATGTGAAATTGAGACTACATTAGCAAATTTTCAAGAAAATATAAAAGCCTCAAGGGCAATTTTGAGGGCTGCTATTTGCACACCTTTTTTTTTTCTTTTTGCACACACTTTTCTCCTACACAGCCCCTATCTTCTCCCAAAATTAAAAATTTCTCTTTAACACACCCCTCTAATTACCCTAATACCCCTATTTTATACATTTCACACACCCCCTAATCCTGTTATATTCGGCGGATGACTGCCGAACGAAACAGCCCGGTTTGGCATTGGTCTGCAGAACCTGCCGAACTGAATTTTTTTTTTTTTAATGGTGGCTAGTTCTGGGCTTCGAGGTGGAAGACGAGGTGCTGCGGGCGGAGGTGTAGCAGCGTGTGGGAGGACAGCGGGTTGGGTGCTGCGCGCAAGCAGTTGCGAAGAGGTGGTCGCTGATCTTGAAGGCAGACATAGAAAGGGAGAGAGGAGAGATGGAAGGAGAGAGAGAGAGCCGCTGGTGGTCTTTGCTCGCGGGGAGGTGGCCAGCGATGGCAGGCGTGGCCAAGGTTGGCGGCGGCCAAGGTTGACGGTGAAGAAGAAAAAAAAAAGGATGGGAATGTGGTGTGTGCGGGGGGGGGGGGGGGAGATGGGAATGGGGTGTGTGGGTGAGGGGAGGGCCAAAGTGGTCCTTTTTTTTGTTTTTTTTTCTTTTTAGAAGGGGTGTGCAAAAAGAAAAAAGATGGTGTGCAAATAACAGCCCTCTAAATTTTAACTAACACCTACCATATGTAGGACAAAAATGTCAAATGAAAAAAGCTCAAATCAAATGGGTTAACGTGTTTGTGACTTAATCTAAAAAACTACATTTAAATTTAGTAGTTTAATTGATATTTAATCCTAATTTCTATTATAAATTATTCTTGAATGAAAACCTAAAAAATTAACAGTTTTAGTGGATATATAATGGACATCACAATATGTCCGTTAAAAAAAAAAAATACATGACTTCCTCACCTTTGCTGAGGGACTCATGTATTACCCACATAAACCTACATACATTTGGCATTGAGATAATAATATAATGAATTATATTTTGTTCATATTAAGAAAACTTAATTATATAGTTAAAAGAGATATCGAAGGTAATGTGAGAAAGATAATATCTAGATATTATCAAATCAGGGGTTTGATAATTGGCTTTGACGGCCAAATAAGAAACATCGCCTACAACACGTTTTATAAACGAGCTGAACGTGAGGCTGTGAGAATCATTTTTTTCATTTCTAGGGCAAGTTTGAAAACAACACTAGCTAGCTCGTCAAGATCCTAGCTAGTAGCTTCCTCTGAGGCTCTGACCAAGTTGAAAATTATAGAGAAGATTACTATGATTCTTAATTCATTGTTAATTGAAAATTGTGAATAAGATGACTAAATTAAATTACGAATAAAACAGGGCACAGTTTCAATTATATGTAATGATTCTCATTGAAATTGTGGTGCCTTCATTTGGGATTTTACTATTTTAGTAGGAGACTGGGTGATGGGCCAATGGGACAAATGGATGGATGAGATAGTTAGCGGTCAACTTCACAATTCGCAGGTCACCCAGTCAACCCTTAACACCAGTTTCTTTGGAGAACTTGTTCCTTCAAATCAGGTTTCGTTTCCCCAATTAAGCACACTTTTATAACCTCTACGGCTCTGCCCACCATTAATCATTATATATCCACACATATATGAGAGATTCATATATAATTGTTGATTGAGTGAACTCACGGTAAATATTATATCATTCAATGTCAAACTATTGATTATGTGATATCTATTATACATCTTGCATCAATTAAATAGTTGAGAATCGTACAAAGTGTTGAAATTATGTGATTCGATATAAGTCATAAGTGTGGAATCTCACATCTCAACATTAAGATCTTTTTAAAATAAAACCCCAAACTTGAAGAGGTCCATTGGGCTTAATCTAGATAGTGTCCCTAGCTATGGGGACAATATTGGTGCATATATGAAGATTAGGGGTGGGCATTTTAACCGCGCACCGCCAAAATCGGCCGAACCGCACGGTCAAAAAACCGTGTTGACCAAAAAAAGTCAACATCGCCAAAAAAACCGAACCGCACCGGTTCTTTCCGGTTCCGGTTCTACACCTTATTTAGCCGCACCGAACCAAACCGCACCGCATACTTGCAAAAAATATATTTTTATATATTTTTATACATATATACACCATTTTATATATATTTATACCATTATTATATACTTTTTATACACTTTTTGTACACATTTTTATACACTTTAGACCATAAACCCTAAACCCTAATAAAATATTAGAATTAATATTAACGTAACTATATTTTAGGGTTTAGACCCTAAAATATATTTTATATAACCCTATGACCTATTTTCTAGATATATAATATAATAATAAATTAATAATGTTTTAGTATATAATTTTAGTTATACCCATTACCCTATATAATAAAATTAGTATATTCTTTATATTCTATATAAAAAAATTAGTATATTATTTATAGTTTATACTCTATATACTAAAATTTTTTATTGTTTATAGTTCTAGGGTATAATATATAGTTATATACTATATAAGTGTATAGGGTATATGCCATATAAGGTTTATAACTTGTAGTAACTAGTAAGTTAGTAACTTTGTTTTAAGCAGGTTCTTAACTTGTAGTTATAGTCATTGGTTGTATACTTGTATAATTGATTTTGTTTTTAACTTTTAAGTTTTAAGTACTAAGCAGATTAAGCAAAGTTTAATGTGTGTGTCTTTTTGGTTAAGTTCATTGAATTAACTTGTAAATTTATTTTTTTGTTGCCAAAACTTGTTAATTAGGATGGGTTTGCATCATTAAATAATTGGGCTTAGGCTTAAAAAAATAAATATGAGGCCCAAAAGTGCTAATCTGAATAATAGCCCATTAGGCCAAGAACCGCGGTGGAGAACCGCACCGCACCGAACCTTGAATGGTTTGGTTTGGTTTGGTTTTTTTATTTCTTTCACGGTTTTAAGCACCGAACTGTACCGTGTATTAATGTTCGGCGCGGCGCACGGTTTCGGGGGAAAAGTGAGTCGAATCGCACCGCGCCCACCCTTAATGAAGACCCACATGTGCACAAGTCCCTTGACCAACAAGTAAAAGGAAGAATCATTATTTTAGTTTGAGAAGATGGAGGTAGAGATGGTGACCTAATCCAAGTAAAAAGTACTGGAAATGTTGCACAACATAAATGCTCATGTTACTAGTCAACACGTAGCATCAACTTATGAGCTAGGAATTAATTAACCCTCTAATTTTGCAATAAATCAAAGGGGATGGAGTAGAGCATATATTAGGGAACCATAAAGATCAATGCAATTAATTATGATGCAAAGTGATTCCAAATATGAAATAATCAATAGTTGAGAATCGTACAAAGTGTTGAAATTATGTGATTCGATATAAGTCATAAGTGTGGATGAATATTAATCTCACATCTCAACATTAAGATCTTTTTAAAATAAAACCCCAAACTTGAAGAGGTCCATTGGGCTTAATCTAGATAGTGTCCCTAGCTATGGGGACAATATTGGTGCATATATGAAGACTAGGGGTGGGCATTTTAACCGCGCACCGCCAAAATCGGCCGAACCGCACCGTTAAAAAACCGTGTTGACCAAAAAAAGTCAACACCGCCAAAAAAACCGAACCGCACCGGTTCTACACTTTATTTAACCGCACCGAACCAAACCGCACCGCATACTTGCAAAAAATATATTTTTATACATATATACACCATTTTATATATATTTATACCATTATTATATACTTTTTATACACTTTTTGTACACATTTTTATACACTTTAGACCATAAACCCTAAACCCTAATAAAATATTAGAATTAATATTAACGTAACTATATTTTAGGGTTTAGACCCTAAAATATATTTTATATAACCCTATGACCTATTTTCTAGATATATAATATAATAATAAATTAATAATGTTTTAGTATATAATTTTAGTTATACCCATTAACCTATATAATAAAATTAGTATATTCTTTATATTCTATATAAAAAAATTAGTATATTATTTATAGTTTATACTCTATATACTAAATTTTTTTATTGTTTATAGTTCTAGGGTATAATATATAGTTATATACTATATAAGTGTATAGGGTATATGCCATATAAGGTTTATAACTTGTAGTAACTAGTAAGTTAGTAACTTTGTTTTAAGCAGGTTCTTAACTTGTAGTTATAGTCATTGGTTGTATACTTGTATAATTGATTTTGTTTTTAACTTTTAAGTTTTAAGTACTAAGCAGATTAAGCAAAGTTTAATGTGTGTGTCTTTTTGGTTAAGTTCATTGAATTAACTTGTAAATTTATTTTTTTGTTGCCAAAACTTGTTAATTAGGATGGGTTTGCATCATTAAATAATTGGGCTTAGGCTTAAAAAAATAAATATGAGGCCCAAAAGTGCTAATCTGAATAATAGCCCATTAGGCCAAGAACCGCGGTGGAGAACCGCACCGCACCGAACCTTGAATGGTTTGGTTTGGTTTGGTTTTTTTATTTCTTTCACGGTTTTAAGCACCGAACTGTACCGTGTATTAATGTTCGGCGCGGCGCACGGTTTCGGGGGAAAAGTGAGTCGAATCGCACCGCGCCCACCCTTAATGAAGACCCACATGTGCACAAGTCCCTTGACCAACAAGTAAAAGGAAGAATCATTATTTTAGTTTGAGAAGATGGAGGTAGAGATGGTGACCTAATCCAAGTAAAAAGTACTGGAAATGTTGCACAACATAAATGCTCATGTTACTAGTCAACACGTAGCATCAACTTATGAGCTAGGAATTAATTAACCCTCTAATTTTGCAATAAATCAAAGGGGATGGAGTAGAGCATATATTAGGGAACCATAAAGATCAATGCAATTAATTATGATGCAAAGTGATTCCAAATATGAAATAATCAATAATGGAGACTATACCATAATTAGAATACCACCTTTCCTAGTTTCCTATACATACGTTAAATGAAGTGCTGGAGTCCAAATATTATCTAGTCAGCATATATTCTGCGTCTTTTAATTATCACATGTTAATGGAAAGGAGTTAAGAATATATTTGTATATATGATACGTACAGTTTCCATCTAGAACTGGCCCCCGCTCGCTTGCTGCATTGTGGACTTTGCATGCCCATCGGTACTCAACCGGCATACAATACAAAAATGGTATAAATTCAATTTAGACACATAATTATATATGCTATTTCAACGGGGTTAACGAACTTTCAAATATTTCAAATATACACCTGATTTATTATATAAATTGAAAAATAAAATTTCGTCTATCAATTTATTGAGAGATCAGTTAAATATCAGCTTGGCTTTTGCTAACGGGGATTAATTGGCGACGTGACACCAACTCAGCATACATTTTCCGCCAAATAAGTAACACATGTCCACTTGACACGGGCTCACACACCCATCAACTCTTTCCCGCTCGTCGAACGCTTTCATAACCATTTAGTCTCTAAAAAACATCACGTTTCCCCCAAATTCGAATATAAATCTCTCACTTGTATTCAACGAGCAAGAAATAGATGATGATTTTGTGGACCTGGGTCAGAGGTTAGGTGGACTTGTGTCGCTCATTTGGCGGGAAATGAGCGACACGGGTCCACCTAACTCCTGACATGGGCCCACAAACTCTCACTCTCTCTATTATTATTAAATTGTGGGCCCGTGTCGCTCATTTGGTGGAAAATGTTTGCTGAGATACTGCCACGTCATCAAGTAATCTTGGTCAGCAAAAGCCAAGCTGTCATTTAACTGATTTCTCAACGAATCAATGGACAAAAATTCATTTTTTCAATTTAGATAATAGATCAGGTGTATATTTAAAATATTTTAAAGTTCATGGACCCCATTGAAATAGCTTATATAGTTATGTGTCTAAATTGAATTTATGCCATAAAAAAACACCAACTTGCATAGCTCTGCAACTACAAGAAATAATTTAAGGATTCACCACCAGAATATGATTATGATGTATTTAATCTCACATGGAGATTAGCATACAAGTTTGTTTGCAACAAGAAACAACCCTTTAATCTATTAATATTTTTTCATCTTTTTTATTTTAAAATTATTTGATCTGAATATTTATGAGGTTATGACTATCTGCCAGAGTAGCAAATTATTAAGCCCTCCAAATCCAATTGTGTACTAAACGGTCAAAGAAAATATGCTTGGTGTCCAATTACAGATGCTTAATTTGCACTCATTAATAACTTGAATACTAGTTAAAAATGAGAAGAACCCAATATTCCCTCCATGGCTGATGCAGCATAGCGGAATAGAAAACACGAAATTCACAGCCTTCCTGCGAATTCGTTGATTGCTTGAAAAACAATACCGAATTAACAAGTCTCTAAATTCTTGTTGATTCAAAGAATGCCAAGAAATTTAAGATAAAAGAGATATCTCTCTGTAATTTTTCTTTAATCAAATTCAACTAGCGAATACAACGTTAAAAAGTATTTTAAATACAAACAAAACAGTAACAAATTGAATAGGAAAGTAAAGAGTTTCCTACTGTTATTAGGGGACTAATAAATGCAAAAAATGACTCCAAGAGTCAGCTAGAAACGTAGTAAAAAAAAAAAAAAAAAGGAAATCAAAAGTCTAATGTGTGTCTGAGAGTTTTTGCCAAAAGTGGCTCAAACCAATTTTTTCAAAAAATTAATGAAATTTCTGAAAAAAGTGACTCAAGCCAACTTTTCCAGAAAATTATTGAAATTTCTGACAAAAATGGCTCGAGCCAACTTTTTTAGAAAATTATTTTCGAGTCATTTGTATGATTGTATCTTACTTCTCCAGTTCTCCCCTTATTAACATCTAAGTTTTCCACCAAGGCAATACCAATGGGCGCATCAATGGCCCATATATCTCTTTCATCTTCAATGTTCCATGTAGAGTATGTAGTTCCAAGTTCCAAAACCACGGTCAAGTTAGTCAATTTAGTGACTTTTCTTTAACTAAAGACATTTCATGGAACAATTTCATTAGTGACTGTGGATTAATTTGTTAAAGAAAAGTAACTAAATTGAAGACATTCCATGTAGATTATGATATGCTTATAGTCACTTTTCTTTAACAAATTAATCCACAGTCAAAGAGACTCTCTCAACTCTCATTTCATATCACATCATAACATTCCACCCATTGACAAAGTCTCCTCCTTTTGCCTCTCTCTCTCTCTCTCTCTCTCTCTCTCTCTCTCTCTCTCTCTCTCTCTCTTCTCTGCTCTATATATATGCTTACGACAATACGACCTAAAACTTCATTCCATTATATATAAATTAATTCTTGGTGCATACACTGAGGAAAAGCTAGCCTATCATTTGGTGCTTATTAATTTCTTAGACCTTAATTAGTCTCTGTTAATTACTCAAAAGCAATGGCAGGGCCAACAGGGGGTCGATCTTTGGAGGAAACACCCACTTGGGCTGTTGCAGTTGTTTGTTTTGTTTTGGTTTTGGTCTCAATCCTCATCGAATACATCCTTCATTTGATTGGAAAGGTGGGTAAAAAGACTCCTAAACTAGAATACTTAATTGGGTTACTTTTGTTTTGAAGCCAATATTTTTGGTTTATGAATCTGGAATTAATGAGGTTTTTGCACTCACTCTGCAGTGGTTGAAGAAGAGAAACAAACGAGCCCTATATGAAGCACTCGAAAAGATCAAATCAGGTTTGCAAAATGGAAAGTGTGTATATATCAAACTTATTACATACATGATATATATGTGCATGAAATCATGACCACTCGATCTGTCTTTGTTTCTCTCAGAGCTTATGCTATTGGGATTCCTATCACTGCTCCTAACAGTGGGACAAGGACCCATTTCCAACATATGCATATCAAAGGCTGTTGGAGCCACGTGGCATCCATGTAGTAAGAAGCAAGAGGATAAAGATGAGGACAGCACTAGTACTTCAGATGACAGCGGCCATAGAAGGCTGCTTCTCTCACTCTCCGGCTCCGGCGGGAGTTCCCGGCGGGTTTTGGCCGCAGCCGGAACTGACATATGCGCTGCCAAGGTACGTTGAATTTGTTATCCATGCTTGGATAAAGAATATGCTATTTAAATTAAGTTGGTGTGGATATGTACGGCAATGTTCTTGCAATTAATTCTCGTCTGTCAATTTCGAACACTATTAATTGTTGGACAATGTGGAATCGGTCTAAGTATTAGCATACAACAATAGAAAATATCTTGGTGTCTCCATCTATAGGCTATAGCCAATTCATTTTAGATTATTGGATGTTCTATTTTCAACATGTTAGGCTCGTTCTGATCATCTCACATTGGACAAGTGCGTGATATGGGCTTGGTTTGTCACATATGTACTTGGCTCAGTCTCTTCGCATGTGAGGATCTCACATCAACAAGTCTTATAAAATAATATACAAGACTTTGAGTCTTTTCATTTATTGCTAATAATTTTTAGTTAAATACTGTAATTTCAATATTAATTAGATAAACTCTTATTTGAATGTGTAATATCGATTAGATAATGCGACTTTTGTGTGAATGATATAGGTACTCACAAAAGAACATCTTATAAGTATTTATGCATATATTTTTTTTACAAGGAAATTTGGGTGGCAAATGTAGATGAACATAGTTTGTGGTAATTTGTTTTTGCAGAACAAAGTTCCATTTGTGTCAGCTGATGGGATCCACCAACTTCACATATTCATCTTTGTGCTAGCCGTCTCCCACGTGCTTTACTGCATAATCACCTTGGTTTTGGGCAGAGCAAAGGTATCAATCCGAATCTCTCCACCCTTTTCCCTGTCTCACTCTCTCTCTCATTCTAATAATTGTTATCAAATTCTTGTTGGATGGCTCTTTCAGATGAGGAGGTGGAAAATATGGGAATTGGAGACCAGGACGAATGACTACCAGTTCTCACATGGTATGCTTAATTTTTTATTGTTTCAATTCACGTACATGTACTTTGACCAGCCTCCAGCAGCCATGACATTGATTTTGACCCCCTTTTAATTACTTTTATCAATGCCTAAAAGCAAATGGGGTGTGTGTGCTTTGTGTTGTGTAGACCCAGAAAGATTCAGATTTGCCAGAGACACTTCGTTTGGGAGAAGGCACTTGAGCTTTTGGAGCCGCTCACCCATTCTCTTGTGGATTGTAAGAATTGAAAATGCCATAAACTTAGTTTGTATCAAACAAAATTGACAATGCAATTCATGAAGGTGCTAATGTTTATGTTGCTCTCTTGAAAAAATTGCAGAATTGCTTCTTCAGACAGTTCCTCAGATCAGTGCCCAAGGTTGATTACCTGACTCTACGACATGGGTTTATCATTGTAAGTCTTGTATACACACAATTAGCATAGAATGCATGTCATTCAGTTGTAGTTTCTGCATGAAAGTGAAACTAATATGCTTCTGTTTATCTATGCAGGCACATTTGGCACCTCAGAGTCAAACCAAGTTTGACTTCCAGAAGTACATTAACAGGTCACTTGAAGAGGATTTCAAGCTTGTGGTAGGGATCAGGTGGGTCATACAAGCTGATTGCTCTTTAAAGCTTTTCAGCCATCTATTACTTTACTCTGAGGAAAGTTAGGCTAGCATGCTTTCTTTTACCATAGAGATGCATGTATATCAATTTAGGACTTCACCTTTTAACTAAATAATTCTAAGACTGAACTATTTCTTTTCACACTTGCAGCCCAACTATTTGGTTATTTGCTGTATTGTTCCTGCTATCTAATACTCATGGTAAAGCCTCATTCTACTTCTCCAACCCTTCAATGGGTGTATCTAGAATTATCATGTCTTGTACAGCTTCACAATATAATAATTTATGATTTTTTTAATATTGGGTTTCTTGAATTATGTGTCTTTATGTTCACAGGTTCACGTTCTTACCTGTGGCTACCCTTTATTCCCTTAATCGTAAGCATCAATCACCACCATCCAAATTCGTTTCTTTCAGACCTTCCAAGGTCCCACAAAAATGGATCGATCATCTAATAATTCCTATGGCTTTTTGCAGATGATCTTGTTAGTAGGGACAAAGCTACAAGTTATAATAACCAAGATGGGCCTCAAGTTAAAGGAAAGGGGAGAGGTGGTTAAGGGTACCCCATTGGTTGAGCCTGGTGACCATCTCTTCTGGTTCAACCGCCCTCGCCTTATTCTTTATCTCATCCACTTTGTCCTCTTTCAGGTTCCTTTCTTCCCACTTGAACAGCACTCACTACATATAATATATATATATATATATGCTGCATTATTCTTGCCTCTCATTATTTACCAACTCTCTGTCCTGGTGATTCTTTTGTCCTCACAGAATGCCTTTCAACTTGCTTTCTTTGCATGGACTTGGGTAAACCCACATCACATTCTCACTGTCATTGGCAAAGATGGTTTACTTTATCTAACAAAAAGCTCACAGTTGATTCTATCTTCTTCTTTCACAGTATGAGTTTGGCTTGAAGTCTTGCTACCATGAGAAGTTGGAAGATGTCATCTTAAGATTATCAATGGGGTTAGTTTCCTTTCCTTATTTACCGCTTACACAGACATCTACACATTACGAGGATTTAATTACTGAGCCAATTGATTTTGTAATTTGTGCAGGGTCGTCATACAAATACTATGCAGCTATGTGACTCTTCCTCTTTATGCCTTGGTAACACAGATGGGTTCAACTATGAAGCCTACAATCTTTAACGACAGAGTGGCAAACGCTATAAAAAAGTGGCACCATGCAGCAAAGAAGCATGTAAAACAGAACAAGCAGTCAAATTCAACTAGTGCACCAGGCACTCCCTTGCATAACATGTCCCCTGTCCATCTACTACGACACTATCAATCCGAACATGACATTGACAGTGTTCAAACATTTCCAAGGATGTCTTATGTTGATAATGAAGATCCAGAGTCACCCTCTCACCACCATGATGATGTACCTTGGTCTCAAGAAAGTAGAAGACATGGTCCGGAGGAAGAGATCAGTGTTCATGAACCTGACTTGGGGAATGCTTCTTTAGCTGGTTATGGTTCTGTAATTCAACACGAAATTCACATTCCGGCGGAATTCACATTTAAGAAATCAGAAAGGATTTGAGAGACTTACGAAGAAAAATTAATAGGCGATGACCCCAAAAGCCCTATAGGCTTTCCAAATGGGTCAATGTAGATTGTACATGAAGAGACTCTGTGCTATATATAATTAGTTGTAAGTTTGTAACGCAAAGCTTGATATTCAAGAAAATAAACCCTTATCTTCAAAACTTTGATATATCATATATCTGCTAATCTGCATAATCCATTAATTTCCCATAAAAACTAAAACAAATACACAATGAACTAGTACGCAATAGGCCATTTGCTGCTGGGACTAGCAGATATTCAAGCCCAAAACACAATCTCATTTGCTGCTGTGCAGGAGCAACCACCACATTACAAAATGTAATCATGATATTATTTAGGAAGTATCGAATTGGTTTGGTTCTACCCGATCCATGATAATCGTGCTTCAAAATTTAATGTCCGTGCATGAGCACAGTTGAGAAGAGCAAGTTTACAGAACTAAAAGGAACAAATTTTATTAAGTAATGCGCAATAGACAGTTTCAACAAATTAAAAAAATACCATAAAACAGAACTTGACTACATTGGCATACTTGCCAATCAAAACAACCACCACCACCACAACTAGACAAAACACTGCACTACCATAACTAGACACAAAACACACCAAAACAAACTTGTCAGAAATCACCACCACGGAGATGGAGGACGAGATGGAGGGTAGACTCCTTCTGGATGTTATAATCGGCCAAGGTGCGACCATCCTCAAGCTGTTTACCGGCAAAGATCAACCTCTGCTGGTCTAGGGGGATACCTTCCTTGTCTTGAATCTTAGCTTTAACATAGTCAATGGTATCCAAGCTCTCAACCTCCAGAGTGATTGTCTTCCCAGTAAGGGTCTTCACAAAAATCTGCATACCTCCACGAAGCCTGAGCACAAGGTGAAGAGTAGACTCCTTCTGGATGTTGAGGGGTTACTAATCAATGAAAAATCATCAAGTTCACAAATTTCTTCAGGATTTGTGCTCAAGAAGTCAGTGAAACAAACAGTTCAGAATTTTCTAGGGCTAATTCCCAGGAAAAAGAAAAGAAAGAAATGAGCAGTCTAGACAAATTTCCCCTAAAAATTAGAACAAATACACAATGGACCAGTTAATAGACAACAGATTACCTCCAAGAGGGCATAGCCAAATTTTAATTCCACATCAGTCCTGAAGAAGAATGGTCATCTTCTGCCAATCCTCACAAATCTCATTTGCTGAAAATATTTGGTAAGACATCATCAAACGTCGTGTAATTTTGATAATGAAGGTTGGGGACGGATCCCCTTTCAATTTCACAATATCAATATGATGATGATGATGTACAGAAAATATCAAATTGATTGGTTAAAAAACCTAGTTAACTAAGATCAGTCCTTGTGCTTGAGCTAGAAAAACATTTATAAGGAAAGGGAAGTTAAAGTTAGCTCAACCATACTACTGTACCATCCTGTCATGTTCTATTTCAGAACAAATTGACATGCACTCATAAGTTTTTCACTGGACCAGAGTTCAAGAAACGACAGAAAATTAAATCCAAGAGAAAACAGAGCCACAAGCTAGCAAATCAAATTGGCTTCTTGAGAGCCACAAAAGTAAAATTGGTTGGGAGGGATCAGAATACACAACAATTCACATGAAACACTAACCATGGAATGCAAACATCATAAAATAGATAAGAGAAAGAAAGGTAACCAGAAAACTAGACCATGAATAGCAGCTAAGGGCCTGCCAGACATATTATGGTCTACAGTCAAACATACCCTGTAATTTGACACAGCACAACACAATAAAACACAAATTTGCTATACAGATATGTAACGAGATTCACAATATGGATCAAAACAACCCTTATTAATGAAATGAAATTCACTACCCACGAATTGAACATTCGTATTACTCTCATCATGCTTTGAAAAAACTAGCTTAGACATTCAGATTTAACCACCATCACTACTACCACAATAACAACCTCCAGTCCACACCAACAGATGGACCATCATTCACACTCGGCATGTTCACAATAACAGGTTCAATTGCTTAATATTAACTGGTTTTGTCTTATAATAAGGAAATCAAACATTGTTCATGAGCAATTCACACATAGCTATCATCAATTAAAGGTTCTCCAAGCAAAAGAACACAGATATTAAAAAAGAAATTTTCATGCACAACAACACAATTGAGCATAGGAAATTTACAGAACTAAAACGAACATTTTTATTAAGTAATACCCAATAGGCAGTTCTGACAATAAGAAAAGATGCATAAACACCAACAGACACCCCCTAAACAGAACTTCACTATATTGGCATACCTGCCAATCAACACAAACACACCACCACCACAACAACTAAACACAGAACCACCATAACTAGACTTCAAATCACACCAAGCAAACTCCTCAGAAATCACCACCACGGAGACGGAGGACAAGATGGAGGGTAGACTCCTTCTGGATGTTATAATCGGCCAAGGTGCGACCATCTTCAAGCTGTTTCCCGGCAAAGATCAACCTCTGCTGGTCCGGTGGGATACCTTCCTTGTCTTGAATCTTAGCTTTGACATTGTCAATGGTATCCGAGCTCTCAACCTCCAGAGTGATTGTCTTCCCAGTAAGGGTCTTCACAAAAATCTGCATACCTCCACGAAGCCTGAGCACAAGGTGAAGAGTAGACTCCTTCTGGATGTTGTAGTCCGCCAGAGTCCGGCCATCCTCCAACTGCTTCCCGGCAAAGATGAGCCTCTGCTGGTCCGGTGGGATACCCTCCTTGTCCTGAATCTTCGCCTTCACGTTATCAATGGTATCGGAGCTCTCCACCTCCAAAGTGATAGTCTTCCCAGTAAGGGTCTTCACGAAGATCTGCATACCACCCCTCAATCGCAGAACCAAGTGCAAAGTCGACTCCTTTTGGATGTTGTAATCCGCAAGGGTGCGACCATCCTCGAGCTGCTTACCAGCAAAGATCAACCTCTGCTGGTCTGGAGGAATGCCCTCCTTGTCTTGGATCTTGGCCTTGACGTTATCGATGGTGTCGGAGCTCTCAACCTCCAGGGTAATAGTCTTCCCAGTTAGGGTTTTAACAAAGATCTGCATACCTCCCCTGAGACGAAGAACCAGGTGGAGAGTAGACTCCTTCTGGATGTTGTAGTCGGCGAGGGTACGGCCGTCCTCGAGCTGCTTACCGGCGAAGATGAGCCTCTGCTGGTCCGGAGGAATGCCCTCCTTGTCCTGGATCTTAGCCTTGACATTATCGATCGTGTCCGAGCTCTCGACCTCCAGGGTTATGGTCTTGCCGGTAAGGGTTTTGACGAAGATCTGCATACCTCCTCTCAAACGAAGGACCAGGTGGAGAGTCGACTCCTTCTGGATGTTGTAGTCGGCGAGGGTGCGACCGTCCTCGAGCTGTTTTCCGGCGAAGATGAGCCTTTGCTGGTCCGGAGGAATGCCCTCCTTGTCCTGAATCTTGGCCTTGACGTTGTCGATGGTGTCGGAGCTCTCGACTTCGAGAGTGATGGTCTTGCCAGTTAGGGTTTTCACGAAGATCTGCATGACTGCGATTTGAGAGAAGAGAAAGAGGAATTGAAATTCGAGAGCGTTTGGAAACTGCGAAAGAAAGCTTTGAGATCGATTGAGAGAATTGTGAGGAAGGCAGAGAAGGAGAGGTGGTTTATATAGGGGAGATAAAACCGACTATGAATCCTTTTTCGGTTCCGATAAGGACGATGAATTTGTGGTCGAGAAGGAGTTGCTGAAACGAACGGTCCAGAATTTTCTAGGCGCCAATTCCGAGAAGAAAAAAGAATTTTCTAGGCGCTAGGTGCCAACCGTTTTTGACCTACTTTTTCATTTTTATTTTCTTTTCAGCCAGTCGGTCACCTCTCACAACTCACAAGTCGCAAGTCGCAACAATCCACTATATTCATTTGTTTTTATTTTCTTTGTGAGGATAAATTAGGTAGCTTACTTTAGTCCAAGAAGAAAATTAGCCTAGTAGGTCTTCTATTTCGATTTTTTCTCCTTTTAAATTATGTAACGAAGTTACTCTTTTACCCTTCCATTATTTTTTTTTATTTTCATTAAATTTCAATTTATTTGACCTGTAAAATGTTTTTTTTTTTTTTTTTCGAGTTATAAGGAATAGGGGAGTAATTAGTATCATAATAGGTCTAAGAATTTGATAGACATGATGTGGGATTTTGGAGTAATGGAATTCGATACAAATTTTAATTCCAAATGAAGTGATCATGTTTCATAAATTTCATAATTTGGTACACATAAACTGCCTTATTTAGGATCTCAATTGACTTATTATCTTTTTTTTATTTGTGTAGAGTTATTATCTTTTTTTTTTTTTTTTTGGCCAATGTAGAGTTATTATCTTTGATATAAGAAAACTTCCCTATAAGTGGAATAGTGTTGGCATGGTATCCTAATCCAAAAATTTATCTCTCTTATGATTCCTGGTCAACACCTATTCAGAAAAGTTTTTCTCCTTCAATACATGGTTACTTATTAATAATTGAACTCACCACATCAGTATGATGTTAATATCGTGATCACTCTTTACAAAAAAAAATATATATATATATATATATATATCTTTTCTAACACCCACTCACATGACAACTTCATTTGTTAATAAATAAATAAACAATAGCTGATCACACTTTAAAAGGTTTCCAAACCCTAAACCTACACCGCTTATTAAGCGTTATGAATTTGTAATTTTTTTTACTGTTGATAAGAGCTGGCTATTACCAAAGGGCAGTGCTTTATGACATTTGCATTATAAGCTGATACGAGTTATACCTTATTTCGTTTGCATTCTTTTTCCACCTCTTCTCTTCTTTTTTTTGGCCATGTTTTTCGACTTCTCTTTAATTAATGGTATAACTGGAAGCCATCCCCTATGAGAAATCCAAAGAAAACACATCCAATCACTTAAAATTGGCCCAAACCCCATGGCAGTTTTCATGAACCAGTTTTTCAGTTCTCAAGGAGAAAAGATGCAAAAGAATGGTATAATAAAAATCGCATCCCCTTTAATTTAAAGCCCCATAAAGAATAATATGGGTTTCGAAAAGGCTTCACAATATTTATATTGAAGCCTGAAACAAATGGATTGAAATTGGCTAGCATTCCCTTTACAACTTCACAAAACTAGTCTTTTTTCCTCCATTTGAGGATTATCTCTAAATATATATACAAGAAATAGAATGCCATATAATGAAGCACAAGCGATGCAATTAAATTATTTCTCCTTCATATCGGGGAGAGCAGAACCTTTGCAGATCGGACAAGAGTTTCTCATTGACAACCACTTTTTGATGCAGCTCACATGGTAATCATGACCGCAAGTTTTCAGTGCCCCAACGTCATCCCTGTCCTTGTACTCTTCCTGTAAATTATGATAAATGAAAGTTTTCAGAAGTTATGCAATTTAAACTCCAATTGGTCTACGGCGAAGATAAAGCCGCAAGGCAACTGAATTTCAAACTGGAAGATTCTTACCAGGCAGATTACACATGTGCCTTCCTCCTGGATTTGATCTGATGAACAATATATTGTTTCTGTCAAACACTTTGGTATCAAATCTTCAGACACACCGGTGCCGACGTTACCTATCCTTTCACCCAGTGCAAGTAGTTCCTGTTCCAATATTTCAATAAATTCTGAAGACCTGAAAGCCATAGGAAGAAAGAAATAATAAAGGCTAGAATATCAATTTTACCTCGTAACTCATGTTGTCTATGTCCAGCCTCATGTCTCTATGATGATCAAACATAATTCTGGACCCATAAAAGGCCGGGCGATCCACCATCATAAAACCCTGCAATACAAAATGAGAAACAATTGCCTCAGCGATATTTAGGATGGAAACAAGGTTTATGCTATATTTAGGACTTTATCTAGCTTTACCATATTTTCAGAAGTTATTATTAACAATAAATTTTCCAATGAACGCACAGTCCATGACGACACAGAATGCGCAAGAGGCTAGGAATTCAGTTGTAAGTGATAAAGGTCCAGCCGAAACTACACAACAGTCTGTACGCAATATATGGAGAACAGTGACAATGTTTTCTCAATTAACACAAAGGAACTGCACCCTTCTCGAATGTGGCAAGATAAGCTAACGTGCATCAGTTGAAGTACATACCTCAGACGAAAACCGATCCTGGAGACTAGTCTCTTCAGAGACTCGATATCTATCATTAGACATCCTTGATCTACCATTCCTGTCACTGTTACGCCACCCAACAGTGGCCACTGGCCTAGGATGTCTTGGGTAACTTTCAGACGCCATCTGCAATCCTTCATCTGGATGTGCCACATGCCCCAATCGCAAGCTGCTTGAAGAAGCCCTGAAGGTTGGGCTAGATCTTTGAGAATAGCTACTGCGAACTCCCCTTACAGATTGGGGTAAAGTACCAGGATAACTTTGAGGAACAGCAGTACTTCTGCTGGGAATGAAATCATGATGGTATACCCCAGTTTCAACAGAAGCATTACCCACACTGCTTCCTACAAGGAAGTGGTTGGGATCGTGACTGAAACCACTTGCATCTGCAATTTACAAGTTATGATCACTGATAAATAACAGGAACCTGGATAAAGACAGAGAAATGAATCCAAAAACTAACCTGAAGTTAGAATCCTTTCATGAGAAGGAGACACGCTAATATGGTTCCACTCGTGGGTTAAAACAGTAGAACCTTGACCAGAAAGATCCATCGTACTAGATTGGTCAACAGGGATATTTGTAGAGTATGAACTATGTAAAGGATTGCTCGATAAATGCGTCCTTGCTAGGTTGGACTCCAAATCATGTTCAGACCGGCTTCTCACATTTCTCATGGATCCCTCACCCCTAATTGAGAGGCCATTTCCTCTATAACTGGGGTGGATCATAGTCATGTGATCCCAAGGCATGTGTGGGGTATCTAAGTTTACTTTCTCCTGCTGTAATTCTGTAGATCTAGGGAGATCAGAGGAACTTCCAGCGCTATAGTATCTGCTTGTGCTGCCTCTCTCAGATACTGAAGGGATCCCAGGGCTTTTCCTCTTGTGAGGCCCTCTTCCATTGCTCATTGTGAGATCGACAAAACCACCCTCAACACCATGAAATGGCCGTCGGTCATAAGTGGAAGAAGAGGCGTGGTGAGCATAATTTCCACTGGGCATACCAAAGGTACTAGCACTTAATGGATGCTGAAAAGGATCATGAGATGGACCAGAAGCATCAGGTTGATAATGTGGCACATCAACACTAGGGCTCAGGGAAGAATACCCATATGAACTGAGAGCCGGGTTCCAATTTGAAGCAAAATGCACTCCATCTATAAACATATTTTCCACAGGATAAAAGAAAGAACCATTCTCTCCAGTCCCAGCCCTGGCTGCAGTATTAGGTCCAAAATTAGAAATAATCATGAAAACAAAGGTTACACTATCAGATATTCAACATTATACGCTTGAAATTTCTAACTGACAGAAGAAAACTTGCATATGCTTTTATCACCTATACAAATTATACACTACCCGAAAAGAATATAAAGACACAATACCCAAATGCCCAAAAGGTTGCTCTGTGTTCATATGATTCCAATTCTGATCATTTTCACTCTCAAAAATTTGAGATGTGCTGAACTGATGTCTATGCCCCATAACTTTGTCACCTTACAGCTACAAGCAAGTTACGTGCGGGAACAGAATCTACCAATATGAAACCACCACCTGCACAAGAAGAGAAAGGCATCTCAAAACATTGAAAAACAAAAATCATACTTGCAATGATGTGTAAGCTAGTATCAATAAATGCCAAATAATTTTTTTAAAGCCAAATACAAATTTATAAACAGAATAACAAAATACCGGAAGATAGCACAAATGGATAACAATAACAGGAGAAACACAAATACCAAGAAGGGTCAGATAAATTAGATTTAAGTCGGATGAGAATTGGGTAAGTAAAAGGGGCAACTATATTATTTTTTATAGGAATAAAAGGGGCAACTATATAACACAAAAATTCAAGGATTTCAAAAATCCAAGATTTTCCAACATCAACCAAAGAGCCTTACATCAAAACTTTGGCTTGACAGATAGATTCTTCTGCACAAATTTCACCTATCAAAATTAATTTCTTTCAAAATGAAAAATATTTAGCATCAACTCCTGCCTTCATCTACCCTATGTCAGGGCCAATTTCTCTGTAAGGTTGATCATACATGTATTTTTCTTCTTTCAACATTTACCATTAGAAACACATGGAGGCCCACATCTAGGCCACTGAGGCACTGAGTAACCCATTATAAAAATCAGGCCAGTAATAATTAAATTTTTTTCTAAACGAACGAAAAATTCTAGTGCAATTCAGACTTCAGAGTGTGGCTGGGAGAAAGGAGCTATAAGCCTCATCACAGATATAATTAGAAAAAAAAAAAAAAGAATTCTTTAAAAGCTTTTTACAAGATAAGAAAAGACCCCTCAAACCAAAACCAGACAAGATTTAAAGAAATTAATCCAATCAAGTTTCAAAAGCAGAAATGCAAGCAATACCAACCAATACCAATATAAATGCAAGATGACATTTAGCCTCCAGAGATGGCAAGGCAAGATGTGATTTACTGAAACAGATTAATCCACCTCCTGCTTCACCATAGCAATTAAATAAAATTTCAAAATAGTTTGACCAAGTATGAAGTATATGCCACAACAAACCCCAAATAGAAACTCGACCAAGAGATCCCTGCCTACAAATAAGCTTTCACACTTCAATCCACCAACTCTCCATTCTATTCAAGGCGAAAAGTGAAGTAAAAGTCAGATGTGTTCTGTTAAAAAAAAAGTAATGCTGCAGAGGATCTGTCAAAGCCTAATTGCATTGCAAATCTGGGAAAAAGTATGTAGAGCACCCACTAGCACCCTATGTCAACCAACTCCCTTGACACTCGCATTCATCTCCAATAAGATAGCCTTTCCAATGATAATAGGGAGAGCCATTTCTTTCTGAGGGATAAAAAAGAGTGGAAAGCGTAAAGACATAACAATTAGCTGAAAGTGAGAAGTAGTGAAAAAGATTGGAACAGGACCACTCAGTGAAGGCAGTACCTGGGTTTGGACTTTGAATCACGGGATCAAAGGTCACCTAGCAGGTGTTAAAGATATAACAATCTCAATAACAAACCATATCAATATACCCTAGCATTTGCTTGACATTCAAAAATCAACTATAGAAATATAAATTAGAAAAGCTAAGACCAGAAAAACCACTACCAGATGTACCCTAGCCTCCAAATTCTGAAAAACGCATGGTTCTTAATACTTTCAGCACTAAAGATATTTATGAGTGAAATAAAAATAGTACAAAAGAGAAGAAGCAGAAAAGAAAATGTAAAAAAGGAAAAATAAAGAGATGAGAACCTTGGACTTAGTATATACATGAATTATCAGTTCCAACCCCTTCTTTACCCAAAATTATCAGAAGAACTATGGATGACATGCCTTCAGTGGAGCGAAAAATTGCACTTCACGAAACTAAGGAGGGACAATTGGAAGACCTGAGGCATTATATGCAATGGCTGACAGACAAAAAGGTACCAGGCAGTCCTCAAGTGTTGTGATAAGACCACTAAGAAGGAGATCTGAGATAAATTGAAATTTATTACCCATGACAAAGAGCACAAATATATTCGAGTTTGTGCCACTTGGCTGAAACACGCCTCAGGGGGAGCGACGAGTGCAACATATAACAAAAAAATTTCATGATAATCACTGCTGGAGCACATAATTATAATAGAATGTGCACCATGGGGCACATATAGAGTCTGGATGTCATGAGGAAAATCAAAAGTATATAATTCAATACGTGTCACACATAGACTTGCACATGTCCAAAAAGTTTTGGATACAATGAGGTAACAGGGAATTCAATTACCACAATACAGTAATGTTGAATTCAAGAAAATGTCAAAAACAACCTTACAATTTGATTTTTTTTACTTCTATTAAAATGGAGAAATAAATAACAGTAGGCAAACCCTAGAACAATAAAGAAAGAAGGCGTGGTTAAGCTAAAAAAACTCAACAGTATAAATCTTTAACATTACTAAGAGAACTCTCTTTATTAGTCATCAAAAAGGAAAAGTCAAAATACCCTTACTATTTTAAACAAGTTTGATAATAGACCTAAAAGCTAAGGAAATATGGTAATTATACATAAACGCATAATAGAATAATTGCATACATTATAGTGCTGCCAACAATACCTTTCTATCATTTTAAATACCAAGCTGAGATTAAGTCACTGATTACAGAAAGTAACACTAAATTCTGAAAACTGTCAAGCCACAGGATGAGGTTAGTATAACCAAAAAATACATATATAGTTTACACCTGCAGCATTCTAAGTCTACAACAAGTTTCTACACTTACAAAAACCCACCCTCAATATGAAGAGAATCTTCCTCTGAAGACTTAAATGGTGTTGTCTTCTTACATATCTTTAGGTAGGTTGCAATTGAAGCTATAGAGTATGTATAAAGAGGTATACTTGCACCCTATAAGATAGGTTTGGAATCTCAGAAGAAAGAAGCATCACATTAGTATTCGTGAACCCCTCTCTCTAGAGAGACTTGGCAGCAAGAAGACTTCCTAAGAAGCAGCCAGGATATTCTCATAAATCTCAAATATGGAAATTGCTCTGTGTGAAAGCTCAGGAAAAAACTGTCAGGAGCAGGTTTACAAAATACCCATTAATTAATGAGTAAACACCAAATAATGAGCAAGCAGCCCACTGCTTCCCACCATCTAGGCAATGACAACTGCAAGCAAAGTCGAAACACCCAACTTCTCCCTCCACCCTGATAGCCTACACCAGTATTAGGGAACCAAGCTCTCTGTTGAGGTGATACAAACATCAGCACCTCAAAGTTCTTAATTCTGGACCATCAACCACCACAAGGATAATGATAAAAAATCACCATATGCTTTGACAAACAACTTAAGTACCACTACGTCCAAAGTTCAACTTGTTAATCAAGATTCAAGCATCACCCAGAAAACATTGCAAACCAAACTACAGGGTTCAGTGCCATCATCTTAAAATCAAAGCTTGTTGGGCTCAAAAGGCCATATAATATCAAGCCAGAACCACTACACAAGATTCTCCAGAGATGACATGTATCAATGAACCACAATGAACCAAAAGCAGATCAGCATGCACACCCTTCATTGACATCACCTAAGCACACAATTATCATTATATCCATCACCTCACCCCCTCTACATAATATCAGAAATACCAGGACAATGAGAGAATGAATTGGCCACCAAAACTTTTAGAAGTCAATGGAATTTCCCATGAGACTATAACTTAACCAACCTCTCCATCATCTTAGCATGCACAATAGTCACAAAAATCAAAATAATTGTGCTTATTTCAGATCAATGACCTCCCTAGGCTGCCGTGAACTCTGATTCTTTCCATCACTAAACAAAGTGTCAAGCATGATCCTTCTAAAAATCTTGACATTATCACCATCAAGGCTACGTTTTTTCCATCTCAAAATGGCCTCTACCACCTCAAGTGGATGGACCCGGTTCTTATTGTAAATCCCAATTCAAAACTAATTGAGCAAGTTAAAAATGGAATCTTTAGGAGTTAGTACCATAAATTGAGCTTTCGCAATACTACAGCTGACTTAAGACTCAAAATATGGCAGCAGATGGTGCAACTAAATCCCGAGGACAGGGTTTCAATTCAGATCCATTCTTCAGAAATCTAATTGATCAAAAAAGTCCCTGCAACACCATTCGCAATTCAGAGCATCAAATGAACTACCCCCAACTTCTATATCCTAAACAAGTTTTAGGGGCAAAATATTTATCAAAATAATCTGCAAGTTTGCAAAGAAAACTGACATAAGCCATAAAAAAGAAGATTTGAAATATTTAGGAAAGATAGTAAGACATGATGACATGAGAAGTAATGAAGAAACATGACCACTATACTGAACCGCAGCTAAAACCCAATTGAATAACTTTATAAGATTACTTTTAGAAAGGTATGGCTCTAAGAAATTCTCACCTGCAGACGCAGTCATATCATCATTCCAGAACTTGGGTACTAAACATTGTTCGAACTCAAGACAAGTAAGCAATAACGATACACCATCAGCACACGAAAACCTGCATAATAAGAACCATCTAAACCTAGTCGATTCTAAGGTAATCCAAAGTGAACAATATATGATCTAAAAACCCTCTTCCAGCAAGCAATCCTTTGTCAAAATATAAACCCAAGGGGCGGGTGGGGGAGAAAAATGGCTATGAACTAGCATTTCTTCCAAAACAAAGTACGGAAAATAATTGTCTACGAAAACAGGATTAGAGACACTGATGTTAGTTATTAAGAAAATTTATTTTCACTAAATAGGTGGAACAAATTATAATTATGATCGCAATCACCATCACCATCACCATCACCATGAAAATGATCGTATTATAAGCCTTCATCATATATGTTCAAACAAACGTAATCCACAGCACCCTTTCACACAAAAGCCACAAAATCCCAAACACAGAAAAGGACAGAAAAATAAATAGAAAAACCATCCACTCACAAGCAAAGCTCAACGATCAGAGGCCAGAACCGACGCATCAAAGACTAGTGACCAAAAGGATAAGAAAGAAAGAGTACAAAATCGTCGAGCAAACGACGATCGGACCTCAAAGGTAGCAGAAACAAAATTCGAGCAAAATAAACAGTGCAGGCACAGCAAAACGACGATCAGCTTGTGGAAAATAAAAGTTGCAGTGAATTTTCGACAGAAAACGCATACCTCGTGTTCGACGAAAGGCCGGTTCTGCAAACAAGGAACAAAGCTCGAGGGAGAGAGGTGGAGGAGATGGTGGGTTTGAGGAAGGAGCGAAAGATAAATAAAGCGGTTGGGTTTGGGTGGGTGCGTGCGTTGTTTACAGAAATAAGAGAAGGCCAAATTGTCTGGACTGCCAACTGTTACCGAATACCGGCACAGCCCGTGTTTTTGATATTATTAAACAGAGTTGAATATGAAAATTGAGAACGACGTCGTTTTGGTACAGTTGCATGTGGATTGTGAGGTGCGTCTTGCGGGGGAGATAAGAATCATTCGGCATTGCACCTATAAGGTGCAGTGCATGATGTGCATCTAATTAATAAAAAGAATAAAAAATAAGAAAAGAATATTTGAGTGTTGTTTGGGTTACTAGTTACTACACGGCTCTGATGGCGAGTATTCGAAGCTCTCTCCCACTCCCAAACAAATGCGACTTGTGGGTTGTGCCTTTGCAACTGCTGCTGTCTTTCGGGTCGCCAAACGCGTAGAACGTGGTCCTTCACATTTTTTTTCTTTTTTACGTTGAAGTTTCAGATTTTTTGGTATATATTAATGTGATTTTTAAATCTGTTTTTTTGAAAAAAATAAATAAATCTGCTTCTAATATCCCTATCTATATCCATTACATTATTTTTGTAATCTTAAGTACGCATAAATTATTTTAAATAAATGCAATAATAGATTTAGAAATTAAGGATAATATATGTATAACGGTATAATCAATTAGCTATTTCTCTTAACTATGTCTCACTGTGTTGGAGAGATTTCAATTTCAAATTCCTTCTAACTCAAGATAAAAAAAAATTGTAATGTAATAGATAATTAATAATTGCATTTTCTAACAATATCATAAATTTTCTAGTTTCTATGAAAATAAGAGCACCTCCAAGGGGTGCGGTAAAGAACACTTCAATTTCAATTTAGTGTGCTAGGTATGTTCCAAGCGATAAAGTTTAGAATGCTACCGAAGTTGGGGTAATAAACATGGTTTACAAGTTTGGCCCAAATAAAAACAAAACTGTTTCAAAACTTTGTTGGTATATCGCACCTATATGCGGGAGATGGTTTGGCTATGGTTCTGCCATCTTTCATACTAGTGGCGGATTTAGGAATCATTGTTTATGAGGTCAAGATTCAAGTCGAGTACGTGAGAGTCAACGATGGCGACACCTTCTGTGATGGCAAGCTTCACCATATGCGTGAGAGTTGAATTGAGTTTGGGTGAGACTAGAGTCGAATTGGGTTTGGGTTTAGGACCCTGATCTTTCTCAATGTGAAAGGCAGAAAGAGTTTGTCGATATATTTGTTGTCTGAATGTTAAGTCTTTCAATTTTTGTTTTTTAAATAAAATTGCCAAAACGACGTTGTTTTGGCAAGTCTCTAAGTTAAAAAACAAAAAATCACACCTCCTAGACACGTGATCCACTCTCTTCTTCTTTTCCTTGCCTCTTTCAAACATTTTCACAAACACATTTCACCATTTCTTGCCCCTGTAACTTCATGCAGCAACCATGAACCATGAGATCAAGATTTTCCATCTAGGGGGAGATTTATGGTTTCATGGGGTCAATGGGGTCAAATGACTCCACTCTAGATCTGCCCCTGTTTCATACCAAGCTTGACAGTTCGGTGATGGTTTTGTCCCAAATCAAACAAAACCACCAAAAAAAAAAAAAAACCAACATATGGCTAGTGGTGTCAAACGGGTTGGCCGGCCCATTTAAGTTAAGCCTATAGTGTTTTTTGTGTCGTGTTTGTGCCGATTTATATAGTTAAGATCTAGATTCGACATGGGCCACGACTCGTGGCTCATTTATGCTCATGCCAGGCCACAAGCTTGTTTTTTTAAGATGTAAAAACTAATCTTATGATATTTTTTATTTCTTTTAATTAAATACTAAGATTTTTGTGCCTGAAACATTGATTTCCTTGTTGAAAAGTTCTATAGATATAGAATAAATATGGTCAAACGAATCGTGCCTAATTCGGGCTCATTTCATGCTCATGCTCGTATTGTACTTAGCTCATGTCATGTTTGATGGGCTAAAAACTTTGGCCCAGCTCACTCATTTATCTTGTCGTGACATGTCGTGCATGTTTTAATGTTTTAATAAGATTAGTGTTTAAAGCAATATATACTAGATCTTAAACCTCTAAACCCTAAACATCAAATTCGAGAGCAATAATAAATGCCTAAATTATAGGTTGTAGATTAATGATTATAATTCTTACACATATACATTTTTTTTAATTATTTAAAATAATTAAATATCAAATTATGATTAAATATCAAATCCCAATAATTTTTTGGTTAAGCATAAAGACTATATAATATTTCAATTAAACTACCAAATTTAAATATAGTTTTTTAGATTAGGTCACAAATATGTTAGTCCCTTTGATTTGAGCCTTTTTCATTTGACATTTTTGTCCTTTGGCCCACATATGATGGGTGTTAGTTAAAATTTATAAAGTTTTGACAAAATTGCTAAAAATTTATAAAGTTTTGGCAAAATTGCCCTTGAGGCTTTTATATTATCTTGAAAATTTGCTAATGTAGTCTCAACTTCACATTTAATTGTAACTGTACGACACTCACAACTACAAATTTAGTTGTGACTGAACGACAGTCACATATAAGTTGTGAGACAGTTACAGTTAAGTTGTAACTTGATTGAATTTTTTTTAGAGAAATTATACTACAATATAGTATAAATAGAGGTCAAAACAATACTTTTACTCAAAATAATACATAGTATAGTGGTGTGAGTTGTCTCTTTTAATTTACCAAGACAGTCACAGTTAAGTTGTGACTGGATTGATTTTTTTTTTTTAATATAATATAGTATAAATTAATGTAATATTTGTGATGTAATATTATTTTTTTTATTGTAATGGCATGTAATGTAATATTTGTAAATTCTAATACCTTTTACTTTATTATTTTGTTTAACTTATCAACTAGTATCTAATCTAAAATATTATTTAATTTTAACACCTAAACTAAAAAATTATTAAAATTTAATAATTAAAATCAATGGACCTATAATTAAAATATTTGAAAGCTCCAACATGTCTACCACAAAGAAAAAGAAGGTTCAACCTACAACATGTGGCTTAAATAGCAAATTCGTACGGGTTTTGACTCAAAATCTTGATTAACTTACTTTTTCATGTTCAATTTAAAATAAATTTATACATTTTAGAAAATGAAAATGTTTGTCAATATTTACCAAATAGATCGAACAATGATGCATATAAAATTGTATAACAAATATGTAAGCATTTTTATGTCGAGAGTGCTTTCAACAAATAAATATAAAAACCTTAAATTGACTTTAATTGTGTTGAATTCGCATGCAAATAACTTATTTAAAATAACTTATTGTAATAGTCATGGAAAATATCAAAATAAGTTTTTTTTTTTTTCGACCAAAAAAAAAACTTATTTTGATATTTTCCATGACTATTACAATTGTAAATTATAATTGTTCAACAATTTCAAGACAAGAAGAAAGAATAAAAAGAGATGATGTTCTCATTTTGGATCATTGACCTCTTTTTTATGTATGAGCATGGGAAATTATTATAGTCCGTAATTTGTAGCACCCATTTATAGAGAAAACTTTGTTGCCGCACCCACCCTTTATCAAACACACCAGCATCACCCAATAATAAGCCTACTAATAATTTAGGCTTATTAATTACATTAATTTACATGTATGCTATTAGAACCCAGCCATTACCGCATCCAAGCAAGTCCACAGGACAGCTGGAAGCTCAACCCCTACCCTTCTGACGTGCGCTGACGCGCGCTGACACATGCTGACATGTGCTGACGCACGCTGACATCACTGTAACTGAATTTTGGTGAAACTGTTTTTTTTTTTTTTTTTGAATTGAAGTTTTTGCTAAAATTCAATATTTCGCTAAAACTAAAATCAAACACTGAAATTGAATTTCATTACACTAAAACTGAATTTCAAGAATTCAATTACACTGAAACTGAATTTCAAGAGTTCAATTATACTAAAACTGAAACCCTAGACAACATCGTCCGATCACCTCACGCGCGACAAGTACACGACGGTCGCCACTGCCTAGATCTGTTTTTACCTGCAAATTTGATTCATCATATTTCAGAACCATAATTTCATTCAAAATTCATTTAAAACTCATGTTTCACGAACTGAAACTGTTTCATTAATAAATGAAATAAATTTGTATATACTTACAAATCAATTAAAAAACCCACATTTCTATCCGATTAACAACAAATTCAATTAAAACAGATTCACAAATTATACATTTCACAAACAGATTCACAAATCAATTTCAAATTAGGGTTTTCAAATTAGGGCGTTTGAACCAAACCGTCTGCAAATAGCTCACCAATTCAAAGGAAACAAAAAAATTCAAACGAACAAGAACTTGACTTATGAACCCAGACTTGTTTCTGCAAATACAGTTTCACTGCTGATGCATGTTTACCTTCAAAACTGTAGCTTGAAATAATTTTGATTCATCATATATATGTATTTTGGAAAACAACAGAGAAGCCGCGGGCTTCCAAAGGTGGTGGTGCTGTCGGAATTTCGAAATCCCCAAATAGTAAAATGAAATCCTCAAATCTATTTCAAAATGGGTATTACTTGAGCTAAGAGGCAGAGATGAAATCGTCGACCTTTGGGGCAGCAATGGTGGCGCAGAGAAGCAGAGTACCAACTCCAAAACCCGCTAGCTGCCGAAACACAGAGATCGTCGGCGAGGATGTCGCCGACTTCTCTCATTCGACACGACAGTAAGTCTCGGACCTTCTCAACGTCGAGTCGCCTTCCACGGTGGTCAGTTGGAGAATCGGAGACCACCATCGTGCTCAGGACGTCGAGAGGAAGAAGACTTGGGTGGGCCAGCATTGCAACTTCGCCGGAAAAGGCAGATCGCCGACGAACACCTCCGATCGGAGTCGCGGCGATCTGGGCTGTTTGAGCATGATTCGGGGCGAGTGATGACAGAGGGAGGAAGAGGAGAAAGAGACAAAGTTGATGATGGTGGTCTCGCTGGCAATCGTCGCCGGACAACGCCACACGCGCCGACGACAGCCGCGTGCGGAGGAGAGAGAACAGAGAGAAGAAAGATGATGCGGAAATGAGAGAGAGAGAGCGCGTGAGAATGAGAGAAAATATATTGGAAATTGATTTTGTATAACCTAGGGTTATAATAGGAACATTAAAAAAAAAAAGTCAAATTTAGCTAAGTGTTAGTTGACTAGGGGGTTTTGGAAGAGTTTAAGTAGGTAATTGGGGGTTTTGAATTAATTATATTAAGGGTGGAGGTTTTGAAATAATTAAGTTCTAAATAAGGGGTTATGGATAGTTTACATAAATTATTATTGGTGGGAAAAATAATTTTCTTTAAAAAAAAATATCTTATTTCTTATTTTGTGTTCACACTTCACAGTTCACACAGGCCGCTGATAATTAGCAAAAAAATAAAAAATAAAAATGAAAAAGTTCACACACAGGCTGTTGCTTCGCTGCTCTGTTTGCTTCTTTGAAACCGCTTCGCTTTTACACAAGCAAACATTGAAAAACCAAAGAAACAAAGAAATCGAAGCATTGAAAAAGGGAAGGTAGAAGAAGATGAGCGTGATCGAAATCTTGACGAGAGTAGATGCGATCTGCCAGAAGTACGACCGATACGACGTCGAAAAGCAGAAGGATTCCAATGTCTCCGGTGACGATGCCTTCGCTCGCCTCTACGCCGCCGTCGAAGCCGACATCGAAGCCGCTCTTCAGGTTCGTGTTTCTCTCTCTCTCTCTCTAAATTTTTTACTTTATTTGATCTCTGTTTGGTGTCCGAGAAAACTCGGGAAAATACAAGGAGCTAATAGCTGATCCAGACGTAGTTCGCTGAAATTCGCGAGAATTTTAGACTCAAATTAGTAATTTTGATCTGCAGAAAGCGGAGGTTGCTTCGAAAGAGAAAAATAGGGCATCTGTGGTTGCGATAAATGCTGAGATTCGTAGGACCAAGGCTCGGTTGCTTGAGGAAGTTCCCAAGTTGCAGAGATTGGCTGTAAAGAAGGTTAGCCTCCACTATTTTGATGAATTTTGTTAATGTTCGCCATTCAAATTGTGCATTTCGTAGAATTGTTTGAGAAAATTGATGTTAGGCGTGGCACATTGTAGTCAAAATTGAAAATTGAAAGATGATTGTACTCATAAAATGAAGTGGAAGAGTATGTGGGATGCTGTTGCGTGTGTAATTGAGTAGTCAATTTTGCTTGTTCAGTGTATACGAAGCATGATTACTTTGGGGTTTTGGCTGGGCAGCGTGTTTGATAATGGATACTATTTGTTCACAGGTTAAAGGGCTTTCATCCGAAGAGTTTGCTGCTCGCAATGATTTGGTTCATGCATTGCCGGATAGGATCCAGGATATACCCGATGGGACTCCAGCTGCGCCCAAACAAACTGGAGGAGGTTGGGCAGCTTCGGCTTCTCGTGCTGGAGTCAAATTTGATTCGGGTAATCTTTATACCTTTATTGAGATTGTCTGTTGCTTCTTTTGGGATTATAATCTATTGGAAATCGAATCTTGTTTCATTATTTTGTAGTTAACTTTACCTGTGCGTTTCATGTATTATGATAGATGGACGGTTTGACAATGAATACTTCCAGCAAACCGAGTCGTCAAGTCAATTCAGGGAAGAGTATGAAATGCGGAAAATAAAGCAGGCAAGTCATATGTATATAGTTTTGGTTTGTTTACAACTGAGATTTCTGTTTTGATAAAAGGAGTTGCATGCTTGGAAGTTAGATACTTCAATATGTGGATTGGTTCTGCATTTTATTTATTTTGACCTTTTCACAGGATCAAGGTTTGGATGTGATATCAGAAGGTTTGGATACGTTGAAAAATATGGCTCATGATATGAACGAGGTTAGTTGTTTTAGTGTGTTACTACTTGCTTATTTGCAATATATATTCACATGTTAATTCATTGTAATATGTGGCATGTGTAGGAATTCGATAGGCAAGTTCCTTTGATGGATGAGATTGACTCAAAGGTGAGAAACATTGTCATATCCTTGTATTTCTTCCAAGATGCTCAGTTTGAATTCTCAAATTTATGTTGCTTTTCCCTCTCAACAGGTGGACAAGGCATCTGCCGACCTTAAGAATACCAATGTTAGACTGAAAGACACAGTCAACCAGGTGTTGTACTGCAACTTTTTTAATTTAATGATATGAAGTTGGACATTATAGATTTTCCTTGTTGCTAGACCTAATGCAAGTTTTGTTTCTGTTACAGCTGAGGTCCAGCCGGAATTTCTGTATTGATATTGTATTGCTGTGTATAATTTTGGGCATTGCTGCATATTTGTACAAGTAAGCTCATATCCTTTTAAATGAACTTACATGTTGAGCTACATAATCATCTAGACAAGGAAATATGCATGTAATCAGTAATGAAATTCTGAGAAATTGGGCTAGTACTATTGGAGAGCTGAAGTGATAACTTGATGTCACTGCAATGTTAGGAATATAATTATATGTGATTAGCTAACAGCTACTTAAATGATAAATGAAAATTTTTACATATGAAATTAGTTTTTCAATGCACCTATAATTGAACTTGATCATTTGAATTTCTGCATTTTTGTGTTAAGATGTGACATTTTTGTATTCTGATCTGGTGTCCTTTTCGTTTACAGTGTACTGAAGAAGTGAGACGGTACAAAGGGCGGTTTGACCAGTTTCAAGTGTTATTGGCTTGTCCGGTATTGTATTGCTCTCTAAGGACTCGCTGTGGTGTTTGATTGTTTATTTTATGCTTAAGAGTCTTTGTTCACACTATCGAGAATGTATGCTCTGTCTTTGTCAGGTACATTAGTCATGTCTGTATTAGTTAACTTTTACTTTGCAATTGATTATGCATTCTGGTCTTTGAGCCTATTGGTACTCTTTGTCTGAATCCTTAAGTTCAAATTCTTTAAACCTTTGTTGATCCTTGTAGTTAATAGTTTGGAATGACAGTTACCTTCGATTTTACGATCTTCTCATGGACTTTATGCATTCTTTCTGGCCTCTGTTCATCTTTTCCATGCATTGAGTTCACTAAAGATAGTTGATCAGTAATTGTAAGTGTTAACGGGGTGCATGGGTTCCTTGCCTATTGAAGAACTATAAAAGGGAAGGAGAAACAGGAGCGAGACAGGTGTTGGCGGGGAAGGAAATCGTGGAAAGCTTGGCCGCCACAACCACCAAGAGCGGAAGGTTCATGACGGGGAGCAAAAGCCCCTTAATTTCCATCCAAAATCCAAGCTTCGGATGTTGGGCTTAGACTTCTTGCTTGTCATATTTGTTGGGAACTTAGGATCGAATTCTTTTCTTTTTGTGTCAATTGGTTTCCAGCCCACATATGATTGTAGGCTGTTGATTGAATTGAAAAATCTTTCAAGAGATCACAAATTTTAGAAGAATCTTTGGTAAATTGATAATCTAAAATTTGGACGGTCTGAACAGAAAAGAATTGAACTTAATCTAGGAAAAATGGAGCAATGTATGTCAGGCTCACTACTGCAAAATTATATTCACACCATTTGAGATAAAAGAAAAATTGAAATGTAAAGCATTTTATAAATTTGAATCGCAATATCTACAAAATTAAATACTAGTATTACGAATATATATCAACATATACACAATCTTGAAATATATTTTGTTAATTACAACCAGCAACACCAAACTAATTTACATGCTATTTGTCATATACATACAACAAAATCAAAATGGAGTTACACACTACTTACATAAGAATAGATATTCACCTAAGAATATATATTCACCATCATTGAATACCAATTTATCTACACAATAATGTAATTTCACTCGCACAATATAATATATGCTTCCTCTATACTGTTTATCAGCACTACTCCAGTTAATCATCACTTACAGTGAAACCCAGTTAATTGATTAAGTTCTTGATACTGGATCATGGAACTCCAATAATCTGCAACATTGAAATTGTCAGATCCAGACTGCTCCCATGAATTCATTGCACAGAAGTTGACAGATGCATTAACTTCCTCCTTTTGATATTCTCTGTTACATATCTTCTTGCTGGGTGTGACCAAACTCTCCTGTTCATTTCCTTCTGCATGAGGCTTTCTCTTCAATGGGTTCATCAAACTTTTAAGGGAAGACACTAAAAACTGCCCATTATTCTTATTTGGATCGGCCTCATAAATTGGAGTGCAAGATTTTCTATTTCCACTGCTCTCAGAGCCTATGCTTGAAGTGGTTTTAATGCTGCAGGGAAGTTCTTGGGAGCCAAAGATGTAGGGTAACATTGGGAAATCTTTGTAGAGATAATTCCTGACCATTTCGATGCTAGGGTTTGTATCCTTTGAACATGGCTCATCCACTTGCCTAAGGTACCCTCCTAGATTATAACTAGGAGTACTATTTTGATCTTCCCAAATATTCCTGCTGTTGTTGCATTTTTTTCGAACCCGACATAGCACCCAATCATCCAACTGTTACTTAAACAAAAAGAAATTAACAATATTGAAACCTATACGTGTAAAGAAGATCTAGAATATGCAAAATAGAATTAATGAGAATATTCATCAGTACGGGTCCCTATATTAACCCTAAGTTCAAAACGCTTCATTCCAAAATGAAAAACGATGTAGTTTTGACACAAGCATGATATCATTACAAAAAAAAAAAAAAAAAAAAAAAAACATAAGCAAATTAAGGATTCTATTTCGATATTCATCAGCTAGTCATCATTCACATGTTACGTTGCTATATATACTAAATTAGAATCACATATTCAAACCTCTTTCATGTTTAACCAACGATCTTGATTTATAGTTTGACGTACAACGTAACAAGTAATAAGATTGACAAAAAGAAAATTGCTCAAACAAAATATTCAGTCAAGGTATGTACGTAGTTAATTAATTAATCAAGCAAATACTTACCCTCATAGAGCCTTTTTGCTTTGAAGTAGTACTCCAAATCGTGGTGTCAAGCAACCTATACTCATTCATAATCCAATCAGTCTTAACACCTTTTGGAGGGTGTCCAGTGTAGAACACCAGTGCCTTCTTGACCCCAATGCTTTTTGTCCCACAAGAACTAAAAATGTGCTTGTCAGTCCCTGTGGCCTTCCAATAACCCAAGCCAGCAGCCCTATTAGGCCTGCTTCCATTTGGGTACTTCCTATCCCTTGGAGTGAAAAAGAACCACTCTTCTTCTCCAAAGGAGGTCTTCCCTGGCAGCTCCCATGGGTTGTACTTGTAGAGGTCTAGTTCAGTGATGATGGTGGCTGGTAGAGGGCTGGAAGTGACCTTGTTTTTCAAGTAGTGGATGATGAGCTCCTCATCAGATGGGTGGAATCTAAACCCAGCTGGGAGTTGATCAATGTTGTTGTTGTGATGATCAGTGGTTTGTGACTCCCTCTCCATTGTTGGATATGGAGGTAGTGGGCTTGTTGTAATCTTTGGTGTGATGGAGGAACCTAAGGAGAGGGAATCAAATGAGACCGGGGCACTGAAATTATCGACCGAAATGGTTGTTGTGAGAGTTTGAATGCACTGTGCAGTTGTTTTATAGGGGATGAGTCCTATATATATCTCATCAGAAAAGGACATTAATTATGTTAACAAATAATCAATAATATAATGTGTGTGTGTGTAGCTAGGTTCCAAGAAAGAGAGCAGTAAGCAATTAACCTGATTGTACTCTTAATTAGCTCACAATCATTGGATCATATTCTTTATCTCATCATAGATATATAGGATCGAGATGACTAGCTTGAAATTGGCTTTATGATTTGAAGAGCCAAAAGACAAGACAAATTAAACCTTCACCTTGAGTCCCCTTCTCATCAACAAATGCTAGCTTCACTATATATATAGTTGAGGTTTAAATAATTGGTGTCTCAAATATATATAACAACATAAATTTATAAATACACAAAAAATTATAATGAGCTTAAATTTTTATGATTACAACTGCAACTGCAACCTTTTATTTACCAACAATTTAACTTTAATTATAACAAAGAGATACTATTCATCTAATTCCTCTCACAGCAAACTTGAATTATATGTTTCAGGGCGGATAATATGGGGAGATATCCCATAAACCTTATAGTTTGTGCTTAATTAGTCAGTATAAGAACATGATTGTGTGATTGAAGTTGTGTTATCCCTTTGTTGTTGGCGTTAATCTTCTGCTTAATTATATGATTATATCCAAAAAAAAGTAAGAATTTAATGACGCGCGCTTTGGGTTTAGAATTTATTATTTAACATTTATAATGGACATAAGCACAATATCAAACAGGAAAAAAAAAAAAATCATCACACCATCCAAATCTGGTATAAAATCTACACGCTGTATCCCCAAAAGGACTCCAAATAGGGTAAACTATAATTCTACTTGAATTCTCATGCGTGCGTACGTGGTACCTATAAGCTATCATTCTTAGGCCATAGTGCGCAATGCTGCCTAGAATTGGAAGGATGTGTCTATATATGTCTTACTTTAGATTGCTTCTATTACCATTTAGACGGAGTTGAATGAATGATTGTGGATTCTTCATGGCCAAGAAAGAATATCGTCAGAAAGAATATCGTCATCACATATATATATATACATATATATATATATATTGCTTTAAATGTTTTTTAGGTATCACAGAAAATATCATGGCATATCATGGGTGATGGTTAGTTTGCTGGCAATGCATATCATGGAGTGATGAGTTGTTGGAGCATATATATATATATTTTATTCAAGTGCGGACGTTCGCACGAGTCTGATATAGAATTCATACTGAGTGCTCGTTGTGAGACGTTTGCACGGACAAACGTCGTCCGCACCTGAATAAAATTATATATATATAGTTCAAATGTTCAATCAATCCAAAAATCATTATATCAACACATGTAATTTCTTGTTTTGGGTGGGGATGGCCCATATAAGTCCAGACTCATAACTGAGTGATTGTCCCCCACATCATTTCATGCTTGCACTCCACTGCATTGTCTCACCCTTAACGTGCATTGCTACCATTGATCAGCATTATTCTTGGTGTACAAATGTCCAATTCTAGGCTCTTATCTTTATCCTCAACTACATCAGATTGTGCAAATTTTTTTTATTTAATTATATGTGAGAGCTAAAGAAATTTGAATTTATGACTTCTCTAATATTGTGGAAAAAAATATTATTAGACTAATAACTAGTTGGTTCAGATTATGTAATTGAGGATGGGCTAAGGAGTGTGCCAACCAATTAGGAAAACATGAGCCTGCTTAAATCAATTTATTAATTTGTGTTAGTTTGATATACATTGTTAACCCATTTTTCAATAGCTTAAGTTTTTATTCAGTCTTTAATTATTGTCTAATATGGTATATATTAGTTAGAGCTCTGATTCAAAAAATATAGATCCTTATTCGATCTCTATTTATCACTTACCATATATATATATTAACCTTATTGGATGAGATTAGTAAGACGGATAGTGGAAATTGACTAGTAGAAATCATGGGCCACGGAGTCGGAATCGCATGAAATTTGGCAGGCTGATTGGAATCGACAAGTTGACCAAAAATAGTCGCTTTGCAATTGCCTAAGTGTATTTTTGGCCAAATTTCATCATTTGGGCCATCAAATTAGTGTTTTTGTCAATTTTTCCTTATTTGGTAGTTTTTAAGATTTTTAAGAACTTTGTTATTTTTTGTAATTTCGTTATTTTGTTATTTTGGATATTATCAATATTCAGAAAATCGAATTTCTGATGAATTCCAGAGTTTTTAGGATTTCAACGTTTGTTTAATCCTTTTACGTTTTCGACTGCGAGAGTTAAGAGAAGCATAACTTGATATATATTGTTCATCCATATATTCTATTATAACAAATTTTCGGAATTCAGTAGTTGTCAACCTTTTGTACCACTGGATCATATTCAATTTTACTACCTGGTCTCTTCCAAGTTCACATGCATGCAGCAGCTAGTTTCATGGAAAAATTTGTAATGGATGTTGTCTTTGGCTTTGTTCTTCCTCCCATATACCATATACCATATACCATATATTCATCTGCGCAAAACTCCAAGAAATAGGACAATATTATTGAAAGGAGGAGACATAAAAAGGCCAACTTGATACCAAAGATTCGATTGCATGTCTTTTTCTCCTTGGAGTCTCTTCCTTGCCATTTTTCTCTGTCCATTTTCGAGTCTCTTTCAATGTACATATTTTCTTTCCCTGTGTGGTCCTTTGAAATTTCCGAAATCGCCCAATTGTTGAATTTTAGAAGTTCAATACCCAACTCACACGGCTACCTAGCTTTATGACTATTATTAGGACTATCACACCATATATGGTCGGTCCTAAAATTTTGGAAGTTCGAGATGGATCATAAAAATATAGTTCTCAAACCAGTATGTATATTATTTGAACATAATATATAAGTATATAAGAAATTTATAAAATTTGAAAAACTCTTAACATTTCAGGACTCTAGATGATGGTCTACTTTGCCTACCCGGCCTACCCTTGTATCACACACATGCAATATATGTATCTGTAGCGAACCCAAATATAGTAGAAGAGAAAAACTGGAGTACGTATGTACAAAATAAGTGGGCTAATATATGGCTCCTATAATAATCATTAGCAGTAAATTTGTTATTAAAATTGTTTAATGTAATAGGGCGACATAATTGGTATCGTCCCATACAATGATTGACAAAAATTGTCTGTTTATAGTAGTACTAGTATAGAATATTGATTAACTCAAATATGATCGAGAAATCTTTTGAAAAATGCGATAATAAATGGAGCTTTCGAAGAATACAGACATATATACACCCAAGTGTCAAGTTTGATTATATGTATATGTTATATTACATACGTGTATAACACACATGCAAGTATATATTTATATATATTTTGTATTTACAGACAAGAAACAATATTCCTTTTACATGGGCAAGAAACAATATTCCTTTTACATGGGTTTTTGATTAACCGAGGTTTGTGGTTCGTCTTTTATGGCTGATCATAACGTTAACTTTGAGGAGCATGGTTTGTTTGCAAGCTACCTTCAACACTTTCCTGCTGGCTGTTGTCCAAATCTTTCCACAGAGGAGAAAATTAGGCAAAGATCCAAATTTAAACGTGACATATATATACTTTGACCCCCTCTACCTCAATCGTCAATCCATGTGTGGTATAAATTAAATCAATTCATATTAATTAATTTATTTGTCATTATATATGCAGTATATATACATATAATCCATATAAAAAGTCCAGTCATATATTTATCTAAGCAAATATATATATGTTTGGAATCGTGTGGGTGAGATCAAGTTGTCTCACATTGGATATATAAGTGATTTGTTTTTTTGGCCAAGGATATATAAGTGATTAATTATATAATATTAGATAAACTAAGTGTAATATTTTTCTAATTTGCACTAAAATATTTTAAGATAAAACCTCAAACTTATACATATATTGTTAAAGTTGGAAATAATATCAATACAACATTGAAATTAACATGCAAATAGTATCTAATCCGTGACGCATGATAATCATCATTAAAGATAGAACATACACATAGTCAAATTAATTATGATGACTCGATATATCACAATTTGCAATGTTGAGAGTATTCAACATTCGAAATGTGAAATCTTGTACGTCTAATAATATATAAGGTCCTATGCCTCTTTTTCCATTGCCAAATAATTTTGAATTAGATATCTAAATTTTTTTAAATAAAAATAATACAAGAGTAGGTTGGATTACTATATCAGACATAGATAATTACATTTTGACACTGGACTATAATTGATGAGTTTCTATAAATATAAAGGTCCTAGTTTTGGGTTTTTGATTCATGAAATATATGTATCAGACTCAAAGGTGACGTAATTAATAAGTATCTTTGGTTAGTACGTACTAAATCTTTTAACATAATCAGTTAAATTAGTCAATTAATTTTTATTTTAACGCCTATATGTAAACATTAATTGGGTTCCCAATATATATATATATATATATATATAAATAGTACAGCCATATTATTATCATCTTCCTGAATGTGGGAGGCAGTATGTGGGATCATCTTAGAAGTCTCCTTTTTTTTTGGTCAAAGAACGAATATTTAATTTATGTCATTCAAAACATATTGGAAAATACACAGTATGCAGAAAATTCTCTGGCACCTCATCTTATTATTCGGATTGTCTCTACACCGACAGCTTAAAGCCAACTTACTCCTTCATTTATTAATTTGTCAATTAATACTTCAATAATTAACAAAATAAGAACAAACAATTGAAACCACAAATCTCTAGACATTAATTCCGACAAAATTAAACAATAAGATCTATTCTTATACTAATAGATAATCTCTGGGCCTCTTTCACGTTTAATTTAAATTTGTGCAAATAAATAGGCGCACAAGAGGGCCACAAGTGGCCCAGGTGGGGAATCAATTTTAATGCCTCTTGGATTCAATTTTTTTTTTTTTTCTTTTAGAAAGGATTCAATATTTTTAATATGGAGAAAAACTTATATATAATGGATGTATATACTCATTTTCTCATAACATGTCCTCACATACTAGTTATATGTGACCATTAATTATGAAAAAATGAGTGTATACACCCATTACATGTAAATTTTTCTCCCTTAACATGAACACATTTGTTTAAATAAAAAATTATCTCTAATGCCAAATGAATTTTAGGTGAAATGTGAGAGATTGATTAATCAGTGATTACAGCCGATTGATTGGTGTAGATATAGTCACTGATCAAACGGTGTTTCGCATCTCACAAAACCCATTTCGCATTAAAGAGAATCCTTAGGTAAATTTATTAATTCATTAATTTCTCATAGACAAGCCCCATGTGGTGATAGCTACTCCCAAAGAAGAAGGTAGTTTTGGATGTTTTTTCATGAGCAAACATTTTTAATTGTGCACTTCTAGTGTTTACAATTCCATAATTAAATCAATTTTGTGAATCCATCTATGTACGTGTTGTACGTGTTTACTCACTCCTCGGCATTTTCCAAAGAACACAATTAATATAAAATATATGAAAATCGTTGCTATGATTTCCGGGCCTTAATTTCTTTACAGGACCTTTTTTACAAGTTTGGATCTTGTATGCTTATATACTTATTCTTTTAAATGATGTTATGTTTATCTCGAAATTATGTTGTTTATATGTTTATTTGATTATTTTTTAATATAATCAAAACAACGTAGTATTTGGATATAAGCATATGACAAGAATGCTCTAAAACTAACTAGTTAGTAAATTAATACAAAACTAACCACCCTGTTGGGCCCACTACAAAATGTAATTTCAAAATCCGAACTGTTTATTTTTTAGGCCCTACTTCAAAGATCATTTCTGTAAAAATTATTCAGAATCAAAAGTCATTTAGTCATTTGATTATAATAACAACTATTTATATTGAAAATACTGATTGTCTATTTATTTGATCTCAATTAGATGACTATTTGATTTTCGATTTAGTTAATTTTTTGCAATGATGATCTTTGAAGTGTGGCCTAAATAATTGATGGTTCGGATTATGAGATTAGTGATGTGGTGGGCCCAAAAACAGGGTTATCTTCGTATTAACTTGCTAACTGGTTAACTTTAGAGCACTCCTTAAGCACATGATTTTGCTATCTTTTTATTGATGTATTTTCCTTTGCAACTTCTGGAAGCAATTGTATATATAATTCAACTCACGGATTGACTTGGAAAAATTTAGTTAGTTTATTTACATACTAATTAATTAATTACATGTAGTTAGGGCATTTTCTTTAATCTAGGGATCGAATACCAAATTTAAATTTTAGATCTCTTCAATATTGTAGAGAAAAATATCACTAGAATAATAACTAGTTGGTATAAACATCAATATTTAATGTCTTTGGTCCAAGACATATATATACAGGGGCATAACTAGAAATTTTTTTTCTGGAGGGGCCAAGAATCCAAAATTATTAAGTGGGGGGCCATTATATAATCTTTTCTAAAATATATATGTCTAGAGTACATGTGGGTTGGAGGGGCCGGAGCCACCTTAGGCCCACATGTAGCTCCGCCCCCGGATATAGACTTTCGACATATCCATCAACAACATATTTATATTTGATCATCTTAACCTTTCTTGTTCATTTAAAAAATTGTATGTCACATTAAGGGGTACTCTAGATGCATAGGGTGTTTGAAATTCTAACACTATATATAACGCGTTTTCAAATCAAAGTACCTAATATGATATTTTAAATTTTTAAATGTATTATTTTATATTATCAAATTGTCAATTAGGAATACAACAAGCTAGATTCACATATATAATGAACAGTTTAGATTAACATGTTAGATTGTCTAATATATATGTAGGTATATATATCCAAAAAAATGAAGTAAAACTTGAAGGAATAAAGGAAATATAATAAGAATCTTGAAGGACTCACCAATAATCTATGCAATAGATAGATAGGACGGATGTCATTACTTTGTCAACACATGATATATATATATATATATTATATTTAATAATTAACCTAGCTCATTCTCTTCCTCCTACCTCAGGTCGATCCATTGAAAAATCCCTTATCTCCCATTGGAAAATTAGGGTTTTGATCATGAATATTGTATAGAACAAAACACATGGGGTTTTGTGTATTATATACATATATACGTGTGCATGTAGTATTTGGAGGAGAGAGCTAGGGAAATTAACATTGGATTCCGAATGGGGATGGGAGCATCAAATGTGTGGAAGGAAGCTCCGAATACATGGAGCCAAACGCAGTTGGGTATTCTAATAATTTCTTATTTATATATGGTTCTCTTATCATTTTATTTTTCCTTAATTAGTTTCTTAATTTGCATTAATTATTAATTGTTTGTGTAAGATGAAAGCTAGCTTGGGTCTGCTCAAAGTCAGCACAGATAAGGACGTCACCATAATGACCCATTTGCCACGCAAGGCCAGCCCTCCCCCTTGTAATTTGAGAGAATATATTTATTCTAGCTTCTTATTGGCACTATCAGTGTGTAAATACAAAGTAATAAAATTAATCAAATCCAAACATTAGGATTGAATTTGGGTTAGAGCCTACCCAAAATTTGAGTGATATGAATGGGTTAGAGATCGAGAATATGGGGATTGAGAAATTGTCAATCCAACATAATTAGGACTGAATTTGGGTTAGAGATGAGCATGCAATCTGAACTCAAAAACTCATTCACGAATTGAACTTGTGTTGAACTCATAATATTCTCTATGTCGAATTAGGAATTTTTTTTTTAAAAAAGTTATATTAATTAAACTCGAGCAGGTTGGCCATTCAACCCTACTAAATTACATTTATTGTTTCTTAATTATAAAAATTAAAATGATCATAATGATGATCAAATTGTATATTGAGCAATTTCCGACTTAATCATGGCTGATGTTCTTAAGAAAGATATTCCAATTTGAGCCTAAAAATAAACAGTTCAAAATGATAAAATTACCTTAATTGTAGAGTAAAGTCTTAACAATTAATGATATAATCTTCAAGTTAAAAAGTCCTCAATTTAGCTCTCCTTGTTAGATCATCACCTCTCTAGCTAGTCTCTGTATATATATATATATAAACAAACCTACATTTGAAACGTACACTAGGTAATCACATGGGAATCAAATAGCTACAGCATATGTAGCAGTATCTATAAATGATAATTAACTTAAAAGATTAGATTATCTATACGACTATACCATGCATGTGAGAAAACTAATCTTGTGACTATGCAACAATATAAAAAAATTCTGTGATTAATTATTTATAATAGCATATGGTAGCAAGTATATCTCACCATTTCTGCAGGAGTAGGTATATATTATGTGTAACAGTGGCATCATCATCAACTGATCAACATATATCATTGAAATAGAAAGTTAGAAAGTGTAGCTGCAGCCCCATATATACTTGGTGCGTATGAATTATGAATTTATGATGGATGCAGCAACAGCAGCAGCAGCATCATCGATCACTGCAGAAGTGCAGAGTTGAGCAGACACACAGTCCTGAGTTATCACGGACCGTCCTATCAACTCTCTCGGGAAACGTACCCAACTCTCATGCACACAAATATTCACTCACACACACTCACTCATGTCTTTGTTCCCTCCTTCTCATTCTCATATATATAGTTCTAACTTTTTTTTTCTTATTTATTATTTAAGAATATAAATTAAAAAAGATGAAACAAATTTGTAATACTTTTTTGAATGTTGATGAAGTTACATACATTCTTAAATTTATATGACACGGTTAGCAAACTTAGCATTCAAACAAGCAAAAACAAAAAAATTCAAATAATTTAAGTTTAAGATTTTAGAAATGAATTATAGCGTACGTATTATAATTATAAGTAAATTAATATATCAATATGTCACATGGTATTATGAATATATATAAAAAAAAATTTCATAAAGTATTTTAATGTTTAAAAAATCTATAGTAAATATATTAATGTCATACATCTAAATTTAACGGTGAAAATTTAAGAGATAAAAAATGAATCTATCAAGTTAATTTAAAGAGTAAAACATTTAGCTACGTGATATAGGGTGAGACTGTGAGAGTATTGTTGAATTTGTCCTTTTTAACTTTAATTATGGCAGTAATCATGTTAAAGCTGATCGATCAAGGGTCATAAAAAGGCAAGTAACTTTCCGAGGAAAAATCATGACCCTGTTTAATTTCTAAACAATCTCATCCCTGATCCCCTTTCCAATTAAACTATTGATTTAGAGTAAACATAATTGGGGTTTGAGCTCACAAAGCAACAAAATGCACAGAGCCCTACACATTCTGCTTTCTCAAACACCTAGCTCGCTCTCGCACACTTCCACTTTTGTGCATACGTGTGTGTGTGACTGAGAGAGAGAGAGAGAGAGAGAGAGAGAGAGAGAGAGAGAGAGAGAGAGAGAGAGAGAGAGAGAGTGAGAGTGTGGTGGCCCAGAGAAATATATGGCTGACCGACTTTGAGGATACGAGTTATAGATAGAGGAAAGACTGACTCGCACAAGAAAGATAGAGAGAGAGAGAGAGAGAGAGAGTACTGAGAGAGGCTTGGAATAAAGAAAAATGATGAGAAATATTCTGTTTTAGCTAGCCAATAGCCATCATGGTTTTTGGTTTTTTCTCTTAGAAATCAAACAGACAGAGGCAAAACCACACCATCTCCCTAACAAGAGTCCGAAGGTAGCTCTAGAGTATTAATTATACACTCAAAAACTTGACTTGGGGTTTTTTGCTGTCTTTTGCCAGATTTGAATACCACCAAAGAAGGCTTGTTTAGCTGCTAGCAAGCTAGCTAAGCTTTCTCTCTGCTTCTGTTAAACCCTTTCTTCTTTTGTTTGTACGCTCTCTGTCTGCCTCATTTCCAAAACTAGTCTTTTGTGTGTGTGTGACTAGCTAAATTACAAGGGAAGCCCAGATCATGCAGATGATGTCCGGTGATGGGTTTTCGATTATACCCTCTGCCATTGATGGGTTTGCTCAAGATCATCAACTAACTGCAAACCCTAGCTCCCATAACTCCAATCCTAGTAACCCTGTGGCCAAGAAGAAGAGAAATCTCCCAGGAACACCAGGCAAGCAAAGCAAACCCCATGCTCTTGTTCTTCAATTTCTCATTTAGTACTCTTTTAATTTCCAATATTGTGTCATAATTATATATAATTTTGTGTGAATTAACAGATCCAGATGCTGAAGTTATTGCTCTATCTCCAACAACTCTGATGGCCACGAACCGGTTCGTGTGCGAAATATGCAACAAGGGATTCCAGAGGGACCAGAATTTACAGCTCCACCGGAGGGGTCACAATCTGCCATGGAAGCTGCGGCAGAGAACCAAAACGGAGGTGATCAAGAAGAAGGTCTACATCTGCCCCGAGAAGTCGTGCGTCCACCACGACCCGGCGAGAGCCCTCGGGGACCTCACCGGGATCAAGAAGCACTTCAGCAGGAAGCACGGCGAGAAGAAGTGGAAGTGCGAAAAGTGCTCCAAGAAATACGCAGTCCAGTCGGATTGGAAAGCTCACTCCAAGACCTGTGGGACTAGAGAATACAAATGTGACTGTGGAACCCTCTTTTCCAGGTACAAACACATATTTACATACATACAAACTCAATGAATATATTAAATGCTCCATCTTTTGGGTTCGAATTTAATGCAACCATATATATGCATATCATTAAGTCATAAATGGGGTTTGTTTTTGTTGGAATTGAACAGGAAAGATAGCTTCATCACACATAGAGCTTTTTGTGATGCCCTAACTGAAGAGAGTGCTAGACTCACTTCAGTTACTCCAGCTACCAATCTCAACTTTGGAAATGATCAGACAATTACAAACAATACCATGATCAATCCTCAAATTTCCCAGTTTTCCGGTCCGGGTTTTCGGCCTGATTTCAATGGAATGGCAGACCATCCGCATCAGCATGAGAAGCCCAGATTGTCACTATGGTTGAACAATCAGCAGGCGAACTCTCATCAGCTCAATCTGATGGACCTGAGTACAAATCCCAATCTCTATGCACCATCAAGTTCAACGGGTTTCGCTGAAATGGTGCAAATGGCATCAGCTGCCAACAATCTTTTTGGGTCATCATCTTCAATGTCCAACAATTTTGGAAGCTCCAATACCAATCTTCAGTTCCCAGTTGGGTTCGAGAAGACTAGTACTACCAGTAGTACGATTGCTTCAACTTCGACATTGAGCAATGCAAATCTCTCCTTATCGTCGCCAATTCCAGTAGGACTATTGAAAGATCAAGAAGGTGGGACGAACACGAACACGAACACGAACACGACCGCGACCACTCTATCGAATAAGCGGCCTGCAGCCCCCATGTCCGCCACGGCACTTCTCCAGAAAGCAGCCCAGTTGGGCTCAACTCGAAGCAACAACAACCAATCGTTTTCGAGCTTGGGTGTGATGAGCTCATCTAATAATTCCTCTTTGAACCAAACCAGCAGATCGAACGAGCTGCATCAAGTTTTTCAGAATGCGGATCAGCAGAATCTAAGTTCTGAACCAAATTTGAGCTCATTCACAGGTTCATCATCGTCGAATAACACTACTCTCGAGCAGCTAATGAATATGCAGCAAACCAGTACTGGATTTAACATTCATCGGGGTTCGAGTAGTGGATCATCAATTCATGATCATCAAAACAGTCTAACGAGGGACTTCCTTGGCATGGGAGCTGGAGGAGATCAATTATCACACAGGCCATTGTTACCACAAGAGCTTGCCAAGTTTGCTTCAATGAGTGCAGCTATGGGGTTGAGCCAATTCACTGGCAACCACTAAAGTCCTAATCATGCAGCTTCGAGAAATGACAAGCGCTGATGAGTGCCTGTCAATCGTTGATGTGTGTGGAACTTACTGTGAAACATGCATCGATCTACAGTTTCAAATCATCCACGTACGTACATACGTGCTCGACGACTGTCCTAAGCACATGTCACTCCAGCTTATTGCTATATGTACCAGAGCTAGCAGTACTGTAAAATATCAGACTGATCGATCGGGGTTAATGGTTGACATTCAAACTCGGATAGATTGCGAGTCGGGACCGAGTTGGATTCTATCAAACTCAGCTAGGTAGCTGGGGACCGCATGCAGCTGCTAGCTAGCTCGATCAATAAAGAGAGAGGTGGCAGCTAATGGCTCAGTGCAAGCAAGGCAAGTGGTCACACACATGCACACAGAGATTGAGTCAGCTGGGTCGGGCCCACTGATTTGCATTTGTCTGAATTAGTGACAGTGGGAAGAGAAAACTCCAAGTCGTCATATGCTGCTCTGCTAGCTGCATATGTTTTGGTCCTTTTCTTTTCGTTGTTGTTGTTGTTTTATCTTGTGACTGTATGTTATTATTATAGCTTTGTTGTTTAATTATGATGGTCTTTTTTTTCTTTTTCTTTTTTTAATCTCTGTTGGCTGGATCAGTGAGTCAGTGGCTTTTGTCGATCTCTTCTTTTTGAGATATTTGATCGAACAGAACAGAGCAGAACAGAACAGAACAGCAGGCGCGCACAGAAAACCTCGTGATGATATAGTGCGTTGACCGCCCGTCAAAGCAACCCGGCTGCCCAGTCAACGTTGGTTGGTTTAAGAAAAAAGAAAGATTAATTTAATTATTAAACCCAAACGTGCATGCACCGTTGATATTGGACATCATCAATGGCACGTAACAAGTTGAGAGCTATAGGCTTTACTATACATCTCTTGGTCTTTTGGTTATGGTCAATATGTGTAGCATACTAGGCTAAGGCTACCACCTATAGTCGTCTCTGTTATTCAGTCTAGGCATAATCTAGCTATATATATATATATATATATATATAGCTGCATGCTGCTGGGTTGATAATCATTATAAAAATGCCATATTAATGGGAAAATAAAAAATTTGAATTCGAAAAATTGGGGTCAGGGACAGCTGTGTGATTACATTTGTCCACTGCCACTTGATGGCTTAATTAGTGTGTACAATCATAGAATGAATATAAAGATCTACCTTAGCTCGTATATATATATTTGAAATTGCTGTTATAGACAATTTAAGGCCATACCTTAGCCTTATTCCATGTTGTTTCCTCCTTTCGATATCTTGCATGAAATTAATTTGTTAGACTAATAGCGTACGTTTAGATACAAAATATAATCGATCAGTTGAGAGATGTTACAAATAATAATATTCTTATAAAAATGAGTGTTTATATATTTTGATAAAACTATCTGTACTGTATTTGTTATACATTTTTAAAAACATCCATAAAATATGCTATAAAAAATGTGATACATCTAAACTCTCCTTTCATACATGTTTATTAAAGAAGATATGTTACAACTTACAATATTACAACCTTGGAAATAAGAAAGAATGTTTTTGGGTTCCAATGTGGAACCTCGGAAACAAAACACATACATGAACGCCGTTGTATGTTTCAAAAAACCTCTTCATCATAAGATCTCCCCATCTGCCATGGAAAATGGAACTCGATCTAGCTATAACATTTGCATTGCACAAAACAGAAATGTTGCAAAGTTGGCTTTGCCGATGAGAAATGTTCCTCAGAGAGACAATAACATTGTTTGGGGTGACCCTTATTTTCAGGTACAAGGTCGCATATATATGCAGCTGCATGCCTCCCAAGTCCTAATATCATAGGGCACTGTTGCCCCTATGAAACCGTTGCAGGACACTCTGTCTCTGTACACAACAGCTTTGAGTTTGACTTATGCCATACTTGTTTATTATTGATAATGGTGGGTGTAGAGCCCTATGATTTGTAGGGAGATGGAATTAATGGAAGGCTTTTGGAGAAGCTAGCTTCAACTTTTAATGGTCCTCGGCCTATATGAAAATGCACAAAAGAAACAATATTCAAAGAGGTGCAACTTTATCGTGCATTGAGTTTTGACCTTTTTATTGGTACTTGTCATGGCCAGCTTTTTGAGACCTGGGTTTTCAGCTATTTTAAGTAAACATTTCTAATACTTATCTAACTTGTTGGACAAATATCAAACAAGTTTTGAGCAAAATTGGTTATAAAACAAGCGTAATTTAATTTAATAACCATTTTTAATATGTAATAAGCTTTTTTGATCATTCCTTCCCAAAACTTACTTTTCTAACCCTTTTTCATATGAAATGTTGAATTTACCCTAATAATAAAAAGCCCGACTTTATGTAGACTGCACATTCGACAACGTACTAGACCAGAAATTCAACTATCTTCTTCACCTCTTCTGGCGACCGCGCATTTCACAACTGGACCATAAAATTGATTAGTTGTTTCTCTTATTCCGGCTATGATCGTACGATGATGATGGCCGCAACTAATCAGAAAATGAAAAAGAAGATAAAGGTTGAAGAGCAAGAAGATGTTGTTCAAGTTCAAGGGGGATTTGGGTTTTCGAATCTGGACGACAATCTTTTTTCATGGCAAAACAACCCATCACCACCATCCCAACATATTCAACCCATCGCCATCCTCTACCTCCCCCATCGACCTCTCATCTCTGTCTCTCTTTATCTCTCTCTCCCCTTCCCTCCTAACCCAGTTAGAGAAAACACCTAGATCTTGGAAAAAAAAGTTTTTTTTTATTTGGGTTGGGAGAGAAAGAGAGAGAGAGATAGAGAGAGGAGATGATGGGTCACTGGCCGGTGAGGGAGGTGGGGCCGGCAAGTGGGGAGGGGAAGGTTTGGGTTGTTGCTCTCGGTGGCTTTCGCCGTCCCCATGGCTACTGCAGGAAGAAAATGGAAGATAAGCAACTGGTGGATTTTTTGGTTGAATGTGCGGTCTACATATGATATATTTATATAAGGGGTATTTTGGTCTAAAAAAATGTAAAAGGATTAGACATATAAGTTTTGGGGGAGAAGGGTCAAAAAAACTTATTGCATATTAAAAGGGGTTATTGAATTAAATTACCCATAAAACAACTTCCTTCTTATAACTATGTTTTCGGGCATGTTCTGTCCTGTTAATTCCCACTTTGCCATTGCTTTGAAAAAAAATAATATATAGCTAGTTTGCTTTTTTGAGTAGAATGTTTTTTTTGAAATTTAATGATTTTTTAACACATACCAAAAGTCTGGGTTGGATTTAAAATCACCAATATCGTTCTAACAGGTCATGAAGATGAGCCCTCTAACTAAGATCGCCACTTATTTGTTAACCCGTAAGGTGCAACTACACTTATATTGTTTAAAGATTATGATATTAGTCATGCGGTGGGCTCAAAAGAGTGCTTAGCTTCATATTAACTTGCTAACAAATTAGATTTAGAGCACTCGATCAAGACCATAGTATTTCTTTCATATATACCTTAGACAAGTTATTCTATGAAATAGAGATTCAATTTCCTTATAATTAAGTAGCCAACATGCTAACCAAGCTTCCAGTTTATCATATTTTTTTATCAAATAGTTTGATATATTATGTTGTCGAATTACCAATCTAAATTATGTATTCAAGCATAGTTTCATTTTGTCAATGGTCTTGGTACATTTGCTGGCAAGAGAAATAACTTATTTTGTGGCCCAATTAAGCTATAACCAAGAAGTATACAGGCCCAATAAGGTTTCCATGTGGGCTGCTTAATGCTTACTAAGGATTTTGTTTAAAAGCCCATTTAATTTTGGGCCTCCATTAAGGATGGACTGGCAGCTCTTTATGAGTTGGCAGGTCCTCATTGGTGCCAACAAAACTCTCGGTTAGGCGAAGGTCCAAAATCCACGTGGAGCTGAGTGATAGGTCTTAGTAACGTGGAACTGATATAGAGCTTAGTATTAAACGCAAGTTTTGCAAATTATTTTTGGTACTAATAACTCTTCTGTTAACAAAAAACACAAAGTATATTTCCACTGAAACTCTGTTTGATTGAGAATTGAGGGAGAGAGAGAGAGAGAGAGAGAGAGGGTGATGGTTTGGAGTTCCCCATTCGCCATGGATATGGTGGCCTGTAGAGGATTGCTGTACACAGTGTTCATACTCCATTTCGTGTTTCTGTGCCAGCTCCTCCTTCTTCAACCTCTGGTTTCTGCTCTAGGTCTGTTTCACTCACTGCTTCGATCTCTTTTTAATTTGTTCGTCGATCTAATGCTTTATGTTAAATTTCTTATTTTTTTTAGTTGGGTCGTCTCATTGGTTGAAACAAGTTTGACAAATTCTTGCTTTATGGTTGTATTAGTGTATATGCTGCATTGTGTTTGTAGTTTGTCAATGGGTTTGGAGGTTGCCATTGTACTAGAAGAGCATTATGTTTCCCTAACTAAATGAACAATTTTCACGCTGAAAAAGAAAGAAAAGAAATCTTTATGGGGTTGAATCCGATTGCACCATTTCCATCTAAGAACCATCTTCATTTATGGGATGGCACCGAACCTTGCACTGTTTATAGTGCTTTTAGAAGGGTAGAGCTTTGTGTGTTTATGTAGGTCATGATAGGACCCTCTATTATGCTGCCCCCACCAACTTAGGCTGATAAGAAGTTGTTTATGCTAAATTGCTAATGAGGTTGCATAAAGGTTTCTTTCCTATGCAAGAAATTGCGTACAGTACCCTAGATTACATATGTAATGGCTGAGTAAGAATTACAACCCCTTGTTCAACAGTATGAATATTTAAGTTCTGCCTAATCAATTTAGACTGATAAGAAGTTGTATATGCTAAATTGCTAATGAGGTTGCGTAAAGGTTTCTTTCCTATGCAAGAAATTGAGTACAGTACCCTAGATTACATATGTAATGGCTGAGTAAGAATTACAACCACTTGTTCAACAGTATGAATATTTAAGTTCTGCGTAATCAAAATGGTAATTATATCGGTGGAGAAAAAGGCTATAATAACTCCTAAGTTGTATAGGAGTTGGATCACATTAGTTTGAATATTCTGTAACTATACAGATGGCAAGCCTGCTTTGATTTTTTGTTTGTTGAAGTTCTATCTGTGGCTTGGTACTAACTGATGTGTGTTGATAATGTCTTACACAAAATGAACCTTGCATGTGCAGATGGCAAACTGGGTAATGCGGCTGAGTTGTTTGAGAAGGTTTCACAAAATATAAGGGTGAAGCGATATAGCGAGGCACTTAATGATCTTAATGCTGCTATAGAGGCAGATCCAACACTTTCAGAAGCATATTATCATCGTGCATCTGTTCTTCGTCAGATATGCAGGTTCTTCTATAGTTATTATTACTTTGCGATTTATGTGATTGTACTCTGTTTCTGCTATCATTGTGATCCTTTTGCAAAATTAGTATGGTCCCAGGGCACATTTTCTAAAAGCTTTACAGTGCAGCATCCAAATTATGCTTTTGTGAACTCAAAAGCTGCTGTGCCCTGGGTTATATGTCTATAGGCATTTTCAAACTGGGCTACCTCAGTGGCCAAAAACAAAACTGGGCTTCCTCTAGTCAGCTGCAAAAATACTGATGATTAGAATATAATTGTTGATCTTGACACTAATTCAGTGGCCAATTCAACTGTTATCCTTTGTATCTTTTCATCAGGTGTAAGATTGAGACTGACATTGCCAGAAAATAAAAAATATCATGAACCTATATATAGATTCTGTTGATTTCAGAACTTTTAGAAAGGTTGCTAGAAGCCCCCTTCCCCCTTTTCTTTCCAATTTCTGATTGGAAGATTATATGATTCAGGCGCTTTTTGGCTGATGTAGATATGAGGAATCAGAGAAGAGCTACAAAAAGTTTTTGGAGCTAAAACCACGGGAATCAGTTGCAGAAAAGGAGCTTTCTCAATTGATTCAGGCTCGGAGTGCTCTGGATACAGCTTTGACTCTCTTTGAATCAGGCGACTATGCAAAATCCTTGGAATATGTTGAAAAAGTTGTACTTGTTTTCTCTCCCGCATGCTCAAAGGTAATCGCATCTATTTCTTTTCCATTTTGAACATTAGCATGTGTTTGATTTCACCTTCCTTAGTTATTATCATACCTAAACAGCTTGTTGGCAGATCCTAGGGAGCTGGGATTGAGGGTCTTCAAATTTAGTACCCTATTGGCCTCATAATTCTGAGTATGTCGTTTGTTGCAGGCCAAAATCCTGAAGGTTAAATTGTTGTTAGCAACTAAAGACTATTCTGGTACTATTTCCGAGGCTGGGTACATCCTCAAAGAAGATGAGGATAATCTGGAGGCATTATTACTCCGTGGCCGTGCCTATTACTATTTGGCTGATCATGATGTTGCTCAAAGGTTTGTTCAGCACCTTGTTAAATTTTGAGTAATGTCTTTATAATTTGTGTAGAATTATATAAATAAATATACATAATTTCTTCAGGCATTACCAAAAGGGTCTCCGCCTAGATCCAGAGCATGGTGAACTGAAGAAAGCGTATTTTGGATTGAAGAACTTACTCAAGAAGACTAAAAGTGTAAGTCTAACAAATTTCTTTTGAGTTTTCTTTTTGTTAACTTTCTTCTTCCCCCAAGGGTGGGAGCTTGCTTAAATGGTGAGAAGTTTGGTAGTGACTCTTTATTTCATTAGTCGACTTTCTTTAGAGCCTGTTTGAGTCATTACCATGTTATGCATCATGTGGTGAATCTCTTACAACCAATTTTGCTCTATGCAGGCAGAAGATAATGTAAATAAGGGCAAGCTGCGGGTTGCGGTAGAGGAATTTAAAGCAGCCCTAGCATTGGACCCTAATCATCTTGCACATAATGTACATCTTCATCTTGGCTTGTGTAAAGTTTTGGTCAAGCTTGGTAGGGGAAAGGAGGCTCTAAGCACTTGCAATGAAGCACTTAACATTGATGGGGAGCTTCTTGAAGCTTTAGTTCAGGTTTGCTAATGCTTCTATTATCCATTGGGCCATAGAATTTTTGTTTGTGTATTGTTTACAGGATCACCAATTTGTCTAATATCGTATGATGTATAGAATATGGCTGTGCTCAAGTTTGTTTGCTAAATTTTGTGTTTGTAGAGGGGTGAAGCTAAACTTCTGACAGAGGATTGGGAGGGAGCTGTGGAAGATCTCAAATCAGCAGCTCAACAATCACCTCAGGTTTGCCATAATGTTTTACTCCTATAATTTGTGATTACTTATACAATATGCCCCTCTCACACTGTCGCGGCCTGCAACAGAACAATAGATAAACTAGATTACAATAGATAATTTGATGAACTAGATTAAGAGCCATTTCTCTCTCTCTCTCTCTCTCTCTCTCTCTCTCTCTGTATGCATGCAATTCAGCCTGCTTGCGTGCATGCATTTAATATCAATACATTTCTAGGATTAATAACTTGATTATGCAGGATATGAATATTCGAGAAGCATATATGAGAGCCGAGAAAGCCTTAAAGATGAGCAAACGCAAAGACTGGTACAAGATTTTGGGAGTTTCAAAGACTGCAGCTATATCTGAGATTAAGCGTGCCTACAAGAAGCTTGCTTTGCAGTGGCATCCAGATAAAAATGTTGATAATAGACAAGAAGCAGAGGACAAGTTCAGAGAAATTGCTGCTGCATATGAGGTATGAAGCTCTTTTTATATTTTCCCTTCCTATTGAACTTCAACATTAACTTGATTTTCTACGCTTATTATTTGCTAACCGTGCAAAGTATGTTGCAAGAAGGAAACCCATAATTTGTAGACTTGTTTCCATCTGACTCCTGTGTAATCCTTCACAGGTTCTTGGGGATGAAGAAAAACGAACGAGGTATGATAGAGGTGAAGATATTGAAGATGTGGGAATGGGTGGTGGTGGCAGTGGTGGTTTTAACCCTTTTGGTGGTGGCGGGGGACAGCAATATACATTCCATTTCGAAGGGGGCTTTCCTGGTGGTGGCGGATTTGGAGGAGGAGGCTTTCCTGGCGGTGGCGGCTTTCCTGGCGGATTTGAATTCCAGTTTTGATATGTTTGCGGAAAGAGAGCTACAAACTGTCATTCTAGGAGAGTGCCCGAACCAATCTGACTAATTGCTGACAGGTATTCGTTGAGGTATACGTCAGCCAACACAAAAAAAGGCTTGATAGTTACATGGATTTGTATCCATTGAGAGTTACTACGCAAAAAGTCATGAGTCTGGAACAACTTGTATTAGTTTGATCAAACGAAATTGATGAGACCATTTCTGTATATGTTGCATGTACTCTTTCCTTAGTGGGTTCTCATCATACTTCAACCTGAAATTGCTCTGGACATTCTCGTTAGCAATTGAATTTATTGATTTTTTTTTCTTAATAACAAAGGGAATGAATTTATGTTGGGAAAATTGTATTTTATCATGCAATTAGTTTAAACTAAAGCATACCACTTATGTATATCTGGTCGAATTTAGTAGACTTCGCTAGAACTAGCACCTACAAGAGGTTGCAACCCAGAAAATGGGGGTTGTTTACTCTAAACTTTCCCTTTTTCTTTTCTTGTATGCAATTGTTCTTAACCCATTTTGTAGTAGCCAGGGTTTAATTTTGCTATGTTTCTTGGGATTATTAATGTGCTGTCCAATGAAATCTGCTTAAAGATGATTCAGCTTATCAGATTGAAGCCATGTTTTTGGAATCTCTTATTGCCTAAAGGCTCTAAACTCTTACTAGCTATGTTGCTCTTTCCCCATGTTAAGTGGCATCAAATTCCTGGATGGTTTGGCTTGCATAATCAAATCATTTTCTATGTCAAGGTGGCCTTTATTTGAGTTCTAGTTATAACATTAATTTTCTATAGAAAAGAACAATGTCCAGACTCCAGGGAAACATCTATGAACTCATTCGGGTTATTCAAAAAACAATGTTCAATTGAGTTCAAATGATAACAACAATACAAAATTCTTAGCAGAAAGCCAGAAAACAAACAAAGCAAAATTAAGTCCAAATGATCACAAGAATTCAACTCAAAATCTCAACTTTACAACAAAAATGCTGCAAGAATTGCTACCCCCAGGGATACTGCTGCCATTGCATGGTGTTTCAGCCCCATTGCAGCAGTTGCATCAGCGGTACTGCCTGTATCTGAAGACCCTGAAGGAGCATCAGAACCTTTAACCTTTGTTTCGGGTACATTAGATGGCGCCGGAGCTGGTGATTGTGTGCCAAAAATTCCCAAAGGAAGGAGCACCTGGTCCACCTGATACACAGCTAGCTGATTGTCTGTGAATATGGTGTTAGCCACTGTAGCATTGACAACCCCAGTTGTTATGTTCACTTGGTTCCCTGATGTGGTCACATTTAGAGGGAACTGGCCAGCATCACTATTACCAGCTTGTGTGTGCAAAGGGTTGGTGGCAGTTTGGAACTGTGAGGTAGAAAAGTAAGTGGGGAGGACATGGAATTGCACAAGCTGAAGCTTTTGCTGTTCTGAGATGGAGTTCAGTGTGCCTGCTTTGAGGCTGGAGAAGGCATTGTCTGTGGGTGCAAAGATGGTCATGCCCTGGTTTGAAGTGCTGAGTTGGGTGTTGATTTGGTCAGCCATTCTTGTGGCTTTGAGCAGCTTGATCAAGGTGGTGAACTGACCAGCCTTCTCAAGAACAGCAGTTACATTGGTGCCTGATGGTGCTGGAGCAGCCGCTGGAGCCTGTGCAGAAACTGTGGGTGAGTAGAGGAAGCAGATTAGCAAAAGGAAGGAGGTGAAGAGAGATTGGGGTGTCATTGTTTTTGAATTTTATGTGTGTGTGGCTTAGTTTTGATCAATAAGAGAGTAGGGTGGATGATTTGGGCTATAAGGTTGAAGAGGGGTGAGAGGGTATATATTTTAGGGGGGGGGGGGGGAGAGTGGAGGAGAGTAAAGGGTTAGGTGAAAGGGGGTCATTTTAAGGTGGCAAGACAATGTCATCTGAGCCCAATATGAACCTCTTTCTTGGTGAGTAAGAGAAATAGGGAAAGAGAGAGACAGTTTTGCTTGCTTGGGCAGGACAAATAGCAGGGTATGCGATTGAAGTGAGTGGGGTATCATTTTAAGTGAGAATGATGCAAGTTTTTTGCTTCTTGTTTGGTGCAACTTTAAAGAAGAAAGCTTCTAGTTCAAGTTCTCATAATAAGCAGTTGGAGCGTAGGACCAATTTTCTTCCACACTTTGATTTAAGGAGACCCTTTGATATAACATTCAAACAGAAGAGGGGAGTGTAGCCACCATAAACAATTCAATGCTAACTGTAAGCTTCTATGTAAATTTCTTTTGAAAACAATTAATTTTTTTAAAAGTAGAAATTCTAGATTTTGAAACTCCCATCTATGCAAATGCAATGACCTTTTTGAGGTCACTCTTACCACTACATGTATATGAGGGATTAAATATGATTCACCTCTGGCTCTTAGTAATATAAAATAAGCATCTGTGTTCACTGTTATGTATTAACTAATTAATCATTAATTGATTATCTTTTTTAACATGCCCTTGGAAATTTGGTATCCTCTTTAAGCAAAGAAAATTAAGAAAAACAGTTGAGCTGGCAATTATTTCAACCATTACATCCTTTTAATTTCAAGAATAGATGGAATAACCACCGATGGGTGACATGGGTCCTTAATTAATTGTGTAAAAAGTTCTCAAGATGTGATGCTATATATTATGAATATGAGATTTCATTACATCCCAATCTCAGTGATTTATGTTTTTTTTTTTGTTTGATGGTGATATATATATATATATATATATCTAGTGGTAGCTAGTAATTATTAGAGAATATGTAGAGAATTTTCTTCACAACTTTTGAAATTGTGCCCAAATTTATAAAATGTTAAGAAAAATAATAAAGTTCATGTGACAATGTGACATTGTTACATAAAATGATCATAAACTCTATATGATTATACAAAACATCATTTCTATGCTAATCAACTAGCTACTTGTCTAGTGGTATGTCTCTCCACAATGTGGAATAGATCTTTACCCAAAAAAAAATATTGGATTCGGACCCTCTCCCTAAATAAAAAAAGAAAAAAAAAATCATTTTTATGCTCAACACTATTTTTGGTCATCAGCTTGTTGGACAAGGTAACCTAACACATTGTTTAAGTTTCTATGCTTGCATTGTCAAATATCCTTTTCTTATGTGGATATTTCAGCCCTAATTTGTTGATTTCGTATTGAGTTCGAGTCCACCCTACTTTTTATAGTTCCATTCATCCTATTACTGATGTGGGCATTTCATAACCCACTACTGAGGACTAGTCCATTAATAGAACCTTCATTACAAAAGATGTTGGCCTTAACACTATTCTTTGATATCACAAAGGTTGAGCCTTGGGATCCAACTTTCTTCAAGTTTCTAAGCAAATCGGGCCGGCCCATCTGTTATGTACATTGCAATGGTTAAGGGAAGAGAGTAATGATTGCTCAAGCTTGGCCCAATAATAGACACATAAGCTCAATTCTTTTCTACGGAATTTGATATTTCAAGCCAATCTCAAAAGTCAAAAATTAAGATAAGCCTGTTTAAGCTTGTTCAATGTTGATTCTATATCTTGGCCAAAAAAAAAAAAATGTTGATTCTATATCGAAATTGGCCCAGACAGATTAATTCGAGGCTAATCCTATTTTGAGGCTTGTAGACCTGAACTTGTTCTTTAGTCTTACACTACTGCCTAAACCCAAAAGTGTTGGTTAACCTTTCATCCCACTCTCACATTAACAATGGTCCTTTTCTTCTTGCAATAATCACCTTTGCAAATTAAGTACATCATCAATACATAATGTGACAAATAACATTATAATATTTTACATCAATAAAGAGTGACAATACTATTTTTTATTTATAAGATTTAAAATTATAAAACCGAGTTTATTGAATCATAATTTATAAATAAATAACCGTTTTGTAAATAAACCACTAAAAATGTATCAAAGTCTTTCATGAGATTGAATCTAGATCTCCTCCACGAAATTGAAGAAAAATAACATTAAATCAAATAGTCATTTAGGCCGCATTAAGCGTACATACAAGTGTTTTGTTAAAGATGGGATTCAAAATAAGTTTTATATATAAACATAACAAATTTAATAATACTCGAGTCACATGATATATTTGTTAGTATACATAATTCAATGAGGATACAGAGTGAATTAAAAATTGAATAAATAAAATATTGTTATATAATATTTAATCAATAAATTTACTTAATAATATTGTATTAAATATTGCCACATCATATACAAACATTTTGCATTTATTTTAGTATCCTAGCATTTACTCTTGTATTGGGTGCCAATGTGCCATTAGTCCATGGACATCACAGAATATATCTCAGATTATCTTAAGGCCACAATCACGAGAAACAGTCACTATGTGTATATGTGTATGTGTGTTTGAATAAGAAAGTCCCCACCGGCCAAAAAAAAAAAAAAAAGAATAAGAAAGTCCCCAAAGTAAACAAAGAAACCAATCCCTTTTCCAGTTGAATCAATCTCCTTCTGTTACTTGCTGGTTCATGGCTTCGCTTTGCTCACTATTTTAAAGTTTAGACGAAACAGAGAAGAGAGCTCCTCTGATCCCAGCCGTTCACTCCGTTGACTGGCAGCCCAAAGTCAAATCTCCAACCATTAAAAATTTCACCAACAATCACTTTTCTCTCACAACGTTTCCATAAGCCGCAAACCAGACAGTCCAGTCCAACCCCATTTGATCCGGAAGCCATTGAAGACAACCCACAAGAGCAAAACCAAAGCACAGTAGCACAAACAGAGCAGAACCCACCTTTCTCTATCAATTTTGAAAACAATAGAAAGAGAAAGGAGAAGCATTTTAAACCCTATGAGGAGGGGTCATGATCGTATGCTCTAAGGCCCATCGTAATCGACGACACCACCATGATCAACTCGGCCAACGGTATGATGTCAACGGCTTCTTCGTCGAGCAACGCGCAGTCACCGGGCCTTAAGACCTATTTCAAGACCCCAGAGGGCAGGTACAAGCTTCACTACGAGAAGACCCACCCTTCGGGTCTCCTGCACTACACTCATGGTAAAACCGTCACTCAGGTACTCGATTTCTGCTTCTGCCATTGTTTTCTTTAATACCCATTTTGAGAATTTACTATCTGGAAGCCACTTTGGGTATTTCTGCAAAGCTTTGTTTTTTGTGAGCTTTTTCTTGTGATGATTGTTTAGGGTTTGTCTCAATGGTTATTACCCGTTTTTTAAGAAGAGTTAAAGGTTGAATTTTGATTGTCTGGGTTTTGTTCCAAGTGTTCAGTTTTTAAAATTAATTGTTGAAATGAATGTTTGTTAATGTTGGAATGTAAGGTGTTTCAAGACCCAGTAGTTGAATAGATTGTTAATTGCCTTTTGGGTATAAGTTTTAATATTTCCAGTTCTTTCTTTGTTCTGCGACATTTCCATAAAAATTATTTTGGATGAGTATGAACTTATAGGGATGTTCAGGCTCATCTACTGGGGGCAACTGTTAGACAGTATTTTTCAGTTAATTCAATTTGGCAAGTCTGTTCTTAATATCCATATTATGATACCTAAGATTAAAAGCCTTCTTGGTTGTTGATTATCAGGTAACGTTAGCGCATCTTAAGGACAAGCCTGCCCCATCAACCCCAACTGCCCCATCTTCTAGTTTCAGCACAAGCAGTGGTGTAAGGTCGGCTGCAGCACGGTTGTTGGGTGGTAGTAATGGGAGCCGGGCACTTAGCTTCGTTGGAGGGAATGGTGGGAGTAAGAGTGTCAGTGCGAGTAGTAGAGTTGGGTCTCTGGTGGCTTCCAGTTCGAGTAATTCCACTTCTACCTCAAATTTTGATGGGAAAGGGACTTACTTGATCTTCAATGTGGGGGATGCAATCTTCATCAGTGATTTGAATTCTCAAGACAAGGTATCTTAGGAGTTTTTTTTGTAGGTTTGTGCTGGGATCGATTTATGATAGGTTTCTTGTTGCATGTAGGATCCAATAAAGTCTATACATTTCAGTAATTCAAACCCTGTGTGCCACGCATTTGATCAAGACGCGAAGGACGGCCATGATTTGATTATCGGGTTGAATTCCGGCGATGGTACAAGTTCTTGCTTGAATTTGAAGTCACAATCTTGTTTTTTCAAGTTTAAATTTCCTAAATGGTTGTGTGTGTATTCTTGTAGTCTACTCAGTGTCACTGAGATATCAATTACAGGATGTTGGAAAGAAGCTTGTTGGTGCTCAGCATTATAACAAAGATGGCTCTGTTAGTAACAGGCAAGATTAACTCTCTCATTGTTAATGGACTTGGAGGAAGTTAACTCACTTGTAATATTTCTACTTGTTTTTAGCTTGTCTACTTCATAAGGATGCTATATTTCGAGAATGTTTCTCCGTCTGAAATCAGAGATGAACTAAATAGTCATTCTGTATAAGCGGTTCACAAGTCATTATTCTATTTGTAATATTGAATGGCTTAGAATAGGATGAAGATAGTTACCCTGCAGTTTATTCCACTGATGAAGTAGGTATTGATATATTTTAAATTTTTAGTTGGCTTCTATAAAGACAAGAAGGTTGCTTAACTATTGAAAGAGGAAAAAAAAAAAAAAAAAACTAGAAGCAGGTGTTAATATTATTCTAGCTCTGGTTTGGTAAGCTTCAAATTGACCAGTCTAATTTCCTGAATAATATGGCTGCAAGCTGGTGGATAATTATCTTGTTTCATCACTCTTGCAAGGGGTAATGCTTTTTTCCCTCACATTGACCATTATCAGAAGTTCAATGTGGATTATGGATTCTGGTTTCGAGAACCATATGTTCTTGTAGATGTTTGATTGGTGCCCTTTCATTCTTTATTGTAGATTTTGGACCTTTGGTTTATAAAAATTTGCTTACACCCCTGTATCTTATCATTTGGAAGCTAACTGAACTGATGCCGAACACACACCTGTTGTACACAAACAGAAAACTTAGTCCATGTGACATGGATTTTTATGTATTTGTGGAAAACTGATTTCTAGCTTGTGTTTGTCATTTCCTCAATGGGCATCAATTGAGAGTTTGGTGATAGTTTAACTTTTTTGTACAATTGTTTGGAGTAGTTTGATCAATAGCTATTTTCAACAGCCGCTGTACTAGCATTGCATGGGTTCCTGGTTGTGACGGTGCTTTTGTTGTTGCTCATGCCGATGGGAATCTGTATGTATATGAGAAGGCAAGCCTCCATTATCTAAAGAAACACTTGTCAGTGCCTTAAATTTTATGTTCCATGGTTGTAAAATTAAGTAATCTGAGTGTTTTTTATTTTTCTTTATTGATTTTTTCTAGAGCAAAGATGGTGCAGGCGATTCTACATTCCCACTTATCAAAGATCAAACTCAATTTTCTGTTGCACATGCACGTTACAGTAAGGTATTGGAATTGTGCTTATTTTCATGTCTAACTTGTTTCTCATGTAAGTATTTCTTCTAAAAATGGCTCCGAAAATTTTGTTTATCATTTAGATAAGGCATGTCATGCTGCTGCTATGTCACCATATTGAATTTAATTTGGATGTTTGACAGGGAATAGACACTATGCTGTAATTTTGATGTTGCAGTAGTACCATGTTTTAGATACAAATCTTTTTGGGTGGTGTGTTTGGGTAATTCTCCACTGTGTAGATTCCTAGTCTAATGATGGCATTGTTTGGCACTTGTGAAACTCAATCTTCACTCTGTTAGGCTGTTTTAACCATATATCACTCATTATTGTATAAAAGCTTGTACTTTAATGTCACCTGATGGTAGAATGGGTTTCTACTGCAACAATAAGCTTAGACTAGTGACATATCATTTGATAGGATACTGGTAATATGGCTCAAAATGTTGTTTGCTTCTTGGACAACAATATTCTCATGTTATAACAAGTTGTTTGAGCAGTCTAGTGGTTGATTTAAGTTCTATTTGGTGTCTATAAAGTCTTACGTGTATTTCATGCAAATGTTGGTTATAGCCCTAATATATCATGATGGGATACTTGTACCATACATTAGTTATAGTTACTAAAGTTTATACATCGGTGAGTTGACAGGAGTTTGTCTGCACATGCATGTTTTAGGCTGCCAGCAGTAGGGAAAAGGGGTTTAAATGTAGACCATGAAAGCTATGGTCATTGACTAAAAGAGTGTGAAAAATGCTTTCCTTTTCATTTTGTCAAGCAGTGGGAACATCAGCGGTCTGTTGAATATCCTGTATTTTTTCAAGGAATCTTAAAGGCTTTAGCCTCTAGTAAATCCTAATATGTTTTGTTTAGGTAATCTGGTTGAGATCTTACAGGTTTATGTGTGGGATACTGGAATGTCCCTGTGGTTACTTAGCTGAATACTGCATTTGCATCTAGCAAATGACTATGATAACTGTCAGATAATTATAAGGGAGAGATTTGCATCTGACATGCTGAATTTCTATTTCTGCTTCCTTCTCCACCTACCACTTTTTTTTTTTTGACTTCCTGCTATGCGTATGCAGAGTAACCCAATAGCCAGATGGCATATATGCCAAGGTTCGGTTAATAGTATTGCTTTCTCGACTGATGGGGCCTATTTAGCAACTGTTGGAAGAGATGGTACGTTGTCAATATAATGTTGTTTGTGTTGTGCAACTGCTCTTTTCTGTTAGTTTCTCTTTGCAAAAGTATATGAGCTAAATTTTAGCTACTGACTGCAGGTTATCTACGTGTTTTTGACTACTCAAAAGAGCAACTTATATGTGGTGGCAAAAGTTACTATGGTGCTCTCCTATGTTGCGCTTGGAGGTGCGCATCTTTACTGGTTTTCCATTAAAGCTTGCTGCTGGTTATTGTAATATTCTTCCAATCTCGTAGATTACCTTTACATTTAAACTCCTGTCTTTGTGGCTCTTTTTGCAACAAAATATTATTGTTCTTTTGAGATGATGATATGATTGATTACAAAATACTGTTGAACAGCATGGATGGAAAATACATACTGACAGGAGGTGAAGATGATTTAGTTCAAGTTTGGAGCATGGAAGATCGGAAAGTTGTAGCTTGGGGAGAGGGGCACAACTCTTGGGTAAGTTTCTTAAACAGTATCGGGCTTGTTAATATTACCTCATTATGCCGACTTACGAAGTTGTTACTGTATGGTGCTGGCAGGTCAGTGGAGTGGCTTTTGATTCATATTGGTCATCGCCAAATGCAGATGGTATGGGGGAGACTGTCATGTACCGGTTTGGTTCTGTCGGTCAGGTATCAGAAAATATTGGTCTTGTCAAAATTTATATATTTATATAATCAGGTCTCTCATATATTAAAATGCCATGATGCCATTATTTGTTGTAATTTCCTTTCTACAAATTTTAATTGTTCATTGGTTCTCTCATCTTCCCAAAAACCAGCTTTATTTGACATTTAAATTTTTATTAGGAAGTTTACTTTAATATAAGCTATAACTGGTCAACCTATAAAGGTATGCTAAGATTTACTATTAACATAGGACATTACAGGGATTTGAAATGAATGCATTTGAGAGAAGTTATGACCTTTGTATTCTCCTTTACCCTTTATGTTTACTGCAGTAAAATTTACTTTAAAAATGATGAAAGAAAAATATTTAAGTTATTGGCCAAGAACTGAGTTGGGTCGGTCCTGTAATGCAGACCAATCACCATAGCCGTAGGGAGATTTTTACAAATAAGAAATTTTAAGTTGAAAGTGAAGCTGTGAGAATTGATCTTTTGATCTTATGTTTTTAATTTCCCGTTTGAGTGCAGGACACACAGCTGCTTCTGTGGGACCTGGAAATGGATGAGATTGTGGTGCCATTGCGGCGCCCTCCTGGTGGCTCCCCCACTTATAGTACTGGAAGCCAGTCTTCTCATTGGGACAATGCTCTTCCAGTGGGTACTCTGCAACCTGCTCCAAGCATGCGAGATGTACCAAAAATCTCACCAGTGGTTGCTCACCGTGTACACACAGAACCCCTCTCTGGCGTGATGTTTACACAGGAATCTGTTCTTACTGTCTGCCGCGAGGGGCATATAAAAATTTGGATGAGACCTGGAGTTTCAGAAAGCCAATCAAACAGCTCAGAAATCATGTTAAGTACCAGCTCGAAGGAGAAGCCTTTGTCATCGGGCAAGGTTGGCAGTTCCAGTTACAAGCAATGACCAGACTGTCATCAGATGCAAAGCAAAACAAGCTTCTCTTTTTCTTTTCTTTTTTTAGTTTCTTTTTCCATTGGGTTACAGTTCGATTTGCTTGTGTAGCCATTTTTCTCTTACAATCCAGTTGGTTTTTACGGAAATAGCACTTTGTGAGTGTAATCTGACTGGCATTGGCATTCAACCAACTGATTCTATTGTATAGACAAAAATGCCATTGAAGGCAGTAAGAGGTTGGGAGGGAGAAACAACCCCCATTTGTAAGTACAAAACGGCTGTTGCTAGAATATATTTAATGACTGATAGGAATAACATGATGTTGCTCCCTTGAGATCTGTTTTTAACAGCAGTGCAATTGAGTGATGTTTATCTTTCTAATGCATTCTTACCCTTTCTTCTAACCTTTTGTTGGGCTAGTTTTAATTAACAGCCTCGACTTCCTCTCCTGGTCACTTTCTATTATTTTGAATTTGCTTCGTACAAATTCTTGCATGGCGGATATCCTCCATTTAAGGTTATTGCTAATGATGCTGACGAATCTTCTAATACAAAAATCAACACCGCGATCGATGAACCAAACTTTCATACCCTTTGCGTCATTAAAATGAGCAAACAATATAAAGTAACAATATAAATAAAATAACCATGAGGTACCAATATTTTACGTGATTCTAGATGGTTTGAGCCTACATCCACGTGTAACGAGAGAAAATTCTTCTCTTATATAAGGAGTTTTTCTCTAAGCAACACTAGAAGACACAAATAGGATTATTGGAGTTACTCAAGTCTCAAGTAGGGGTGGGCATCGGGCGGGTGGGTCAGGTGGGAGCCCAAACCATCTCCGACTAATCGGCTCGGGACTAAACGGCTCGGACCTCAGTCGGGGACGGGTCGGAGACGGTCGGAAAATGGGTTGGCCGGGAAGGAGAAGGAGAAGCAGAAGAGAGAAGATGCCGAGAAGGAGAAGGTGGCTCGCCTGAGAAATGGTGGCTGGTGAAGGTGGTTCTTGTGCTGCAATGGTGGACGATGGTGGACGGTGCCGGAAATGGAGGTGGTTGGTGACAGAAATGGAGGTGGTTGATGGCGGAATGGAGGTGAACGGTGACGGAAATGGAGGTGGTTGCAGACTTGCAGTGCTTGAGAAGATGGTGGCTACTGGCTTGCCTGAGAAGATGGTGGCTGGAAGCTTGGCGGGCGGGCCAGCTTCGACGGTCGGTGGAAGGGGGTGGGCCGACACTGGCCCGTTATTGATCGGACGGGTCGACTTGCTGCTTGGCGGGTCGGTGGAGGCGGGCGGGCCGGGTTCGGACGGGTTGATGCCCACCCCTAGTCTCAAGGATTACAAAAACACCAATATTACCAAAAGATGACTGCCATTACCCTTTTTTCTCTCACTACACACCTATCTCTATTAATTTATAAAATTACAAATTTACCCTAATGTTAAAATACCATAAACGACAACTTAAAAAAAAAAAAAAAAACCCCAGCCACCTCTCTCTCTCTCTCTCTCTCTCTCTCTCTCTCTCTCTCTCTCCGGCCGGTTGTAGGGGCCTGAAAAAGAGTGCAAATAGCAGCATTGGTATACTGGGTTACACAACCGGCCGGAAAAAGAGTGCAAATAGCAGCATTGGTATACTGGGTTACCACCTTTGGAGATTCTCACCACCAAGCTCTCTCTTGTGTACATAAGAGAATTTACTTCTCACTCTAAGTGAAGCTCTCTCTAAGTATCTCTTATCCTAGATCCTCATTAGAATGTCAACTTACGCATCTCTCTATGTGTGGGTAAGGAAGCCAAAGATTTCACCACAGGACATTTGTACTTTGTAATGCCAACATCTACATACGAAATAGTTTCTATAGGAACAAGACTAAACATATGGTATAGTTTCTTTACAGTTTATAGCCAGAGCCCCCCTTTAGTATGCGACTGAGACAATTAATGCATGTCAAACTATACAAGTCAGCTGCCATGAATAGCTTCTGCACCTTCAACTTCATTTTCAAGCTGTGGAGGATTTGTCTGGGTTTGTTGTGTGCTCTCAGGTGCTTGGTTCAGCTGTGTCACCTCCTGAGCACGCTGTTGATTTGACTGAGAAAGCCATCTTCCCCTCCATCTCAAAGACTCAACAATGATAGAATTTCCACACATTGTGACTCCAAACCCCGAAAATGTGGCAAGGAGAATAGACAGAACTGCCTGCATGTGAAGCTGTAGACCCAACAAGAACATATAAGACAGTTTTACTAGTAAAAAGGAAAACACCGATATTCAGCCCTTAAAGCCTCATCAAACCAACATTGATCAGGCAGTTCCCTCATTCTAAGCATTTGTAAGCCAAAACGTTGCTAAGCTTTTCCGCTAAATAGAATCATCACATTTTCATGTTCACTTAAAAAATCCTATCACAATGGCCAAAAAAAAAAAACAAATAATCCTATTACTACTTGATTGTCAGCAGAACAACTCTTACCACTAAATAGAATCATCACATTTTAATGTTCACTTGAAAAATCCTATCACTACTTGATTGTCAGCAGAACAACTCTTACCACTAAATAGAATCATCACATTTTAATGTTCACTTGAAAAATCCTATCACTACTTGATTGTCAGCAGAACAACTCTTACCAATGAATAGAGTAGATGTGCTGAGAGAACCACCAGCGCAAACTGAATAGTTGCATAAACCCAGACATATTTTCTTCTCACTAGGCACAAATTTCAAATCAGTATAGCAGAAAGGTGATTGAATTCATGCATGCAAACTATTGTATGAAAAAAGAATTTCAAGCTTAGCACTACGGCCCCTACCCATTGTGGTTGATGTCATGGAAGCCAGAAGACCCAATATGCAGGAAAAAGGAAGAGAGAGAGCAATTGCGCCTGATCCCATTTTTCCTACCTGTCCATGTGATTATATTAGAAATTGAAAGGCTAGAAAAGCAAAGCATACAGGAGTTGCATTGCGTACCAGAAGCTGCTCAAGAAAACAGAAGTAAGCAAGCATGCTGACTATGACAAGAATGGGAACATCCTGCCAAACCCTGGCAAATTTTGAATTAACTATTAGTTATACAACCCTAGAAGGTGGTACTCAACATATTAAAAAATAATCGCATACCCAGATTCACTCCATTTTATTGGAAAAGAAAGATCACGCCTCATTGGCAACAAGTTACAGATGATCAGGAAAACTAATTAAGTTGTTTTTCCCCTCCTTTTAAACTGCATGCCATTCTTAACTACTGGACCCAAACCCAATTTCTGCTCAATCAAGGTTCTCATTCAAAAAATCCTTAATTTTATGAAATAAAACTTGTGCAAGTGAAATAACAAATATATGTTTAAGAGAGTAGCTGCAGTTTTTACACACACACACACACACACAAGACATGGTAAGAGCAAAAGCTTCCCTTTCCTGCACATACAGCAGTTGAAAATTTTCACTTGCCTATATTGAGTAACCTCAGCCTGCTGTGCTCTACTTCCTCGTAACTGAACATTTTGAATTCGCAAAAGTGTGACAGGTAGGTTCTGAACCTCTTCATTGCACACATCACATGTTTTATTACCTTTAATGCTGAACCATTTTACAGCACATTCTTGGTGAGCAAGAGCAAGGTCACCTTTACAGCTGCATTCCATCTTCAGGGTGTCAGCACCTTCTCCCAGTTCAACTAAGCAAATTCGACAAACAGCTTCTTCTTCAGCAATATCTTCACCACCATCATTACTTCCATCTGAACCGCAAGACTAAGATAAGGCATAGGTTGGTTATCACAAGTTACAAAACTAGGGTCAAAGGTAGCTAGAATCTGAAAATACAAACAATTGGTATATCCTGGCACTCAGGCACATTCCTGCAAGGATAGGAGGCCTCTTTTATGGATACAAAGAAAGACAATCAGAACACAAAATTTACCAGTGTCATGTATTGGGGATGTGCTTGAAGTTATCAACACATTCCTCTCAGCCATTCGTGGTGTGGTAGGAATTACACGAAAGGCACTACCTAAATATATACTTCCATCTTTATTGATCACAGGAACTGAACGTGAACGATGAATAGGTAGTTGGGCTTCTCCTTTCTGCAAAGTCAGGATTTTAGCAAGAATCAATTGAAATTGTGGATGAACATATATGTGATGGTTAATGCAAACAACTAATTATGATATAAATACTTAATAATTAATAAAAAGGAAAAGACTTGCAAAAACTAGCATATGCATGTTCTGGAAGTAGAGCTAACGGCTTAAACAACTGACTGGATGAAAGATCTAAGAGATGCACCTCATGGAGATAACTTAAAAACAATAAACTCTTGGAACATCATACAATAAAAGGAGTATAACTCACTGTATAACTCAAATTTATAGAGTAAAGAGAAGGAACCAACATTTTAGACTCTGCTTAAGAAAGTATGTGCAGCGCACAAATTGACTGGTGGGAAGCAACTTGGCTGCTTAGACTCTATAAAACTCATCTGATTTTAATTGTTACAGACACATCCTTGTGTATTCTCTAAGATTTTGAAAAGAATCTTTTTGGTCTGAGAAGTTATATTTTTCAGTACAGGAAATTAAGGGGAAAGTCAGGAAAGTCAGGAAAGTCAGGGAACCCTTCACAAGGAGGGGAAAGTCAGGAAATTAAAGGAATTTCCTCTCTATTTTAGATAATATAATCAATTACATGATCTCTCAATAAAGTTGAGTTACAGTACATAAAAAATTTAGAGCAAAACATGCAAACCATAGGCCTTCAAATTGTATTTAAAAAATTTTTATTATAAAATCTCCAAACATTTTGGTCAACTTGAATTCTTCTCAACACATTAATTAGTTCACAAGCTAACAAGTGATAGATACTCACAACAGAACTTAACAGACCAGTCCTGTTTCCTCCATGCATAGATTCTGGATTTGAGTGAGAAATTGGGGTTACAGGCAAGGATGATGTATTCTTCAGTCTAGGTGTTAAAAGTTTTGTAAAGGAAAATGTCCTTGAAATTAAAGGCTTCTCACGTGTCCCTGCAGGTGAACCTCCCAGTGCTAGAGTGGCAGCCTTCTGAATCTCTGAAGTAGTGTTCCTATATTTGAAACTTAGTTTCGGAAGGAGGCTTTTTATGGTTGATTTAGTTTTTGACGATGAGGGACCTGGGGACCCACTGATTTTGGCTAAACTAGGGCTGGGTAATGGGGGAAAGTTTACTCTTTTGGGAGTGGGACTTGGCGTTGGGGGCATGTTTATTCTCACAAAATCCTCTTTGGCATCTTCCAGAGTTCTTGAGGGTATCTGTAAGACGAGGTTTTGTCGTCTCCATGGATGACCAGGAGGAGTTTCTTCAATTATCTCGGTGGAGTCTCCGCCCTGTGACAGAAGAAATGGAAAGGAAAATTGTCTGCGATCAGCAAAATATGCATTTACATTAACTTTAGCTGATCAACTACCAGTTCCACAACAATCTCAGACAAGCATGTCTGTGATGCACGAAGAAAATGAGAAGTAAATATTGAAGAATTAGCATTGAGGACAAAACTGACAAAGGGAAAGACCAAATGGGATACATATTGAAGCGAATTGCATAATGAAGAACATAATGATGTGAATTGTCCCTTGTTAAGAGCATCATGACAATGCAGAATTCTGAAACCAAACCCAACAGTAGGCTTTTTTCTTAAAAAAGAAAAAAAGAAAAATTATGACATTAAAATAATAATAGTGTAAACTCTGACCACTACTAAAAGGAATTGGATGCTTATAACTTGAATTTCACAATTCTATAAATACCAACTGAAGATTGATAATATGATTGTTGGCAGATTATGGAGCCCTGAAGCAATTGATGTCCAGCACTTTGTCTGGGTTGTGCACTAAAAGTCTAAAACCAAAATTTGCATAGCTGAATATGAGTATGACACACAAAGTATGCTTCACCCAGTTCAAGTTTTGTTATTTTTAATCAAAAAAACTTTAGCAACCTTTAGGAATTTGAGCTTTTTACAACAAACATATAAGCAATCATGAACATCAGAACATATATCTGGTAAAACGAATTGAATCCACAAGTAATGAAGATTATAATAAGAAAACAAGTATATCAGAACACCCCTCATAGATTTGAACAAGGGAACGAAAATGAGGTACCTTGTAGATTGGAGGTTCAACTTGGTTGGCGCAAATGCCACCATCACTGTCCTTAGAAACGGGTGGTTCTTCTTCAGTAGCCATAGTTGGTGTCACGTAAATGGGTTTTCACAGAGCTCTGCTTCAGGTTCTGCAAAAAAACACCAGAACCCTCCAGAGAGACGGTGTAGAGAAGCTGAAAAACCAGAGAGATGGGTTATATGGACAAGTGGCAGTGGAAGGAAAGAGAATGAGAGAGAAGGAGGCCGCTCAGCTCAGAGTGTGAGTCTGACTCAGTGACTCAGTCAGGCAAAAAGGCCAAAAACCAAAACGGATTTGTGTTTCTTTCTCGGGGCCCACAGTTTTAGAAGACACGATGGTTCGGCGACAAACTAGTAGTAAGGGGTTTAGCGCCTTTTTAGTATTTCTTTTTTTTGGTCAAATCTTTTTCTTTTTTTTAAGTATTTCTGGGCTTTGCGTTTTGCAGTGAGGCGTATAACTATTTTTATTCCAAATTTACAATAATATCTTAGTATTCTAGTATTCTTATTATTTTTTTTTTTTCAGGAGAATGTGGATTTCAACTATTTTAAAGGAAAGACTAATAAATTCGCATTATCAATTCATATTGGGAGTTTGATATTATTTAATAATAGATATTTCTTGTATTTTTATAAATATTTAATATTGTTTACGATTACTTGTTTTAGAAACTTTTGCATAACAATACAAGACCTCTTTTATGACTATTCCGAAATAACATTTAGGATTTTTTTTTTTCTTAGATTTAAAAAGAGGAGAGTTGAACATCGGAAGAGAAATATTATTAAATCAATAGATAATTGATTAGTGATTTGAGATTAAGAATATTACATTTACATTTTTTTTAATCAAATCACATTTACATTAAGAGGCCGGTCGTTTGATTGTGAAACACAATTATTTACCTACCTACAAATCTACGTTACACAATAATGCTATAAAGTTTAATAGAAAAAGATCTTTCACTTTTCAGTAGGGGTGGGCGTTTAAACCGGGAACCGGGTGGACCGGACCGAACCGGGGGGAAAAAAACCGTAAAAAACCGCTTTGACCAAAACTGGTCAACACCGGGACCGAACTGGACTGGACCGGTCCAATCCAATTCCGGTCCAGTTTTGCACTTCACAGAACTGGACTGGACTGGACTGGACCGGATAATTAATATATATTTTTAATTTTTATACATATTTAATTTTTATACAATTTTATACACTTTTTAAACATTTTTATACACATTTTTACAAACATGTTTACACACATTTTACACATTTTAGATAATAAAATTAATATTAACCTAGCTATATTTTAGACTCTAAAATATATTTTATATAACCCTATGGCCTATATTATATATATATAATAATGTTTTAGTATATAATTTTAGTTACACCTTTTATAATACAATTAATATATTCTTTATATATACACTAAACCCTATATACTAAAATTATTATAGTTCTATGGTATAGTATATAGTTATATAACATATAAGCATATAAACCCAATAAGTATATAACATATATAACTAATAACTATATAAGCATATAAACCCAATTGAAATCCCAATGAAACCTCAATTAGACTCATAGTCAACTATAAGTCTATAACCCTATACCCTAATACAATTATAACTATATACCCTAAACTATATTAATTAGTTAATTACTCTATACATATATTATATATAAGTAATAAGTATATAAGTATATAACATATATAACTATATACCCAATTGAAACCCCAATTAGACTCATAGTCAACTATAACCCTATATCCTAATACATTATAACCATATACCCTAAACTATATTAATTAGTTAATTACTCTATACATATATTATATATAAGTAATAAGTATATAAGTATATAACATATATAATTATATAAGTATATAAACCCAATTGAAACCCCAATTAGACTCATAGTCAACTATAAGTCTATAACCCTATATCCTAATAAAATTATAACTATATACCCCCCCTAAAATATATTAATTAGTTAATTACTCTATGCATATATTATATATAAGTAACAAGTATATAAGTATATAACATATATAACTATATACCCAATTGAAACCCCAATGAAACCCCAATTAGACTCATAGTCAACTATAACCCTATATCCTAATACATTATAACCATATACCCTAAACTATATTAATTAGTTAATTACTCTATACATATATTATATATAAGTAATAAGTATATAACATATATAATTATATAAGTATATAAACCTAATTGAAACCCCAATTAGACTCATAGTCAACTATAAGTCTATAACCCTAAACCCTAATAAAATTATAACTATATACCCCCCCTAAAATATATTAATTAGTTAATTACTCTATGCATATATTATATATAAGTAATAAGTATATAAGTATATAACATATGTAACTATATACCCAATTGAAACCCCAATGAAACCCCAATTGGACTCATAGTCAACTATAACCATGTATCCTAAATTATATTAATTACTCTATACATATATAATATATATAACTAATTAACTATATAAGTATAACTATATAACCACAATTGAAACCCCAATAAAAATTAAAACCAAGTGACTTAAGTGTTTAAAAAATTAAAACCCCAATTTAATTACAAAACTCAAACACTGAAGTCACTAATCAGTAATCACTCAATTAAAAGTTTGAAACCCCAATTACTCAATTAGACTAATTTAGTCAATTGATCAAATATTACCCCAATACCCCCAAATGAAACAACCACTCACGCACTCATCTAGTCAATTTAGTCAATCTCCAATATAACAAAACTCATTCACTCATTCAGAATTTCAGACAGTCACTCACTCAATTCCAAACCCTAACCTTGCGTCGCGCCGCCCTCTTTCGATCTCCAATCTCATCAGCTCTCAGCCTCTCACGGTCTCACCTCTCAGTCTCTGGGTCTCTCACCTCTCAGTCTCGCAGCTCGCCTCTCATCCTTCATCTATCACTCTCAGTCTCGCAGCTCGCAGCTCGCCTCTCGCCCTCGCCATCTTCCTCTCTTCCCGTCGCCGTCGCCGTCGCCAACTCGCAGTCACTCTCTCACGTCTCAGTGTCTCAGTCAGTCACTCTCCCCTCTCACTCTCACATCTCAGTGTCTCAAACCCACGATCGTCTCAGTGTGTCGCCATCGCCGTCGCGATCTTCCTCTCGTGATCAGTCCATCGCGATCTTCCTCTCGCCGTCGCCTCTCGACTCGGCTCTTGATCTCGCCTCTCGACCCGACTGTAAGTTCTCTCACCTCTCATCTCTCATATCTCAGTATCTCATTCTGTCTAATTTACTAAACTAGGGTTTGATTTTGGGTTAGGTTTAGGGTTTGATTTGGGGATTTAGGGTTTGATTTTCTGATTTACTTGAATTTGGGTTTGATAATTTTGATTGACTAATTTACTTGTTGTTTGGGAAAATTGAAACTTGTTGGGTTTACTTGTTGGGAAAATTGGAACTTGCTGGGTGTATTGATTTACTGATTTACTTGTTGGGTTTGATAATTTTGATTGTTAATCTGTCTGTTAAATTGTTAGGAGAGATGGAGCCCCAATTTGTTAAGTTGAATTCTATTGTTTAGTTGCTTAGTTGCTTAGTTGCTTAGTTATTTATTTATAGTGTTTGATGACAATTGGTTGTTGATAGGAGTTATTTGAAGACAATTGGTTTTTGACAGGAGTTATTTGAAGACAATTGGCTGGTGGCAGGGGGTTGATGATTGGCTAGGGTATTTTCATTTGTGTTATTTTTAGTTATGTAACTCAATTTGTATTTAATTGGTTTGTACTTTGTAATTTGTATTAGGTTGGTTTGTAATTTGTATTTGGTTTGTACTTCTTTAGCTTTGGTTGGTTTTTATCTTTTAATTTACTTGCATTTGCACTTGGACAATGGTGTATGGTTAGTAAGTTATTAGGTTATTTTTTAATTTACTTGCACTTGCACTTGATGAGTGATGAAATGGTTTGTCACTTTGAGTCTTTAAGGTTGTGAAATGGTTAGTGGTTGATATCTTGTAGGTTGTGGAATGGTACAAAAAATGTAATGGTTGAATGTTGATGACTTGATTTCTTATATGTTAATTGTTAAATGTTGAATTGTTGTGATTTGTTGTGAATTGTGATTTGAACAAATGATTGATTTGTTGTTAAAAAAAATGTTTTGATTTGTTGTTAAAAAAAAAATACTGTGATTTGTTATTAAAAACTAAAAAAAAACATGTTTTAAAATTATTTTGGCGCAAAAATTTAATTGGGCTAAGGCTTAAATAGTGAGGCCCAGTCCCAAACAGTGAACTGGACTGAACTGGAACTGTTCCAGTTCAGTTTGGTCCAGTTCTGAGCCAAAATTTTCAGTTCTCTGGTACCGGACTGGACTGGATTAGCTCCACAGTTCAGTTTACAGTTTGGGGTGAGCACTGGACTGTACTGGACCGTGCCCACCCCTACTTTTCAGGGCATCTCCACCACCACACGGTTCCAAGTGTTTTCCACTGAAATTCATAAATATATGATTTCTTAAAGTTGGGCAGTGGCATTAAGCACCCACTCTGCATATATTTTACACTTAAGAATTTAAAATTAAGTTGACCAGAAGATATATTTAAGCACCCACTCTGTATATCTTAATTATTTGACCCTTCTACAATTAGCAAGGTCATTGTGACCACATAATAATTGTTGGTGTTATCCTACCTCATATATAGTACTTTAATATTATTTTAGAGGAAACCCATATAATAGTTGTTTAGATGGCCTTCAATATTCTTTGCTTTGTATAATTGCATGCATGTAAGATCTGCCCACAATATAATATAATATTTCAGAGAGCTGCCAGTGCCGGCTAACTTAGCTTAGAGAAGAAGTGGTTGTGGTGAATATATAGGTTAACTATGGTGTCAACATCTTTAATATCATAATTAAATTCAAAAATAAAAACAAGGAAAATGCATCGTAACTCAAATCTTTGCTCAATTCTCTCAACATGGGACTCACCATAAGTGAGACAGTTACAAAAGATTTAGAAAAAATGTTATGTTCTTATAACAGTATCTTGTGTATTAAAAACAAATGAGGTGCAAAATAATTGAAGTTTAGATATATATATATATATAGAGACTTTTATGTCTATCTTTTGATGCATATATTAGACAAGAAGTTGGGTGTTTACGCCACTACTACCTTATAATCATTAGATTATATTAGTATATATATGTACCAACAATTAATATACAAATAAATTGAAAGCTCAGTTGGTATAGGATTAGATGCTCTTGTTTCTTTTATACATTTTGTGTAAGTCAACGTACGAAAAAGGATTGCTTGATGGTTGAGGTTTATCTAAGAATTGTATAAAACAGCACTAGGGCCAAATTAAACATCAAAATATCGTTCAATATATAAGAAAGCATGTAATGCAAGCTTTGGCTGAAGTCCCCATCCATCTTTTTGTCTAAAAGAGAATCAAGGTGCTATAGCTAGCTAGCTAGCAATGCAAATCTCACATGTGGCTTGACAAAGACCCCAAAATCTTAATGTGACCACACCACTAACACTTGGTCATCACAAAAGTGAAGTACCACTTTCACAAGTGCGATGGAGATCCTAGTTGTCAAAGTGCTTGCTTTAATTTAGGACCTAGTTGTTCTTTCACTCTATTCCTTTCAAGGTTTTTCTAAATTGTAAGTGCAACAACATTGAGGATCGACCCTACATATACTTTTGGTTTTCGAAGATTGGGGCACATAATATTTAGTGACAAATGAGACAATGAGAGAATTAATCAATGAAGAAAATCAAAGGAGGTGATTTGGGTATAGTTAACAAGGGTACACCACCTTCTAAATGTTCCACTTGATCTATATATTCTCTATACAATATTATAGGTTTTGAAAAAGAACACCAGAATATTGTCACATCATTTGGTACTTTAAATTTGTTGATGTTTTTCAATATATTTAATCTTTAGAATTCTTCTTAGACACTTGGTTTTAAATTTATTATGTTAATTTTCTATGTATGTTCTCCAGGTTATGGGTTTAGGCCATGGAAACAGGTTTCCAAAGGCCAATTGGTGAATAAAATGTCTTCACTTGATGACCCAATACCTGGTTGAATGATTCCAAATTTCCTCTTACCCTTAATTTTGGACCAGGCTCACCTAGAAAATAATTTTTTTTTGCACTGGAAGGCCCAATAGCCTATATGGATCATTCTTCCTTGAATTGACTTGGGCCTTTTGGTTTTAGGATTCTAACTACAACTTGGGTGTCTACTGAACTCCATAAAAGCCAAAAACTAAAATAAATAAAATAAAATTACAGAATATTTTGAGAGGCAATATAAATTTTTTAAAGTAAATGATTGATTAGTCTACTTCGTAGGTTCCTTTGATTAAATAACTTATATAAAGTGTTTGATATTAAAAAGAGTCACCTAATTTTTTAAGTATGATATGTCAGCCCACGTTTTAAAGTGAGCGGCATGTTTATATAGTGTCAAGCACTCAGCGTCTTTTTTTTTTTTTTTCCCTACTAGATAGTTGAAATTGTTGAAAAGTAATTTACAAAACTAGTGTGAATGTTATTCCGAATGATTGTATTTTTATGATGTAAGTTATTTTATTCTCTTTTCACATGTATGTGTAACAACAAAAACACTTAAGACATTTGCATAAATGTTATTTTTATACGATTTTAGGGTTGAAATTGTTGAACATATTCATTGAGTTTTACTGATATTATTCAACATTTTCATTGAAAAAAAAGGCGTTGAGCGCTAGGCTAATTAAAAAAGTGAACCACTTTATCATGTGCTTTTGAACAAAAAGTTAAGTTTTGGACTTAAAATCCAAAATTTTATTGAGTTCTTTAAATTCGAAGCCAAGATTACCACGGAGCACTAGTCATCTGTAGTTACAATATTACAACTACATTATATATTCTAAAAAAAAAAAACACTAATTTTAAATATTCAATCAATAAACTCTCTAAAACATTATAGAAAAATTTAATCAAATCTACAAATATTAAGATTCAAGTAAAAAATCGACCAATAAATGGTGCCCTAATTTATGGTTATATAATATATAACCATAATATACATTATACATTAACTTAATCAACGACAAAAATATTAATTATATTATATATTTTATTTTATAATTAAAAATTTTAATTGTGAAATAGTAGGGAGTAAAATCAAGCTACTTTTATTATAGGCTTAATTGTGTTTTTACCACCCAAAGTTTAGAGTGATTCTCACTTTACCACCCAGAACTTTATTTGTCCTACTTTACCACCCAAAGTTTACATTGATTCTCACTTTACCACCCAGAACTTTATCTGTCCCACTTTACCACCCAAAGTTTACATTGATTCTCACTTTACCACCCAGAACTTTATCTGTCCCACTTTACCACCCAAAGTTTACATTGATTTCCACTTTACCACCCAAAGTTTACATTGATTCCTACTTTACCCCCTGAATCTAGAGTGACAGAATAGGCGGAAAAAGGTTAACTGGGACACGAAAAATAGTTTTGGGTGGTAAAGTGGAAATCAATGTAAATTTTGGGTGGTAAAGTGGGACAAATAAAGTTCTGGATGGTAAAGTGGGAATCAATGTAAACTTTAGGTGGTAAAAACATAATTAAGCCTTTATTATATTGGAGTTGGGTCCAATGGTCCAATGGTCCATCACTCCATCACGTAAGTGGAGCCCTTGAGCCGATAATATAGAGGCAAATTCATGGTTTCACATTGCAATGAAGAGATGAGTTTAATATATTATAGGTAGTTGCTTGGTCTTAATCATAGATAGAACTAGTCATCCAGGCTGTCTCGTGTACCATTGCCTTCAATAATATGAAACAGATGCTACTGTGGATTGCCTTTGGTTCCCTTTGTGACCTGTCCTCCAATAAGGGAAGACCACGTTTCACATTACAGAATCTAAGGATTAGAAAAACATATAATAATATAAGAATCAAACTTTTTTTTTTTTTTTTTTTTTTCGAATATGAGAATCACACTCAATGAATTTCACCACTTTTCGATCTCTCAAAAACAGAAAGACACCTTTTAATCTAATCCTTTTTTTTCTTTGGCCCGTTGAAAATCAATTGCATTAATCAAAACTTCAAAAGCCACAAAAGCAAGGGAACAAACAAAGAGATAAAACGGACAACCTACAAACAGAGAAGCAAAAGAAGCCTACAAACTTTTAATCTAATACTTAAATGACAAAAAGTTATTCGCAACTTAAAAGTAGTAGGGTTATAAGTTTTTAACACAATTTGAATCAGACATAAAGTTAAGATGACTCATTGACATGAATAATTAGATATGTTCATTGAATAGAATTTATATTATGAAAATATATGAGTGATAGATTTGATGTAGAAATTAGGAGAACTTAGTTTTAGGTTTTGTTTATAAATAGGTGAGCCAATTCAACACAACATGAATAAATGAGTTTGATTAATATTGAATCATTTAGCATGATTAAACAACAAAACAAAAACAAATTTTAATTTACTAATTTTAATATGAATAGAAAAACTATAAAATTATGATTAAATATCAAATTCTAATAATTTTTTAGAATAGCATGAAAACTATATAATATTTCAATTGGACTACTAAATTTAAATGTAATTTTTAAAATTAGGTCACAAACATGTTGACCCCTTTGTTTTGGGTTTTTCCATTTGACATTTTTGTCCTTGAGGCTTTTATATTGTCTTAAAAGTTGGTTAATGTCGTCTAATTGTACTTGTGAGCATAAAATTACAACGTTGCCCTTAATTTAGTTTAGGGTATATAAATGTGATGTAGGGTATAGAAATGGGGTGTATGGTATATAAATGAAGTTTAAAGTTTAGAATTAGGATTCCAGAGCTTATGGCTTAGGGTTTAGGTCGTTTTGCTGCGTAGCAGTCAAACACAAACCAAATATTTTTTTTATTGATTTATTTGTAATTTACCATTTTTTTTATTGTAGTGGCATGTGATGTAATATTTGTGAATTATAGTACCATTTACTATATTATTATATTTGATTTTTCAACTAGTATCTAATCTAAAATGCTATTAAATTTTTGTATCTAAACTAAAAAATTATTGAAATTTGATACTTAAAGTCAATGAACCTTAGACAAACTATACAACACAAATACGATATGATAATACAAATTGATCGAAATGACACCAACAAACACAAAACGAACGACAATAGACACGCCTTAAAATATATAATTAAAAAATAATAGTAATCTAATTAGGGTCAAACTTTGAAAATTTAGTACAGAATAATGCTATATTTACCACATTCTTATACCATATTTTTATACTATCTTACGTGTCATTATTTTATTGGACAAAGTTTTTCTTTTTCTTTTTGGATTTTTGTTTTTATTTTTTAGTGTCCAATGCATGAATGCCATGTAAGTTGCCACATAAAGTGGTATGAAATTATGGTATAAAAATGTGGGATGTCTAGCACTACTGTTAGTACATGTTGTTTCAAGTTAGTACCCCCAACTTTGACTTAAATTGACCTAAATCACATGTTGTTTCAAGTTAGTACCCTCAACTTTGAAAACTTGCAAAAAAGTACTTCAACTTTCATTTTGTGTCAAAATAATACCTTCGTTAGTTTTCTTTCAATAAGAGTGTTATCTACTGACATGACAACGGTATTTTTGTCTTTTCACCACATGTAAACAAAAAAATTTAATATTTTAAAATTTGTGTAAATAAAAAAAAATCTTTTTCCTCCCTTCCCTTCCCCATCCAAACACCCCCCACCCCAAACCACCATCTCTATCTTCTTCCCAACCCAGCGCCAGCGCCAGCACCATCCTCTCCCCACCCCCGCCCCCACCCCCACCCCCACCCCTCCCCCTCCCCCTCCCCCTCCCCCTCACCTTCACCCTCACCCAAGCCCAACTTACCCCCCTCCGCGATGGAGATGGAGATGTAGGGTGAGGGTGAGGGTGCTTGAGTGGAGGAGGGAAAGAAGGAAGAAGATAGAGTTTTTTTATTTATTCAAAAACGTTTTAAAATATTATTTTTTGTTAACAAATGGTGAAAAGACAAAAAAACCCTTGCCAAATTAGCAGATAACGTCTTTATTGACAGAAAAACTAACGGATGTACTATTTTGACATAAAATGAAAATTAAGGTACTTTTTTACAAGTTTTTAAAATTAAAGTACTAACTTGAAATAACATGTAAAGTTAAAAATACTAAAATTTAATTTGCTCAAATGAAAAACTATATAACACAAAGGGAAAATTTTAGCTAAAGGACTCCAACTATACCTCATGTCTCTATTCAGGACATGAATTTCACTTTATGTCAACTGAGGACTGAAACTTTCATTTTATGTTAATTAAGGACCCTGTTTTTTTCAGTTTATATATCAACTTTGGCCCGACGTTGGACCCATCAAACCTCTACCAAATTCAGCAAACTTATATTGGGTTTAAAGTTATGCATTTTCTCTTTACAACCATATAAAGATCACTCAAATCGGACATCTATAACTCTATGTAATCGAGCCCAAACTAAGATACCCGAAACTGTCCAATCGGACCTCTGAGAAAAGAACTGAAAAATTGGAAAGTTTCGAGTATCCTAATTTGGGGCCGATTATCTGGAGTTATAAAGGTCTGATTTGAGTGATCTTTATATAGTTGTAAAGAAGAAATGCATAGTTTTAAACTCAGTATATGTTTGTTGAATTTAGTGAAAGTTTGATAGGTCAAACGTTAGACAAAAGTTGAGACAAATTGCCCTAAATGACACTGTTACACAAATTGCCCTAAAAAGAATATTAACCTAATTAGGGTCAAACTGTTACATTTTCTCGGTACGAGGTTTCACTAAACAATGGTTTTTTTTTTTTAATCAATGTCCAGCGTGTCATGTCTAAAAGTTATCATACCTCCATTGATTGACGTGGACCTCAACCGATGCTAACATTTGTCTACTTTTTTAATACAACAAAAGCAGATCGTACGGCTTTCCACATCAAAATTACAGAAACCATACGACTTGTCGCTATTGCCAACGTGACACGTAGGACTGTAGGAGAACTCTACTCTTCAGCTAATTGCCCCAAGTAAAGTGTTGTAAGTTTGCAACCAACGGTTATTAGAACCATCATTAAATCACAACCTTTTTTTTTTGGCTAAACATTAAATCACAACCTTTAATTTGCAGGGAATCTATTCCCAGTGGGAGTGTGGGACTACATGCCTCTGTCACATCATAATTGTTTTTTAATTTTAAATCCTAATAACTCCAAATAAACATTGTCCGTCATTTCTTTCAATTATTTCATAGATTTTTATATTTCAATTTTATATTCCTAGTTTAACATTGTCTGTCACATCTAGGGAAGGATTTTTGATTTTGGCCATTGCCTAGGGTAGGTTTAATTGTTTTTGATAAAGGTAAAATAGACTTTATAATAATTATTTGAAATTTTTGATAAAGGTAAAAGGAACTTAATTTTTATAAATAAATTACAATACAGTTAATATTTTATAGAATATTATCTTCAAGGAGTCAAACTAGTAGCTTGGCACGTTAAGAAGCTTTTTCGATTAAGAATTGAAGTAAAAAGAAAAAAGAAAAAAAACTACTAAAATAATTGCCAAATGTCCCAATCTACACTATTGCACCGTAAAAGTAAAAAATAAAGAAAATGCCACCAACATTATAATGATTGGCACTTTCCGAGTTGGAAAGCTTCATAATGTCGACACGTGTATGCCTTGAGCGTCGGTGCCCTTATCGCGCACCTACAAGTAGAGAGTGGTAGACTATCATTTATATTAGTCCAGATCTATCTCTCTCCGCTGAGCTGCTTCACTTCACTTCACTCAACTCTAAAGACGCTTTGAGAAACCCCCAAATTCTCAATTCTAGGGTTTCTGAAGCTCCTCCCAGATTATCAACAATCGAAGCCAATCTCAGAGGTCGTGTGATGTAGATTTCTATTCCAACAAACATGGATCGGGTCTGGTACGACGCAAAGCCAGGAAAGGTTTCGAAGAGGGTCTGGTTAGTAATCCAAAAATCAATGGGTCTCCTCGTGGGTGGAAATCACACCTCGTCCAGGTTTTGCACTCGCTAATCTCTCTCTCATTCTCAGTTTGGCATTTTCCCCTCTCAAAATTTTCAAAGAATTTTAGCAAAATCATAAAATTCTCAGATTTTACTCTCCCCTGATTGAAAAACCCCCAATTGTTACGCGGCTACTACGCCATATGTTTCAGAGCCGAATATTGAGAAAGGTAAAATTCATGGATTTGAAGGCCGTGAAATTGCAGATCCTTCATGGGTCTTTAGCGAGGCGTGTGTTTTTCCGCGCTTTCTTTATCGCCTCCGCTATGTCCATCATTCCCCTGATTCACATTTTGTCCGGACCCTATATGAAAATGTTCGCCTTTGTGAACTCTGGTGGTGACTGTGCCTCGGAATTGAGCCATGCCAATGGCGAGTTGACCCCGGGCAAGTTCAATTTCCAGAGCCGGGTTCTGAACCCCTTTTGGGGTTCTTTCGATTCCGGGAAGTGCAAGCAAGATGTGAATCTGACTGTCAGTGTGGTCAGAGAGCTAATGAGCAAGCAGCTATTGAATTACGGTACCAAAGCTCTCTGTGTTGGGGAAGGATCCGCCTCCGCCGTGTTGGCGTTACAAGATTTGGGATTTCCCATTGCTCGTAGTGCTTACGAACACCGATTCTTCTCTCTCAAGCGCAAGCAGTTTGTGTATGAGATTGACTACAAGGACAAATCTTTTGATTTCGTGTTCTCCAGGGATCTAGATAAGGTTGCTGTCCCTGCGCTTCTTGTGCTTGAGATCGAGCGTGTTCTTAGCCCTGGTGGGATTGGGGCTATGCTTGTGGCTAGCAGTGTTTCCGCGCCGAATAGCCTGATTAGGTCTGCCACCCCAATTTCTTCATTACTGAAAAGTTCCAGTGTTATGCATGTTAATTATATCAGCAACTTTACATTGGTTGTATTCAGGAAAAATTATGAAAATGTTGGGCTCTTTGAGCAGTATCGCCTTCCGGCTGACTGCCAATCTATCACCAACAACAGACCTTTCATTGGGAAAATGGAGCCTCTTGTGAAGGAAAAACCAATTGACTATGGAAAAAGGTTTACTTATTTGCCTAATTTGGTTGATCTTTCCGAGAAGAAGCGGTTGGTCTATATTGATATTGGGGCAGCAGAGCACCTGAACGAAAATGTTACAAACTGGTTCCTGCCTTCCTACCCTGTAGCACGCACAGCTTTCCATGTTTACTTTGTTGACCATAACACTTCTGTTCTGTTGTCCTATGTCAAGAATCCAGGAATCACCTTTGTTTATCATCCGGGGCTGGCTGGAACAAAGGCTAAAGACAATGTAAGCATCGATGGAGATGCAGAGCCAGATGTCGGAGATGACAGGTTCGATTTTGTTGCTTGGTTTAAAGAAACAGTGCAGTTTGCAGATTTCGTGGTGCTGAAGATGAATGCAGGCAGTATGGAATTGAAGTTCCTAACGGAACTGTTTGAAAGTGGAGCCATATGCTTTGTAGACGAGCTGTTTCTTCACTGCTCGGGTCTAGTAGATGCGGAAGGTGCAATGCCGACAGACTGCATGGACATCTTCACAAGCCTCCGCAGCAGTGGTGTGTTTGTCCATCAGTGGTGGGGAGACGGCAATCCCATTGATGTTGTGTGATGTGTTGGTTTGATCATGATGTGATCTTGTGTTGTTTAACTTAGTAAGTTATTATGTATGATGTGGGAACATCTAACGTTGCTTTTATGGTTGGGCACTTAAGCTAAATAAGCAACCATTGTTATCTTGTTTGGTGTTATGTTGTTTGGTGTTGGATGATAAACATCCTAAGTTGTTGCTTTATGGTTGGTTGGCCACTTGAGCTTTCCAGCTTAGTAACTTATTAATAATAATTATTGTCTGTTGTCTACCTGTATGGTTTGCCTGTGATTCTTTTGGAAATGCGTGGACTCCACCACCTCTGAAAAACTAGTATTATTTTGCTTAATCAATGTGATTGCGGAAGTATGGTGACCCTACTTTACACTTGTGTAGTACCTTACCACATTCTAGCTGCAAAACTTGATTAAAGGATAAGAACTTGGTTAAAGACTCCATGTCATAGCATGAACATAATCACATTGTAGGGTTTAGTTTCAGTTCACAACTACTGGAGGATTGAAGCAATCAGAGACTTCTTTGGGCCATAGTACCACAACCGACGGCAGTAATTAAAATCCATTTTAAATGTTAAAAAAGATAAGTAAAATGAGCATTAATGGAGAATCTTACTCCAAAGCTCTTAAAAGCCAATCATAATCTACTTGAAATGCACATTCTGAGGGGACCTTACAAAAATGGACAACGCTTTCTCAAAAAGCATAGAGAATTGCTAGCCACAAAGGCGACTGCGGTCCAAACTTGCTGACATGTGTAATTTAGAAGCTGTAAGACATCAGTTGATTTTGAATTAAAGTCTTTTGAGAAAATCGAAACACATATTACCATTTACTTTTCACTTTATCCCTCCTTTGTTCCCTTTTTGCCCTCAGTCAATTCATAGTAAACCAAAAGGCACCATTTCCTTTCTCTATCATGCCCTCATCTGGAAACGAGATGAAGGACCCCTCTCATCTTTTATATTCTGCCTCTCAGTCTCTCACAAGAAAAAGCCCTGTATAGAGACAATAACAAAGACCCATTTGGTTATTTAATCTCAAAAGATAAAAATAAAACCCATTTAGCTTAGGATACGCCATGGCCGACGCCTTCGAGTTCGCCAATGTCGGCAACCTCGACGATTATGACATGGGTGTTGGAGAAGACGACCCAGTTGGCCTAAGTATAAAGATTGGTGAAGAAAAGAAGATTGTCAAGAATGGCAGAAGAAGCTGTTTAAAGAAGGTGAAAGTTGGAGACTGATCTCCGGTGACAACATTAAAGATTTATGGTTTAATGGTCAGTGTGCTTCTTGTTGGATTGAGGATAAACTTCAGGTAGCTTAAAAATGGGTTCCACCATTTTTTACGGTGGACTTGGAGGTGGTTCAGTCAGGAAGAAGGGATCAAGGGAGAAATGCTTTGTTTTTTCTAGATGAAACAAAAAAATGGGGTTTCCTTTAAATTTCGACAAGGGTAAAAATGGGAGAAAGACTATAACAAAATCTTTGTATGTGTATTGAAAAGTTCAACCACGCGGCAGCAAGTTTGGACCACAGTCGCCTGTGGATGGGAATTCTCAAAAAAGACATAACATGTAAAATGGACAACGTTTTCTACAGAAAGGCAGGGGCATGCATTTACCGCTATTAAGTTCACTAATTGCAGATGCTGCTAACTGTATGAAGCTATAGCTGAATTGAATATCCATGGTGATTCAGCTATTTTATAATAGGTGGGTTCAGTGCCTGATTTAGTATATCTACATTAATCCTTCTTGAAAGTTGAAACAATAAATACTATAGTAGAACCAATTCAGCAACATTCTAAACCAAACGAAATTTAGATGTATGTTTCAGAAGAATGGCCACTAAAAGCATGTATGTAAAAAGCATAATTTCATATGGTGCAAAACAGCATGTTCTCTGTGCACACTTTCATAAAGCATATAATTTGCCATTTAAAATATGAAAACCAAAAAGAGTGAAACGAAATTGCAGAAGGAAAGGAGAATTAAAAAAAAAAAGAGAGCGGCGGTGGGTTATGATAACAATTAGGACTATACAGAATGCTAGTGGCAGAACACATCTTCTCTTCATTCCTCAGGACCATTGTTGACCTTTATCTCCAAAAGCCTCTCTACTGGTTGTCGGCAAATTGGACACCGGTTTGTCTGGAATCTCAAAACCTTGGCACACCCACTGCACATGCACTGCAGCAAGAAAAGAAATCCAACCAAAAATCAGTCAAAGAACAACTTTCTAAGTAATTTACATTCAAGTTGAGTAACTTCCTTAGCTTTCCAAGATGGCAATTGCCAAATGGATGCTAGCAAGAAAATGTAGCCCTTTAAAATCTACAAAGATCCTAGAGTTGGAAAGGGATTTTGAACCCAAATAAAGCTTTCTTTATCTTTTGTTCCCTTTTCATTTTCATTGCAGTAATTCAAGTAACATCAAGTAATAAGTTCCTCTTTATATTCTTTTTAACTTTTTCCTCTTATCACTGAAGTAATTAAAGCCCTGTGATATGGATGCTAAATCAGCTGTCAATTACAACCTTTTTTTCCCCCAACAAACTAGCCCTCACCAATCAGGAACTTCTCTCAAGATTCCTCACCAATCAGAAACTTCTCTCAAGATTATAAAATCAGCTGGTTCCACTTCCAATTATCCAAAAATTTGAAAAGAAAAAAGAGGGAAGTGTGATTACCATGTGCCGGCAGGGAAGAACAGTTGTATCCCGTGGCTCAGACAGGCAAATGACGCATTCTTTTCCTGGGTCGTTCCCGTCCAAGTCACCCTCAACCGAATTGCCAATGCCATATATCTCCTGTAGTTCATACCTCATCCCATTCACCCAGAGAATCTGCTTGACAACCCTCACCTGGAATTCACCTTTCTCTTTCTCAAATACAGCCTGAGTTATCTGGGAATTCGTTGTTATAGATACTGGATTTCCCTCTGATCCATCATGGTTAGGTGGGGATGCCTCTGCCTTCACTGCTATAGGATAGATATCCAAGTCAGCTACTTTCAGTAACTCTGTCTCCTCAAACATTGAGAAGTTAATGCCAGTTCCAGAGGGCTGTCTGAACTTCTGGCCCAGACCTTGTTGAAAATGTACCGTCACAGGTGGAAGAATGTTAAATTTCATTGGTGTCAGGTTACAGTCTTCACCTTCTTTTGCAAAGAAGATAATGGTGATGCTGTTTCACAAAACCGTACATGAAGAGTAATTTGATGATCAGATATTATGCTAGAGAGACAAAATTTTATCACATAAACTCATGCCCTCCAACAGTTATGCATGTAACTGAATGAATTTTTAACACCTTGGCCTAAAAAGAGATACCACTACTATATGCCCTTTGATAATTCCACATATAAACAAAATATTATTCCTACATACTAGATGGAAAATATGATAAGAATATGGAAAACAAAATATTATTCCTACAGACTAGATGGAAAATATGATAAGAATATGGAAAACAATAATTTGATGCAGTTACACTGAAGCAAATGTCATCATGAGCATGATCTTTGAGTTTGATTTGTGATGAATAAAATATCATTCCTTGTGCACCTCAATCAAGGGCAATATATATTATACCGGGGAATGTAACTACCAAAAGAATATACCAAGCTCAAAGATCAAATGGACACATATGAAAGAACAATTTCTTATATCTCATTTCCACCAAAACCATACAGAGCTTAAATTCCTCACATCATCATCCTATATTGCTACAACAACAGTTGGCTCACAACCTAACACATATTAAGCTTTTCCAAACAATGGCAATTGGTAAACCACCCAAATTTATCATCAGTAAACCATAAATCATTTATCCATTATTTTAGCCTACTGCAGTCTCACCATTCCATCCCTATTATTTGCATTATTAATGAGCAATAGAACTGGATCAGCTATAATGACAATCACTTCATAATGGGGATGACCTCAGGTACTTTTCTATAAAACTTCGATTCCCATTAAAATTGTTTCTCAAGCTTCAACATCTAATGACCCACTATCCAATTTGCGTACTAATTTACCACGAAACTTTTCAGTGTTTCTTCCCCAAATTTTCTGAGTCCTATAAATTTTAATTCCCACATTCCACCAGTCAAAGGCTAACACAACACAACAGAAACCACCAAACCCCTATACCCCATTTAAGCTAATCTCACTTAAACACCCCCATTTATGCATTCCATACAAAAACAAAACAAAACAAAAAGTAAAAGCTTGAAGCTTTGTATGTACCTGCCAGCAACAGTGGCATCAAAAGTAAAGGACACCAGGAACGATCCGGGGTTTTCCTCATCCGGTTCAACCTTCAGAGACTCCTTCTTCAGATTCACATCGTTGCGTATCGTCACCGCCTTCTGATGCTCAATGTACGGCATCGGAGGCTGCATTACGGGCCCGCACCGGTACCGCCCGCCGGCCCAATTGGCATGGGCCGGGTCCATTTGTGGGTGGGGCCCACGGTGGTGGTGATCGTACGGAGCCGGCAGAGGCACCGGCATGGGAGGCGGCGGATAGTAGCCCGGGTACTGGTAGTATTGGGGCGTGTTCGGGTTGGGGTACTGAGACGGGTACGGCGTCGCCGCCGCGAATACGTAGCGGTTGGGGTTGATTTCGGGCTGAGGTGGCACTGGAGGGGGTGGCGCCGGGTGGTTCTGGCGTGTCCCGTGTGATCTCCGGCGGGCGCTGTTGCTTCTACTACTCCCAATATTGCCCATGTTGGAGTGTGTTTAACAGATTCGCCCAAAACAAAAAAGCTTAAGTTGATGTCATACAATTATGAAAGATCGGGAATTTCGACTCTCTTCTCTTCTTTTGGTGTCTGTCTGTGAATTGTGGGTAGTGAAAGAAAGAGAAAGCAGTGTATTGTACCTTTGTAAGAGAGAAGTGACAAAAAACCAATAATAATAAATAATAAATAATAATAATATAATAATCTAATAATCTAATAATCTAATAATAATAGAGAGAGAGAGTTTGGGTTAGGAATCTTTTTGTGATGGTTCGGGGGTGATGGGTATAGTGGGATTGCGTAATGCTCCACCCAAAACAACATCCATGTCCCATGAGATATGATGAGAAAGAATTCAGAGTCTAAAGCTAACGCCTTTAACCTTTCCTCTTCTTCTTTTCTTCTTTTTATCTTTTTTATTTTATTATTATTATTTTTTTTTTATCCATAAATTAGAATATGAGATTATGGACATGAAAAAGGTTGTATTTTCAGCCTCCAAATCCCACTGGTATGTACATGTTGTTGATGTTGCAGCACCATTCATATTCATAGCGGTGCACTCCATTCATGTTTTGCTTGCATATTTAATGCATATATGCACATATCATATATGTTATGGGTAGGGCATTCCATTATGAAGCAATGAACTTATCCTTAATATTCCTGTGGTGGGTTGTAGGAGGAGAAGAATAAAAAGTGGGCATGGCTTGAGTTGAGCATATGACTCATATAATGCCTGTTATTTTGATTGCCAAGTTGCTTATAATATGGAAATTAATGGAGGCACTGCACTCAGGCAGTGATAGTGATGTCACTTCACCTGCTTGCAGTTAGGGACTTAGGGGTGTGCAAAAACCGGCCAAACCGACCGGACTAAACTGTCAAAATCGGTTTGGTTTGGTTTGGTCAACAAAAAAGTCAACCAATTTGAAAAACCAAACTGGACTGGTTTTTACCGGTTCAGTTCTGAAATAAACTTTTAACAAACCATTAAAATCGGACCGGAATATTTTAAATTTTTTTTTATTTTATATGTGGCGTAATTTAATTGGGCCTCTAATCTCTAATCGGATCAATCGATCAGACACACTTTCGCCTCTCACTCTCTTCAGTAGTAATTCTACTCTTTCAACAGCTGGTCTTGTGTCTGATTTGTTGTTAATCTGCAGGTTGAGAGCATTGTTTTCAGTGCCAACAGGGGCCCAGAGTTTGATTTTTTTGCAGTTTGGGATATTGGAAGACTGCTGTTTGGTTTTGTTTTTTTTTTTTTTTTTCTTTTCTATACATTCTGGTGTGAATCTTTGCTGCCTGCAAACTCTGCAAGAAGGATGCTTTTACTGTTGTTGGATTTAAATATTGTTAGATTTTTTTTCTTAGAGAGTTTGATGTATGGTTTTTATTTGTATTGTTGATGAATTAAACTTGGACAATTTGGAATTTTATAGACATTGATGAATTAGACTTGGAGCTTGTTGACTGAATGACTGCTGCTTGATTATTTGAATTGTATATCTCTGCAGTTTTGTGTACGAACATAGTATGTAGAAACCGCTTAACCAAACCAGACCAAACTGGTTATGAATGAGTTGGTTTACAAATTGTTTTTATGTTAAATCCGACCGAACTAAACCATTCAAATTTATTGATTTGATTTTCGATTTGATGCCTAAACCGAACTGTACCCATCCCTACTTGTAGTTTTGATGGCTGTGTATTATGTAATGTAGGTCTGCTTAGCTTCAACAAAACAGGCCAAGGTAGCCAACAAGGCCCAAGGTAAAGCCAAGTCATCCAAATTAACCCAAATATTTATCATATGCCCCGTTTAATTCATGCTTTCGATTGAATTTGATATGTTAAATGATTAAATTTAATATTTATATTCAAGAAAAAGTTTATAACTTTAAGGAAGAAGATGCTTTTTTTTTTTTTTACCTAAAAGAAAGAAGATGAATTAGTTATAATGAATTAATATTTAAAACTTATCTCATCCACGTCCCATTGATATGTTAAGATTAGTGGGATAAATCCATCTTCTTCCTTCTAGTTAGATCATTTACCTTCTTCATTCAGTACACATTAAATGTAGTTAGTTAAAATATTCTATCCAATCATGGGCACCAAACATGCCATGCCTATTAAGAGATGGATAAAACTATTCATAGGATATTTTTGATACCATATGGGCTCTATTTTTTTTAACAGAAGCAGAACCTGAAACCTACTTGTCTACATAGATAAACTCCACCTCAGTTAAAGAAATTATTTGTCATCCAATAGCACCTCCCATATATGGATGTAAATAATTTCACTAAATTAAATAAGAATGCCAAAACCTACAGATTGCCATATTAGTATATTACCAAGTCATGATTGAAACCTGACTACTATGTCTATTAATTAAGCATAGATAATCTGTGTGATATTCTCTTATGTGCTTGTAATTATTTTATAATATATTCTAACACATCCAATCTTATTGATGTTCAAGTTTTATGATCTAAAACCAACTTGATATTGTGGGAACATGAACTACCAGATCTTGCCACGTACTGCGAATGATGCTAAAGACTGATATACCCCTCAGCTCCGGCTAAGCCGAGCGGCAGCAGACCTTGGAGTGGTCTGCTAGGCAGCCTAGACTCTCCAAGCCCAAGATCCCATTACAGGCCTGAGATTCTGTCCCATCCACAAATAACGACATGTCGTGTCCTTATTGGGTTTATAAGCAGGTTGGGCTACAGAATTGGAAGTCCAATAGTAGGGATAGTCATCTTTAGTCCAGCAGAGAACTAGATGGGTCTATTATACATACTCTACTTGTGGAGAGAAAACCCCACCCATTAGTATTACTTCTCTTTTGGATAAATAAATAGAGGGGAATGCTATTCACCCTTTCCGATCTATCTTTTTTACTGACCAATGTATTTTTATGATCTGAATCATTTATTTTTTAAATAATTCTTTGAAGATCATCATTATAAAAAATTAACTAAATCGAAAATCGTTTGATCATTTAATCGTTATTAAATAAACAAAAGGTGAATCAAACTGTTACCAAAATCGTATGTATATTTAATTATAGTTATATAACCAAACAATTTTCGATTTGGTTGAATTTTTACAAAAATGATATTCATAATTAGACCTAAAAATGAACGGTTTCGATTATAAATTTGCACTGCAAATTAAGAATAATAAATGAGAAAATTGGTGGAAAAAGTAAATTGAAGAACGTGAATATCATTTCTCATAAATAGATACATACTAAAATGACCACAATTTAATAAAATAATAAAATTATATGATTTTTGGTTTGTCAAAATTTTTTACATAAATGACCATTGAATAGAGAAATCAAGAAATAAACGATGGATCACTAAACTATAAAGTGGTGTATGACCCACAATGTATCTGTCAAATACTCACATTTATAGATTAATTTCTCGCTATAAACTTTCTCTAACAAGCATATTATGAGACTTTAGTTAAGGGTTGAACCGTTGAAAGAGGGTCTACAAGCATTTCATTCATGCATCTAAGCTAATAAATACGTCCACCTAATTCTATTACCCTAAAAGAAGAAACATGTCATATGTGTATTCCACTTCATTATGGAGAGCAGTTTTGCTCACCCCCTTTACCTAAGGTGTATACTCACCTCCCATCTAAAATGTTGCCATGTGTTTAAAAAGTTAACCATGAGTTAACTCATAAATATTTTATTATTTCTTTTTTCATTTTCAATTTTTTCCCCCAAAACCCGATTCCCACTTCCCCCTTTCACTTTTTTTGTTTTTTTTTTCTTCTCCTTCTTTCTCTCCATCCCCTGTGCTTCTCTCTCTCAGCACCTTCATCCCCAGCCCAACTCGCCGGCGCCAACCACCTGCAACCAGTCAACCACCCTCTCCCCATCCTTTCTCTCTCCCCTGCTTTCTCTCCCTCGCGCCACACTGACTAACACTTCATGAGGGAAGGGCCATAAATCTTTCTCTTTCAGCTTTGGGTGATGTTATTGCTGCTCTGATAGGGATGTGAGGCCATGGCCTTATAGGTAAGTTATTAATGGTGTGCTTGTCAACTTTAGTTGTCTTCTTACTTTTTTATTTGTTTACTGCAAAATATGTGTTGTGATTATAACTTTCACTAGGATAACCCATTTGGGTTTCTCTTTTACTTATTGATTCAGAAAGTATGATGGACTTACATTCATTTATTCGGTTGCAGGAATAGCAAGCTTATTGCGAATGGAGAGAAAGGAGGAGGAGAAGAAAAAAAAAAAAAAAAAAAAAAAGAGAGAGAGGAAGTGGGAACCGGTTTTGGGGGAAAAAAATAAAATAATAATAAAATATTTATGAGTTAACTCATGGTTAACTTTTTAACACATGCCAACATTTTAGATGGGAGCTGAGCATACACCTTAGTTAAAGGGGGTGAGCAAAACTGCTTTCCTTCACTATGTATCTTGCAATCTATACTCATTTTCGGCAGGACGCCTCTAAACCTCTTTTCTGTACATACTTTCCTTATGAACTATTCTTTATCCTTATATAGAAAAAGTTTGAGACTTAATTTGAAGGGAAAAGATTTTGTATCCTAATTTGATGTGACAAATAAGTTTAATATACATCATTATTAAATTGTCACATCACATCATTTAATTAACATGTCATTTTAAGTTAAATACCAAATAACCCATTAGGTCAACTCCATTTAAATCCAACCTTTAATCCATCTTAACCATTGTACTCATTTTCATTCCTCTTTCAGATTTCTAATTTTTTCAGATCTTTCAACGTTCTGTTTGTAAAATTTGCAAAAAACAAAAGTTGAGAACTATATATTCTAATCAAATGGTCATAGAAACTAAAAAATTGGGGGATGCAACCCAACCCAGAATCACACAACACCTAACAAACAATAGTAACAAAAATGGAATATTAAAGCTAATTAAGGAGAATCCAAACAACGAATAAAACAAAAAGAGAACTAGTTTCAATTGGCGGATCTAAAGAGCCAATTGGTTATTGTTTGATCTTGAATTTGATAGGTTTTATAATTTGATAGGTCTGATAGCTAGGTTTGATAGGTTTTATTATTTGATAGAGCCAAGCTAAAGAGAACTGCAATGCGTATTGATAAGTTTGATCTTAAATTTCTTTTATTTTTAATTTAATTTAAGTTTTGTAAGATTTTAATAAAGGTCAAATGAGTATTTTTATAAGTTTATATTATTAGATGTATTTAATAATATTAAATACTCTAATTGACATAGAAATTATATGTCATTAGGGGCCAGTTTGGTATTGCTGTGAGAAAAAACAGCTGTGAAGTAAAACAGCTGTGAAGTAAAGTCAGCTGTAAAGTAAAGCAGTTAACTGTTTGGTAAACTATGTTTTCAAAAGTGTTGTGAGTGCAAAAAACAGTATCAAAGTGTTTGGTAAATGTTAATATAAAAATGCTGTGATTGTGTATAATTACTAAAAGAGAAAATTACAGATTTGGTCCACTAATTATATAGCTAGTTCAATTTTGGTCCACGAACTTTTTTAAGTTCGGTTTTGGTTCATTTAATTTATAACAAGTTCTGTTTTGGTCCTTTCCGTTTATTTGGAGTGGACAGACGTTTATGTAAGGGGCAAAACTGCCATTTCACCATATTAGCATGTGTCAGTTGGGGGGTCAAAAGGTGTCAAAGGCTGTAGTGATTCTTGTTCGTGCAAAGTTCAAAGGCTGTAGTGATGGGAAACTTTTGGTTTGGGTTTTGCATTCCTTTATTCTCCATTTTCTGCATCTTTGGGTTTTTGTGGTCCCGAATGCCTATTTTCTTGTTTTTTTTCCTAATGGTTGTGTTTTATGGAGTTTGTTTTTGTGGGTAATGAAGAAATTTTTATTTTTCAACAAAATGGAGGATGTGATTTTTATTCTTGAGCAAGTTATTGGTGGATTGCTCAAGAAAATTGGATCTTTGGAAGAGGAAGTAAAACAACATAGGAGAAAAGAGAATGAGCTGCTATTGATTTTGATTTTGTCTTGTTTTTTGTTTTTTGTTTTTTTTAAATAATGATGAAGATGATGTAATTACAATGGGATGATTATGGGTGTGTTGAAGATCAATGATGTGATTTTGTCTTTGGGTTTAGATGTTCAATCTCACTTAAGCTCTGTTTTGGGGGTTTTGGTATTCTCTGTGTATGGGCATTATGTGTAAGGAGGGATTTATGTTAGCATGCTCTGTTTTTTGGGCATTACGTGTAAGGATTTTATTTATTGAAATGGAAGTGGAACTTTAATTTAAGTGGACAATTGAAATTTGTGGAATAACTGATAATAGGATAACTTGCAACCAAATCAAATTGAGAAGGCAATCTGAAATTTATAGGCTATCTCACCAAAATAAACCATGCTAACTCACCAAAATAAAGCATTAGTAATCTGCCAATTTGCAAGTATGAGAAAACCTGGGATAATGCACCATTTAGCTGTCAATAAGAATTCAAAAATGAATCAACATGTTTGAGAAATATGTCCACCTACATATGTAATTTTGAACCCTTCCATCCCCAATTGCACCCCCAGATTAGACTATAACAGAACATGGCAACTGCCCAACAAGGCATTAACAAAAAAATGTCAACTGCCACTCAACAAAATTATACAACTCCCCAAATTAGACATTCACAAAAATTGTCCCAAAAACTATTCCAAGTGCACATAATTGTGATCTCATTTGCTTCTGCCTGCACTTGTACCTCTGCTTGCACTTGTACCTCCAACTATTCCACCTTTGCTTCTGCCTGCACTTGTACCTCTGCTTGCACTTGTACCTCTTCCTGCATTTTTTCCTCTGCTTGCACTTGTACCTCTTCCTGCACTTGTTCCTCCACCTCGACCTCGACCTCTACCTCTGCTTGCATTTGTTCCTCTACCTCCACCTCTACCCTTGCCTCTGCCTGCACTTATGCTTGCATTTGCAGATTCAAGTTGTACTGTGGTTGTTCTTGTGGCCAGCTGGGATTCCTCGTGTGAGGTTGACTGACTCCCTTCACCTTTAGCATTCTACATACAAACAGAATGTTATCATATAATAAACCAAATGACTTGCAAGTGCAAAAACATATTTAAAAGGATAAATCATATACCTGGTTGCCTATCATTCTTGTGCAAGTCTTGACATTGTGGCCCTCTATGCCACACTTGCTACACCTTATACTCACCCACAGCCTTGGCAACACTTGTGGTGGGTTTGGTTGTAAAGGATTGGGGTTTGGTGGGGGGTTGGCAGCAGGAACTTGTACTTCACCTGGCCCATTTGTTCTTGACCTCTTGGGTCTGCCAGGTTGTTTCTTAAATGAGGGAGGTAGGATTTTATCATGGTCACCTTGATCCCACATATCCATTCCAGACATGGGATAAATCATAGGATCATAGGCCTTAAGGTATGCATCAGATTTGTAACACTTATGAACATAGTCCAAAACATCTGCTTCTCTTTCCATAATGCAAGAAATTGCATGAGCACATGGTATCCCACTCAACTCCCAGCTTCTACACTTACAAGTCCAATGATTGAGATCAACAGCAAAATTCGACCCACCAATATCCTCCACTTCATATACACCTGGACCTGCCATTCTTGGAATCAATGTCCCTATGTACAACTTCCTTTTCTCCACAACCTTCAGAATCCTTGGACCAACAGAATGTATCCAATTCCTGCAAGCTGCCCTCCTATTGGCCATTCTTAGCATCAACCACATTCTAATTCTTTCAAGCATTGTTAAGATGGGCTTGTCTCTGGCATCAAGAATTGCAGAGTTAAAACTCTCACAAAGATTGTTCAAAAGTAGATCACACTTTGTGTCTGTTCCAAAGTGTGATCTAGCCCAATTTTTTGCAGGTTTATCACTCAGCCACCCCCAAGCTTTATTATCCAAAATCTTCATTTTTTCCATCTCTACACTCCACCAAGGCATACAAGGAGCCCTTGCTGCTGCCCATAAGATGTTCTTCAATGCAAGCCCAGGATATTTCATCTTGAAGTTGTTATGAAGGTGCCTCACACACATTCTGTGTTCAGCATTAGGGAGAAGGGTCTCTATGGCTGGAACCAACCCTTTTTGTTTGTCACTTATGAACACATACCCTTGCCCATCTGTAATATTCAAATCTTCCATCAACCACTCTAGAAACCACATCCAAGAGTTTTTATTTTCTATCTCTACCACAGCATAGGCCACTGGAAATAACCCATTATTAGGGTCCACCCCAACTGCTGTGAGAATTTGTCCTGGATAAGGGCCCTTAATATGGCATCCATCAACCCCAATTACTCGCCTACACCCAGCTAAGAACCCTTCCTTACATGCTGCCAAACATATATACATTCTATGAAAGTACTTCTTCCCACCAACATCTCTTGTACTGATCTTAACACTGCTTCCCTTGTTGGTTTTCAACAACTCATTAGCATAGTCTCTAATTCTTGCATACTGCTGCTCATAATGACCTTCATTAATCTCTTGGGCCAACCTTTTGGCTCTATACACCTGACTCTTAGTAACATTGACCTTGAATTCCTTCCTTACCTCAGTTTGGAACCCTGACCATGACCAGTTAGGATCAACTCTAAGCTTGTCAGAATATTTCCCTGCCATCCATCTGGGGTTTGCCTGCTTCACCTTTCCTATCCTGTTACAATGATGCTCCAATCTTAGCTTCTTTATGGCTCAAGTAGTAGAATTTGAGCTCAATGGATTGGCACGCACCATGAATGGACATTTCTTGCTCCCCATGCACTTGGCATTCACTCTAATATTGTCATTCTTAACAAACTTCAAATTCCTTCCTTGTCTAATCCCCCACTCTTTGATGAGGTCAATAACATCCTGTTTATTGGGAAACTGCATCCCTATTTGCAAAACTGGATCATGCAAATCAGTAGCTCTATTGAATTGCTTGAACTTTAGGAGCTTCTTCTTTCTCTTCCTTGTAGTTCCTTCCTCTTCATTCTCAGAAGATTTCTCACTTAAGCTCTGAAGCTCATCAGAGAAGGCACCCTCATCTGAGATCTCACCAGCATTATTGGTGGCAGCAACAAGGTCATCTTCAGGGTCTACATGTTTATCATATACATCATCCTCTGAATACCCATAGTCGCTGTCCTCAAACTCTTGTGCTTCATCATCTTTTTGGGCACCATGCTCACCATCTTGGTGACCATCATGCCCTTCTTTTTGGTGATGTTCATAATCAGCATCCTCACCTTCAAACATTTGCATATCATCCCCATATTGGTGACCACCAGAAATATCAACATCAATATCCTCATCTACACATTTTTTCCCTGCCACTTCACTTAATAAATTATCAGCATCAATATCATTTATGTTTAAATTAAACTCTGGACCATCTAGGGTAGGCCAAACCTGTGATGAGACTTGTGATGACTGACTCACAGTTACTCTAGAAAGGTCACATGGGCCTGTATAATACAAACAAACAACCCTGTTGGCTGGTACAACCCCAAGTAGTGACAAAACCTCAGCATCAGACCCAATATAAACTACACCACTTGGCTCATCTACTCCAGGAACCCTGTAATAAATCTTCATTTTTTCTGACTCAACCTTCTTAAGGTTCACATGATAACCTAGGTCCAACCCTATTTTCATAAGGTCTAGTAGTGACAACATATCTGCATTGAGATCATCTAACCAACACACCCTACCTCTTGAATAAACCCCATCATTCAGTTCACCCCCATAATGGAGCTCTAAGCTCAGCCCATCAGGATCACCTACAAACCAGAGTACATAACCCATAAATTAAAAAAAAACAAAACCCACATGGAGAGGAAAAATGAAAAAAAAGGTTGGTATATTCATTATGGAAAAGAAAAGAAAAAAAAAAAAAAAGGTAACAACTGCACTTAGTCATTCCCATAAGTTAAAACATAAGCTGGCCCAGTACACAAGTTCAAACTTAATATATCATAAGACACATGACTGAAGAGAAGTAAAGGATGGGGTGCCACTACTGGGTGTAAACAGTTATAGAAAATTGGGCTGATGGTGCCAAAAGATGTAGATAACTAACTACTAATGCATCACCCACTTATATAAGCAACTCAAACTCCCATAACAATCGGCAAAAAATCTATATCAAATAAGAGAAAATCTAGGCACCATGTCATCACAAGTTGTTCTAATTACAAATTCTATACATAGCACTATAATAGGAAACAAGAATAATATGGTTACCAAGGCATATAAATTCCATATACACTAACAGCTAGCTGCCTCTTTACAGTTTTGTCTCTTAGTAACAATTTTTTTAAGTGCCAAATGATGACATTTCCCATGTGTTCCAAGTTTTTACAACCAGAGTACATAACCCATGTGTTCCAAATTTTCACAATCAGAGTACAAAACTAGTTCAATTAATAGCACACATCATCAGTACCTCTACAATTCAATGTTCATCAACAACCCATGCACAGTCAATAAATGATGTCTACAGAGTCCATCAAAGCATATCCATGTGTTCCAAAACAATTAAAAAACTAGATAAACACATAAAAAACCATTACAAAAAACTCAAAAGTCTTTTTAGTGCTATTGGGAATAAACAAGAAAAAAGGCATTCGGGACCACTGGAAAAAAGGCATTCGGCAGACCATTGGGAATAAACAAGAAAAAAGGCATTCGGGACCACATTAAGGAATGCAAAACCCAAACCAAAAGGACAAAACTTTTGAGAAGAAGAGTTTCCCATCAAACAATAGAAAATTACATGAACCCATCAATATTTAACACCCATAAATTAAAAAAACAAAACCCACATGACTCACCGTAGATTGGGGCATCTCCAGATGTCCGAAATTCAAGAGCCATTGCAGAAAATGCCAAAAAATCGATTACCCAAGCTGATTATAAGATCGACCCCAGCGACCCCAGCGATCCCAATAGAAAATGCCAGAGAGAAAACCCTTTTGCACGAACAAGAATCACAACAGCCTTTGACTCCTTTTGACCCCCCAACTGACCCCAGCCTTTGACTCCTTTTGACCCCCCAATCGATTACCCAATGGTGAAATGGCAGTTTTGCCCCTTACATAAACGTCCGTCCACTCCAAATAAACGGAAAGGACCAAAACAGAACTTGTTATAAATTAAATGGACCAAAACCGAACTTAAAAAAGTTCGTGGACCAAAATTGAACTAGCTATATAATTAGTGGACCAAATCTGTAATTTCCTCATTACTAAAATGTACATGATGCTAAAAGTGCATTTCACTTATTTGTTTGGTAAAAATAATATGTTTTTTTACTTGTTTTTGAAATTTTTGACTACAAATTTTTATTAGCATTAATTTTTCTAAGAACAAAATTATTAAATAAGTATGCATATTATTTTTTTAGGTATATTATAATTTTAATCCTATAAATAAAATATCATAATTAATTATCACAATATAAAATATAACTAACAATGGACATAATTTTTTAAATTTAAAATAAACAAATAAAAATCATAGAAATCAATGAGGGTATTATGGGTAAAATAAAATATTCATTGTTGCTGTTAGTCACTGCAGCTTTCAAAAGCACCTAGAAACGTGCTTTCTGTTTTTTTTGTGGGGAGTTGAGAATTGTGGGGAAAATCAGTTTTTTAGTTTTTTACTAAACACCAAAACTGCTGTATGTGATTGAGAATTGTCATCCACAGCAGCTTTTGGGTCCTCCACCGCAATCCCAAACGTGGCCTAGGGCACAATTAGAACACCAATAATTAAGGCACCCTAGCATAGCCCTAATTTGAATCTTTAACTCTTGATGGTAAATGCATTCTATCGTAAGAATCAATAAATAAACGAGTTATGTATGTTTATTTATGAGTTAATTACACTTACACCCCCTGAGGTTTATCGTCTTTTTACATACACCCCCTGAAATTTCAATAATTACACATACACCCTCTGAGGTTTTAAAACTGTTACATATAACCCCCTATAGTGAGATGAAAATGATGAGAAATTATGCAAAAAAGCATGTTAAAGGATTAAATAGCCTAATAAGATTATTAAAGGTGTAAGGTACAACCTGAATACAAATATTTTTTTTTTTTATTTATTTTCTTGTAGGGGGTTATATGCAACAATTTTAAAACCTCATGGGGTGTGTGTAATTATTGAAACTTCAGGGGGTGTATGTGAAAAAACGATAAACCTCAGTAGGTGTAATTGTAATTAACTCATAAATAAACATACATAAACATGAGAATTGAAGGTGAACCATTAGATTGCCAGATTTTAATTTAATTAAAATAACTAGGTATTTTACAATCCAATTACTCATCATTCTCATAAGTTGATCTACGTTCACAATTCTTATACTTACAACAATAATTCTTATACTTACAACAATAAACCTACTTCAATCTTGAAGTGTAGGTCCTGCAAAAAACTAAAACCACAAAACAAAAAGCTAGAAAAAGAGAGTTGGTGGTGAGTTTAATTAGAATAAGAGGATGGCATATCCCATCCTTCAAGTCTTCAACTACATCGCAATAATAGACTAAGAAAATCTTTATGATGAGTACTATTTATAATTTGAGTTCAGCCCGACAAGTACTTTCACTTTATATTCAACCAAAACCCCAATGTAGCTGGAGACTAGCGGGCGCGCGTCCTAATTTTATTAAATTGGTTTCCTTGACTTTAATTTGTCCTTGAAAAAAAGAAAAACAAGTTTAGGGAAGAAATAATAAGAATAAAAATATCAATGCCTTTTGGTTAATTCCACCAAGCATGCATATTGACATTAACGTTATGCAATCTACACTACTTAGTAGTACTTACTACTACTAAAGTAGTTAGCTTTATGGAGTTGAGATTCTCTTCAATTGAATGAGTGAAAAATGTAAAGTGTAAAACTAGTTTAGGAAATAAAATATAAGAATATCAATGCCTTTTGGCTAATTCCACCAAGCATGCATATTGACATTAACGTTATCTAATCTACACTAGTTACGTTCTTACTACTACTATAGTAGTTAGCTTTCTGCAGTTGACGTTCTTTTCAATTGGATGAGTGAAAGATATAAAGTTATGAGTTTCGGGTGTAAAACGTACTAAAAGCGTTGTTGAACAAAAATTGTAAATAAATACTAATAATATTACCCAAATTCATTTAAGGAATAATAGTTTTATTATTTTGGGTATGACTCATTCAAGATGAAGTACATCTCTTGAATCCATCATATCAAGATGAGGGTTTTGGTCTGAACCTCCTATAAATCTATCATCTCTCAAAAGACAGAGGTTCTGGTCTAAACCCCACAAAATTAATTTTCTAAGTTAGTGGTTCTATGCTGAACCCCACAAAGGAAATCACTTTCTCTACCATCAGCCAATAAAGAAATCAAGTCTCATGGCTGAGATCTATTTCCTTTGCATTAGACAAGGAAAACAAAGAAATGGCGGAAAGCCAAGGAAAAATATAAATGACGTTTGTCATCTCTAAAGCGGCACAAAGCCAAGAAAACAAAGTAAAAAAAAAAAAAAAAACTGGCCTTCTCCTTCAAGTCAAATTCTTTAATTGAACTCGTCCAGTTTGATTCTATTATGGGTACGTAGGCAATGTGAGCGAAATTCACACTCAACCTCATTCACAAAATTCTTCAAATTCCCTTAGAAAGTAATTCATACAAATTTCTTTGAATTAATTTTGTTACCAAATCAAATCCGCCTAAATCCTTCAGAAATTAATTCTACACATAAAAGTCCCTGAATTAATTTCTCAAATCAAATCCAAGGGCTTTAAACCCTACCCAAATTACTCAAATCATTTAAATGGGTCATTCACCTATTGAAATCCTTAAACCTTGGAACTACGTGTGATTTGATCCTGCAATTGGTACGTAGACAACCTTTATTAGTGGCCGATCAAAAAAATTTATTTTGTGTAGACAAAAAAATACAATAAATTAATTGTTTACCTTTAACTTTTTCATTGAGCACTTTATTTTCATTTTTAAAAAAATATCAATGAATAAATTGAGTTGTTTGAGCAAATTAATTATGTAAAATATTTTGTTATGGGGGGATAGATGATAGATTCATAGATCCCACTTGCCCTTTCACCATCATACATGTGTTTTACTTATTCATTAAATTTTCTACAAATACAAACTCAATTCAAGAGCATTCTCACTTGAAACTGCTTATGTTATATATAAATATAATAGGAGAGATTAAGAAAGATATGACCATGTCATTTTTTCTTGTATTTTTAGATACATCATATATGAGTCGAGCTTCTTGGTTTTGAACCCCAACCCATGTAATATAAATACAAAAGTAAATACTAATATTAATAATTGTGCATTACTTTGGCAGACGATGGCTTGAACTAACTCAACCTCAAGTAAAGCGTAATGCAACTGCGCGCGTGTTGGCACTTGGCACTCACTATTGACACCTTCCAGTTAGACCTGGCAAAAATACATACGACCCGTTAACACGACACGACACGACACGACACGCAAATTTACGGGTTCGGGTTCAAGGTTATCGGGCCGGGTTGATATCAGTGTCACCCGTTAGTGACCCGTTAAGATAACGGGTTGGGTCGGGTCAATTCGCGGGTAACCCGTTTGACCCGTTAAGAGAAGGGCATTTGTGTCATTCTAACTAAAAGCCCTAACCCACCCCAACCTTTCTGATTTTTTTTCTCACAACCCAGTAACCCACGCCCCTTCCTCTCTTCTCTTTCTTCTCTCTCTTCTCGAGCTCTCTCTCTCCTCGATCCACAGCCGTCCGGCGGTCGATGATGGCGAGACCACCACCCTCGAGTTGGCCTCCTTCTCCTCTTTCTCCCTGTGCCACTTCCTTCTCCTCTGCGACTTCGCTGACGAGATCCCAATTTTGACAACTCTTTCGCTGTCAATAATAATAAGCTCTCAGACAATGATAATCAGCCCAACCATCGAAGGGTACTGATCATTCTCTTTTGATCAATTTTTTTTTTTGGTTTTGTTTTAAATAAATTGGGTTTGCTATGTATTTTGTTTTTCACTTTTTCTTATGAATATATTTCATGTTTGGATTTTAGTTAAATGGGTTTTGTGGGCTTTTATTTTTTTTATTGTAATTTGATGTAATGTACGTGATTTCATTGATTTGGATTGGGTTTCTGGTTGAATTGGGAGGTGTTTGTGTTGTCGGTGAATGGGGTTTTGAATTGTCTTCTGCAACTTTTTTGTCTTACTAATTATTAAGAAAGCTTACTGCTTGTTGATTATGATATAAATGAAAAGAGTTTATTGGTTCCAGCGGGAGGGGCTTGAGCAGCCAATCGCACTTCAAAATTCTGGCAGGAGGGGCGGTAGAGGAGTCTCTGAGATTGGGAGTGGGCATGGATCAGAAAGAGCTTGGGGTCGAGGGAGTGGAGCTAGGGAGTTTTTTTTTTTTTTTAAATGGGTAGAACGGGTTGTGTCGTGTTCACCCGTTTATATACGGGTCGTGTTCGTGTTTGCGTTTTTGTCACCCGTAACTTAACGGGTCGTGCCGTGTTGACCCGTTAAGCTTAACGGGTCGTGTCGGGTTTGACCCAAACCCGCAAAACACGACCCGTTTGCCAGGTCTACTTCCAGTCGTGGTTTTCAAACTCTGACTCATTCATTCATAAGTTCATAACATTCAAATGTACACAGTACACGTGTGAATACTATTACAAATTACACAGAAACCAGCAAGCAAGGTAATCAATATTGTCTACTTTTCTTTAAAATGTTGAGGGTCTATTTTGTGACATAAAATTTGACACACCTACTTGACCGGACCCTGACGTGGTAGGATGACGATGCTCTTGCTAAGAAACATAAATTAATCTAAAAAAACTTCCGTTTAGGTCTTCAGTTTAATAATTTATTAAATAAAATCTTATGATTTTTAAAATTCTAACTAAACTTTAATAATATTATAACCGTTTTATATTACATAATATTAGTCTATTAGTTTTAATTTTTTTACACATACCAGGTGTTGAGCCTTTGACGGACATTTTTAAGTGTTCGGTAATATATTTTTATTTTTTCTCAAGCTCTGGTTTGTCGGCTTATGCCCAAAATCTCAGAGCTAAAGCCTAATATGTAACATCTACAAACCTCATTCTATACCCTAAGAAGGTAAGAGGTGAACCCGTATCCTATACCCTCAAAAAATAAAAAAATAATAACATATTTCTTTGACAAGACAATGGTCAAAAGACTTTATTTAGAAAAAATAAGGACTTGATTTGGAAAAAAAAAAAAAGTTATAAAGTTTTTTTCTAAATAAAAAATGTTAGAATGACTAAACTCTAATTTTCTCATTAATCTATATGGCTATAAGCCTATAACACCCTTATGTAGTCTAATTAATTTACGTGTTATAATATATAAATACGATTTTTTTTTTCAAACAGTGGTACGTTATGTTTATACAAAATAAATTATCCTAGAATAAGACTAAAGATATCATAGTAATTCATTATATAATATGGTATATTTAATGTGTCAATTAATTATTCATCATAATAATTGATGTAGTAAGTATAAACTAATCATTCTCTAAATTAGTTAAAATGATGAGAAAACATAATTACGAGGATAGTCATTCATTTTGATTGTTCATATATAGGCGAAGTAATAAGGTGTGACCAATAAGAAAAGCTTACATGCATCCGTTGCCAATATATCAAAGCCTTCCTATCACAAAGGTCAAAGGGTCTCGAAACAGTCTTAGGGGTTGGTCTGAATCTTGCACGTTCGGTATGCTCTGCTTTGTTTATTTTTCTAGGCGTGTTGAATGACTTGAATCTGTTGATATTTGCATGTTCCGTACTTTGTACTTTGTAGTGGACAATTATCTAAAAGGTGTGTCCATTATGAAATTACTCCATTCATTTCTTCACTTTGGTTTTTTTTTTTTCTTCATTTTATCCCTCATTTCACCCATTTTTTAGTGAACTTTCTTTTTCAAACATATAAATTTCAACCTTAGCAAAAAAAAAAAACTTATAAATTTATTAGTTGAATAAATTCTGTGTGTGAAGTGTGAACAGTGTGATGGTAATATTAGGTGGTAATTTATTATCTAACTCAACAAGATTTAAAACTAATAAATTAAAGAATTTTCTTGTTGTACCATGCCATGATAAGAATATAAGAGCAAGCAATTTTCTTCAACCAACTAGAATTCTTACCAGAGTCCTCAACAAGGAATATAATAATTCAAATGAGAAACTAGTTCAAACCCTGAGAGAGTCTGAAGCCTATCCCAATGAAGTCAAGGAATATAATAATTCAAATGAGAAACTAGTTCAAACCCTGAAAAAGTCTGAAGCCTGTCCCAATGAAGTCAAAAGCCGCGGTGGGCAATAATAGAATGCTGCGTCTTCATTTTCTGTTTTCCCCAAAGCTTCTTGTTTTATGGTTACTCTCCATAATTCTTTTTGATTAGGCCAAGCTTCAAGATTTCAATTTTCAAGCAGAATTGAGTAGATACAGCCAAAACCATGAAGTTCCCACTTCCTTGTAGAAATTGCTTCTGTTGCTCATCTGGGAAAGTCATTGAAAGAAGCGGGCACGGTAATATATATAATATGTTGTTTGTTCTTGATTTTTGTTGTGATTTACAGTGTTTTTGATTGCTTTTCTTTTTCTACCTTTTTATAACCCAACAAAACCCAGATGGGCAAAATGAAGAAAACTTCAGAATTTTCTCTTGCAAGGAATTGAAGTCTGCCACTGATGGCTTCCATTCCTCAACCAAGGTCGGAGAAGGTGGCTTTGGCTCTGTCTACAAGGTTTTTCTCTTACCCATCAATTGGTTCATTTCTGCATATAATGAATACACACACATATAGATTGTGTTTGCTGATATGGGTTTAATTTTGGTTGAGTTTTTTAAAGGGTCGGCTTAGAGATGGTACTCTTGTGGCTATAAAAGTGCTTTCCATTGAACTTGAATCCATGCGAGGAGAGAGGGAGTTTATAGCTGAATTAACTTCACTCTCTGTAATCAGACATGAAAACCTTGTTAGGCTTCAAGGGTGTTGTGTTGATGGAGCTGCCAGATATTTGGTTTACGATTACATGGAAAACAATAGCCTCTCACACACTTTACTAGGTAATCTTCTTCTTTAATTTCCCAATTTGTACTTTAATGATCCTCATTTTATTAGAAGCAACAGTTATTGCAGAAGTAGGAGCATAATTTATAATTATTGCAGAAGAAAGATGTTGAGAGAAATCCCACATTGAAGATGTGAGGGCCTTGTTAGTGGCTTATAAGGATTTGAGCTACTCCTCCCATTGTCAATTGATTTTGGGATGAATGCCTAGATTTCTTCAAAAGAACATGACTTAGAATTTTTTTATGAGGCAAATTGTGTAGTTATGTATTATTGATTAATTAATAGGTGGAGAGCAAAACAGGATGAGATTTAGTTGGGAAGCGAGGAGGGACATTTCATTAGGAGTAGCTCGAGGACTTGCCTATTTGCATGAGGAGGTTGAGCCTCATATTCTGCACCGAGACATTAAAGCCAGTAACATACTTCTTGATCACAATTTCACACCAAAAGTTGGTGATTTTGGCTTATCTAGGCTGTTAAGAGATAACAATTCGTACATCAGTACTCGTGTTGCTGGGACATTGTAAGTCTAGCTCTTCATACATCATGATTATTTGCCTTTGGATTCTTCTCTGAAAGCTATTGCATGCTAATGGGGTTTCTCACAATAATCCAAAAGAGGCTATCTTGCTCCAGAATACGCCATTAGTGGGCATTTGACGCGGAAATCAGATGTTTACAGCTTCGGAGTGCTGCTATTAGAGATTGTCAGCGGCCGTGCAGTTGTGGCTTTTGACTTGCAACTTGGGGAGCATTACCTGGTTCAGAAGGTAAACAAGTTAGAGCAATTAATTAGTACTGGCATTGGCCAAGCTTTCTATCATAAGGTAAACTGAAGCCATATTGTGTGTGAATTTGCAGGCATGGGAAGCATACAAGGCTGACAACCTTCCACAATTAGTTGATCCTACACTTCAAATGAACTTCCCTAAGGACGAAGCTATCCGATTCTTAAAGGTGGGCCTTCTTTGTGTGCAAGAAACCGCTAGGCTCCGGCCGCGAATGTCAAGGACTGTTGAGATGTTGGTTGGTGAGTTTGGCATCAACGATTCTCAGATTTCACAACCTGGACTTGTTTCTGATTTCATGGATATCAAAATGAGCCAACAGCACTCATGTAAACAGAGAACTTTCTCCACAGCTAGTACCACGCAAAACCAGTTTGCATCTGAGGACTATGTGTTGTCCTTATAATGATTCTGCCTGCTTATTTTTCTCAAGTCGCCCCAGGAAAACCGTTTGAGCCTAGATATAGATTGGACGAGCCTATGGAATGTCTTTGAGTATATAGGATCTGCATGCCAAATCCAATTGGAAGACGACCACTTTTTTTTGGCTTTACATTGTTTGATTAATTGTGGAATGTGGAGGTGATTTACTTTGTTTCTTGCTGTTGTTGATAGTACTTTGCAAAATGTAAGTGGACAAAGTTACCTCCAATAAATTAACTTTGCAGCCCGCACGGGTGTTGAGCTTTCTTGAACTGTTTCTGAGGTTTACAATGCCTAAAGTTCAAAAACTGCAGCAGAGACACTTCGACCAAAAAAAAAGAAGAGACTAGTAACTAATGAAGCAAGTTCAATATGAGCCAAATACATCATAATAATTAGCACCAGAAAAATAAAATCATAATACCAAGTTTAACAAAGAAGAAAACAAAATAAATTTTAATAAAAGAAGATGGAGAAAGACCAACATGAGCAATAGTAACTATGGGAGCTCAAATTTCCACAGGTTAACAATTTAGTCCCTGCAAAAACGATACAGAATCTCCTGTTGAAGTTAAGGGGCACTGATATATCGTGTGCCAAGAACTTTTCGACTTGCAACTTGCAGGACTATGAATTTTAACAATGTTTTTGTGTACTTTGCAATATTAAAGAGTGTATAGTTCCAGGAATGGCCCAGAAGGATCAGGGTTTTTAGAAAGGGAAACCCCTAACTTGCGATCAAGAGCCTATAAAACATTGTAACTTCTGTTAACTAAACTTTAACAAAATGATATTAGAATACAGTTCCCACAATCTACCCAAATAAATGACACATGCCATGCATGGCTCTTTGCATGCCATTCACTTTGGCCACCAAATCTCTGATGGGTTTAGCAAATGGCATACAGGGAACCAGGCATGCCATTATATGCTTGCATTTGCGAATAAATATACATTCTTACTGAATTTTGCACTATATTGACACCTCCTATAGTCCTATACTACCTACCACTTCAAGACTTGGTGCCTGCGCTGAGAAAGCACTATAGGGCCTCAACTCAAGTAGAACATACACTTTTTGAGTATGAGAAATGTGAAGCAGCATTTAAATCAGGAATATTCAAGTTAGCTTCTAAGGGACTATGCCCATATTAACCTCCCTTGACCTTTTTCGCCACTATGTTCTCCTGGCTCAGACACCAATCAACTAGCTTTTGAGTTGGCTACTTGCATAAAGCAAGCTCAGATAAACAAACCCACTTCACCTGAAAGGCCACTTCCTTTTCTACTTTTGTCTTGAAGTTTGGTTAGGGCTGCACAGGTCGTGTGGGGCTATGAGAGAGTAAGACAGAAGCTGAAATGAAAAAGGGATAGATGAGGTTGGCAATCTTTTGGAGCCTACCATAAAGTTCTGGGATCTTACATTCTTTTCCGGATCATAAAGCTAAGGTTATTTTTCTCTTCCGAAACCGATTTGTCATAGAGTGCTTGGATGACTTGGATTTCCATTTCTCAAATGGGACTGCAAGAGACGGATTGGTCTTCTCAATTTATTCAAGGCAGAATACACCGTAGTTTTCTCATTTATTAGTTGTAGAAATTGTTTCTTTTTTTTTGGCCAACAGTTGTAGAAATTGGTTAGTGAAAAATTCTATAAGGTGTCATGGTTAAAATTGCTAGCAAATATTCCATGACTGGAAATATGACATCTAGTCACACAAGGTAAAAGAATATTATTGGATGCAATCAAACTTGCTGGTGGTCATCTGTGGGTTCATGTACCTACAAGGAACATGCGTGGAATGAATGAGAGCACCTGAATTTGCACTACTTCTATATCAGTTATCAGAAAATCTATTCAATTCGCAGAACTTATTTGACCAGTAATTTAAAGATTGATGAATTAAGTATCACTCTCTTGTGCAACATATCAATAATTGCAATAACACCACCTTAAAAGTATGATGATGATTGTTGACAATCTAGAGCAGGACATAGTTAGGGTCATAGCCAAACATTCAGTTGAAATGTAAGTATATTGTTAATACAAAATGTTATGTTGGGAAATGAGATTTTACTAAAGAATTTGTTAATTTAAAGAAGAATCAAAACCATCTTAATAAAAACGAGAATATCCTCAGAGCATAGTCGTGCATTAAAATACTCTCTCTCAAATTCAAGTAGAGATGGCTCTCCAATGCTTTACATGAGTAGGCAAAATTATCAAATTGGTACAAAAATAGTGTCCCCTTCACTTTGTGAGGATGAAGGAAATAATCAGAAACAAAGAAAGAAGAGTAAGGAGGGAGTAAACAATGTCATTTACAAGAAGCTCATAAGAGATGTACAGTTGCGGAAGAACAGTACTTACTGAAATAGTTGCAACACATAATGTTCAATTCTTGTTTGATGAATAAACGGCGATCAGGTTCAGAAATTACAAGATCAAACTATCTTTCACAATGTGCTCCAACCAAGATGCAATATCTGACATGGTAGGACGCTCTCTAGGATTTTCCTTAACAGCCAGTCCTGCTATATCGGCAAGCTTAAGCAGAGGCTCAACATTTCTCGGAAGACCTACATAACGATCAATTATGGCAGCTGCCTTGCTCTGTTTAATTAAAGGTAATGCCCACTCGACTATACTTGGAGGAGTGTAATCTCTGTCATAAGCTTTCCTCCCACTGAGAATCTCTAGCAGTACTATACCAAAATTGTAAACATCACTTTCCACATCTCCACTAAGATCTTTGTCATTAGAAGCAAGGAGCCCGAAATCTGCAATTCGTGCACCCCATTCAGAATCCAAAAGAATATTTGAGGTCTTGATGTCCCGATGGACAATGGGAGGCACAAGTTCCTTGTGAAGGTACTCAAGCCCCTTTGCAGCCTGCATTGAAATTTTCAACCGAAGTCCCCAATTCAGAGGAGAAAGGCCACCATGGAGATGGTCATAAAGTGTCCCATGGGGCATATACTCGTATACAAGCAGCCGCTCCCCCATCTCTGAGCAATAACCCAATAAGTTCACAATACTACTGTGCCGGATTTTGCAAAGGACTTCTAATTCCATTTCAAAGTCCCGACTGTTAGTGTGAATTATAGTGGCAGCATTTGCTCTCTTGACTGCAACTTGCAGCCCATCGGCTAGCACAGCTTTATAAACAAAGCCATAGCTTCCCCTTCCAAGCTCGTTAAACTCCTTGAATCCATTGGTGGCATCTTTTAGTTCTGAGAGTCGAAACACTCGAGCCATCCCAGGACATGGAACCATGGATGGAGAAGAGTTTAAATCTTCATTATTGTCAGCTTCCAACTCTGGTTTACCAATGCAAGATTTAAACTGCTTTTTGTTCCCTTCTTCCTTCTGAGAAGTGATTAAACGGGGAAGAAGACACCAACTAATTAATATCAACAAAAAACCCAAAGTGGAAGACCCAAAAATGATCACCAACCTACGAACATGATGCCAAAGCTTCTTCATCTCTGGAGTTGATTGAAGCCCACAAATATCCCAACAAGAGCTGTTTTGGCAAAGAGAGCAAGCTGTGCACACTCTATCAGCATGTTCAGTACATGAGCTGGATAGGAAGAATCCTTGGGAACAATTTGACCCGCAAGGTGAACAAATCATTAGATCTTTCCGAACACACAAGCTTGTCAAATCCACCTCATTAAGAATGCTAGCATTGAAAGCAAACTCCCCAACCCCACAAGAACCAGGAGTGCAAAGACCTGGACTGCACAATTCCAGTGGAGGATCATACTCAGGTGGCGAGGAAGATGCATTAGCAGCCCAGCAATCAAGCACCAGATCACCTTCCCTAATCCCACAAGTAGTAAAATCCGACGAAGCAATTGCCACAAACCCAGAACCCTTTGGAATCAAAGAAGAGTTAAAAATCCCCCAACACTCAACACCATGATTGTCCTCCCGAATCCCACAAAAATGGCGAGCACCGGCTGCCAACGACACATATTGGGTTCCATTGGGACGACCCTCCAACAAATCAGTATCACCCCAACATTTCACTTCACCAGAAAGTTCAGAAATTCCACATAGTGAAGCCCTCCCTGAAGCTAAAGCTGTGAAATTTTCTAATGCATCTGAAACCTCTAAATTAGAAGAATCAGGTCCCCAGCAAATAAGCCCCCCTTCTCTAACCCCACCACAGCTAAACCCTTCACCAGAAACAACTTTTTTGAACACAAGATTGCTAATAGACTGGTCAGAAAACAGAGTGCTCTGTTTGGAACTCAAACTATTATTCCAAGTTTCAAAAATTTCCCAACAATCAACAGTACCAAACTCGTGATCGGAATAATAGGACCCTCTAATAGCACAGACATGGCTCTTCCCAGCGGCAATATGAGAGTAAGCAGTGGTCTTGAATACGGGAGGCACAAGATCTATACCTGGGGCAATGGAGCTCCAACAGTAGGCCTGTGAGGTGTTCGCTAAAATGCCGCAGATAAATCCCTCTCCGCCCGAGAGAGCAGCCATCGCCGGAATGTTGCTGAAGAAAGCCGAGGCCGAGGGAGAGGCCGAGGACGGCGTCGACGACGAGCTGTTCTTCCCCCAACAGACCACGTCCTGCTTGCCGCTAGCGTCTATGGCGCAGAAGAACCCATCTGGGCCGAAAGAGGCGGAGATGGGTCCCATTGACCCGAACCCAGATGCGGTTCTGGAGCATAGTAGTAGCAGGAGCAGGAGCAGAAGCAGAGGAGGAGGTATAGTCCGAGAGAACCCAGGAACCGGTTGATGGGTTTGCATGGTTTTGTTCTCGGGTTGGGATCAGTGGTGGCATGGAGTGGTTTGCATGGTGTGGATGAAATTTGTGGTGTTCGTGTTGTTGGTTTGCTGAAGTTTAGAGAGCTGTGAGTGTGAAGAAGGTGACGATGAGAGAACGTGGGTGTCGCAGCCATTTTTACAGTTTTTTGGTGGCACCGTTAGAACGTCAAAATTGCTCAAAACTGTCAACCATATTTTAATGCTAAGTGGCTTCTCTTTGCCTCTCCTACCGCGTTAGCGTTAAACTAGGATTACAGTACGCCACCATGTCTGCTACATGGTTAATTAAGCAAGTTGGAGCTAGCAAAGTTCAGTTTGACTAATTGATAAATCCACTTCTTCCAAGCATCAACACTTGATTCGGACTAAGTAAGTATAAGTCATATCTCACTCTCGTACCACATACTCCACTCTCTCCCTTCTTACTTAACCTTCATCTATGCTTCTAGTATATTCTATAAGTAAGTATAACATCGCCCTTATAAAATAAATGCCACCAACATCCAATACAGATCTAAGTTTTACATAGCGAGCATTTATTAGGAAACCTTAAGTTGACTTAATTATTTAGATACTTGGTAATGCTTCACTATCAGATGGCTACACACATTGCACTAAAACCGCACAATCCATACTTCATTTGCTGTGTTTGTGGGTGTCCAATTTCACTAATTTCTTAAGACCAATAACGTGGGCCACTAGTGTATGATAACCTTGTTTATGAATATTTTGTTAGAGCTCTTATGTATGCACATAATAAGATTAAACTTAAACATAATTAGAAAGCAAATTTTAGGAGGATCATTGTGCAGATTCTGCAGAATCGATCATTTTCAAAATCATATAATGCCAAATGAAAGTGGAGGATCTAGCTAATACATATGAGCAAATCTTGCAATGCTTTTCATTTGATGTATTAAATGAGACAGACCCACATTAAGAAGCTGCTATTAAACTTCATAACTTGTGCCTAATGAAACTTCAAATTTAGACAAAAGCTTGAGTTTTCAAAGCGTGACTTGTGCTGGTAAAATGTCCTAGAAATTCTCAACTGCGAGATCTTAGATCACGTCACGTGGTTGCTAGGTCAGAGCTGTCTGGCCTCTATTTGGATTCCCTAATTCTAAATGTGACTCTAGTCAAAATGACTACTACTCCCTTCAAGCCAGTCCACTGCACCACTCACTTGGTCCTCTTCCTTTGCCAGTCAAACCCAGACCCAATGGGGCTGTCTCAAATCCTAATGCTACAAAAATCACTTATAATGGTTGGTACATTAAGCTTTTTAAAAGATGGGACTTTGAAAAAGGTACACTGGTCCATCCAAAAATCCAATGCAATGTATCCAATTATCCATATACAAAAATTCACCCATGGGACACCACAAAAAATGCAAGAGTTAAAGAGATAGAAATCACAACTTACACTAGCCACAATTTGTGTTGCATTGTAAGAGTTAAAGTATATTTATGTATGTTCGACCCAAAAAATAAAAGTATATTTATGTAAAATAAATTAATTTTATCATGTCAGAAGTTTCTCAAATAAAAAGTGAGCAGGGGCACGTGTCCCTTCTAAGTCTCATGTGCCTAGCTTCATTGTTGTATGGATAGGTTCATAGAATCTAATCTCACCCTAATCCGAATCGGAATAATGAACCTAAGTGGGAAAAAACTTATCTATAATAAAGGAATAGGTTGATTTGGCATCTTATGAAATATGTTTTTTTTTTTAAATTGAAGAAAATTTTATGTGATGAAATATAAGAACATATGTGTTATCATGCATGTCATTTAGTTAGAATACCAAATCAGCTATACCTCTGTTACGGAAAATCTCTCTCACCCAAATAATTAAATTTGAGACAATATTGAGCATTCAATTGATACTAATAGTGGAGCCACGTTAGTACGTAGTGCAACAAAACTGGGTGCTAGCTGGGTGTTAAATGGAAAGTGTATGATGCAATATATCATGTTAACCATGCAAATGTCTCCATCCTTGTTTTGGGGCCAGCCACCACAACCCATTTTGTCACAGAGTCCAGGCAGCAAGATCCATAATAAAGGACAAGAGAAATCAAAGGGGAATGGAGAGGAGGATAGGGGGAGGCTTGCCTGGTGAAAATGAATAGGACCCACTTGTTTGTATGACACCCATCCTTTCCATGTGGTCTGCCGTGGAAGGAGATGTCCCTGAACCTTATCTTAGATCTTCTTTGTTTGGTGTTTCTGTGTGATCTACGTGGATTGTTCTTTATTATAAGTGTATGTTAACTCAATGCCAAAGATTTCATTGTTTCAATATTAATGCAGTAATAAGCAAGAATCGAACAAGGTGATCCCAATTCCCAGCACTTGGTCACTAGCTGCCTCTTTCACACAAGACTTAATTTCTTTGCCCAAAACATTTGATTTCTATTGTAAACTGGACAATATGACTTATCAAACAATTAGATCTCGGTATATGTATGCTCGGGAAATTCTCCTACCTTTTTATTAAATCGCTAAAACAAGATTCATTGAGTAAAAGAGTTATTACATAGTATCATGGAGGAGAGATTCTAAATAATCCTGCCAAAAATGATTGTTGCTATAATTCAAAACAAAACTAACGGCTGCAAGCGCAACCCAGTTACAATTGCAAGAAATATAAGCACAAGTGACATCTAGTATTATCAAATAAATGTAAGAGACCCCCAAGCATGTGCAATGGAGACCAATTGACAATTCAATTGATATTTATTGACAATTTGAAATAAAAATGGTTTGCAATGGAGTGTAATTGGCAATAAATAAATTAAAATGACAATTGGGAGATAAAAAAATTGACTTCACAATTGTCGATTGCCAATTAATCTAAAGTTAATAAAAGAACCCACCATGAAAAAAAAAAAAAAAAAAAGTTGATAGGAGGAGAGAAAAAGTGGTAAATAGTTGTCTTGAGCCCACGGGATTGCTGCAACATCAGTACATGAACGTGCTTGATATTGGGGCCATTGGGCCATCTTGCATTTGCTTGTTGAAGTTTGCGCTTGTGAACATATTTGGTTATTAATATGAATTATGATTTTTTTATTAAATTTGGATATTAATTTAAATTATTAAAAAATATTAAATATTGGACTCATTTTAAAGATTTCATTGAAATAATTTTAATGGTATAATTTTTAAAATAAATAAATATATAAATTTTAATTTGTAAGAAAATATACGAAAATATTTAAAAACATATAATTATTGACTTATGTTATTGAGTTGAACTATTGCAACAAAACAGATTTGTGTCGAGTCAATAATTGAAGAATGAGGTCAATAGGCTTGTATTGAATTGCATATTGACCTCAACCATTGCACATGCTCTAGGTGCCCATTTGAAGCAAGATCCACCGCCAAATTTCTAAGACGATTGATGATAGCTTGAGCCTTTGATTCAAGAAATAATACTTCGATATATCTGCACTCAACAGTACTGCAACCTCCTGATACTCGCCAACATCTCAGCCTGTTAGGGCGAAAAGATGTCGAAAAGAGGCTGGGCCATCACCACCACAACCTCTCTGTGACTATCCCATAGAACAATATCAACACCTCCAACTCTCGTTGTGAGTACAAAAACACCATCCACAGAACTTGAAAAAAATAATAATAAATTACCTCTAAGGACAAAAAATGCAAGGTTCTTACTAGAAATCCACCTTAAAAGAATTAAGCCAAAGGATATTCTATTCGCGTGCGTACGATTGGCAGTGTAAAAAAAGTTGTCGAGTGCTCGACAGATGCAGATGCAGGGTGTATCTGCAACTTTTTTGAGATGCATTTGCACTTAGAGCTAATTTTGAAGTTGCATTTGCAGTTTTTAGGGCATTTTGAGCTTGTATATGCAGTTTTTAGGATGCAAATGTAGTGTTTAGGTTGCATATGTAAGCTGCATTTGCAGCTGCTAAGCGCTCAGCACATACCGTTGAGCGCTCAATAAAAATTGCAGTTCGTTCGGTAAAAATTGAAGTGCTCCTTTCTCATTTTGGTTTTACTAGGTAAAGTACCCAAAACAAAAAACTAACGATTAACAAGCAAGGGTTCGTCTCCATTGACAAGAAGCTAGATAGAAACCCTAGACTAATCCTCTCTAAGAACAAGAAAGGGACTAGACAAACTGAAACTAAACTAGAGTTATAAATTATAGAGCTAACACTATCACCTTGCCACCTTGGTCTCAAGTTAACAAATTCACCTTGGAGTAATTAGCTTTTGAGTTTGTAGAATGGCTTAGATAACGTATTCTTCGATCATTCGCCAACTTCGGATCCTCTTTCAAGCTCTTGTAACACTATCAAGGGATGGATGACAATTTTGGAGGAAATTTTGTAAAAGGCTTATTTACACCATTGTCCCCTGTAAGATACACTTTTTTTCACTTTGCCCCCTGAAACTTAAATCCTCTCAGTTTACCACTTGAACTTCACAAAGTTATTGCAAAAGACCCTATGCCGTTAACTCTGTCAATTTTTCCGTTAAAATAGCTAACGTGACACCTATATGGCATGAGTGAGACCATTTTTTAGTTATGTAAAATCCATGTAGACAAAAAAAATATTTTTTAAACTAAAAATAATAAGATCCATGTCAATTTTTTATAATTTTGCTTGTTTACATGAATCTTACATAACTAAAAAAAGGTCTCACTCATGCCATATAGGTGCCATGTCAGCTATTTTAACGGAAAAATTGACAGAGTTAACGGCATAGGGTCTTTTACAACAATTTTGTGAAGTTCAGGTGGCAAACTGAGAGGATTTAAGTTTCAGGAGGCAAAGTGAAAAAAAGTGTATCTTACAGAGGGCAATGGTGTAAATAAGCCTTTGTAAAATGATCCATTACAATACAAGGCGTTCACAATTTTCATATCTATTTTGAAATAAATAATTCATTTTTCAAGTTTTTTTAGACCAAATTACCCCTATATAAATCCACATTCAACCAGTTAACTCTAATTTCAACTTTCTCGGCTCTTTAGATATATTGATCCTTTCACCGCGTAAAAGAGTTAAAACATTGTTAATCTTTTAAAACAAATGCCAAAATTATTAACATCTCATTAAATTGTGTCATTTTAAGAGTTTTCCTAATCTTGAAGGCATAGCAGAAGCATCTTCATATTAAGAGGGGAGGCATACTAAGATTAATGTACATCCTATTCATTTTTCTTGGGACAGAGCATTTTTTAATTAAAAATCTTCGTTCAAACAAGTTCTGAATGAATCCATTCACGAAAAGAAACTAAGAACGTCTGAATTCATTCAAGAAAATAAAAGGTTCTGATGCAGTGATGCTATGGTAAAACTGAAATTGTCTACAAGTTAGTAATCAAAATCTTGGCATGGGATTCCAGTAACTTTTAGAGACATAAAAGAATTGCAGCTAAACCAACTAAGAAAATGTAAAGATTGCATTCCACACCTAGAAAAATCATATGATTGTTCCAAAAACTGTGCCAAATAAACCCTTATACTCCAATGACTAAAACAGGATTCAACTCGTACCAAGTTCCACACAATTGGCCTAACAATTTTTTCAACATTATTTTTCTCCAACAGGATACATTATAAAGTTATTTGCTCGACAAAGTTCACCACAACATACCAAATAGCCAATACTAGCATACTAACCACAAGACCACAAATCCAAGGAGCAGGATGAATCAGGCTAAAAGAATACAATACTAGCAAGAGTTTGAAATTACACTTTTACCATCAATGGGATTAATTTCTTACTGTCGTCACATGCTTCAGAAGCATTTGCACAACATCATTCGATATCCTTGAGCCCTCTGACGAGAGGTGCTTGATCTTTTCCGTGGTTTCAATTTCAAGACGCTGCACATTAGCCCCTGAATCTCCACTGCTCTGCTCAGTGACCATATGAAAACATGGGGGAAAGAAAGGCAGAATTACCACACAGATATAACCACTACAAAAGTATTGGGACAGTTACATACTATTGAAAACCTACGGAGGAACACACAAACTACATATTTAAGTTGGTATTTTCATTTTCCAAACATCACAAGGCACGCATTAGAAAACTGAGAATGCCTCGACCTAATGAACACTTAATGAGTTAATGTATAGCTTTCACCAACATATACATACCGCCGCAACTTTCTTCTGGAACTCAAGCTCTACTTGGGCGCGGTATTGAGCAATCTCCCTTTCAGCTTCTTCTTTGGCTTGTTTCAGCCTAGTCATTTTTGCTAACAGAAGACAACAAAACACCGAAGCAATTAGGAAACAACTCAAGATGTTGAGTTTTGGTGTAGCAACTAAAAAACCCTTTCAAGGAGCATATACCAATACACACACATATATAGGGGAATGTTCTCTAGTCGAAAATTCTAGCATTCAGCAATAGACTATCAATCTAGACTACACATATAAATAAGAACCCACTTAATCAATGATCCAGATTGACATATCGGACTATCAATCTAGAACTTTTCTGAATAAAATCGAGAAATCATCGTTACACAAGAGTTCACAAGAGGCCAATTGTTGAACAACACAACAACAGAAGGTCTCTTCTGTTTGCAAAATGCAAATCTAGAAATTCACACATCAAGTTATAAATCAAGTACTTCTACAAACAGATAATAGATTATTATATGAAAAAAGGCATCAACAAGCAAACAAAAAGGAAAAATTACCAGTTCTGGCAGCATTGACAATGTGCTGAGCTTCTTGCTCTGCAGCCAGCAACTGCTGAATTCCACCTTGACCCCTATTGGATGCCATATTTTCTGCAAAAATACTACAGTTTATTAAAACAATAAATTATTACAAAAACCTTTAACAAAATTTAAAAAAAAAAAAAAAAAAAAAATCCATAATACCGGTTTGGATGTATGGCACATCCAAACAGGTATTATGCTTCAAGAAAATCTTGTTCTCAGAAAACGATTTCTCTATCAAGCCTCAGGTTTTCGAATTCATACATTCACACATAGCAATTAATAGATCTCTATTTGAACACAGAGATCCAAACGAAACTGAAAATGAACTAAGCTAAGCCATCTAGTGAGCGATTTAAAGCATTCAAGACGCTTAGACCAGTTGACGGAATGAGTGATTCGTATCATAGCAACTGAGAACAGATCGGAGCTCAAAGCAACGCGATTTCACAGATTTTCTCAGAATTCTAATGAAATTGTTGTGGATGATAACAAAAATAAATAGCAGGAAATTACAGAAAAAAGAAAATGGATGATTGAAATAAAGCAACGCAGAGACACAGAGAACGTAAAGTGAGTACCTTTGGGAGTTGGAGAGCGGTGTTCGGTTTGAGACTGAAGATTCAGAGAAAAGCGGGGACACAGATGCGAGAGACTCTCCTTGTACCTATGTATAAACAGAGATGACTGTAACCAACGAAATTACCAAGAGTAATAAAACGACGTCGTTTGGTTATTCCTGTTTTGGTTTCCGGTGTTTTTTACCCACGGTTCCCAATAGAATTGGGCTTTTGGGCTTATCCATATCACACACGTGTGCATCTTTATCTCCAATGGCCCGAAATAAAAATGTTGTTAGTTTTCGGGTCACACACAAAATCAACCCTTTTTTCTTGATGAACAAAATCAACCTTTGGAGACATTAATTCATAGGTGGTGAAATATGAGGTCTTTTCTTGCCAATCTTGCTCTAGTCCTCTAGAGATTTACTTAGTTAAATTATTTGCTCCTTTTTGTTTTTCCTCGTTTTTAATCTTGGAATGAGCGAACATTGAACTTTTATTGTGAGTGTCAAGTAAAATACTTTTACCATTAGAATTATAAACAAACAAATTAAATTACTCAATTTCAAAATAATATTTTATTCACAATTAAAAAAAATTCATCAAATAAATCTATTGTGACAGTTTACATGTCAATTAATTGATATTTGATATGGTTAGTAAATAAAAATAAAATAAAAATTATATAATGCAATGAGAAAGTGTGACTTATTTATAAATAGCGCTAAAAGGAATACATTTTGAGTGCTGCTATTTGCACACCCTTTTTTTTCTTTTTGCACACCCTTTTGTAAAAAAACAATAAAAAATTAAAAAAAAAGACACACTTACCCTCACCCAACACACCCCAACTCCATTTTTTCTCTTTTGCACACCCTATCAACAGACAAAAAAAAAAACACACACACACACCCTCCTTCATCTCCCTCACCCGACCACACCCACCCACCCACGCAGCCCTCTGTTTTTTTTTCCTTCCAAGCCCGGCAGCCCCTTTCTCCTTTCCACTCACCCAATAACCACCGCGCGCAGCACCACCTTCCTCGCAGCACCACCACCGCGCGCCACCACTAACCACCATCTTCCTTTCTCTCCGCATGCACCATCACCACAGCACCCCCAAAACAGCCACCACAACCAGCCCGGAAGCCCCCTCCTCGGCTCCTCCATCTCTCTCTCTCTCCTTCCCTCTCTCCTCTCTCCCTTCTCTCTTCCCTCCCTTTCTCTGTCGCTGCGGTTGGTTCGGTAGACAACCACCGAACGAAACTAATGGTTTCGGCAAATGACTGCCGAACGAAACTAACAGCTTCGACTGATGGCTACCGAACGAACCCGCCGGTTTCGGCGGATGACTACCGAACGGCCTGCGCGCGAGGATGGTCCGGTGGTGGTACTGCTGCGAGCAGGGTGGTGCAGAAGGTGCTGCGCGGGTGTGTTAACAGAGAAAGAGAGAGAGGGAAGGAGAGAGAGTGGGGCCGGGGCTGGGTGGAGGGGAGGGAGGAGGTCGGGCTGGGTTGGGCGCTGCGCGCGGTGGCTGGAGGGCTGGGGTGGTCGGGGCTGGGTTGGGCGCGGGGAGGGTGGTGCAGCAGGGAGGAGAGAGAGGGGTGGTGCATGGTGGTGGGCACGGGGAGAGTGGTGCAGCAGGGTGGTGGGCGCACGGTGGTGGTGCTGCGCGCGGGGAGGGTGGTGGGCGGCGCACGGTGGTGGTGCTGCGCGAGGGTGGTGCAGCATGGGGAGGGGGTGTGTACGGGGGGGGGGATGGGGATGGGGATGGGGTGTGTGAGTTTTGGGTGTGTGTGTGTGTGTTTTTTTTTTCTGTTTAGGGAGGGTGTGCAAAAAGAAAAATGGATGGGGGTGTGTGGGTGAGGGAAGGGCCAAATGGTCTTTTCTCTTGAGTTTTTTTTTTTTTTTTCAAGAAAGGGTGTGCAAAGAGAAATTTAGGGTGTGCAAAGAGAAATTTAGGGTGTGCAAATAGCAGCACTCTACATTTTTAACCCGTACCATACCAGTGAACCACATGCATTATGTGAAAAGTGGAGTATATTTAGTGCATTATCATGACAAGTTGTTAATTCACACATCACTTGTCACATAATGTAATTTACTAATGCATGCGTTTTAAATATTAATGTGTTTTGAAAATATCGTCTTTTTAAAATTTATTCTCTTTTTAAGTAATCGGAAACTTAGTCATATTTGATAAAGGAGTTGGGTATATATTTCATCATATACTTATATAATTCATTACATCAATAATGTCCCAATTTTTGCCATGGTGATCACTCAACCCCTAAGGAGTAGACTGAGTAGCACTAGTAGTAACAAGTAGTTGGGATGTTCCATTTACAAAACTTGATGATCAAGATTATAAGAGCTATAAAGCTATATGGAAATTAAGTGCATGTAATGTATGAATATCAGAGTTCAGAGATCCTCTCTCTTAGCCAATTCGTACTCGTAATCTGCTCTTGGCTTATTATACTTCTTCTTGCTGAACACAAAACCTGCCAAGCCAACCAAGCAAACAGCACCAAGCACAAAGCCCACAACCCTTCCTCTGTTCTTACTCTGCTCCGAATAAGCTTCAGAGTAGTCTCGTTCAAATTCATCAGCACTCTCATCCTCGGCTCTGTAGTTGAAGGGCAACACCGGAGGAGGAGAAGCCGACACGTCATCAACATCATCAGCAGCAGCATCGGATGGTAATTGATCAGACGACGACCCCAACAACCCTGAAAAGGGTGCTGGTGATGGAGCTTGAAGAGGACTGTAAAGCTCATAGCTTTCAGCTTCAGGGGCCTCAGAAACCTCAGGAGCCTCAACTTGAATGTAAGGTGGAGATGGGTATTGTGTGATTTGATCATCAGGACCCAAATCTTGGAAGTAAGGAGAAGGAGAAGGAGAATGAGAGTATTCAGGAGAGAGAAGCTGGTCATCTTCAAGTTGTTCAGGGGCCAAGGCATTGATGTAAGCTGGTGGAGGAGGAGGAGTGTATTGTGAATCTGAAGAGACCGAATATCCACCACTTTCAGGAGCGAGGTTTTCTGGGTATTGTGGAAGCTCATCAACATCTGCAGGCATGGTGTCGTTTGTCAATGAGAGTTGTTGTTGTGAAGGCATAGCCAAAGAGAGCATTGTAACCATGCAGATCATGCATATCTTCAAGAGCTGATCAGATGCCATATATAGTTGAAGTGTTAAAGATTGTATTTTGTAAGATTCAATGTGCCTAGCTTGAAGAAATGGATGTGAAACTCTGCAGCTGAATGGTGGAGAAGGGCTTGTTATATATAATGGTCAAAGAAGAGATTCAGGTTGCATTGTATTAATTGGGGGGAAATGGGTTTATTTTCATATTTTGGTTTTTGGTTTTGCCTTGTCTATGTATTGATGATGAAAGGGTTGCCTTGAAAACATTCCCTTTCCCATTTTTAATGCTTAGTTTGGACAATTAATGCGGTTCGAAAGCTAATTAAGGCGCGCGGAACAATTATGACTCATGGAGTTGATTACCATGAAGTTTTAGTCATGGCATTAACCCATTGAAAGAAATTTCCAGGAAAGAGAAGTTGAAAATGATAGATTCATTTGTAAGTATGCACACTTTAGTTGCGACAAAAAAAAAACCATTGATAGGATGTTTCGTTACTTCTAATTTTTATCTTGCAAAAGATATATAGAGTAATACATGAACGAAATACATCTTTCACTTATGTATGTTCTAAGTGTCTAAGGTTTAAAATTTAGGATTAAATATTTAAGATTTAATGTATATGTGGGGTTTGTTACTAATGGAATAATTTATCAAGTTTAATGTTTCCCATCACAAGCTCACAACAATGTAAGAAACGCCAATTCAGTAACACCATCAAGTCTAGTTACCAAATTGAACAATGCACTTCTTGCCGCTGATGATAATTATCAATAAACATCATCATTCATGGCACAATAACCAAACTGATCAAAGCTTTAAAAAAGAAAGATTAAAACAGAGCAGAATGCAACATTGAGGCACATTTAAAAGGAGTGCCCTTGTACACAGACGCTGACACAATTGACATCCTCAACAACACCAAATACATAATAATACACAAATTCCATGGGCTCCAAACTCCAAAGTGGATCTCCCACACCATTTAGAAAACACAAATCCTCTTTGAAACATTTTGGCCACCAGAATGCAAATTATTCAGAAATTATATGTTGGAGGAGCTCCTGAAAGAACCCAGAGCTTTAACAGCTCCTGCTCTCAATACGTATTGGTGGTACAAGGCAGCAATGGCAGCACCAATGAATGGTCCGACCCAGAAGATCCACTGAAACAAATACAAAAAAGAAAATTGTAATTGATCAGTATCATTTGCAAGCAAAAAAATTCCTTTGTACTTGGTGAATTAATTAAGAGGGTCAAGTACTTGGTCATCCCAGGCCTTGTCTTTCTTGTAGATCACTGCAGCTCCAAAACTCCTAGCTGGGTTGATACCAGTGCCAGTGATTGGGATTGTGGCAAGGTGAACCATGAACACAGCAAACCCAATTGGCAGTGGAGCCAAGACCTTAATTAATTTCATTCAAACATAAGAAAAGAGTGAGTAACCAAAATCAACTTAATTTCTTCAAGTAATTGTGGATTGAACTTTAATTGCAATTATGGTACTTACTGGGACATGGGAGTCCCTTGCATTTCTTTTGGGATCAGTGGCAGAGAAGACAGTGTAGACAAGAACAAAGGTACCAATAATCTCAGAAGCCAATCCAGTGCCTGTGCTGTACCCATCAGCGAGCTCATTAGCCCCACCACCATACTTGGTGTAGTAAGCATTCTGGAAGGCTTTGACAAGCCCGCACCCACATATAGCTCCCAAGGACTGAGCCACAATGTACAATATGGCTCGGACCAGTGACACCTTCCTAGCCAAAAACAGTCCAAAGGTCACTGCAGGGTTTATGTGCCCTCCTGCACATGATAAGCACATATTAGCAAACCATAAGCTAAATGCTAAATAGGTTTTAATTAAAGAGAGATAAGGATTAAGGAAATGAACCCACCAGAGATACCAGCAGTGCAGTAAACAAGGACAAAGATCATGCCACCAAAGGCCCAAGCAATACCCAGAATGCCAACACCACCACATTGGTCTCCAGCATTGAGAGGGTCAGTCTGGCTCTTATACCCAATCACTGTGAGCACAGTGATGTACAAGAACAAGAGGGTGGCAATGAACTCGGCTATGATGGCCCTGTAGAAGGACCACTGCCCCAACTCCTCTGCATCAATCAATGGTGCTGGTGGTGGGTCCTGGTAGTCCTTGCCTGCAGAGAACCCACCAACTTCAATGTCCTTGGCCATGGCTTATTAGCTAGCTCTTAGTTTAGGTAGAGTGACAGAGAGGAGGAAGAGAGAGAGAGATGAGTGAGTGCTTTGGTGGCTTTGGAAGTGATTAATGTTGGTGTTTGTGATGGGTAAGAGTGGGGGAGTTGGGGGGTTTATATATTGGTGGTTTGGGGTTGGGTGAGAGTGGAATGGTGTTATTAAACTTGGGTTATGGCCGTCCAAAGCTTCAAGTTCACTACTTTTCCTTTCCTTCTCCTTTTCTGTGACCCCACAACCACAATTCTCTAATTCGAGTTCTTTATAGATAATTCCAGTAACCTCTAGCTATATGCCTTTAGTAAAATCATGGCTTGTAAACAGATCATGAAATAAAAGGGTAAACTCAAAGTCTCAAACGTTCTAAATTGATTGAGGGACAAAGAAATGTTCATTTATAATTGATACATGTTGTTTGAACTTTGAAGTAATAGCACATATTCGACTTTTATTTTTAAGTCTTCGAATTGGTTGAGGAAATGCATTATAAGAATTCTCTTTATTATTTAAAATTATATCGTGTAATCAGAACGTTAATGAAATAGATATGAATGTGGCAAATAATAAACTTTAAACATTTTAGATTCAAATCTTTAAAGGCATAAAATACTCATATTTACATGATAAGTGTGATTTTATACTTTGCCCTAAAGTCATGTGCCTAGAAATAGGTCATTGGAATAGTCATGGTGTAATTACTAACTAGCTAGAAGAAAGTAGAAACTAGGGTGATGACCGGGCACCTTAGAGCTTAAATCACTTACTAAGTGACACGTGTCCCATGATCTTAGGCGCAGCCATGGACAGGTCAAGATCACATGATTGTTGTGAGTATGGTGTGAGAATTGGTCTGGTTTTAGAGGAGGGCGTGAGCGAACCGACCAACCAGACACCACCGCCCCATCCAAGTTGAAGACTTCCAGCTGAGCCCCACCTCACCTCCTTTGATTCTCTCAACCACTCACCTCCAGCCACGTTGCGCTGCCACGGCCCTCCACCAATCATTGCTTTTAGATTAGTGAGTTTAGTGGAATTTCTGTTCTAATCAACATTATCCTAAATACTACAATATTAATAACTACAAACAAAAGACAAATTAAACTCCGAGCCAAAAGTATAATAAGAAAAAGAGTATGGCTGGTATTAGGCCACGTGTCATGCAAATGTAATAGCATGGTCCAGAATCTGACGTGACGCTGTTCTAATTCCTTTTTTTTCGTGATGGTAACAAAGAAATTTCATGATGTCCATAATTTTTTTTTTTTATGTTGAAAAAAGAAAAAATAAAAAAATAAGGGATGAACCTTCCACAGTTTGACCTCAATGTTCTTTTTTAGTCTTTTTATTTTAAATAAATAAAAAATTAATTCATAAATTAAAGAGCAAATTACAATTTAGTACCTCAACTTTATATGTTGTTTCAATTTAGTACCCCAACTTTGAAACCTTGCAAAAAAGTACCTCAACTTTCATTTTGTATCAATTTAGTATCCCAACTTTGAAACCTTACAAAAAAGTACCTCAACTTTCATTTTGTGTCAAAATAGTACCTCCGTTAGTTTTTCTGTCAAAATAGTAGGGGTATTTTCGTCTTTTCCTTAAATATTTTAAAATAATATTTTTAAAATTTTTATTTTTTTAAAATTTTTTTTATTCAAAAAAAAATTATTATTTTTAAAATTTAAGGAAAAAACGAAAATACCCCTGTTATTTTAACAGAAAAACTAACGGAGGTACTATTTTGACACAAAATGAAAGTTGAGGTACTTTTTTGCAATGTTTCAAAGTTGGGGTACTAAATTGATACAAAATGAAAGTTGAGGTACTTTTTTGCAAGGTTTCAAAGTTGGGGTACTAAATTGAAACAACATATAAAGTTGAGGTACTAAATTGTAATTTGCTCTAAATTAAATAAAAATACTAAAAAGTACATGCATATGTAAAAAAAATTGAAGAAGCTTACCAAATAGGGACCGATGGAAGTATTGCTCTTAATTAGCATCACCATCCAAACCGGTTCCATCAGAAAATTCACCTTCTCTAATCTTCTGCCAATGGGGAATGACCATATTGGAATGAATATGCAAATGGAATGGGATTCCTATGGAATGACTATATTGTCTTTTTCTTCTTATATTGAAGATAATTCCTTTATTCTTCTTATATTGAAGATAATTACTTATCACTTGGACTCATGTACATGACCATTTACTATTTTATAGTTTGAATTCACATATGTAGTGTTTCTTTTGCCACTTGAAAATGGATATAAGATTTTTTCTTTTCCAGGTTCGGTAAGTTCATGACATTTACTATAGATATAAGATTATCATAGATTACATATGGAGGTTTTTGCATACGAAATGGAAAAAATAGGTTTTCTTATTCTCATTCTTTGGCTTTATATTTCCAAAAAGAAAATTCATTGGTCTTGACAATATGAGACTTCTTAAAAGTTAATTCCTCAAAACAAACATTACCATATAGTTTGGGAGTGAGCATTTTCATTCCTCAATTTACTTGAGTGTAAAACTCCAAATTTTAAACATGAGCTCCAAATGGGGAGGTCTTGACATTGAGTCCAAACACTAGAGTCCAAACTTGAAACCCAAATTCAAGAATTGAGACCTATACCCTTAAGTCCCAAATCTTAAGTCCTAGATGGCGGATCCACCCAAGCCTTGGATGTTGGACCTAAGCTTGAGTCTCAAACAAACTTGAGCTAGGAACCTGAACTACTTCAAACCCTAGACCTCGAACTTAGACCAAAGCTTAACTATATTTAAAATGTGATTCATAAATTTTAACCAAAAAATTGATTTCATTTCTTATTTTCAACTCAAGAATCAATTTCATTTCTTACTTTATTCAATTAACATTCTCTTTCCACTCTGTTCTTATTATATTCCCACAACCAAACACCACCTTAATTACTTCTTGTAGGAAAATAGAAACCAAACTCCAAAGAGATTTTATTAAGGAGTGGCGAGTGCCTCAAGAATATTAAACTTTTGAGGTGTTATTGGGCATCTTTTACATGTCTTTTCTTTTTAGCAGAAAGCAACATCCTGATAAAAATATCAGCTAGTGCAGTCAGTAATGAGTCTACTATCTAATGACTGAATGACATCCAATCAAAGATCCACCCATAAAATCATATTACATCAACAAGAAGAAAAGAAAAAGTTTCAATTCCTTCCAAGTTGCAAAAGGTAGCATTTTTCTATGGGATTGCACTTTGCAGTCATTGAACTAGAAAATTCCATTAATTTGTTTGGATAAACCACAAAATTTTATGGGTCTTCTTGGTACATCCAACCCAAGTCCACAAGCTTCTACAAATTCACTCAAAAACTAAAAAACAAAATACAAAAAAACATAAGCAAAAGAGGATAAATAAGATTCAATTTTGGGGCTCCTGGTCATTTTCCTCTGCCTCCATCTCCCACTCTTCAATTATTGTCTCCAATTCAGGACAAGTTGAAATCTTTTTGGGAGATATCAGAAGGGCTGGTGCAACCTCAATCCATGAACCCAAAAATCTCATCTCCTTTGCCATTGCCATCAAACAAAAGCCCTTTTCCTTTCTTTCCTGCTCTGAGCTGCTTCTAAGTTGGAAAACCAACCAAAGATTTCTTAGCTAATTAAGGAAGCAAAAGATTATTGAAGATGGGGGGGGGGGGGGGGGGTGAGTTTGTATTTTTTGCTTCAAAGAAAAGGAAAGGATGAAGAGGTGGTTTGATTGCTGCAGATTTTGTGAGAGTGTGAGTCTGTGAGAGTGGGTTGAAGGGAAAGTTAGTGAAGATGCCCTTTTATAGGGGCTGGTGATTATATGATGGTGAAAAAAACAAATGGAAAACGAGTGAAGGAAAGCACCCCAGAAGTTGCAAAAAGTCGCTACACCACTAAAGTTACAGTCAGGGCATGTGAGGAACATGGAAAATGTGGATTGGCAATTGTATCATATTGGGCCAATGATTAAACATTTCTACTTTTCTAGCAACGCACCAAGTGTTCGATGTATCTTGAATTTTAATGTCCAATCTATGTTCAGCCCACTAAATTGTTTCGTTCATTCAGGAAACTCTCTTTTTCTATTTTCGGAATATTTTACATGGAAAAACATAAGTTTTGTATTATAATATATAATGTTATCAGTCTTTTTATTAAGAATTAATTACTCTAAGGTACCTTTTACTTATTGTTTTTACTCTCTAGTGCACCAATTAGTTTTTTTTAATAACAAGGTAAGTTGCAGCTAGCTGGCTTATCTTGAAATCTGGTCAATTGCCATTTTATTTCCTTTTTGTCTTTCTCTTTCTTCTCTCTTCACGTTCATCTTCTCTCTTTATGCATTTATGCCATTTTAAGTCAAACTGCAGTTTTTTGCATTTTTCTGCAGTTTCTAGAACTGCAGTTTTCTGCAGTTTCTGAAACTGCATAAAAAACTGTAGTTATGCAGTTTACAGTGAACTGAAACTGCAGTTTCTGGAATTACAAGTGAACTTTCTGCAGTTTCTGAAACTGCAAGTGAACTGAAACTGCATAAAAAACTGCAGTTTATGCAGTTTACAGTGAACTGAAACTGCAGTTTCTGGAATTACAAATGAACTTTCTGCAGTTTCTGAAACTGCAAGTGAACTGAAACTGCATAAAAAACTGCAGTTTATGCAGTTTACAGTGAACTGAAACTGCAGTTTCTGGAATTACAAATGAACTTTCTGCAGTTTCTGAAACTGCAAGTGAACTGAAACTGCAGTTGCTGAAACTGTAAGTGAACTGAAACTGCAGAAACTGCAATTTATTAGAGTTGAAACTGCAGTTTATTGGAGTTGCTGACTTGCAGTTTCAGTTTATTAGTGTTTTGGCATGTTGCAGCTGGTGAGGACACGGCAGGTATTTTTAATTTTTGTTATCCAGTGGATGTGGTGTCCGCAAAGGAATAATAGAATTGTGATAGTTGGCCCGCAAAGAAAGAAAGGGGCTTTTGGTGGTTTTGGTTAATAAATTTAGGTACTAATACCTGTATGTTAATGGACCCTTTTATTAATTATCGATTAAATTTAAATCAAATACTCTAATTTTTTCACTAATTATATATATGCTTTGTACCTAAATCCAATTATTTTTAGTTGTCTTCTAGTATGTGTTCGCATAAACATGAGATTTACAACATCCATACCTATTCTTATAAAGCCTCATTTATAAAAGTAGAGGCTAAACCTATGTGATGACACAATGGTAAAAGGAAGAATATAGAATAAGTTGTAAACTTAAATGTTTTAAATTCAAATTCTCACAAACCAAAAAATACTCAAATTTACTTAATACATACGATTTACGATTTGTAGATAATTTATTTGTGAATTGTATCAAGACCTTTGTGCAGACCTGGCAAAATCCTATTCGATCCGTTAACACGATACAAAATGACACTAAAAATTTAGTGTTTGGGTTGAGGCTTATCATGTCGTGTTAAAATCGTGTGAACTCGTTAATTTTCGTGTCGTGTTTGTGTTAACCCGTTAGTGACCCGTTAAGAAATAAGTATCTTTTATTTATTTTTTTTAATGATATTAATCATTTAATTTGCACATTTTTTAGATTTTTCCTATGTATAATGTTTAAACTATACATTTATAAAATAAAATGTATTTACTTATGTAATATAATATATTTAATTTAGATTTGTTGTTGAAAAAATATATATATATATTTTTTTTAACGAGTGAAACGGGTCGTGTACTTGTGTCATGTTCATCCGTTATTTTTCGTGTTGGCATTTTTTTCACCCGTTAGCTTAACGGATCGTGTCGTGTTCACTTTTTAATTTAACGGGTCGTGTTGTATTTGATCCAAACACGCAAAAACACGACCATTACCAGGTCTACTTTTGTGTGTTGCAAGCCTTTTTCTTGTTACTTAAAAAGCCAAAAGTTAGAAACTATAAAGATTGAAGCCCAACCACTTGTCCTTTTAAGTATTAGATTTTCATGCCCAACTTGGACCAACACAAATACCATATTGATCATCTCCTAAGTCTGCCTATTTTCATACCAAATTATCAGTTGCATTCTTACAGGTTCCAAACTCAAGAATAAAATTCAAATACCCTAATGAATCCAAACTACAATTGTTTGCATCTTTCAAATTGTCAGTAATCTTAACAGCTGCAAGCTGCAAATTTCATACCCAATACACATACTTTTCAATATAATTCATTTGGTACTTTTTTATTAGGAGACTATAAATATTTACATACAAGAAAGTCGAAGCTAATTACATATTTACAACACTGTCCATTAGACAATGTTCAAAGATAACCTTCCGCTTCATTACTCAGAAGCACCACCCAATTGCAGCCATCGATTCTCCGAACCACTGCAGTTCCTTCCCTTGGTATTGATGCCAAGACGTGCAGATATGAATCCAAACCAAGCATCTTCAACAATGTGAACAAGTTTTCATCAAGGATCCCTGACCAAAGAATGAAAAGATCAACATGAAAAGCTACTCTTTATGGCTCATCATCGCATTCCTTAACACTCTCTTCCCAAATTGTCTCCAAACCCGGCGAGTTCGAAGGCTTTCGGGGGTGAATGATGGGGGCTGGAGCTACCTCCATCCATGCATCCAAATTCCTAACCTGCTTAGCCATTAATGAAGCTTGAAACAAGGGCTTCCTGTTCAATTTAGTCTGATAACGAAAGGACTGACTGACTAGCAGTTACCAAAGAGATGGGTTTCTCTCTTCCCCCTTTATGTCAAGAGAGAAGAGAGATAGACAGGGTTGGTTTGCTTAAGATCTTTATAAGAAGGGTTTCTGTGTGTGCAATGCAACAACACAAAAAACTATGAATGGGTTATGAATGTGAAGGCACTTAAATAGTACGGTCAGGGTGGGAGAGGGTGATTGATGGTGATCCGCAATCCACGTGGATATTGCTGAAAATGGCTTTGTACCAAAACCGAAAAACATGAGGCCAAGTCCAATAATGGCGTTTCACACACCCTAACATTACCGAGTTTCTTGGCAAGAGATTTGGACCAAGGAATGAAGTAAAACGTGCAAGAAATGCGATTGATGAGAACCATCCAAATTACGTACCCTCACCATAAATGCCCACAGTTTCTCTCCCTCTCACCTATGTGTACAAGAAACCAATGATATTCATGCAATAAACATGAACCTTCAAATTCAATGCCCTTCATATCTTAACCACAAATTATCGCAGACAATGGATGTGCATACACGTGATCAGCAAGTGATGAGAGGGGCATCCTCCATTATATATATTTTGAAGGGTAATCAGGCAATTATCTTTGAACACACACCCGGGGCCAGGGGTTTTATTTTAATATAACTACTCACATCTTTGGAGCTTCCAACACCATTAGAAAGTTTTATATGTCACACAAGGAATGGAATACAACAAGCATAACAACCGTTTAAGAAACCACCACGACTTGAATTGACACAAGATCGTTAAGAGCTTCAAGCCCTAATTCAGAGATGTAGCTTAAAAACTAAAACCCGCCAAGTACTAGGACTTGAAATGGCATTAGGGTAACTAATGCTCCTTTGTTCTTTCCCTAAAATTCCAAGTACACAATCTGTAATCCAAACTTTAAAATTCAAATACAATCACATCACTTCCTAAGAGATTTATATGCCCATCACATTCTTAAAAAGCAAGTGGAAGCTAAGGTAATGTCTACCACGCAAGGTTTTGAATAAAACTTTAAACGATGTTTCATTAAAGTACTTGTCTATATTATTCAGGTGAAAGAAGAGCAGGAATTAAACTCTTGTTACGGTTGTGAGGGAATAAGGCACTACCACTTAGGCTAGAAACCACCCCCACCATTACAACACTTTTAAATTGTTACAATAAAACAAGTTAACAGTAGTGTGAATCCATAATAAAAAGGGATTAATGTCATTTTGCTCCTCAGACTATTACACATGTATCAGTTTGCTCCCCAGACTTCTAATTTGAAAAATTAAGGACCCTGACTTTTTCAATTTTGCCAATTAAGGTTATTCCGTCAATTTATACATTTTTCATCTAAAATGTCGAGATGATCAAGCAAAATTTAGCAAGAAATAAAAGAGGAAAAATGATGCATGAGGAAAAAATGATAAGATCTAATTGGAAGGGACCATTTTGCCCTCAAAGATTTGGATAAAAAATGTGTAAATTGACAAAAGAACCTCAATTGGCAAAATTAAAAAAGTCAGAGTCCTTAATTTTCCAAATTAGAAGTCTGGGGAGCAAACTGATACAAGTGTAATAGTCGGGGGAGCAAAATAGTATTAATCCCTAATAAAAATGATACCTAAATTTCCAACACCGTATTAAAACGGGAAAAGCATATCAAGGCATATTAAACCCCAAATTTGAAATCATTCTAATCAATAATAGATGTGAGTCATGTGACTCAAAGTCTGTCCAGTTTTACAAGCCCCTCACATGAGTCTAAAACAACCCTTCATTGCTCACCATGGTTCTTAGGGTCTTCCAAGTATCAACCTATGAGCTGCAAACACTTCCCATTTTCCAACTCACACTTCAAACATTGCTATTTCATAAATCAAGTTCTTCACTGATGGTCTACAGAAAATATCTTAACTTAAAATCATGAGGATTTCAGCATTCTTCACAAATCCCAACAAGTCAATTAATTCACACAATATGATTCCACCAAAACCACAGCATTAGACATGTAAATCCCTAACCAGCTCAAGAAACACAAGTTTAATTACTCTAGACCTGTGAGTGATATACTGATTTCATAAGTCATATAACACTTAACCCAGAAACATTCATCCAAGAAGCTTCATTTTCACACAAAATATCAAGTAAACATCAACCACTGCACAACCATTCATGAGCATAAAGCAAATGCATTTCGACATTAAACATTTTACGTTCAAACATTATAGGGAGGAAAACATCAAAACTAAAGCATTACATCTCTGCATTTAATCGAAACCATTCAATACCCTATAAAATCCATAATTGGTAGCAATTATAAATAAAAACGCCAAAAGAAATGAGAGAAATTTTCAGCGAACCAAAACTGACTAATTGTACTCGAAGCAGAACAAGCTCAGTCCAATGGAATTTCAACATCACCATCATCAATCTCCTGCTGCAGATCCTTAGGGTCTTTATTATCTACAGTACACCCAACCGAAACGCACGTACCCAGAATCTCCTTCACGGTTCCCGCCAATTCCTTAGCCATGGACCTGTGCCTCATGATCTTGGCGATCTCAATCACATCGTCCAGTGAAATGTTCCCGCTGTGCTTGATGTTCTTCGTCTTCTTCCTATCCCTCTCGGGCTCTTTCAGGGCCTTGATGACCAGCGCCGCCGCCGACGGCACCACCGAGACCTTGGCCTGGCGGTTCTGGACGGTGAGCTTGACGGTGACTCGGAGGCCCTTCCAGTCCTTCGCGGTCTCTTTGGCGATGTCTTCTCCGATCTTCTTGGGGGAGAGACCGAGCGGACCGATCTTGGGGGCGAGCGAACTGGCAGCGCCGACCTCGCCTCCGGTGACTCGGACGTAGACGTCCACCACCTGCGATGGGTCGAATTTTGGCGGCATGACTTCGGCTGCGCTCTGGGTTTTGCGGATTTTAGGGTTTTGGGAGGCGCGGGTTCGGAGAGAGGCGCCGAGAGTGAGAGAGTGTGGTTTTTGTAGGGGGTTGATATAACGCTAGGGTTTTGTAGATTTAGGTGTTGCGAAAATGAAATGACTAATCTGTCCTGGGCTTTGTGAACCATTTATTTTATTGGGCTTTTGTAACTATTTCTGCCTACTGATAGCCCTAAAACTCAAAATATAAGCAGGCCCATCCAAGCATGAGCTTATTAATTGGAAGGACTCAATTATCATTGATTTGTGAACTTTTCAGGTTTGACCTTATTAATCTACGCATTAGAATATGAGTAAACGATGGATTTATATTTTTAAAATGTAGTATTAAGAAATATACAAATGTTATAATAGTGAATTAGTAGCATCATGTGACAATAAAAAGTTACTCAATTGATTCGTTGTAAATGTTGAATTAAGACACTTAACAAAAGCAATTAGTGAGGGAAAATATATTTAATGATTGATTTAATATGATTGTAAAATCAATAATTTATTTAAATAAATTCAATCCTTAAAATATTATCCATCATAGGAGCTGGAGTGGTTAATAGGAATTGTAATTAAATGAAGAATGTAACATAATCTTAAGTTGAGCTTTAGCCCAATTTGGTCTAAACTTGCTAGTGGGCCGGGTTGGTCCGGCCCTCTTTTTTATATGGTGTGGGTACAACTATACAAAGTTACAAGCCTCATATTCTAGCCCAAAGTCAACCTATGTATTACGAGTCATGGACTAGCCCGTCCATGACTCTTGACTGGCAACTCTCAAAACCCGTCCTCATTAATTTTCTTCATTCTCAATATCAAATCTCAAATCTTTTTCATTATCTCTTAAAACTATATCATTAATTTGTTATTGGAATATATTCTTATTGTAGTGCAAACTTCTCAAATCACAAATCTTATTATTTATTCACCACAAAGCTGGATAGCAAGAAGCAATGGTAGATCCACATGTATCATTAAGGGATCAATGGACCTCATGAAACTATATCTTTCCCCATCAAATTTAGGCTATGGTCCCTTTTATTTTCTTGATTTTTCCATGAGGGCTAAGGTAAAATTATTTTATAAAATGTCTTAAAAAGGCAATTTCTAAGCTAACGGTCGGTCAAGAGTCTTATTCATCATATTCTTCTACGAAGACAAATTTTGTATCCACTTAATACAGAAAGTACTAGTTAATTAGGTCGAAGCTATGACCTATCTAATTACCTACCTTTAAAGACTCAGTCCATCCCATTTCGGAACTTCGAATCTGCTACTAAAAATACTGAAACTCACAAGAAACCAAGGACGTTCATGATGTAATTAATTAATTAATCATCAAGAAAGTTAATTTGTTTTGGATAAAGTAATTCCGTGAACCCTTCTTACTTGCTTGACTTCACGCATAAAAAGGTACGTACAGTCAGTCATGACTCACGAGTTAGAGACCAGATCGACTTACACGCATGCCACATGCATTTTCAACCACATAATTAACTCTACATGCAATCATATAATATTACGATCCATTTCTAACCCTAACTTTTTCTCAGAACTTGCTTTCCTATAAACAATTACATAAAAATAGGATTGATCAGATGGCTAGCTTAGTAGCTTGTTATTCTTAATTAGATGATGATCAGTTAGAATAATATTATTGTTGTGAACTTCATTATTTGGCCAAAACAATGATTATTTAACGGAGATAATTTTGTACTTCAGCTTTTTGGATGATTTTAATCGTTCCATATATGCACATGTATGTACTTATATTATCATGGCAATGCCAATCAGTCTGCTAGCTGATTCGGACCATCCATATAGATAGACCAAATCTGATATCTTATAAAGAGATCGATCGATGTGGTAATTAAAAAACAGTTTTTCAAGACTACGATTATTGGAGTACTACGTGAGTCAATTATTTGTATCATCGTTTCGTGAGTCCATTATACTCCATATATATAGCCTTCTATTATTTTTTTCCTTATGTAAGAACTTAACAATTTGAAATAAACTTTGTATCATTCTCAACATATATGTGGGCTACAATGAGCAAAAATCATTCAAGAAAGAAATGTGTATTCAGGATATATATATATATATATATCTAAAGTCTTGTATTTGATGGAGTTTTCCTTGTCACTGTACCCAAAAAAAAAAAGCTTAGATCGAATTCATTGTACCAAACTAAAAGCTAGAATTCAAAATGGTTGTCTAACCTAGCTTGTTGTTTAATGATGAGATGAGTATTATCACAAAACTGTGACATTACTGGTAAAATGTTTTGTTTTGTTTTTTTTTTTTTGGGACCACTTACGTACTGATAAAATGTTTAGGAAGTTGGTGGGAAGCAGCCATTAATGCCTTCACATCCTCATGTATATGAAGGAGTGGTAAATCCTTCACAGATCACGAGTTTATAACTTGCATGTCCTGATCATAAAGTTTTGGGGTGGTATATATTTGGATACAAACATGTTTATGCTCAAAAATGGTAAAGCAGTCAACGTCGAGTCGAACCACGTAGGCCCGTTGACCCACCACTGAGTGGATGACACGTCGAAGTGGGGCAGTAACGAGTAGCTGGGTCCGACTGGTGAGTAATGAGAGAGAATGATATCCAGAGCACCCTGCGCAAGTACACAAAAGTGAGCGGGAAGGGCACCGGTGTGGTGCCGGCCAAAGCTCCTCCGACGCTTAAGTCAGTGTTCAGAGAGATCTGAGAGCAGAGTGAGTGAATAGTATAATAATGATTTCAGTTGTCCTTTTGTGACAAGAAGGTACCTCTTTTATAGTACCTTTGGAAGAGTGTCAACCAATCCGGTGACGACACGTGTCCTTTGTGGTGACTTGCACTGTAGGAGCACCATGTGGCACCGGTCTCGAGGATCCGAGTGAGTTGACACGGGTCGGGGGCCCAAGAGGCTTGAGCTTGAGAGGCCGGAGCCTAAGAGGCCGGGGCCTAGGGGGCCGGAGCCTAGGAGGTCGTGGCCTAGGAGGCCGGAGCCTAGCAGGTCAGGGGCTAGGAGCCCAGGAAGGACTTAGTCTTTTGGGCTTAGGCCCAAACAGCATGATGTTAAGCCTTGTGTGACTTGTCGTTATGCCCAGACGATTAATCATACGAACAAAACATAATTGAAAAGTCATGATCGATAGCTCTTCTTCAGAGGCTTCGGTTTTCAACAAGTTTCAAATTCATGGATTCAACCACTCGTCTTGCTCCCTGTCACATGCAGTGTGGGGATAATTGTTCATGCTTTCATTGTGTCAGAAAGTTTGTTCAAATTTTCACATGTCATGATCGGTCCAATAATCCTAAATATCATCCTCTTAGTTTACATTTTTTAGAAATACCAAACAAATCTTAAGTAACATCTAACATGGGATATTGCTCTCAACATATCCCGCCTTTTATATGGGATATTGCACTCAATAATATGATGGCGTATATCTATTTTTGTTTATTGTTAACTTGATAAAATTGTACTGATAATTAAAATTAAGATAAATTTCACATTAGTCTCTCAAATATACATAAAATTTTAATATGGTACCCTTTCTTTAAAAAGTTACAATGTAATATCTAAAATTGCGTCAATCAATTTGTTAGATGAATCGCCCCTAAAAACTATTAAGGACAACCATAGAAAAGGTACCAAATAAAAAAGGCTTAATTATCGATTTACCACCCAAAATTGTAACTCATTCCCACTTTACCACCTGAAAGTTTTTTTGTCCCAGATTACCACCTGTAACTTACATCCATGTCCCATTTTACCTTGTTCCGTCAACAATTCCGTTAATGCTGACGTGGCGCGCTAGATGTGCGCCACGTGTCACATCTTTTTTTTATTTTTTCGCATTTTTTTATTTTTTTATTTTTATAAACTTTGAAAATTCATTAAAAATAGCTCCGAACTCAGAAAAATACACGAAAAATTCCTACGTACTCGTCTTGACTAGCACTAATTTTCTATAAGGTTAAATTACCAATTTGCCCTCTAAAAATTTTCAAAAAAATTAGAAAGTCCAAATTTATTTCTAAAAAATTAAAATAAATTTTCCTCTATTAAATAAATTCTAGAATTTTCGTAAACTCTTGGACAAATTCTCAAAAATATTTTGAAAAATTACCAAAAGCTTGTTTTAGAGAATTATTTCGAAACTTTACAGAAATTTTAGAATTTTTCTAGAATTTATTTTATAGGGAATTTTATTTTTCTCTAAGACCGAGAGATCTTTTGGGTAGCAAGTGTTCACGAGAAAGGTAATGTTAGTTTTTAGAAGACTAACGGTGCAGACCTCATATTTTTTGGAGTTCGGGAGATTATTCTATGAATTTTCAAAGAGTCTAGAGTATTTTAATTTTCTAAAAATAAATTTGGACTTTCCAAATTTTTTGGAAATTTTTAGAGGGAAAATTGGCATTTTGACCCTATAGTAAATTAGTACTAGTTAAGACAAGTCGGTAGGAATTTTCCGTGTATTTTTCTAAGTTCGGAGCTATTTTTAATTAATTTTCAAAGTTTATAAAAATAGAAAAATCAAAAAAATCAAAAAATACAAAAAAGATGTGACATGTGGCACACATCCAGCGCGCCACGTCAGCATTAACGGAATTGTTGTCGGAACAAGGTAAAATGGGACACGGATGTAAGTTACAGGTGGTAATCTAGGACAAAAAAACTTTCAGATAGTAAAGTAGGAATGAATTACAATTTTAGATGATAAATCGATAATTAAGCCAATAAAAAATTAGTGATACTTGAAGTGGTAAAGTGAAATTAACTCTAAATTCTAAAAATGACAACCAAAATTATTAAATTATTTTCTATTATTATTCATAAAGGGAAAAATGGATTGATTTTCTTCTCGTAGTTGTCAAGTCGCAGAAGTCTCAGCAGATATACTGAGTGTATCGCAGATTGTCCCTCCTCCCCCACATCGCTACTTCCAGAAAAAACAACCTATTTCAGTATTTCACCAATAAGGCAAGTTTTTCGTACGTGACGTGTCGCGACAAGGACATTCCAATTTTTCTAGATGGTGAAATGGGCCGTGGGGCCCACTCCCTTGACCTGCAGTGGCCCAGAGGGGCCCGGGTTAAGAGAGACGACTATACGGTGAGACGATAGCGTGTCATGGGCTCACTAGCCCATTATAATTGAATTTGAGTAGTTGAATGGAAGCTGCTGGTTGGTCCACGTGTCCTCTATCTGTGAATGGATAAATTCGTCCATATCTGCTAGACTGCTATGACCATCGCTCACTTGAATTTTTATGTACGGAAAATTAATTGGTAATTGTCCAGAATGACGTGTCATTGTGTGGCTTGTCTAATCTGTTATTAGTACATATGAAATTTGACACATATTGTCCTACGTGTCATTCTGCTGTAATTGGGGATTTTTAAATTTGAGCTTACTTCATCGTTTGGGCAATGTTGAGCTCTTCCATAATTATTTTGTAAGTACTAAATAAAGGAGGGATACTACTTTGTCACTCCGTAGGTATCCCAAGTTCATCTCTCCTTTCAAAATAACAATTTTGGTAATATCAATGTATAATCGGAACCGTTTATTTTTTAGATTATCTATTATAAATCATCTCTGTAAAAAATTAATTCAATCGAAAATCGTTTGATTATATAACTGTTATTGATTAAATAGAAAAAATCAACAGTTTAGTCAAAAAATCACTCTTTAATTGAAAACTATCAATTTTTTCTACTTAATTGACAACATTTATATAACCAAACAATTTCCGATTGATTTGATTTTTTACAGAAATGATCTTTAATTGGTTATCTAAAAAGTGAACGATTTCGATCATGCACCGACATTGCCAAAATTAAAATTTGGAGAGATAGAGTGACCTTGAAATACCCCCTAGAAGTGACCCAAATATTTTCCATAAAGGAATATCCCAAAACAGTAGTTAGTATTTTTTATTATGCACTTAGTGCATATAGTAGATGACGTGTGTATCCTATTAGCCAAATCAAACGGATTAAAACATGATAATTGCCATTGAAATACTAAATTGGTAAGTGAATGATCACTCCTAGATTTTGGATAAGGCCCTAAATTTTGGATAAAGTCTTAAATTTTGAGTGCCAGTTATTAATGTTGCAATATTTCCTTAATTTTCAGTTTAAATACATCAATTTTCTTTAAATTTGAAAAACTTGTGGTGCATGTAGTGTTTTTATTGAAAAGTTTATAAGTTGTTAATATTTATTATAATATACGGTTGAATCTATATACATTAACGATTGACAATCATTTACGCGTTTGAGAAACACGAAATTAATGATCAAGGGCAAGTGACATGTATGGCTTTCTTTTGTTTGTTTTCTTATGCATGCCTTGAACATGATTGACAGGTTAAATCAAGATTAGAACAAAGGAAATCAATTGGTTCTCATCATCACTAATTATTTTGTGGCACAAATGGTAAAATAAGAGGCAATTAGAGAATGCATGAACATAATTAATGGAGCACCCCATGCTAAAAAGGTTAGGGCGCCCATAGTGTCTCTTTATATCCTAATTTGTCTTCTAGCGTGGTCATAAGTTTGTACGAAGAGAGAAAGAAAGAGCTTATCCATTACCCCATTATAAAACGCAGAGCAATCTACGCTTGGGGGCACAAAAAACTCCATATTCACACACAAAAACAAAAAAGTCCAACTCCAAAACAGTTCCAGGGAAAGCAAAGCAAAACTTTAAATTGGTTCATCAATGGCGTCAAGGAAGACCAAACCCAGTTACATATTCCCATCCCCATCACCGAACCCAGTTGGGTCCGATCACGGAATGTTCGAATTCGACGAGTCTGACATATGGAACTCATCAAACCCAGTTGCAGAGGCGAAGAAGAAGACGATACCCAGTTTCAGAGAGCCGAAGAAAATGGGGATGAGGAAGATGGTGATGATGAACATGGCGGTGTCCGAGAAGACCACTGCCACCTCTGCGTCGTTGCCGGTCAACATTCCGGACTGGTCAAAGATTCTGAAAGATGGGTACAAAGAGCAGAGGAAGAGAGACAGCGATGAAGACGACGATGGCGATGAGGACGAAGACGGAAGGATCCCTCCTCATGTGTATTTGGCGAGAACCAGAGGGGCTTCGCTTTCGGTTCACGAAGGGATCGGGAGGACTCTGAAAGGAAGAGACTTGCGCCGAGTGAGAAATGCAATTTGGAAGAAAGTTGGGTTCGAAGATTGACAGAGAAAAAAACAGAGCATCCATTAGAGTAAGGCAAAGAAAAAAAAAAAGAGACTTTCTGGCAAAATTTTGGTAGGCCAAATTAATAGGTCATTATTGATAAATGGCTGTCTGATATTATTCTATATGATCTGGGCCGTTGAAATTTGTTGACTTAGGACTGGTTAACGGGACTTTGATCTCAGTCACATTGAATTTTTTTTTTTTTTTCGGTTCGGGGTTTTTTTTTTTTGGGTGCCTGAGTTTTATGAGAGGACCTGATGATATATGTGCATGTAAAATTCTGACTTTGAGTTTTTAGACAGAAAACTTATAATGGGGATAATCGTTTTGGTTTTCAGTCTTCAGATGATGGCATTTCCGTTTTGTCTTTCTTTCTTCTTCTTCCTCTTCTCGAGGTTGTCATATCGGTGATTTTTTGCTAAGAGAATTTTTATTATTGGATATTGCTTGAAATATTATGTTGAATTCTACCACTTTGTTAGAATTTTTTTTTTTTTGTCGAAAATGAACTTCTTTAAGTCAGGAAGACAAAAGAAAAACCAACACAAAGCAGATAAAAAGAGGTCCCAAGTTTAAATGTCTGCTTCGAAAAAATGAATTGCTTGCAAGAGTAATGGACTCAGTCACCAACTCCATTTATTTTAATCTGTTCAACAAATAATGTTACAGTATTTTATATTTATTTCAATATATATATATTCACTCTTATTTATTTTTAACAAGTAAAAATTTATATATTTTTGGAGTTAAGCAGTAAAAGAAGTAAAATTTTTTTGTAAATCTCCTGATATAAATTGTTTATTTTTTATCAGCCCAAGAGATTAATTTAGTGTATGAAAACTGATACATGGAGCACCTTTAATTACCAAAAAAAAAAAAAATTCATATATCTGTATACAAGTTATTTGCTGAATAAATTTGATTATACTACCATTATTGGAATTATTAAATTTACTCCCTAAATAATTTTTTTAAAATGTATATCATAATTCCTAGTGACTGATGTTGAAATAGATTTAGATATGAGTAAATGAAAAAATGAAAAAATTGTCACATCACTTAATATAATTGAGTAGGAAAATTTAGAAAGTCTAGCAATGCAAATGAAAATGAAGCTTAGTTAATGGTTGGTAGGCTGGTAGGTCCAAAAGCTACAGACCAACCAGAAGAAACCTTGAAGCAAAATTCATGCCCTTTGGGATGACAAATGCCCCCTACGACTTTGTATTCTATAGAAAACAAGTATTTTGTATTTGGTTTCATAGTGGGTGGTCGTTGTTGTAAAATACTACTTAATTAATATTGCATTCCAAAAACGGTTCTCAAAAAGTGTCATTCAACACTTTTTTTTTTTCTTGGCCACCTGTCTTTAAACACTTTCTAGGCAAGCACACTTCGAGCTTTTTTGGGTTGTCTTCACTCCTCACTCATCGTATTGTCAACATGTATATTCAATGACTCCAAAATAATATTTAATAAATTAGAACAATAAGTATTCTAAACTGACTTACGACATGGTTTTACTATTCATTGGATTTGTACAAGGGTAGCTTGATGAAAATCAAGATATAAGAATTTTGGTGTTCATTTTAGGTTTGAAATTTACCTTTTAGAGTACTGCGTTTTGTATAATCTTAACTAATTATATTTTATACCATAATATTAAAAAGGTGATACAAAATATAATTATGTATTTTTGTATTATGTATTATGTATTTCCTTTTACTTGTTCATTCCATGGCATCAGAATATGCCAAAATCCTCAGCTGCAAATATTAATGGGTTCACCATTCAATGTCAACCTTTCTAGAACTCCCCCTAAATGAACAGCCAACATTAAACATAGAAAAATATAAATTGAAAAAAGACAAGCATAGCTTGTTCCAAATTCATCATTGACCAACTACTACTAGGCATCTCCTTAGCCCAAAATTAAAATGCAATAAGACTAATCTAATGTAGATGGGTTATCCAATCCAACGAACTGCCATTAATGTATAGGTTATAAGTATTAAATTACCAAAAACCAGGGGCGCTGCTTGATTTTTTTTTCACACTGTTTTTTGCTTCCAATTTCCATTTCAGTTTGTTACTTTCCCACTAATTAGGGTTGCGTAAAAAGGATCATCAATGACAAGCAAAATGCCTCTGGTTTTGTTTTCACTTTTCATGATGGGTGTTAGAATTACTGAAACCATTATGGTCAAAAAGAGAAAGGACTTTGAGTTGGTTTTTTTTTTGGGTCAATAGTTGGAGTTGGTTGGGGACTTGGAGCAAAACTTTAATGTTTATTATCAGGGTAGGGAAGCAAATTAAAAAAATTGAGCTTTCAATATGAATTTAATAATGTAAATAAATATATAAGAAGACCTATAAATTTAGGGCCCGTTTGTTTCACCTTCTTAACAGGGATTGGCTTAGTTAAGACTCTAAGCCCATGTTTGGTGAGAGTGGGATTAAAAAAAGAGGGGCTTAGTGAATCCCCTCTAACTTAAATGAACCTTCTTAGATAGGCTTAGTGAAACCCATGAAAAAGTGGAGGATTAGCTAAGAACCTCTGCCTTGCCTCACCATCGTCACATGGAGCCTCACCATCATCACCGAAAATATGATCTGGATCAGCTCAACACCGAAGTCGGAGCCGTCCTCGCCGTCATCCGTCGCCGTCCGGTGGACCCCCACACCCACTGCTTTGCTATTGGAGAAGACAGCATCGACCCATCTCTTCTCCAATCCCTAAAATCTCTGCGCGCTCTGATCTTCAACCCCCAACAAGAATGGCGGACCATCGACCCGTCCATCTACCTCTCCCCATTCCTCGACGTGATCGAAAGCGACGACGTCCACGCGGCCGCCACGCGGGTCTCCCTCTCGGCCACCCTGAAGATCCTGAAGCTGGGCGTCTTCGACGAGAAGACCCCCGGGGCCAAAGACGCCATCAACCACGTCGTCACCACCATCACCACCTGCCGGCTCGAGCGGACCGACCCGGTCTCCGAAGACGCCGTCTTGATGAACATTCTGCACGTTCTGACCGCCATCATGAACCACCGCGCCTCGGTTTTGCTCTCCGATCAAGCCGTCTGCACCGTCGTCAACACATGCTTTCATGTCGTGCAGCTTTCGACGAACCGAGGGGACTTGCTCCAGCGAAGTGCCAGGTACACAATGCACGAGCTGATCCAGATCATATTTTCAAGATTGCCTGAAATCGAGGTCAGGGACGATGATAATGGCTCCGAAACTGATACTGAAGATGCTGATGATGTTGATGGGAATTTGGATTCTGGGTATGGAGTTCGATGTGCGGTTGATATATTCCACTTCTTGTGCTCTCTGCTTAATGTGGTTGAAGTGGTGGAGACAGATGGGCATACAGTGCAAACAGCTGATGAAGATGTGCAGCTTTTCGCGCTGGTTTTGATTAACTCGGCGATCGAGTTGAGTGGGGATGGAATTGGGATGCATTCGAAGCTTTTGAGGATGATGAAGGATGATCTGTTTCACCATTTGGTCCACTACGGAACCAGTTCGAGCCCTCTTGTTTTTTCCATGATTTGCAGTACGGTTTTGAATATGTATCACTTTCCAGATCATATTTTTATCTGAGATTTCATTTGGTTGTTGTAATTTTATGAAGTGGGTGTTAAATTTTCTATCTTTTTGGTTATTTGGGATTTCATTTCTGGTTTGGGATTCAAATCTGTATCTCCACCTTGTTAGTCCTGCACTACACCAAACATAAAGGCAGTTCTTAGCTAACTTAGTCCATGCCAAGCTAGTCCATGCCAGTCCCTATAAATAATCCATGCTAAGACAGTCCTGTGAAACAAACGAGGCCTTAGGGGCCTTTGCCATTTTGAAGTTCGAAGCAGTTGTCTCAATTTGTTTGTTCTTAAGAACATCTCTATCTATCACGATATAAAAGAGATGGACAAATATATAATATACACTAATAATTATCCTAATTTTTGATTATCAACTTATGTGATTTTTTTTTTTTTTTGGCTAGGGAATAATAGCCTCTCATTAATGATGTGATATATATATATGTTATGGAGAGAAAACTTTTTTATCTCTATAGTGATGTACTGATGTGGCATCACAAATGTGAGAGAGAGATTTGAGACATTAAAATTTGGGGATTAATCCTCCTCTCTCATATGTGTGAATGTGTGAGGGACGTCACTATGAGATAATGAATCTTTTCACATGATATAATTGTTTTCTTATTTGTTAATTGTTATGAGTAAACAAGGTGCAAAATGAATCTAATTATGAACCAATGAAAAACTATATTAATTTTTTAAGAGGAAATTACAGATTTAGTCCAGTTATTTTATACCTAGTTCAATTTTGGTCCACAATCTTTTTTAAGTTCTGTTTTGGTCCACTAAATGTTCCACTTGTTCAGTAAAGGTCCATATTTGTTTTCTCAAATTTGGCATGCTTTTTATCCTATCAAATCTCACCCAAATTCAGCTAACATATACTTGTTTTAAAGCTATGTATTTCTTCTTTACAACCATATAAAAATCATTCAAATTGGAGTTCTAAAACTCAAGATAATTGACCCCAAAGTAGGGTACCCGAAACTGCCAATTTTTCAAACTTCACCCAATCTCAATTCTTTTAGATTATAATACTCCAAATTTGTTTTTATGACTAAGAAATGATGAAATATAACTTATAGTTCAATTATAATTGAAGAAAACACAACCCAAAGGATTTAAAGTCACAAATCTGGACCTTTATTGAACAAATGAAACAATTAGTGGACCAAAACAGAACTTAAAAAAGATTATGAACTAAAATTGAACTAGGTATAAAATAAGTGGACCAAATCTGTAATTTCCTTATTTTTTTAAAATGTAAAATACTACTAAATCGGTTGAGATCTAAAATATTAGAAAAATAATTGATATGTTTAGTAATATTTAGTGCATAGATGATAGACCCAAAGCATAAAAGCTTTTGTCGTTAGGTTGGGTTGGATAGGGTAGAGCCGTAGAGCAGAAGAAAGAAAGCCTTGTAATGAGTTATGTCTGCTGAGAGATGTGACCGCAAAGTCTGCAATGCATGAATGGAAATTTATGGAATGCGGGTGATGAGATTTGACACAAAACTCACTCAGTGAATGTGCTTTTGGTATTTTTGCAGATCTGTGGGCCTTGTCTGGTTTCCAAATTATTGGGCCCCCATAATAATGCCTTATAAAAATGGGAATTAGATGCTTTAAGGCTTCAGCAGTGAGGCCATTATTCCTCTTTTTCTCACACGTGTCCCTACCAGCATAAGGGTCTAAAACACATAATCTTTGGATATGCTGCATGTACATATCCCATATGATTTATTTTTTATTTTTTTAATGTTTGGCTGCCATCGATCAATCGGTTTCTGTTCATTGCTTACATTTTAAGATTTAAAAATTTAATTCTTAGATTAAATGGCTGGTTGTATGGGTGATTGGCTTACGGTTAGTCCTTTTTAGTCATTTTGAATAGGGGCAAAATTGTCACTGAAAAAACATTGAACATTGGCTGTATTGATTCATTTTTTCTTGATAGCCAGTTGCATTATTAAGTTCCATAACAAAAATTATTACCAAGCTCTCGGTAGCTATATTTGTATTTGTTAATTGCAACGTTAATTGACTGTACTTGTAGTTTCAACTTTCAACATTGTAGCTAAATTTTTTTAAAATAAACATTGCAGCTACATTATATATTCACAATAAAAAAAAATCCTAATATTGAATCTTCAACCAATAAACTTCTTAAAACACACTATAAAAAAACCTAATCAACCTCACAGATATTAAAATTCAATAAAAAATCAAGAAAAAAACCAAGTGGTAATTATAGATGCATATACAGCTCAATAACAAATGTAACTCCCAAGTACTTGATGGTCTAATTTATGTTGACTGACACGCTTAATATGTAGGAATTGTCCTTTAATTTAATTATATTATTGACTATATTTATGATTAAGATTTTTAATTGTCTAGTAGTATGGAGTAATGAACTTAAGAAAAAAAAAGAAGGGTTTTTTTTTCATATTTAGTACCTAAAGTTTGACCCTTGTCTTAATGTAGTACTTAAACTTTTATTTATCCCAATTGAGTACCTAAACTTTTATTATGTGTCTAATAGGTACCAAAATAAATTTCTGTTAAAATTGTCAACAAATGTTAGGGGCGATATAGTCACTAAAAAAATTATATTTTAATTATTTTCTTTATATGTTTAAAATTATTTAAAAAACAAAAAAACAAACAAAACACAACAAACAAAAAAACTAAAAAATTATAATTAAAATATAATTTTTTTGAAGTGAACATATTGTCCATAACTTCTGTTAACAATTTTAACAGAAATTCACATGGGTATTTATTAGACACAAAATAAAAATTTAGATACTCAATTGGGATAAATAAAAGTTTAAGTATCACATTAAAACAATAGTCAAAATTTAAGTACTAAATATGAAAAAAAACCCAAAAAAGAATGGTATTTGATCATGGCCCATAGTCCAGTTGAGGCCACTGTCTCAATGACGTTGTTGGGCCTTTTCCGAGTAGTTGAGGCCCATCATCTTACCCGCGTGAGACTGTCTTTGCTGAGACAGAACCTTGAGTAAGTCCTGAGTGAGAGATTGAGAATGGCGGGTGGTGGAGGGAGCAAGAAAATATTGGTGGGTTTGGTGGTGGTGATGTTTTTAGGGGTTGCTGTGTACTTGAGGCTTTGGACCATCGATTATAACATTTCTTCTGATGACGCCGAGCTCTTAAGGTTTGCTTAACTTCCCATCTTTTCTCTTTTTACTTCAAATTTGTTTAAGGGGTTCAAATTTTGAGGAATCCGTGAATGAATGAATGCTAAAATTAAGCTCAAGTGTTTACGTTACTTTTCATTATAGACTTTACAGTTATTAATGGTACAACTGATATCAGTTGTGGGAAAAGACAAAGACTCTATTCTGTTTCTTTGGCTAATTGATGATCAATCCTAATTTCTTAGATTGGGTCATATGTTTACACTTTGTACTATATAATTTTACATATACCCTTTAATTTCCAGAGCTTAATCTGTGAACAAATGATATTAATATTGCCTTGGAATGAAATGGGATTTCCAGTTCTGGGTTGGTTTTTGTTTACATAATAATATGTGAATTTACATATTCTTTTTATTTTGTTTAAATTGTTTGTTACTGAATTATATATTTGTTCTCTCAAAATCTTGTAGACGACAATTCGACCTTGCTAATCGGGAAGCAATGGATGAATCTGCTGAGTGGAGGCTGAAATACGATAATGAAGCAGAAAGGGCTACCAAGTGTATGAACGAACTCAAACAGGTCCGCACCATATTTACTTTCCCCTTTTGAAAACTCTTTAATAATTTGTGTGAGAATGTGGAGTGTTGTCCCACATTGGAAAATTATAGCCTTGCATAGTCCCTTATAAGGAGTTGAGCCTCTCCACCTATTGCTAATTGGTTTTGGGTTGGATGCTCCAGTTTCCTTCAATTTGTTCAACAATTAGAGCTTCATTTATGTGTGTAGTATTGACTGCATGCTATCGGTTTTTTACACTAATCTCATTGTAGCTAATGTATACTTAGTGTGGCAAATCAATTCCCATATGAACTTAGGAGTGTGACTTTGCATGCATAGATTCCTAAGGATGTTGGAGCAAGATTTAGTCTTTCAAAATGATATGTGCCCAAACCCCAATAATGATTGAAACCACTTTTAAAAACCAAAAAATATTACAATTTTTTGGTCAAAAATTGTAGAAGCGCATTTGGGGCCAATCTTTGGAAGGGCATCATTGAGTTGAATAACTTGTTAAGTAATGCATCAGTCTAACAACATGATCTTGTCAAGTAAATCATTAACCTTTTCCTTTTTATTGGTTTCCTGTGCTAAAACTGCTGGTTTGGCTTGTAGTTGGCTTTCATATAATATTCACTTGCACTGCGCCTCTCACTTGCCAATACTAATAATTTTTAAGCTCATTCCTGGCCTGGCCACCAGTCAAATGATTGCTTTAAACATTTCTGTGTAAATTATGCACTAAAGGGTGGTAAAGCGGATTCCTTCATAGCCATCATATTGGCTCAAGTTATAATACTAGGGGTTTTAGCTGTTAGAATGGATGAGGGCCATATATCTGTTTTGGCATTCAATATGCAGGCTTATTCTTATAAGCAACAATAGACATGCACAGAATTTGGATCCTTTGTCTTTCCCTCCATTCTCATGGTAGATTAGAGGTCTGTTCTGTGCCTGTCATCCCTTTGTGGACTGATTAAGCATGTCTTCTTGACAGATAAAGGAGTCTTTTGAGGATGGGAATGCTGCTGGCATCAACCAGAAATTGGTGATGCTACAAAAGGTGATCTTTTTTCTCTAAGTTTCAATACGCGACTCTTTAATATAAATATTCTCATGATGTCCCATAACTTCCTTTTCCTCTCACATTTGTACTTTTTCAATGTACATTCACTTCATTCAGCTCTTGGTAAACCTGGATTAGGGAGCTCAGTGTAAACCATGCTGTCAATGGCTTGCTCTTATTATCAAATACCATTTTGCTACAATCAATTTATGTTACGCACCCAAAAAATTTGTATTCACTGCAGGCTTTGATTTTACATCAAAATTTTGTCTCCCCTTTTTTTTTTTTTTTTTTTTTTTTTTTTTCTCCCACTGGTTTTGAAAGGAAATGGTGCTAGGTTGTTAAAAGTTCCTTTAGGTTTGAGTCTCGTTCTTTTTCTTACAACTTCTGAAATTCCAGGAAAATATGGCCTTGCTTGAACAGGTGGAAGCCTTGAAACAAGAGCTTGAGACTGAGAAGCTGAAGTGCAGCTTGCAATAGGTTATCTGATCAAGGGTCCAAAATTTCATCACAACCAAATTTAACTCATTTTTCATTATTGTCCAATCTATATGCTCTTATCCAAGAAACTAATTTCATGAGCACAATCTGCACTTTGTAAGTTTGCAGCTTCCAGTGGTTACTTAACCATGAGCGAGGCACTCTTGATTGTCTATGTGAGATGCATGTTCCCCCTTACAGCTCTTAACTGTGCTGCTTTCCAGGAAACTGTGAGGCTCTCATAAAATGGCTGCCCTGTTCTCCTAGGAATATACAATGTTTTTCTCCACCACCATTTTCTTCATGCTTAGGAACAAATGTAAATTGCTCAACGTTGCTGTACATTTCCTGGAAGAATTCCTTGTGCTAATAGATTTTCATGAATTTTAGAGCCAGTAATTCATTTAATTGAAAGATGTGAAATTTTGGATTTCTGATTGTCTGTGGCTCGTATTGTTTTATGTAAAATGTCTCTTCTTTCAATTCTTCTTGGTATATACTAATAGTGGGTGTTGTACATGGCTGCTCCTTCCAGACCTGGGAAAATCTTTTGAACTCTGAAAGTTTACAGTTTTATTGACCAAAATATATTGTCCATTTCTTACTAGTTTAGCTTCTGCTATAATGCATATGGTTGCTAGTTTACTTTCTTCTCTTAGGACATCGTTGCTGTCCTGCTGGACAGTACATGTCTGCGCCTGTATGGAAATTTATCAAGCTTTTATGCGCGCATGCATTGTTTTATTTCTTTTGTTAAGTCAGATTTTGTAGAAAAGACGGAGAACAATACTGTAGACAGAGTTTCTTCTGGGAAAAGTATTATTATATGCTAACCATGCTGAGACAGAGTTTCATAGATGGTATTATATTTCTTTTGACATTGATATTTCTATATATATCAATTACTAGCTAGATCATACTCTCCTAGATGGTAGTGAGGGCCACATCTTTGTGCCATTCTTTTTTGAACTTGTTAAGCAGAACTAATCTCCATCTCTGGTGGTTGTGGAGCAGTCAGGTTCTGCAGGGTTGGTTTTGAGGTCATTGAGAAATCTTGTTATTGTCTGTACAAATACTTCATTGTCTTCATGTTCAGTTGGGGGTGCAGGGGCAGCTGTAGAACTCTGTCATGCATGAACCAAAAGAATAAACGTAAATGAATTGCATATATGCATTGCATGCACATAAGTAATATTTAAAGATGACTGGAAATTAGTTCAGGGGTTTTACGGAAGATACCCTTCGTCGTTTAGGCAGTCTGGTCCTGGTGTCCATCATCTCAATCAGCTCATCAAACTGCAAGAACAGAAATTCATCCCAATAGTTATGTGCCATAAGAAACTAAAGAGTGCTTCTATTCATGTCATTCCAATTGCACAATATACTCGCTCCAACTCTTTTTTTCTTGTGAAACTACCTATTTTACCCTTAATAAAAGAAAATAAAAGCTAGAAAATAAAATGCATATGAAATCATGATTAATAAACATGGTCCAAGTTTAGATAAGGGAAAAAGAAATCTAGTTGGTTGAGGTACACATTGCATAATACCTGTTTTACAATTTTTTCATAGTTGCTTGCACACTGGTACAGCCTTCTTTCCTCCTCAACTTCCTTATTAGACATATTCCAACCCTCAAGGCCTTCTCTCTTTGGTACAAATTGCTAAAGATTAGAGGAAAGGTTGGAACATATATATAGTGATTGTGAAGATCCTCCAGGAGCAGTTAATAGCATAAGAAAGCCTATGGCCGTTACCAACTGTCTTGGCTCTTCTACGCAGACAATACAAAAAGTGAAGATGAAAAAGATGGTTATCTCTTGCTTGCCATCTCTCTTCTCCTTTATGCTTTCAAACGCTAATCTCGTGTTCAGATGAGCCCGTCAAAGTCACCCTTATAATCCTCATTCCTCACTCTTAAACACGAGAAAAATTATCACACTTACCAAATGAGGGAGTTGTACATATCTAACAGACTAACACTGTAACTACTTTCCATATATAGTCACCGCCCAGAAAATACAAAATAAATAGATTCTTAGAAAGCTATAATAAATAAATTCTTAGAAAACTACAAAAACTATATTTTATTTACCCAAAATAAGAAAAAATTCTGGACGGCCGGTAGAGATTTTTTTTCTTCAGGGTTTGCTCCATTACTAATTTCAGAGAAAAGCAGAATCATGTGGTTCTTGACCTAAGAAATGCCTTCCATGACCTATGGAACAGAGCAGCAAAACGGAAGAACATGCAATCCGTGAATTATGATTATTTTATCATTTAAAGCAAAAGCTATTGGTTGTATTTTGCCGACTTGTCTTCTTTCACACCTGTTGCATGTCAACCCTCAAAAAACTGAAACAAATTCCAACCCTTTTATCATTTTTCAACACCAGCCGTAGAAGCTATAACTGATCACATGATAATCTGCATCACCCTTTCACTAAAGTTGATCTACAAAGCATATGCAGCCACATAATGTACTCAGGCATCTCCATTTGGAACCTACAAGCTTGGACTGCAGCAATTTCTAAAGCTGCTTTCAAATGAATGTCTCACTCAGATAGCATTTGTGTCTCAGACACATGCTAGGGCCTAGGCCATGACTCATGAGTGAGAGATTATAGCTTCTATGAACTTTAAAACCAATAGGAAAATGCTTTTGGAACAACAAAACTAATGTAACGAATTTTGTTGTAACGAGAAAAGAGTGAGGCCCCCATGAAAATCATTTGAATGATGCATCTTGGTTTGTTATGAAACTCAAGCAAAATATGGATTGGTATTACTTTCTAGTGTATCACTAATTCACTACAATCACATGACACCACAATGAGGAAAAGGATTCATAATAGAAACAAAATCCAAAATTATACAGATCTCCTTGTTAAAGGTTATTATTTGATAATTCTAAATGTATTTTTACCTCAATAAACTCTGGAAAAATGTTTCTATGTACAGAATAAGAGCAAAATATCCTGTAAAAGCACAGCCATTAAAAGGGCAAAAAATCGTGAACATGAGAAGACTCAGCTCACTGACGAATTCTCCCTTGCCGAGTTTCATTGAGAAGCCAGAGACCAAAAGTTTAAAAGAAAGGATGGTGACACAGCAAACCAACTGATGTAAGCCATAGCTGTCGCAGTCTCGAACCTTTTGCAGTGGTTCACACCACATTTGTTAAGATCATTGGCGATGAGTACAGTAATTCCAGCAGAAGCACATGCGGCAGCAAATGTAAGAGTGGACGTGATCTGCATGAAAAAATTGAAAACAACACCCATATATTTGTAAGCAGAGGATGGACTTTCTGAAGCACCAAGTTCTACTTTCCAACTTCCAAACAATGGATATTTGCACAAGTACATATTAACCAAGCATCTCATTAAAAAATGAATGAAGGACCAATATTAAGCGATCTCTGATTAGAAATGAAGGACTAATATTAAGCGATCTCTGATTAGAAATGAAGGCAACACATTTTGGCAAAAGCCAGAAGGGACATCTGTCAATGTCACATGTGGGAAATGGTGGTGTGGAACCAGAGTGACCCAGTTAGGGATCAGTTTTTCACAATGCTTCAAGTGGTCGTGCACAGGCTGGGACTGTGAAACTTGTCTAGGATTAAGCTTGGAATTAAGAGAAATTAGGCTGAATCATAACGGGGACCTAGAAGTGGTCATTGGTACCAAGAGGTTCAACAACCATAATAATATGTATGGTGTTATATCTCTACGGCCACAACATGCTACCACTTTGAAGAAATGAAAGATCAGAGGAGGAAAGACAATGTTCACAATCAAGATAACGACAAAAGAAAAGATACTTGAGCACATTAAAGGCTCGTAGAAACACTTAAAACATTGGACAAATTTGTGACACTTTTCTTAAAAGAAACAATGCAAGATTGCGACTTCGGAGGATGAGTTGTTGTCCATCACTCAATGAGATACAATGACCAACCAATATTTTAACAAGGTAGCGTTTCTATGTCGAGAAATATCTTTATTAGATCCTACTACTAGTATTTCAAAATCTAAAATGGGAAGAATAACTGTCCAGAGGCTAGAGACCCAAACATGAAGGTTTCATTACTGTTGCATAGGGTTGGGCAAATCTAACCTTATTTCATTGCACAAGAAAGGTAAAGACAGCAAGCTAGTTGGCTATTGTGATGCTGATTATGCAAGAATCATGGCATGGACCAACCAACTACTAAACATATTTTGTCAGTCTTGGACAGAGTAGTGTCCTGGTGTAGTAAGAGACAACCAGTAGTAACTTTATCAACTACGAAGGCAAAATATAGAGCAGGAACTATGGCATTGCACAAAAGTACATGGTTGATGCAGTTCATTGACAATGCAATGCCACTCTACAACAAATTTGATCTCTTAGTGGTCTGTTTAGTTTCAGTAATCACACGTGGACCAACCATGTAGAAGTACATTATCATTATGTTTTGAGAAAAGGTGTTACAAGTAAATATGGATTATATGAAGACAAACAATCAAGTGGTGGACTTGTTCACAAAAGTACTCAACACGACCAAGTTCATAGAAGTACCCGAGCAACTCAATATGACAAATAGAGCAGATGTGAGAGAGTCAGTGGTAAGAGGGAGTGTTAACAGTCACCATTGCCACTCTCTTTCTCAAATTATCAAGACTTCTCTCTCTTTTCCGGATCATCTCTTCTTATAATTCTGCTTATGCTTAAGTCAGTGAAAGTGTGAGTGTGTTTGCACAAGTGTCTTAGTTTGTGTAAATGTGTGTATATTTTACTTGTGCATTTTCAATGTGCAAGTTATCTACAATTTGTCACCCCACCATGTGTTTTGTTGACAATGGATTTTCATGCATATCAGAAGTAGAAAATTTTACTATCCACACAATGGTATATGGATAATTGAATGTAGCACATGCTAACAAAAAAACTAGTTAAAAAATGCATAAAATGGATGGAAAACCACTGTTATGCTATCTCCCAACAGAAATTAAATAAAACATTACGCCAGAAATCAACTTCTGCTCTGGATATCTACAGGAATCCCCTGAGATAAAGCACCTCCATCAAATTCGAGGAAACCCCAGAAGGGAAATCTCTCAATGTCACATTTGTAAAGGGTTGAGTGGCAAAGAGGCAATAGAATAAGGGTTAGCTAAATTTCTGGTGAAAATAGAAGCTCACATTCTACTAGCCAGTTTAGCAGACTTGAGCTAAATTTCCCATGGAACCTAAAAAGCTAATCAACAAGAATATCAGCATTGCATGTGCAGCTATGCAAGAAGAGTAGATGGGTTTGGATTCTTTATCTTAATTCTTACCCCATCTCCAACGGTGAAGAAACAGACAACCCTGCAGTTGCGCAAACTCCGTCTCACTGAAAGAGCATACACATCAACAATTGCCAGTGACAAGCTCCACACACATTGCAAGCTAACAGCAGCAACAAGGTAGCTGAAGCAGAAAAAACCAAAACACAAGAATAATTAAACCAATAAATACAAAATAAATTGTGAAACCATGATGTGGGTCCCACCCAAGAGAAGCTAGCAAGCATTACCAGAAGGCGGTGACGGAGGGGAAATCGTTGGTGGTGGCCATGACGGAGAGCGAGACGGAGGCGAAGACGAACTGGCAAAGACGGAGGGCGAGGCCACCTGGCGTGCCGGGCATGCCTTGGACGTCCTTCATCCTCACTCGGAGTGGGTCCTGGGCCGCCGGGTCGGTCATGGGTGGGGCCTCCACCGGGTGGACCATTGGGCGGCTCACGTTCATCGCTCTCTCTCTCTCTCTCTCTCTACAGTCTACACTCTCACTCTCACTCTCACTCAGCAGACAGCGATTTTAGAACCATCCCATCCCTCTCAACAAGAATCAAGATTCCTGCTTTTTCAGCTGAATTGGTGTTTGTTTGGTGAAGGAATGGAAGGGGATGAGGAAGAAGAACCCGAATCACAAATGGATGGAATTGATGGGTTTTGTTGTCCAGTTCTCATCATCAGTCATCAGTCATCTGTCATGTGTGGCAGTGTGGCGTGCTGCTCTGCCTGACTCGGTGATGAGTGAGTGGAGTGACCCAACAACACTTTTGATGTTGGTGACTTGGTGCACCAATTGCAACGGGTCCTTTTTCCCCATATGCCAATTACATAATGCTTCTTTTTAACTTACACTAAGTGACTAACTAGTATTATCATAACCATAAGGGATTAATGTCAATTTAATATCATATTTTTTCAATTTTGTCAATTAAAGTTATTCAGTTTATTTACACACTTTTCATCCAAAGCTCTATTTGCATATAACTATGTGCCAATCACGTGCCCTTTTTTTTTTTGGACATAATGGTTACTCTAAACTATACTATAAATTCACGTGCGTAAATTGATTGAACAATCTCAATTAGAAGTGTGTAAATTGACTGAATAATCTCAATTAACACAATTGAAAAAGTCTAAGGACTAAATTTTTCAAATTAAAAGTTTTGGAACTAAACTGATATAAGTATAATAGTCTGAGGACCAAATTGACATTAATCTGTAACCATAATAATATTGTTTACCTAAGAGAGAATAAACTTTTGATTAACTTATCAAAGAGTTAATTACATATACCACCCCCAAACTATATAATGTTTGACATGTTGCCCTTCATACTACATATTTTGATATTTTACCCCCAAAATCGTTAAAAAATTAATTTCTCCTTTAGTTGTGCATATGTAGCCTTCTGTTTAAGGGTATTTTCGTGTTAATTATCAATTTAAGCTGAAAATGAGAAGAAAAAAATGACCGTAAGGTAGAAGGTCATATGGTGCCAACGTGGCGCCACATGTGGTTAACTAACAAAATTTTTTTTTTTAACAGTTTTGGAATAAAGTCTTTAACCGAAATTGAGTTTTGAGAATAGTGTCAAAAGTTTTAATTAAGAAGGTAAAATGTCAAATAGGATATAATTTGAAGATCATATCTATAATTAGTCTTTCATAAAATCTCTATGCGTGTGGGACAAGAATAGACATGAAACGAGGGAGAAGGAAGGAAACCAAGAAGAGAGGGTGGAAAGTAGACTTGTAGTCGGCGAGGGCAAGACCGTCAAAGATTTGAAAAGACCATAAAGCCCCTGAGAGTCGTATATTAATCTTGCTTGAATTGTCTCTGGGTCTCTCAGTTGGTTTAGGGTTAGGTTGATCATTCATTGAGAATCGAAGATGATCGAGGTGGTGCTCAACGATCGGCTGGGGAAGAAGGTGAAGGTGAAGTGCAACGAGGACGACACCATTGGGGACCTCAAGAAGCTGGTGGCCGCTCAGACGGGTACCCGCTCCGACAAGATTCGGATCCAGAAGTGGTACAATGTCTACAAGGACCACATCACTCTCAAGGACTACGAAATCCATGACGGCATGGGCCTCGAGCTCTATTACAACTGAAGGTTTGGGTTCTCTTCGATTGCGTCCACTCTCATGCTAAATTTCTTATCTTCATACTCAATTTTTGCAATTCTGTGGATATTTTAAGGTTTTTAATTTATTGGGCGAATTGGGTTTTTAGGGTTTGCCTATCTTACTTGATTTGCTAGTTCTTAGTTTTGGTTGTGCCCCAAAGAAATTGGGTTCTGTGGCTATGGCTAGCTCTTAATAACCTTGTCGAATTTTAATCATTACTAGTTCTAATTTTGGTTGCGCCGCTAAGAAATTGGGTTTTATGACTATGACTAATTCTTAATTTCCTTGTCAAATTTAAACATTACTAGTTCAGAATTTTGGTTGTGCCGCTAAGAAATTGGATTCTATGGCTATGACATAGTGAAGCAAAGCTAAATAGTGCATATTTCTGGTAAACTCTAAGCTAATTGAAAACTGGAGTTACCCACTCTTCAGTTTAAGCCTCTCTGCCGCACCTTACAGATGGCCTGTACTTTCTTATCTCAGAAACCCAAGTTAGTACTTAGTAGCTTTTGTATGCTTGTATCTAAACGTTTTGGACCAAAGACCATCATCTCTTTGCATGGTCCTCCTGGCTCCAACTAGCCTTGCTCAAGAGAGGTACTGTACATAAACTGTATCCCTTTAATTGCCAGACCACCCTTTTGCTTTTGGCCGCATACACCATCCCATTCGTAAGGTGAATTTTGGACATGGTAAAAGAGCTTCCCCAGAAAAACTGCGTATTTATCTTGTCCTAGGACTTCAAACTTATGTGTTTGCATTGTGTAAACTGGAATTTGAATGTCATCTCCTGCCACAACTTTTCTTTCAAGAACCTGACTACTTTGAACTTTCTCAATGACTTCCTTATAACTTTCCGTTGTCATTCTAGAGTGGATCGAAGGAACTCCTAAATACTTCCCAAGGTTGTTGGTTAGGGGAGTCCCACAAATCTCCTTTTCAGTCCCTCAACTAATGTTGGGAGTGCAGTACAACTTTAATATTTCAAAGTTAATTCATGTCCCGATGCTGTGCGTCTACTAGCTTATGTAAATGATGCTCTATTTGTGCATGTTTTCAGAGTGGTTATTTCGTAACAGATTTGATTATGTTGGGTTATTGGGGTTTTGGTTGTGTTCAATTGTTAATTATATACTGGACTTTTTAAAAATCTGGCTTAGTTTAATAGTGCAAGTTATTTCAATATATGCTCATTAAGGCAGTTAGAATTTTCTGATAGTAGAAAATCAACCAGGCTCTGTTGAATTTTGCCTGCATCACTCAATAGTTTCTCTGTAAATAAAAATGCTATTTGGTCGAGAATTTATCATCATTCATCCAGGCTGTTTCTGCCTAATGGTGATGATGAAGGTGCATTCCAAGCTTTCTTCTTCTTGTTTTTGAAGTTTCAGAATATTAACACATAAATTTGTTTGTTTTCAGGTGTTCCCTTCCGATAACAATGCACTGGCAGTGGGGCTAATGTCTAGTCTCTTAAGAGGTGGTGTTGTATGTACTGAAACCCTAGGATGGTGCAGATTATATGTTTCTAAAAACTACTTGCTTATGAAATGCTTGGGCTGTCTATATCTAAATGTCAACTTAATACATTTGTGTTGGATGAATTTGCTTTGCACCATCCTAGGATGGTGCAGATTATATGTTCCCTATTTGCAGTGGTAGTAATGGTGTTGTAACGCAACAACCCCTAGGATGACACAGCTTATATATATTTCTGAAAACTACTTGTTGATGAAGTGTTTCGGCTACCTATATCTCAGTGTTAACTTCATATATTTGTGTTGAATGAATTTGCTTTGGAGTGGTACTAATGATGGTCTGCGGTGGTGATTATGCATAATGTATATTTGTTTGTGGCATCAGGTTTCAGAGTTTAGCTGTTAAAATCCTTGAGCTTGATGCTGTATTATGCTCGTCCCACTGAAAATAAGATTTCTAAGTAATTTTTGTTAAATTGCCAAACCTAGTAGAGGCCTGCTAATCCTGACAATCGTGTGACTCTCCAATCTTAACCGTCAATTTATGCAGAGCCTATTCCATTTGGTCACGACTCTCTTGCTTATCCCTATTTATTTTCTCACAAATTTTTAGCTTCCCACTGTCTTCTGGTGTAGCAAATACCAAACTCATCAATTGACACATCAGTTTTCTTTACATGTCTGTGCCAGCCGCCAAATTTAAAGAGAAAAACAAAAACATTTACTAAATGAATGGCTGGAGTAAAAGTGTAAAACTAAAGTGACACATCTCCATGTGGTTATGTGGATCTCATCTCCTTATTTTCTCAAGTGATATCTCATTTAGTCTACATCTTATTTGGTCACTTAATTTGGTCCAAATGGCATTACTTTAAAATTAAAATAAACCTCACAAACTGGGTGGCTAGGTAATCCCAATTATTTGTGAGTATTACACATTCGCAGTTCAGATTTTAACCTATCTTTGAATTCATTGAAAGAGATTGAACTTTGACCTATCTTAATTGAAAGAGATCGAACATTGACCAATCTTAATTAACTCGTTAACCCGTTTCCTCAACACTTTGTGCTATCATTTTCAAATGCATTATCTCTTGGTTATTTACTTGTAGCACTTAGTGCTATCGTGAAATTGATCAATCCACATGAGATGAGAATCATGAGACTGTGGCTTAACAGTAAGTGGACCCATGTGGAGATTTTGGCCCAGAAAAATACAGCCCAGCCTTTTTTAATGATGGGCCAATTCTGACCCATTTGTATTAAACCTGGTCTGTTGGCTAAGCATTAGCCCAAGGCAACATTCGAGGCCTCAGGCCCTCCAATGAAATTTCAACGACATGTCGCTTTCAGTGAGACGTGTACGTCATACATATGGAAGTCGGTGGGCAGAGATTGTGGGGACCACAGCACACGGGGGGCGTGGTAGTTCGCCACGTCATCAGAATCTCTGTCGTTTTAGGAAGAGACTTTGTTTTGGGGTAAAAGACGCGAACCCGATAGGGACCATAACCACTAACCAGAACACAGAAAAGTCAGGTATGCGGGTCCATAACTTATTTACTTGTACCGTAATAAAAGCCTCTTCAATTTGCAAAAAAGTCTTCCTTTTCTATTTTCAATTTTGTTTTTTTGCGTTAAATTCATGTTTTTAATTATGGATCAAATACCTATTCTCTACAAATATTTCAGCACCATTTTTTCTACGATTATAGTGGTTTTAACAACTATGTGATTACTCATCACATGATCACAATTTTGATATAAATGTTGTCACGAATAGATACATGGTATTTAGTCTCACTTGCGAACAAGATCATAATATTTTCGAAAGGTCTTTGTAACCAATGATAATTTGTTCATTCTTACAACTTAGGATTGGATTTCAAATAATTTTGAATAGTGAAATGTGATTGTAGACTCCAAATAATAAACCATGTTGACACTAGAATCGCAATATAAACAAAACCACTCACTAAAATACCGCAAGAAGTCAATATATTGATTTGCTTCACAGGAAATTGAGATTCATTCAAGTGATTCTTAAAACATTAGACTAGTTTGCCATATGTTTGAATTGATTGAAATTCTATATGTGAGAATTGTGCAAGTGAAGCTTCTTCATTTTACTTTATATTGTAGTTAACATTGGAAAAAATTTACATATCCCTATATTGTAGTGATGTGGCATCCCTTGAAAAGAGAGATAGAGACAAACGATAAGAGAAATAGAGAGAAAATAAGAGTGAAAGAAGAGAGAGAGTCAATAAGAGATGGTGGGGATACTATGTGGTATCACATAGGGGGATATGTAAGTTCTTCTTGTTAACATTTAATAATTTTGGAACTCAATTGAGTTTTTAATACGTCTAATTGTAATTGTGGAAAGAGTCTTAATGTAAACGAAAATCTCTAATATTGTAGGATTTGTTATTTTATAATTTTTGAAATTCTTAATTCTCAAAACAAATGCCCAAAGAGAAGAAGTTATCAAATGATCAAACCATATAAGGAATAAGAAAAACAGAAAAAAAAAGTCCACATATATGGCTGCAATTTTTTAGAAGAATGTATCAACCCATAGATTTTTTTTTTTTTTTTTTTTTTTGCCATAGTATCAACCCATAGAGTTAAATGGGTTAAAAAGAGAAAAGCCTTGTCAGCAATAATTCAGTGTTGAAACTTGAAAGCAGACAAAATAATGAGAAAGGAAAATGCCAATGGCAACTGGCAAATGACAACAAAGCCTAGTAATTCCTAAAGGGCAGGGTCAAATATGGGAGCAGAGCAGACACAGACAGTTTAGAGTTTAGACAACACTCATTCAATGTTGATGACGCACATGTCCCTTGTACAAGTGCGGAAGTGCCCCTTTTCCCGTTGCTTGGATCTCTCAAAAAAAAAAAAAAAAAACCCACTTCCAAAACTGACACTTCCTTGGCGTAATTCTAAAGTCAAGTAATCCCTAGGAGGAGGTCATGGTCACTGGTCTCTCATCTCATGGTCCCTCAGCTCATACCAATACAATATTGCTTTAGTTTATGATTTTATATATGGGATTGTGTTATGGTGCGGGCCAGTATGTCATATAGACAGTTGTGATTTTTGATGAATTTTGAGAGTACATCATTCAGAATGGAATATAATTTTCACTGTTAAATAGTAAAGTTTTGATGCAGATTCGTATGTCATATATACACAGTCATGATTCTTAGATGGATTTTGAGAGTATGATTTTCATATTGGATAACAAAGCTATGGTGCAGACCCGTATATCATACAAATATAATTGTAATTCTTAGATAAATTTGCGATTATATCATTAAAAATAGAGATAATTTTTACAGTTGAACAGCAAATGACATGTGATGTGGGGACTAAAGAAGGGCTCAGATATATGAATGTGTTTGTTTAATTGTCTAGGTAGAAACCATGCCATACTGCCATGTATGGTGGAGAAAGTGGGAACTGAAAACAAAGTAATTATAACCCAAAAATAAAAATAAAAACAAAGAAAGAAACAATGCTTTGGGAAGGGTTTTTGTCTCCCATTAATTCTTCTCTGTTTGTGCTTTGAGTCTTTGACCACCCCTTCATTATTTGACTATTTGCTTTCCCTTTCCCCTTAATATGGTATTCATCTATTGGGGTTGGCAAATTAAATGCCCCCCACTTGCACAAATTGAATGAGGCAACCATTTTTGTTGCTATGCCCATCTCTTGTAAAGGAGAGATGATTAATAACATTTATTTACCCTCCCTCCCAAAAAAAAAAATGTCAAAGCCATGTATGTTTTGTAATTTATGTAATTTGAGATAAAATGGGTTGATAGAAGTTTAATTTTCTTTATTAATAAGAAATAAATAAAGGGTAGGTAGATTTTTATTATTGGATAAGATATGCTTCAATTGAACCCGAATATTATATTAAATTATTGAATACATATTTCTTGACCTTCTATTCACTTTTCCATGTGTTATTCACATGCATTCACTTTTTTTTTTGGTGATACATTCTTTAGAATTTAGGTAGTTTTAAGATCATTATCACAAGGCTTGGGGCATATTTTCTAACAACATTTTCAAGAGAAGTATCAATCAAAGTGGTCCTCCAAAAAACATAGAGCATTAATTTCTCTACTAAAGAAAACATTTCTATCTTTTTCTTTGATCAATATGAAAAGAGTTTTGACATTGTTGAAAACACAGCTTTGGTTGGATTGGGTCTACCAAAGACTTATCCATCTGAGATTACCTGTGTTTGGTCCCTGCCTATATTGATGATCATGGTCACTACAATATATTATAAAACCAGCCCATAATTCAATTCAATTCTATATACAATATTATCGCAATGACACCACGATAAATTGAAATAACTAGCTGTGGGTCCGACCCGAAAAGTGGGCCACCGGGTGGTTACCCGTTACCGGATGCTGGTTCGCGGTTGGTAAACCGTAAACATAGTAATATATTTGGGAAGGCCCAAAACGACGACGTTACGTAATAAAATTGTGAAAATTGGGAAAGCAAAAGGAACAGCGCGGTCAACGAAACGGCGCAAAAGAAGCGAAAGTTTTTCTCTTACCAAGCTCTGCTGACGTGCGCCCGCACGTGAATCCATTATTGAGTGGAGCTCCATGTGGGGACCCGCCGGGTTCGCACGTGCGGCAGATTAAAGTCTTAAACAGACAGAATGTGTTTTGTGTTTGTTTTTTCCTTAGAGGAATTGGATCCTTTCTGCTTCGCCTTTGGCTTTGCTTTCCAGCTCCTTTGCTGCTGTTTTGTTTCTCCCCACGTATTAGTTATTGACTTTGTGTTTGACAATTTTTGTTTTTGCAATCCCCATAAAACATAAATAGGATTATTTTACTTCCAAGTTTCCAACTAGTAGTTAAATAACTTAAATCATATAATAATTTACTATAAAGTTAATATCCCATACTTTGTGGCGTCAAGATTGGGACAATTAGTTATTTATTTATTTATTTCTATACTTCTATCCAGTCCAATATTTGAGGCTTTAACTCCATTTTTCAGCTCAGAAAAAAAAAAAAAAGGTTTATCCTACATTCCTACCATATCAACCGACATATACTAAGAATTTTATGTTGCGGATACTGTATAACATGCGGATATGAGCATATTTTAAATTTGGATTTCAAATAAGGTCCATTGATTTTAACTACTAAATTTTAATAACTTTTTAGTTTAGGTACCAAAATTAAATAGTATTTTAGATTAGCTACTAGTTGAAAAGTCAAACAAATTAATAAAGTAAAAGGTATTAAAATTTACAAAGATTACATCACATGCTACTAGAATAAAAAAATAAAAATAATATTACATCACAAATATTACATTAATTTATACTATATTGTATTAAAAAAATAAAAAATCAATCCAGTCACAACTTAACTGTGACTGTCTTGGTAAATTGAAAAAGACAACTTACACCACTATACTATATATTATTTTGAGTAAAAGTATTGTTTTGACCTCTGTTTATACTATATTATAGTATAATTTCTCTAAAAAAAATTCAATTAAGTCACAACTTAACTGTGACTGTCTCACAACTTAGATGTGACTGTTGTTCAGTCACAACTAAATTTGAAGTTGTGAGTGTCGTACAGTCACAACTAAATGTGAAGTTGAGACTACATTAGCAATTTTCAAGATAATATAAAAGCCTCAAGGACAATTTTGTCAAAATTTTATAAATTTTAACTAACATTCATTATATATGGGCCAAAAGATAAAAATGTCAAATGGAAAAGGCTTAAATCAAAGAGGTCAACATATTTGTGACCTAATCTAAAAAATTACATTCAAAATTGGTAGTTCAATTGAAATATTATATGGTCTTCATGCTATACCAAAAAATTATTGAGATTTGGTATTTAATCCTAATTTTCTATTTCAAATAATGTGTCAATATTTTACTGATTTATATATTGTCTACTTTAAAGTTTATTTATTTTACATTAAGTAAAACATTTACATGTATAATGACACATCATTTAGGATACAAATTTAAATTTTTCAGCATTATCGTGGATACATTCATAACTCTTGAATTTAGATGAATTTATCTTTTTCACCCTAAAGTAAAGGTTGTAGATCTTTAAATTTGTGGGTACTATATATAAATTATATAATATATTTCACTAGCACTTTAAATGATCTTCAAATACTAATTCTAAGATTTGGTAACTTTTATGTACACATAAAAACACAGTTTTTCATCGTCCACACATTTTAAGATATAATTTTCGATACAAACATATTTAGATGAAAAATTTATAATTCAATAATGAAAAATGAATCCCTAAAAAGTTAAAAGTTCGAAATACACTTATATGGTAGAATTTTTTAACGAACAAACTTCATTTTCTTCAAATACATAGTGGCAGTCTTGTGGTAGCTGGGGATTCTTGATTATAATCCCTGAAAATCTGTGGTCGTGCAAAACGACTGATTCTCTCTAACAAACCATGAGAATTGGGATGATGATGAGAGGATTTAGTCAACTCACCTTGAAAACTTGTGTTTTATAACCTGATGGTGAACACTGATTAGACCTTTAACCAACTCCTTTTCTTGGTCATGCACGGAACCAACCCTTATTTTTTTGTTTTTTCTCTTTTTTCTATGATGCACACCTCCTCTTCTAAATTATACTTGTTTGAGAAGTAAGTTTGGGATGAATCCCTTTCTCATTGGTAATGACATTTGAGTGTCTTGAGAGAGAGAGGGGTTTCAAAAATTCATGCAAGAAAGAAATAAAAATAACAAGAAAATAAAGGACATTTTTGAATTCTTGATCCACCAACAACGAAGTTAAAAAGCAAAGCAAGGCATGGAAAATGCCACATACAATACTTTGCAATATGTGATGCTTACAACTTCATGAGACTAGGTATTTAATTGAAAGCAACAATGGGGAACACAAAAACAAACACTTGAAGTAAAAGAGACGGCTAGAATTACCAAGCAAAATGCATTCACTTCCTTGCAAGTTCAAACTACATATGGAAGAAGACAAATAGGAATTTCCTTCTACTCAAACTCTGTTCCTGTCTATCTAATGTACATGTTCACTCAATTAAGCTTGCCTTCTTAGAAGACTTAATCCATTATCAAAAGGCTTTAAGTACATAATGCCAACTCCTACAAAAAGGGGGGAAAAAGAAGGGAGAAACCTGAAAAAAGCCAAAACCAATAAAACTACTGAGCAAATGATGATATTGTAATCAAAGTCTTAAAATCTAAATGTTCCTTTCTTGGACAAAAGGAAGAAAAATTAAGAAACTCGAAAAGTTTTAGATTGGAAGCTTGAAAATTGGATCAGAGCGGCTTCTCCCGCAAACTTCAGGAAGGGTAAAAGGTCAGCATTGGAACAGAGGATTTTATCAACCAGCTGTACAATTCAATAAGGGGTTTCATCTTTTCTTTCTTTACATTCCTACATTGTTGCTGCCTGAATCCATTAGAATCGTCAATCTTCTTGCTGTTTTCATGAAGTCACTGCAACTTCAACAATAAATTGATCAACATATTACCTTACAAACCATTCATTTAATAAGTAAAAGGTAATTAATTATATATTACAAGAACAATGGGAGTTGATTCATACCTGAATGGTTCATCTCCAATGTGTTTGACTGCACCAGTGACATCTCGATAGAGCACATGGTTCAGCATCTCAGAGTTTTCTATGCCAAACATGTCTGCCAGTTTTCTATACAGTTCATCATAGGACCCAATTAGTGAAAGGTCAAGAGTGCGGCCTACATTTTCAGACTCCATGAAGACTTTACAGTGACCCGTTTCCGAATTTGGTTCAATTTCGTGGCGAGTATCCTTGTACCATTGGAAACCTTCACAAGATGAGCGCTCTTGTAGGGTTTGTTGGTGAAGTGCGGATCCAGAATTTTCAGAAAGATTTGCCATTTTGTCTGCATTGCCCCCATCTGATGAACTATTTCCAGTAAGAACGGGTGAGACTGTATCGCCAGAGCAGCTGAGAGAGATCTGCTGCTCAGTAAGTATCGGTTGACCAAAGAGTATGAGTTGTGGTGGCTTTACATCATCTGGTTTCTTTGTAGTCTGGGTGGAATGTGCCATTGTCAACATGCAAGACACATTCTCGCTCATGGTAGGTTTTTGAATCATGGCGTTATTGGAAACTTTGGTGGGCGTAGCAGGGTGATCAAGTGGCCGAGGGAAACTAGCCTGAAATAGACCTGACTGCAGTTTGTTGAGGTGGAGATCGGATAAGGATAGACCATAATGAGCATGCCTGGCTCCCTGCATGCCAGCAGGAGATTTTTCGGGCAGACAACCGAAGGGGCTGCTGGGTCCAAGGAGATTTCCGGAGAATGTTGGCATTGGAATTTGACCTTCAAATGGGAAATCAGGGTGTTGTGGCAGTCTCATCTTCTTCCTTGGCGGCGAGAAGGGTGTGAGATGGATGGTGGGCATGTTCGATACCAATTCTACCAACCATGGGCTAACGCGCTTCACATTTTGAAGTAAATCAGGTTCATCCCAGCTAACCTGCAACATATGGATGCCAAATTTAGGCAACATTTATCTGTAAAAGCATAAACAAGCACCTAAAAACGAATAAGCTCATACCCAAAGCAGAGTGAAGTGAAAGGAGTACCTGGAGCAGCCTCCAAGGTGAGTCAGGCCAGCGGAGAGGCTCAGCAACCTGAACAGAGGATATAGTTCCCATGAACCAACTTATCCGCGACGAATCCTCCGTTTCGAAGGCCATCTTGAATCGCATTCCCGGACACCAGCGGATCTGCAATGCTGCTTTCACCAACGAGGCTTTCACACAGAACTCGGGAGTACTTGCTCGCGGGTAGTAAACAACCTCGAAGGGCTGTCCATTTGCAGCAAGAGTTGCAGCTTCGAAAACCGATTCAGCCCCAACTTTCCCCTTCCCCATTACACTCCCATTCCCATTTCTGATTACTTTGGTCTCATCCTCCCTCAGAAACGCCGAGAACCCTCCATACCCACCTGCCGGATTCCAGCCGGAAGAAGAGTCCGGTCCACCTCCAATCCCCCGCTTTGCTCTCCGAATCCCAACGCAAAGATCGCCATTCTCCGCCCTCAAAAACACAATTGAGTCCCCCGCAACAAGCTTCTTATGGTTCACAAAAGTACTCCACCCAGTGGTCAACAAATGCCTCCGAGGCGTCCCCCTATAAATGTGCCTAAACTTCCAAGTCTCGCCATGAACGTCCTTAGCAAGAATTGTCTGCACAGGCGGATCCGCCGAGTAGTCCAACCTCGGAAAAATGGTTTCAGCACAATACCGCGGGACAGAGAACCCACCGCCATTGTTTGCGTCCGATTGGGTCAGCGTTTTCGCAAATGAAGCTGGTTTATCCTGTGCTTCCGACCCATTAAGCGCCCCAACTCCATCATCTTCATAACCACCCTCATTCGCACCCAAAGGGACCACCCTAATTTTCGCATACACCTCATCCGTCTCAGGATCCGCCATGAACTTGATAGCAGAGACCCTGCACAGTATGTACGGCGGCACCCGAGGCCAGTTTCGGAAATCCACAGGGCCACAGGCGTGCTCGGCATGCCCTTGAGGAAAGTAGAACACCTTCGCATTCACTGCCGGCATTTGAACCATGCCTCCGGCACACGCGTGCCATAGCTGAGGGTCCAAGCACTTCTCTCCCTCCTTCACTTTCTCTTTCGAATCCATAAACGTAATCATATCAATTCTTTAAACAAACAAAATTCAAAATACAAATCCAAACCGCCCTTTTCTTCTAGCTCTCTGTAAATTATGCTGCAAATTAAACCATATTAACCACCCAAATTAGGCCATGTTACTCGGAAAATCCAATCAATTGAACCCTAGAAAATAAGAAAATACAAATTATTAGTACAATCAATGAACTGCATTCGATTGATTTCTTACCTTATAAAGCATATAGGATTCGAAGCAGAGCCGAAAAACAAAGCTTTCTGCCACGTTTTCACTATCAATCTTCAAAACAAAAAATCCCTCCCTATCTAATTTTCCAAACAGCAAACCTCGACTTCGAATCCATTTATTTTTGGCTCAATTCAGAGGTTCAATTGCTTTGGCACTCAATTAGCACCCGATATAAACCCTACCAAACACAAATTCGGAATCAAAACCAGCTCCGCCTTTCTTCCAACTTCAACAGAAGATTGAATTCACAACCTCAACACCCTAATTAAGCAGTGCTTCCACTGAACCAGTCCAAAGCCACCAAACTTTTCTTTCAACCAAACAAAAGAAAAACGCTCAGACTCAAACTGAGCCAAAAAAAAAAAAAAACAACTCTGCTCTTTTCCGAATTCCAATCCGCCGAGTCCTCAGAGCTCAATCTCCGCGCCTACTTTCAGAGAATCAAGATCTACGCTGAGAGAGAGAGTGTGTGAAATTCGAGCTCCGACCTCTCCTCCTATCTCTGCGCGAAAAACACGGCAGAAAATTCTCCAACCAAAAACAGAGAATCGTCGTCGGTCTCTTTGAATCGTCGTCGTCGTTGTCTTGGCTTCAAAGACTCATCAATCAACTGCAACAGCAACAACTCTGAGGCTCAACACAGAAGAAGATAAAAAGCCATAGAAACACGCAGAGAGCAGAGCACCAAAAGCCTTTTGGATCATGCAAGAGTCCAAAATCACACTCTCAGCTTAATAACACCAATAAATAAATAAAGATCAAAACAAACCAACGCACGCACTCTCACTTTTACTACAAATATCAGGCACTGGTCGTCTTAACACTGCCACAGACTCACGGTAACAAACAAAAATATTTGTATTTTGCGCAATATATTTTACTTAAACGCTCGTCTAATTGACCGTGTAAATTGTAAATAAACCCGACTAAGTATAATATTAAGGAACATTAGTATGTGTATATATGTTTTGAATTTTTAATTACTTACCTTTTTCTTCGGATCTGAAGAAACTGTGTGTATCTTCAGAAGCCAGCAAAACAACAAAGATCTTTAAGGAAGGTATCCTTTTATATTTATTTTTTTTGATTCATCTTATTCTATTAGTACCAATTAAATTATTAATTTATTTAATTCTATTCAGACTTCAGAGCAATCAACACAAGGGCTTAATTTTTTCTACTTATATATTGGATGAGTCAGACTATTGTTATAGATTTCCGTGTTCCGCGAGATATTCACCATCTCGTGAGTGAGTGGGTTAAGGGTTCGCTTTTCAGTTCTGCGCTAAAATCAAGGCAACGCAGTCGTAAACTGCGGTTAAGGACTAAACTACACCCGCGGTCAATGTTGAAATTGCAAATAGGCTTCTAGCCAGTGCAAACCACGCGCTAATATTTAGTCAATGACCCGAGTGATTATTATTTTCTTGGTAATAGATTATTTTATTTTTTAATCTTTAAGAATTAAGATAATGACCAAAATTAATTTCTTTTCTAATTAAGCAATTTGTATTATTTCGTTTATATTACTTCATATAACATATAGAATGTTAAATATGACAATATTGGAGGATGTTAAAACATTCGAGCATTCAAGTGCATTTCTTATTAATTCCACATTTTTATCTTATTTTTTAAGAAAAGTTATATTTCTTACCATGTATATGTCACATTTTTAATAAATATGAAATTCACGTTTAAATGACCAAAATTAAATTCACATGTGCTAAAGAACCTAAGCATGCCAATTGCTAATCAATCTCAATACAGAGCACCACGTCTATGTGCGTTACTTTTTCAATCAACTTTAAATGGATTGCGGCCTCTGTCCGTTCAAATAAATTTGTCATTTATTTTATGACTTTTGTTGGGGTCATATTAAACGAAACATTGGGAGTTCAATGGACATGAAAAAAAGTACCGTTTCTGATCTTAGTTTCACTCTACTTTCCGATATCAAAAGTCTGTCATTTTACCAGACTTAATGATTTGGTTCCTGTAAATGAGATCCATCTTTTAATTCAATGCTAATGTACAATGAACAGGTAATTAGGTACTTCTATTGAGTATTTAATGAAGAAATATAATTGTCAGCACTTGTAACTCTACTATTAGATAAATATGACAAAATTATACACGACCACTTGTTAACATGATACAATTTTATATAAAAAATTCAATATTCAGGTTGAGATTTATTGTGTTGTGTTAATATCATGTGGACATGTTAGCCACCCATATCGTTTCCGAGTTAACTGACAAGCACGTTTGGACCAGTTAAAAATAAGAGTATTTTGGTAATTTAGTAATTTGTGGATTTATTCGTTGTATTTTTTGTTTAAAAATGAAGTATATATATATATTTTGTTGTAATGAGTGAAACGAGTGTTGATACTCGTTGATGTGTGAAATGAGTAGGGTGAGTTGAAACGAGTCAACTCACATCCAATATGTGAATACGAGTGAAATGGGTCATATCGTGTTTACTCATTATTTTATGTGTCGTGTTTGTGTTGACATTTTTTAGCAGTTAGCTTAACGAATTGTTTTTGGGTGGAGCCATTTTTTACACGACTCAAACGCGACACCACACAAAAACAACACGAACCCACAAAAACACGACCTGTTGCTAAGTCTAATACTAGAGTACTTATTTTTCATCTACGACTATAGTTTTATAGTTCGACTATTATTCTCTTTTTTCATATCCCAAGTCTCATTTAAAAAGGTCAAAGAGACTAAATACAATCTTTGTTTCACCTTGACACATGAGCGTGTAAGAATGTGATTCTAGAGTTTCAGATTCTTATGATCTATCTAAAAGGAAGACGGTTTTTGTTGTATTGAAGAGTAAGTCAGTCATAACCGCTTGACGTGAGAGTATAACGTCAACATCTTGGTTTTTTAAGAATTTTCTTAATTCAAAATTAAAGATAAAAAAATCCGGGCTCCCTCAAACTTTGGTTAAAAGAATCTTAACATGTACAATTGCGACAACCCTCCTTAGCTAGCTGAATGTCTTCCAAGTTTGCGACGGATTTTTTTTCTTAGGAGGGATGATCTATGGTGTAATTAGATTGTCAATCGAAATGGCATAATTAAATATAGTATACTAGCTAAATTTCACCTACCTACCAACCATAGTAATTTAATTAAGGGTTTTTTTTTCATATTTAGTACATAAACTTTGATTCTTGTCTTAATGTGGTACCTAAACTTTTATTTGTCTCAATTGAGTACCAAAACTTTTATTTTGTGTCTAATAGGTACCAAAATGAATTTCTGTTAAAATTGTCAACAAAAATTAGGAGCAATATGGTCACTTCAAAAAAATTATATTTTGTTTGTTTGTTGTGTTTTTTTTTTTTTAAAACATATAAATAAAATAATTAAAATATAATTTGTTTTAGTGACTATATTGCCCCTAACTTTTGTTGACAATTTTAACAGAAATTCATTTTGGTACCTATTAGACACAAAATAAAAGTTTAGGTACTCAATTGAGACAAATAGAAGTTTAGATACCACATTAATAAGATAAGGGTCAAAGTTTAGGTACTAAATATGAAGAAAAAAAAACCCTTTAATTAAATTGTATACTAAATTTATCTAGTGTAATATAGTTCATATGAAACAAACCTATGGGTTATCAACCTAGCTATTTAGTCTTGTTACCCTTTGAGTTTTGAGTGGTGTCATCCTGTGGGAGCAGTCAGTCCCTTTGATCCACAGCCTCCAATCCGACCTGATTATGACAAAACGTACAATTCCCCATTACATAATGTTTTTTTCACTTCCAACTTTCCATTTGGTACTCATTATGTTGTAAACTAGGGCCACAATATTGTGACCAATGTTGCAAACCCCATGGATGGAGACTTGCTAACCAAAAACATGAGCTCCTGCTGCCTCTATTGGGGACCTACCAAGAAAGAGATATATAAATGAAAAGATAGTGGTTGGAGGCACCATAAACAAAAACCATAGTTGAGGGTTGATGGAGTTAAGCCCATGCCACAGCTCATTGGACCTCCCCCACATTGTTATTGTTATTACATTATTCAAATTGTAACTCCATCTCGATTCAGATCTTCTACTTATTTTTTTTTTTAAGTTTTTTGTTTTAGTAACACTTTTTTTTGTGTGTGAATGATGTTTCATAAATTATTAGATTTATATAACACAATTTGTATTGAAACATACAAAAAAAAAAAGAAGAAGCAGAGAATCCAAACACACACTGTCAACTATCAACTTTAGGTGGGTTTTTGTCCCTCAATTACTTAATGCTTGCACGACCAAGTGGAGGCATTTAAACCCTTAGACAGCCAACCCACCAGCATAAACATCCACTGGTTATTCTGAGATTTCTCTTTTATTTTATTTTATTTAATACCCATGATTTATAATTAGGGTTAATTACAATTTAGTACCTCAACTTTACCTCCTATTTCAAGTTAGTACCTCAAGTTTAAAAAGTTTCAATTTCATACATCAACTTCCATTTTGTCACAATTTCATACCTCCGTTACTACTACCGTTAGGAAGTCCGTTATCCGCCTACGTAGCGCTGACGTGGCGCACGCTGACCCAATCACTAAGTGTTGACTTGATTTTTAATAATTTCCATGTGGCAGAATAATAATAAAAAAAGAATAAAATATTTAAAAATTAATTAAAATATAAAAAATTGAATTAAAAAACAACCCCCATTTTTTTTGGTCAAAAACACAACCCCCATCCCCTCCCCCCAGCCCGACCCACCCCTCCCCCTCCCCCTCCCTGCAACCCATCCCCTCCCCTCCCCTCCCCTCCCCGCAACCCAACCCCTCCCCTGCAACCCATCCCCTCCCCTCCCCTCCCTGCAACCCATCCCCTCCCCTCCCCTCCCCTCCCCTCCCCTCCCCGCAACCCAACCCCTCCCCTGCAACCCATCCCCTCCCCACAACCCAGCCCCTCCCCCTCTGTGCTTCCAAGCTTCCAAATTGGCAGTACACCCAAACAATTCAAACCCATCAAAATTCATCCAACAAAAATAACAATTTTTGATAAAAGATAAAAAAATTACATTAAATTGAAGAAACCCCTCAAAAAATGAAGAAAAAGACATAAATGGGCAAAAATGATAAGAGAATGGTTTTGGGGTTGATCTTGGTTACCGATGCAGTGTTCTTCGTTTTATTCAAGATCTAGATCATGGGGTTTTTCCATTTTATTTTGGGTTGCTGGGCGAGATGGGTATTTTTTTTATTTTTTATTTTTTTCTCAATTTCTGCTGGATGATGCTGGACGATCGTCACGGTGGCGAAACGAGAAGCCGACCACAACCACCTGGTGTTTCTCTAGAGTTTCGCAGAGGCAGTGGACCACTACGCCGCCGTCTCTGACTCGAGGTGACGCTGCCGCCGAACAAAGGGAACGACTGGCGATGGTTCGGGAGGAAGATCTCGAACATGGTAGTGGCATCGGGGGAGAGAGACAACATATCGTCATCGCGGCCAAGGAGGATGAGGAGAGAGAGAGAGAGAGAGAGAGAGAGAGAGAGAGAGAGAGAGAGAGAAAGAGGTTACCGGCAGGGTTGGGTTGTGGTGAGGGGATGGGTTGCAGGGAGGGGGAGGGGGAGGGGGAGGGGGAAGGGGGTGGGTCGGGCTGGGGGAGGGGATGAGGGTTGTGTTTTTTTTAATTCAATTTTTTATATTTTAATTAATTTTTAAATATTTTATTCTTTTTTTATTATTATTCTGCCACATGGAAATTATTAAAAATCAAGTCAACACTTAGTGATTGGGTCAGCGTGCGCCACGTCAGCGCCACGTAGGCAGATAACGGACTTCCTAACGGTAGTAGTAACGGAGGTATGAAATTGTGACAAAATGGAAGTTGATGTATGAAATTGAAACTTTTTAAACTTGAGGTACTAACTTGAAATAGGAGGTAAAGTTGAGGTACTAAATTGTAATTAACCCTTATAATTATTACTAGACATAAATAGCATCTTTCTTTTCTTCTTTAGGGGTGGTTGATCTTAATTGTCTAATAATTGTGGCATGTACCACCCTATGCTACATCCCTCCAACTCCAACAAATTATGCGACATTAAAGATAGTTGCAATGTAGAAAACATGGATAAATTTATGAATTGACAGGGACTTCTTAAATTCATTTTGTATATGTTTTATTCACTTGTACATAGTTAAAATATAATTGAAAAATGCTCTTAAGCATCTGATCGAGTTATTAATTAAAGGTTTTCAAAATTTAATAAACTTGGTCTAAATTTACCACCACTCCAATATAATTAAGTTGTTTTACATGATCTCAACCGATTCGATTCTTAATGGACAAAATATTGACTTAGTTATAAAATTAGTTGTATCATTTTAAGAGTTGAGAGTGGCCTCATGATAAGAATTAGGTTAATAATAAAGAGGAGAGTGTTGATTTTGATGAGGTTAATTAAGGTGGTACAAATTAATAAAACACTACTATTTTGTTAGGAGGATAAAGTACTGGAGAATTCAAACCTTTTACTATTTTTTGTGTTTATTTTTGAAAATTCACATTTCACTATTTGAGTAAGATTAAAATAGGGACGTCCATGTAACAATCCCACCGTCAACAGTCGTAGTGGGGTGCATCCTAACCCGGATGCTGGCGTGGTGAAATATGATTGGCTTGTCACTGAAACTGAGCAAGGAATTCACCGGAGCGGAGTGAGATTTCCAAGCAGGACGCGCTAACTTGACAGCTACAAGACAACAAGAGCAGGCAATGCGTGGACGTTGACTCTCCACATTGTTCATGCCTCTGCCTGAACAAGCCGACACGTGTCAATTTGCTTATCATGGATGACGTCGTCCCATTTCCATCACGGGGGATTAGATCTGCGACGTTCGGCCCCAAGCCAAGGAACCAATTCTACGGGCCCCGCCCCCGTGGTTTTTTTATTGTGTTGTGATCCGCACAGTCCTTTGGGTATGGACCGATGACACTAACACAATGCCAATTGCCAAAGCCTTCTCCACCCTTGAAAATGGAAAAACAAAATTATGGAATTATGAAAAAGTCAAAAGTTTTTTTTTTTTTGGTTAAATGAAAAAGTGAAAAAGTGAAAAAGTGAAGAGTTTGTTGGAAATACACATCCATGCACAAAAGCCGACGTGAAAGTTGGTCCAAGTCAAAATTATGGTTAGAACCTCAAACAGTCAAACAAGAACTGTCATAACCTCATAGGGCCATATTTCTACTCGTACGAATATTGTTTTTTAACATGTATAGATGGCATAATGAAAAAAAAATCTTTACTTATTTAAGAGTGATCGAATTATTAACAGTAATGTCACACTTACCACATTTTTATACCATAATTTCATACCATTTTATATGATATTTATACATTAGACACTAAAAATTAAAAAATAAAACTTAAAAAAGAAAAAAGAAATACATTTCTAGTGAAGTAATGACACATCAAGTAGAATACAAATATAGAAAAAAAAAAATGGAACAATTAGCATTATTGAATTATTAACTTATCTCAATTTGAAATTGTCTTTCCACCTTTTTCTCACCACTCAGTTATTAGTCAGTTTTTGAATGTAACATGTGTGTCATTAGATTAAGGCTCCGTTTGGCATTGCGGTGGAGAACCAAAAAATTGCCGTGGATGACAATTCTTAATCACCTACAGTAGTTTTGGTGTTTGATAAAAAAATAAAAAACTATTTTTCCCCACAATTCTCAACTCCCCACAGCAAAAATAGAAAGCAGGTTTCTAGGTGCTTTTGAAAGCTACAGCGACTCACAACAACAATGAATATTGTATTTCATCCATAATACCCTCATTGATTTCTATAATTTTTATTTGTTTATTTTAAATTAAAAATATGTTCATTGTTAGTTATATTTTATATTGTGATAATTAATTATGATATTTTATCTATACGATTAAAATTATAATATATTTAAAAAAATAATAGGCATACTTATTTAATAATGTTGTTCTTAGAAAAATTAAAGCTAATAAAAATTTGTAGTAAAAAATTTCAAAAACAAGTAAAAAAAAACATTTTATTTTTACCAAACAAATAAGTGAAATGCACTTTCAGCATCATGTCCATTTTAGTAATTATACACAGTCACAGCATTTTTATATTAACATTTACCAAAAACTTTAATATTATTTTTTGCACTCACAGCACTTTTGAAAACATAGTTTACCAAACACTCAACTGCTTTATCTTACAGTTGACTTTACTTCACAACTGTTTTACTTCACAACTGTTTTTTCTCACAGCAATATCAAACTGGCCCTAACTAATTGTTAGCCTAATTATATTTTTCTATTAAATTATAATATAGAAAAATAATTTTATATATTTTAAATTATATATTAATTTAAAAAATTCACACACAAATATATGCATGGATTGGTAGCACAATAATGGTGCAAATATCTAAAGAAACATATAGTGGGAATATTAGAGTGGCTGAGTGGAGGGGTCACATCTTTTGGGGTTTTTGCACCCAAAGTGGGTGGTCTGCTCTCAAAACTCACGAAGACTACATAGATTAATTTGAATATATTATATATATATGAAATATATTAGAATAGTGTCGTGACTTGTGAGTGTTTATGGATGGTTGGTGACAACATTAAAATTGCACACGTGTTGAACAGGTTGGCCGAGGCAGATGCACAGCCGCCTGGGCTGCCGATGCCGGCGCATATATGTATATATATGCATGCATGCAATTAACCCGCCCACTTATTATTTTATTTTATTTTGTAATCGAGGGTGTCCTGCTATCTTGGGCCAAGTTTTGCATACCTGACTAATCTTTTGGACCGGTCAAAGGCAGACAATCCACGCTAGGGATGGACACGGTACGGTATGAGCCTCATACCGATATCATACCGAAATTTTTATTCGGTACGGTATCGGTATGATATAGACATTTTTAAAATTGTTACCATACCATACCATACTAGTGTTCTATGAATTCGGTATGGTTTCGGTATGTGCCAACATTTAAAAAAAAAATTTTGTCAAAAAACAACATTTAACAACCAAAAAATATACTGTCAATCCCTTGCACTTTTATTCTTACATATTAATTGTCAATTCTTTGCTAGTAATTGTCTAACTCTAACTCTAACCCAAGGAGTGAAATTTCGAAAATTTTGGCGAAATTTCACCGAAATTTTCGTTTTTTTGGGATCCCAAAATTTTATCACATAACCCTTAATTTTCGGTAAAATTTTGTCAAAATTTCGACGAAATTTCGCTGTGAAATACAAACCAAAATCTCAGATACAAACAAGCAATCCGATTTCACATAAATCAATCAGAAAATACAAAACAAACCAAAATCCCAAATACAAACAAGTAACCCATTAGACCCGTTTGGCAAAAAAGATTGAAACATCCTTCAGATCGCCGCGATGTGGTTCGGAGCCAGGTCTGAAGATGGGTGGGCTGCTGCTCCGATCGACCCGCATGCCGATCGACCTCCCAAAGCTGAGGGAGGGGGAGTGTGTGCAGGAAACAGAAGGAAAGAAAGGAAGGAAGGAGAAAAGAACAAAAAAAAAAAATCTGAGGGAGGGGGAGGAACCCAGGTGAAAACAAAGAAGAAAGAAAAAAAAAAAAACAGAGAGGAAGAAAAGAGAAGAAGGAAGGAGAGAAGAAGAAAGAATGGAAAAAAAAAATAATAAGAAGAAGAAGGGAAGGCAGCCTTGTGGGCTGTGTGCACGGCCAACAAATAAAAAAGGAAAAGTAAAAAGAAAAAAAATGATGAGTGCACCCGAGGAACTCAGGTGAAAACAAAGAAGAAAGAAAAAAAAAAACAGAGAGGAAGAAAAGAGAAGAAGGAAAGAGAGAATGAAGAAAGAATAGAAAAAAAATAATAATAAGAAGAAGATGGGAAAGCAGCCTTGTGGGCTGTGCAACTTTTAAGATCACGTTCAGAAAAGAGAAGGTAAAAGTGTAAATACAGGGAAATATCTGAGTAAAGTATATGAGGTACAAAAGGATGGGAAGCAGCCACGTCAGTCAGAAAGCAAAACCTCTTATCTAACTTTCTCCAATTGGCACTAAATATCTTTAATTATTTTCCCACTTGCACACCAAGAGGACTTTAATTTTTTTTATTTAATTCACTCAAAATAAATTATAAAAAATGTCATCCATCTTTTTTGTTTGACCAAAAAAAAAATGTCATCCATCTACATACATTTTATTATCATAATTATTGTTCATCAGGAACTTTAAAGTTTTAAAATTTTCTAATTGGATTTAGTGGACAGGTTTTTTACATTGACTTTATACTTCGTAGTATATTGTATTATCTGTGCGCACGGCCAAACAAATAAAAAAGGAAAAGTAAAAAGAAAAAAAATGATGAGTGCACAATGTAATAAAAAAATATATAAAAAAATGTAAATGAGAACAAAAGAAAGAAAATAAAGAAAAAATAAAAAGATAATTAAAATTTTTTATTAATTTAAAAATTAAAAGGAATTATAGCATAGTCTGGTCATGCATCAAACACAGAACAGTATTATTTAGTTTATCCAGCTTTCTAATCCGATATAGCATCAAACACAAGATAACACTTAATCTAGCTTACTCTAGTCCAACACTATCTAGCATAATCCATAAGAATAGTTCAATCTAACACAGTCTAACATATCAAACGTGGCCTTACTGTGTTCCATAATTTTAAGTTTAAGTGTTTAACTATAATAAATTTTCGGTTTGATATAAACAAAATAGATGTATGACATTTAACTATGAACACAGTGTCAACAAAATATACAGCTAACAAAAAAGATTAGAAGCAAGTATGTATACATATAATTATTTTTTTAAGTTAAATAAAAATTGTAATATAAATAAATTTGAGGTGTTATTTATATAATTATTAATTAGTGATCCATTTTTTTAACAGTATTTACCACCAGCGCGCATTATATTCATCTTATATTACATAAAACCTACTATATAATTTGGTTTCTTCAATGTTTTTTATCAATATAGTAGATAATATGTTAAATAAGTATATAGTCAAGTTTCATTCAAAATTTCCGTATTTTGATAGCAATTTCCGTCGTTTTTATCTAATTTTGTCGAAATCGAAATTTTAATCGAAATTTCCACGAAAATTTCCTCGAAACCGAAATTTTACTCCTTGCTCTAACCTAATATTCTTACATATTTAGTTAATTTTTTTGCCCAAATATTGATGGGGAATGGAGAATACTAGAATAGGGGATTGAGAATTCGCTGTGGGCAAGTCTACTATAGTCTATAGACTTGCCCAAATAGCCACTAATATGACAGACACATAATTAAAAGAATATTAAATAATTAAATTAAATATAATTCGGTGCGGTACGGTACGGTATATTACGATATTGAAAGTTTCATATTGATACCATACCGATTTTGAATCGGTACGGTACGGTATGTAATCGGTATTGTTTTTCGGCATAAAATTGACACGGTACGGAATGGTACGGGTTCGGTTTCGGTATTTCGGTTTCAAATGCCCACTCCTAAAGGATCAATTTTGTAAAAATTAAATAAATTAGAAATCGTTTATCTACAAAAATTAATAAGTAGAATACCATGGATCCATCTCCATATATAAGAACTAAATGTTTATGTTGTACGATGAATATGAATCACACATCATATAAGAATCAATTCAAAATAAGTATTTGTATTATATTATGAACTGATTGTGTATTGTACTATGGGACAAATTATACTGTTTTAAATATAGGGTGAGCTATAGTGGGGATTAGATAGGTTAGGGTGGGCTAGGATCGACTGTAGTGGGCCAAACTGGGGTGTATGAGGGTTAATTAACTTTATCTAGGAAAATTTATAAAAGAAAAAAAAAAAAGTTGCATGGGTTACAGTTCATGCAACCCTTAATATAAATTTGTCATTGGTTATACTATCTCTCTAACATAAACGAGATCTACTTGCGTTGAAATGATACATATTACAATACTCTTGTTTGTAGAGGTATAAGTCTTACAAAATAATGCATCACATGGTCTAAAAATGAATGATTATGTGAAATTAAGCCCACTTCCTGGTGGCAAATGGGTCATGCATCTTGACCATAAAAGTATGACAGGGGCCCTTGTTTGTAGACTCACTGTCTCTGAGCCCAAGTTAGATGTTCTGGGGTTTTTGGTAACATTGCCATGAGCCCAAGTTTGATACTATGGGCTTTTTGGTAACATTACTATGAGCCCATGTTGACGTGTCAAAAACCTGAGAATAGGACATGAAAGAAGGAGTCTGAGCGCAACTTCAGTTGGAGCCACTGAAACGGTTCAACCGCTTCCTTCTCTCCTTCACTTGTTGCTGTAGACTCGCTACTTCTCTCTCTCTCTGAATTCTGAAAGCATTTCCCAAAATCATGTATGACACATTCACTTTCACTCACATTTTCACACCCAAGTCTTTATGTGACTGTCTGAGGTGATGTTTCAATTAAATTTATGATTCTGAGTTTGCTCATTTTAGAAGACCACCAGAAACCATGGCTTGCATGAAGCTGGGCGCTAAGTCTGAAGCATTTCACCGCGAAGGCCAAACTTGGTAAGGCCTTTACATTTTGATCAACAAACAAATAGATACGATTGACGAGTTAGAGATTGCTCACATGGGTGTTTCTTAGTTTACCTTTTCAAATTCATCAAAACTGATATAGTGATATGTGTATATGTATGTATGTATCTATATGTGTCAGGCATTAATAGCAATCTGGTCTGGACTGTGTTGGTTTTAGTATTAGCGTACTGTAAAAGTAGGGCCCTTTGTTTGTGCATGCCTGATAAGTGATTGCATATATGCGTAGCCTAGACACAAAAGTGATTTTTTTTTTCGGCCTAGACACAAAAGTGCTTAAATAACCATGGTGTCCTGCCTAGGCAACAAGGTTGACAATATTTTCATTGACCTTTAGGCTTTAGGCCATGGCAACTTTGTGGGTAATGGGGTGTGATATGAGCAGGGTCAGAAAATTGCAGCAATATTATGGTGTTAGTGACTCCATTTTTTGACTCAAAGAGTCAAAGTCCTCTACTGCTTGAGAAGCGTGTATAAATTATAGAGTCTTAACTTCTTATTATTTACTTAGAACTTAAACAGAAAATAAACCCATTTGATAGAAAACCATTAGCAACCACATAGGGGTGTGTAACAAAGATGAATTGTGTCATGGAATACGAGTTTGGTGTGACAATTGGATTCTGCGAGAATTTACTGTTGAGTCAAGTTCATGGCTGTAGTAGATGATTTTAGCTCTATTTTTATGGATCTGATTTGTGTTTTTCTTTCAGGCTTTGCACAACTGGGCTTCCAAGCGATGTTATAATTCAAGTTGGGGAAATGTCTTTTCACCTCCACAAGGTGCATTTTGTTTGATTATGTTTGCAGTATGAAAGAAATTGTAGTGTTTGTGTGTGCATGTAGGACCGTTTGTGCATCTATGTTTTCAGTATGCTCTCTGTCTGCACTTTTCATAATTTGCATATCACTTCAACTCTTATTGGCATTCATGCTCTGTTCTCATTTTCTAGCTCCTATTTTGGCAACTACTGCAGTTTCCATTGCTTTCTAAAAGTGGGCTATTAGAGAAGCTTATCGAAGAGTGTTCTGTTGAGGAAGGATCTGTTTGTGTCTTGCAACTTCATGGTGTGCCCGGAGGAGCTAAAGCATTTGAGCTTGCAGCCAAATTTTGCTACGGTGTTAAAATAGAGTTAACTGCTTTGAATGTTGTCATCCTTAGATGTGCAGCAGAATACCTCCGAATGACTCAAGATTATGAACAAGGAAACCTCATTGCACAAACAGAGGCTTTCCTTAATGAAGTCTTCGGCACTTGGAGAGACTCCATAGTAGCTCTTGAAACATGTGAAGAAGTTCAACCATATGCTGAAGAGCTTCACATTGTTTCAAGATGCATTGATTCCATGGCTATGAAAGCTTGTGCAGACCCAAAGTTATTCAGTTGGCCTATATCAGGAGGAAATGACATGAAGAACACAACAGGCGCTGTCTTATGGAATGGAATAACTGCTGATGAAACTAAGCAACAACCTCTCGGTGATGATTGGTGGTACGAAGATGCATCCTTCCTTAGCTTACCTCTATACAAACGATTGATTCAAGCTGTTGAATCAAAAGGCATGAGGCCTGAGAGTATCTCTGCTTCTCTCATGTCCTATGCTAGAAAGTATCTCCCCTTGATGAATGGGCAATCGAGCTTTAACGATGCAAGTCATGCAAACTCAGGTGCAACCATATCTGAGGCAGACCAAAGGGCTCTACTTGAAGAAATTGTGGGGTTACTTCCTAATAAGAAAGGAGTCACATCCTCCAAGTTTCTACTTAAGCTGCTACGAACTGCTATGATGTTACATGCAAGTCCATCATGTAGAGAAAATTTGGAGAAAAAGGTGGGTGTCCAGTTGGACCAAGCTGTGCTTGTAGATCTTCTCATACCAAATATGGGTTATTCAGTGGAGACTCTTTATGACATAGACTGCATTCAGAGGATTCTTGACCATTTCATGTCAGTAAACCTGGCTGCAGTTGGTTCATGTTCTCCATGCATAATTGAAGAGGGGCAATTGATGACTGGCACTGATCCACTGACACCTATTACTATGGTGGCCAGTCTGGTGGATGGATATCTTTCCGAGGTAGCGCCAGATGTTAATTTGAAGCTACCGAAGTTTCAGGCACTTGCTGCTGTCATCCCTGATTATGCTAGGCCGCTGGATGATGGCATTTATCATGCAATTGATGTTTTCTTGAAGGTAAGACAAACTTGAGCGCGTGGATTGTCTTCATGATATTTGGTTTAACCTTAATTCCAGTCTGGTCATTAATGGATTCCTGTAACTGAAGTTTGATATGTACTTTGATTAACATTCTCAAAAATGCCCAATTTTTACTCAGACACCACTACTATGATACTAAATGCTGAAGCAGTAGGTACCATTGGAATCGTGTTTTCTTATGACCTTGGTGTCTATGCCTGGTCATGCATGCTAACAACATTACATTTTCATAACCACAGGCACATCCTTGGCTTACAGATTGTGAAAGGGAGCAACTCTGCAGACTCATGAACTGCAACAAGCTGTCACTGGAAGCCAGCACCCATGCAGCCCAGAATGAGAGGCTACCTCTTCGAGTAATTGTTCAAGTCCTTTTCTTCGAACAGCTTCGACTCCGTACATCTATTTCTGGCTGGTTATTTGTTGACAATCTTGAGAACTCACAAAATCCCAGTGCAAACCTTGAGCTCCCCACCAAAAATGATGTTCCCCATCAAATGGACCCTGCACAAGACCGAGCTCTGGGCATTGATCGCGACATGAGGGAACGAGTTTTAGAGCTTCAAAAGGAGTGTTCAAGTATGAAAAAGGAGCTTCAGAAGCTGGTGAAGACCAAGAGAAGTTGGAACATCCTTCCCAAAAGGTTAGGTTTTAGGAAAAAAAGGGAGCCTTGTAGTCCAAAAGAATCAAAGCCTTCTGATAGGATGGCACCAACATCATGCTTAAATGGACAGCAAGATCATGAGAATAGCTAGCGAAGTGGACCCTTCAACTTCAAAGCCTCAAATCTTTGTGTTTATATTATATTTTTCTTGTTTTCTTTTACATGCCAGATTTCTTATTCTTTTGCATGCCTGTGAATTGGAGCAAGTGATGCATGCTTAGAAGTTAGGTTGTGGTTCAATTCATTCCAATTACTTAACCTGTTATGCTACACCTTGTCACTCTGAGTCTGAGGCCTTTTAAATTCATACCTCAACGGCTCAACTGAAAAACCAGATATTGGTCAAGTTCTCAAGCAACGCTGGGCTAGGACACATATTTCAAGTCCAGGCCCGCCCATATAGATTAGCCACTCAGATCAGGTTGGGCCGATCCAGTTAAATCTGTTTTGGAAATTTCATATTAATTTCCAATTTTCCATTGAGTGAAACTATTGTCACTTGCCCAAACCAAAATACTCACATCATCCCTCTTACTAAAAAAGATTTAATTAAACCCTTGGGATTAATCAAGTAGTGAGGGTAGGTGGGATAATGGATTAGGATTAGGCTAGGTTCAGAATTGATTCCACAAATGTAACAAATAAAATAAAAAAAATTACAATTTGCACTCATTACACCTGCCTCAAAGGATAAATTTTAAGAGAAAATAGTGATCCATTGATCTTCAAACCTATTTAGGTTTTAGATCAATTTTGCACTCATTTTTACATATTACAATTTCTTGATTGATTTTCAAACCAAGTAGGAGACATTGTATGTATAATTGTTGAAATGATTTCACTTACACTTATGCCCACATATCCAAAAACTGTTAAGAATTTACTACTATTTCACCAACACGTACACTTTACAAGACACAAACTCCCAACCCCCATCAAATAGTACATAGTAGTACTGTAGTGGAATCAACCACAGGCAAATGTTGGAAGTCTAGAACTAGAAGTGACAGTCCGAAATGTCCCCAACACTTAACATTTCAGATTCCTATGTTCATCCATAGGCCATACTGCCATAGCACATGTCTTTGTCCCATTTGTTGGACGGCAAAGGGCACCAGTCCTCTCTTCTCAAAATAGGCCCCCTCCATTGCCACTTCCAATCAACATTACTTCTCTTTTGGAATTGTTGGTGCCTGGTGGGTTGGTTGGCTTTGGCCCCCTCTGTTGGCCATGGCTTCCAACATTAACAGAAAGCATAACTTGAAAAGGTGGGCTTAAATATGTCTGCAACAACAATTGTCCCCTCTTTCTCTCTTGGTTAATTGTCCCTCGAATTGGACCCATTGGTTCTATATTTCCAACCACATCTCAATGCATTGTCAAGCATTTCATTAGTCCATTTACTTGGTGTGATTTGATTCCATAGAAGTGATAAGACACAACAAAGGGGAAACAGAGCATATGTGCTGGCACACATTTGATTTGGCTACAAAACAAAAAGAAATAAGGTATAAACTAGTTAACAATTAATAGGGAAAATTCACAAGACTCTAGTACTTAGTTACTTACAAGTTACAACTTAAGAAGGGGAAGAAAATTTCCACAAAAAGGAATGTTGAAGCTTGACATAGTGAGGTCAATTGCAATAATTTACAAAAATAAATAAAAAGAAAAGAGGAAAGAAATTCCCCATATCAGAAATTTAGAGTTCTACAAATTAGCTTCTTCAACTTCCAAAATTCCAACAGCAATTGCGTTAATGTGTTGCAAGCCCATATCATCTAGAGATGTCATATTCTTGTGTGTAGCCAAGCTGCTCCATCTCCCAATTCAACTTTGAAGCAACTCTCTCATGACATGGGACATAATCCTATCACCATAAGAAACTAAACATCAAACAAAATTTTCATCCAAGACATTAATTATCAATCAACAACAATAGAGGTTAATGCACTAATGTTGCATTTGGATATATAGATTTAAAATGAAGGGTTTTAATTTTTCATAGAGAAAAAAAATCAAACAATGTTTAAGATTACCTCCAATTTCTTCACCAACTCCCTTGCTGTTGGAGCTGATATAATTATGTGGCGTGCACTGGGGCTAATAAATCCCTCTTCCACAGCTTTATCAATAAATGATAGCAAGGAATTGTAGTATCCATCAACATTCAGCAATCCCACCTACAGACAAAAAAGAAAAAGAAAAAAGAACCAAGAAAAGGTGGTTTAAGCCCAAAAAGTTCATCACTCATGAGTTTTACCATCAAGATGGTTATAAACTTATAATAATGCAGAAAAATGAATTACCGGTTTGTCATGAATTCCAAGTTGAGCCCATGTTATCACTTCAAGTAACTCTTCCAGAGTTCCATAACCACCTGCATGTAAAATCCAATTAAGTTTTTGCATTCCAGAGTTACAGTCCAAGCTTCATGGGTCTTGCATTTGAATAATTAAGTGATCCTTATGTACAATATGTTGCATTATTTTAGATGCCTACTTTGATTGCAGAGAGAGGAAAAACAAGACAACTAGTAGTGAAGGTACTCTGGGACTAAGGACAAGGATTATGCTATTAATCATTAATTTCTCTGATCCATGGAAAAGGAGGGAAAGACCACTGATATCTTGGTCTAAAAAGGAAAAACAGACTCATTAATACTGTCAGCTACTTCTGCTCATTTGAACTTTGGTGCAAATTGCAATGTCCTTTGACTACAGAATATTAAAAAGTTTCAACTCTTAATACATATCTGTTTGATGATGGCCATGTTCTTTGTCACTTTGTGACATGCACCCATGATTATTTACATGACCATTTAATCCAAGCAGGCCATAATGGGTCTCATATTATAGAGGGTGTTTTAATTTTTTGTGCTCTCTTTTTCTTTTGGGTTGGAAGAATTCAATTCTTCAACAGAACCATTACAGGAAGATGACTGTTTTGCCCCTGCATTTCCTCCCCTATCATACTACCATGTTTAAAACTCTGGATGATATACATGGAGTTTTTGAAAGAGGTCAGCATCATTCCCTGTCAGGTGCAGGTGCTAGTTGGCAAAACTATTTGGTGAAAGTGAGCCGATGCTATCCTTTTCTCCATAAGCAGGTGCAGTCACATTACAGGCTACAAGACTAAATTTGGGAAAAGAGTATATTAACCACAGAAAACAGGGCTCAGAAGCTCTAATATTCAGTGTAAGATGTTGATGGGTCATGGACTGAAATTTGAAGGGTTGCTCTGTAATCATGATGGGTCTTGGGGTTTGTGAATGAAAGAGGGTTGAGAAAGTTGTCATGATTTAGAATTCACACAATCGCAATCACAGCATCATCAAATATCAATGCATTTATGATTTATACCATCACAAAAAATAACAGCCACAGCAGCAAAATATCAAGATATTTTGACTTAATCTAGACAAATTCTTCCTCACTCCCTTTGTGCATTGCTTCTAGGCTTCAACATTTAGTCATATACTCATTTCAAGGCATCAGCTCAAGCATTCAAAATCTAATTAACAAAAGCGTTTCTAGAGGTAAATTAGCTATAAGGATTGCCATAAAAAACAAAAATATGGGATGGTTTTAATTAAGATTCAAGTCTCAACTGTCCAGAGGCATAATTAAGTTATGCACTCTGTTGTGGTTTGTGGTTTTGTCTCACTCACTGATCTTTCGATTTTAGTTTATTGGGTTTGGAGAAATTACAGATCAAACACAGGAAAGGGACTTGGGAATGCTCACAAAATCAAACTATGGAATATGGTCAGTCTTACATGCTAGAATTAGTAAAATAAAAATATATTTTTTTTTATTTGTTCAAGAATTCTGGTGCAAGTGAACACTGTGCAGGTAGGCTTTGAGGGAGAGGGAGAGGGAGAGGGAGAGGGAGAGGGAGAGGGAGAGGGAGAGGAAGAGGGAGAGAGAGAGAGTTGTGCAGGCTTATAGCCTTATACTAACCAGGTAAGGCAAAGAGGGAGAGAGAGAGAGAGTTGTGCAGGCTTATAGCCTTATACTAACCAGGTAAGGCAATAAAGGCATCTGAATGCTTAGCCATCTCTGCCTTCCTTTGGTGCATGTCTGCAACTGCCTTCACTTCCCCCACTGTTTCACCAGTTAACTGCAAAATGGTACAGATGCACAGAAAAAAAATTAAACAAATTGAAATCTGGAGAGAGAGAGAGAGAGAGAGAGAGAGAGAGAGAGAGAGAGAAATTTGGAGCTTTGTGCAGCAAAGCAATGATGAGTTTGCAGAAATGATGAACTTAATACAAATTTTTCAACCCAGCTCTTCCCCAGCCACTAATTTTAGAGCTCACCACATGGCAAAATAAACAAAGTTCGATGAATAGAAAAAGCCAAGACAGAAAAACACAAGAAGAAGAATGCTTTATATCTCGAGTGATCATATAAAACAGATATAAAGAAAAAGAAATCAGAGACACCACCAGAGACCCAGAAATGTACATAATAGTGGGGTAGTGCCAAGTACTCAAGTGACATGGATAAGCCTCCCAAGCATCCATTGAAGGAACAGAAATCTAGAGAGCCAAACAGTAAATAACAAAAAGAAAAAAAGAGCAAGAAACAAAGAACAAAATAAAGAGCAAAAAGGAGAAAAATAAAATCAATAAAAAAAGTAGCTTCAAGTGGTCACATCATCCCCACCCCCACTCCCAGAAATAAAAAACAAACAGAAGATTGAAAAGAAAGAAAGAGGTAGACAAGAATTAAACATGAATCTAAATCCCAATAACTGTGATACATATATATAGATACATACATATGTGTATAAGTTTCACACATAAAATAAACTAGAATTATAATTTTTTTCTTTCCAACCGGAAAAGTTCAAGGACTTTATCTGGGCATAGGAAACATACCTCTCGAGGCATGAGCGTCTTGGGAATAACTCTGCAGAGAGACAATAACATGACAAAATCAGTTGCAATGGACAAGAAAACCAAACATAACAAGAGTCTCAACTCACTTATTGTTTCTTAATCACTTTGTTTGTCAGTTTATTTAATTCCTTTGTCATCTGAGATTTGATAATTAGGAGCAAAAACATACCCAATAACATGCCGACCACCATCATGAACTGCTTGGGAAACCAAACCCATTAGGCCTATGCTGCCTCCTCCATAAACCAGATCAATGTTCCTCGAAACCTTCAAGAAAACAAAGTAAAGTCATCAGCAAGACTAAAAGTGAATAAAGTATGAGATATGTGAGGTGGGTACTGGCTCGAAATTGTACTTTTCAAGAAGTCAAGAACTCATTTGGGAACACACTACTCAGAGTACATTCAAAAAATTGAGAATGGCAGAAAGAAAATAAAAAATCTTCAATGCTCATACAACATATCAGTACGTATTAGCTCACAAACTTCTTATCTTTATATTTAAATGAGGAGAGATACAAATGCACAAATAAAAAAAAAATGTGGAAGTAATAAATAGAGCATGTAATGCAAAAGTGGAATCTTTTTCCATCTCTAAGTGGGTTTATTTAGTGTTGCTGAGTTTTCTGATAATGACAGAGAGAGAAAGAGCATTAACCAAAGAAAAGAGAGAGAGAGAGAGAGAGAGAGAGAGAGAGAGAGAGCACATTTTCATGCATTCTGCTAGAGACAAACTTAATAAAGAAAAAAGTTTGAGCTTCAAGGAATTAAATCTTAATTAGCAAAAAAATGTAAAAATCCCATGAACCAAGCGACAAACAAGTTACAATCATAATGTGCTTGCCCCAAAAAATAGAACAAGTTAACATAAAAAGGCAACAAACATAAACAAGATGAAGTTTGAGCAAAACCCATCTGACATAAACAAGAAACAAAAAGAAAAAGATGGTCACAATCAATCTCCGCCAAAACCAAGGAGATAAAAATTGAAAATTTCTCAAGAACCCAAGTTTTAAAAACCTCAAGCAACATAACAGAACCCCAAAACAACAAAAAAACAAAACTGTATTTCAAAGAGCACCATTCTATATATACCAGTTCCTTGCCAAGCTCAATGGCAGCATCTTGGTAACTACTCTTCTTGCCTTGGCTACTCCCACAAAACACACAAATCCTCCTAAACTTTGATTGCTTATTCATTTCACTCTCAATCTCCATTTCTCTCAATCAGTCACTCACTCACCTGTTTTTTTGTGCTGCTAACAAAATCAAACACCCCTCTGTAATAATACAAGAATCTCCCTCTTTCGTTCTCTGTCTCTTTGCTTCCTAACCTATGTGTCACAGAAAAATTCGAGTACCAAGTAGACACAAAGCGCTTTATAGCTTGACCACTACAAAGCTTCTCTTTGGTGGTGCGTTCTCCACATGCGTATTTATAAACCCCTCACACGTGAGGACACACCTTAGCAAGCTTGCACACCCAAAATTCACACACATACAATACAACAACTACAAGCATTGGCACGCGTGGACCACTTTGTTTGATTTGTTTTGTTTCCCTCCCCTTATTTTCTTTCATTTTTTAGTCTCCCCCTTGCTGTTTTTGTACCATTTGGCATCATAAATAAAACAAAAGCATAAATAAGTTGTCCATTTATTGTGAAATATACATTATATGTATATGTATTTGTTTGTATAACACTTGAAGTTAATAGAAAGAAGGAGAAGGCTAAGAGATTGGTTAATAAACAACTTGTTTAAGAAAAATACAACAAGTTACCTATTGCAATTGTTTCTTTGAGACATTTTATCAAATACTTTGTCTTGGCTTTAAAAAGTTCTAAATAAATAAATTGAGTTGTTAGAACAATTTAATGTCGAAAATTTTGTTGCGTGAAAATGATAGACCCCACTTACTCCAACATAGATTTGAAAAGTCCACATATAATAATGTCATTTATGTCACATTCTAATTTCAATTGGGCAAAGATGCAAAGATATTGAAGAATAACAAGAAGCTAACTTATAAGTCGTTCACTAGTGTTGGCTTAAAGTATATATTAGCATTTTCTCTTTATTTATCAATAATCTAGCTAGCCCCTTTTTGTTTATTCATCCTAGATTTGCAACTTTAGAAATCCAGACAAACCCCCATTTTTACCCATTTTTAAAAAACTTGAAAAAGGCCAAAAATGGACAGTCCCATAGGGGTGTATTTATTTAAATCTCCCAAGATGGGCATCACTGACTGAATAATAGTTTTCAAATACGACATTTGTTTAACATTTGCATATTTATGTGAGGAACAGAGCAAGTATGGGTAATATCAGAGGAGTGAGATAGAAGGTGGTGTGCTATGGACTTATGGAGCACTGTGCATATATATATATATGGATGATTGAATAAAACATAGGTGGGTTATGAGGCATCAACTTGTGCCCCCATCCACCCTCCCTCACTCGACACACTTGTTGTATGCATAGGAAACATTTCATTTTTATTTCACGCGCCCCTTCACCCCCTTCCCTTTCCCCATATCCACCACTCCTTCACCTTCACTTCTCCAAGCATGCTGTCCCCAACACATCATCTATGCTCCTCACTAATGGCATCAATTGTCCTTTCTCTCTCTCTCTTCTCTTCTCCTCCTCCAAAAACCCAATTTCTATATTCCTTCTAAATCAATTCTATATGATTATTATGAGACAGCCATTAAATTTTAAAAATTTAAGTTGTTCGGATAAGTATATTAAGCTAACACTCTTCTTCACGTACAGTTTAATCTATACATATGTATTAAGTGAGAAATGTATATTGAAGGTTTCAAACTCAGAATATCCAAGAATAAGAGCTTTAATATCATATTAGACAACAATTTAATCCCGTACAAGCTATTTGAGAAAGAGTGTATATCAAACTACCAACTACCCATTTGCTAATTGGGTAATATTATTTTGTGGGCTTCTGCAGTTGTGCTGCATAAAAATTTTAAACTAACCTTATATTTTAGTGTTGTTTCATTGCCAGGATTGCAGGAGGAACTGAACCCATGCCCTTAAAATAATATGCACCGCATTCATTTTTTACATCCCCAATCCCCAAAATTGGCCTTTCTGGCTGTTTCTCTTTAGCACTCCCTTTTGTCTTTCTACTATGTTTAGAGATTATAAACTCATAATTACCATTCTTAATAGGGGATTGAGCGTATACTAATATACTATTTATGTCCCTCTTGCATGCTTGCATGCGCGTTTAAGGCATGGTTTTGTGTGTTTGTTAGTTGGTGTGTATATATATGCTCTGCTTTCTTATTATCAACAAATTCCATTCTCACTGGAGAGCAAAAACGATTAACTTCATAAACAATATTACACACCACATACAAACATACACTAATTAGTACTCTTAACGTGTTACTTGAATAGATCCCATAGCCATGAGTCTTGTCTAAGGAATATTCTTAAGTAGACACCTTGTCTAATGTCTAACCCTACCCAATACACAATTTAAATTGCCTCCAATGTGAGATTAATAGATTAATAGATTAATATTCCATACATAACCCATAAAATATGGTTTTGGTTGTTAGCCAATTATTGGACTCCAAAAGTTTAAGATGTAGACAGTAAATGTGCAACCCCCCCTTGCAGAAAATAAGTAGGGAATGAGGGTTGGAGCCTTGGAGGTTTTGGACCTAATACCTCCTAGAACCAGAGCTCTAATACAGACAACCACTGAACTCTAAAACCTTAAGTCGGTAGAGTATTAAGCTAACAATAATGTATATTAAGCTAACAATGACAATGGCACCTCTCAAGAATGTGTGTGGGGAAACAAAAACAGAGAGATAAACCTGTCCATGTCCAGCCAGACCTCAACTGGTTCTGAATTCAATTCTGCTATGACTTCAATCCCAGTACAGTGGACAGCCAGCCAATACAGACCATATAAATGGAATAAAAAAACCCACATGATCTAAGAGGTATCTGCTAGTAAGATAATGGGGTATTCCATTTGGTGGAACAACTGCATGCACAACTTAAATTGCAGGATGTGGGATTGTAGCAGCTGTTGAAACAATTGCAAAGATCTCTGAACCCCTCTCATGCTTTGAATTTCTTTGTGTGCAGAAAATGTTTGATCCAATTAAAAGCCTAAAGGGTGGAGGATTGATCTGTCACCATGTTCTAGTCTTAACCTTACCTATCCCTAATTTAATACCTTCATTTCCCAATGCTGACTTTGAATATCTATTTATTATAAAGTCCCATATCTTGCTACATATAGATTTCAGACATCAGACAGTGTTATAGCAGTTGTTGGTGGCTTCACTCTGACCTATTTATTATAAGGTTTGTTGATTTTAGGTATCAAATTATAATGTTTTTTTATTTTAACTACTAAAATATTTATGTCATTTTACTTTAGGTACTAAATTTCAGTTTAGGTACCAATTTTAAAAAATATGGTTATATCGAGCTGTGACTGTCTAACAGTCATAACTTTTTTATTGATTTGTTGTCTTTTCAATATTTGTAAGACTTAAACTTTAATGTTTAGTGTTTGAGTTATATGACTTTATCCCCCAAGCCTAAATCAAAAGTATTAAACTCTTAAAAATTTTAAATTTTTATAAATTTGAAACAGTCACAGTTCAATCACAACTGTGACTGTTCGACAGTCACAACTATATAACAAACTGATTTGTGACCTAATCCAAAATGTCTTACTCTAGGTTATTACCTAAACTAAAAAAAATTAGTATCATGCTGCTTTATTGAAAAACTATTGATATTTGGTATTTAATCATAATTTTCTAATTTATTATATATGTACATTTCATGTACTCTATTTATTAATTTAAATCCCACATATATATGGCCTTATATTTATCCTTTTTAAGCATTTTCAGTTTTATACTTTTATTTCACTACTGATTTTAAGAAATAAAAATTAACAAAAAAAAAAAAAAAAAGCTTGTGCAATCTAAAATGGCATCTGGACTTGGCAGCTGCCATCATGCTCTGCATTCAAACTCACCTTACCGCAATGCATAATCAGAAGCACTCATGTTTTGTGGTAAAGCCTGCCTAACCCATTGTCCTGTGCTATAATTGCAATGTTTCCCTTGCTTGACACGTGGCCTCATGGCATTGGATGACTGTAGCAATTAGCTTTGTTCACTGATTATATGTTGAAGAATCGCATAGAAAAAAGTGGCATTGCATAGTTGGCTGCAGATTCATTGGTGGTCACTCTTGGGTCTTGCCCCAAACAAGAAGTGACATTTGTCATGTAGAACATGACTCATATTGTCATATCCAATCCACCCAATGTTTTGCTGCTTTAAATTTTTTGGAAGGAACCCTAGCTTATCTTCTTTTCTTGTATGGTCTCTCAAAGTTGAAGCACAGTAAGGACCCCTTTCCCTTTGTCTGTCCAAAAATAAAGCAAGCATTTCTCATGGGGACTAAAGATGCTGGCGGTTGATGGTCATTGGGTCCTTTTTGACTTGTTCCAGACCAATAAGCACAACTTTTAAGCTTTAACTACCAATTGGGTTTTAAGCAAATGTGATTATTGGCTTAAGATTTTTTCCATAGTTTTGCTAATTGTCCTCATAGACTTTACACATAGTAAAAGCCAAAAGTTGTTGACCCTGAAAAAGGCTTTATGTGACTGGTAGTTAAAAGACTTATTTGCAAATGGGCTTACTTAGACTGCACTCAATCCTTTTTTTTTTTTTTTTTTTTTTTTCTGCTTTACCTTTATTCTCTTTTGGTCTTGCTCTTGAAACGGTTGGAATTGGGCGTATTGCTTGGAGGGAAAATTTGGATCACAGAAAATGATTAACAACGTCATGCTTAGACTGTTAGTTCAGGGCAATTTCCACCCTTCTTTTTACATTCAGAACACAATTTACTTCCAGGCCAAAAAAAAAAAGAACACAATTTACTTTTTTTTTTAATACAAGTCCCTCAAAAAATATAAATTCTATATATGTACACCCACCCCAAAAAGAGAGGGAATTTAAAATTTATACTTGCTTTTTGAAGTCCTATCAAACAGATGCAAACCCCAAAAAGGAAAGGTTTGCCTTTGCCACAAAAGGGATGCTCTTTTCACCAAAAAAAGAGGCATGCTCAACCTCACACAATTGTTTCTATTTTTCTTAGTTTTCCCATAATTTTAATATTCTCATATCCCAAAGTATATTCCTCTTGCTTTTTCATCAAATAGAAAAATAAAGAATTGTGAAATGAATTAAATCATTTATTTGAGAAACTCTCCAATTTATTTCCACTCACATATGACTCCAATACTCCATACACACTTAAAAAGTATTATAAATCCACCATATTTATGAGACTATATGAATTTTCGTACCAATTCTAAATGGTTTGTCCTATGTTCGATCACTCATATTTGAAGTGCGTATTATGAATGTTCTGTCTTATTTATAAGGCTATATTAGAATCTTTATACTTATATCATATGGTACACTAGAATAACTCAATTTATGGATGAACTCAAAATTCAAAATTCACAATTCACAATTCACATGAGAGTGGAGTAGTACCCTAGAGAACAGTAATAAAACAAAAGAATGGTATTAATTATATGTCACGGATCCCCAATACATAGTGCAAAATATATGGAGGAAGATAAGGATATATAGAGATCTAGATCTTCCAATTGACTCGTTTGTCCAAGAGTGCTTGGCATCTTGTGGAAGAAAGAAATGCCTTCAAGTCTTCAACACTTAATTTCCAAGTCGATCGATCGAGATTGAGAAAACAGACAAACCCCTTTCCAATCTTGGAGAGCCATACATTATCGTCCCTTATCTAGCTCTGATCGATATACGTACAATATCTCACTGCTCCGTATGAAGGAAGGCAAATCTAGCCAGCCTACGTGCCATATCTAATACCTACATGACACGTGGCAGTAGCCAATAGTCACATTGAGACATATATAATTATAAGCAAGTCTTATTGCATCATCATCATCATCATCATCATCATCATCATGTGGTACTACCTAGCTAGATAGATAGCTATATATAGATGGTGCATGCACCCTGCAAATTAAATGGCAAATTTTGGCATAGAGGATGAACTGGGATATTCTGGCCGGGTTTCGTACGTACATACACCATATATTATTCCATTTAGCTAGTAAAAGCTAGCTACAAATTAATTGCAATCAGTGTACGTACGTGATTGCCTTACAATAGGGCAATTGCAATTAATTTACAAGTTGCGATCACATATTCACATCGAGACATATGTGTGCTTGGCGTGAAAGATTTGTCACTCGATAATTCCGACCCTAACATCACATACATTTCAAGTTTATTTGAGGAGCCCTTATTTGAATTTGAAAACGTCAATTAAGATGGTTCTCGCACGTGTAATACATGGAGAATTCATATAGGGTGATCGATATGAGAGGCTAGCTGGTGTGGCCTCAAACCTAGCACAAGAGAAAAAAATTCTTCCTTAAGAAAATTGAATCGGGGCATCAAACTTAAAACTATTTAACAATGGATCGATGGAGAAGTCTAATATCTTATAAACCATTATGCAAAACTATATTTTTCTAATGTAAGATTTTTTTTTTCTCCACAGTTTTAGGATCGTTAAGGTGATGTGCGCGCTTTTGGGAAATTAATAATAGGCTAGAATCTTTTTTGCATGCCTGTTTAGGTAGGTACGTATTTGAAGTTTCACATTTCACATCAATGGTGGCATATGCATGTTAGTCGGTTGTGACTTGAGAGCTAGTATCTCAATTTGGGCATACAAAAGCCTGATTGTATGGTGTTTGACTAACAAGGGCCAATAAAGATAGCGAGAGGGAAAATGCACTTTAAACCAGCCATATATATCTTAGCCATTTTGTTTTGGCCGGTTTGGTTTCCTTTAATTTAGAGTCTCAATTCAACAAGCTTTGTCCACAGGCTCAGCCAAAAAGATAAACAACACAAAAGAAACTTTGTTTGGTGGTATGAGTGTGAGAGGTTCGACAGAGAGTGCCTTGTGTTTAATGAAAGAAAAGTAGGGTTGGTAATTAAAGACTAATTTAGTCTTATAGCTAGAGACGTTTATGGATTATATATGCATGCATTGCATGTTACCAAAAGATTTATTCTCGAAACCCTAGAGCGTTTTGTGGGGCTCATACATTCTGGTTAATATTGTGTGGAAGACTCAACCGAATCATAATATTAACATATTCATAAGCTACTTTTTTGACTAGTCCATTAATTTGTTTGCTAATCAATGTGGACTTAATTCGACCAAAAAAATCAATATGGGGACACTTGCCGACAGCTGCAAGTAAATAAAGTAGGAAATTTCGAAGGCTTTTCCTAATCTTTGAATTAATGTTTTTTTAGAACTTTATATGGACCTTGATGTGTTTCGATTTCAAGAGAAAAAATAAACATGTTCTAGAGATTCTATGACCCCACCTAACCTCGCTGATTTATAGGAATTATTAGAGGGAGAGATCGACTTATCTGACAGTTAATATAGTTAATGTGAGTCCAACCAGATGAGATCATATATACTTTCTTTAGTTAATTAATTAAAAACTATTAGATTAGTCACCAATTAACAAAACCCAGGACATAAAGTAGCAGAATATTGCACACAATGTTACAATACGAATTTTTGGAAACAAGTCCATTTTTGTTTTTTCTTCTGTTAAGACTTTTAGTCTCACTTTTTCAAGTTTTTTAATATAACCCTAGCTTGAGTAATGCTTAAATTCTCATTAAATACTGTTAGAACTTCTATCGAGTAGTGTTCGAACCCTATTGATCGAGTAGTTCTTGAGGGAACTTGAGCACTACTCGAGAAGAGAGGTTAAGCAGTACTATTCAAGATTTATATTTCTAAAACTTCACATAAAAGAATAACGTTACATGATATGAATTTTGGCTAATTTTTTAAATTTTCCCAATAAATACAATTAAATAGATTTTGGTAATATATAAGGTCATTCTAGTGTACTGAAACTTGGAAAATATTTTGGAAATTAAAATTAGTACATCAAAATTTTGATCCTTTAAAGACATTAGGTGTCTATTGAGCTTGAGCACTATTCAGTAGTTATATTTTAGGACTCTAAAGAAAGTACTAAAAACCTTTAATAAAAATAGAAAATGACTAAATTTTAAAATATCTCAAGTTTGTGTATCTTAAGAAGTGTATGTATTATTGGGAAAAAAAAAGTGCTAAATTCATAACAGTTTTTTAATGTGTGGGAACAAACTATGAAAGAAACCAAATCTAAGTCGAACCCAAATTGTAGAATAACCTTAATATATACATATAGCTAGGGCCGGACACAGCATTTCCTTACACTTTCTGGTTAGATGCATCTTTTAAAATGTACTATTAGGAAACTTAATTGGAACTAATTTTAGGAAAATTGTGAAAATTAAACTAAAGCTTTGTCTCAGTAAGGAATCCAGGTTTCACCACAAGTTGTTTGATCACATAATTGGCATTTGGCAGGTATAATTGTACAGTACTTAGACATTTTCTACTCGATCAAGACAGAGAAGTTCGATTCTTTCGGGAGAGAAGACAAAGTCACAGAGTGAAGGGCATTGGAACATGAAGAGCATATGATTTGGTTTCCTTAAAGATCAAGTGTCCCCTACTTCTGGGACACATTCATAGTCCAACCCACTATCCATCATAGTTTGTTTCACTTACTTCTCTAATATGAATCATATGATCCATATGTTAAGCTCTTAGAATTCCCATTGCGATCATGTAAATTAATCAAATCTGAACTTTTTGCCTACCGTAAACATTGAAATTAACTAAGTTAATAAAGATTAAATTTTGTATGTAGACATGTGTAGGGAAATGTTCTCTCATAAAAAATAATCTGAAACATTGATTGGTGAATTTTTATCTGAATGTGTGATTTAAATTAAGAGTTTGACAATATAATCTGTGCAAAAAGACATTACCATTAGTGGGATCCATGTTTTCATGCCTTTTTTTTTTTTTTTGGGCAAGAATGTTTTCATGCCTTTTGATAATATATAAAGCATAGATCAATTCAAGTGAGTTTTTGTTGAAAGATGAAGAGTGTTGTAGGGAAGGCTTGTCTTGTGATGCAGAGTCCAATGATCATATCAGCATCATCCTGTTTTTTAAAAATATGTATGTGAAACAAACTGAGGGCAGGAAGAGGGAAAGAGCTTGAAAATTTGCATTTTAATGACACTTTTAATAAAACAGTGCAACTGAAACACTTCCCTTTTGGTGGTTAAATTAGAAAATAAAGCATTTAGTTCAGGTAGCTGCATGGTGATTGGTGATGGTCTTCAAGTGCTGTTGCATTGTTGGTCAATGGTCATAGTCTCATAGATAGATACATATATATATATATATATATAGTTAATTCAGGTGCTTTTGGGTATGGTTGGGATTCCATCCAATACTCAATTGCCTTATCCAATGGTGATGGCTTCTCACATGCACCTGAGTCTAAGATTGGGAGTTACTTTGTCCAAAATTATCATGGCAATTACCTCTCCACATGCTGCTAATGGCATTGGGACATAGGGTAAGTAATGAGCTCATTGTCTCAATAACCCTCATATTTACCAAAATGATGGGAATGAATAGCTCTCCATACCTTCAAATACTAAAACTACAAACCACATGCTTAGAATGATCAAAGCTTTACAAAATAGTTACACTTATGTTGTCGATGCTTAAGTTGGGATAATTATTCTACACTGAATTTTTTTCATTTTTTAATAAATAAAAAAAAAACAAGAGCAATAATCGAATTACTGAAGTTATAAGTTTCTATTCACTTTTTTATTAATCTTTTTTAGTAATACTATTGCCACACACCAAGTTACTCATCTAACACATATTATATTCTCAAAAAAAAAAAATCTAACAAACAATATTTGTCTACCCACAAAAGATTTTTTATTTTTTTTAAAGAAAATATCACAAAAGAATAATAAATAAAAAGGATAAATTTACACTCATGAAAGCTAGGAGACAAGAAATTTTACAGAATGTAAAAAGCATAAGAGTTAGGTGGAGACTGGAGTCCATCTATAAACATAATTTCAATTTCTAAGATAAAATTTTAGATTGATCTATGAATTCTTTTTTTTTTCTTTTTTCTTTTTGGTCAAATTTCTTTTTTCTTTCTATTATCTAGCCAATCCATTTGCGTGTACGGAAGGATTGCTTTTTCAGCCTATAAAAGTCAAACCGGGCCACTTGAAATATAATTTTCTTTGTATAAACGACACGTATTTGTCAGGAAAACGACAAGAACACTGGGCCCACGTCTCCAAGGAGCAGTACTGTATGGCACTATGTATTCGTTTTTTAGTTGATAAATTGTACATTGACCCATACTTCTTTATTTTTTTTTTAATTTTTTTTTTCATTACCAATTAATAAATATCTTGAATGCGAAGTATTGGCTAAAGAAATATCTTGAATATATAGGAGGTTTTTGTTAAATTTTTTAAGCTAATGAAGATAAAAACATAATTAATGAGAATTTTCTTAGATGTATCCTTAATAACAATATGATGATGTCTCTTTATACTAACGAGTAATTTTGATTTAGGGTATGTATTTAAGTACGAAGATGAAGATATACCAACACAAGTATGGAGATGAGTGTTAGAGAACCACATGCAAGTCGAGAGATAGACTGATATCTCAAACCATTCTACAAGAAATAAGTGGAAACTGATTTGTTGGAAGTTTCAAATCTAAAACCAACAATGTATATCAGATTAATAGTGAAAAAAATAAACAAATAAGTGAGAGTGGGAGTTTGAGGTTTCTAACGCTACACATCTTGGAAAATCAGAGCTCTAATGTCATGTCAAATATCACTAAACCCTAAAAGTTTAAGTTGTTAGAAAATATCACTAACATTTGTTAATTAGATGAGTTTTTAAGTTACTATTATTTTAACATGCAATTATATACATACTTTAAGCTTCCCCATTTCTTGGTTATGTATGCATTAATATTAAATCATGTAGAGATCTCTAGAGTGGAGGAGGGTACAATGAAGCTCAATTCAAGCATGCATAAAAACAATTTAAAACGAGATCATGCAACAAGCAACAATAATGGGATTGGAGAAGTGGGACTTAATTTGCTCACAATTGGCTGGAAGGTTTCAGTCCGCTCACGAAGATAGCTAGGATGAATATATATGAGCATTGAGTTCAACCACTTTCACGTATGACATGTCTTGGCAGTGATTATGTTAGATTCCAAAGTCTTGTGAGTGTTAATTACTTCAAATGAAACATTTAATCATATGATTACAAATTAATCACCCATGGAATGGAAGTGGACCAAGTCTCTTCCCCATAAAGAAGGCATGATTGTTTCATGCCTTCTTAATTTACCCAATTTTAGAAGCACTTTGGAAATCAGCCTTTTTTCCTGCCTTTTTACCTTAATTGCCATTGGATTCCAATTCCTCTAATAATGATAGTCACTTCCCACTTCCCATTTATTCCAAGGAAGTGGCTGCTATCTTAAAAGAGAAGATTTTGATTAGATAAAATTCAAATTTACATAATACGTATGTGATTGAATTGTATGTATTTAAAAGATGATAAAAATTTAAATTTATATGATAAAAATTTTAATAAAAGAAATGAATCTTGTGCCCTGGCCAAAAAAAAAAAAAAAAACGAAATGAACCTTGGGATTTTTATTGTCCAAAAAACCTCATATGTTTGATATTATTCCATAGCATAAGGTGATAGAGCAAGATTTTTCTGGCCTTTAAACTTACAAAAAAGCATAATAGAGACAAAGTAAGTATCTCCTAAATGATACAAAATCATCGAGCTAAATGGGCGCATAAAATATTCAAATGGTGGGAAGAAGTGAATACTATATAGCTCTCTCTTAGACTTGAAGTCAAAGATTACGAACTATAAAGTTGTGGTGGAATCATTGTGCTCACAAATTTTTGTCTTTGATTGCAATTCAAACAGTAGCTACTGACTGTGAAAAGCCTGAAACATAATTAATGAACGTATATATCTATAACACCAAATATGGGGGAAGAAAGAAACGAAACACATGTGAACCCACTCATATAGTCATATCACAATGTGTCTCGAAAACCATGATTGCCTCGACTTCATTAGTCATTAAACACAATGACATGTACCCAACTTCAGTATGCTGTCGACAAAGGATTTGAATACAGACACCCACTATTATCTCAATTTTAATTATTAAGTAATTAATTATTATAAATAACTGAAATTTAAAATAGATCATATCTGAACAAACAAAATATAATTATATAATGTTGAGATATAAAAAAGTTAAGATAATAATTTGCATTTATAGTAACTAGCCTCTCCACACTTGCTCTCGTGAGTGTGAAGCGACTCTTTCTATTGCGCAAACATCGATATTTTAACAAGTGCAATCCATTTAATAGGTTTTTTCTATGTATATTCTCAAATCACAAATACAAACAAATCTAGTTGTTCAACTCAAATGAAAGCCTTAAAAAAAATTGAATATGTGAAATTAAGGAGAGAGAATTAAGGAAAAATTAATTAAAAAGAAACAGACGGCAAACCAATTCTCATTGGCAGAAAAATAAATTTGAGAAATAGATAACTAACCATTGAATTTATACCGAAACGATCTCAGCTATTCAGACCCGGAGATAAATTTTAAGATTCAAAAACTATTTTATTTTATTATATAGATACTTATATGTAAAATTAAAACCTAAATAAAATCACGGGTAATTCTATTTTCGTTTCATACTCTAGATCTATTTGCTTTATTTCCTTTTTCTCTCCTTCGGTTTTTTCCTATTTATCTACGTAATTTCAAGGGAAATGTTACTTATATAAACTTTATTTTTCTCTCATGATGCACAATTGCACATTATATCATTGGATTAAAAACAACAACCATATAATTAAAGTAATTTAAGTTGATTATAAAGAGTTTGAGAAGAAATAGTTGGGCAAATAGCATTGGCCTAACCTACAACCAAATTCAAATTCGATTTCTCCTCTTCCAAATTAAAAAAAAAAAAAAAATAGCATTGACCTAAATTTGAATGCAAAGAGTCATTGGGGTGTAGGCCTGTTTTCCAACTAACGCAGGCTACCAACGGGCCACCACTTGATACATGCAAAAGTTGACAAGCCCACACCAGCGAAGACCAATAGTTCCATATTGCCATGCCTGGCCCATATGGCTTGGGGCACTGCTAGCTGTTCCTTAAGGCACTAACTTGGCCACACCTCCCCAGTCCCCACCACAGTGCAACCACTATCTCATATGGTCATAGGCCACCATGCCTCTCCTCCAACCATGGTTGGTATCAAGCATGGTTTGGAAACCCCAAACCGAGAGTTGCCCATAATTACCATGACGCCACTGTCTCGCACAATCAGCCAAACCTCGTGGCATGTCTTAGGGTTTGAATATCTAGTCTACATGTGTTGAACGTCTTAAGCCACTCAAGTCGCACCTAAGCTTCCCTCTGCTTTGCCTTGCCTTGCTTCTTCTCATCTCCATATCCACACCTTGGCAGGTGCAACTGTGCACAAGGCGTACGCATCCCCTAGATTTAAAAACCACAACATTGGCTCTCTAATTTGTATGTGAATACCGAATAGCTATTAAACCTAACAAATTTAAGATCATGCTTGTAGTAGAAGTTACAAAATCACTCATTCATGCCTCATACTTAAACAGTATAGAGAATGAACTTGTTGCCATCAATAGCCACAAAAGCGTAACTAACAACTTCCTCTGTGGATTTCACTCTAAAATCGCTGACAAATGCGGCCAACCAACCAGTGTGGGTGGTACCTTGACAATGAGACTAAATTCTCTCACAAGGTCCACATAATATCAAGAGCATGACCATGCCATGCTAGTATGCATGTCCGCGAAAGTCTTTCAATTCTAGATATTCAATTGACTGAAAGTGACCTGGCTGTACATTTCTCCTGCAATTCATTACACAATCATGACATCGTTCAATGACATATAAAGGTAAAGCCAGACTATTCAATAATGATTCATGTACTGAATCTACAAACTGCTAGAAAAAGTAGATGACAAATAAGTTCCTTAACTAAACCACTCAGAATATAAGTTTTAAACTTTCAAAAATACATTCATCTCAGCTCTTTTCCATCTATAAGATGTCAAAAACCACCACCACTCACGAATCCAACTGTGGTGAAAGGGAGCATGATCTGGGAATTCTGGACAAACAGCAATGGGAACAGCTGCATAGCTCCTAACTCCCTGTTATGAAGACTAGCAGATATTAGGATAACATATACAAAACCAAATATCCTTTGGGTAAAGAAGAAAGAGGCAGTAATCAAATATTAAGATAGGTTAAAAGCTATACAGCAAGTCTTCTGTTGGCCAATGAATCACAAAGATATAATATTCAAAATGTACGCCTTGGCCTAGGTTCTGCAGCAGTGACTCGTATAGATCTTCCATTCAAGTCCTGCAAAAAAGAAACTTAGAAACACATGGTAGATGTAACTGGGAAAAATAGCAAATTAAATTGTCATCAAGAAAAGGTAATGATATACGTACAACACCATCCAACGATTCAATGGCACTGTTCATTTCTTCGGCAGACTCATAAGTTACAAAACCAAAGCCCCTCGATCTGCCACTGTCCCTGTCATAAACTACCTTGGCTTCCAAAACCTTTCCTTGCTCACTAAACAAGTTCTCAAGTGCTAAATTGTCAACACCCCATGAGAGGTTACCAACATAAAGGCGGTTGGAAGAGTCAGAACCCATCCCACCTCTGGGACCTCTGGCTCCTCTAAAAGCGGAATCTTCAGTCCGAGGGGGAGGAGGTCCATAATTTACCCTCAACGCCCTGCCATCAACTTCCTGCAAAATGTCATATAGTCTTGCTTATATACAATAAACAGGGTTCTCATGGATGAAATATAACCAAACAACGCCAACACTCAGAACAATCGGGATATTAAGCAATCACTATGTACAAATTCCACATTAAGAAAGGTTAGACATATCTCCAAAACAAACCTTTTTTAATAAAACAAATCTTGACCAAGTTTCAAACATCCATTTAACTTTCTCAAACCAATTAATATTCTGGGCGACGAGTAAAAAGTGTTCTCATTAACTCAACCAATTAATTTGTTTTTGAGAAAATTTCATGAAGTCTTGCTTATTCACAATAAACAGGGTTCTCATGGATGAAATGTAACCGAACAACGCCAAGGCTCAGAACAATCAATAGGGATATTAAGCAATCACTATGTACAAATCCACATTAAGAAAGGTAAGACATAGCTCCAAAAGAAACCTTTTTAAATAAAACAAATCTTAACCAAGTTTCAAACATTCATCTAACTTTCTCAAGCCAATTAGTATTTTGGGCGACGAGTAAAAAGTGTTCTCATTAACTCAATCAACTAATTTGTTTTTGAGAAATTGCATTAACTCTTGCTTATATACAATAAAAAGGGTTGTATAGATGATATATAACCAAATGACTCCAAGACTCAGAACAATCAAAAACCAAACTTAAGAAAGGCCAGAGACTAAGTTCCAACATAATTTTTTTCAGTAAAACAATACTCTTGACCAAGTTTCAAGCATCAATCTAACTTTTTCCAACCAACGGGTATTCAATCAACTCCTACATTTTTGCAATATAGACAAATGGGTTGACATAATAAGATAACTTACATAACCATTGAACTGTCGAGCAGCTGCTTCAACTTCCTCAATACTAGACATAGTCACAAACCCAAAACCTCTGCTTCTTCCAGTCGTCTTATCATATATCACCTGCCGATAACATTCATTTTAGCAAAACCCAAAACCCGCAATTTGTTTTCAGGAAATTTCATTTAAAAAAAAAAAAAAAAAAAGAAGAAGCAAAACTTTAAAGGAAAACAAAATAGTACCTCAACCATCTCAACATTTCCAGCACCCTCGAAAATCCCAGCGAGCTGAGCACTGTCAACGCTGAAGGGAAGGTTCCCCACGAAGAGTTTGAGGTCAGGGGCAAAATTTGGCCCTCCGTCATCACTAAGGACATCCTCATCCTGCTCGAACTCGGACGAAACGGCGACGTTTCGTACGAACGACCGAGACTTGAGAAATGAAGCAGAAATTGAAATGGGTTTGAAGCGGAGCGTAAGCGATGAGGAAGATGGTGAGTAGGGCAAGAGCGAAGTGGGCTTTGGAGTGTAAAGGGCTAGGGTTTTGGGAGAGAGAGATGGGAGAGCTAGCGAAGCTGTAGAGGTAGACATGGTGGCTTTGCTCTGCGCTTTGCTAAAGGATAAGGTTTCAAGGAAAAGAGAAAGAAGGCTTTGAGACTCTTCGGGACTCAGGGTTTATGAAGGAGTTTTAGATATTTTTACTGACGGAAATGCCCCTGGTTATCACTGGAATTACGGATAATGATCTGCTGCAGTGGAGATCACGAAGTTCGTTGTGTGTATAGCACTTGCCCACTTGGCCTAGCAGAGTTGATTAGATCACAGCCGTCCATTTGCAGTACCAGTTGCCAGCTACTGATGCAGATGGAAGATATTAGATGGGAGGAAACACGTGAGGACAAAAGCAGTATAAGATATTTTCTGTGCATTGCCACGTTGGCATTTGGATCTTGTTGAAGAATGAAGACCTCTAAATCCCCAAGTCCATTTTGCATTGATGGGCTCGTTGCTAAATCTTAGTCAGCTCCAAGACGGGATATCAAACTAAGATGAGCCTCAGTTGCTTTATTGGCCCATTAACATGGGCATATTTCATAAAATCAATTTAGCATGACAAAAACATATATGACCAGTTGACCACATTAATATCAACATGAAGTACAAAATATAATTGTATAAATAATGAATGATTTTTATGTATAAACACAACAATATGAAAATGATTTTGTTAGCGTCAGCTGCTGCTGACGTGTGTATGGGTGATTGACAACTATTGATTAGTATATGAATTAAGGCTTATTTACACCATTATTCCCTGTAAGATACACTTTTTTTCACTTTGCCCCCTGAAACTTAAATTCTCTCAGTTTGCCACCTGAACTTCACAAAGTTATTGCAAAAGACCCTATGCCGTTAACTCTGTTAATTTTTCCGTTAAAATACCTGACGTGACACCTATATGGCATGAGTGAGACCCTTTTTTAGTTATGTAAAATCCATGTGGACAAAAAAAATAATTTTTAAACTAAAAATAATAAGATCCATGTCAATTTTTTATAATTTTGCTTGTCTACATGGATCTTACATAACTAAAAAAGGGTCTCACTCATGCCATATAAGTGCCATGTCAGCTATTTTAACGGAAAAATTGACAGAGTTAACGGTATAGGGTCTTTTGCAACAACTTTGCGAAGTTCAGGTGGCAAACTGAGAGGATTTAAGTTTCAGGGGGCAAAGTGAAAAAAAGTGTATCTTACAGGGGGCAATGGTATGAATAAGCCATGAATTAATGGCTATTGCTGCTAGCAAAACATTTATGAAACTATCCTATTATTACAAAAGCTTTGATGTGTCACGTAGAGTATCAATACATCTCAATACGTATAACTCCATCTTTCGAGTTTATCAAATTGTACTTCCTTCTAATGCGTCCATCGTATATCACATCACTAAAATTGATTTCAACGTATTCCAATGATATCTAAATAAAAAAGAATAATATTTGAGATGTCTTACAGAATTATTTGAAATGCCCTAAAAAATGACTTAAGAAACTGTAAGATATATCTTGGAAAACGTCAAAACATGACTTAGGATGTCACTAGTTATATTTTAAAATGTGCCAAGGGTATAAACATTTAAAATCTTTCTAGTATTGAACTAAAATTTTTAACCAACGATTTGGAATGCCCTAATGACTAACTGGAGTTGCCTTAAGAAACGGTTTGAGATACTCTAAAATATGACTTAGGTATAATTTGAAATGCACCAAGAGTATAAACAATTAAAATAGCTAGAGATACAAATTAAAATTTTCAAGAAATGAATTTGAATACCCTAATAAACGATTTGAAAAACTTTAGGGTTTGACTTAAGAACCGTCAAAATATAAAGTCATGACTTGGAATGTCATTCGCTACAATTTGAAATATACCAAAGGTATAAACATTTAAAATCTTTCGAGTTACGAACTAAAATTTTCAACGAACAATTTAGGATGCCCTAAGAAATGACTGAAGATGTCCTAAGGAACGACTTAAGAAATTCTAAGGTTTGACTATAAAAGCGTCAAAACATGACTTGTAATATCACTAGGTACATTTTGTAATGCACCAAAGATATAAACAATAATATCCCTCGAGGTACGAACTGAAATTTTCAAGGAACAACTTGGAATTCTTTAAGGAACGACTTGTGAAGCGTCAAAACATAACTTTGAATGTCACTAGGTACAATTTGAAATGCACCAAGGGTATACACATTTAAAATACCTCGAGGTACGAAATCAAATTCTCAAGGAGCGACTTGAAATGGCCTACGTAACGACTTAAAAAACTCTAGGGTATAACTTGGGAAGCGTCAAAACATGACTTGAAATGTCACTATGTACAATTTGAAATGCACCATGGGTATAAAAATTTAAAGTCCCTCGAATTACAAACTGAAATTTTAAACGAACGATTTGGGAGGCCCTAAGGAACGACTAGAGATACCTTAAAAAACGACTTAAGAAATTCTAGGGTTTGACTTGGAAAGCATCAAAACATGACTTGTAATGTCACAAGATACAATTTGAAATACACCAAGGGTATAAACATTAATATCTCTTTAGGTACGAACTAAAATTCTCAAGGAACGACTTGGGATGCTCTAAGGAACGACTTGAGATGCTCTAAGGAACGACTTGAGATGACATAATGAACGACTTAAAAACTCTAGTGTATGACATGAAAAACGTCAAAATATGACTTGAAATGTCACTAACTACAATTTGAAATGCACCAAGGGTATAAACATTTAAAATACATCGAGTTACGAAGTGAAATTCTCAAGTAACGACTTAGTATGCCTTAAGGAACGACTTAAGATGCCCGAATGAATGACTTAAGAAACTCTAGGCTATGACATGAAAAACGTCAAAACATGACTTTGAATATCACTAGATACAATTTGAAATGTACCAAGGGTATTAAGATTTAAAATACCTTGAGGTATGAACTAAAATTCTCAATGAATGACTTGAGATGCCTTAAACAACGACTTGAGATGCCTTAAAAAACGACTTAAGAAACTCTAAGGTATGACATGAAAAATGTATAAACATGACTTTAAATTTAACTAGATATAATTTAAAATGCACCGAGGGTATTAACATTTAAAATACCTCGAGGTACGAACTAAAATTATCAATGAACGAGTTGGGATGCCTTAATGAATGAGCTAAGATGTACTAAAGAACGACTTGAGAAACTCTAGGGTATAACATGGAAAACGTCAAAACATGAATTTGAATGTCAATAGGTACAATTTGAAATGCACCAAGGGTATTAAAATTTAAAATACCTCGATGTACGAACTGAAATTCTCAATAAACGACTTGGGATGCCTCAAGGAACGACTTAAGATGCCCTAAGTAAGGACTTTAGAAACTTTAGGGTATGACATGAAAAATGTCAAAACATGACTTGAAAAGTCACTTGGTACAATTTGAAATGCACCAAAGGTATAAATATTCAAAATACCTTGAGGTACGAACTGAAATTCTCAAAGAACGATTTGAAATGCTCTAAAGAACGACTTGAGAAACTCTAAGATATAACTTAAGAAGCATCAAAATATGACTTGAAATGTCACTAAGTACAATTTGAAATGTCACTAAGTATAATTTGAATTGTACCATGGGTATAAAAATTTAAAATCTCTCGAATTACGAACTGAAATTTTAAACGAACGACTTGGGATGCCCTAAGAAACGACTAAAGATATCCTAAGGAAAAACTTAAGAAATTCTAGGGTTTGATTTAGAAAGTGTCAAAACATGACTTGTAATGTCACTATGTACAATTTGAAATGCACCAAGGGTATTAACATTTAAAATAACTTGAGGTACGAACTGAAATTCTGAAAGAACGACTTGTGATACCTTAAGGAACGACTTGATATGCCCTAAGGAACGACTTGAGAAACTTTAGTGTATGACGTGGAAAATGTCGAAACATAACTTGGAATGTCACTGTGTATAATTTGAAATGCATCAAGAGTATAAATATTTAAAATACCTCGAGATACGAACTGAAATTCTTAAGGAATGACTTCGGATGCCTTAAAGAACGACTCGAAATGCCGTGAGGAACGACTTAAGAAACTCTAGGGTATGACATGGAAAACGTCTAAACATGACTTGAAATGTCACTAAATACAATTTGAAATGCAGCAAGGGTATAAATATTAATATCCCTCGAGGTACAAATTAAAATTCTCAAGAAACGACGTGGGATGCCCTAAGGAACGATTTGAGAAACTTTAGGATATGACTTGGAAAATGTCAAAATATGACTTGAAATGTCATTAGGTACAATTTGAAATGCGCCAATTAAGGGTATAAACATAGATATCTTTGAGATACGAACTGAAATTATCAAGGAACGACTTAGTATGCCCTAAGTAACGACGTGTGATGCCCTTAATTACGACTTGGGATGCCCTAAGGAACGACTTAAGATACATTAAGAAATGTCTTGAGAAACTCTAGGGTATGACTTGTAATGTCACTAGGTACAATTTGAAATGCATTAAAGGTATAAACATTAATATCTCTCGAGGTACGAACTGAAATTCTTAATTAACGATTTCGGATGCCCTAAAGAACGACTTGAGAAATTCTTGGATATAACATGGAAAACGTCAAAACCTGACTTTGAATATCACTATGTACAATTTAAAATGTAAAATTCTTCGAGGTACGAACTGAAATTTTCAATGAACGACTTAAGATGCCTTAAGGAATGACTTGAGTTGAGAAACTTTAGGATATGACATGAAAAACGTCAAAACATGATTTAGAATGTCATTTGGTACAATTTGAAATGCAATAAGGGTATAAACATTTAAAATATCTTGAGGTACGAACTGAAATTCTCAATGAACAACTTGAGATGTCCTAAGGATTGACTTGAGAAACTCTAGGGTATGATATGAAAAACGTCAAAACAGGACTTTGAATGTCACTAGGTACAATTTGAAATGCACCAAGGATATTAACATTTAAAATACCTTGATATACGAACTGAAATTCTCAAAAAATGACTTGAGAAATTTTAAGATATGACATGAAAAATGTCAAAACATAATTTTTAATGTCACTAGGTATAATTTAAAATGCACTAAGAGTATTAACATTTAAAATACCTTGAGGTACGAACTGAAATTCTCAATGAATTTCTTGGGTTGCCTTAAGGAATGACTTAAGATGCCCTAAAGAACAACTTGAGAAACTCTAGGGTATAACATGAAAAACGTCAAAACATGACTTTGAATGTCACTAGATACAATTTGAAATGCACTAAGGGTATTAAAATTTAAAATACCTCGAGGTACGAACTGAAATTCTCAATGAACGATTTGGGATGCCTTAAGGAACAACTTGAGAAACTCTAGAGTATGACATGGAAAACGTCAAAACATGACTTGGAATGTCACTTGGAACAATTTGAAATGCACCAAGGGTATAAAAATTTAAAATACCTCGAGGTACGAACTGAAATTCTTAAGAAATGACTTGAGATGCCTTAAGGAACGACTTGAGATGCCCTAAGGAACGACTTGAGAAACTCTAGAGTATGACATGGAAAACGTCAAAACATGACTTGGAATGTCACTTGGTACAATTTGAAATGCACCAAGGGTATAAAAATTTAAAATACCTCGAGGTACGAACTGAAATTCTTAAGAAATGACTTGAGATGCCTTAAGAAACGACTTGAGATGCCCTAAGGAACGACTTGAGAAACTCTAGGGTATGACATGGAAAACTTCAAAACATGATTTTGAATGTCACTAGATACAATTTGAAATGCACCAAAGGTATTAACATTTAAAATACACTGAGGTACAAATTGAAATTCTGAAAGAACGACTTGAGATGCCTTAAGAAACGACTTGAGATGCCCTAAGGAACGACTTGAGAAATTTTAAGGTATGACATGAAAAATGTCAAATCATGACTTTGAATGTCACTATGTATAATTTGAAATGCACCAAGGTTATAAATATTTAAAATACATCGAGATACGAACTGAAATTCTCAAGTAACAACTTGGGATGCCTTAAGGAACGACTTGAGAAACTTTAGGGGATGACATTAAAAACGTCAAAACATGACTTGAAATGTCACTAGATACAATTTGAAATGCACCAAGGGTATAAACATTAATATGCCTCGAGGTACAAACTGAAATTTTCAATGAACGACTTGAGAAACTCTAGGGTATTACTTGCAAAATGTCAAAAAATGACTTAGAATGTCATTAGGTACAATTTGAAATACACCAATTATGAGTACAAACATTAATATGCCTCGAGGAACAAACTAAAATTCTCAAGGAACGACTTGAGATACTCTAAGAAACGACTTGGGAAACTTTAGGATATGACTTATAATGTAACTAGGTACAATTTGAAATGCATTAAGTGTATAAACATTAATATCTCTCGAGATACGAACTGAAATTCTTGTGGAACTATTTCGGGTGCCCTAAGGAACGATTTGAGAAACTCTAGTGTATAACATGGAAAGTGTCAAAACATGACTTGAAATATCACTAGGTACAATTTGAAATGCACCAAGGGTATAAACATTTAATATACCTCTATGTACGAACTAAAATTCTCACGAAACGACTTTGGATGCCCTTAGGAACGACTTGAGATGCCCTAAGCAACGACTTGAGAAACTCTAGGATATGACTTAAGAAGCCTCAGAACATGAATTGGAATGTCACTATGTACAATTTAAAATGCACAAAGGGTATAAACATTTAAAATACCTCGAGATACGAACTGAAATTCTCAAGGAATGACTAGAGATGTCCTAAGGAACGACTTAAGAAACTAATTTTTTAGTTTAGATACCAAAATTTAATAGTATTTTAGATTATGTACTAGTTGAAAAGTCAAACATAATAATATAGTAAATGGTACTATAATTCACAAATATTACATTACATGCCACTACAACAACAAAAATATGGTCAATTACAAATAAATCAATAAAAAAAATATTAAGTTTATATTTGACTGCTACGCAGCAAAACGGTTTAGTTTGGGCCCTGCCCAAAACTCGAGACCTAAACCCTAAGCTTCGAAACCCTAATTCTAAACTATAAACCTAATTTATATATCATGTATCTCATTTCTATACCATACATCACATTTCTATATCTTAAACTAAATTAAAGGCAATGTTGTAATTTTATGTTCACAAATACAATTAGATTACATTAGCCAACTTCCAAGACAATATAAAAATTTCAAGGACAAAAATATCAAATGAAAAGACCCAAAACAAAGGGGCCTACATGTTTGTGACATAATCGGAAAAATTGTATTTAAATTTGGTAGTCCAATTAAAATATTATATGGTTTTTCATGTTATTCTAAAAAATTATTAAAATTTGATATTTAATCTTAATTTTCTAATATATTAATCCTAATTGTAAAAGGGTAGCATAGATATTTTAATTCCCCATAAAAAAATCCAAAACATCAATGTTATATGCACCACAATCCCTGCCAATACTTCTGGGTTCCCAAATTTTAATCCTTAATTCATTTGTTACACCCATTCAACCATTGACAGATTATGACTAAGCTAACATCATCTTCAAGTCATAGGGACTAGAAAAGGAGAAACGTGTACTTTAACTTTTACATATATTATATATCTTACACACACACACACATATATATATATATTCTAAATTTATGATCATGTTGGCTGCTTCTCCTTCACTCAAAAAGTCAACATTAAACTGAAGATAAGTTAAACAATTCCAGTTGGATTAGTTTACAGATTACACAGAGAGAGAAAGAGAAAAGAAGAGAGAGAGTGAGAGAGTGATACCTGAACAAACCGATACAAACAGGGATTGCTATAACATCCCCTCCTAGTAATTCTAGTCCAAAGTCCACATGTGGCTGCATGTAGAAACCACTTACATGAAGTCCACATGAAGTTTTAGAACATGTTACTTTCATGAAGTTTTAGAAACCACTTTGTCAAAATTGTGTCAAATTACCTTGTCTATCAAAGACACTGCAATATTTGCAAAACATGGGAATGTTGGCACAAGAGGCCTTAAAATTACCCTTGGTGCTGCAAATATTTGGACATCCACCTGCTGAGTACAAGAATGAACAATTTCATTATGATCAAGTGCAATATTTGATGTCATCAAACAACTAAGCAACTAAGCAGAGGTCTTAAAATGACTGATACTGAAAACTGACCTCATTTCGTTTAGATTTCAAACAATTAAAGCTAGTTGACTTAAGTGAAAAGTCTAAGGAGAGAAAGGGGATCGGGAAGGATATAAAATAAAGGAAGCTGTGACAGAGTGTCATTGAAATCAAATAGTCTAAGCATTTCCCGAACACATTTTCAAACTATAATTAAAATATTCATATGTTTGTGATACCTCATGAGGGAGTGATGAGTTTTTCTTGTTACAAAAAATATATGTGCATATGATTCTGCAGCTGATTCTAACCTGTAATGTAATTCGAAAAGACAATATTTTCACCACCACATTTATGTGAGGATTTCCTGCATATTTGGTTTCAGAGGAAATTAACTTCTATGATCAGCAATGACCAAAAACTTCAATTTAAGATCATGTGTATATATCATGCAAGTGTTCTTCTTAATATGCATGTATAAATCTTGTGCACATTTAATCAGCATTTCTTTTTCTTTTTTTTTGGCCAAAAGACTCCAAATAATATAAAATTAAGGTAAATTACCATAACCCAATGCATATAATATACAAGTCCTCGTTGCCTTGCCTTGATGGGTCAAAGAAGCAAACACAAGCAAACCCATTTGGGTGTGTGCATTTGGTAGTCCATGTATGTATTCAAATGTGCAGCCCATTGGGGAAAAAATATTCAAATTTTTTTTTTGGTCAATGAATAAATGTGATTGGTCATTAGGATCTTCACTGACTATGCTGAACATAGTCTCCTTTTGTGGAGTTGGGTTATGCACTGCTAAAGGTGTCATAACTCATTACTCGTACACAAGCTTACTCAAGTTGTTGAAATTTTTTATTTTCAAAACCTATGCATCAAATGAAAAAATAAATACGTCAAAATTCAAAGAATAAAAAAGTGTTTTATTAGAGCTCGTGTATGATACGTATATTGTACCACGTACAAAAATATGTAATAGAACAACGATTCTCAAATTTATGCTTAATATAAAAAATGAACTCCTTAAAATTCAAAGAAATAAAATGTATTTATATGTTACAGTGTCCATACCATCGGTCTTGTGTACTATGCTTTAATGATATAGAGATGTATACCAATAATTGTTAACATCTTAATTAACTCAGAACACATGAAAATAAGCAAGTGTTAGTCTATTGCTATTTCTTTTTTGTAAGAATTGTCTAATGGTATTTCTCACGTGTCGAAAAGATTTGTGCGCTATATATACAAGCACGTGAAATCCATCAGATTATAAAAAGTGAACTTTGCATGTTTATTTGTTGAGTTCTCGAAACATCAAGTACATGCAGTTAATCTTTGCTCTTTCACCAAGCTAGCTAGATTCATCTACTAATTAATCATTTAAATATGTTCACATGGCAACCCAAACCAAAGCCATATATCAATGTAGGAACAACACTTGCTTCCAAACCTTAACAAATTAATGATTTCAAGACCATAAATATTAGAATTTAGGACTAGCTAATTAAATAATTAATTAAGAAGGATACTTCATGCATGTTCTGAAATATTGCAGATACATTGAACCAGTACTTCTCCTAAATAGCTTACTGATAAACTCTATCTGTTAAGACTGTTATTATAAATTTGTGCTACAAAACCCCAAAAATCTCAATCTAGTAAATAAGATTACTACACAAACTAGATTCTTAATTGGCAGCATGCATATGCATGGTGATATGAGCCATGTTGGTCTCCTTCAATTCAACTCTAACTTTAACTGTACAAGTGATTGAGGAATAACAATAGTTAATTAATTTGTATAATAATCTCAAACCAAAGTAAGGTCTATGAATTAAGAAATATATATACAATTGAATTTTACAGAGAGCTTGGATATGCTTGAAGTTCAATGAACTTGTTCATCAACTGGGTTAGATCTTGTTGCATGCAATTAAGCTTTGGTGGGCGCACTTACAATTTACATATAATATATATTATTGCTTCTGATGATTATGAATTATATATATATATTTATCAAATATGAATTTTATATTTAGTTATAATGAAATTATAAGATTGGGGACAGGGATTTAAGTTTGATGCATTGCATGGCCAACGACTAGGAGAGAGAGAGAGAGAGAGAGAGAGAGAGAGGACTAAGATGGCAGACAAATTTTTTTTTCGTTTTTCTATTGTTCTTGTTCTGTTTGCTTTTACATTAATTTCATCATAATCTCCCTTTTTCTAACCCAAAAACGCCCTCTCAAACAAATTTTAGAATAAATAATAATATACAGAAAAAAAATGGAATGTAAAAGAGTGGGAATTAAAAGTTATGAAATACATATATTTTTTTTTTCTTTATTTCACTAATAAACGTATATGAAATAGTTTAAATTTTTGTAAAATGGGTGCGGTGTGGAGGGACTACTCTGATTCTAAGTGAAAATGTGATACGTACTTATCATAACTCTAATACTACAATTTGTAAGAGCATGATATTTGGTATATATCACAACTATAGTGATAGAGTATTAACCTCCACATTTAACTGAAATAGAATTTTAATTATTGAGTTCATCCTCCCTGCCTAGCTTTGAGTCTTATTTCAAACTAAGAAAAACGAAAAAAATCATGTTGTCTTGATTTCACACAAATAATTGAAGGTTTCAACTTTCAAATTTATGTAGAGCATATTTATTTGAACATAAATTCATAAAATCGGTCACATAATTAACAAGAAAAAAATACAGTTATATAACTGGTTTTAAATATGAGTGAGGAGTTACATATAAGATTTTGTAGTCTCTAAGACACACATTGTCCTTTTGGGGACATCCCATGAAATTGGAACGAATGCAGTCAAAGTGTCAAACGCAGAAAAAGCAAAATGTTAAAACAAAACAATGTACGAAATACTACCAATGTGCAGAGAAGGCCAATTGTCAAAGATGAAGAAGGGCCTGAAATTGTGGGAACTCAAACTGATAAGAATAATAATAATAATAATCTGGGATCACGAGCTTTCTCACTGGCTTTGAAAGAAGTTAGCTTTATTTGGTAATACCTTAATTCCTTCTTTAGCCATTGGCCAAGTGGCCAAAAGTTATAAGCTGTGAATTCTTTTGGGCATTATTGACATGCTTTGGAAGTTGGAACCTTGCAAAGACTGCATTGGCCATGCCCAAAACAGTCAGAGCTTCCTTTGATGATGGAGTACTACAAGTCTACAATTGAGTTAATCATGAGGACCTATCATTAAACTGCTCTGGGCCTGGTGGCCTATTTGTCAGAATTTTTCATAAATGACCTTGTTTGTTGTTTGTTCTTTATTGGCCATTTACAGAAATTCCCAGCTAATACAACCAATTATTGGGGATTGGCATGGTATGGCAATCTTGTTCATAGATGCCAAATTTGGAAAGGGCTGACACCATGCATGCATGTGTCATTTTTTTCTTTGGTCATGTGCATGTATACATCCTGTGTATACTGTTTTGGTTATAGTTATATAGGAAGTTTTGGATAAAATGGTATGTGCCAAATTAGTTAATCACATATTTTACAGATATATATGACCAAAATTATGAATGCTCTTGTCTTTTGTTGCCATGTCCTAACAATTTCTGAATGGACTTTTAGAATTTGTGGCTTGAAAGGAAAAAAATTAAGTAAAAAAGGAAAGAAATATCCTATTTAGTAATTGTCTTATACAAATCTATAATATTGGTAAATCTACAATATTTCTTTTTTTAGACAATGGTAAATCTACAATATTGGTAAGATATATATCCTCCATTTTCAATCCCAATTTTAATTTTATCCATATTAGTCAATACAATTATAATATTAAAAAATAAAAAAATTAAGGACAGCATGGCAATTAATCCTAGTCTTAGACATTCGTATAATATTGGTAAGATATCCTCCATTTTCAATCCCAAATTTAATTTTATCCTTATTATATAGTCTATACAATTTTAATATTATTTTATTAAAAAATTAAGGACAACATGACAATTACATACTTCACCCCCTCCCAAGTTCCAATATACCAACTCTCATTGAGTTTTTATCAAACTAGCAAAAGATTAGGGTTGACAATGGGTCGTGTCATATCGGATTCGTGTCGTGTTATTTCGTATTCGTATTAAATACTAGTTAACCATAACCCGATCTGTTTAATTAATCGTGTCGAGTAGCTCAACCCTAACCCTAACCCAACCCGTTTATAATCGTGTCGTTTTCGGGTTGACTTATATATCTTGTGAACCAAAACTCGAACATAATTTCTTATATTTTTAAACCAAAGTACGTAGTTACTTATGCATTACCTTTAAAACATAAAAACCATATTTAATCATAATACTAATAAAACCATATACAAATAAGTCAAAATTCTATAATAGGTCATATAATACATATTAAAAAAATGAGAAAAATTATTCATTTTCTTCATATAATACTAGTTAAACGTGTTTAGCGTGTCACAATCGTGTTACACTGCTTGATACTAACTCGGCCCGTTTATTATTCGTGTTTAGCGAGTCGTGTCATATTCGTGTTTGTGTCAAGAAATTGTCAATCCAAACTTGCTAACTTCGTGTTGGGTTCGAGTCGTGTTATCATGTCGTATCAAATTTGTCACCCCTACAAAAGATAACCTTATCATACAAAGAATAAAAAATTATAACATTTTTTTAAAATAACTAAAAATTGTGCTGCACAATATTTACGCACCAAACCGAAAGCCCTATATATGGCAGTTTTTTGGCCATTCTAAATTTTTTCATAAAAATTTTGTTTTAAAAATTATGAAAAAAAAAAACTCATTGTGACCACATATCTCAATCAAAACTCTTCGTATTGTAACTTTGCTCATGTTCAACACACATTGTATGCATTATATTTCTTTCAAGTGCTTACGGTTAAATTATGAACTAGTGGAGTTTCTTAAAATAAGAAGGTGGATTATACCCACTAATTCTCAATTTAGTAGAGAGTTGTCAACAAATTGTTCACCAAGAATGGAATTGATCCATCACTCGTATCCATAGTGAAATATATTTTATAGTTAATGGGCTGGCTATCATGGGTCGTGAGTTGAAGTTTGCCCATACGTACTATTTTTAACCAGCCTTCGATGTTATGCAAAATTTATGAGAACATTTAGTCTAAAAAGGCCCAAGCTTGGATTGGATTGTGGTTATTTTTGTTTATGGGCTTTGGCCCTTGTTATAAAAATGAATCATGTGTAATTCACTTTATAATATTATGAGACGACATTTATACATAACCGACACATTCAATAATATGACGAGATGAGTTTTATTGCTCGACGAAGCACGCATTCTTTAAGAAGAACAATTTAATTGGTTCTCTCAATATGAATATCTCCTTGATAACTTTGTCATTTCAAAAGTCACAAATTGCATATGAAAATAGTAATGTGAACTTTGAACCTATCAAAGCTATTATAATTATGTGGTTTCACTATAGAAGAAGAGAGAACAAGAAATTAATACTTCATCTCATTAATGTGTTTTTAAAGAATTTGCATTATTTGCTTGGCCAAACATTACTTGGTACATTATCAAAATGACATCGAATTATTTTATAAAAAATAAAATTCAAACTTTGATATTGAGTGTGGGCTAAATAGTCTCTACCATTGTAGTTACAAGCCTCTCACAATGTCATGTAATAAGATGTTTTTTAAGCGTATTTGTTTGTAGTTTGTTTATAATGTAATTTCCATAATGAACTTCATATTTTGACAATATAATAAATAAAAATAAAAAGTTAAGTTATTTAGCCAAATTGAAGATCTTAATTGCAATTACTTAATTGTCAAATCCAAATTAGCGACTTTTTATATGAATAGCTTTTTAAGAAAGTAACTTTAACATCAGTTGTTCACGTGTGCGTACGCGCGAACGATCGTATATTGATGTGAATTCTATAATAGAATTCATAAAAATTAAAGTAACTTTAAAGTCAGTTGTTCACGTATGCGTGCGCACGAACGATCGTATATTAATGTGAATCCTATAATAGAATTCATATCAATTTACGGTTAAGAGTTAGAGCGTTCGCGCGCTGCGAAAACACAATTTTATTAAGAAACCACTTAATTGGAGTGAATTGACTACATCACTGAATTGTGTGTGTTAGAACACATTGATTGCTGTTCAACCTTGTAAAGTTTCCTTTTCATTTGAAGTCAATGTCTAACAAATAAAATTATAAAAAAGTAATAACAATTTTCTCTTAACAATAATATATATATTCTCACTAACCAATTCCATACTGCCTCTATAAAAATAGGAAAACACCAATCACTAGTCATTTTCTATATACCTAAATTCTCTCATACCAACATAATCATCTTGATTTTCATTTCAGCTGGCACCTAAATTTGTCGATAAATAATGAAATTTAGTGAGAAAATGAAAAAAAAAAATTCTTTGGGAAACAGAAAAAGAAAGAAATAGAAAATAGAAGGTACATATATTTCCATAAATGAAAGTAACTGCCTTTTGGACCTTTAAAAACAAAACACATTTTGTGAAACTTTTGCTGAAGACCTCACTTTCACTATCAGTCTTCCTTTCTCTCTCTTCAAGATGGCCTTGAAACCCCACCCATAATTTTCTTTCACTACTTCTCTAGTTCTCTCTTTCTCTCTCTACCAAGAAAATTGAGCTTTCTCTCCTTTTCTCTCCTTTTCTCCCTATCTATTACAAGATACAAGGATATATATACATAAAAAATATATAAGCTTTTGTGGCTTTCTTTGAAGTCCTCTGAGATCTACTGCTTGTGTAGGACTAAAAGATTAGATAGAGATTGGCAGAGAAACTGAAACAAACAATAATAAGAGAAAAGGAAAGCTCAGAGGAAGGTAAGCTCTGGCATTTCGAAAACCCTAAAACTCATGCTTCTTCTGTACGGACCTTTTTGTGTGCTTTTGACTTGATGACTTGATTGATTAATTGATTGAACCCATATTTATCATCTTCCTCGGTATTCGTGTAAATGGGCTGTTGGGTTTTGGTTTGTTGGGTGCATCAGATCCATGGCTATGGATTCTGATATTTTATCATCGTATGTGGATTACAGGGTTTTGGGTTGTCTTCCAACTTTAGAGTTTTTGTTATTTTAAAACCTTTATGTGCCTTTTGATTCTGTTTGGGGTTGGTTTTTTCTTTATATATATTTTTTTATATCATTAGAGGTGGGCAAAGATCTGAGATGGGTTTGGAGCTGGGTTTTTGCATTTCTGCTGGAATCCAGGGCTTGGAGTTTGATTGGTTGCTATTATATTCTTGTTATGGAAGTTTTAATAATTCTATACTAGCTTTTCTATTGATCAAATTTTAGGAAGATGAGCATGTTTTCTACATGGAATTCATTGTGGTTAATGTGCTTACTTAATGGTGTAAAAGAACTTGTTGGGTTATTCTAATGGCTGCCATAAAAGTTTGAGTTAGTCATAAAAATAGGTTACTAAGATGCATTGATGTTGATATTTGCGCTTTCGTTTGGCTTGCCAGACTAATGTAATTTTCTGAAGCAGGATTGGGCATCAAAGGCAGGGTAGCAAGTGATTCGACTGATTGAAGTTTGTTTCGTGGATGGAGTTGAGAGTGTCTGTTAGTTGTGCTCTGCAATTCTAGTAATTGGCCAAAGTTCTGTAAGAGTTGGATTCACGCTCTACTTACTCTACTTAGTCTACAATGGCGTCCATTTGGATATGATTGAAAGCATCAGATCAGTATCTGATGATCACAGTTAGCGCTTAAAGTTTGGTCATGTAGTAATTGTGTGGAAAAGTTAGGTTTGATCTGCGCAAGTGTATTGGAATAGCCTGCGCGACTCACCTTATCAGGACCTTCATTGGCTGTACTTTCTCTTACTTATTTTTGTTCTCCAAAGACAGTAGACTGGGTTCATGTACTGTCGCATAAGTAGTTGGTGTACTGTCGCATAAGTAGTTGGTGCTGGTGTCATTTCATATATTTTGGAATGCTAAGATTCTCTCTGTGATATGCACAATAGCCATGCAATTTATTTAATTTGGTACTCATTTGGAGACCCTGTTGCTTGGAAGTGCTAATACTTGTACACCTGCTCTAGTTCCCTATGCCTTTGTTCATTCCTTTTTTTTTATTGTCCCAAAGTTCTAGGTCCTTTTTGCTCTTGTGCTCCCATTGGTAAATTGCTTATATTTTTCCTTTCCCTCTCAAGGAGTGGCTAGCTCAGTTCTCAAGTCAAGTTTTGTTGAGCAGTCCAGGAAGTCCCTCCGTTTAGTAAGAATAATATCCAAGTAAAATCCATTGCACTGGCAATTTCTCCAAGAGTCAATAGCTTATATGGAGTCAGCTAATTCTAATGCTAACAGTATGCCGGGTGTTATACATCGGTTGCTTCCTGTTGTTGGACCCATGCTTCTGATTTCAGTTGGATATCTTGACCCTGGAAAGTGGGCGGCAACTGTTGAAGCAGGTGCCCGTTTTGGTTCTGACCTGGTAGCATTAATGCTTATTTTCAATTTGGCAGCTATTTTGTGTCACTATCTGTCAGCTCGGATTGGTGTAGTCACTGGAAGAGATCTTGCTCAGGTATTATTTCTCTTTTTAGGGTGTTGTTAATGCATTATTCTTCTTATTGTTTTTAGTAGTGGAGGTGCGACTACTTATGCATGCATGCATATACTGTGTCTGCAATCATGTCCTTGTTAGGCTGCCAAGTTTTAACTCTTTTTTTTTTCCTTTCTAAATTTCATGTATGCCAAAAGATTTGCAGCGAGGAGTATGACAAAGGCACATGCATATTCTTAGGAATACAAACAGAGATTTCTGTGATTCTGTTGGACCTTACCATGGTAATTTCTCTTTCCTCATTGACTTATTCATCCCCCCTCCCCCCCAACAACCCCACCTTTTCTTTTTCAATTTAGCTATGGCGTAAGCGATAATCTGTAGTATCATTGTTCAAATCAAATTTGTTATATTTGTAACACATGGTTGCACTAATTTTACTAGGTCCTCGGCATTGCACATGGACTTAATCTTCTGTTTGGGTGGGACTTGTTCACTTGTGTGTTTTTGACTGCTGTTAATGCTGTTTTATACCCTATTTTTTCCACCGTCCTGGTAAGTTCTGTTACTTGAATTCCTTTATAATCTTGCGTTTGCAATCATTTACAAAACTAAATAGCTTCCATATTTCAGGAGACTTGCAAAGCGAAGTTCCTATGCATATCCATGGCAGGATTTATACTGCTTTCCTTAGTTCTTGGAGTAATTAGCAGTCAACCAGAAATGCCACATTCCATGATTGGGTTGCTAACAAAGCTGAGTGGGGAGAGTGCATTTGCACTTATGAGTCTTCTTGGAGCAAGTATAATGCCTCACAGTTTTTATCTTCATTCTTCTATTGTGCAGGTAGCTCTGCTTCTCATGCTCCCCTGTTATCAGTCTCTGCATTTGTGCTGCACATCCATGCATATATTGCTGAATGTGAGCATAAGCATACATTCATATATATATATATATATATGTATGCATGTGCATGTGTGTGCATCTTTCTTATGTGTATATATATATATAGATATATATTGATTCTTTTACGGGTAGTTAACTCCTAGTGGTATCTTATCTTCGTTGTAGGACCAGATGCATGTGCATGTGCATGTGCATGTGTTTGTGCATCTTTGAGTTTACACAGTTGCTCATTGCTTGTTCATATGGGAAATATTGGTTTAATACAAACCCTTGTGAATACTTCTTCTATATGTAGGACGTCTAATGGATTTCAACAGTTGTCTTATTTAGATATACATATAACGCATGCATATGCAGTTTGTATCTTTTGTCTTGTTTCTTAACACGGCTTTCCTTTTAGGGCATGTTGTTGAGTCATCATCTGTGCCTCTGGTTTGAAAGAACCTCTTGACAAACTGATTTGATTAAGAGAACCATGTGTTGCCATTTTCAATAGACAATGCAGTTCAGTATAGACCACTGAGCTACATGTGCACATTTCTTCTTCCTTTCTAAATAGAAAAAAAAGTTTCATTAAGTAAAATTAAGATTCTCTTGTTGGAGCCTGGCCACAAAAAAAAAAAAGATTCTCTTGTTGGAGGCAGTGAGTCTGAAAATAATCAATTTTAATATTTGCATCAGCATCACTAAGTTCTGTTTCCTCCTCTCCATCCCATTTGCAAACTATTTAAAAAAATGTTTTTATAATAGTTGATTTGTGTGATGGTCAATTCTCTGAACTCCATTGATGTAATTTTGCAGCAGTATCAGCGACAACCAACTGTTTCTAAGGATGCCTTGTGTCATAACCATCTTTTTGCCATCTTATGTATCTTTAGTGGTATTTATCTGGTGAATTATGTCCTTATGACTTCTGCGGCAAATGTATTCTACAGTTCAGGCCTTGTTTTGCTGACATTTCAGGATGCAATGTCACTAATGGAACAGGTTTTAATCTCTCCCCATGAGCAGTTGTTTGTAATGAATTTTCTTTGTGACAATTGTTCAATATCATGATGCATGCTGAACGTATTTTATTTTCTATTCAAATTATACAGGTCTTTTGGGGTCCAATGGTACCAGCTGCCTTCTTGCTGGTTCTCTTTTTGTCAAATCAAATCACAGCATTAAGTTGGAGTCTGGGTGGACAAGTAGTCTTGAATGATTTTTTGAAACTGGATCTTCCTGGTTGGCTTCATTGTGCTACAATCAGAATTATTGCCATTGTTCCAGCTCTTTATTTTGTTTGGAATTCAGGAGCCGAAGGGATGTATCAACTGCTTATATCCACACAGGTTTTGGCAGCTCTACTACTGCCGTCTTCTGTGATCCCTCTTTTCCGAGTTGCTGCTTCAAGACCAATAATGGGTGCCCATAAAATTTCTCAATTTGTTGAATTTTTATCCCTGATTACACTTATTGGGATGCTTGGATTGAAAATTATATTTGTAGCGGAAATGATTTTTGGGAATAGTGATTGGGTAGGTAATTTGAGGTGGAATGTGGGGAGTAGTATGTATGTCCCTTATGTACTTCTCATCACTGCGTGTGCATCATTTTGTTTGATGATTTGGCTTGCAGCCACCCCGTTAAAATCTTCAACTTCTCGATTAGAGACTCAGGTGTGGAACTGGGATTTGCCTGAGGGTATACCTGATTCATTAACAAAGAAAGAGGAGATCAATAGAGCTGAAACTAAATATCAGAGAGAGGCAAGTGTACAGAGGAATGAACCATCACCATCAATGGGGAAGGCTTTGGATGGTGATACAGATATAACAGTTGCAAATTTTGATCATGATCTGCCCGAAACTATCATGGAGCCTGATCAGGAGCTTCGCCTGACAACCACAGAGGAAAATAGTTCTCATATGACCTTTCCTCGCTCCCCTAAATGCCGTATTGAGGGCCCCACATCTACAGTGGAGTCAATTCCAGTCTCAACTGTGGTTCATGAGGTTTCTGATGTTGCAATGCTGGGCACCAAGTCCTTGAAGATTGAATCGACGGAGCCAGTTGAAAAGACCGTTGGGGTTGAAGAGGACTTGCCAACTGAAAAAGATGATGATGAGGGAGATACCTGGGAGCCCGAAGATTCATTGAAAGTGGTTTCTGGGAGCACTGCTTCACTAACATCTGAGGGTCCAGGATCATTTAGGAGTTTCAGCGGAAAAGGTGAAGGGGGGAGTGGCGCTGGAAGCCTTTCAAGATTGGCAGGGTTGGGGCGTGCTGCGAGACGTCAACTAGCTGCTGTACTTGATGAGTTTTGGGGACAACTTTATGATTTCCATGGAAATGTAATTCAAGAAGCAAAGACTAAGAAACTGGATCTGTTGTTGGGGTTAGATTCAAAGGCTGCATCCTCCTCCCTGAAAGTCGATTCCACTACAAAGGAAGTTTCTGGATATTTTCCTTTTGTAGGAGGCAGAGGATCTGATCCTCTAATCAACTCAAGTTTATATGACTCTACAAAGCTGCATAGGGTGCAAAGCAGTTTAGAGTCACCATATGGGGTTCAAAGGGGATCTTCCCCATTGTGGTCTAGCCACATGCAGTTGTTGGATGCCTATGTACAAAATTCAAGCCGCAGCGTTATTGACTCTGGTGAGAGGCGGTATTCAAGTGTGCGCAGTATACCATCTTCTGAGGGTTGGGATTACCAGCCAGCCACAGTACATGGTTATCAGACTGCACCATATCTCAATCGAATTGCAAAGGACAGAAGTCCTGGAAACTTGAATGGTCAAATGGACTCACCAGCCCTGAAGTCCGCTTCTTCGTTGAGTGCTGCAAACTACAGAGATTCACTTGCATTTACCATGGGGCAGAAGTTGCATAATGGGTTAAGTTCTGGTCAGGCCTCCAGTTTTCAGAACCTTACAGTATCCAGAAATAGTCCGTTGCAATCTGAAAGCCCATATTATGATATGTGCTCGTCTGGAATTGCTGAGAATGTGGTGAGTCCAGCCAATACAAAGAAATACCATAGTTTACCAGACATTCACCGGGATCTCTACATGTCTGATAAAAGTGTTAACTGGGAAAATCCCATTGGGTTTGGATCATCCGTTGGGATAACTGGTTATGAATCACCGTTGTATCCAAATTCTGGAGCACGAACAGGAGCTCCTTTGGCATTTGATGAACTCTCTCCGTCAAAAGTATACAGAGATGCTCTATCATCACAGCAGAATTCTAGTTTTGGCACTGGGTCCCTCTGGTCTAGACAGCCTTTTGAGCAATTTGGTGTAGCTGATAATAATCGTACTATTGGGGGTGGAGGAGTTGGTAGTAGGGTAGGTTCTGTTAGTCAAGAACATACTTCAGTTGCAGATTCAGAGGCTAAACTTCTTCAAAATTTCAGATATTGCATCATGAAGCTTCTGAAGTTAGAAGGCTCAGATTGGCTGTTTAATCAGAATGATGGGGCGGATGAGGAGCTGATTGATCGAGTGGCGGCAAGGGAGAAATACCTTTATGAAGCCGAAACGAGAGAAATGAATCGAGCGCAGATGGGTGAGCCTCAGTACTCGTCTTCTGATAGGAAATCAGCTTCCACAATGAAGAATATTGATGCAAACTTCACCCACTCTCTGGTTTCCTCAGTTCCTCATTGTGGGGAGGGTTGTATTTGGAGATCGGATTTGATTGTAAGCTTTGGGGTCTGGTGTATCCATCGGATTCTTGATTTGTCACTTATGGAAAGCCGGCCAGAGCTATGGGGGAAATATACTTATGTTCTTAATCGACTTCAGGTAAGCATTACTTGTCTAATAAGATACATTTTTGTGACCACAATTGTTGCAAGGAAAATATGGTCTCTGCTGTAAGTTTATTGCCTTTTTTTAATTTTATAAGACTGTAAGATTATTGTCCTCGTTCCCGCCTTGTCAACCCTGCAGAAAAAAGTTATGTTAGGTAGTGTCTGCCTTGAGTACTTGATCTAACTGTTAGGGAGATTTATTCTGTTCATTTTACTGTTAGGGGAGTTTTGCACCATTTGTTGCATTAAATGAGTTTCTACACTTTATTGGCTTTCATGATTAACACCCAGAGAATTCAAAGTTGTTGAAAGAAACAAAGTAGATGGAAGGAGAAAAGAAAGATGAAGAGAGGAGAGGAGGAAGTAGGCTAGTGTTTTCTCTTCTACATTTTTCAGTGTTGAAGTCTTAATAGAAGTGTTACATTAAGGCCCATTTATAGAGGCAAGTCAAAGTCAAATTAGAAACAAAAACCAAATCAATTCACACCATGTATAGAATCCGAGAATAGTTGATAGTTCCCAAACCAATTAATTAACGCAAAATAGTAAAACAGACAAAATAGATTCCAAGACTCCCCTCAACCCAGAACGTAAAGGTCATGCATGCCCTGAACACAACCCAGAAAATGAACTTTGTTGCACATTTGTCATATACTTCAATGTTTACCACACAAACCAGTCCTAGGTTCACATCTAGGATCAGACAAACACAAGAATATTTCCCTTTATAGGATGCAGGACAACAATTGTTTACACTCTTAACACTCTCCGTGTGTGGGCCTTCACCATAATTGGAGAGCTATAAATTGGGGCGTTATATATGCAAATATTAAAATATAGGATCTCCTGTTTTGATGCCGTGTGAAAATGAATAAAGTAGATGGAAGGAAAAGAAAGGAGAGAGAATTGGAGGATTAGGTCTATTTATAGGAAAAAAAAACTTCCCTATTATATATACACCGTATACATGGAAGTTTCACTCCTATTTATAGAGGTTACATTATAAAGACCTATTTATAGGGTTCCCTATTCTACATTATATATATATATATATTTGTTTTCTGGGTCAGGGATAGTCTACATGCATAGAGTCCAATCCAAGTCAAACAAGGAAACTGAAATCAAATCAAATCACACCATAAATAGAATCCTAGAGTAATGGAAATTCCCAAAACATTTCACGAAAGTCGCATAATATAGACTAAATTAAATCTAAAAGAAGTTATTCAAAATACCCCTAATGAATAGAACGACCTTTTTTTGGCATGAATAGTCAAATATGTTGTTCCTTGTTTGTGAGTAGTTGTTTCTTCTGACAGAAATATTCATTAGAGCTACTGCAGTTATAAGCCATTTGGCCTTCACATTAGGCAAATATGTTGTTCCTTGTTTGTGAGTAGTTGTTTCTTCTGACAGAAATATTCATTAGAGCTGCTGCAGTTATAAGCCATTTGGCCTTCACATTAGGCAACTAAAATGTCTTGGTTAATTTTGTCTCATTCTGGAATAGTTTGTCTTCCACTTTTAATCTTAAAAATTTTCATTTTTGTAACCCTCTCTTTTCATACATGTCAAGCCTTGAGTGCTTTGTATTCTACAATGTATATATGAGCATTTTTTTTACTGCTTAGTGCAGACAAGAATTGTGTATGATTAGCCTGGTATTGGTCCTATAGCTATATTTGCTTTAATATTAATAAGCTTTTGTCATTTTCGTAACCCTCTGAAGAACTTTCTGTAAGCTATATGTAAGATATGGAGGGGTTTTTATTGGTAAATTGTACATAAAATTTTCTCCTTGCATTGCATTAATGCTACTATTGTATACAAGTAGATTAGCTTTTAATATTCTAATAACATATATGAGCTTTTAATATACATTTATTTCCAAAGCTGTGTTGTTAACGGTTCTATATCCTGTTAATACAGGGGGTTGTTGATCCGGCATTTTCAAAGCCTCGTTCTCCGATGTCTCCATGCTTCTGCCTTCAAATTCCAGCAGCACACCAGCAGAAGTCGAGTCCATCTATTTCGAATGGAATGTTACCTCCTGCTGCAAAACCAGCCAGGGGAAAATACACAACTGCAGCAACACTTCTAGACGTAATCAAGGATGTGGAGATTGCAATCTCTTGTCGAAAGGGCCGAACAGGGACAGCAGCCGGTGATGTGGCATTCCCGAAGGGAAAAGAAAATCTGGCATCTGTCCTCAAACGCTACAAGCGTCGATTATCCAACAAGCCCGTTAGCACTCAAGAGGCTCCCGGTTCACGCAAGGTTCTAACATCTGCTCCTTATGGATCATAGCTGTCACACACAACACAGGTTGTCTCACAACACAGATTGTCTTGCAACACACTTTGTCTTGCACCACAGTTTGTCTCACAACACAGTTTCTCTCAACTGGGTTATTGAGCTGTTTGATTTTGCAAAAGGGCTCATCTTCTGGATCATTGTGTATCAAAGTCATTGCTGCAAATTGTATTTCCTTGTATGTTAACATCTGCATAGGTAAGAATTGCTGGATATGTAATTGCAGCATATCATCAAAGAAAATGGGTAGAAGGGTGAAAATTGATTACTGCAATTCTGGTTTTTGTTTGGTTGGTTGGTTGCTAGCTTGCTTATGTTTCTTGTCCTAATAAGATGGAAAGTTTGAAAATGGCTGGGGGTGGGGCTCTCAATCCCATCCTGGATCTGTAATTGCTTGCTTTCTTTTCCATTGTGGGGTTGATAGAGTAGTGATGGACCCATGATGTCGGGTCAGTATGTGGCTGCACGGTTGGTCAATTCTGTGGGGTCATGGACCATCCATGGTCATGGTGAGGGTGGGGTTTGACATTAAAACTGAACATGAATGCAAATGAATGTGGCTGTTAAGAATATTGATTATTAGGAAAATACTTGATTGTGTATGTGGTACCTCCGGACCAGACCATTCTGGGTCACCTGGTTCTGTACATGTGCTGACAACTACAAGTTTGTGCAACATTGGCATATGAATACACTTGTGCTTGAGACCTGATTCAGCTGTGTCCCATTGTCAAAGGTAAGGAAGATTTAGAAGCACATGTTTGATAAATCTGTGGGATAGGAGTGAAAATCCATTGGTACAGCAGGTTGATTCTATCAGCAACAGCTTGAAAAAAACAAAAGGAATGTCGTTTTAATAGCAGTCCCTATTATAGAAAGGAAATAGCAATTATTTCTATATATAATGTTATGCTGGTGGAGCAAGTAAAGCTGGATGACGGCAAAGCGTGAGTGAGTGAGTGAGTGACACTTCTTCAAGTCGGTGCTCTGTGGAATTAAACATTACAAGTATACCAAAACTTTTTCTAAACTTCCAAATAACTCTACAAGTAATATTATCATATCTTATTTATAACTCCAAAGTAGGATACTCGAAACAATTAATTTTTTTTAGAAAAATTTTCAAATTTTTTAAATTTCATCCAACTTCAAATCTCTTCGGTTATAATACTCCAAATTGGTTTCTATGAGTAAGAAATGATAAAATACAACTTATATTTCAATTATAATTGGAAAAAAACACAACATAAATAATTTAAAATCATAAATCACAAAACTAAAATTTTGAACTAGACCTTTATTGAACAAGTAGAACAATTAATAGACCAAAACAGAACTTAAAAAAGATCGTGGACCAAAATTAAATTAGGTATAAAATAAGTGGACTAAATCTGTAATTTTCTCGTAAGATTTGAAAGAAGTCCCGAGTTCAAATCTCATAGAATCTGTAAATTACAAATTTGGTCCACTTATTTTATACCTAGTTCAATTTTGGTCCACGATCTTTTTTAAGATTCAATTTTGGTCCACTTATTGTATACCTAGTTCAATTTTGGTCTACGATTTTTTTTAAGTTATGATTTTAAATTTTTTTTGTTGTGTTTTCTTCAATTATAATTGAAGTATCAGTTATATTTCATTATTTTTTAGTCATATGAACCAATTTGGAGTATTAGAATCAAAGAGAATTGAAGTTTGGTAAAGTTTGAAAAATCTGAAAAATTTTCTAGAAAAAATTGGTAGTTTCAGGTACCCTACTTTGAGGCCAATTATCTTGAGTTTTAGAACTCCGATTTGAATTATTTTTATATGGTTGTAAAGATGAGATGCATAGCTTTAAAACAAGTATATGTTTATTGAATTTGGCTGAAATTTGATAAGGTAAAAGAAATGACAAATTTGAGAAAACAAATATGGACTTTTATTGAACAAGTGGAACAATTAGTGGAACAAAACATAACTTAAAAAAGATCGTGGATCAAAATTGAACTAGGTATAAAATAAGTAGACTAAATCTGTAATTTCCTCTAATTTTTATTTGATATAAAGAAAATTTGAAATTGGAATTCAACTATCTTGACCATTTCAACTAACATTTTTTGTACCATCTCTCTAATAGAGGTAGAGTTAGAATACCTATTCATTTGAGACTCACACAATGAATTTCACTTTTATTAGATAAATGATGCTTAAGATAACTTATTAGTTGAGATTGCCAAATGCTAATACTTCGTCAATGACCATATGATCTAGTGGTGTCACTTAGTCTCTTCTTTGTCTGAAAGAAGTTTTGAGTTCAAATGGCATAGACGCTAATTGTTGATAATAAAGAAAAGGGAAAAACAATTTTGGTCCTTGTGTTTTACCCAAAAATAGATTTGGTCTAAGTGGTTTCAAAAACTCGGCATTTAGTCTCTATATTTGATGTTGTTGACTTGTTTCCAATCTCATAACAATTTTAACAAAACTCAAATTTTTAATTTGGAGATAAATTATCTATTTGTTTTTAAGAAAAATTTTGTTGGGGAATTAAAAGACCATCTTATGGCTTTTCTAAAACTAATTTTCATTTTCATTTTCATTTTCGTACTTATTTGCTAAAGAGATTGAGGGCCACAAAATTTTATGGTTTGAACTTTAAGTTTGGAATTTTTATGACTTTTTGTTTGAAAATCAAATTCAAAGTTACATACATAATTTTTAGTTATTCTTGAGTAAAATTTGTAATTTTAAAGATTAAAATTTTAGCAAAAAAACTTCACTTATACCCTCTTTCACAGTTACGGATGCTACTTTCACTTTGTTATAATTGAGGACTCCAAATTACTAGTCGTCCGTCTCAATTAAGGGTTCTTCGTCAACACATCCGTTAAAAATTGATCACATGAACTGCATGTGATCAACTTTTAGGGGCAAATTTGTCCTCTCCATCACCATTAAAAAAAAATTTAAAAAAAATTAAAGGAATTAAAGAAAGAAAAAAAGGCAGGGAGGATGCAGAACCCTCCCCACCCCCCAGCCCCGACCCTCATCACCTCCACCTGAGCTCCCTCCCTTTTTCCGGCCACCGACTGCTGACCCCCCCTCACGTGAGCAGACCTGAGGAGATTGATAATCGGAACGATGAGATATATGGAAACACAAATTCAAATGAAAATGAAAATGAAAATGCGATTTAATTTACTTTGGAGGTTGTTTGGAAATCAAGCTCTCTATGGATCTGCAAGTCTTGCTAGGAATCAACTTTCACTTTTCTCTCGGTGACTTGTAGTCGTCATCCTCATCCAAAAAGAACCTGCAAGCCAATGGATCAAAAGATTGATAAAAAACAGAGGCATATAAATGCAAACAAAAGTAGCAGGGAGGGAGAGAGAGAGAAAGAAAGATAGAGAGGAAGTGAGAGATGTGGCAGATGGGAGAGACCGACGCAGGCGGGAATGGATCCGTCGACGCGGAGGGAGGGGTTGGCAGCCGGTGGCTGGAGAGGAGAAGGGAGCTGGGTGGAGGTGAGGAAAGTCGGGGCTGGGGGCTGGGAAGGGTTCTGCATCTTTTCTGCCTTCTTTTTTTGTTTAATTTCTTTATTTTTTTAGAATTATTTTTTAATAGTGATGGAGAAGACAAATTTGCCCCTAAAGGGTCTGTTTGGGAACCTGTATTTCAAGAGGTGGATTTGAATTTGGGGAGTCCAAATCCAAATTCACCTGTTTGGGCTTATTTTTAAGTAAGAATTTTGATTTGGCCCAAATCTAGGATAGATTTGAAAGGCCTCAAACTGTGTATTTGAAATCACTTCTCAATGTAGGTATTTGAAATCTTCAGTCCAATAGAAAATCTAACCCGACCTCCCCACCACCTCCAAGCTTTGATCTGCTCATGTCAGCGTCAACGAGCTTCTTCTGGTGTCAGCCACCTCTGCCGGGTTCGCCTTCTCTAGCCAAAAATTTGTCTCACCACGACCTCAAACTCCAACCTCGCCTCCACACAATCACCACCTCCCATAATCGATCTACTCCTACCGGCGTCGATCAACTCCATCGGACCAAAGTCATACTCTCATCAACCGTATTTGCAAAAGGTACTATTCTCATTTCTTCTTAAGTTTTCTGATTCAATGTTGGTTGTGCTTCAAATTTAGGGCTAGTTTTCTCTTTTTGTTTATGGTTCTACATGTTTTTTTCTTCTGGGGTTTCATATTTTTGTTTTCTGGTGTTTTTTATTTCATTTTTGGGTCACTTTTGGCAAAGCTTTGTATTTGTTCCTTAAGAAAAGCTTCCCAAAAAAGAGAAGAGCAAAGCATTATGTTACACATGAGGGGGAGAGAGGGCTTTAATTTTATTTTTTTTATGGGGAGAGTTAATATTACAGGAAGAGTAGGATTAATAATTGGAATAACTGTCAATGGGAGGTGGGAATGTTGAATTAGTAGGAAGATTGGATGGGATAAGAGGAGGGTACTAGTTGTCTGTATGTACGTTTTTGGGTCATTTTGCTGAAGAAGTATTTCCTCAGACATAATCAAGCAGTTGCACTTAATAAATTTTATTTCCAGTAGTGTTTCAACATTTATTGTTATGTTTTAGTAGTGCAATGAATATACTTAATCAAGGGATCCTTGGTTTTATTTCAGGCTGGGCAAGAATCTTTTAGATCCATCACTAGATCTTACTACAGAGGAGCAGCTGGAGCACTTCTGATTATGACATAACCAGGTTGGTGGGTGAGAATTGTATGTGTTTGCATAGTGGTGTACTTTGTAGTTGTGATTTATCATAGGCTTCAGAGTTGTGTAACTTTAGATGAGCTACTGTGAAGTATTGTGGGGTATATATTTGAAAGTTGTTGCCATTAACATAAGACATTAGAAATTGTATGGATTGTGGTTTAAATAACTTTGTTTTCCTTATAAATGATATGTTTTTCACTATCATCTATTTTTATATATATGCTTCTACACATCTTGCAACTTCAACTTGTGACTCACATCCATATAAGAAAAAGAAAAAATATCCAGTGGCACAAGCAATTGGTGATGTGGCAAACACCCTAGAGGAGTTTATGGCAAGTCAAGTGACCAAATAACTCAGAGGAGAGGAAGTACATAAAGTGGATTCAGATATACCAAACCTTAATAAATTGCAAGTTTTTAAGGCCGTACGAATATTGATGGTTGGTAACCAGAAGAGTTTTCACTTTTGAAATCTCTTTCTGATGCCCAAAAGACCGAGTGGGCACAGATGCTTATTTGTCAGTCTAAAGGTAATTTCTCTTCATTATCAATTTTACCTTTTTATTTTTTATTTTTTTTCATATAAACTATATTGATTAGGTGATTTAAGTGTATTTTTCAAGTATGGAAAATCAATGATTAAAGTGGTAGAAGATGAAGCCCTTGCATGTTTGAAGCTCTTTATGGAAAACATATTAGAACAACATTTCTTTGATGGTGTTGGATCTTTTTGTGAATAATATTTGATATTATTTTAAACAATATTGTATTTGTTTTGGAACCATATGTATGAAGCTCCTATGTGGTTTGAATGATTTGTTATCTTTTTTTGACCAATATGTAGTGATTTCTAATATAAAGTACAATTTAAAATGAGTTAGTTTTAAATTTATAGGTCATGGGCCTCATTTATAAGCTATCTTTGCAAGCTTATCATATGTTACCATAATGATATATTTAAATTAAAAATTTTCAATTGAAATCCTCATATTTTATTTTATTTTTTATTCAAACAATAGGATTTGAAATACATGAATTTGAAATTCAAATCCAAATCCAAATTCTCAATCCAAACGGGCCCTAAAAGTTAATCACGTGATTGATTTTTAACGATATTTTGATAGATTTGACAGAAAACTCTTAATTGAGATGACCAATAATTTGGAGTCCTAAATTGAAACAAAATGAAAGTGATATCCTCAATTGGAAAATAAGGTATAAGTAGAATCATTTTGCTAAAATTTTTTCAAGTTTAAACAATTTATTAGTTTTGATTTGAGAATAATTTTCATGTTGAATGCAAAAATTCTAAGATTGCAAATAATATAAAATTACGTAGACCAAATGTGAAGTTTGGAAACCAGAAAGACCAAATCTGTGTTTTCAAAGTAAAACAAAGGTTTCAAAATCGTTTTTTATTTGCCCTACTATTTTGTTTATTATGCACCCTGGCTCGCAAGTCGTGACATTCCCCCACCTATACTGCTGACAAGTGTGTGGTATCCACGGTGACATTGAGGACACGTGGAGAGCTTAAGAGCGTCCTCAACACATTATCATCGTCATTGATTCATCACCATAATTTCTTTCTCTACCTTGTTCCAGGCTCCAGTCCTAGCCTCCAGCTACGTTGCTTTGAAACCATAGGCACAACTGCAGCAAGACCAAGAGCCAAAGCCAAGAGGTATGCACGTACGACACCGTTTCCATTTTCTGTATGCCCGATTGCCGAGTGAGAGTTGTTTGCTAACTAGTGTTGGGTTGCTTTGTAGACCCAAAATTAAAGGTTTCATTCAAAATTCAAATTAATGAGTGAACAAGTAATTAACTTGGGTCACTGCAAATTAGCAAATATCTGTGTATTGATTTTTTTATGCATCCAATTTATGTGTTTGTGACTTTGTGGTAATGCAGAGATTTAATTGTTGACCTCAAAATCAAAATGGGATTTATTGTGGTGGTATCGTTGCCGGTGGTGCTCTTCATCTTCATCATAGCCCTTGCTTTTTACCTCCTTGGTAGGGCAACGGGCCGAAGCCAAGCAGCTACTGCTTCACAGTCGTATGGGCCTACAGCACCTCCATTCCAGGCCCAATATCCGGCCCACGAGAAGTCGTCCCAGGTCTAGAATCACAGATTCCAAGAAGCCCAATTTTTATTACATTCTGAATATATAAATATATTACCATCATGTTTTATGTCAATTACTCCAAGTGCGTGAACATACTTATAAATGTGTGTGATATTTGTAATGTAACGTACACTCCCAATCAACTCATTACATATAAGTTGTATATTGATCTTTGTCGTATATTAACATAATTGTTGTTATACGAACAATTTGGCTAGCTACTTACCAACTGACAAGTAATAAGTGTTCACACCGACCAACTAGTTATTATTTTAATATATATATTTTTTTTTGACAATGTTGGAAATTTTATAACTTCGAATCACATTCACTAAGATTAAGAAAAAATAGTGTTCATACCCAAACTTTATATTAAAGTTGTGTCTCACCCGAACTAATATTTTATTTTTTAAAATTTTTCTTAGTTTAGCCCATAATTTTTAGTCCACCTAATCCTCACTTTTAGTAAGAGATTCTTTTATGTTCTATACTTTATAGAACATCTTTTTACAATAAAGTGAGACTCAGAACATGCCGTACTCAATGAAATATCGATAGCTGTTATTCTTTCAACTCTCATCGATATTAATAGCTTTCGAAAATAAGAATTTGGAAGAAAATTTTATGTTTCAAAGCTATTTTAAACAAATTCATATGGATGGATATTAGAGGGTAAAGAACAATTATTGAATGGTAACAAATCTTATAGACCATAGACCAAAATCTAAAACCCCCAATAAAAAAATCATATGAAATTGGAGACGAATTAAAGTCCATGCATATATATAGTCACCAAATTTACTTGATGGAGGGGTGTTTGGTGAAAGCCTCCGATTTTGCTTACCTTTACGAGCGGAGCCAAACAGGAGTTAAACAGGAGTTAGGTATATTTTAAGACGCATGATGAACAAACAAAACAAGCAGCTCGAGCCTCCTTGACCCATCCATTCGAGGTTACAGTCGCGTGCTTTAATTGTTTGGTTTTAAGTTCCGATGAGAGAGTGTTAGGCCAAGTCACGTGACCTCATGGGCCACGGCATACAAATCTACCACTCGTTTGCCTTTACATCTTCAGTTCTTCACCAATCAGAAAGGACAGGGCAAGGACAAAGTGAACTATATTGTAATACTTTAATACGTTTTCTCTTTGGGAACCTTGGGAACCAAACAGCGCCTTAATACTCCATTCTATTTCTAGGTCATGCCCATATTTATAAGGGAACAAAGGCCTAGAAAAAGACCCGTTTGGAGTTTGGATGGATGGTGCATGTTGATCTCACTTGACTTGGGGTACGTGTCTGACAGTTAGTGATCGAAATATGGGATTTATCAATTTCGTGGAAAATAGAAAATAGAAAATTCCATTTCCATGCATAAATGATATATCAACTATCAAGTAGTCAACTAGTCATGCATGCGTCGCCTAGTTTCCCTCCATAATTAAATGTGTGGTGGTAAGTACTGGTAAGTGGCTGTTGTGGGAGAGAACATCCGGTATGATATGAAGGCATGCTTACTAATGGGTTTGGTTTTGGTAGGTGGCATATGTAATGTCTCATAGTCAAAATTAAAGAACAAAACATAATTAAGAAATAATCTAAAAAATAATAGATTGTTTGTTTGCACTTGCGGGTAATGGGTTTGAATATCTGTAGTTAACATCCCAATAAACTCGTTTCGCCTGGACGCAGATACAATACATTGACAACGATGTAAAGTCATCAAATTTATTGATCAAATAATGAAACTATATTGACACATTATTTGGTTGACGGTTATATTCTTAGATAATCAATAGAGGTCACACTTATGATTTATGTGGCTAAAAAGTTTAGACAAGCTAGCTAAGAAATAAAAATCAAACATATACCGGTATACGTCAATCAAGCTATAAATTCCGAAATATGTTAAGGTTAGGATGAGAATTGACTGATCCCAAATTCCCAATGGAATACGTACATTCTAACAAGTGCACATTCCAAACTCCCCATGTGCCATTTTATCAGCGATTGTACGTCTTCGTTCATTATTGGAAAATGAAAATCTTAATTATCAAATTAGGGATGGCAGCTACATAAATCAAGACTAAGAATTAAATCTTCTTACAAGCAGGAGACTAAATTCCTGCCAAGATTTCCTTATTCATCAAAACTGCAATCATGTCTATGGATATGCTTTAATAGAGTGGAGCTTTTTTGGTCAGATCGAAAGAGGTTCAAGATAAGGCCTTGCCTAATTGCTTGCCTCCTCTACTTTTCTGTTTTAAATTTCCTACGCTTACATATGTGGGATGTGTGAGATGTTTTCTTAAGGCTTAGTTTGAGATTGTTGCGAGAAAAAACAGCTGTGAAGTAAAACATTTGTGAAGTAAAGTCAGCTGTGAAGTAAAACAGTTGAGTGTTTGGTAAACTATATTTTCAAGTGTTGTGAGTACAAAAAGCAGTATGAAGGTGTTTGGTAAATTGTAATGTAAAACTGATGTGGCTATTTATAATTACTAAAATGAGGGTATTATGGGTAAAATAAAATTTTCATTGTTGCTGTGATTCACTGCAGGTTTCAAAAGCACCTACAAACTTGCTTTCTATTTTTGCTGTGGGGAGTTGAGAATTGTGGGACAAACCACTTTTTCATTTTTTTACCAAACACCAAAACTGTTGTGGGTGATTAAAAATTGTCATCCACAACAGCTTTTGGGTCATCCACAACAATCCAAACGGGCTTAAACCATATTGGATTTCCAAAGGAAAGGAAAAGGAAACCATAGGTCTCTCTGATTTTTTTCCATATATATTCTTATTTGTTTATTTTCATGGATTTATGGAGCATGGAGAGAAGGAATAGAATACTAAAGAAGCAATACCAAATAATATCGAATGAGAAACTCTTATTTATTATTTAAAAAAATAAATAATATATAGACCAGATAAATCATTGATATATATAAGTCTAATGTTTGATATTATGAATGACCATTTGGTCTAGTGATGACATTTAATCTCCTTTTTACGAGAGGAGGTTATGAATTACAATGTACTGTACATAAAGCTTATATATAATTAAGACTTAAACTAACAGCAACTAACTCTTCTAACAAGATCATAACAAGCTTGATCACAACTGTATAACAACAAATACAGCTGTGTAAGTTGAGTCAGCATAATCAACAATGTTGACTATGCTGACTCAGTAGCTACTTTCATTAGTTTCAGTTTAAGTTTCATGAACGACATTTATTATTCATTAGATTTGTAATTGTTTGTTTTCTAATTCAAAAAAGGGAAGAGTTTAAGTATAAATTAAAGAATACGTATTTTTATCACTGGTCAGAACTACGACATTATCCATACGTTGCTTGGGCACATTGGCTCTAGGAACCCAGGTAATGGGTTGTCGCTGTTTAAACTTTTTTAAAAAAATAAAAATAAAAATTAGGATTAGGGTTAGGGTTAGGGTTAGAGTTAAGTTAGAATTCACTGATTTAGGGGTATTTCGGGAACACTAAATTTAAGGGTCGGTGGATTGAGCAAAGTGCTCTAATTTCTTGTAGATCGAGAAAACAAATGTGGGGTATTGAAAAAAGTAAAAACAAGTGGGGATGGCTATAGCAATAGTGTCACTGTCCCTCTATTAAAGTAGCTAGATAATTATTGATGTGTTGGCCTAACGAATAATATAAATGCAGTAAAAGTTATTGCTGATCTTGCTGCAAATTAATCTTTAGTGGTACATAATTAAATGCAGATCGAGAATTAATGTATTATATTATTTGGTAAAAAATTAATGTGTTATATATGTAGATTGTTCAGGCGGCCTGAATGGAATTGGATGGGTTTGGACAAATTTCAATGATAACTGCAACGAGTCAAAACTTACGTGATCGAGTTGAGTAGTCAGCTTTGGCTTACATGGCAGCCTCAATTTTGTTTCACCTACGCAGCCATGCTTAGCTTAAAGCCTTAAAGGAAGAGTAGTAGTGGAGGTTGGTGGCATGCATGTGCATGCATGCAGCAAACACTAGAGTTAGCTCAGAAAACCATAGCCCTCAATGGTCAAACCTCTCAAACAGATCTCCTAATTAAACACCTCTCTCTCTCTCTCTCTCTCTCTCTCTCTCTCTCTCTCTCTCATACATTCATTTACCTACCATAAATATATGTTCAATAACATAGGTTTTTTATTAGATAGGTTAAGATGACTTGATGCCTTTTTTTTTTATGTTAATTATAACGAAAATTGATCAATGACCCCGATCTCCATAATTTAATGCTAGTCTTTTTCTTGGTCTGAATTGATATAGATCAGTGGATCTTACATGTATCATTTCATCAAATATGTGAATATGTGATAAAATCTCACTCGTGTAAATTTCACTTTTGTACAACATGTAAATATGTGATAAAATTAAAAATTAATGTTTAGTTAGGAGTACGTAATAGAAAAGTTGATGTTGAGAGCTCACATCTTTCGACCTCTTAGGATATATATATATATTATATAATACCCCAAATTTAAACACTTTAAGTGCAAATGATGGGGGTTTTATTCCAAAAGTGTCGATGACCTTTAAAGATAATTTCTTACTTAATACGTACAAATCTTTTTATTATATAAATAAAGCAAATATCTTTGTTAGGTAAAACATTTAAAAACTCAAATTTTGCTCTTGATTAATTAAAATGTTAAAAGAGAACAATTTCATTTATGAAGAGTTAAACAACAAAATACTAACGAGTAACAAAAATTACAACAATACATAACCACGTTTAGAAAAAATAGAGAACTACACCATGTATCAGTTCACACCACCAACGTACTACCCATGTATTTAGGGCTGGGTCGGGTTGACCGAAAAATCGAGGCCGAGGCCGAAACCGGCTCAATCGATATCGAAAAAAATCGTACCAAAATAAAACCGTACTGGAAGTTCGGTTTGACTACCGAATAGGGAGGTTCTTAAACCGCATTCTTAAATCGTCGGTAAACCGAACCGAACCGAATATACTTAACAAATCATTTACATAATTCATTTTTATACATTTCTAATACATTTCTTATACATTTCTAATAAATACTTTATACTTTTATATAATACATTTCTATAATTTATATAAAACATATATAAATTTATAAACCCCTATAATTTTAATTTATATGTTTTTTAATATATATACATATATATATAAACTAATTAAAAATACCCTAAACCATAATATTAATATATTATACTAAATTAGTGAATGGAGTCAAGGCCCAAAAATGGCCCAAAATGTGGCCCAAAACATGGCCCAACATGTGTTCGGTCTAGGCCCATGACCGAGCCGAGCCGACCGGATTCTTCGGTTGACCGGACATCGATTTATCGGCTTGCCGGTCTCGGTCTAGGTCTCGATTTCCATGGAGGCTTACCAGAAGGGTTCGGTTCGGTTCAGTCTTCGATTTAGGGGTTTTGGTTCGGTTACCGATTCGAACCCACCCCTACATGTATTCATGTAGAGCCAAAACTTTTTTTTTTCTAGAGGGGCCTTTATACAAATTTTTAAAGAATACTACAAATATATATTTTTTTAATTTTCTAAAAAATTTATAGAGCTGATCATCACAAGTCATGCATATATCCTGCCTAGCTAACAACCTCCATCGATCTTTGATCAAATCACAATTCTCTATATTAGGCAACCTCAAATGATGATTATGTGACATGTGTCCCGGTTGAGCAGTTAGTTTTCATTCCATTTATTGAGGGCCCATGTTTTTCCGTACTTTATTTGCACCGATTTATCCTCAACTTAACCCTAGAGCTATTATGCACCAAATGATTTCGTGTCAAAAACCTTGGTACAAATTTACAAAAAAAAACTGCACTTAATATATGCAATGATAAATGGTTACTTATGTGACGTGGGACTTGTGTATACTTTTATGGATGCAGCAGCCATTAATTAGTCTTTATATATAATTAGAAGTAGTAGGTGAAGTCTAATTAACTTGAGCTTTTGTTCACACTAGCAGTGGAAAGAACTTTTTGTTTAGTTAAAAAATAATGTTTAATTAATTAAATTGGTGAAGTTAGTTGGTACAAATACAATGGAGTACTACCCAACATATGTCCAACAACTACAATATCTGCCTAATTCCTACATGCTTTGCACAAAATAAAGGCTATAACATAAAATTAGAGGATTTTAAAGTCAAACTCTTCTTTACAAATCATTAATTTTGACGTCCACATAGTGGTGGGATTTTTATTGACCACATGATGATTCATGAGTCATAACGATTCCTTAGACCTGACTTTACAAGTTAATATAATATATATATATATAATTAACGTAATCTACTCAGAAATGAGCACTACGGCCACTAGGGACTTATTAAGGAGCAATTCATGATGGGGTGGAATCTTTTCTGCAATTTTTTTTTTTGTTTTCACATTAGAAAGGACTTAACTAAAACAATAGTAGATTAAGTTAATAAAAAAGTATAAATGTTCCGTTTGGTTTGCGAAACGGAGTTTTTGGAAAATGAATTTCCATATATTTTTCAAGGGAATCATTCTTTTGTTGGGTATTGATTGGAAAGTAACTATTAAATATATTTTTTATTTTCAATATCATCTTTGGTTTGTTTGTGAATGAGATCGAAAGGAAAAAGTGTTCTAGTTTTACCCTTATATATTATAAATAGAAGATGTTCATGTAGCCAACAGTATTCTTTTTGGACTAAATTGGTATTTTCATTTGTTAATAGGGGTAGTTTTCTCCGGAAAATTTGTACTTAATGTTTCCCATTAGAAAGGAAAAGGAGACTCAAGCTGGTTGAATGAAGGGTTTCAATTTCTCCATTTTAGAGCATTATTTTTTCATAAAACATAAATTATATTTCTAATGTTGTACTTACCAAATATGAGAATGAAATTATCATTTTCCATACAACGTTATCTTTTCAAGGTTGCACACTTGCACTTACAAATTAAATATGAAAATGAAATTATTTCTCATTTTCAAACCTCTAATTCGCGAACAAAACAAGGCCAAAAAACATAAAAATATGAATTTGGTTTTACTACCTATAACATAAATATGATCGATATGATGCTATAGATTGAGAAATGTGGTACGCCCTTATATTTTTATGCTAATTATGCTTATAATTAAAATAACCTCATTTTTTTGGATAGGAAAATGACTTTATTTAGAGAAACTGGAAAATGATAAAACTATCTTCTCACACTTTTTGATACACTCACACAAAGTAAGTGTAAATAATTATTTTGGGAGTGCAAATTACATTTCTGAACTATTAATTAAATTGAGACATGAAACAAGGTTGTTTGGTTATAATAAACACAATATCAGGTAAAAACATACAAAACGAGATCTGATCGAACTCGTTGGGTGGTTTATGAAGTACAATCATTAGTTGTTGATGCATGCCTTAATTAGTTAAGCTTCTACTTTTTTTCAGCCACAAACTAGCAAGTGTGCATAATGCATGTGAAGGTCCAATTTTTCGTGTACCTTATAATTAGGTGTCACATAGAAATTGCCGTTCCACTAATTAACAGAACCTTTAATAATAAAATGGCCATTTGGTCATGCATAATATAATGTATAATGCTTCAGATTAAATAAAGACTGTTAAAGGAATCCTAATTCCTAAGCCATTTAGTTGTTGACAATTTTTAATTATAAAGACCAAGCATGACATTAATCTAACCTTAATTAAATTATCCGATCAAAGAGTGTAAGTAGAATGTTCAGTGAGCATACAAATGTGTTGAAAACGAGTACTTTTCTACACAATCCCAAATGTAGGTGTCCAAAGGCATTTAAAATACAAAGCAGCCCAAACTCACAACATAAACTAAAAAAAGCCTAAACAAGCAAAGCTAAACAAAGCCTAATCAAATAGCCTAATCATTAGTTAACAATGCATTAAATATTGTGGAGATGACTTGAAAATATCAGTTAAATATCAATATATATTGATAAAAATTCGAAAAAAAGAGAGAGAAAACTATAAAACAATGATCAAAATTTGAATGAATTCATTATAAGAGATATTTCTTTAGTAACTATTATATATTATTTTGACAAGAAAACAATAGGTATACGTGCATATTATATTTGTACCACTTAAAATGAGCTAGAATACGTGTTTTCATATTCACTATACTCAAAATTTGTTTAACGATATCTAAAATATGATTGAATATACTTCAAATTTTCATCTATAATAGTTTAGAAATGTCTACACTTTTCATTTGCAGGATGATTTTTTTTTTTGGTCTAAGCACGAATAATTATATAATCAATATATTTAATACCAAAAGAGTGTGTAGGAGATTTAAATTTTCATTATGTTCATCATCTAATATGACTATGAGTTTGTTTGGTAGGGTTTGATATAAATAAATAAAAGTGTTTATGAATTATAAAAACGTTTTTTTAGTGGTGTTTTGTAAAATTAATATGTCATTCTAAACAAAAACACTATTGAACAAAAACACCTCCTAAAAAGTAATACCAAAGGGACCCATATATGAGTCAATATGTGTAGTTAAAGAGTTGGACGTACCCCAGGCCAAAAAAGAAGAGTTGGAGTGTTGGACGTACTAATTGTATTTGCCACATATTTGCAAATTGCAAGTGAGCTGACAAGCTAATTTATAGGACTTGTCTACAGTTTGGTATGTGGACGAACTTACATATGTGAACTTTTAATTGGATGGGACCACTTATCTTCAATAGTCTTCGTATGTATATATGCTTTCAATTGTATTGCCTTATGCTGTTATGCATATATAATGTTACGTATACGTTGAGAAATTTTGACAACTAAATTACAAACCCAAATTTAAGAACCTTTTGCATTACAACTTTTCCAATCTTTACTTTCTTTGTATGCTATAAATTTATGTTAAGAATCCATCAATCAATCATCAGGTGGTTCAACTTCCACTAGCTACTCTAACGTACTCTCTTCACCGTTGTAATCAAGATTTAATGGGATATACTCAATTTCTTCATAACTAAATATATGCAAGGAATGACATAAAAGTAATATTGTCTCATCAAATTTGTACATATTTTCTCACGGTAAATAGACTATAAATTTTAATAAGAATTTACCTAATTAATGGTATACAAAATTCTCTTACGCATGTTAATAATTTGCTTTTTAATGATGAATAAAAGGACACGATAATTAACAGGAACAAACGGTAGTTATTTTTCTTTTAATTTTATTAATTTGGTATTTTACCCTGATTAAATTCTCTTCATAATTTGTGGTGCATTTGGATTTTCAAAAGTTACATTAGATTTATAGATAAATAGATAGAATTTTTTGTTGTTTGGTCAACATAGGCATTTTGTATTTCTTTTTTATTTTGATTTTGATTTTGATTTTGATTTTTCCTTTTTCCTTTTTCCATGGTCAGTCACAACAATCCCCACCAACCACCTCCCCCTTGTCGTCGTCTCCTACCCTCGCTCCAAGCAAATCAACTAACAATTAAAAGGCCGTCTAGTCATCCAGCTCGGAGAGCCACGTAGCGCAATCTGATCCGTCGGATGGGCAAGACGATCATACGGCCACATTTAATTTTCAACCAACCCTCGTGTGGCTCTCTGCCACCCTTATGCTCACCTACCAAGCCACCTCCCACTTCCATGAGAAAAAACTCCTCTATTTAAGCACCCATCTCTCCTCCCTCTACTTCCTCAGCTCAAACCCCAACTCATTCATTCTCTCTTTCTCTCTCTAAACTCAACCCCCATTTCCTCACATTAATCAAAACCTCCTCCATTTTTCATTTCTATAACGGTAATCATTTTTTAATGGAGACCGCTGCCGTGAAGCAAAATGGGCACCAAAACGGTTCGTTGGAGGAGGGCTTGTGCGTAAAGAAGGTGGTGGAGGTCGACGCGCTCAATTGGGGTGCGGCGGCGGACTCGCTCAGTGGGAGCCACCTGGATGAGGTGAAGCGCATGGTGGCGGAGTACAGGACGCCGGTGGTGAAGCTCGGCGGTGCCAGCCTCACCATTTCCCAGGTGGCCGCCATAGCCACGCACGACTCCGGAGTCAAGGTCGAGCTCGCCGAGTCGGCCCGGGCGGGTGTCAAGGCCAGCAGCGACTGGGTCATGGACAGCATGAACAAAGGCACCGACAGCTATGGTGTCACCACCGGCTTCGGTGCGACCTCCCACAGGCGAACCAAACAGGGGGCTGCTCTTCAGAAGGAGCTCATTAGGTAATTAATTAATTAAGCTTAGCTGATAAACTAATCTGCTATAATTCCAATTCACTTAAGCATATTTTATTTCCAACTCGGTTGAGTTGACTCACTGAGTTTTGGGCGAGTTAGGAGGTTTGTCGTACCTTTAAAATTGGTCCTACGTAATTCGTACTGGGTCATAGACTCGTAGGCATTTGCTTGACTTGCAGTGAGGGGTGTATATATATATATATATGGGGGACCGGGTTGAAACGGGCAAGGTGACCGAGTTGACTGAGTCAGAGGAACGGGTTGACTTGCCTGCCTTTTCTTGGAAAGAACACGTTTTGTGGACGTGGGGGGCAATTTTACATAGAAAGCCCTTTTATGATACACCAAAGGTTAATAGTTAATACTTGGGTTTGGGTTGTCATCAGTGGACAATTCCTTGTCAACCACAGATATCTGTCTAAACCAACATTGATATTATTAGACAGAAGACTAATTCCTAGGCACAGATGTCATGAGTTTTTGTAGTACCAATCAATTGGGACTTTCCAATCTCAACTATATGTACTTGCTCATCTCATACTATACATACATAGCACATAGATAACCCAGTATATAAGCTGGAAGATCTGCTTTACTATCTTCTCAGTGTTAAACTAGTTCTTTTGGACCCATTATGGTAGTGTCTGCTTTACTTGGATATGAATTTTCTGAATTATATTCAATCAAATGATGGCTAATCAGTGTGCTTTTTAACTTTTTTGCTGCAGATTTTTGAACGCTGGGGTATTTGGCAATGGAACAGAGTCAGCCCACACACTGCCTCACACGGCAACAAGAGCAGCCATGCTGGTTCGGATTAACACACTCCTCCAAGGGTACTCTGGCATAAGATTTGAAATCTTGGAAGCCATCACCAAGTTCCTGAACCAGAACATCACTCCTTGCTTGCCTCTGCGCGGCACAATCACTGCCTCCGGCGACCTTGTCCCTCTGTCCTACATCGCCGGATTACTAACTGGCCGGCCTAATTCCAAAGCTGTTGGTCCTAATGGTGAGACCCTCAATGCAACAGAAGCTTTCCAACGAGTTGGTCTCAATTCGGGGTTCTTTGAGTTGCAGCCTAAAGAAGGCCTGGCTCTTGTTAATGGCACTGCTGTTGGTTCTGGCTTGGCTTCCACGGTTCTTTTTGAGACTAACATTTTAGCACTGTTGTCAGAAATCCTTTCAGCAATTTTTGCTGAAGTTATGCAGGGCAAGCCTGAATTTACCGACCACTTGACACATAAGTTGAAGCACCATCCTGGCCAAATTGAGGCTGCAGCAATTATGGAACATATTTTGGATGGTAGCTCTTATGTTAAAGCTGCTAAGAAGTTGCATGAGCAGGATCCCCTGCAGAAGCCAAAGCAAGATCGCTATGCTCTCCGAACCTCACCCCAATGGCTCGGCCCACAAATTGAAGTGATTCGGTTTTCCACCAAATCTATTGAAAGGGAGATTAATTCAGTTAATGACAACCCTTTAATTGATGTTTCAAGGAACAAGGCCTTGCATGGTGGCAACTTCCAGGGTACCCCAATCGGAGTTTCCATGGACAATACCCGTTTGGCTATTGCATCCATAGGGAAGCTCATGTTTGCCCAATTTTCTGAGCTTGTCAATGACTATTACAATAATGGATTGCCATCAAATCTATCCGGAGGCAGGAATCCAAGTTTGGATTATGGTTTCAAGGGGGCTGAGATTGCAATGGCATCTTATTGTTCAGAGCTTCAATTCCTTGCAAATCCAGTCACTAACCATGTCCAGAGTGCCGAGCAGCACAACCAAGATGTGAACTCTTTGGGGTTAATCTCTTCGAGGAAAACAGCCGAAGCTGTTGACATTTTGAAGCTCATGTCTTCCACATTTTTAGTAGCACTTTGCCAAGCCATTGATTTAAGGCATTTGGAGGAGAACTTGAGGAGTACAGTTAAGAACACGGTGAGTCAATTGGCTAAGAGAGTTTTAACAACTGGGGTTAATGGAGAACTTCACCCATCAAGATTCTGTGAGAAGGATTTGCTTAAAGTGGTTGATAGGGAATACGTTTTCGCCTACATTGATGACCCCTGCAGTGCTACATACCCATTGATGCAAAAACTAAGGCAAGTGCTGGTTGAACATGCTTTGACAAATGGTGAGAACGAGAAGAATGCAAGCACTTCAATCTTCCAAAAGATTGGAGCCTTTGAGGAAGAGCTAAAGGCGCTTTTGCCAAAGGAGGTGGAGAGTGCAAGGGTTGCATTGGAGAGTGGCAACCCTGCAATTTCAAATAGGATTGTGGAATGCAGGTCTTACCCCTTGTACAAATTTGTGAGGGAGGAGTTAGGTTCAGAGTTGCTAACTGGGGAAAAGGTCACCTCACCGGGCGAGGAGTGTGACAAGGTTTTCACAGCTATGTGCCAGGGAAAGATTATTGATCCAATTCTGGATTGCCTCAAGGGTTGGAACGGTGCACCTCTTCCAATCTGTTAGCATTTCCGTTTGAGTGCTGTGTTCCATTCCCCTTCTGTGCTCATACGATGGGATTGCCGGTAGCCTGTGTGACAATACCTAATAAATGTAAAACCATCAGTTTTTATGCTTTTTGATTCTTTTTTACCAGTTCTTTCTTAATTAGTAATGAATAGTGTGTAAACAGCCAAGGAATGCTTCTCAAGCCAATGATGAATATCTGTCTCTCTCAGTTACATAAGCATCTCCCATAGGAAGGTCATAAATTTAGTTGATTTCTTTTGTGAAAAATCTCTGTTTTCTTGAGACTGATGACTTGATGAGTATCAGCAAGCGTTTGGTACTTGCATGACCACCCTAAAGTTATAATTGGGAAATTTGAGCTCACTAAGATAGAAGAAAATGTTGCCAAGTTTTTTACCAGAACTTCTTACCCTCTATAATCCTTCAAGCACACAGAAAGAGGACTTAAACCAAAATGGTGTGAGTGTGTGACAAAATGGTTGCAAATATCAGCTCACACCATTTTTTGTTGCCTGAAGAGAGTTTTGCACAAGCATCATCTCAAAAGTAGCAATTTGAACCCAAACAACAAACACTTCTAAGCCTGGCTACACCTACAAGATCATCCATAACAAAACTAATTGCAGGACTTGAAGGGGAATCAATATAAGGAAGAACCCACATCAGATTCTATCATTCTACACCAACTTTTACACCTCTGTTTTCTATCATATGCATGTAGCAGAGCACCAGGAGCACGTGGCATAATACACTATGCCATTAAAGTTTAGAAATAAATGATGACATTGAATTGTCACATAAAAGCTGTAATGAGCACCACACAAGCACATACGACCTGCTGTTTTCAGCAACATTATTTTGTCTGAGCTTTTGCTGCAGAATCGACCCATTATGGCAAAAGCTCCAAAATGAATAATTCCTCTCGAGTCTGGACCTTCCATGTGTGTGTGTAAATCGTGCAGGCACTGATTTGCATCTCATTTCGTGCCTCCAGCATTATTGACAATGATTGTTACAATCCATCACTCAAAACTCCAATGGTTCTGGAGAATACCTCTGGTATATGTCAAGAAGTAGTACTTCTAAAAATAAGTTGGTACATTTTATGGGTTTCAATTACTTGAACTAGCAGTCTATTTTCACAACATTTTACTTAGTGTTGGTAAAATTTCACAAAATCATGAATTAATTATGGTCCCAAAGAATGGGAAATACATGAGCAGCTAGATTTCAGTTGGGGCACTACCACTTGTGCATCAACAAAGATTTGAATTCCCCATAACTCTACTAGAATGCCTAAAACAAAACCAACTTTCTTAGTATGAGTTTTACTTTCGATACTCATTTAGTGTTCGTTAAAGTATGTGAGATATTCACTACATGCATAATCGTAATTAGTATTCTAAGAAAGTTAATAAATGAATTTGATCACACACTTTCACGAGTTCACATGGATCGTCAAATGAGTATGATGTTTTATAAAAGGCTTTGATATTAGAGCATGTGGTGTAATTCATTTTACCAATCGATGACTTCTTAGAAAGCTGATGTGGTGGTTATGTGCTGTAGGGCTTAGAATTCTTACTTCTTTAGAGTTGGGCCGGGTTATAGCTCAGGTTAGCCCTGTCATTTTATTCCTACTAATCCACAAGGTCCAAAGTTTGAACAAGAAAAATATGGCTAGGTAGAGAAAGGTTTGAATGAAGCTAATAAAACATAGGGGGGGGGGGGGCTATTCACACCACCCAAATGTGCTGAGTTGACCACCCCCTTAAATTTTTACCCATTTTGCCCCTGCATAAAAAAAAAAACTCACCCCTCCAATTTTGGCCGGCCACCACTCCCAGCCCTCCCCGCCGCCGGCGCGACCCACCCAGCCCTCCCCG